>NC_067492.1:40246271-41446271 GCF_947179515.1 Apodemus sylvaticus | reverse complement strand
AGTGTCCTTTCATACAAGTATACAAAACATACACACACATATAGATTATATATGTATATATACACATATCTATATACATATATTATATATAGATATGTATATGTATATGTGTATATATCTATATATACATATATATGCGTGTGTGTATATATATATATATATATATATATATATATATATATGGAAGGCTAGCGCCTTCATGTCCATTTCTGAGTGACCTGTGTGTGTGTGTGTGTGTGTGTATGTATATGTGTGTGTGTGTGTGTGTGTGTGTGTGTATGTGTGTGTGCACTTATACGTAATCTTCAAATATTAAAAACAATAAATGAGGGCCTGGTGAGAGCCAGTAGACACTCACAATGGAAGCATAAAGAACTCACATTAAAATCAGTATGGACATGATGGCGTCCAGTTGCGATCCCACGAGACAGGAGATCCCTAGGGCACCCTGGCCTGCCAGCTTAGCTTCCTTGGTGAGCTCGAGCTAATGAGAGACCAGGTTTCAAAAAGAGGCTGTGTGACCCGAGGAACAACGCTTAAGACTGACCTCTTGTCTCCACATACATGTGTTCACACTAATACACAAATAAGTAAATAAATAAAATTCCAACTTCTGAGATAGAAGAGACAGAGGGATAAACCGAGAGTCAGTGTGTGCCGGATACAGACACAGGAAGTAGTGTGATGTAGTAAAGGGGTGTTTCGTTGTTATTTACAAAGCCACATTTCCAAATCAAGACAGAGAAGACAAAACCCAGCAGAACAGATGCCAGAGCAGTGTGTGAGAAGACAGAAGACACTCTCAGCTGGTGACCTGGGAAAAGAAACCCAAGCCTAGCCAGAATCAGAGGATAAAAGTTAAACATAAGGGTTTTGTTCGTTTGTTTTTTGTTTTGTTTTGTTTTTTGTTTGATTTGGTTTGGTTTTTCTGAGACAGGGTCTCTCTGTGTAGCCTTGGCTGTCCTGGGATTCACTTTGTAGACCAGGCTGGCCCCCAACTCAGATCTACCTGCCTCTGCCTCCTGAGTGCTGGGATTAAAGGCATTTGTCACCACCTGGTTTAAACACAGTTACAGGTTTAACAGACTGATAAAAGGTTTTAATTCTTCCCAATTTGGAACCTCTAGATGTAGCCAGTGCCTGAGATGTGTCTATATACAAGTAATTGGCTAGGAAGAAAGACTAAGAGATGTCAGGGTGGGTGGGGCAAAGGGGGGAGCAGATAAGAAGTGAATGACTTGTCCGGTCCCTAGATGTAAATGCCACTGAGACACTCAGAGGAGAGGAGGATGGCAAACACCAAGATCCTGTGACACATCCTGCCGAGGTTGCTGAGAGGCGAGAGGCCATCGGGTCTCCAGACCCTCAGTTAACGGGAGGACAGAAAGCATGGTCTCTTGCCAGCAAAGCGCGAGCGTGGGCTGTATAGTCAAGGCACGGGCTGGGGCTACCGGGAAGGTCACGTTCCTTCTGTTCTCACAGTGCACCGGACCTATGAGGCATCTATGTGGGTTAGCATCTCCAATGGCATTCACAGTGTCCTCCTAGAACAGCTAGCGCCTTCACATCTGCTTGAGTGAGCACAAAGGCAAACTGCTTTCTCGAAGCTTCGTGATAAGATGATGGAGAACCAGCTGACCCGCTGCAGGGAACCGTGGCTGGAGCACTCCATGCTAGATCCTTTTGTCATAAACTAAGATCTGTGCTCCCGAGACTCCGCCATGACACTCCTCACTGACTTGTGCGGTAATTTGATTGTCTCCTGACACCCTCTGGAGCACACTGGCCTCCTGAGGACCTGAATTCTGTCTTTTGAGAAAGGCTCCACCAGACTATGGCCACTTCTGGCCCATAGGCCACTGTTCTTTCCAAAAGAGTCCTTCCATACCTTTCTGCCCACCTCCGAGAGCCTGAGATTTATGAACCCAGCCAAATCTCTCATCTTTCTGTGTTGCTTGCTTTGGTTCACTGCACTGCAGCGAGTTTGGGTCATTTTCTCCCTTGCTTGTCCTCTGTTGATCTTTCCGATTGCCTCAACTACATCTAAGTGCCGTAAGACTTTGCCCTGATAGAGCAGAACAAAAGACAGGTGGGCACTGGTAAGAACTTAAGAGGGCAGAAGGGCTTTGCCAGCGTTGGAACACTGTGCAATCTACAGGGTGTACACGATCTGATGCCAGACCTGGGGAGCAGAGTCAGGGGGAAATGAGCCCCCCTGCCCCCCTCCTCCCGGCATCCACCCTGCTCACTTGCTTTCTGGAATTCTTTGTAGGCAGAAGCCCTAGGCAAGCTATTAAAAAAAAAGCCGTATGATTGACTTGCCATTCTTAGCCTTGCCACACGAGCTCGGGAGAGTGGCGTTCGTTGTAAGGCACAAGCATAAGGGAGAATTCTCACTGACTTCGCCTGCCAAGCTGAGAGGTGAGAAAGCAATGATTACCTCCTACGAGAGCCGAAGTGCGGCACTCACTGTGTGGACATTGCTCGTGTGGAGGACTCTACTGATTTCGTAGGAGAGTGGGCACTGCTGACATGCTCAAGTCCAAGATGAAAGACTCTTCCAGGAACCAGGGCCCAGGCGTGGAAGGGAAAATGAGCCCTTGCCTCCTGGTTAGTTTAGTCTGAAGCTTTGTGTTTGGACCCTGCATACTGCCAGTGGTGAAGTGTCCTTGAACATAAAACCAACACTAATGCACTTTTTTCTAGGTCTATGGGTGGAGTTCCAGGAAATAACATGGTGGGAAAGAAATCCTGGGGCTTATTTCCCAGACTGCACATTGCTTTTAACGTAGCTGAGAGACCTGAATGTTATTCAAATATTACTCAATAATGTTCACTGGCACTTTCTAGTACTGGATATTTGCTAGAGGCAAATATTCTTTATAAAAATCTTTGTAAGGATCCCTATAAATACCATCCAGTGCTCTGTGTTTTTATTTATCTAGCAGTGGTTTAGACATCTATAAAAATTCCTAGAAAGGACGGAGAATGTTAAAGGTATTGTGAGAATGACTTGGGGTTTGGGGCTTTAGTTTCTCATTCCTGGATGCCAATGATTAGCATCTGTAAGGTATTTGGAAAGCCCAGTGCAATCAGAGAGGCTACTGGTCACTCAAATAGAAGAGCTTGGCCAGTCAGCATCTGACACAGAAACCACAGACAAGTAACCGGCGTCCTTCACCAGCGGGTAAGGCAGTCACTGTCAGAGATGATGCTAGCAATCCTCCTTGCTGACAAGGCCCATGCCAGTGTCAGTGACACTGCTGGTGACTGGTGGGCCAACGTCTATGTGTTTCCACACTTGCCAGATTCTTCATGTCCCTATGAATATAGGCTTTTCTGGTCTGTAAGCTTCCTGTCTATTAAAATAAGAAATTAAAGGAACCTGTGATCTTTCTAAACTTGAGTCTAAAAAATTCCCATGGTGTGCCTTACAGAAGCTGTGGTGTTAACCACGTGACCACCATATTCCTAAATGGCATTATCTGATTGCTTCCGCTGCACGTTGGCTCATATTTCTTTATGACACATGGCAAAACTAATGATGGTCAAAGGGATTTAGGAAGTAGAGCCAGAGACTTGTGTGAGCCCTGTGGTTTCAGAACCTGCACTTCAGGTTAGAGGGTTAAATTCTGCTCTTTCAAGGTTCCTCTCACCTTCAGACTCCTTCTAGCCCCTTCCAGCTCTCCCACCTCGACAGCCTGTAACACTCAAGAAGCACAGAATCTTGGCCTGGGGACTGTGACTAGTAGCAAAGAGATTGGCTTGGATTACACTTTCATATACAACATAAGCAACTCTAGACAGCACGTCCTCCGAGCCCTGGGTTGGGATTTTCTGGTGCTCTGAAGCACCAGAAAATACTTTGCCAAAGGTGGACATGATAAAATGTCCAGCATTAACATTCTGCATTCGTCTCCTAGTCTTGTACGAAGCAGGTATTTGTGAAGGGTCGAACTGAACAGACAATGTCTTCTTAATGTTTATAGAACTAGTTGGGAAGAACCACAGAAACCTGGGAGCTGTCACTGTTTTTCCCCCACAGCTGATCTTAATCATTATCTTTGGACCTACACCCCACAAAAGCAGGTGGGTGTGCCACCTACTCTTTGGTTGACTTGAGGCCTAGTGGCCCAAAAACCCTTATGCAAAACACAGCAAGCAGGCTGGGATTCAATCTTTGCTGCTGAACAAATGGTATCTTGTCTGGCACTGACCAGGGTCCCTGGCCCTGCATGGAGAGTCTTCAGACCTTCAGTGCCCATGATCCAAAAGTCTACAAGGACCCAGAAATGTGGATAGAGGCCTATACACAGCATTTAAGTCCACAGGAGAGAACTAGCTTTGCTACTTCACTCTTGAGGTGTTTCAGTGTAACAAATGTTGTAAGGCGGGAGACAATAGTCACAATGTATTTTTTAAGGGGAACAAAGATATTAATAAAGTCCTGGAGAGGAATTTGCTTAATGGTGTGTGTGTGTGTGTGTGTGTGTGTTTTAAATATGTTTTTAGTATGTGTAAGACCTGGACTCAATCCTCAGCCTTCCAACTGCTAAAAATCAGTAGGTAATAACAGAAATACTGTATAGGTCTAGACATAGTTTATGTGTTACATATAAAGTAGATAGAAACATGCATAGGAACATTTCAGAGCAGGTCTTTTGTTTGTCTTTGTGGCTGTTTTGTGATAACAGGGTTGAACTCAGCTCCTTGTACATATTACACAAGCCTCCTGCCCCTGAGTCATGTTCCCTGGTCTGTAATTATTTCTTTATTATCAGCGGGATTACAACAGCTTTTATGGTTTATCATTTTGTGTATCTCCAGGTTTATAAATGAGCGTATTCACTTCCAGGATGAAAACCAATAAAATTGTATTAAAGCGATGCTGTGTAAGAAATATTAGCAGCCCTGACAGATCTTTCTATGATGGCTTTAATATCGACACTAATAAGTATGGATAGTATTTACTGAGCATTCACACATAGCCACTGCGTAGTCCTGCCGGCGCACTCCGCCTTGGGTCCTCGTGAACATCGTGTAAGGGATGCATTATTCTGCCTCTTTAAATGTGGAAAGCCAAGGTCCTGAGGGCTCAGGTCAAAACCTCTGCACACTCCCCTCATCTCGTAGGAGGTGCAAAGGCAAACATGACCTGAACACACGCACACACATAGGTGTTCACATGTGTGCACAGAAACATCTAGTTCATATGTGGCATGACGATGGATTGACTTTAATATTTCCTTACACTCATCTATATTACTATTTCTTCTCTCTCCCTTCCTCCTTTCCTTCCTCCCCCCCTCTCCTTCCCTCCTTCCATCTGTGTCTTTCTCTCTTCAGTACTAGAAATTGAACCCAGAGTTATAGGAAGCGAAGGGCAGGTGTGTTCCAGGGGTGTAGGGCTGGGGGTTGAGAGGAGCTGGAACACGGTTCCTCGGGGTCTCTGCAGCAGGCTGGGCCCTTCTACCCCCTTTTCTCTGGGACAGAGCTCTGCTTCCTGGAGAAAGAGTTGGGTTCATCCAAAATGTATGTGGCTGCCCCTGCGTGTGGTAGGTCTACGTAGGAGCCGTAAAGATACTCCTGAAGCTTTTACCAAGCATATCCCAATTCCACCTGTAGCAAAGTCAGAGATATGTAATCTCATGGCTCTAAAGCCAAGTTAGTTAGGTTGTCTATCAAACATATACTCCACTATTACTGTTGATATCTAGGAGCCCAGCACAGCACCTGACACACAGTAAACGCTCTGAACAGTATTGTGATTAGAACGGACTGTAGCTCTGATCATGGCAAATGACCCATGAAATGTTCTCACTTCTCTTTTCTTAGCTCTGAATTCCAACGTGGACTTCCCAGGCTCAGAACCTTTTCCCACCCCAGTCACAAAGTGATCTCTTGTGTCTTCTCCTCCAGGATAATCTTCCAGCTGATTACATTCTCCCAGACAGATCTACTGAGCGAAATGGACAGCTGTGAATGTACCCCAAAATCAAGGATGGTTCCACAAAAGATCGGCAGCAGTAGTTGTGGAATGTAAGGGTGTCCTGGTGATGAGGGTCTGGATCCTGAGAGAAGGGTCCCAGGGGTGTGAGCAGCTCAAAGCCTCAGCCACATTTCTTTTGACCCTTCCCAACTGTTCTCTCGAAGGCTGTGACTTGTGACACTCACAGGCATGCTTTGACAACTTGCTCTTGCATGGATGGAAGTCTATAGAAGCCTTTGAACTTGTTTCCAGTGTTTCCGCCATTTTATTATGTCCATAACCTTATTACGGACCATATCCATAGTCTAAGGGATTACTAAGGATCCACAGTAAAAGGCTATTCGATTTTGCTAAATAAATGCTTGCCGAGCTGCACTATTGAGCCTGGCACCAAGTAGGCCAAGAAAGTCTGAGCGCATACAGAGGGTTTTGTGTCGGATATGGCAGAAGAGCAGAAAATAGGCCATTCTTAGTCATTACAGCAAACTTGGGAGCGCTGGCCATAAACCCATTGTTAGCCCATCAAAATGACTGACTGGGATATGAAAGTCAGAAGATACCCGATCTCTCGTGGTCTCGCTGGGTGAACAGCGTCCTCTGATGGTTTTATTTATGGTGTTGTCCCTCGTGATTTGCCTGACTCTGAATAAATCATCCCCGGTCTCACTGACCCACATCCCATATCTTGCTAACCATCCTCAATCTGTCTCCCTTGAGCCTAAATGCAAGGGCAGTAAAAACCACTGTGAGTCCTTTAGGGTGTTTCTCAGCAATTAAAAGTGGCATATTAAATTTCTGAAAACCTTTGTAATCTGCAGTATAAAATCACATTTTATGGTGGCAGATAATTTAGAATCCATAAGCTAATTAAATGCAGTGAATGACAAGGGTATTCTCTAGATAAATGATAGATCATCTAGTTGCAGATAATGTACAAATCCAAGAGACTGGAACCGTCGGAAAAAGAGGGAGAAAACTGAGTCACAAGTGTTGGTCCTTTTACATAAGGTGACTAATTGTATCAACCACATAATGGGATTAATTGCTGACATCCTTCTGCCTCCAGATCTCCATGGAACTGTGGGAGCAGTCCATTCTGCCGTGAAGGGGCACCATCCGTCTCTGAGCTGCTGTGTACTATGACACTTCTTGATGTAGACAGCATGCAATGTCTCTGCCTCTTCTTCATGCCCAGGCAAAGGGACCACAGCTACTGTGGGAAAAGGGAAAAGACTTCCAGATGAAGACATCAAAACTATGACTGAGAACATGCCCCCTTCCTGGCCCAGAAGTGTTTTGATCATGGACCAGTCATGTGAATCTTAATGATCATCTATCTTGGCACGGAGGATTCAGAGGCTGTGTAAAAATGACTCCGTCGGTCGATCAGTTGGAGACATGTGGGTATAGGGAGACAATTGTTAGACTGGCCCAGCCCAGACCCTCATTTATGAAGAGAGGAGCCTAGTGCTGTGAGGCCTCAGGCTCACGGGAGGGCAGTCCAGAGCACTTGAAAGGTACTGGGTTCCATGAATGAATAAATAGATGAACAAACAAAAAACAAATACTTGAGTACTTGAACACTTGAATCCATGAGGTTCTGAATTTAAGTCTCAAAACACAGGCATATACATAGAGATAAAGAAGGAGAGAGGAGGGAGAGAGAGAGACATGTGACAGGGAGGAGGATGGAGGATCAGACAAAAGGAAGGGAAGTGATTCCCCAAGATCAGAAGGGGTCAGATATGGGAAAAGAATATGAAGCATCTGGGTTTTGTCTGCAACGTCACTCCTCTGAGTTGCCCAAGACAGCTTTTCAAAGTCCTGAAAGACAAAGAGGGAAGCATGGTTTATATTTGTAGCAACAACTGAGCTTAGATAATGATCGATTGTCATGCTCGCTCCCATGAAGAGAGGCATCCCCCACTCCATGGAGCCACAAGCAAAGCTCCACCGAGACAAGCTTGTTGTTGCTGGAACAGCCAGACGGCAGAGGCAAGAGGCAGCCATGCCAGCGAGCTTCAGAAGACACAACCAGAGTAAAGGAGCTGAAGAAAATGTCGAGGCGTGGTCAACCAGACGGAAGAGAAGCCGGAAGCACAGGGCCGCCTCTTTCCAGAGTCCTTCATTCCCAACACAAAGAGACACTAGAAAGAGCCTTCCCTTTCCTGATTGTCAAGGCCAAATGCACCAAGCACATGACAGATAGGCTTGGACACTATGGCACTGGGCAGACATTCTGCCGAGATCTAGGTAGTCAACTGCTGGCAGAAAGCTGCATGCCAAATGCTTTCCTGAGAAATCTCCATCTGCTGATAGGAATAACCCAGACTATGAAGGAGGAGGGGGGGAGGAGGGGGGAGGAACAGGAGGAGGAGGAGGAGGAGGAGGAAGAGGAGGAAGAGGTGATATGTGGTTCATTAAACTGAAATGTCTGAAATGTCACTCTCAGGATAATTTCAGGCATGGCTGGATCCAGGAACTCGACGCTCGGTCATTAGATCTGGGATTTCTCTTCCCGTGTTTTTAGGTAATCTTTCCTTTTGTTGTCTCCATTTTCTGACTAGTCTGCCCCATGGGCCACAGCCTAATAGCTATGGGTTTGAGTCTTCTAAACTTCAAGTCCACCAGGACGAACAAGACCCTATTTCCAGTAATTCTACCAAATTTCCATATCTGAGTCTCATTCTGACTCAAATCCTGCGTGGCATACCAGGAAGGCTCAGCAGGCGAGGGCAGCAGCTGTTACAGCAGCAGCAGGGACATAGGCTGATGTCTGAGCACTACCTGCAGTACAGCAAGCACAAAGGCTGAGTATGGATTGAGGGGAAAGCACAATTAAAGAGTGACTTGGAGGAGGGCCCCTGGGAAGGCACCCCAGCCTCACTGTCTGAGGTCCTGAAACCCTTAGAGGTTCACTCTGGAGTCCCCACAGTGGTGGCTCAAAGATACCATAGGACTTCAACTGCAGGGGCACATGGCTGGTCACACATGTAAAAGAACTGCAGTCCTTGCTCCTAGGGGAAGAAGATAGGTCCAAGCCCCTGTCCCCTGCCTTTCAGAAAGCCACAGCATGGAAGTCTCATTTCTCTGGGAGCACAGTTTGCTGACGCCATGCCTGGCCAGTCTCAGGCTCCAAAACCAGGACTACGATCTTGCCTGTCCAGTGGTTCTAGTTTCAGAGAGTGCAGCCTCAGTGCACCCAGCACAGGCCCCGCCTTCCTCCCTGAAGCTGGGTACTTGCACCCTTTCTAAGGAGTCCTGTTAATGAGACATCATGCTAGGATAGGAGCCTCCATTAATAAATAGCGGCCACTGCTGCATTGGGCAAAGCGCTTCTGCTTAATCCTCACATAGTTGTTTGCAATCCATACCTGTTAGCAGATGAGGAAACCGAGGCACGTGATTACCTAGCTTGTAGGCCTAAGGGCCAGGAAGCAGAAGTCAGCTGAGACCTAAGCAGTCTGATGGCTACCGGCAAGAGACAGTCTGGCCTGGTGGACAGAGCAGAGCTGGCCTCTGTATCTGCCCTGTTCCCCGGGGCCCCACACCAGGCATCCCCCCAGGATTGCTTTTTGTTGGCTCCTCATTCTTCATTGCTGCTACTTTTTTAGCCATGTTTCTGATGAGAAAACAGCTTAGTAAAATCAATGGTTTTAAATTATACCTTTATGTACGAAGGGTTCAAAACAAGCTGCAAAACAGAAATACTTTCCCGTGACAAAAAAATCAATCTTGCTGATGCCACTGTTCCTTGGGCCAGCCTCCCTCCCTGCCCCCACTCCCGTCTAGCTCAAGACTCTCTGCTCTTGCATCTGCCGCTTTGTGTCGACTTTCTACAGGTTTCTTGTTCAGGAGACTCGTTTTATCTAAAAGGTCAATTCTTCCAGCGGGGCACCAAGCAGAATTGAATATAATTATCCCAATCTCTAGCGTGTAGAATTCATGCTTGAATTCATTCAAAAAATAGCATGCAGTATAATTAACTGAGAGTCCGACCAAACCTATTGAGAAAGCCTCAGGTATCATACAGTTCCCCTTACAATAGAACATTTTCATTTAAGGACATTGTACGTATTAACCCAAGTCAGCATCCAATTACTCTGAATAAGTGAATTCTCTGTTCCAGGAATGTAATTTGAAAATGTTGTCATGCAATCTGAGGCAAAAGGTCCTTTTTCATTAATCTAACTCTCATTAAAGTGGAAGCCTGCAGGTTATTTCAAATCCATTAGTTTTAAATACAGGTGATTACAATCCTATTGCACGTAAGACAACAGATGTGTCTATCAAGAAATATTGGGACGTTGCGAGGGATGGGACTGGCCGGTGGCTGGGCTGTCTCGCTGCTGGTGAGAGTCCTTGGTGGATGGATGAGTGGGAAACTCTTGTTGAATACCCCAGGGAGGGAACCGATGTGTGCAGGGTGGGGGCGGATGTGTGCAGGAGGGAGCTCCACCCACCATCTTCCCAAACTGCCACTCTCAATTTAAATTTGGGAGTTCAAAGAATTAGAAATTTGTTAGTTTTGACTCCTTGTTTTTTATTTTTGTTTTAAGACAGGGTCTCCCTGTGCAGCCCTGGCTGTCCTAGAATTTGCTAGGTAGACCAGACTGGCCTCAAACTCAAAGAAATCCACCTGCTTCAGTCTCCCAAGTGTGGGGATTAAAGGGCTGTGTCACCATCCTCCACCCTGTTTGTTTTTATTTTTTGAGTCAACTTGGCCTTGAACGTGTGGCCCTCCTAAGTCAGTCTCTCCCTCCGGGGGTTGAATTTCAGGAATTTCAGGTGTGCCCTGAACCAGATTGCTTTAGCTCTGTCTCTGTTTCTGTGTCTCCCTCTCCCTCATTGTTTTGTTTGTTGTTGATGTTTTGTTGTTGAGTCAGGATCTCTTTTCTGCAGCTCCAGGTGGCATGGAGCTCACTATATAAACCAGGGTGACTTCAAACGTAGAGTTCCACCTACCTCTCTGCCTTCCAAGTGCTGGATTAAAGGAGTGTTCTACCACCAGGCACTGAATCCGTTTACATTCTTTAAGAAGTCAATGAGTCCATAGCTATACATCTGAACGGGCCGAGCAGCTCTGCCTTCCCCTCCCAGCTACCACAGACTCTCATTCTCGAGATCCTTTAGCATCCAGGCTACTCTGGGTACTCCATCATTCCCCTGCGAGTGTGTTCTCAGAGTGTCCTGCTCTACAGCCCTCAATGGTGCTGCTTTCTTCTCTTTCCTTCTCTAGGCCTCAGCCCACGGCAAAGCTTCACAGATCCCTTCTCCTTAGCAACCCTTTCCAAGGTGATCCCAAGTCCAGCTCCTTCCCGTGTGTTTCTTTGAATCCCTCAGCCTTCCTCAATATTGTCTGGTTGGTTAGGTTTCAGCTCCACCCTTTTTAAATTCAATAGGAAAAATAAAATTGTCCAATGTATTTATCCCACAATCCACTGTACTCAACCAGAGTCGAGCATACAGGTGCTTGGTAACTCCTAGGTGAATGGAAAAGAGAAAAACAGAAAGACCAAAAAAAGGAATGAATGGAGGTTCAGGAAGCAGAGACTGGCTTAGGAGCTGTCAGGCAGAGATAAGGCAGAGAAGGGGCACTGTGTTGTTTTCAGGTCAAACCGTGGCACTGAGTTGGTGCCTTCATTCACACCACTCCAGCTTGGGGTTGATTTCTATGTTTATCGCATCGCTAGGCCAGCAGGCTCACCATGAGGTGAACAGAAATGCTGTCCTCAGAGTCCACGTGGCAGAGCCCTGGGCTCGGCTCTCTGGGTCAACAACTATTGAATGCAGATCCGTCACACCCTCTTAACCTTGTTCCTCTGAACATTCCCCACCCGCTGACCTCCTGGTTGGCCTCAAACTTCCCATTCTCTGGTCTCTGCCCCCAGAACTTCCTCCTCTAAATAAGTTGTATCTGATAAACATCCACCTGTAAAATATTTGGGGGACCGGTGGTTCTGCCCAGAGCTGAATGTCTGGGAATGGGATATCACTAGTAGCTATCAACCCTGGAAAAGACACGTTTGCTTGAGGACAGAGGTCATGCATGTGGAGGTAGGCCCTTTCTGGGTTTTAAAGTTCTAGCTCTTCTCCTACCCCAGGGAAACCTTCCAAGGTCAAAATTCAAGGGCATTGAGCTGCTTCAGAGAAGGAAGTTGCTGATAACGCTTATCTTGGGAGAGAAAAGACAAAAGATTCTAACTGGAACTCAGGTGTTTGGTGGCAACTGGGTAATGCCTCCCAGGCACTTAGCAAAACCAATGTAAATCATCCTGGTGCTCCTGCTAATTCACAATTATTTGAAACAAGAAATCAGGTGATGTTGGCTTTCTTGGATATCTCAGAAATGTCTCTGGACCCTTGGAGAAAATAGTCTACAACAATAATTTTCATTCATTCCAACTTTCTATTCCAGGCAAGGGCCACTCTGAGGCAACCTCGAGGTAGAATCACTGCTTGCTTGAAGCTATCCATGAGCATGTCATCTGCTGTCCCTCTCTTGAGAGACCAAAGGGCCTTGCAGTCAATCAGATCCTTCCCATCAGTCTCTAACCATTTCCAAGTTTTGGACATCCTCAACCAGAGTAAAGACACTCTGTGCTGCGAACCATACATGATCCATCCGATTAGATGTCAGTGGTGCCTTTTATATATCCATACTTTGAAATAGACAGCATACAGCACAACCCTCCCCAAATCCTCACCTTAAACCCAAACCTGAAGTCAGTTCCCCTCATGGCAAGAGTCTTCTGACACACACTTAGGCTCAATTTTCTCACAGATTATTCACCCAAACCAGGCTCTGTTCTGTGTTTGAGACTTCCAACACACCCTTCCTTCTTCCAGACAGTCATTTGCCCCCCCACCCACCCTCAGTGATGAACCTTGCATCCTCCCAGCCTGGTAAGTTGTATTTGTAGTAATGTAGGGCAGTCAATGGCTCCTTGACAAAGCAGTATAGGGACAAATGGAAAATGGTGCCCCTGATTGTTCAACAGCCACTATATAGCTCTGTACCAAAGATCTCTGTGAAATAGACCAGGAGCTGGACCTTGCCTTGGCTTGATTGTCATACCATAGTTAGGCTGGCTGGTGTTTAGGAATGGGTTCCCAGACTACCAAAGGAGAGAAAATTCACAGTGAAGTATGCCCATCAATCCTTCCCTCTAGCCTCCTTCAGCAAAATGTCTCGCAGAATGTCTGACAGAAAACCTAGCCTAGACCTCTCTGATAGGCACCATCTTGGCAAGTGGAAATGATAAGAAAAAGGAACCAGAGACCTAAAGACTTGCTTCCATGTTCAGAATGACCCATTTTTCATACAAGATGGCTTGTAATCTCTACTGTAAAAGTTTTGAGAGGTAGGACCTGTACTGGTGATTTGATGATGGACACCCCATGATAGGTAGATTAAGATTACTGTGGAGGAAGTGTGTTAACTAGCAGCAGAGCGAGTTTGTTATGTCTGTCTTTTTGTCCACTCCACCTGTGTCTCAAGTACACAGACTTCTCTCCCACCACGTTGCATCATAGCACAGAGGCCCTGGCCAGATACCAGTGTCATGCTCTTGGACTACCCAGCCCCTAAAACCATGGGCCAAATAAAACGCCATCATTCATAAATTTCCCAGTCTTTGGAATCTTGTTAGAGCAACAGAACACAAAGACTCACCTCTAAAGTTCTTTGATGTATTGCTACCTTGGCAGTGTCTAAGGTTCTACCTACTATAAACACACATAAAAGAAAGTGTGTTAGAGCTGGATGGCTCAGTGGTTAAGAGCACTGACTGCTCTTCCAGAGGTCCTGAGTTCAGTTCCCAGAAACCACATGGTGGCTCACAACCATTTGTAATGGGATTCGATGCCCTCTTCTAGTATGCATCTGAAGACAGCTACAGTGTTTTCATATAAATAAAAAACAAATACATCTTTTTAAAAAAGTTTTTAGCTGGTCTTGGGTTCCCAAGCAGTAGAGTTCCCGGGGCAGGGAGAAGACACAGCAGCAGGAACAGCTGTGCACTCACAGACAGAGCAGCTAATCAAGAGGCAGAGGGCACTGACCCAGCTGCCAAGAGACTTTGGATTTCTCAAAGCCCACACCCAAGTGACACACTTCCTCAGACAGAGACACACCTTCTAAGCTTCCCCAAAGAGCCACCATCTGGAGACTAAATATTCAGGTGCCCAAGCCTTGTGGAGGACATCTCATTCCCCACCATGTGTATGAGTAACTTAGACACATTTGACTATGTTATTTTCACCAGACCTTCTCCATGACGTGTCTAGCTTATAAACCCATCGCTTCGGTGCACAGACTGGGTGAGAATTCTTAGCATGTGATTGCATTTTAGATATTTTTTCAATTTTCATCTTAGTTTTTAAAGTTCATGTGTGTGTGTGTGTGTGTGTGTGTGTGTGTGTGTTGTGTGTGCATGAGTATGGGTGCTCAACCTAGGTCAGAAAAGGGTGACAGATCTCCTGATGTTGGAGATAATCACAGCATGATTCTGTGCCCCGTCCCCATATGCACACATGCACACAGACAGTGACGTTAATGGGGTAAGCATTCTGTGAGCATACAGAGCAGCTAATCAGGAGGCAGAGGGCACTAACCCAGCTGAGTTTTTCCACTGCTTTTTCCACTGCAGCCCTTACATTGCTTTCCAACATTACCTTATTTAATCTTCCCATAGAGAAACTAGCCTTGTGACAAGCCAGTTTCCACCTTACAGAAACCAAAACACCTGATGTCCCATGAGGAGACTTTGGACAGCCCTCTGGTCCATCAGACCTTCCGGGGCTTGCTCTCCCTTGTTCCCATGTAACCCTGTGGCTCTTCTTTTAAAGTAACATTTGACTTTCTCTTCAGACACGCTTTCCAACTCGTGATGCTTCATTTTCTGTGTGTGTCTGAATGTCTTTGGGAGGTGGAGGTTCTACCTATAGAAGCAAGATTCTTCTTTTTCCTGTGGATTCTAGAGACTTTTCTAGAGGGTGTGAGTAACATGGGGGTGGAGGATATCATAATTAAGTATTGCATTTAAAGATAAAATTACTTGCAATCATGTCTGAACACATGTGTTCATGTGATATGGGTTCGGTATCATGAACTCTGTGTTCTGTATAAAGACCTGTGTCTATACATAAGAAAGAGCAGAGATGAGCTACGAACCATTGCTGAGGGGAACCCAAGCTCAGCCCCAAGGCCTCTGCTTATTGGGAGGAGATTTTGAGAACGTGAAAGACTTCCAAGTCTTGTCCCCCCCCCCCCCCACTACAATATCCATGACATTTCTGAGGAAGTAGACTGTAATTCTCCTTGCTTACAACTGGGATACAGAGAGATTAAAAAAATTTACTCAGTGCCATAGAGCTAGCAAATACAGCAGTATGTTTTGCACGTGAGCCTGACCATGTGCACTGTCTGCAAGAATCTTCATCTTTAAAAGGTGTGCTCTTGATTTGGTTTTGGTCAAGAGGGAACTGGGACCCTGCCTAGGTTTGGCTTCTTAGACTAGAAGGCTGTAGGCTGATCTCACCCTTCCTCTGCTCTGCTGGGCTGGGAAATGACAGGAGCCCTGACCACTCTGGCTGTTTCTGAGACACCCCCCACCCCCACCCCCACCCCCAGAGTCACTTGGCTCCCAATGGATTCAGTCATTGGAGGATACCCATGAGAGGTACACATGGCAAAAATTAAAAAGACTTGTCCTTTGTCTCTTGGTCTGTCTGTCCCTGTTTCTGTCTCTTTGTCCTTCTTGGCTTCTTTCTTTGTCTCTTTCACAGCTTCACCCTCCACCCGCCATCTTAGGAAGTGACCATGGTCTGTCTGGGCTGAATTTCCTCCCTGTGTTGACATCTTCCTTGGAAGGCTGCTGTGTGTTAAGGCCCTAATCTAGCTCTTTCATCCGACTCTTCAATCTAGAGGAAGCTGAGGCTCTCTGCAATTTCTTTCTTTTTTTTTTTTAGATTTATTTTATGTATATGAGTACACTGTAGCTGTACAGATGGCTGTGAGCCATCGTGTGGTTGCTGGGAATTGAACTCAGGACCTCTGCTTGTTCCTGTCATGCTCTCTCTGGCCCAAAGATTTATTTATTATTATATGTACATACACTATAGCTGTCTTCTGACACACCAGAAGAAGGCGTCAGATCTCATTATGGATGGTTGTGAGCCATCATGTGGTTGCTGGGATTTGAACTCAGGACCTTTGGAAGAGCAGTCAGTGCTCTTAACCACTGAGCTATCTCTCCAGCCCTTCTCCACAATTTCTGAGCACTAATTTCCCAACTATCCCTATTCCTTTGGACTTTCTGCCCTTTGATCACCTTAGTGACCAGTCCTCTATAGTAAATTCTATATATAGACTGAACTTGCCCTAAGCCTGACTACAGGGATACACATACACCCAAGCCATAGCAGTACAGGACTAAAAAGGAATAGAGCAGCTCTCAGTCCCTGCTATTAAATCAGGAGGAGGGCTTGACACCTGTGCAGGTAGACGAGAGGATACAGTCAGCAGCATCCCGGTTCCTTGAAGAGTGAGTGTGGCAACAGTGCTCCATGGGTGCTCCATGGGTGCTCCATGGGTGCTCCATGATTTGAGTGGTCTCATCACACTGACATAAACCTCCAGCACTGCCAAGGATGGTGAAAGTGGGCATAGACCTTGAGTTACTGTAAGATAAACGCCGGGACTGGGACTTGGAAGCCCATGAGTGCACACCTGCCTTGGCTCCTCCTCCTCCCCCATCCTCCATGTGTGCCTGGTCCTCTTTAGTGGAACAAGGGGCCCGGACTAGAGGACTTTAAGGGATGTGGTATTACTGGAATTACTGGTGCTCAATCCACAGGTGTCTCCAAGAAAGCAGCTTCTTTTTTTCCTCACCAAGAGAACCCCTGGAGACTCCAGTGCCTGGGCATGGAATGGACAGGTTATAAATGCAAACATTCTCAAAGGGCCAGCTCAGTTGCAGCCTTGATAGTCATAATGGATGCAGTATTCAGAGAATTTAGCAAATTAGTGCTAACAAGAGCTAATAAGATGCATAAATGCTATATGGAAAGGGGAGGGAGGTCTGAGGAGAGCCAATGGGCAGGAGAATCTCCTCATCTAGTCAGGCCTTCAAGCAACAGAGGCCCAACACCATCAGGGAGGGATGTATTTGTTCGGACCATCTACCCTCCTGTCAATTTCTCTCCTAAATCACATTTCCAGAAACACAGAAGGATATTTGCCCAAGTATCTGGGCATGGCATGGCCCTGTCGGGCTGGCACATGGCAATCATTAGCCCGTTAATGTAAGAACCACAGAGAACATGAAGTTTAAGCCCCAGCTTAACTTCCTCTCATCTGAAGTCCCCTAAGCAGTAGGTTCACAGACACAGACAGAGCGACAGCTGGGGCTGCAGCGGGGAGGACGGAGGCTGGTGTTATGGGGACAGAATTTCAGATGGGAGTCATGATGAGTTTCGGTGCTGTGTTACAGTAATGTCTGGACAACAGCTAAATGTCCTTAAGGCCACTGAGCCGTGCACAGGTAAACAGAAGACTTCACGACGCGCGCGCTATCACAATGATTTCCCCATTCTTAAAACTCGACAGCAAGACCGTGTATACCCGAAGTTACTATTTTTAAGTGAATTTAAAAATACTTCAGTGTGTTTGCTCATTCAGGCAGCATATACTCTGAAACTGAAACAGTACAGAGATAAGCCTGGCCCCTGTGCAAAGATGACATACAAATTCATAAAGTTCATAAAGCATTATATATTGTTAAACAATACCCAAACAGACAATTGGGAAAAAAAGTCTAAGAAAATAACACAAAGTCAACAAATAATAGGAGTTGATACATCTCTCCCAATAATGTTAATGAATATCAATGGTCTCAATTTCCCCCAGATAAAAAGACATGGACGTGCAGAGTACACACACACACACAATGGAATAGCAGTCAACTAACTGTAAATGCAAACTGAAATTTGCAGGAAAATGTATGGAATTGGAAGAAAAACTATTCCGAGCGAGGTAGGCCCGTCGCCAGCGGTCTCTCTCATTTGGGGATCCCTGCTTCACTCTAGTTTGCTGGGTTTAACACAGAGCACTAAGTGGAAGTTAGAGAATCTGGAGGTGGAGGGAAGATTGTCTTAAAGTGGATTAAGTTAGTATAAAAAAGTAAAGAAGGAGACACTGCAGGTGGAAAGGCTGAGGCAGGAGATAGGCAGGGTGAAGGAATTAGGAAGATGAAGATATGGCGTAAGGGCATAGAACTAGATAGACAGCAAGATACACTGCTTGTGCAGTACTGGCCTGACTTGTAACCAGTAGGTCCCTGATTGGATACAAGGTCCAGTCCAAAGAGGGTGGGGACTGACACCTGTTACTTTAAGGCTAGCTAACAACTCAGGTCTGAAGAAGTCTATCAGCCCATGCAGAAAGTGTTATTTCTGAAGATGAACTAAGCTGACCTAGCAGTGAACTGTATTCCAAACACCTACACCTAGCCTGTAGACAAAAGCTGTCGTAGCCTTCATCAGAGAATTTTCTCCTCGTGATGAACAGTGGGGAGGGACTTCAGAGAGTCATGGCTGCCTTAAGTACAGAAAATAAATAACAGATGTGGGCCCCGCCCTAAACAAGCCATTCATATTACCCCCTAAAAGTGTGCACAGAGTCAGGAGACAGGGCGGGTGTTCTCCAGGTCCACCCAGCCACTGCAATCATTGATGAACAACAACTGCAGTTACCTGCCCTGGGGCCAGACAAGACCCCCTCTGTCAATAACTGGTATGGAATGGGGAAGGACTCTCGGAGACCTACCCTTGACCTCTGCATTTATTGGCTATTAATAGATTCTGGGAAAGGGTACCCTCAGCTGAGTTCCCCGGGCTCCAGGACAAGCTTCAAACCCCTGGTCACATGGGTGATGACCCTGGCTAATCCAGAGGGTCACAAACAAGGGGAGAAGACATGAACGTTGGAGAGATTTGGGGGGAAGAGGGAGGTAAATTAGGGGGGAGGGGAGAACGGTCAGTATGTGTGGAATACTTCTGCAAAATTGTAAAACTAAGATAAAGTCAATAAGGGAGATATTTTAACCTCCAAACAAGTATCAAATAAGGTTTGTTTTAGTTACTTTCTGTTGTCTCACAAATGACACGGAAACTTTGTTGCTTAAAACAAAACAACCAGTTCTTTTACTGCTCTGCGGACTTGAGAAAGAGAATCCAGAGGCAGTCTTCCGAGGTGTCTGCTTGTCCCTGACACCCTGCCCCATGCTCCTGCTGCTCTGACCAGGTTAGGCTGAGTGTGTGTGTGTATGTGTGTGTGTGTGTGTGTGTTTCTTTGTACAGTCCTAGTGGTCGGATCCCAGGATTGAACATTATAACACAGCAAGTAGAATCTATCAGTCCTAAATCTAGGCCTCAAAGTTGCACCTGTCACTCAAGTCCACCCCCGCCCAGGATCATAAGCTCCACCTCTTAAAGGAGAAATGTCAGCAGTCTATGGGCCCACCTTCAATCCACCCAAAGTGGTCAAATACTACTTCTGGATGGATGTCTGCATGGTGCAGGCTTGAAGGAGGGATGAAGGACTCAGGGAGTCCTTTCTTTTCATTTGCAGATGTGGGTCAGCGTGGGGGTGGGCATGCTGGTTGATCCAGGGCTGACTGGTCCCGTCCTCTGCTGAACAGTGGTAAATCACACTACCACACAGAGCTAGGCACTTCTCAAAGTCCCGGGTTATAGTACATTTATCTAATGCTGAAACTGCAGAGATTCATTTCAACTTTCTTAGATGACTCAGAAGCCTGCAGCCTAGCGAGGGGCCTGGGGTCACCACCAGTGACATCCATTATCTTTTCCCTGGTCCCACACCCCAAGGCTGGTCGACAGAATGCCAAAGAGATAAACCACTTTTACTGTAATCCACTCTCTAAAAAAATGGGATTTACCAAGCAAATTAAGGGCGAAGAAACTTGCAGGGGTGACATTTAGCCTACTGAAGACACCAAACTTTTCAAGCACTTTAGAGGCGCAATTTACATACAATTACAGGAACGCCTCATTTATCTATCCGTGCCTGAGGAGCAGTTGCATAGGAGTGGATTGTCCAGATAATGGCGGTCTCCCCCCAGAAGCCCGGAGCCACTTAGCCAGATTGGCAGGAATGTTTCCTAAATAGATAGAGGCATCCACAGTATCCAGACTGACCATGACCAAAGGCAACAGCATCAGAGCCAGAGTTCCCAGGGCAGCATGTCACTAAGCAGGTTGCTAAGTGACGATCTTAAGTCACCAGCATCAGGTGAGTGCCCCATCTCTCCATGTACATCTACTGGCTACCTACTTCCCGCCCTGGCTTGATATTTTTGTTTGCTGTGGCTTTGTATTTGTATTGTTTGTATTTGGGGGCGGGGTGGTGGCGGTATGAGTGTTTTGCTTGAATATGTATCTGTGCTCTACATGTATGTAGTGCCCGAGGAGGCCAGAAGACAGTGTCAGATCCTCTGGAGCTGGAATTACAGATGGCTACGAGCAGTCATGCGGGTGCTGAGAACTTAACCCAGTCCCCTGCAAGAGTGGCCGATGGATGGATGCACATCTGTGTGTGTGTGTGTGTGTGTGTGTGAGAGAGAGAGAGAGAGAGAGAGAGAGAGAGAGAGAGAGAGAGAGAGAGAGAAGGTCCAAAGTTGTCCGTTCATGTGGGATGCCTTTCTCCATCACTCTGATTTTATTTATTGAGGCTGGGGCCCTCAGTTAAGGTCAGCTCACTTGTTGCGTTTGTCTAAAGAGCCTGGTTGTGTTGGCGGCATTGCCTGTCTGCCTCCTGCATTTCTGTTAGAGGCAGCTGCCAAGACTCTCCCAGCTCTTGCCCTTCAGTTCCGAGGTTCTCTATGTCTCAGACTCGCAGGATGAGTGGTCGCCCCACGCTAATCTGTTACCTGGGGTCCCTACCTCTCCTTTATTATGCACATCCTAGTGAGATAACTTTTGTGTGTCTCAGAAGTACACAGGGCTGTGCTGTGCTGTGAGTTTTCTGACTCTTCTTTTCCACTGAACTTATCTTGTCTTTATGCTGGTTTATCCTGCTCTGAACCCTGCCTCGCTTTGCCCTCCTGGCTCACAGCATTTTGTTTTCAGGTTGCTCAAGGGATGGACTGACGGTCAGGCTACCCTGCCTCAGAAGTAATACTGCCCTGAGTACCCCCTGCATCCAGAATGATAAGACCCCACGGTACCCAGTGCACAGGTACTCACACTACCAGATTGACCTCACAGATGCCCGTGGCACACTGTACTCACCAGGAATTTACAAGAAGTAACCTAGGTCTGAAAGAATGGCTCATCTAGCAAATGCCCTTGTTACCAAATCTAGACTCCTGGTTGACTCCTGTAGATTCCTGGTGGACTCCTGTAGACTCCTGTAGACTCGTGGTAGGCTTCTGTAGACTCCTGTAGACTCGTGGTAGGCTCCTGTAGACTCCTGTAGACTCGTGGTAGGCTCCTGTAGACTCCTGTAGACTCGTGGTAGGCTCCTGTAGACTCCTGTAGACTCCTGTAGACTCATGGTAGGCTCCTGTAGACTCCTGTAGACTCGTGGTAGGCTCCTGGTGGACTCCTGTAGACTCCTGGTGGACTCCTGTAGACTCGTGGTAGACTTCTGTAGACTTCTGTAGACTCCTGTAGACTCGTGGTAGGCTCCTGATAGATTCCCGGTAGACTCATGACTCCTCTGTGCTTGCCAATACTTGATGTTTTCATCCTTTTTTCATTCCCAATCTGGTGAGTATGAACTGTGACTTGCCACTTGTTTATTTATTATTCGCTTGGCCAGTGGCTTGGGGTCCCGTCATCCCCATGGGGTGACAGGCTGGGGCTGTACATTCGTTTTCTTCTCAGTCTGTCACCTGTCGTTGATGCTCACCAAACCAAGGTGCTGGGTTTGGGTGTGGCTTGTGCATCCCAAACAGATCCCCACCTGGCTCTCCTATAGGCTTCTTCCACTGGCCTTTTTCCTACCTACCATGCCCCGAAGTTACAACAAAGCAGGTCTTCCCCTCCAGCTAAGCGCCTCTCTGCCTGTGTTTCTACTCAGCAGTCATGGCTTTTTGTCATTTCCTAAGTGGGTCCTTGTGGCTTCCTCTCCCCCTGGCTGATGGAAAGGGCTGGAAGGTAGAGTTTGACTCTGCTGCCTTTCCTCTCTGGAGCAGGCACCACGGTGGCAGCACACAGTGAACGCTCAGCAGGCGCCACTGGTTCCTTTGAGTAACTCCCATGCACAAGTGGAAAAGCAATCATGTTCTGACCGGCTATGGCAATGCACTGACACTAGCCAGAACTCCAGAGTCAAGCCAGTGAGATTCTCCCTCTAGTCACAGGCATAACTCCTTCACAGATCCAAGGCTTCAAACTCAACTGTTCTCCACAGGGTTCTGTCACTCCCATGTAAGAAGTGAAAATGGGAAATAGGGAAGATTCTGGATCTTTACTCAGAGGCCTGAGGGTGTTGGCTTGCATCCCCTCAATGGATACCTGTGTGCATTCCTGGTAACTCACACTGGATAGCAAGCCACCAAAGCGACTGCGATATCCTGAACCCACCACCTATCTCCTGCATGGAGCAGATCAGCCTTGGAAGTGGGAAGGTTTGTGTTACCATCACTGAGTCCAAAAGCTGAGATCCTCTTGAAGGCTTCTCCACGAATGTGGCCTGTGCTCCACCGGCAGAACTAAAACCTGGGGCTCCTGGGTACCTCTCTGTCTAGCTGGTCTCTGCAGTGTGGTAGCTTATGGTAACTGGTCCACAAAGCTGCTCAGAAGTGTAGAGGTCCAGAGGAGGAGAAGTCACCTCTGAAGTCTTCCACCACGGGGGAAGCCCACGTTCAAAAACAGCACTGCCCAGGTTCAAGGTCAAGAAAAAACAGACTATTTTGATAGTGAGTGACAAAATTTAGTAGAGTATGTGGGACCCAGGGGATCACTATACCCTTTCTTGGAAGATCTAGTTGCCTATATTTGGGGCCTACTAAAGCAATTTCCAGAGGGCTGGCACATCAGAGTAGGTCTTGGGGATGAAGTCCTGTTCTGCTCAGGGAAAAGGCTGAACCACACCCACAGACTTCAAATCTGTTTGGAGTAACTTATCTAACACAATTCTTACCTGGAAACTTCAAATATGAAGTGGATAACAAGGCGGGAGGACAACAAATAACGCACCTCCCAGACTTCTCTTTCTACGACGAAGCTGCGCCCACCCCTGAGGCTGGGACCCTGTCTGCTTTGACAATTGCCTTGGCTGAAGTGGAAAATGCAGGACCGGGAGTTTCATCTTGGATCCCCAGCTTATGCCTCTTCTGCCTCCCCTCCAGTTGTACAGCCCGCAGCTGACTGATTGAACTTAGCAGAGATAGATTGGGGAAATCGCTGTCCTAGCAGGTGCTGAGAGTAATGGTAATGGCACCCATGAGGAACAGGTAGGCAAAAAGGGAATTTTCAGACATCTCCACTGTCCATTATTTTGTTCACTTAAATAAACAAATAACCCCCAGGCCATCACCAGCCAGCAGCCGGCAGGCACGGGAATGATTTCCTTTCATTAGACTCAAAGACCAATCAATTCTCCTTAAATCGCGAACCACACACCCAGCCTAGTCGGCACATACAAGTCCCTACTGCTCTCTCCAGCTTTCTGGTTGTCAACGCTGCACACTCTCCTGTCCTGCAGGAGTTCCAGAGGGGACGATAAAAGATGCGATCAGTCTTGTCCAAGGGCTGAGGAAACTTCTAGAAGAGGAGGCACATAGACCAGCAGGCTAAGATGGAAGGCAGGATGGGAATGCCTTCCCTCTGCCCTGGTCAGCATTGTGAGCTACCAAAGTGGCAGAGGAAGAACGTGCCCAGAACCTAACCCCTAGAGTCCTTTCTTATCCTCACAAAAACTCCACAAAAGGAATGGCTAGGCAGGTAACCCAATCACAAAAGAATACACATGGAATGCAATCTCTGATAAGTGGATATTAATTAGCCCAGAAGCTCTGAATACCCAAGGCACAATTAGCATAACAAATGACTCCCATGAAGAAGTAAGGAGAGGGTCCTGATCCTGGAAAGGCTTGATCTAGCATTGTAGGGGAGTATCAGGACAGAGAAAAAGGAGGGGGGTGATTGGAGAATGGGTGGAGAGAAGAAGGCTTATGTGACATATGGGGAGGAGGGAACTGGGAAGGGGGAAATCATTTGGAATGTAGACAAAGAATATAGAAAAAAAAAGGAATAGCTAGGCTCCAGGCTGTCCCTTGGTAATGAGGAAATGGACATCATAGGTGTCTAGGACCCATTGTCACGTGGCCTGGCTGTGCTCCTCACTTCATCTACATCCAACAAACACACACCAAGAGCCTTCCCTGGAAGGCCTTTTAGGTTGCTTGCTCCCAGATGTGCACTTGGGCTGTTGTGGCCATTTTGATTATGTACTCAGGGAACAAGCAGCTCAGAAATAGAGGGGCGGAGACCCTGGGGCAGAGGGACATGCTTCCAGAGGTCCAGGTTCAAGCAGAGCCTGCAGACGATCCCATTTTATCTGCCACAGCCTGAGAGGTTGGCACTATGGGATTCAGCAAGCCTCAGTTCCAAGCCACTTTCTCAGTGCCATCAAGGTTTGGGCCATATTCAACTCTGTATACATTGTACACATTTCCACCCCCCTCCCCCATTGAATTGATTCACTTTTATTAGAAAGAAAAGAACACATTTGTTTTAAAGAAAAAGTTGTATCACTGCCTGATCTAGAAACCCAGTATTGCAGGCCATAAATAGACTCTGCCTATAAAAATCAGCACAATGGGAGTTCATGGTAGATTAGACACAAACCTTTTAGTCTGCTCATTCTTGAAACCCTCATAAGGTGACAGTTAAAGGATCAGAAACAAAAAAAGCATAAGCCCTCAGAGCCGAAAGGAACAGAGGAGACAGATAGCAAGTGACAGATGTCAGGGAACTCTGGGGGACTGGGAAAAATGGGTTCAGATCAATTGAAACCTAGATGTGAAACAAAGGAGCAAAGGAGATGAACTGGGCCACGAAGCAGGGCTGGGGAGGCCCTGGGAAGAGGGGTGCTCAGGTAGGGCTGAGCCCAGGAGTACCTACTTAGAACCTGCCAGGTCCCTAGCTTTCCTCTCCCACCATCCAGAACCAGGAACCCATCCTTCGCTCCCCAGAAGTGGATGGCTTGTTTGTCCAACAAGGATGTCTGTCGGTCCTTCCGCCCTGGGCAGCATTTTGTGACACGTGTGCACACTGTTAAGGCTGAAAGTGCAGCTGAGGGGCTAGAGAATCCATGGCATCCTGTGACCTGAGTAACACAGGCTTGGGACAGCGAGAGGTTGGCCTGGAGATATAAAATGGTGAAGCCAGTGACACTGGAGACACAGTTACCTCTTGGTAGAACCAGACAGACGGTATTGTTTTGATGAAATGGAGACACAGACCTATAAAAAGAAACAGATTTAAAATGACAATAGCAACAACAACTTAAAAGAGAGGAAACAAAGGAAAGATAAGGAAATAAGTGTGAACTGGAGAGATGGCTCAGTGGTTAAGATAACTTACTGCTCTTGCAGAAGACCCAGGTTTGGTTCCCAGAATCCACACGGTGCCTCACCGCCACCTCCAATTATAGTTCCAAGGGATTTAATGTCCTATTTTGACCTCCTGGGGTATCAGATATGCATGTGGTGCACATGGGTGTAAGCAGGAAAATTCTCACATACGTAAAACAAAACAACTCTATAAAATGTTTAGAAGGTACTAAGTGAATTGTTCCATGGTATTTGTTATAAAATTAGACATCCTAGGAAGTGAAGCAAACTCGGACAGAAAGAAATCAACAAAGAAGTCATACAAGAAAATCATCCGAGCCGGGCGATGGTGGCGCACGCTGTAATCCCAGCACTTGGGAGGCAGAAGCAGGCAAATTTCTGAGTTCAAGGCCAGCCTGGTCTACAGAGTGAGTTCCGGGACAGCCAGGACCACACAGAGAAACCCTGTCTCGGGAAAAAAAAAACAAAAAACAAAAAAACAAAAAAAAAACAAAAAGAAAAAAAAAAAGAAAAAGAAGAAAAAGAAAAAGAAAATCATCTGGACACTGAGGTCTTTGGTGTTGTTCTGAGTCAGGGGACCTGCCGAGTCCATGATGAAAGGACAGAACACTGAAGGATGAGCCTGGGAATAGAGAGAAAAGCACCAAGTGTTTCAGAGATGAAAGCAAAGCAATAAAAGCACCAAGAAAAAATCCAGAATTAACAGTAAGTCACAGGACTTCTCAGTCTCACTGGGAACCGAGTGAAAGTAAACCATCGTTTTCCAATTTTCAGAGAAAATTGCTGAACATTTGAATTTTATAAACAGCCAAACTTCTCAAGCCAATGTAACGGGATAATAAAGAATTCTTGTTAAGGATGTAAGATCTCAGCCGGGCGGTGGTGGCACACGCCTGTAATCCCAGCACTCTGGGAGGAAGAGGCAGGCAGATTTCTGAGTTCAAGGCCAGCCTGGTCTACAGAGTGAGTTCCAAGACAGCCAGGGCCACACAGAGAAACCCTGTCTCGAAAAAACCAAAAAAAAAAAAAAAAAATCTCGAAACTTTGCCTTCAAAGGACCCTTACTCCCAAAACAAACCAAAAGAACAAATGGAGAATGACAAAGATAGTCTGGGAGAGGAGCTTCTGCTCAAGACAGCAGCAGTGAGGGAACCGACTAATGGCTGTGTTGGAGGCGTGGGCAGCATTGGGACTAGGTAGGGCAGTAGAATGGGTAGCTCTAGGAGGAACGGCTCAAGAAAAAAAATGGGACTGACAGATTAACTAACAGGTGTGGCCGGGTGTAAAATTGGATTGAAGGCTTTTGTACAGAGCAACTGGGGGTGTGGGAAGAGTCACCCAGTCAAAATAAGCCACCGAAGAGGCAGGAATCAGCAAAGAATGGCATTGGGAAACACGACTCATGAAGGCCAGGAATAATATTTTCCCACTCATAACTGCAGAAAATTGACTGCTAGCCTCTGATGGGACAGGCAGATGGGGAGGGTGGTGAGACAGAAAGCTACAGACTCTCACTTGTTTCCATTTAGAAATAATGACGTGTAGCTGTTGGATATTGAAACTAAGAAACCAAAGCCCAAGGATTATCACTGAAGGCACAAGCCTGACCCAGGTCTGGAAGGAAAACAAGGGACCTGCTGCTTCCTTCTGGTCCAGATATCGCTTGTAGTATTGTTCAGCTAGGTATTAAGCAAAGCTAATGTATCATTTTGATGCAATCCCTTAATGGATTGAAATGCAATCAACCTAAAACAAAAACGTTGATGTTTTGCTAGATATTGTTATGTGTCCAGAACTCTGAGACAGAGCCTGTGTTCCACTCCCAGATCAAGAAAAGTGAGATGGCAGAGGGTATGTTCCATGTCTTGGGAAGAAGGAAAGTTGAGATTTGTTGAAAACTTGGAGGGTGGGTCAAGGGGGATCTGTAGACCCAAGGGCTTGTTCGGGATGGGCCAACAATCTTTAGCCAGGCAGTGGTGGCGCACGCCTGTAATCCCAACACTTGGGAGGCAGAAGCAGGTGGATTTCTGAGTTCAAGGCCAGCCTAGTCTACAGAGTGAGTTCCAGGACAGCCAGGTCTACACAGAGAAACCCTGTCTCGAAAAACAAAACAAAACAAAACAAAAAAACCAACCAAACAAACAAACAAAGAACAAAAAAAAAACAACAAACAAACAAAAAGACTTACTAGCATGGGATTTGTGGAAACAACAAGGTGAGGATTTTGAGGTAAATTCTGGGGAATCTTGGCCTGCACATTGTGTGATACCTCCTTGGAAAATTGATGACTCTTTGGGAAAGTTCCCCGGGTGAGCCATCTGTGTGTGTAATCTATACCTGAGGTTCACAGGCCCACACTTGAGAATAAAATGAGCAGTATAATAAAGTGTTATTAATGGAATTGTTGATTACACTCTGATAATTATTAGACTTAAAGACGTGGGGACATAAGCTGTGATGGCCTTATTGCTCATTATATGAGAGAGACAGAGACACAGAGAATATAAGACTTTAAATAAGTCTTGTATATAAAAATAGCTGAATCTACATTTTTAAGCTCACTGAAAAGCACTGGCCTGAAGCTATGCAACGGAAGACAAGTCACACTGACTTCCCAAACTTGACATGTACCAGACTGAAGAACAGAGACACCTGTCCCATCAGGGCTGAGTCATGATGTCTACAGTACACTGCTAGATGCCCCTGCTTTCTCAGGTGCTTTTAAAGTCCTTGCAACTGGAGGAGGTTGTGGGAAAGGACTGTCTTTCTCCCACAAAAACTTCCTTTGCTATTGAACTGAACCAGGAGATTTCTCTTTCAGAATAAGCTATGGTGTGAGTTCTCCCACCTGTGCCTTTAGAAACAAACACCCCCTTTCCTGTGGTCTCCAGAGCAAGCCCCCAAGGTCACCACCTGCCCACCCTATTCCTCTTCCCTCCTAGACATTGTGGGTCAAGATAAAATCATAAACCTGAGGGGAGGGGCTCAACAATCAGTGAGGAGTGTGGAGGGATGGGGTGGAGGGTCAAAGTGTCACAACCACAAATTTCTAGGCTCCTTTTTTTAGGGGTCTAGGTCTAGGTCCAGAGGCTAATAGGAGGTGTTTCAAAAGTTCAGTCTACCTACAAAGACCAGAGGGAGCAGCTCAGATGCCCTCCGCCATTGCTTAGAACAACAAAATTAATACAAGGCAAACTTTTTTTTAAACACAATATCTCCTACACCAGGGGGACTTTATACTCTTACAGTCTTCACCTTGAAGGTCTGGGAATGCACTTTGTTTTATGCCGTATTGGAGATCAAACCCAGGGCCTCCTGCAAACTAATCAAGCTCCAGCCCAACCCTAATGCCTTGATAAAAACAGTCTTGTTTGCATTTGGAGGATGGACGGGGTGGACAGAAACAATAAATATGTTGCTTTGGGTGGTGCTACTCCAGCCTGGAGGTCCCCACAGGGCGGTGCTGACTGGATCACCTCCTCATCCCCACCCTCCCCCCATTCCCAGAACAAGACAGGAGATTTGTTACTGCTGATGTGTGGCCTGTCCCAATGAAGGGGGCTTTTCATTAACAAAGTAGCGGGCGGTGTCATCTTCCCTTGGGTCGGAATCATTCACTATTTGCACAATGTGTTATTATTGTATTTTTAATTGAAATGTAAATTCTGGGAACACTCTGACCCAATTTACTCACAGGGAAAAAAAAAGGGCAAAATTCTCATTTTCAAGGCTCCAGAAAGGCAAGTTAGTGTTAGTAATGATTAAGCTCCTCTTCCTCCCCTGCAACAGGGTGGGGGCCGGATGGGACCTTCTTACCCGGGGGCACAATAGTAACATTACCCCATCCTCTAGGTGCATTTGATCAGGAAGGTAGCCGACTTTCAGGGGAGGGGAGCTCACATATTTGCCCTAGCTGTCCGTTCTGGGGTTCACACCTGGGCCAGGGGAATGGCCAGGGTGCATAGATGCAGTTTCAGGTTTTAAATGACAGCGATGACTGATGCTTGATTAAACGATTGATTTAGAGGGGGGATCATTGCTCCGTTTATTTCACAGAAACCCTCTTTGTCAAAACAGAACCAAATGGAGACAGGGTGGCTCAGGGACTCAGACTGTCCCTGGCATTACACGCTCGCACTCTGTCGGCTAGAGTTTCTAGAACTTACTCTAGAGCACAAAGGATGAGCGTTTGCAGCATAGAGAGAACCCACCAGCAGGCATCTGCATGCCTACTAAGCGTCAGCTCTTGGAGACTGACAGAAAGGAAAACATGGAGTAAGTAATGTTGTGTTTCTGCCAGTTTCAGTGTCTGCTCAAAGCTCACCTGTCAATGGAGCTGTTCCCAACCATCACGTTTATCAAAGACACCACACACACACACACACACACACCAGACTTCTCGCTAAGACACCCCCCTCTCTCCCAAATCACTCTTTGCTCTTGGTCCCACTGATATTTTCCTCACAGTGTTCTTCATTGCTGGAAATTATCTCGTGGGATGACTGCATATCTCCTTCCATATCTCCTCCCATATCTCCTCCCATATCTCCTCCCATATCTCCTTCCATATCTCCTCTCTCCCTCCACATAAGGGGGTCCCCAGGTCCCTGCCCAGTTCCTGTGTTCTGCCGTTTATTATCAGGCCATAGGAACCCAACACAGCACCCCACAGTGACTAACAAAGATTCCTCAATCAGAGGGTGCCTGTTTACAGGTGGTACAGACTTCATCTGCCTCCGAAGCGAAGCTTGTCCTGGCTCCTACTGTGTCATTCATTGATTCTGCATACCTACTGTGTATCACAGAGTGAAAATACATAGGCTAGACTCAAGGACAGCGAGAGACAGGGAAGGTCCAGTCCTTGCTGTTGTGTTCCAGACTGAGGATCTCAGTGAGTACACTCCCTTCTTCCTTTCACCACAGGGATACCCGGAGAAACTTCTAGGTCTACAGGTGGGGAGAGCCACAGCTCTCCCAATAGAGTCTCAGTCCCAATTGCGTCTCCTGCTTTAAGTGTCCACAATGCTGAGGTAGGGAGGTGGGAGATGAGATTGGTTCATAGAGTTCACTACAGAGCCCAAACTGGGATGACAGGGACCCAAAACTCCAGTGTGGGTGGGCATGGCTAACTCAATGGATAAGGAGCCCAACAAGGTGCAACTCCAGTGTGGACAAGAGCAAGGTCTCTGCCCCTGCTGGCCCTCTCCATTGCCAACCAAGAGAGGCAAACTCTGGCAGGAATTCCTTGGCCTACCCATTGTCTTGTGGATGGGAACGGTGACCTGGATCCTAAGATCACCTGAAAGCCTTTGCTTAGGGAAAAGGTCCAACCCCCTGGTTAGAAAGGGACAGTCACTTTAGAACAAAGGGGGATTCATTCTTCCCTCAGTGGTAGAGGAAAAGATTTCTGTGCTATGTCATTGGGTCACATACACCAGGCAGAAAGAACTTTCTCCAACCCCTAGGTTAATACGGACCCAACTCTGCTGCAGGAAGTACAAGAGACAACCACACTCTGTCTTTTCATATTCCTTGGGTGAGTTCCTTGTAGATTCCTACAACAAACTAAGGTAAATTAAGACAAATGCAGTCAGGAGAAGGAATGGGTGACACTAAGCAGCTGATAGGGACCCTGAGACTTTAAGCAGGCGACATGCCCAAACCAACAAAAGGCAGCGTGAGCACTGTTATCTGCTATTGGAAGAGTCCCCAGGTCAGAGCTTCCAGGCAGGGCGTGCGGTTTTCTTTTTAAAGTAACTTGGCATTTTATACTATCTTCTTATAGCACATGGACTAGACATCCAAGGCAGGACTGTGGTGGGGTGGGTTGAGGTAAGGAAGACGTGTGGAAGGTCTGAGTCTCCTCCTTCTCAGGGCCCGGGGCTCTGATGCTCTGAGTTCACAAGCCAGGAGCCAATGCCAGGGTAAAATTGCATCTGCCTGCTGGTAAGAGGAAGCTTCAGAGTAGAAGGAAAGATATTCATGGATGAGATCCATTTCCGTTATCAGATGTCCCTATCCTCATGGGTTAGTAGGCAAGACCTTGTTTTTGTAGGCACCAAAGACAAAACAGAAGGCCCTGGAACTGTCCTCGCTGGCTAGAATCCATCCATTCATGAATAAGACAGTTGTCAACAGACTCTAGTCCTATAAGGATATGGGAAGAAATGATTAGCCTGTTCATTACCTAGCTGATACAGGGTGTACACATGTTAAATGTCCCCTTTGACCCACGATTACAAACTAGCTCCCCTGGAGAAGTCCTAGAACCTGTGGGAGGAGCTGCCACCTGTTTCTGAAAGGGCCTTCTCAAAGGCCATGTAGGACTTTCTAGACCCGTCTAGAGAAACGTGGCCATGAAGCAATCATGCTCCAGATTGAGATGAATTTCTAACACCTATGAGGGAAGAGCCAGCTCCAGCTTTCTAAGCTCCTTCAGAGCAGCGAGCCTTCCTCCCACCATGGACCATGGAGCACCTCAGACAGTGGAGCACCTCAGACCGTGGAGCACCTCAGACCATGGAGCACCTCAGACTGTGGAGCACCTCAGACCGTGGAGAACCTCAGACCAGCATCTTCTCCCTCACTTGCTCAGCAGTGCTGGCATCCATGTCCACCATCTCTGTTCCTTGTTATCTCCATCCACCATGAAGCCCTGGCTCAAGTGTCTGCTTCTCCTGCCTGATAACCCTCTCTAAGTTTTCATTCATCTCCTGCTTCCAGCCTCAATTCTGTCTAGTGTAGTCTCCCTAAAGGAGCTTTCTGACGAAGTGCTAGTCTGATTATTAAAGCAAAAAATGGTTATTTAGTCTTACGGTGTTCCTGGCTGTTGCATGAGCACGCCTCCTCCAATAGCCTTGCAGTTTCCTAAGGGCTTAGAAGCCTAAGAAGGAGAAGCATCGCCTAGCTATCGTGGGCAGGCTCTCAATGAGCTAGGGGTCTTAAACCTCTCTCTGGTGCCCGTGACCATAGTCTTAGCCACTGTCTACTACTGCAGCCATGTTTACTATTTTCTACCTTCTAGATGGAATTCAACCAATGTCACTCCCTAGGGCTCTCACTCATCCTCTTCTCCTGCTGTCTGCCATGTCTCACTGCCAGGCACCAAGTAATCTAAAGCAGCAGGAGAGACAAATCATGTCCCCAAAGAAGCAGACCAGCTTTGAGCAACAGCCTTCCTCCACCCTCCTCCAGTCACTGTTCTTTAAAACTTAATGAAAACCCCATCCTTCTCATGGTTCTCTCTGACAAGCACATTGTCTGGGCACCACCCCAGCCTGCTGGGCCCCTATCATCAGACTTACCTGGCTGGCACTGCCGTTATTTTGACGTGCTTGTTAAAAACTCCTTGTGGGTTCTCTAGTTGCAGATGTGCGGACTTTTCTCTTGCCTAGGACTGGCTGACAGAGGGTCTGTCCCTAGTAACTACCGGTTGAGTGGATACACTGCTTGAGCCAGTGGTGGTGAGATCGATGTTCCAGGGATTGTTCAAAAGTGGGAGGAGCAGGTGAGGAAGGGAGAGAATGTATCTGTGGGCCAGGAAGGAAACCCTCACCGGAACACAACCATGCTTGTGTTTTAACTGTGAATTTCCAGCCTCCAGACTGTGATCCATACATTTCTGTTGGTAAGCCACGAGTCTGTGGCACTTTGTTACAGCAATTGAACAGACTAAAACAGTATCCCTCAAATATTATGAACTAATCAGGCTTGCGTTGGGCATCTCAGTCAAGGCTGCAAAGAGACAGTGAAACCAAAGGCTTCCATATTTAAGCCTGATGAAATAACAATTTATCACTGAATATGCTGCTGTCACACAGGGCCTACAGTCACTCTATGTATGGTCCTGAGTCATTTAGTACTTGCTCTCTTTTGTATGGCTGGGCATCCTAGCCTGCCATGGTCTAGCTGTGTGGTCTCAGGCATGTTCCTCAACGTTTCTGTGCCTCAACATCCTCATCTCAAAGTAGAGACAATAAAAAATAACACTTTTTAAATGCCCTTTACAGATACTGAGACCTAAATATTTTGATACATGCAATATGTAACAAATGTAACAATATGGAGAAACATGGTACATTTAGAAGTCTTGTTGCTTTAAGAATGTCCTAGTGCCCCCAACTAATTAGCAGAGACCTTTCTAGAAATTACAAGGGTAGAATGAAAAGTTGGGAAGTTCTATATGCACGAAGCCGTGTCTGCTCACAAATCTATAGCCCAGGAATTAAACCCAGCCGTCTAGCATGAAGACAAGCTCTCCGGCCCCTCATTTTCTTGCAGCAAGCTCAGGAATCACTGGCGACCCGCCATCTTGAGCAGAACGCAAGCTCAACACTGGGTAATCGGGATTAAAGACTATCAATAGCTCGTGACAGGCACTTCCTGAGCAGCTCACCCTGGTCAAATAGCAGCAATCGTTAAGCATATGAGGTTCGCTCAATTTAATCTGTTCTTTTCATATAGATTGATTGGATGAGCAGAGTAACAGAACCAGGAGACGATTGACAGTCCTGCGTCCTTTTCAGACAAGCTGGAGAGGGGAGGAGACAAGGGAGACCTTTCCTTGCTACACCCTGCACAGATCCCACTGGTGTCAGCGCAGGAGCTTGGGGGCCCCAGGATGGGGACATTCAAAAGTACAGGAACCTAATGTATGTGCTGCTCATCTCTGAAACCTGACAGGGGTCCTCATGCAATATTCTCCAATCTCCTATCCTTTCCCTACGAAAGCTGGTTCGCTCAAATATCAAATGATATGTAGAGTACCAGAGAACCTTGAAAGCCAACAGCCTCAGAAGACCCTTCTACCCAGTTGTTCAGTAAATAACACAAGACTTTGGTGTCAGCTTGGAATAGACGGTGGGGGCTCTAGCAGCCTATAGAAGTGTCTCAGCAGGGCAGTATGCCTCACGCCTATAATTCTGCTGTTTGATAAACTGAGACAGGAAGGTTGCTGATGCATATTGTTAAAGTATGAAATTCTATTTTTTTTAAAGATTCTTGAGCTAGAATATTCCTGGGAAGATGTAGGCAGCTGAGGAAGGATTGGTGGAGCAGATGAAGATGGTTCAGAGGGGCCCAAGATGACTCCCATCACCCTCTCACTGGGAACGAGAGCTCCTTATCTTTATCCTCTCTGTGCCCAAAGGACTCACAGGTGGAAAGAAGATGCTCCTGTATCAGGACCACTTCTGAAGGCTGGTGTTGGGTCATACAGAGAGACGTTCAACCTCTAAGCCCTAAGTCACACCGTGAGAAAATGATTCTCTGATTTTCAGGTTTCTTTGAATCCTTTGGAAATGAGCAGAAAGGCTTGGTGCTAATAAGCCTTTAACAGAGAAAAATTTCCCAATGTTATCCATGTCTGTTTAACAAAAAGAGAGTAGACCTCACTGGGTAATGGTCTCCAGCTGGGTTTTCAGAACTCCTTTATTTTCTCAAAGCTGACCTTCAGGTTTTCTTCTTTTTGTAGCAAAGAAGGGACAAAGTCCACGTATGCAAATGGTCCACACTTTCTTTTGGGAGAACATCTAGTAAAGAAGAAAGAAAGACATTTACTTAGAAGTGTGATGCAGAGGTTCTCAACCCGTACCTTGTGACCCTGTTAGGGGTCGAATGACCTTATCACAGGGATTGCCTAAGACCCTCTGTGTATCAAATATTTACATCACAGTTCCTAACAGGAACAAAATTACAGTTAGGAATTAGCAATGAATAATTTTGTGGTTAGGAGTCATCAGAACATAGGACCGGTATCAAAGGGTCGCAGCATTAGGAAGATTGAGAAGCGCTGTATTAGGGGCTTGCTGCTCAGGCAAAGAGTGCTTGCCTAGCAATCCCAGGGCCCTAGGCTTGATCTCTGCAATTGGAAAATAAGAAACCTACTATGTAGCTGATCGTTGTACATTTTATGAGTTCTTTGAGAATACCTGAGGTCTGGGAATCATAGTTGGGAACTGTGACCCCTATGATACCTAATCTCTGCTTTCAAAGTCACTCATTAGATTGGATGACTCAAACGGAAAGCTTCCCAATGCAAGAAAAATGATCAGCCCGGCGAAGGATCCGGAGACCTGCTGCCACTTTTCTTGTACTCAGCTTTAAAATGCATGGAAACTGGGAGTGATTCTCTCCCATAACTCTATGCCTCTGAGGGTTGAGCTTTGCCAGAGTGTGTGTCTGTCATGTCCTCGGCTCTAGCCTCAAACAAATCACTCTCACACTAATACCAGATTCTTCCCTCCAAGCCTTCCTTGTCCCAGCCCTGGCTTCATAGATCATTCTTGAAGTTGGATCGAAAAGTGAGCCAACACACCTTACCATATTCTATGATCTCTGCCACTGTGTATCTCCATGGGCCCGTCTCCTCCATTACTGCCTCCTGCTGCCTCCCTCTCTTCCCCTGGCCTCTGACCCTCTCCAAGCACGTTGCTCACCCTTTCAGGGACCCTCTCTCAGCATCACCTCTGCTATGAAGCTTCTCTTGATCAGCTCACATCTTTAGGCTGAGATGAACCCCAGTCCGCTGAGCTCCTGGGCCACAGTGGTTTTGCCTTTACTAAACGGGATCATATTTGAGTGTTTGTCTCCTACCTGGATTCCCGGCTTCAGTGTGTGCTCAGAGGTCAGCCCAGGGACCAGCAAGGACAAACACTCGTAAATGATCTTGGGAACAACTTACCTATGTGGTTTCTGTTCCCTCTCCGGCCACTTTGGCCCTCAGCACTACCTTGTGAGGACAAGTGAGTTTATCATTAGTCTCATGCTTTGGCGTCGCTGTGACAAAATGCCCTAAAGACATAACAAGGGACGAAAGATTTCTGTTGGTACATGATCTTGCTGCAGTCCAGCACGGTAGAGGAAGCAGGACCCAGTGGCTCTGACAATGGGGCCTGAATCAGAGGCTCCATAGTTTATATTATGGGCGGCAGGAAGCAGAGACGGTGACCTACTCCCACCAATTAGACCCCCACCTCCTAAAGGTCCCCCAGCCTCTCCAGCGGGGGAACAAGCTCTCAAAACAGGGACAGGTTGGGGACACACTCAGTTTAAACCAAAACAGAGTTTCTTCCAGGAGGCCCTGGCTTCAGCCTCTCACCCTTACCCTTTCTCTCCTCCTCAGGGCAAACAGAAGCTTTCAGAGGAGATTCAACTTCAGGAGCACCAGCGGGAGCACCTCAAAGACCCTGGGACACCCCCTGTTCTTTTTTGTCCCTTCCTCAGCCAACCCCATTTAACTCCTCCTTGGCCTTCCACACCAGCCACACTGGGCTGTGCACTAGACACAGTTATATACGGAGGTAAGAAATGTCTATTTTAGTCTCCAGAAAAATCACGTGATTTTGCTTAAGTTCAATTTTAAAACATGGAATATGACTGAACTTAATGTTAGTACTTAGGAAAAATGTTCACAGTAATTATAGATGAGGATACATATATGCAATTTATTTCAAATTTAGTAATACGAAAAAAAATTCTGGATCCAAACGTAACTATTTATAACTTGGCCAGGAGAACTCTGAGAATCCCAGTTATTTCCCCAGAATAGGTTATTCTTCATGTATCTTATTTAAGCAATAATGCATGACAGAGCATGAATTATGGCATATTAATTCTCACCTAGCGTGCTATTAGGCTAACGCTGACGGTCGAAGCTGTCAGTGCAACTAGGCATGAATTAATATCTAATAATTCCCCTGCTGAAATGTCTTATTGAGATTATTTTATTAGGAAAGGTTAGTCCTTTGGAAATGTTTTTGTACGCTATTGGAGAAGGGGAGCAGCCTGGGCATAGCTTCAAGGCTTCATCCAGCAGTTACTTCTGAGGCTCCTGGCATCTCCACAAACTACCTTCAGTGACATACACATAGTCTTTGGGAAACATCTTGAGCTGGGTGCCGCGGGGACCATCAGGAATGGAATGAACACACTTCTTGGCCTTAGCTTGAACTGGGGCACAGTGGTAGAGTTCCTGCATAGAATGCACAAAACCACGTGTCCCTAGTATTGAGAGAAGAAAACCAGTAAGAGTGAACTCAGTCTTGCCGTCACGGGCACAGCACAGCCTGGTGCAAAGGTGAAAAGCAAAATGCTAGCCACTCTCTCAGCATCCACGAAGACGCCATTGTGACACGTGTGGCCTGATGGGAACCAGCAAGACCTGAAGCGGAGGGACAGGATTCGAACCCCGACTCTGCCACTTAGTAACATCACAGCGGGGAGGCCTGGGTAATTCAGCTTTCTCTATTCTATACTGCAGAATCACGCAGGGAACTTTAGGCAGTCCCCTGCCTCACAGGCCTGGCATAATACATGAGCTTCAGTTATCTGCAGTTCTGGATTCTCTCACCCCACCCAAATATTCTTCCATTAAAACCCTCTCCCTCTCTCCCTCCCTCCCTCCCTCCCTCCCTCCCTCCTCCTCGCCCTCCTCCTCGTCCTCTTCCTTCTCCTCCTCCTCCCCTCCCCCTTCTCTGCTGTGGCTAGACTTTATAGCCTTCCTTGAGCATGGGCAGCAAATACTGTTCCTTTGCATGGTGTCCTCACTCTGCCCCTTTGCTTCCCACTTACACTGATAGAGCATGAGGTCTCCACAGGAGCCAAGAAGGTACTAGCTCCAAGCTTTTACACTTCTAGAGAGGCAAACATAAACCTCTGTTTTCTGAGCATCACCCTTTCTCAGGGGTTCTGTGAGAGCAACAGGAGAATGAATCTTCCTCCCCTGGGCATGCTTCTTCCATGTGAATGCTTCAGGTTAGCCTTTTGCTTATTCTGTCGGTGATGGAACTGGGCACGCAAAGAAATCTGCAGGAAGCAAAGACAAGCACATGGGAGTGTGTTTCTTGGGTATGATTTTAATAGTTCCAAGTATTGTAGGTCAAAAGATGGGTCCATCCCTCTAAGCTACAAGCTTTGATTAGAAATTGTTGTGTGGACAGGCGGTGGTGGCGCACACTTGTAATCCCAGCACTTGGGAGGCAGAGGCAGGCGTATTTCTGAGTGCAAGGCTAGCCTAGTCTACAAAGTGAGTTCCAGGACAGCCAGAGCTACACAGAGAAACTGTCTCCAAAACCAAACAAACAATGGAAGGAAAGAAAGAAAAGAAAGGAAGGAAGGAAGGAAGGAAGGAAGGAAGGAAGGAAGGAAGAAAGAAAGAAAGGAAGGAAGAAAGAAAGAAAGAAAGAAAGAAAGAAAGAAAGAAAGAAAGAAAGAAAGAAAGAAAGAAAGAAAGAAAAGAGATTGCTGTGTGACCTTGAGTAAGAGTCTTTCCCTCTCTGGGTTTCCTTATCAGTCAGATTTGCAAGTCATCTTGCTTGGGGCAGTCTATATGTGATGATTCTGTCAAATACATAAATCAATCATGCCTAGCGCTGACTGGAAACTAATTGCATCCTTCTCCAGCAGTGGGTGTCTCCAGATGTGCTAATCACAGAATCTGCAAGCTGCCCAATCCATCTGGTACAGCATCTCCCACTAAATCTGCCTCAGGATCCCTTGCTACAATGTCCACCGTACAAAGCTCCTCACTGAGCCCTCCCGACAAAGCACATTTTCTGGTTTAAAGTATATGGGGCTAGCTTGCTGCACCAAGTGAGGGAAGGCTGGAAGTGTCTGATCTTCAGAGTCCAAGAAATCTTTCTGTTCCCCCACACAGCTGGAAAGGCTCGTAGGAGCTGAGCGAGAGGTCTCTGTGCGTCACACAGCCCAGGCCTCAGAATTAGAGTTCTTCTCTGCCCATGAGTAAGCAAACGCTGGTAGCTGCTGTTTCCCAAGAGTGAATTGCACCTCTTTGCCTTGGTCTTTGCAGTTTGAGCAGTTATAAATGGCATTTGAAGGCACTCAAGAGAGCTGTGGAGAGGGAACAGCTATGGTGAAGACCCACCCGGAGCAGTCCTCTGCTGAACACAGTTCACAGGGCCCCCTGCCTCCCTGTGACGAGTTTCCCTGGAGTCCGCATCAGGGGCTGATGATCTCCAACAAGTCCCTGAGGCCTTATCATCTGGAGACTCCATCTCAGTCCTGGATTCTCGGGGGACTTCTGGTGTGACTCAGAAGTTGCCAGTCTGTTTACTTTCCTCAGTAAACAATGAGAGAATCCACAGTCCTTCTGGAAGTCTGGGGCCAGCAGGAGGCTGAGCTTTGTCCGTCCTTGTTCTGACTCTACAGGAAGCTGCCTTGAGCCAGGACAAGGAAGGCTAAGCTCAGCCACAAATGTCATCTAAATGTCCTCTTAACCCCAGGGACTTCGTCTTCATCTGAGAGGCAGGATTCAGTTTGGTTCTAGTCTTTACCTAAAGTACACACACACTTGTGCCTTAAACATGTGCTCTCTAACACAGCACAAAGCTCAGCTGTGGATACAGCTTGATTTGCAAAGCAAGTAAGGAGGCCAGGGATTGCTATGTGGCAGGAGAGACCGCTGCTTTCTAACCACAGTACAAGCCACTTGCTGCTTAGCCAGCACAAATCCTAGCCCAGCATATCTGCTCAGACCTTTCTGACTTGCTCTGACTGAGGAGAGTGAAGTCGGAGAACCCACTGTACAGATGGGATTGCTAAGGTCAGAGACTCGAATGATAAGGGAGAAGCAGGACCATCGACTCTACACTTCCGGAAGTATGGGAACTAGGAAGCTGGCCTCATGCCTTTGCAATACACAGATGCTGAAGTGTTTCTGATGAGCCAGACGTTCAGGGATCTTTTCAGGAGAATGGCACCGTCCACCCCATCCCTCAGGACCTCAAAAGAAGACACACCTGGATGTTGATACATTTAGCACATGGCAGTGACAAATGCATTTGTAAAATAGGTCCTCCCTGGGGGCTGAGAGATGGCTCTATGGGTAAAAGCACAGGCTGCTCGTCTAGAAGACCCAGGTTCAGTTCCCAGCACCCACATGGCAGCTCACAACTGTTTGTCGCTGTCACACAGACATCCAGGCAAAACACCAGTGCACATAAAATCAAAATAAGTCATTTTAAAAAGCCTTCCTTTGATCCAGCATTTTTTTTTCTGGTGGTGTTTTTAATTGTTTTGTTAACATTCCATGCCTATTCACCTATGCCTAATCTAAGGCTAGCCCAAGTCATCCCAAAGGGACGTGGCTATAGCTTACCACCTGTTAGACTAACTTCTCAAGAAGATACTTTGTAGAACAGTCTGGCCCTGAGTTTTGTCCTTGTCGCCAAATGAAGACTGTCCATGTCTCCTTCTTTCCTGTCTGCAGAAACTCTTCCTTCCCTGCTTGAGCCCCTTGGTGGTATGTGTCCTCTCTTGTAAACAGCTGGGCCCTCCTTGGCAGCTGCTGCCGATTAGTAAATTACAAGGTCAAGATTAAAAAAAGGGATGACTAAAGAATAAAACCTTTAGTCAGGCAATTTGAAGTCAGGCTGCTACAATGAACACCTGTTGAGAAAGCCCATTATTAGGAACTGGGGCTCTGGGCGGAAAGAGCACTGTGAATTAATTTTGATCGCCTCGCAGAATTTTGCATAACAAATGGTCTCCGATGGGGGTGTCCAGGGACTTGAGCTTGGGGGAGGAGGGCACAGATTTCATTTCTAGCAAGGTAACATAAGCCCGGCTAGGACATTAAAATCTCCCATTGACGACTCTTGTCTGTATCCCTCTGTTTGGAACAGATTGTGCGTGCTAAGGTTACCCTGTATTATGATTGTGTGTGCTAAGGTTACTGTGTATTATGCTTCTGGGGAAAAAAAGAGTAACAATTGATATCAAAATCTTTTCAAAGAAGTTGAGAAAGCATGAGGTCAGAGACTCGTGACTCCCAGATTGTTAAATCATTTATTTATGTCTGTGTCTGTGTAAATGGAGATTGGGGGATATGTTTTGTGTTTTAAGCAGCCTGTGTTTTATTTCTCAGACACACACACACACACACACACACACTACTTTTTTTTGTAAGACAAGAAGAGTGTAATAGATTTGTTAAAAATGGATTTGCTTGCTGTTAGATGACCTATGTACTTGATGTCATCAGGACAGAGAAATAAAAGTTAGGCATTACCAGCTCTGGGGAGTTGATGGTGGGGGTGGGGTGCTGGATACACTGAATATTAAACAGTTTCATTCTTTCCTGAAAAGAAAGAGACTTCAACTAAAAGACATGGCATCCCTACCTGTCTGCCACCCCTCCCCCTCACCGATTAAATCTAAAAGCAGGCATCCCATCTGTTTGCCCGAATGAAAAGTGTAATATTCTACTAACTACTTTCTATTATCTCTCAGCTTAAAGGTTTCTTGGGAAAATGATCCTCGCTTCATTTGGCGTTTGTCGGCCACACCGAAAGGAAGCTCGGGAGAGCTTACTGCTGTTCAGTGAACACAGCACACCAGCTGACTCGGAGGTGTGTTCTCAGCACCTGACAGTTCATATCACAGGAGTGTTCATAGCGGTAGACTCCCGATTGTTGTGAGTCAGTAAACCTAGAAATATCCCAAGGAGAAGGGACAACTAAGAATATAAGCAAAATTAAATTAAAAACACTGTGAATTTCTACCTCACCTCTGTCCAAATGGCAATCCTCATAACCAAAAAATAGCATTTGAGGGGAAATGGTGGTGGTCGGGACCCTTATACACTACTGGTGCCATTGTGAGTTGGTACAGCCACTGTGGGAATCAGGACAAAGGCTCCTTAAAAATTATTGAAGAACTGTTAGATGACACAGCTGGTCCACACCCAGAGACATACAGACCTGAAGGAATCTAAGTCACAGCTCCAATCAGAGATCCTTGAATGGGGCTAATTTATTCTCACCAGCCAAGAAATGGAACCAGCCTAGGTACCATGAATAGATGCAGAGACAAAGGAAATGTGATGAACACATTGGATTGGGTCCCCCCCCCCCTTGGTCATAAAGAGCAAAACTATGTCATCTACAAGAAAGTGGACAGACCTGGACAGTCACTGTGGTAAGGGAAGAAAGGCAGACTCGCGGCCTAGTGTTATCGACTTAACTCTCATACTCAGAAACTAGATTTTTTTTTTTTTAAAAAAAGACATTTAGTAGGAAGAGGAAGAAGAGCACTGTGGGATGGAGGCAAAGTACATGCTAGACATGTGTGAAATGTCACAATGAAATGTGACACAAGCAAAGTCTTGTTATTTTTTTTCCTGCGAATGGGGATATTGGAAGTTACTGTGTTGGGTTGTATGACAAAGTATCCCCACTAACACCACTTTACTGAATGAGTCATATCTTTCCCCCCTACAAACATGTTGCCTTTTAGCCTCCAAAATGTGTGCATATCACACACACACACACACACATTCCCTGCCTCAAACTTCCAAACCCCCAAGGGGGCGAAAGTTTAAAGTTGGGTTGATCCTCAGGCTTCCTTTTGTTTTTACATAATCGAACCGATGGGGTAACCTAGCCGAGGGCAAATCTACCCAGCTCGCTTGCAAATGCTCTCCCGGTCAGCACCTGCTGCAGAAAAAAATAATTCCAATTTCAGTACTATCCGGAAAGTCTTTGGGGGTTCCTCAGCGATATTAGATAATTGAATATAGCTTTCTCTCGTTGATAAAATATATCTCACACATGCAACTCCCCCCCCCCCTTGAAGTCCCAACTCCCTCAGTGCCCAAGTCAATTCTATGACAAAGTTAATCTGGAGCGTGACTTATGGGGTCCCAGTGGGAGGTCACTGGGGCCGGTAAATATGTAAACAGGGCTTTTTCAGTTTCCGTTTCGCATGAATACAAAATAAACTGAAGCCCTCTGCACGCTGGAAAGTTCTTCCTTAAAGTTAATAAAATCTGTCAACTTCCATAAAGGCCGAGAGGAAGGGGGTCCACAGGTGCAGCCGGTCGGCCGAGGCTGGGGAAGTCGGGGCAGCTAATACAAAGCCCTGGGCACCGCGCGCCTCTTCCCATCAATTCTCATCAAGCGTTATTAGTCATCTGCCGCCTCGGAGGTGCGTCCGCGTTCGCCCCGCAGAAGCGACAATGACATTTGGCCGCACTGCAGGTGCGGCTGTGTGTGGCCGCGGCCGAGTGGGGCCGCCTTTGTGGCGTTCCGGTCCTTTGATCTGGGCACAAAGGGCGGCGGAGCTGCAGCCCCCACCCCCCCTCTGCTTGCAGCTCCGCCCGCGAGGGAGGGGACGAGCCGGGAGGAGTGGCAGACTGAGTGAAGGGGCCTCGGGAGGGGGGAATCCATAATATTTATTTCAACAATAGCTTCAAATCTTTTTAAACATCATAAGAACACGGCTCATTAAGCCCACAACAGCCTTGAAATTGTGTTATAAAACCGCAAAACAGAAATCAATACATTTGCTAGAAAGGAGGTAATGAAATATATTGAGTTGCCTGAGAAGTGGTTTGTATGAATCATAATATTATTATGTGCGCATCAATTCCATTCCAATACTTAAAGTTAACCAGCTAGCGAAGAGCACCCTGAACCCTCGTTAAACAAACTCTCCCTGTTACTCCCCAGGCCGGCGCATCCTGTAATAACCGAGGGAGGGGGTCAGATCAATGCTGCCCACCCTGGGCTTCAGCTGCGCAGCTATTGCCTCCTGACTTGATCAATACTGACTCACAATGGCTGGGGAAAAGCCGGGGGCAGGCCCAGAGCTTGAGGCTGCAGCTTCGCATCCCAAGCAACGCCACCGCCAGCCTGTGTGAAGGGAACTCCAGCCAGATGCTCAGCACCTCCCAAACGAGGCTACAGCTTCCCTCCGGGCCCAAACCTCTGGTCAGGAACTCTCAGTGGCTCGGCTTTCTCTACGCTAGTGGGTGGGACATTTCCAGTAGCCCGAGCACCTGACACTCACCCAGTGAAAGGGGTGACCTCCAATTTTCTTTTCCTTTTGCTAATAGATTTCTTTCTTGAATAGGTTTCTTCCTTGCTGAGAGCGAATTGAAACAATGTATTCTCTCCTTTCTCCTTACTATTTCTTCCAAAGTGGGACCGGGATTCTGCAATGTGGTATATAGGTACCTGGAAATCAAGGAGGGTAACATGGTTTGAGAATTTATGGGACCTAAAAGCTTATGCAAGTCGGGGAGGAGGGTCTCTGAAAGAAAAACTATTTGGCTTTTCCAAATTTAAAAGGGGGCAGTTTTGGGGAGGGCTTCTGGGATGTAGGTCAGGAAGTTGGAACCTCACACCTCCTGTGGGAATCTCACCCGATAGACTGTCAAAGGCCACAAAAATGAGAATTTTCTATATACAAGCAACCCCAAGCTGCCCCCATTCCTAAGAGTTGTGTCGCTATCTAACCCTGCATTATTTGTGTGGCCCCAGAGCTGGCAGGGACACCCGGAGACCTATCAGTCAAGTGGGAGGATCAGGAAGTGTAGAGCTTTGCAGGGGTGGCCTTTCAGCCCCAGGGGTCTCTGTGGCCATAAGATAGGGCTCCTCTTTGCCTGCCCCAGCTCCCTACCTGTGGCCTTTGCTCTGCATTTGGACTGACTGTTGCAGCAGGAAGAACTGTGGAATTCTGGGATACTAGTCACTTTATGGACACAGCACACTTGCATGGGCACACATACACACACACACACACACACGTACACACACACACACACACACACACACGCACACACATATACATAGACAAACCCTCATCCATGCACACATGCACACACAGAGCCAGTCCAAGTTCTGGGCCAGACTTGTGCCTCAGTGCACACAGCAAAACCCAGCTGGAAGGTTCCAAACAGTGGTCCCCCGCCTCTCCAATGGACATTTGGTTATGTTTGGGGGATATTGATTGGCATCCCCTGGGAGAAAGGGAACAATTGATTTCTATCGGGTTGGGGAACCATGCACAGGCAGCCCCCTTCCGAGAGAAATGCAACCCCAAATGACAAAGGCATTGAGGGGTGGGGAGTCTAGGCTAAGGCTTCTCTCCGCTGGTTCTTTTCTGATGTTTAAAATATCATGGTTACTGGTTCAGCCCCAGTGGCTTCAGCATTCTCTCCAGAGAAGAGGCAGGTGCTCCTCTTGCTCTCGCCGCTGGGAAACCAGCTTTATTTATTCTGGCCTCTGTATCTAACCACCTACAACCATTTCTCCCATGTGGAGCTCTGGCCCCAGCCCTGGGCCCCTTGAACCAGACACACTTGTGTCCAGTACACTCTCTTCCAGATTCCAGATTCTGCATTCTGAATGCCATTCTAACATCACTTTTTTTTTTTTTGGATTTGTTTTGTTTTGAGACAGGGATTCTCTGTATAGCTCTGGCTTCCCTGAAACTCACTCTGTAGACCAGGCTGGCCTTGAACTCAGAAATCTGCCTGCCTCTGCCTCCCAGAGTGCTGGGATTACAGGCGTGCGCCACCACCGCCCGGCTCTAACATAACTCTTAATGCCTAGCTTGCTTGGGGCTGACTGTCCCCTGCTGCTGCATGGCTGGAGGAGTAACTGTCCACAGCTAGCCCAGAATCACGGAGGAGTTAGTGTGGACTCATTTTCCAGGGCTACATCTCCCCTCCCCTCCCCTTATTCTTCTTTTGACACCTCCTTTCCCTTTCTTCCCCCTCCTCCCTGAGGCCTGCTGTCCCATGCCCCTCCCCCACTGCCTGCTGTTCCATGCCCCTCCCCCACTGCTTATCCCAGAATTGATCACCCCTGCCATCTTCCCTGCTTCTATAGTCAGGCTTTGCAGTGACCCTAGATTCTGCTCTCCCCGGCTGAGAACGAACAGTGGTCATCTAGGACAGCATGACCACCATGTCTTCGCTTGGAGAGAAAGGTGGCCTTGCCAACCACACAATCCCACTTGACCCAGTTAACTAACTGAGGCCCATGTTGCCCACCCACTAGCCAAGCAATAACTACCTGGCCTGTGACTGAGTTGCCTCAGAACCCCAAAACTGGTTTATTTTGGACACAGAACATGAAATAATAGCCCCATATTTCTGCCTGAGCTAAAAATCTACGTAAAATGCTTTGGTTATTTTGAGAGGCAAACTAGAAAGCAATTGGTTCTGTGTGTGTATGTGTTGTGTGTGTTCAGATTTTATTTAAATGATATTTAAAATTATTTTCATGTCAGGCGTGCACCCGAGGAACGAAACAGGAAGACAAACTTCATGGTGCAAAACTCCCCACGTGGTAGTGCAGAAATGCCTAGGAAAAATTAGCCCCGATGATTTAATTTTGAAACTTCACAGGAAGAAGTTCAGTGAGAAGAAGTAGAAGAAAAAAAAAAAAAAAAAACCTTGCCAGGCCTAACATATTAAACTAACTTAAACAAAATAACTCAATCGTCCTGTGAGTTAGGCTTCGCCACAATCTGGTTTATGGAACCAATATTGAGTAAGAAAGTCAAAATGATTTCTTTCTCTGTAAATTTTTGGAGGGTTTGTTTATAAATGCAGAAATTCCATCATAAAATATATGAGTTTTCTTTAAACCAAGCATGCAAAACATTAGGAATTCCTCCAAAATGGCAAGCAATTTATTCCTGTTTACTATATTTATTGCCTGCAGGGCGTCCATAAAGTCTGGAAACAGGCAAATATAAACAGTGTGATCAAGGACATCTTCCGTCATAAAACACAGCTAATAATATCTAGATCCTTAGGCCTTGTGGACATCTTTGATTATCTCTGCCGTGTAGAGAGGGCACATGAAAATCTAGTTCACATTTCCCAGGTTATATTCAAATGCACAGTCTAATTGAGAGTAAATATGTCTTCCTACAAATAATAAATAAATAATAACAAGTACATAAGTCCATTTGTGTAAATTTTTCTGGAGGCAGGGCATATTGAAAATTAATAGCTCAGCCAATAATTTCGTAAGGTGAAGAATGATTGTGAGAATTTATCATTTCTGAAGGTGTTTCCACAAATGGGGATTTCTTTAAATTAAGACACAGAATAATGAGTTAACAATGGTCTTGGTGATGAGGGTGGCAATCTAGGTTTCTTGGGTTCTGTTGTGTGGCAGAAGTTCATCTCAGTGGAAAGTCCTGCCTGTTCTGCCGAGGTCAGGGGATGACTTTGGGCATACTGACCCAATACAATCGATATTTGTGTTTGGCTTGAGTTTAGTCTAGGCCTAAGCGTTAAGAATGAATGAGATATGCCAGATTAGGAAGAATATAAAAGGCAAAAGTCTGCAGGATGCGACATGGATTAGAACACTCTTTCTCACATCTTTTCAGGGTCAGGCAAAATTTCTGTATGAGCACAAGTCTCAGAATATAATTCCCATTAGCTCTGTTGTTAGCAAAGTGTCATAGCTAGGGTTTCATTGGTCAAGAGACACCATGACCAAAGCAACTCTTATAAAGGAAAAACCTTCATTAGGGGCTGGCTTACAGTTTCAGAGGTTCAGTCCATTATCATGGCTGCATGCAGGCAGACATGGTACTGGAAACTGAGAGTCCTCCATTATGAGTTCCTCCAGGAGGAAACTATCTCACTGGGCCATAGCTTGAGATTAGGAGACCTCACAACCTTGTGCACACAGTGACACACTTCCTCCAACAAGGCCACATCTATGACAGTGAAGGCACACCTCCTAATAGTGCCATTCTTTATAGCCAATCATTCAAACACACGAGTTTATCCGGGCCAAACCTCTTCAAACCACCACAGGAAGCTCTCTTTGTTTCCAAGATTCCAAATTCAGACATCTTGTCATCCAATGATAGAAAAAGTATTCACCACAACCTGGGCTGAGCAGTCTCCTGAGAGACTCAGCAACACCAAAATTACTTGAAAGAAATCTTTGGAGCTACTTCCAAAATTTGACTCAGAGCTGGAACATCGGTCTGGTGACTTACAGCAGGGCGTTTGATAGGTTGTCATATACCTTGTTTAAATTTCTAATCCTCGAGAGTACTGGTGATAATCATCAAGTGTTGCCATGGTCTCTGAGGGACAGAAATTCGTTGAACTAATGATGATATTTACTTCTTTAATAAGTTGGGATGTAAGGGATTGGAGTTAGTGTTCTGGGCTGGGAAGCACGAGTGTCTCCATTTTGGATTTTATTACCTTGGCCTCCCTTCTTGCCACCTACCCCATATTCATCTCTTCCACACCAAACCTTCTGAATTGGAACGTCAGCTGAATGTGAGCAAATCTCATTTACCTCCTTCCTAAGTTTATAATCTCCTCCAGTCACACATATATAATCTCCTCATAGTGCACGCATACATACATGCACACGTGTTGGAGGGCCCAGATTCCACTGCATGCTTGGAAGAATCTGTGTTTGCAGATGTGTGTGTGTGTGTGTGTGTGTGTGTGTGTTGCCGATAAGAGAAGGACTTGTCTTTTTACACCCCTGTGAATCTTGGAAATGTCCAATATATCATTTTCAGCAATCAAAGCAATGCAAAGGAAAGTGCATTTGGGTACAAAAAGTTGTGACTGAGAGCAAAAGAAAGAAAAGTAGCTTTCACCTAAAGGAGAAGTAATTTTCCATCCGTCTCTGAGGTTTTTGCACTTATTTCATAGCCACCATATTCTTGCTCAAGCCATAACTGCTTGTTGTAGCTGTTCCTGAGTCCCACAGTTCTGTCCTCCTGGCTCTCCAGCCTTCCACCCCCTCCCCTTCTAGGACAGATGTGTCATTAACTGATGTAACTTGTTGGAGCCCAGATCTGCCTCCTGTCTTCTCCTGGGGAGAAATATGGAGAAGGAGGATGTCTTCTGCATATAAAACAGTCTCCTGACTCCTCCACACAGGTTTGAGACTCTGGAGAGGAGGCAGGTAAAACGATGGAGGGGGAGGGGCCAGGGGGAGCAAAGCTGCCCGGAAGAACTGTGTTCAGAGGCACACGTACATACCTCAGGGAGAGTGCTCTGACCAGAGCTTGCCTGTCTCCTCAGCTGTGAAAGAATACACCTGGACTGTTTAAGCCCAGAACTCTATTTCTCTTTTTGTTGAGTCCGAGTCTGACACCCCTGACCTGCCGTCTCTTTGGGAAAGCTGTAGGTTTGATATGTTTGATATCAGGAAATAAACAATTTCAAATATTCCTAGTTTCATGCCATTCACCACCAATCCAGGAAAGAATGTGCGTCTAGGTGAAGGGCCAACAGACTTCCCTTCTGGGTTTGAGAGGGTGGAATCTAGATGTTTCAATGGTGAGGCGGAGTTACCATTAGTTGTCTCTATACTAATTTTCTCTGCAAAAGTCAGGCAAAGTCTTAAAGATTTAACCCTGGGGTAAAAAGGCATGTGGATTTCTCAACTGAGGGAAGGAGTCTGCTTCAGTGACTGCTTACTAGGGTGGCGTTCCCAGACCTCCAGGCTCTGCAAAGGCTATCAAAGAGCAAATCTCAGCTCCTCAAAAAAAAAAAAAAAGAAAAGAAAGTTTGGGATGGAGGTGGAGGATACAGGATTCCAAGCACCCAGATTTAACCGAAAATTCCTTTGGAATTTAGAGATTCTAGTTCTGTGAGGACCAGATCCCTTTTCTGCCTCAGGGGGAAAATGTTTCCAGGGTTCAGGTAATGTCCCAGGGTTTGCGACACCATGCCATGACTCAGTGTTGACGGGAATCCATTGGTCCAGAAGGAAGAGCTCCAGAAATGTGTCATCTCTTCCTGAAACTTCTTTCTTTCTTTTAATAATTTCTTTTTCTTAAGATTTATTTATTTCATTTATATGAGTACACTGTAGTTGTCTTCAGACACACCAGAAGAGGGCATTGGATCCCATTACAGATGGTTGTAAGCCACCATGTGGTTGCTGGGATCTGAACTTGGGACCTCTGGAAGAGCAGTCAGTGCTCTTAACAGCTGAGCCATCTCTCCAGCCCTGAAATGCAACTATTAAAAATACAACTTTAGGCTGAGGATGTAGCTCCCTGGTAGATTGCTTGTCTAGAGCTCTAACCTGGGTTCCTACATAGCAAAATAACTAGCCAATCAATCAACCAACCAACCAACCAACCAACCAACCAACCAATCAACCAACCAACAAGCAAACTCTGTTTCCACTGATTGTTAGTCTGTGCAGGTAGCTGACCAAATAGGAACTGTGGAAGTAAAGGTGTCTGTTTCCCAATGCCTAGTGACAGGCATTCTAGTTCCCTGAGATGTGATCCTGTGGCAGAATCCCAGGGCAAAGTCCTCCAGGCTAATGACAGAACGCTAATTGGAGTTTTGAGTGGCTGTTGAATATTAACCCCGACACTGTCCTGGACAGTAACTTTCTGGTCTAGCACTGTTGACTTTGGTCTGGGCAGTCCCTTTTGATGCCCTGTGTCTGTGGAGGCTGGGCAGCATCCAGAGTCTACCCTGTCTGTACCCACGTCCTTTCCAGTCATGACAACCTCTTATCAGGGCCAACGTCAAGTTGTTGAAAACTGTTACTGTCGTCAAGGGGGAAAGTCATATATTAGATATTTCTGCTCCACTTGAGAGAAGGGCTTGTGCAAAGGAGTGCCTTTCTGAACATAAAGTAAAAGAAAAAAAATAATGTATTTTTGCCATGTAATGAAAATTTAAGCAGCCATTAAAAAATGTTTTAAAGACATTTTTCTAGGCTCCAGAATATGCCCACCTTATGACACACAGTAAGGCATGAGAACATGTATACCACCTGTATTCTGTGCAATGCTCACATTTAAAAACCAAAAGTGTCCCCATAGGTAAAAATACAAAAATTAAAGCCATACTCATTTGCTTTTCCTTATCATTTGCCACATGAATCTTGCAGTGCACAGCGTCAGGCTACAGCAGGCTGTGGAACCGCACACTGTGGTCCTCTGCTCTGTTTGGTTTTCTTCCACACAGGATACAACTCCTTCCCTCTTCCTGCTCAAAAGACTCACATCCTCTGCTTCACTCCCAACTGAGCTTCCAAAGTCAGAACTGTTTACCTAACACCTTGCTTCTGAGTCCGAGCAGTCCTTCACCCACTTAACCCTGATCAGTGCTAGGGCTCTGGGAAATTCAGTGATGGGGAAAGCAGGTAGAGTCCCTGCTCTCAGGAAGAAGACAGTCAACCAATAAACAGATCCAATAAACACACACAAGGAGGTGAGGCAAGACAGTTCCAGGGTAAGAGAGCCAGGAGGGCAAAGACCAAAGAGGGGACACAACCATTGGTAGGGAGTGCAGCTTCATTAGACTAGGGGGACAAGGCGGTCATCCAAGGCCGCTGTAGAAAAGTAGTTTCTGAGCTAGTACCAGAGGACAAGAAGAGTGGAAGAGAGTGTGGGGGGAAACTGGCAAAGCCCGAGGCTGCAACTTTGTAGCAATAGGGATAGGGTGGGGGTTGCCGAAACAAAAGGCAAGAGACCAGAGACCAGAGACAAGAGGCAGCTCCTAGTCTCCTGTGTCAGGCTTGGGTTTAAAAGCACAGAGGTGACAGGCATAAGGGGGGCCAGGATACTGGCATCAGCCTTCTAGGTGGTTCTCAGGTACTATAAAATTTGTGTGCCTAAACCCGTGAGTGTCAGGAAACACATTCCTCTACCAGTCCAGAGCCTTTTGGGAGTACGGCCCAAGGAACAGCCGCAGCCCCAGCACCAGCACCAGGGAGTTTTTCGAGAGATGCTGATCTCAGACTTCTCCAGACCTGTGCCAGACTTGTGTTTCATCAGCTGTGTCTCAAGCAGTCTGACCTCCTACAAAGTATGAGGAGCGATGGTCTCCACCAATACATTGTACATCACAAGGCAGTAATGCACAGGAGCTAGGCATAAAGAGACATACCTGTAATCCCCCATACTTAGGAGGTAGGAGGATCTCAAGGTCAGCCCAAGGTGCACAGTGACACCCTGTCTCAGAAAACTAAATTTAACTCAAATATGTAAGCTTAGAGGAGATGGATACTGTGCAGTTTCTAGTGATAAAAGATGTCTAAACGGCAAAATATCTGATTATACCTTCATTTTTCTCTGGGACAAAGGAACCACAGTATAGAAGACAAGTATAGCTATGCTCTGTGGATCTCTGTGAGACTGATTTTTTGTTTTTGCTTTTAGTTGTTTATTTTTTTTAAAGAAGGGAAAGTTCCTTATTAAGATAGGTATTTATTAGCGTGGCGGCGCACGCCTGTAATCCCAGCACTCTCTGTAATCCCAGCACTCTGGGAGGCAGAGGCAGGCAGATTTCTGAGTTCAAGGCCAGCCTGGTCTACAGAGTGAGTTCTAGGACAGCCAGGGCTATACAGAGAAACCCTGTCTCGAAAAAAGCAAATCTAAAAAAAAAAAAAAAGATAGGTATTTATTTATAGCCGGGCAGAGGTGGTGCACGCCTTTAATCTCGGCAGAGGGAGCTGGATTTCTGAGTTCGAGGTCAGCCTAGTCTACCAAGTGAATTCCAGGATAGCCAGGGCTATACAGAGAAACCCTGTCTCAAGCAAAACAACAACAACAACAAATAGGTATTTATTTATGAGTGTGGTGGCTTACACCTTTAATCCCAGCACTCAGATGGCAGAGGTAGTTGAACCTTTGATTTGAAGGACAGCCTGGCTTACATAGTAGGTTCCAGGGCAGCCAGAGCGACATAGTGAGACCCTATCTCTAAAATTAACAAAGAGGAAAGAAAGGAAGTAAAGAAGGAAGAGGGAGATATATAATCTTGGGGGCTGATGAGAAATCCCAAGCAGGTAATGCGATTATTACCAAACCTAAGTTTGATGCCCAGACCCCACTTGGTGAGGGGAAAGAGCCTCTGGTCTTCTGACTTCCACACGCATGCTCTCCTATGCTCACCCTCTCTTGCCCTGCTCCAACAATAAATAAGTTTTAAGATTCCCTCTCCCTTCTCCCCTCACCAGTCTGGCTTCTCAGTCTTCTGTGCACTGGCTTTTGCTGGTTTCAGGACAGACCTTGCCTCCTTTCACAGCTGAGGGGAAAGGCCACAGTGTCCTGTCCGCAGCTTGTGTCTCCTCTGTGGGCCTCCATGTTCAAGTACTTTCAGCCAGGCACGATTTTAAACACCTTGCTTTTGGAGCCGATGAGCTGTTAAAAAATAACAGCAGCCACCTCTAATCCTTGACTAAATGTCCTTTTTCCAGAGTTCATAGAAAGAAGAAGAATTAGAAAAGACCCAGGGGGAGTGGAGGTATCTCTGACTCTGCCTGCTCTTGGCACCCCTTTTCCGGTACTGGGTTCAGTCACTTGGCCTTGATATGGAGGTTTGTGCCTGGTCTTATTGTATCTTATTATGAGATTGTTGTATCTTATTATGTCCTATTTGATTGATGTCCCTGGGAAGCCTGTTCTTTTCTGGGGGAGATCAAGGTGGGGGAAGGGGGGTGGATCTTGGGGAGAAGGGAGGAGAGGGGGGACTGAAAAGAGTGAAGGGAGGGGAAACTACAGTGGGGATGTATTGTATAAGAGAAGTCTAAAGAAGTAAAGAAAGAAAGGAAGGAAGAAAGGAAGGAAGGAAGGAAGGAAGGAAGGAAGGAAGGAAGAGAAGGAAGGAAGAAAGAAAGAGAAGGAAGGAAAGAAGGAAGAGAGGGGAGGAAAGAAGGAAGAAAGAGAGAGAGGGAAAGAGAGAAAGAAAGAAAGAAAGGAAGAAAGAAAGAAAGAAAGAAAAAACAGTCTCATCTCCACCATTGCTCTGTTACAAAAGGATGTTTAAATCCAGGCGCAGCAAGTCACAGAACAGAAGCAGAGTGGGCATCTCCAAGTCTACCTCATAAAGGTCAAGATACAGGCTTTCTCAGCTTTGTAAGGCAGGGCACAAAGGAAAGACTTGCTTTCCGATTTCAGAGAGACAATGTCTGCTGCGTTCCCTTTCTGCCTCTATTGTATCTGAGAAGCTCTCCATGGAAGGATCCTAGCCAGTTCAGAGTGCAGCCTCTGATGGTGCAGCCGCTGGTCTCTCTGGCTAGGCCTGCTCCGTGCCTAAGGTGCAGACCGCTCTACAGCAGCCATCTACAGTGAGTGTCATTAGTATGCATTCAGCTTGGCTGAAGCAGCAGCTCTTAGAAAAGCAACTTGGAGCCTTGGAGGCCACTCCTCTGGGCAGTCTGCAGGACTGGAGGCAGCAGAACTAACTTGGCTTATGTCCCTGGCGTTGGTCTGATTCCCCCCCCCCCCAGTGCCCAAGGCAGGGGAGGAGCTGAATATTTGCCATTCCAGGACTACAAAGGTTTTCTTGCACTCCTTTCCTGGGTGTGGCTAAACTCCAGTGTCCTCTGCATCCTTCTAGACTCTTCTCTCCGGTCTTCAGTCTCACACAGTGACTTCCACTGTGCTATAAGCACCATGGAGCAATCCTGACTCTTGCCAAACTGCCTGGCGGTTAGAAAGTGCTTAATAATTTACTAATTGTCTCAGTCTGTTTGCTGTTGCTATAGCAGAATTTCTGAGACTGGGTGTTTTGTTTTGTTTTGGTTTTTTGGTTTGGTTTTTTGTTTTGTTTTGTTTTTTTTGTTTTTTTGTTTTGTTTTGTTTTGTTTTTTTTTTGGATTGGATATTTTCTTTATTTATATTTCAAATGTTATTGCCCTTTCCAGGTCTCCCTTTCAGAAGCCCCCATCCCATCCCTCCTCCCACTGCCTCTGTGAGGGTGCTCCCTCACCCACCCACCCACCTACTCCCCTCTTCCCGCCCTAGCATTCCCTTACATTGGGGTATTGAACACCCTCAGGCCAAAAGGCCTCTCCTCCCACTGATGTCCAACAAGGCCATCCTCTGCCACATATGTGGTCAGCACCATGGGTCGCTCCATGTGTATTCCTTGGTAGGTGGTCCAGTCTCAGGGAACTCCAGGGGGAGGGGAGTCTGGCTTTTTGACATTGTTTCTCCCTCCATGGGGCTGCAAACCCCCTCAGCTCCTTCAGTCTCTTCTCCAACTCCTCTAGCAGGGACCCCTGAGTTCAGTCCAATGGTTGGCTGCGAGCATCTGCCTCTGTATTTGTCAGGCTCTGGCAGAGCCTCTGAGGTGACAGCTACATCAGGTTTCCCTCAGCAAGCACTTCCCGGCATTGACCATAACGTTCGGGTTTGGTGGCTACATGGGATGGATCTCCAGGTGCATCGGTCTCTGGATGGCCTTTGCTTCAGTCTCTGCTCCACACTTTGTCTCCATATTTCCTCCTGTAAGAATTTTATTAACCCTTCTAAAAAGCACTGAAGCATCCACACTTTGGTCTTCCTTCCTCTCAGGCTTCACATGGTCTGTGAATTGTATCTTGGGTATTCCAAACTTTTGGGCTAATATCCACTTATCAGTGAGTACATACCATGCTTGTTCCTTTGTGACTGAGTCACCTCACTCAGGATGATATTCTTGAGTTCCATCCATTTGCCTGCGAATTTTATGAAGTCACTGTCTTTAATAGCTGAGTAGTATTCCATTGAGTGAGATGGATTTTCTGTATCCATTCCTCTGTTGAGGGACATCTGGGTTCTTTCCAGCTTCTGGCTATTATAAATATGGCCGCTATGAACATAGTGGAGCATGTGTCCTTATTACATGTAGGAGCATCTTCTGGGTATATGCCCAGGAGTGGCATAGCTGGGTCCTCAGGTAGTGCTATGTGCAATTTTGTGAGGAATCCCCAAACTGATTTCCTGAATGGTTGTACCAGCTTACAGTCCCATGAGCAGTGGATAAGTATTCCTCTTTCTCCACATCCTCGACAGCATCTGCTGTCCCCTGAGTTTTTCATCTTAGCCATTCTGACTGATGTGAGGTGGAATCTAAGGGTTGTTTTGATTTGCATTTCCCAGATGACTAAGGATGTCGAACATTTCTTTCGGTGTTTCTCAGCCACTAGAGTTTCCTCAGTTTAGAATTCTGTTTAGCTCTGTTCCCTTATTTTTTTAATAATTTTTTTAAAATAAAAAAAGGGTTAACTTGAATAATAGCTCTATAGGCTTGGAAGGTACTCACATCTGCCTGGCTGTCAAGGGAGGAGGGCCTTGTGGTAGGAAAGGAAAGGTAGGTCGGGAAGCGAGAGAATGCTAAGGAAGCCAAGCTTCTTATTTTATTTTATTTTATTTTATTTTATTTTATTTTATTTTATTTTATTTTATTTTTTAACGATACCTGCTTTCCTGTAGGTAACCCATTCTGGGGAGAATGGAATCAATCCCCTCTTGAGGGCAAATTCCCTAACCCTGAAACACCTCTTAAAGGTCTTAGAACTGTCTCCTCTCAACTCCCCAGGCCTCAGGACACCTTTATGGGGACTAAGGTCATCATGAGATTATGAAGGGAACAAACTGCTCTCAAACTGCAGCTCTAATGTTTCTCCCATTTGATGAAGAAAGTCAAGGGGAGAGGTGAGGACTGAGGAATGGCGGGAGTTAGAAGTGGGAGGGGAATTCTGGGTACAGCTTGTTCCCTGCAGGGCTCAGCATGTGGGTCTCTGATACAGGATTTACCTAGCACATGAAAGGCCCTGGGCCCAAGCCCCACACTGAAGAACATATTTCTTTCTGGATTGCTTTAATTCCCTTTTGCAGGAAGCTAGCCTATTTAAGTTTTTGTTGTGATTGGGCCCGAAGCCAACCTAAGGACAGAGATGATAGAAGTTTCTCGCTGGAGGAAAATGACAACTTCTGCAATAGTGAGCATTCCATTGAAAATACCAGGCTTGTGGAGAGAAATCTCAGATTTATTCGTTTTATTAGCAAATGCTATTTATATGTAATGACCGGCTTCCTTTAGAATATTTCCATACATGATGGACACACAGGACTTTGATCATATTCATGGTCTGTTACCCTCTCTTGTTCCTCTCTCTCTCTCTCTCTTTCCTCCCATTAGTCCCTTTTTACTTTCATGTCTTTAGGATAAATCTAGGTTATTCATTTGAGGCAGATCATATAGTGTTTGATGAAGTTTGGCTTCTACATTCCCATAATTTCCCTTTAAATGGCATAATTTCATCCTTCTTTATGGTTAAATAATATTCTGTTGTATATATCCAACCCATTTGATTTATGTATTCTCCCAGACTGAAGGATCTTGAATATAGTTCTTTTTTAAAAATAGGTTATTCAGTGAGGAAGGGGCTGTCTGTGCCATGGCAAGGTCAAAGACAACTGTGTGAAGTCTGCTCTCTCCTCCCACATTATGTGGTGGGTTCAAGGGCTTGAACTCAGGTGACCATACACCAAATGCTTTTACCCACTGAGCCATGTCCCCAGCCTAAGTCCTGAATATAAAAAGTTCTCTACAGCTTACTCAGATGCTCTAAGACAAAGGTTAGAACAGTGCCACTTCCCCATGCCTCAGTTTCTTCGTCTGCTGTGAGGGATGGTGTTTCCATCCTTGCTAGCAGCTTTAGAAAGCATAGCCTTGGGAGCCCAGGATGATTGCCATGGAAGGTCTGGACTCAAGAACCCTGCTCTTTCTTGAGCATCTCCAGGGAGAACTTCCTTCTGTGGGAAGCCAAGGTCCTGTCTGACTCCTCCTGAGGGGGCTTCATGCCACCAATGGCCTTTCTTAATGTGTCAGGCAAGCTGATTTGGCCAGCTCGGGGAGGAACTGTAGGAGTCCCGTAGGAGTGAGAAGCACTTAGCTCCCTCAGCCACGGCTGTTGAGATGTGGGAAGGAGACAACACTCAACTGGTTGGGAAAAAAAAAAAACCCTGGAAACTAGAACATTGGAATAAGACCTTCAAGTTTTAAGTGCTGGCAAGACTTTCACATCTGTTAGCCAGGATACTTGAGCCAAGCGAAACACTCAGGAGGAGGAGTGGCTGGAGCCTCCAGGCTGTGGCTGCCTCCCCAGGCACTTTCGGAACTCTGAACACATTGCTTGTTCAGATGGCAGAATCTCTTGGAAGACCCCCAATTCTCCTCCCACTTGGGTTTTCTCGCCCAGGTCCTCCTAGAGCAGTGGCTCTCTACCTTCCTAATGCTGAGACCCTTTAATGCAGTTCCTCATGCTGTGGTGACTACCCCCAACCATCAAATTATTTTCATTGTTACTTCATAATTATAATTTTGCTACTATTGTAGTATAAATAAATATCTGATATGCAGACGGTCTTAGGTGACTCCTAGGAAAGGGTCATTTGAACCCTGAAAGGAGTCGTGACACCCACTTTGAACGACCACTGTAGTAGAGTCTCACCTGAGCTACTGTGAAGACAGCTAGTAGTTGTGTCTGGAACCTTATTTAGAAATAGGGTCTTAATAGATGTTATCAAGTTAAGATAAGGTCTAGATACTTCAACATGGTATTTGTCCTCATAAGGGAAGCAGTCAGATATAAGGAGAGGAGGCAATATGAATATATTCAAAGGTTTGTTATGTGGATGTTATTGAGGAGGAAGTTGGAAGGCCAGGTCTACAAGCCCAGAGGGACCAAGCCTTTATGGTAACAAAAGAAGTTGAGGCAGGCACAGAAAAGTACCACCCCTGTCCCCTGGAGAGGGTATAGCTCTGCCAATGTGATTTCAGACTTTGAGTTTCCTAGCACCCAAGATAGCCCTTCAGCTGTTTCATCTACTATCAGACTCAGGTGGGCAAGTTGTGGTGGATATAGCTTGCCGACTCTGAAACACCCTGATGATGCTCTGCTGTAGAGTCGGGGCCTGAGGAGATTAGGTCCTCCAAAATGAGGTCCCTGTCTCTAGAATGGGCTGCTGGAGGGTATCTGTCATATCTGCTCTGGCAATGGTTGCTGTCCTGTCCACTGTGGCCACACAGTCTTGAACTTTCAGCTCTTGGAGCCACAGACTAAATACGCTCTGTGATAAAGCTCCAGTCCCACCACTTCTCGGTCTTTTGGCTGAGATCAAATGTCAGTGTACTGGGAGGGCTCACCTTGTATCCTCACCAGCAAACATGCGTATTTTGTTTTGGGTATTTTGTTGGAGCAACAGAAAACAGATCAAGATAGGCACCCATCCCGCTGACCTCCTCAGGTAAGTCATGTCCCCATCGTGTGTCCTGTTCAAGAGACCCAGTCACACTCTCAAGAATCCCCAAATGGAGTCAATTTGTATGACTCCTGTAAGTATATCCTTAATTTTCAAGGAAGGTTCAATTCGAGAAAGTGTGGATTGCAGTGGTTGTTTTTACACAAAGCAGAGATAGCGGCTGCTCATGTCTGCGAGTGTTCCCCTTCTGGTGACAGCTACTTGTGATGACTGGTGCCTTACAGACTGAAAACACACAGAAAAAGAGGAGTGTGCACGTGGGTAAAAAGTCCACGGATTTCTAGCTAGCCGGAAGCATCATTTCCTATGGAATTTATCTCTAGATCTTAGTAAAGTTTTTGTGAGTAGGTAATAATTCTCACGTGTGAGAAGCACCCCTGTACTCTGATGGAAGATGCCAGAATTAGGGAGAGAGCAGGTCTGCCCAAGTGGTCCTGGCTGGCCTCGAACCCAGGATCGGACCACCTTAGCCTCCAGCTTTCTGAGATTTCAAGCTTCCACCCAACCCCCACCTGAATCTCTTCTCTTTCTGTCTCCAACATGAGTCATGTTCAGATAGGAAGTTTCTTTCGCAGACAGGTATTTAGAGAATAGATCCCTTCCCCGTGGGCCTGAGAGGCTTTTGAAATGAGCATTTCCTGGATACTTATGGGCAAGCTGGAAAAGTGAGCATCATATAAGGAGTCATAACCCTGAGCCTGAGGTCTGGTCAAGGAGGGGCAGGTCGCAGGTTTCCTAAGGAAGCAGTGATGGGGGAACATCTGTCACTAAGAACGCAACATGTGGGCTCTGGAGCCAGGCACTCTGGGTTCATATTCTTGTTGCTTACTGATTATGTGTCCTTAGACATTTAACATAACTTCTTTTTGCCTTATTCTTCATACCCTGCAAATGGACTCTCCCGCTATACCTCATCTTGTGGGTGTTGCAGAGGTTAAAAGAATTAATTGAAGTAAAGCATCTACAGCGGTGGGTGACACTGTGTGACTAAACACACCATACAGAGCCAAGGTGACTTATTGTCAAGGATAAGTGAGAACTCACTTCCAAAACCAACGGCATAAACCGGCCACCATTCCACCATTACTGTGGAATATACCAGAGGCTGTATGGGTAGGCTGTGTGGGTGTCTGTGGCTGGGGAGGCTTGGCTGTTCCAGGGTGGGCTTGGCACGGTGACAGCTAAGGCACAAGATCATCTATAGAAACATGTAGTATCCTGAGGCCCAGGTTTGGAACCAGCACACAACAGCGTCTACCTTCTCTCAGGCCCAAGTGAGTTCCTTGCTGAAACCTGGAGACTGTGTGGGCAGGCAATATGGTAAAGGGAAGGGTGACAGAGAGGAAGTAAGGAAGTGCTGGCCACCATGGTAACTCTTTTGTGAAGGTGGATTCAGGATGAGATTCTGTGTTCTGACCCTGAGTCTTCGAGCTAACCTTGGTGTCCCACTTCTGTTCTCAGATCGGAAAGGGTTAAATAAAAAAAAAAAAATCCAGGCTCTGGACAAACTTCTATCCAGTCAGACAAATTTCCACTTAGTTCTGGAGATTAAGCAAGTGGATGGACAGTGGTGGTGTATGCCTGAAGACCTAGGAGGCCATTGTACAAATATTAGTTTGATACCAGCCTGGGTTACATAGCAAGAGCTTATTTCAGAAAAATAAGGCGGGGGGAGGAGCCAAGGCAGTTTAAGTGACTGTGTCGCTGGATTAGAATCTTATCCGCTGGGGTCCTCAGACAACCTTCCTGTTAAGCAGTGTTTTCTTCTCTTCTGCCTTTCTTTTTGCCCTGCTGGGGATCTGAACCCAGGATCCCAGTGCAAGCTAGGCAACTGCTCTACAATGGAGTCAGCAGCCCAGTTCCCTGCTTCCCAGGGGTTGTTCCTAAGGACTCTTTCCAGGACGCCTCCTGAGGACTTTCTACTATTAGGCTGTTGTAAACCCTACACTAAGTAGGGGTGACTAAGGATGCTTAGAAATGGCAGAACTTGGAAGGGATGTTATCTTAGTTACCCAAGAGCTCGGCCCAATTACCAGTGGGGGAGGGGTCTTAAAGGGACAGTGTGCCTGGCTGTGTAATTAAGCTGGCTCACACACAGTTTTTCTGTTTCCTCTTTTGCATTAGCAGTGTGTTTAAGGAGAAATCCTCTTGACAACAGGATGCTATTAAAACCCTCCAAGTGGAAGCAGCCTGGGCAAGGAGAATGAACAGGGCAGCGTTGTGAGCCTGGCTCATGGTCTCCTTCTGAGCAGAAGCAGAGGCTAGAAAATTCTGCTTAATGAATGAATGACTAAAGAGAATTGGGGGATCTGAACCATCTACCTGTGCCTTGATCATTGCTCTCTCGTCTGCAACCACGGTTCTGACTCCCAGCCCTTTATTCTAACGTGTCAGCTAAAAATCAGACAGAAAACCTTTTATTTTTTGAGGGGGTGTGGCTTGTTGATGATACTCCTACCTTTGTGGTTTTTTTGTTTTGTTTTGTTTTTCCGTCCTGACAGGGTCTCCCTGTCTTGCTCTCTCAAGTTCTGGGACTGCAGGCGTGCATTACTATGCCCTGATGTTTTCAAACTGTTTTTGAAAACAGGGTCTCACTCTGTAGCTGGTCTGGAACTTACAATGATGTCCCTGTCTCTGGCTTCTGAGTGTTTGAATCACGAGGCATGCACCGCCGCTTGGCCCTTGAACGTTTTCGTACTAGTGGCCACACTTACAGATGTGACCTAGGCTAGGATACGCATGCGTGAGTGTGTGTGCGTTGTGTCACAGATGGGACCCAAGCTTCAGGAAATAGTGTCACATCTGAGCAGAATGCTGGCAAGGGCCTCTGGCTTTGAATCGCAGTCCAGGCTGAGAAAACCTGGATCACTTCAGATGGATGCGGTGTCTGGTAAGGAAGTAGGGATCCACTCCCAATAAAGCCTCCCAAGACCTACAGGCTTCATCCAGATTCCCAGCAAGCTGCAGCTGCATAGAAGTCACATAGCTGAGTGACAAATGGGTCTTTTGATTCAGGGTGTGTCTCTGGCTTGAAAACCCCAGAGGTTTGCCGATTTCTCCTGTGCAGGATTCCAAGATCACTGGGGAGAACTGAATAGGTTATTCCCACTCCATTGGAAATACATCCACCGAAGCTTTAAAAGGGGATTCACCTACATTACTGAGTAAGTAACTGTTGATGCTCCAATAGCAGGAGATTGCGACAGTGGCCGGAGTCTGAACGGAAGCAATGGGTTGATGATGACTGTCTAAACTCATACAGTGCAAGGTGGCAAAACCAAGCCACCAATCTGACTAAAACCAAAGAATGCCCAAGTAGTGTCTTAGGGTAAGGATAGCTCCAGTTCTCTTGGTGTTCCAGTAGATGCCTCTCCCCCTCCGTTTTTTATTTATTTATTATTTATCATTTATTATTTATTTATTGGCCTGCATATATGTTGGATTCTCTAGAACTGGAATGGGCAGGCATGTGCTGCCTTGTGCGGGCTAGGAATTGAACCTAGGTTCTCTGGAAGAGCAGCCCTTTGCCGCTGGCTGAGCCTCCTCTCCAACTCCAAGTTACTGTTGTTTTGGATCTCAGCTTTGGCATCTGTCAAATGGATTTTTGTGACTCCTATACAAGATGAGACACTTAGAAATGACCAAAATTTGGGATACAGAAGCAGACCTACAGGCCCACCAGATCGGTCTCCCTTTTCCTGTTGTGAGCATCAGGAATTAGGATGAGGAATTAGATGGCAGCAGTTAATCTCACCGTGTTCCCTGGGTGGGGGTGGGGTGGGGTGGGGTGGGGGGAGGGTCTAAGTCTCCTATCAAAGGGAGCCATGATTACAGTCTCTGACTCCTGTCCCTTACCTGATCCCTGTCATACTGAGCTGTGCCAGGGTGTGGCTGTACTTCGTTAGGCTAGGTGAGGCCCACTCTGAGTCCAACCTTGTGATTTGTGTGTCTTCGAAGCCCTCCACATAAACAAAACAAAACAAAACAACAAAAACCCCAAACAAACAAACCTAAGTAAATGCCTGATCCTAAGGAAAGTAGAGGCCCCCATACAGAAGAGTGTCTGTCCTTGGAGAGGTTTATAAAGCCCCTCATGTTCAGTACCTTGGTGTCCTGATTCACACAGGGCTCAGCCAAACCTACACACCATCCACGAGTCTTCATTCAACTTGAGTTCAGACGGAGATGCAGAAAGCGGGGGAAACGCCAGATCATATGTTTAAAGAGTTGAGAGGAAACCAGACTCAGTAAGGAGCTAGGGCTCTGGATTTAGCTGGGGTGAATTTTCCTTCTCTGGGATTTCCTGTCCCTTTTCTGGATGTTTCTATCTACCCCACGTTCCTTGGCAGTTGGTTTAAAGGCCGTCAGCACTGCGGTGAAAGAAAGCCTTACACAGACTTGGGCTTAGCTGTTAAAATATCACCCGCTGCTGATTTGTATGGATCCAACACTAGGTTTATAGACGTAGGCTCCCAGCCCCTGTCAGTCTCATCTTTCAGTGGAAAAGGACCAAACAGTAAGACTAAGTTTAAAGGCGCATCCACAGCCAACAGCCACTTAGGGGAGCAAGCCACAGGGACAGCACTGCTGCTCAGGAAGACAAAAAGAGATGCATCCACAGGGGATGTAACATGAGGGAACCCGAAGGCCCCCTGCAATGTTTTTAGACTGCAGTTAAAACTCAACAAATTTTAAAATGTAAATTATCTGGTATTCTCCATTGCACAGGATGGGGGGGGGGCAGCAAGGAAGAGACAATGGGTTGGGATTAGATAATTTACTTTGGGCTAAAATTCCAGGAAGTTTGTGTTGATCTGAGCCTCTATGTTGTTACTCTTTAGCTCAAATCTCAATCTTTTATCTTCTTTTTACAGTCGAGAGGACATTTTTTCTACTTAGTCATTTTTACAGTTGTAATTTTTACCGCTCTCATGACATAGCGCTAGTTAGATTGGCAGCTCTTAGCACTGAGACGCAACTACCGGGAGGGCCCAGTGGGCCCTGTCTTGTTTATTCTAACAGTGCAGTCTTTGATCTAAACATATTTCCTGGGGTCTGGACCAGATGACCTAATTCCTGTCTTATCCTTTTCCTCGTCTCTGTGCATCTCCGATTGCTGCCTTACCGAGGGACCCTTTGAATTCACTTTAAGTTCCCTCCCCACTTTGTTACCCTCTGAGGTCTGCTTCACTTGGGGTGGAGTGTGTAACACCCAGCAAAGAACCTACGGCTGTATTTTTCTAACAGAACTGCTAAGTTTTAACGGAACGCTTTTCCTTTTTTTTTTCCTCTCTCCTTTTATACATCTCTTTCTTGACGTTCGCCACATGCCAAAAACAATAAGCAAATAACCTACTGCTAGAAGTCCACGTTAGCTGCAAATCACTTCAGGTTTTCTGTTTGAACACTTTTAAAAAAACAAGCGTATAAGTTTAAAATGCAGTTGCCTCTCCTTGCCCTAACAGCTGTTTGTTAGGCTTAATCTGAACGAAGTGTGGATGCAGGGGAAAAAACAGAGCCCAAAGCTAGCTTTATCTCCAGTTGATCTTCGAGGCCCTTCCTTCCAACTCCCCACCCCCTCCTTGCAGCCTCCCCACTGGAGGAGCTCTAGGTAGCTTCCGCCAGCAAAGGTGGTAGCTTCTTTTCCTACCCAGGCCGTTGTCAATCAACTGCTTTCCCAAGGGTGTTTTCCGGGAAAAGAGGCCCTTATTGGGGGAGGGGAGAAGGGGTGGAGAGATTCGGTAAAGGAATAAGAGGGAAAGACACATTGGGCTGAAAAGCAGATATAAGTTCTTAAAGTTGGTACATTTTGGGCCATTGACACCGCTCAACTTTTAGGTACATTTACAAGTCACATTTAAGAAAAATGGCACCTAAGTGAGTATTTTCGGTCCTTGCAGTCTGCAGCGACCCTTCTGAGTTCAGACAACCTGGTTCCAACTAGGTTGTCCCTCAAGTTCCAAAAAAGGAAAAAGGAGGCTCGGGTGGCAGAATGGGTGGTGAAAGATGGCCCAGGCTCGGTCGCTCGCATAATCTGCCGGGAACCCACACAGTTACTTTGTGAACATCAATCCATTTCTCATGGGCTGGGCTGAGCTCAGATCATGCGTGTTTATCTCCGGGCTGCGGGCGCTTTCTGGGTTTGGAATAGACTAGAGGGGAATGGGCAGGTCGTGATCGATGCATTACAAAGATCATCAATCGATACAGATAGGTCGGGACAAAAGGCGGGAGGAGGGGCGCAAAGAGACCGGTACCGCGATCTTATCATCGGCAGGGCCGAGGCGGTCTCCGAAAATCTGGCTGAATCCAAAGCAACTTTAGTTTGCCTTAATTTATTTGCAGAAGGCGCTAGAACGGAGCTTCGAGGAATAATGGTTATGCGCCCGCCCCTGACCCCTCGCGGAAATGGCCTCGCAGCCCTGTGGGCATCGCGGGACCTGGGGACACGGCGGGGCTGCGGCAAACAGGGAACGCGGGCCCAAGCTGCAGCGCGGTGACCGGGGAGGAGGGCACTGTCTAGTGGCCCCAACTGGGGTAAAGCCCCGGCGTCCTCAGGCTTCGTGCCGGGACCAGGAACGCTGCCCCTCCTAGTCAGGCGAGACCTTTGAGGAGTGCTTACTTCTGGAAGGGGGTGGGGGAGGCTGCAGGCTGGGTGGCAGGAAAGGACTTGGAGGTGAAAGGGAACCTGATCTGTTCCCCTACTCAGTCCACCATCTCTGACTTGGGGGATGGGAAGGGGGTTCTCAGGTCACACAAGGGCTTTCCCCGAACACCCTGGCAGGACCTGACACCTAGTCAGCCCTGCAAGCACCCTTGTGGCTCTCTGGGCTTCGGAGTCTAGAGAAAAATAGTGGGGAAGAACGGCTTGTAATAGCCCAAGCCTGCTGAAGGCTTCTGCTGGAGTTGCCCAGGTTGGCCCAGGTTCATCAGCCTCACCCGGGCACAGCCAGGTTCGGTGAGATTCATCACCTCCTAGCGACCCCTAGGCAGACAACGTTCACCCTGCCTATTGGCACTCCAAAATTGTGCTTAGGAGTAAAACCATGCCCTTGGAACAAAAGACAGAAAGGAAGAAGACTCAGGTTAACTTGGATGATGAACAGTTTCAAGTGACTCCTACAGCTCTGTATAATAAGATTTTTTTTTGTTGTCATTTTAAATATGTGTGTGCTTTTAAATGCCTAAAAGACTAATTAAATAAAGAAAATGTTCACATACTGGGTTGAGGCCCAGTTTCTAGTCAGATTATATAACCCTGCTGCATGGGGAAGTCTCCAGCAACAGCGGCCCTCAAGCTGCCTGTTAAAGCTGAAATCCACAGATCCTGTTTAAGGGACAGGCCCTACCTGTCAGGATGAGGCCTCCCACCACAGTTAAGGCTTTTTTTCTCCCCTCTCTTTGGAAATGGAGTGGGAGAAGACTGGAGATGAGAATGCATTCCCAAGCAAGAAATGGATATTGTGAAATAGTTTAGATCGCCAGATCTCAAAAACAAGCAAACAAAAAACAAACAACAAAACAAAACAAAAACCACCACCCCCCCAAAAAAACAAAAAACCAAAACCAAACCTAAAGGCAGGCGCATGCAAGCCCGATTCTGTTATGCCTTTTACAATTTTTTTTTCTTATTTAGAGACAATAGCTCACATTCACAATTTACAGCTACCTAGGGAAATGTTAAACTACCTTTAGGGCCCTGGCTAAATAGAAATGTATTTTAAAAACACAGACACAATATGTTGCTTTATCTGTTGCAAAAAAAAAATGTATTTGATTACTTGAGTAAAATTACAGTATCTCTGTTGTTAGTAAGTATTAAATGTTAAAGAATTGGAACCCCCCCTTTCAACTTTCCAAGAAAGTGCATGTAGCAATCCACTTTTTTCCTTCCATACCTAATACAAAATAAACCAACACTATACCTGCTCTTGATCAAGAAGCATTTGCTCTTGTAAGGAACATATGTACATTTTAATGAAAGTGATATTTCTTATTGTATATACAAGAGCATCTACATTTCTCCACTGAAGGTCGTTCAAGTTGCTATCCTTAGCAGCATTGTGAAATTCCAGCACACGTTTTCTACTGTGAATATACCCTACAAGGCAAAAATGCTACGTCTCAGTTTCAACTACCAAAACAACACTTGTGGTTTTTTTTTTCCTCTAAAGAATTCTGCGTGCTTATTACTGTACAGAAACTTATTAACATGGAAGATGACTCAAGTAAAAAGCACAATACAAATAGTTCAAAACGGAAATGGTTAACTCTCTAAAACAAAAACAAAAAAAGCAGGTTGAAGTTTAGAATCAAAATGAAAACAAAACAAAAAAACAAACAAACAACAACAAGGGGGAAAAAAAACAACCACCGTAAGCCTTTCAAATGTTCAGCATGTACTTAAAAGTCCTTCCCTTAAATCTGTTTGGAAAGATTAGACAATGTGTTTGCTGATAAAATTTTCCAGCAGGATCAAAGTGTACATTTATATACAGACTTTATTAGAGATCTAATGTATCACGGAGGCATTGCATCAACACCAGATTCATATTAAACTGGATATAGAAAATAAGTTAATGCCGGATTAAGACCGCCTAGCAGGGCAACTTGCGTTTGCCATAAATGTTACCGCAAGCTCAGAGCACTCTAGTCCATTAGTGTTTAGTCCAAAATACAGAAGACCAAAGTTAATGCTTGCACTCTGTTTGCAAAGCAAGGTTATAGCACTAATAAATAAGCTTTCTTAGAACTCTAGAGGTTGAACAACGTACAAAAAGAATGTCTTCATAATGCAGTTCATAGTCCCAGTGGGCCAAAAGGTTAGGGGCGGGGGCAGGAGGCAACCTCGGGCGACATTCTGAGTGGAAGCGCTCTGGGCTCGGGCAGCTTTAGCTCGTGACTATTTCTTTGCTGTCCTCCACGAAGCGGGTAAAACGGAAGTTGGTTCCGTTCTCGCTGCTCGCCATTTTCTCCAGGCCAGCCAGGGGGGCACTGGGTTCGGAATTCCCCAGCTTTTCTGCGTTCCCTGTCAGCCCACTGATAGGTGAGCTGCTCCCGCTGCCCAGGCTTCCGGGAATTGGAGGGATGCCACCATTCTGAATGACAGAGATCTCGTTGGCCTTCATGGCTAGCCCGTTGGACAGTGCTGCCGTATACTGGTTCCAAAAGCTGGACGGATCCCCGCTTCCTGACCTCGCCGCCAGATCCTTCTGGAACATTTCCGGGAACTTGACAGGATTGCCTCCTAGAAATGTCATGGGGCCATCCACTGAGAGTCGCCGGCCCCGGCGTGCAGGGGTGCTATTCCACATATGAGTGCCCATGTGGACCTGTGATGTAGGTTGGGGAAGAGAGAAAAGGGGAGAAAAAAGAGAGAGCCAGGGGCTTAATAGCTATATCTGTCTCAACTCATATCCCAACACCGGACAAAGCAAGTGGCCTAAATGTCTATTCTTATTACATGACAGACAGGAGAAAAGACACCAGGAACCATCCACTCCCAGGGTCTAGTAATAACATGTTTGCTCTCAGCAGCGCTGGGCTGGCTCTCCTTTTCCTAGGCTAACTCCACCTTACTTACTCTTTTTTTTTATTACCCATATTTAGCTTATAATAGCCTCAAGCAAGCCAGGCAGTCGCAGATAGCTCCTCTCAGGGTTAGAATTGTTATGTCTACTTTCATCGCAGTGGTAAGTATTGTATCTGACACCCTTTACCCTGTAGATGTCCTTTTCAGATGGGAAGAACGTAACCCTCACTGATTGCCCATTGGAGGGCCTGCACAGAGAGAAAGACCAGAAAGTAATTATTCATCCCGCATTACTGGCAGCAACCTCCAGAGGAATACTCTGTCAACAGAAAAATGTACACAGCGAGAGTGCTCAACTGTTGCTCTAGAACGGGGCGTATTTGCTTTATTTCCAACACATATCAGTAGGAAATGTCGTGTAATCAATTATCATAATACCCATTAGCCGAGGAGTGATGTTACTGTTTCTAGAAAAATAAACCATGCTAGACTGGGGTTATGAAAAATAGCTGCATACACCGAAGAGAGCCGCAATTATTAAGTGATATGGGCAGCGTGCGGGCCACACGGAGGTCTTTAATCAATACCCCATGGCAACGCCAGGCTGTCTGATTTGGTAGGTAAAGCAATTCATTTGATGCACTTAAGCTAGACAGCAGAGAGAGGCCTGCTGCTACGCGTAGGTACCAAATTATTCAAGGCGTCGGGAAAGGCAGCAAGCTACAGGCTGCCCTTGTCCCTGCCATGATCCTGACCCCACAAGGCTCCTCCATGTCTCCCCCTTCAGCTGCGTGGAGCAGGTCCCCTTTCCAGAACCTTCTCCTGACTATGCAGCTAAGGGCTCCAGGAGCATGGGCCATCTATCATCAACCAAGGGCATGGGGAAGGGCTTAGGGGCAGTAGGGGGCAGGCTGAACAGGTACCTTCAGATTGCCTTTTGTTGTAAATGCTCTTCCACAGATAGTGCACGCAAAGGGTTTCTCTCCAGTGTGAGTTCTCTCGTGGATCTGCAGGGCACTCGAAGAAGAGAAGGTTTTCCCACATGTGTTACAATAGTGCTGTTTGGGAGTTCTCCGGGGCAGAGCTGGGAGCAGAACCGGGGATGTTGCAGAGGATGACAGAGGCCCCTGAGGGACATGACTAGTGGGGGCGTCCTTACTGTCCTGAGGAGAAACGTGCACAAAGCCGTTGACCTCTGTTTTGATGAGAGATGTCAGCGAGGTGGCGGGAATCACTGCAGAGTTCTGATTGGGGCCGAGGTTGGAACTGGGCTCAAAGAGCTGTGAGGGTAGGTCCCGCATCTGATGTGTCAACATGTGCTGCTTCAAATTACCCTTCGTGGAAAAGCCACGGTTGCAAACTGTGCAAATGAACGGTCTCTCTTTGGTATGACTTCTGTAGTGAATGTCCAAGGCACTCTGACAAGCAAAGGTTTTGCCACAAATGTCACAAGCAGTGTTTTTAAATTTACCCCGGTCTCTGAAAGGGAAGAGGATTCCCAGAGAATCTTCTTTGATGATTTTCTCTGCGTGAGTAGAGGTCAAGTCTAAAGCACCTCCGTTCACTGGGGTGGGAGACAGACCATTGGCGAACTCGCCTGACCCCACTCTCTGTGGCTTTTCCTCCACGCCGGGTGACTTGTGGAATTCTTGGGTGCTGTTGGACGGGGACAGAGCCTGCATGGAAGAGGTAGACTCTGAGATGGCTGGGCTGCCTGCGCTCTGGCTCTCCATGTCGCCACCCACGGAGGATGACTCGTTGGTCAGCACATCCCCTTCCACGGATCCATTGTCCACTGACTTCAGGCTGGCCTGCAGCTGCTCTGCCAGGCCAGCATTGATCATCTTCATCTGATTTTCCAAAGCAGCGATGCTCGACATCTCGAGGGGCAGAGGCGAAGACGACAGGCTGTCTTGGGAAGCGTCCGCTGACTTGGGTGTATCCGGGATGCTGCCCTCAGGACACTCTTCCATATTCTCATCTGAGAAGTTGTCTAAGTCATCGAAATTTTTCTCGTCAAAGGAGCCCGTGTCGGACTCCATGGACTCGGGGTAGTTGTCAGGGACCGGGGTGTTTGGGATCTGACCTCCCATGTGCATACGGATATGCTGTTGGAGGACCACTGCGTTTGTGAACTTCTTCTGACAGATGGGGCAGGAATGCTGGACTCTGAGTGGAGGCATGGCCCGATGGACGCTGTAGTGGGTCTTGAGGTTCCCTTTCGTGGTGAAAGCCCGGCCACAGATCTTACACTTGAAGGGCCTCTCCCCAGTGTGTGTGCGGTAGTGCATTTTCAAGGCGCTCTGACAGCTGAGGACCCGGTGGCAGATAATACACTCATTGGGGTCGGTGGCCTTCTTGTCGATGTTTTCTACCAACTGCTGCAGCTTGGATGTCTCTGAGGCCTGGGCTGAATCTAAGAGTCCCCCGAAAGGAAACTTGGCCTTGAACTGCTCAGACATGAGGGGCAACAGAGGGTTGGTGAAGTTGGTCCCTCCTGGGCCACCGTCGGCCACCGGAGAGTTCAGGGTACTGTTGCCCGCTGGCGGGACGGAGCTTGTCACGTTACTCTCTTCACCTTTGCCACCAAAGGGTGGCATGGCTGACCCTTCAGTTTCCTCTGGGACCCCACTGGGGTTTCTTGTGGCCAGATCAGGGGCCCCAGAGTCACTTTTGACTGAGCCTTGGGGACTGACAGCAGAATGGCTAATAGGGATGGGGGCTGGCTCCTCCGTCTTGATGAATGGCGTGAGGCTTGGGAGGGTCGGAGGCAATGGAAGGCCAACAGAAGTGGTCAGAGTGGGCAGGACTGGCTTGGTGTCTAGCCAGCTGGTGACTGGCTTCTCTGGAGGAATGGACATGCCGTAGGGGATGCCGGTGCTCGTGGGGACGTTGTCCAGGTGTTCCGGTACGGGGTACGGGTTCATCTGGATGTGGGGGTACTTCTCTTTGTGGCGCTGGAAATGGACTTTCAGGTTGCCCTTGGTGGAGAACCTGTTCCCACAGATGTTACACTTGAATGGCCTCTCTCCAGTATGGGAGCGCAAGTGGATCTGCAAGGCACTGTCACTCCCAAAGACCTTTGCACAGAACCTGCACTTGTGTTTAAAGAATGCCTCGTCTGAAGTGCTTTTCGCTTCAAAGGCAGTGACATTTGGTGGCTTGCTTTTTCTTTGCTGGGCCAAGGCAGACAGGGAGTTCAAATCTTCTGCGGTTGTTGCAATGTTAGGCAAAGGGGTAGGAAAAACAGCGTTGGCTGGGGTTGGCTGAGGTAGAAGTGGGTTAGATGCAGGACTCAACAGACTGCTTATTGCGAATGCTGGTGAGGAGGATGCTGAGACGGCCGGGGAGCTGACATGGGAGGCACCAGCATTGGAAGCCACTTTTTCTGAGGACGGGGTGGGAACTGCAGCCGTCACGATGCTCACGTTGGGAGAAGTGCCACTACTGGGCGTGACGATGGCGCCCGCGCTGCTCTGAGGTAGCTGGACTGGGGGGAGCTGCTTCACACCGCTGATGTTGGCAGATTGGCTAGCAAGGCTCTGTGCTAACCCAGCGGCCACCGCCAGCTGCTGGGACAAATGGGAGCTCAGTGTGGTCAAGGGGTTGGCAGATGTTCGTAAAGTACCTTGAGAAGGGACAGAAGGCGCTGGCAGGTCTGCGCTCTGAGAAGCCAGCAGCAGTATTTGGTGCCGAATCTGCTCTATGAGCTGCAGCTGGTGGATCTGCTGCTGCTGCAGAGCCAGGAGTTGCTCCATGAGGGTTGAGATGAGCAGCTTGCCTCCGGAGGCGCCCCCACACCTCGCTTCCTGGGAGAACTGGGCCACCGCCACCTTGGTGCTCTGGAGATTCTCAATGATGACGTTGCTGTTGATCACCGAGAAGTTGCCCAGTGTCGTCAGGTCCCCGAGTTGAGGTAGAGAGGTTGTGATCGCTGAGGTACCCGTGGAAGAGCCGCTGTGGCAGCTTGGGGTGATGATGCTGGTGACACCGCTCACAGTGCTGCCACTGCTGCCTCCGCCGCCGGTGGTAGTGGTGGTGGTGGTGGTGGTGGCGACGACTGGGACCTCCACCTCCATGGACTCTTCCCTGTCAAGTCCCTTGTGTTCTGAAAGGTCACTGCCGTCTTCTTGGTCTGCTTTATTGACCACGTCTTTCATTTGCTCGTCAGGGTTATTGAGAGACGGGCCAGGAGGGAAGGTTTTTGGTGGGGAGGCTGGACTTTCATTGACAATCAAAACTAATTGATTCTTAGTGCAGCTCTTTTTGTGGAGCAGAAGGTCTGATAATTCAAAGAATTCAGCGCAGCACCGGCCACAGACGTGGGCATCCTTGCTCTTAGTGGGGCGACTTGGTTGACACTTCTCTGTGTCCCCTATAAACATCAAAAAAGTGCAGGGTTAAAACGAAGCCAGGACAGACTATCAGTAACGACTTGAAAATGATAGAGAGGGCCATAAACGTTTCCTATCTGCAAAACTCCAAATGTGGCCCCTGAAAGCCAGGCCGTGTTTCCTGGGATGCTGGGGGACTCCTGTCCAGCTGGTATTTTGGATACTTAAGGCCGTTAGATAATTCATCAAAATATAAAATACCATGAAGGGAGGACATTGGTACATAATGAAATTCCATAGCAAAATATTGATTTCCAATATTTTATACACTGATTGTCTACTTGCCGGGAGAGGGTCCCTCAAGCACACTGAGGACTTATTAGGCTCTTGAGTTTCTGTCAACCTTATTCATTTTCAGCTGATGCAAAGATATCTGTGGCACTCTGTTCTGTCACTAAACTAATTTGTAGTCATTCAGGTTCCAATCAGTTGTTGACAAGGGGGAAAAATGCATATCACCCAGCTGGGGACTGATGACTTCAGAATCACCTCAAGTCCCTGCCTGGAACCTGAGCTCAGGCCAGTGGTGACAAACACAGCTCAGTCTCACTGGGAACAGACTCACTTCAAACTAGAAAGCAACACCCACACATGCAAAATGAAGCGAACTCGGGATTGTAATCCTTGTCTGGTATCCATGTATCACCCGACAGACACGTATTTTTCAAATTCAGGGATGAGCTCTGCTGCTCATTCTCCTAAGCAAAGAAGAGATGACATCACGTTCCAAGGGGCGACGTTCTAAGTAACTCCACAAAGGTGGTCTTTCTGTCTCTAAAAACTGGCGTGGCATCCACTGTTCTGCTAAATACTAGCTGAGGAGGAATGTGCTGAAAAGTCGTCCCTTCCTTAAGAAATAGTGCTCGCAGGAGAATTTGGCAATTCTTGTCTGAATGCCTTTAAAAATACTTTGCTTTTTATCCTGAACACACACACACACACACACACACACACACACACACACATACACACACACACACACACACACATGCGCGCGTGTGTGCGTGATATATAAGATAAGATATATATCTTACATCCACACACACACATCCACATTCCTTGATTGTTTGGCTTCACTGGTTGCTCAGATGTCTTCTCACTAAGATCCATTTGTAAATTAAACATCAAAATCTCCAACTCCAAGCTAACATCCTATTCAAAGACAGGATGGCATCCCCTTGTTTGTTCAGCATGGGGAACACCAGCTCCTGTTGTACAAATGGTGTGTGGTCATCTCCAAGGCTGTGAAAAAAAAAAACTGTTTAATTCAAGGATTACCTCCCTGCATGCTTTTCTACAGAGCTGAATCAGATAATAGGTAGTTTCCATGACTTCCAAATTGAATCTTCTAGAAAACTTGCAGGAGGAGAAAAAAAAAAGTAATTGCAGATATGAATACATGGGAAATCAAAATGCTGCCTACCCCACAAATCCCAGTCAACCCAGAGTGCAGTCAAAAGAGCCAGAGGTTACCTTTCTGGATTAAGTATCTAAAAAGCTAGGAAGAGTTTTGCATTTCAGAAAATACAATTAACACCTAAACAGTGACTTGTGAAAATTCCTTAACTCTATCTGCCTGGAGTGATACTGAGGTTGATTAGGGCCCCTGGTACAGCGTGCTGGTCTGAGGAGCAGAGCGTCGCATGCACACTCTTCTCACTGGGAGAGTTACTTTAGTGGCTGAGTTATATTTAATAAGCCAGCTTTCCTAATCCCCATCTTTAAATCTACACGGGGTCACAGCGCAACATGCATTAACAACACCAAACAAATCGCAGTTGTAGCAGAAAATACCAATAATGATTCAGTTTTAATTTAATGTTTAATCATCCTAATTGGCAGCAGATTCCCATGCTTGCTGAAGGTGCTGTTTTAAGCACGTTCTGTCTCTTCCTTCTGCCTTGAAATAATACAAACAAAATATTAAACGAAATTTGCTAAAGTTACCCTGCTTCACTCGGGACAAAAATGATGTGACAAAAAATTCTGTGTGAAGCTTCGTATTTTGACAACTGATTTTAAATGATGCCCCCATTTCAGATGCTTATTTTAAACTACGAAACGCAATTCCTAATATATTCAACAGAAATGTTATTTCTTTCTCTTTGCACATTTCCATATGTAATGGTTATGTTTCCATCTACTTTTACAGCCAATTATGAAGGAACAAAAGCTATTCTGTTTGTTCACACATTTTCAACAAAATGCATTAAAACTATTATGTCAGCATGTTCTATTAAGCTCTGCATTCAGTGGAAAATACTTTTCAACCAGCTCACATTTATCAAAACATAAAGCCACTTTAAAACACAGTTTTGCTTGGTCAGCTGGGCTTAGACAAATAATGACAGATTCAGAACTAAATAACCAGCAAGGGAAATCAGAAAACTGACTTCATCAATTGTACACATTACAATGTGGTTGCTTCAAATATTTAGCACATCTGTGCTCACGGTTAAAGGGCATTTTAATTCTTTATAACTTGCAAATATCTGATATTCTCATAATATATAGAAAAAAAATAAAAGGAAGGTTACTTTAGAAGGTTACACCGATTACTACTTCCCTGCACTGGGGTTCTACATTTGTGCCGCTGTAAGACTCACTTGAGAGAATTTTCAAGTTTTTCAAACTGAACATTTTTATATTTAGGATTATGCTAATTAGATGGAAAATATAGACGCTTAGACATTAATGCCTACTTGCTTCTGAGAGAGAGCCCCTCTGAAAAAGTTGGCCATATTTGAGCTTCGATTTTCACAATTTAGTAAGCTGACATTTGATCTCACTGTACCATCAGCTAATTTAATTTCCTGATGCTTATGAACAATCTGCTTCCTCCCAAATCCTGGCATCTATTTTGATTCAGTTCAGAAGCAGGTGTTGCTCCTCTCTCCAGTGCCTAACTTTAAACCTATCTGCGATGTGAACAGAATTCCAGCGAAGTAGTTCCAAGAGAAAGAAGATAGGCCAGGGAAACCAGCATGGATCTTTAGCCCCAATTACTAAAAGTTGCAATTAGATAACAAGCAGGCAGACACACACACACACACACACACACACACACACACACACACACCTGTGTTCTTGTATCTCTTTCAATACTTTCGTTACACAGATGGCAACTGTGACCTCCTTATAGTAACTACAGTTCCCTTGTTCCTCCTATTGTGGTGAAAATCACATTCCAGATCCTTTTCTCTGGATTTTGCATTCACATAAATGGTGTAATTCCAGCCAGATAAGAACATTTACAAAGGAAGAGCTTCCCCCCAACCCCCAGCAAACCCCAAAAGATGCTTAGAATTTCTCTTCTTTTTTGAAGGAAGGAGGAGATATTGTATCGTTACCAAATTGACACTAAAATTCCAGATGTTTAAGCTCTTGCTGAACTATTTAGGTACCCAATTCAAATTTGTCACTTTTTATTCTCTTAACCAAATGCAGCAGAATTTGGAAGCAGGAAAATAAAGTGTTGCAGCCTGTCTACTCGGAAAGCAAAAATAAAACTATGCCTTGCATAGAAAGGTTCAGCCAGTCAGGAAAAGAAAAAAAGGAAAACAAAAACAAAACAGAAAGCAAAGCAAAGCAAAGCAAAACAAAACAAAAAACTAGAAACCAACCACCAGGCTCTACCAGATTTAGTTTTCTCTCTGGTAGGGCCTCAGAAAGATACTTAACACTACTTGCCAGTACCTTAAGACTGCATTAGCATTTCTTAATAGAATTCAAACAATAGTGGACTTGGGGCCCCTAATTTTAACAGGCTGTTCCTTCCCACAGACCTGCTTGCAGAGGTGGTCATGAACATATTTGATTGAGTGATGCGATATCTTTTTGTTTTATTTTTTAAAGCAGGATCTGAATGTCCAACTTAAGGTTCCAGAAAAAAAAAAGCTGTAAATACGACATATGCTGCACATATTTTCTGTAATGTCTGAAGTTCCTTTTATCCAGCATGCAATCAAATGACAAATGAACTGGCCTCCTTCAAGTTTACAGTGCCAGCCCTGGTTGTGTGGAAGGAAACAAGAGAAATCTCTGGGAAAAAAAAATAACATGGACAAGATACTCCATTTAAAGTTCTGGTCCAGGCCCACCTCTGGCTCACAATGAAAGGGGAAAATGTCTTCCCCATGGATGATTCAAACTGAACACTAGATGGGGATCCAACAGCAAGGGTTTGTTCACAAACTGCTTTGTGGCTTTCCTATTCCAGTGACGCGTAAAAGAGAGACTCCTTAAGGCGAGATCTAAACACTGACTACACAAACATTGGCAAAGTCACAAGAAACTAAATCCCTGTTGTTGGAGGGTGAGGCTGAGCCGTGGGAACTACCTGTCAATCTTCCCCTTTGGGGGTCTGGCATCTGGGGGTGGCAGGGGAATAAGGTTAGGAAAAAAAAGCCAAGCTGATAAGGAGAAACTAAAATAAACTACCAAGTTCCTGCTAAGTGACTAGCAAGACTCAAATTGGGGGTCACCGGGAAGACACTGAAGGACACATTATGATCTGGACCTTGTCACCTCTGCATGGGAGGAGGCTGGCAAAGGTTAAAACAGCTCTACACGTCCAGGTTTTCTAAAGCCTGGCACACCAACTTTTTTCCTTTCTTGGGGGGAGGAGCGTCAAGCCTCAGTCCTTTTCTCTCTCCTCGAAGAAGAACATTTTGGAACACAGGCTTTCTGCACCAGGGACTGTGTCGGAAAAACCACGTTTAGGCTGCAGAAGAATTTCGATTTTTCTGGTTACTACACACTGAGTGAGATTGGCTAAATTTTGAAACCCGGAACCTGCCTGAATCCCTCCTCCCACAGCACTCCAGACTCTCTACCAGAAAAATGTGGGCTTTTGACTTCTGAAGGATATTGTTAGTAAAAAGACAACTCTGAAGCCTCCAACCAAAGAGAAAAGAAACAGCTTCCCAAACAGCACCCTATAATTTGGGACTTGTGCCCTGAGCCATTGCAGAAACTGGATGTAAAATACACCAACAAATGCTCAAGACCGAAAAGCCACCTTCGCACAGTTTATCTCCTTCCTTGATCAGGCTTTGCCGTATGTTTGTTTTTTAACGTTTTAGAAAGTATTTGCAGCCTGAAGCAAATCTCAACAAAACAAAACAAGACCAAAAAACAGTTCACATTTTCTCATCCAGAATCTTCTATTATGCCAAACTTAAAATAGGCTTGATGAAATATGAATTCTTTCTAACTGCCTTATCTTGCAGGTGTCAGGGTTTTGTGTTTTTGTTTTGTTTTGTTTTGTTTTTAAAGAGAGAATTCATTACAGTCCTCTCTAACCTTTTGGGCCCAGAAATCAATGTGCGGTCATTAAACTACTTACAATGAGCAAATTACCTTGGTAAATAATAGAATTTCTTTATTAATATGAGTAAGAAGGTTTTTTTTTCAGGTATTTCTTAGGAGAGTCAATGCTTTCTCCTCAATTCCCGATGTTTTAAGTGTTTTCTAATATCCTTTTCTTTAAAAAGCTGAGCAGCAAAAATACTTAAACGAAGGGAGTCAGAATGGGGCCTGTCAGAAACTGTAGGAATCTTGACACCATCACCAAATGGAGTGAACCAAACCAAACAAAAACCTTCACACACACACACACACACACACACACACACACACACACACACACACACACACACACAGAGGCACGCACCTGGAAATCCAAACTCAAAGAAAAGTAACCACATATTAAATCATTAGATTCACAGATTCCCTTTCCCAAGACTTATCCATCATGGTAAATAATCCTTCCAAGGTTACTTATCTATCTACGAGTAACTGGAGACTTGTTGAATATCTTTTAAGAGATGAACCCTGCTTACCACAGCCTAGATTTCATAAGAAACAGGAAAAATAAAAATAATACAGAAATACTCAAGTAGAATAAACTATCAAGGTTCTAAGATTAACTAAATAATCTAAGATCAACTTGATAATCTTTTTTTTTTTTTAAATCGAGTGGAGGTGTCAGAATGGCTACTTAGCAAGGCCCAGCTTTCTTTGTAAAACTCAAACACGACACATTCTACATATTTATGGATGAGGCCACGGACCGTAGAGGCAGAGTGGCTGCTTCAGGACCACTGTGGCTGGCTCTGAAAACTTTTCTAGGTTTCACTCTGTGTAGAAGTCAGACCGTTTGGGGGGACAACACGGAAGAAGGGCCTACGCAAGATCTAGTTTGGTAATGTCTGATATTTCATGTGCTGCCTGTAATAAGACCCTCTTGAGACAGGAGGAAGGGTAAGGCTGGCATCTGAGTAAGGGATTGCCTTCCAAAGTAAAAACCCCACCGCCCAGCAGCGCCTTCCCAGGCACATGTTCTGTGGAGGGAAATAGATGGAGATTGCTGGACTCGCTGCGGGAAGAGTCGACTTTTAAAAGCAAATGTGAGAGCTGTCATGAACTTCACTCCTATGCATCTCACAACTATTCCCAAATGAAAAGATTTGGGGCATGGCGGGCCCTCCTGACTGTCAGCTGGCGGGGAGGGCAGCTTGTGTAGGAGTACTGTTACAGCACACTAAATCCTGTAACCCTATTACAAAACCTGCCCTCTAGGCAACTTTTCTCAAACTTATTGTTCAGCCATGTAAAAACAGTCATAACCTAAAACTATTACTACTGAAGAAAAGGGGGGAGTAAAGAACTGGCCCGGGAGGGGTGTTTCCTAGGGTGTCCAGGATAATCACTGCTTTGTCGACAATGAGCCAGCTCTTAGGAAGAAAAAGGGAGAAATTAAGTGAAAAAGAAGGAATAGAAAGAAAGGAAACTTGATTCAGTTCCTTAATTAACTTACCTCAAAGCTCAAATAAACTAAAAAAAAAAAAGTTCTAGTAAATAATAATTGTAAGAGGCAGTGAATTCCTTTAATGCTATCGCTTTATGAGAAGCTTTAACTATTAAAAATTCCAGATCCAGACTCAAAGCAAAGAACTAGCAAGCATCTTTTCTTCCGAAGCCCGAGGTGGTTGGTGTTAGTTTTGAAATGTTTTGCGTGGAAAATCCGAACAACCAGTACAAATTAAAAAAAAAAAAATCAAAAACCAAAAAAAACACCTCTCTTCCTCCAGGTTGTACCCCCCCCCTGTATATGCAAATTGTTAAGTTTTAACAGCATCCCGGTGCAAAGGCCTCACTTTAGGAAAGATTGTTGTGGGGGCGTCAGGAAGCCTAAGAAACTATCTGAGAAAATCCACAAAAATAGTTCGAGTGGTCGCTGCGGCCTTGGCTAATCTCATCTGGTTTTACCCTCAAACCGGTTCTTTTGGGGTGGGAAGCCGGGTGTGTTTCAAGGGATCTTTCCGGAGGGCTCGGAGATTCACACTAGTGAGGTATCGAGCTTTAAAAGGTGCTGGGCGAAACAGTTGCCTTAATGGCTCTCAGGTCGCCTGAAAAAAATGTCCAGGTGTCTCAGGACACCAGGACTGCCCTCTCCTAACAGCGAGGAGGAAGTAAGCTGGCGGTCCCATGTCGCTCGCGTCCCCGCACCTACAGCCGCTCAGAGCCAGGCCTCTGGGGACGGAGCCTGCGACGTGGGGCTCCAGCGCCCGCAGAGCGGAGTGACCAGAGGTGAGGATCTCAGGTCACGCTTCCGAGCTCGGCTGGGGTGCAGCTCCCTCTTCCTCGTCCGGGATCAAGGATCCCGAGGGGCGGCTGGAGCCGCCGAGCCTCGGGTCGGGTCCCTCTCCGGCCGACGCAGCGGAGAGTCAGGCACAGAGCCCGGTGACCCCGGGACAGAGCGGAGCCTCTGGCCTGGGAGCTCGGAAACTCTGCCCTGAAACAGCTCAGGTCAAGCTGGGGTCGGACAGGGGTCTTCCCTCAGTAGTCCCAGTTCCCGGTGCGATCTCTCCTATTCTAGGCCACAGTTCCCGCACACAAACTTTTCCCGACTCATCCCGTCCTTTCGGAGTCCTGCCTTCGTCGCCCGGCTAGCTCCAGGGGGCTGGCGGGTTAACACCCGGGACCCGAGGAAGTGTCCAACGACCCTTTCCAGAACGGGTCGGGAAGGATGGGACTCCATAATACGTAGGGAGCACACATCCAATCCCGGCATTGACGGGTTATGGGTGCAAGTGTGGAGAGAGACGACAGGAGGACAAACTTGGGAAGCCGGACCAAGCGACACTTCCCTGTCCCTAAGCCAGTCTCCAGAGCGACCGGCAGCACTCGGCCGCGACCCCAGGATGTCGCTTCTTCACCCAATCCCCAGCTCTCACGGCTCGGAACCCCCAAAGATACTACATTGCGCCCGCTAGCCAAGTGGGGAACGAGAGAGTTTGGGGGGGGATACGGCGAGTTCCCCACGCGCTCGGCGATCAGCCACCCGCACGAAGTAAACTTCTTTAACGTTGGCCGCAGGGCTTGGCGGCGAGGCCCAGGCGACAGAGGCCCAACCCGGGGACCAGGGTGGCGCGCGGGGAGCGGGAGAGACCTCGCGTGGACAGCCACGGATGGCTTCTGCCCGCGAGATCGCCCCTCGGGGCTCTAGGGTCGTGGCCGCGGCTCCTCGGACCCGCTGGGCGGAGGAGAGAGCCAGCCGGGTCGACCCTACTCCGCCCAATCGAGGACTCGGAACTCCGGAAAGCTCCAGCCGGGATAGCTGGTTCTCCCGGGACAGGGGGAAACCTGGCCCGGCAAATTGAAATCGAGGAAGCATGAAATAAAATCAGACGCGCCGAGTGTAGAAGGCGAGAACGGCGGTGGGCGCGGGACCCGCCGCGTGTGCGTGGGTCCGAGTGTGTGTGTGAGTGCGTGTCTGTGTGTCCGCAGCGCGGGCCGGAGCACTCACCATCTCGCCGGGGGAGCGAGGCCACTTCAGGGTCGGATTGGAAATGTTGAGGCTTCGCTTGCTTCCTCCGCGACATGCTGGCTCAAACATCAGCTGGGGCAGAATAAAAAATTACTAAAAAAAAATCTTCTCAAAATTACGGAAATCGAGCGGCGGCGGCGGCTCCCCCCGCCCGCCGGCCCGCCCGCCCCCTCCCCGGCTCCCCGGCCCCGGGCACAGCGCGCATGTGTCCTGCTATAATTATGATTATCAATAATGCATTGCGATTAATCATAGAGGGGCTCTTTGAAAGGCGATTGGCACCGGGCCAGCGCTATTCAAACCCGCTCGCCTTAATCAATTAGTTCGTGATTTGCTGCAGACCCCTGTCTCTCCGCGCGCTGGCCCAATAAGCCGGCCGCGGGGCTGGCTCTGCGCGCTGCGCCGCCCGACTCTAGGTTAACCCTCTTGGCGACCGCCCGGGACTCCGCGGCCGGGCCGCCGGGGGCCTGCCTCCTCGCCACTGCGCGCCCAGCGCCCCGGCCGGCGCCCCCCGCTCGTTCCCCTCCCCCCTCCCCCGCCCTCCATCCCGGGCTGGGCCGACCCGAATTAGCATGCTCGCCCTGGAGCCTAGCGGAGCAGGGCTGTGTGGGGGTGGGGCTGGCGGCGGGGGCTGGGGACCCAGGCTGCGAGCGAGCGGCGAACTTCCCAACTCCCGCGCTGCGTGCTGGCCCGCGAGGGGGAGGGAGCCCCGTGGCGGGACAGGGTGGGGGAGGGCGCCCCGTTTCGTGAGTGTTCCTTCATTTCTTTTAGAGCTACCAGAAAGCAGCCCACCCCCACTCTCATAAAAAAAAAAAGCGAGTGGGGAAGAGCCAGCCCCACGCCGGTCCGCCTCCCGCCCGCTGCCGGGCCTCCCTCCCGCCCGCCCGCCTGGCTCGGAGATCCTTCGCCCAGAGTTCTCCATTCTCAGGATCCCGGGCTCGCGGGGGTGCGGAGAAGAGGACCCTGGAAAGGTTTGGGGACGTGATGGGTTTGGGGCTTGGGGGTGGGGCAGTTTTCTCGCCACCTCATCCTCTCCCTGCCTGGGAGCGGCGACCCTCCAGCCTCTTGCTGGCTCCTTAGCTTCTTTTCTCTACCTTGGACATTCCCGGGACAATTAGGGCTGAAGTTTTCGGGAGAAGCGCCCCGAGCCCGTGGGATAAGGGGGCGGCTCGACTCCGCCCAGGACCCCCCTCCCAAACCTCCCCCCGGCCGCCCCGGTTGGCTGCAGGGCGCGTCACTCCGCGGGGAGGCGGCGGCCACCGTGGCGCCGCCAAGCCCGGGGCGGGTGGAGAGCAAGGGACCTGCCTGAGCTCCGAGTTCAGCTTCAGCGGGAGGGAGGGGAGGGGCGCCGCTAATCCAGTGCTAAGCAGCGCTCCCCCGGCCTGGGTGGTGCTGCTGGAGCCAGACCCTAGGCACCGCCTCTACCCTGTACCGTAGTGCTCCCTGCCCTACGGGTGGAGGCCGCCGCCTCGGCTGCAAAGAGGTGGCTGCCCAGAGCCCGGAGTGAGTGAGCGTGGAGGGGGGTCCTGTTCGCTACCCCGCTAGCTACTCCGTGATTTGCCTTCACTTTTCTGACACTTGCCATGAGCGGCGCCCAAACTTTTCTCTCCATCTCTCTCTCCCAGAGCTGGGAGCCAGCCTCTCTTACCCGCTCTCGGGACCCAGGGATCCGGGTCCTGCACTCCCTCTTCCGGGGTTTAGGCGCCTGCGAACCCGAGGCTCGGTCCTCGGCTTAGCTTAGAATTCCTTCTGCCTCGGGGTTTCAGCTCGCCGAGGTTCCCGAAGTCCTGCACCCGAAGGACTAAACTAACTAAACTTCGGCTGAGTAATGGGGGTGGAGGCGGGGGAGGGGTGCAGATACACAATCCTTGCCCTATCTCGCGATCGGGAGAGGAGAGGGCTCATAAGGACGCCCCAATTCTGGAGCGCCTTTGAGTCTGGATCGTGACACAGTCGGCTCGCGCGAAGTGGGCACTAGCCTTTACCGCAGAGCCTTGGAGCTCAGGACCCATGTCGCACTCTCCTAAATGGCTTTTTGCCCCCTTTCCATGGTTCTTTCCCCCTAATCTTTTGTGTATTAGTTGAAAGTATCTTTTTCTGCCTACTGACTTAATTCTTTCTTGGTTTAACTTCTCCCTTCTTTCATTCTCCCCGTCCACCCTCCCCCCCCCTTTTTTTTATTTTGTCCTTCCTCTCCCACCCCTCGCGTGTCTCCCTGGTCTCCGGCTCTCTCTGGTACCTCGCTCTTTCCTTCTCCGCAGGTTCTGTTGGGTACTGTAGATTTTGATAAAAAGACAAACGAAGCTATCAGTGGCTCTGATGTTGAAGAATGAAGATAATAATGTTTCCATAGGTGGTGTTTCAAATGCCATTATTTCTCACTGAATATTTAAAGAGATCTCTCGGCAAAGATGGATTTGCGCGCTCCTGGGGTGCGAGCCGCTCGCTCTCCCCAAACCCCGGGGAGCGTGATCAAACCTGAGCACTTTTAAATCCAGCACTCTCCCCCTACCCCGCAAATCGGTGCTCTTGAAAACACACCAACGCGCACCCCTCAGGGTGCACCGAAGCTTGCAGGCGCACTTTTCTTCCTTGAATCTGCCGGTATTTAGAGCCGCCCTCAACTGTCTTTAACATTCCTGGCTTCTAGAAAGTCCTTGCCTCCGGGCAATCCAGTGGCCAGAAACCCAGTGGAGCTGGCGGCCCCACCAGCCCTTCTCGGGGTGTGCTCCGCGAGGAGCTAGGGGAGATGCTTCACACGTGCGCTCTGTTGGCTCTAAGTGTGATTAAGGGTGGGTGGGGGGGAATCTCCCCCCAAACACCACAAACGAACGAAAACGCAAAATCTGCTGCTTCGCGCTGTTTAATTAAAACTGGGCGAGCAGAGACGAATTAATTGCGGGTATCTAAACTTTGATAACTTTTTTCGTTCTTTTGAGTCCTCGACGACGTAGAGGCGGGCGCCTGGCTCTGCGAGCGGCATCCCCCGCTAATTTCTTGTTTGTTTTCTTTCCCTTTGGCCGGGAGAGAGATGAGGGGAGGTGGAGGAGGGGGATGGGAGGAAGGGGACGGTTGGAATGGCCGAGAGAGAATTGGTCTTTATTGTTGGTGGCGGTACATCAATTACAGGCCATTGTCTCGCGCCCAAGTTCTGCGGTTCGCTGGTGCGGTCGCCTAAGTGTCAGCGAGCTGGCGAGGCACTGCGTGCCGCAGAGCAAAGACATAATTAAATCAATAAAAAAAATGGACACAGATTGGGGTTATTTTTTATTTTTGAACGGATCGGCAAAGCGAAGGACAGTGAGGTGCCACAGCTGGTGTTCCTTCGATCTCCGTGCACACCTCCAGGCCAGAGCGCTCTATGGGGTCGAGCCCTCCAAACCGTGAATGGGGGCTGCTGCTGGGAAAGACGGCGAAGAGGTTGTGGCTTGCAGGATCCTCAGGGGGACCCGGTATTTAGGGACAGACACCCAACAGGGAATAGGGGTAGCCCAAAATGAGGTGACAGCTGCGCAGGGGTCGCGACCTCTCAGACCAAGACGAAACGGACCTTGTGGAAGCACTTAGCAATTGTACAAACTGCCTTTGGGGGGCGGGAGTGTCTCTGTTTCCTCCACCGTAGAGCCTCAGTTTCCCGAGGGCGGTGGCCTAGGGCGGCGGCCATAGCAAAATTTTCAAGGAAAGTGTTTCGGAGCTTCTTTGTTTGAGCTCCAATTTTAGGAAGGGGCAGTGTCATGAAGGCCTGGTTCTTCTACCGGTAAAGTTTCCTAATTATGGCCCAGTCCGACCCTAGTGTGAGGTCTTGTGTGGCCCCTGACTCTATTTCAGGTGCCATCTGCGCAGTTTGAGCACCTACTCCACAAGTGGAGGTGGCCCCTAAGCGCTCTGGCTCTGCCCCGGCTTCCGAAATTTCCAGCCTAGGCTCCAGGCCGGGGCTACAAGGGCAGTAGAAAAGGTTTCGTTTTCCTGCGCCCGGCAAAAAGGCAGCAGCGGCGCCCCGGGGGCGGGGAGCAGGCACTTCGATGGTATCAACATTATTGATGGGGAAACGTACTGAGCAGGAGCCGGGAGATCAGGTTCCCAGTCCCTCCCCTCCCCGGAGGTGGGTGGGGTCAAGTGGATGGTGTGCTCTGTGTGTGTGTGTGTGTGTGTGTGTGTGTGTGTGTGTGTGAGAGAGAGAGAGAGAGAGAGAGAGAGAGAGAGAGAGAGAGAGAGAGAGTGCGTGCGCGCGCTAGGGTATACGTGTTTGGGGATGGGGCGCCTGGATGCACCACCATTAACCACCTGGGGTTTATTTGTGTTTTCTTGTCTGGATGCCTGCCGGGTGGGGGTGGGAGGAACCGGGAAGAAAGGTTGAAGTGTCTCCTTAGTGTTCTTTTCTAGACTTAAGGCTTGGAGTGGCGGTGATGACATAAAACAAAAGTCAAAATTGGAAAGCATTTGGCAGCTTCGCCTTTCCCTAAGCGTGGGACTCTGCTTTCCTGAGAATTTCAGACTCTTCTTAAGCGAACTGCAGTTCAAATCCTAACCTCTCCTCAGATCTTGGCTGTAGCAGCTTCGAACCCCAGGCCTTGGAGAGTAAACTGTGAGCTCTGCCCAGCAGCTGACTGCTGGCGAAGTGGTGAAGGAGAGGGTACCTCCACCCACCAGCAAGGACGTTCTCTAGACCTGTTCCCCCGCAGCGGGAAGACAGGCTCTCCAGGTGCTGGGTCTAGAAGGAAATTCAGCCGCGCGCAGAGGAGGCAGGGTTCCACCCCAGCAGTGGATCCCTTACTCCCCCGGCGCGGCAAACTTCATCTTCCTCTTCTTACCGAGCTATTCCCACACCGGCATTTAAGAACCAACCGTATGAACCGGGGACCGCAAATGCTCCTCCAGGTTGCGCTTAAGTTCTCTGCGCTCCTCATGCAACAGTGCCACGCTAAGGGGTGTCTGGGTATAAAATTCCTCCCAGAGGAAATGTCCCGAGGCAGAGAAAGTGGAAAAGACTAATCGAATTTATAAAAAGAAAACCTTTGCTTCCTTTTGGTTAAATCCTTTTGCGGTTTTCTGAGCGAGCGAGCGAGCAAGAGAGAGAGAGAGAGAGAGAGAGAAATACTACCAAGCAATAGCGTGTGGCTAATTCTTGGAATGAGTAACTAGGATATTTAGAAAGCCCAGCAGGGTGCACATATTTTCCTGAAGCGCTGAGAACTAGGTCCCGAGACTCCAGCGAGTGATTGGTTCTCATTAAGTGCTTTCTGATGAGATTGAGAGTGAGGTCGCTAGCCCACCCCAACCCCAACCCTGCTCTGGTGTGGGGGTGTAAGTATTTGGGGGTGACCAGGAACCTACCAAGGAATATTAAAGGTGATCTTCTTTGACCTCGGGGGACCCAGATGTGGTCGAAGCAAACCTGCCACAACAAGAATAACACAACAAAATATTTTTTCCCAATTACAGTCACATTTTTTTCCAGCGGCAAAATCTCCCATTTCTAAACAAGTTAACTCTTTTCATAGATATTGGTTTTATTAAATGGTGATGTGCTTTGAAACCTTGTCCGGTGTGTGGCTTTTTCCCACTTATTTTCATGGGGTTTAAGAACCTTTTGGTTTCATTTTGATAGAAAAACAGAAACAGCCAGGTCTGGTTTCAGGACTTGTCCTGTCAGCAAGGCCTGCTTGTCACTCCCATGGGTGGTGACCTGCAAGTCCCACACAAGTCAGCTGAGCCCTGGCCTTCACAGGGGAATGTTTGGAAGGGTTTCTCTCTACTTTTAAAGGAAGGTTTTTCTCTTAAGTTGGGGGAAGAGCGTCTCGTCTCTGGACAAGAGCCTTACTTCTCTTCCGGTTCCATCAGTCCGGCAGCCCCTCTCCTTCAAACCTGAACCATTAATTACTGCACCCCAACATCTTTCTCCAGTCTCAGCAGCAATACGATTTCCTTCAACCTGGCATCTGCTTTAATGTGCAGCTGGGGATCCTGGACACTTTATATTTCCCAACTCCAATCCTGTTGTATCTCCTTGCTTTCTCTCAGGGTGGAGTTCTGGAATCATCTAAGCTCCCAAGGCAGTGTGAGGAAGGAGCTCTTGTCTTTTCTTCCCCCTTCACACACATTACCATTCTGATCTCTGTCTTAAATTTATTTTTTCTAACTTTTCCTAGCCCCTTTGGCATATTTTCGATTCAAGCACAATCCCAAGAAGACCGGCCCTGAGCGTTACTTAGTCTGTAACACATCTAACCTCTAGATTCTGTAGAGATTTGCGTAGGTCAGGCTCTAGCTTTTGCTCTGACCATGCTACACACTTAGATCCGAACACCAGGCTGCCAGGGAATGATTTCCTCTGCAACTGAAGTGTGAAGTGAGTGCAGGGTTCCAAGGGGGCGGGCTGAATGAATTCTGTGTTTCCCAGGTAGCTTTCGGGGTTTTTTTTTTTTTTCCCACCTTGGGCCTCGCAACACCTTCAGTCTGGCAAAGCAGACTGAAGAACTCAGACCCATGAGCTCAGATCCCCTCCCAATCTTTCTTTGGCTCTTCTCAGATATGTACACGGCGGCCTGATTGCACATGTGCTGTTTAGGCATTGAGAGCTGCATGTTTGGGGTTTTCCATTCTAGTTGTGCCATTTAATAGGGACCAGGGGACATAGCCCCAGGCTAAGTTTGTGTCCCCTACTGGCTAACCTCTTTAGATTAATATCACGACCCTCTTCATTCTGCTTTGTTAAGTGTATGGTAAAGAAGCAGTGTAAGGCTGACCAGTGTCTCGCAAGGAGCCAGGTGTGCCTCCTATGAGCAGTCCTGCCTCTGTGAATTCCTTCATTTGCTAAACAGAGGTAATAACTGGTCTTATTCCATAGGGTTCTGGGGGGGGGGAGCTAAAGGAGTTAATATGTATGAAGATTTTAGGCTGGTGGCTGGCGTAATTACAGTGCAAGTGTTAGCTATTATTGTCATTGATCTCACAGGTTTGCTGTGGGGATCAAATAATAGAATGTGGTCAAAATATTCCCACTTCATCTACCCATCCATCCATTCATCTATTCATTCACTTCAGAGGGAGGTGTTGGGTGGGCACGGGGGATGCCACTGGAAGAGACTCGCATTCATTTCCTTACTTGCAATAAGGGCCACGGCACGTCTTCTTGATTCTGGAAGGTTCGTGAGCACTGTAGACAGGAGTGGCTTGCTGCTTAGGTGCCAGGTTATACTTTTGGGCTCTCTTTATTTGTTGTTTGAAGTCCCCTGGGTTGTGTACTAAACAGAGCAAAACAGAACAGTGAGACACGCGCGATGCTTCCATTGACCCTGGATGGGTATTAACCAGTTAGCGTACCCCAGGCCTTGCTCCTCTGGCTTTTTTTTTTCTTTCTTTTCTTCTCTTTCTGTCTTGTTAAGTCATGAAAATTCACCTTGGCCAGTCCAGTAGGACATTCTTCCATTCACCTGCCTTGCCCTCCGAGGAGCTAACTCTTGTTTTAGAGTCTGACTCGCCAATGGTGCTGCTCTTTCTGTTATTAGGATTATAGCCATGTTGTGGCTCAGATGTAATTGAACACTCACAGGCAGAAGTGAACTCCCTCCCTGGGCAGCGAGATTAAAATGCTTTTTACGCCTGGGATCTGGAAAAGGAATCCAGGGTGTGCAGCCGTGCCTGCGGGCACAGAGTGGCTGGCACAGCAGGTGTGCACGCTTCTTGCTTCTTGTACTGCTGGCTTCCTTAAGAGGTGCCTGGCAGCCCTTTAAGAAGCTCCCACGTGTCAGCAAGCGGAGAGCGAGGCTTACCACCCCCACCCCCCTGATGGAGAGACAGATAACTTTTAATCTGTCATCTGAAGTCCTTCTACTCAAAAAAAAAAAAAAAAACGGTGCCTAGGGGCCAGGGGACCTTTTATGTAGGGGGCTCTCCTAAACTTGGCAGTATGAGAATTATCTGTGAGCATCTTTCTGGTTCCGGCAGCCACAGTTGGGGAGTTAAAGATGATCTAGCATTTCTGATGATTTGTGGGCACATCGGAGTGGTCAGAGCAGACTCTGTATCCCATAGGCTCCCAAGTCTCTCTGGCTCAGTCCAGCTGGATTGCTGACCCGGACTGGGAAAAGCCTCTAGTGTTGGTGGGTGGCCCTCTAAACATCTTCATTACTTTGGGGGAATGCGGGGATTTTCTGAGGCCAAAGGTTTTTTGTAAGTTAAGAAAACACAATTAAGCCTCCAGTGGCCCTTCACCTGTTTATCCATTCACCCCTTCACTCAAATCTATGGAAGCAATCGAAGCAACATGGAAGGAACATGCCAGTGATAGTTTTAAGCATGTAAGATGTGATGGTGACCAGGACAGAAAGATATTAAGCTGGGGGGGGGGAACAAAATAAAGGGTACATGGTAAATAATTTCATTTATATAAGATTCTAGAAAATTCAAACTGAACCATGTGCCAGAAAGTAAAGATCGGATAGTTATTACATGGTAAGTGTTGGGGCAGCGGTGTGTGTGTGTGTGTGTGTGTGGTTTGTCTGTTAAAGACAATGAGGACACTGTGGGGGTTGTGAGAAATTCTCGTGAATGTGAATGCAGTGATAGCCAGCAGTGGCCTACCTATTTCAGAACTGATGCTGCTGTTCACTTTAAATGGCTACACATTCATTGTGCTAATAGAATGGAAAATGTAGCTTATGAGATATCTCGGATAAACTAGCTGAAGGAACCGCCATATGCCTGACAAACTGCGTTCAATCCCAGGAACCCCCACAAAGGCGATAGGAGAGGACCAAGTCTAAGGGTTGTCCACGCCACACACGGCTTTCCCCTGAGTGCCTCTCACAGCCCATTGGCCTCCGTGACATGTTTGAAGTTCTGACGAGAGCTGCGTGCATACCACACACAGATACCAATAAAACCGAACATCTTCATTCAACCATGGTAGGAAATGGCTGCTGTGTGTTAGGGGTTGAGGGGGGAGGGGGTATCGCAAGTGCCACACTTAAGCACTTGAAGCCATTAAAAGTTGTCTGGGGCTTGGTCACATTTGGCTTGGGGACAGCACAAGGCAGGATGGGAGTGAGACTGGGTTGGCACCAAGCCACATGACCTGGTTCTGGGGGGAGCGTAAAAGTTTTGTTCAGGTGTAGTTTTCTGGGTGGTAGTATGTCATGCTTCCCACTAGTCTACCTGGGAACAAAGGATTCCTGAGTGTGGCAGCTCGTCTACACTGATAGGCAGACTGCCTACTGAGGAGAAAGACCCATCTTCCCAAGGCAGGCGCAGGCAGAGAAAGCTCGGGTCTGTGGCGAAACGTACTCAAGAGCCCCAGCCCAGCATGTGGCTCCTTGGTCACGCGGCTCTTGGCCATGTGTTGGCATGCAGTTTTGCCAGTCGTGGTGAAGGGTCATCTTTGGTGGAAGACTAGTAGGTTTCCTTTACTCCCACAAGCTTCCATGGACTCATATTTATGCAAACACAATAAAATATGTTATCATAAAAATGAAATAGAAGGCAGTCACACAGAATATAACCTCAAATTATCTTGTGTTACCTGCCTCTCATCAGAACCCCGTACATTATGGATTTGAGACACTCCCTTGGAGCAGAATGGGGGAGGGGGGAAGCAGTGGGCTTCCCATGCACACAGCCTTGCTTCTGTTAGGAAGCAAACCCTAGATACTTTCACTAGGATTCTTAGCTACAGCCACAGAATCCAATTTTTTTTACATATTTTTTTATTGATTCATTGTGAATTTTACAACACCCCAAATCCACTCATTTCCCAGTCCTTCCATATCTGCCCCCCCACACTTGTAACTTCCCCCCAAAAGAAAATAAGAAAATTAAAAACCAGAAACATCTCATCGTGGATGCTATAGTGTGTCACAGTGTGTCCCAGAGTGTCCCCTTTTGTTCACACATCTTTTCATGGCAATGAGTCATTGTTCTGGTTAGAGGCCTTTGACTGCTATACCTTAGCAGTACCCAATTGACACTACTCAAATCGATCCCAGTGGGGCGGCACTCACTACTTGCCCCAATGTCCTGGGTTCACAAATGAAATACACACACACACACACACACACACACACACACACACACATATACTCACTCACTCACTCAGCCTTTATATTTTGATATGTCTTAAACAGCTCAATGGCTGAGTCACTTCCTAACCTCCACGTGGCTCATCTACCCTCCGATCTCCCCAAGTTATTACTTACTAAAATCTGTTTTCCATCTTTGCTGCCCTATACCCAGTCCTCTTGGGCTGGGATCCACTTATTCCAACTTGGCGGCTATGTTCTCTGCCCTGAGCCTCTCAGGTGTGGCATCTTGTTTCTCCTTTTCCCAGCATGGCGGATCTTTCTCTTCTTCTTCGCCCTGTCCCCAGCCCAGGAATCCTAAAAGTCCCGCCTCTGTTTGCCCTGCCCAGCTATTGGCTGTTGACATCTTTATTTACCAATCAGAACCAACTATGGGCCGAGTCCCTCAGTGTCTTACATACGGGACACTGCAAACAGGTTTTTGGGAAATGTAATTAGCATAAAACAGACCAGGAAACCAAACCTATAACACAATGCTATATCAATACTGGACCCTCCAGGCGGCTCCTCTTGGAAATCCCGCTGTTGCCCTGAGTTATGGAGATCATGAGGCGTTTGTTCTTCAGGACCGATGCGTTCTAGCAGCTCGTAGGTCAGATAGATGTTGGGGTGGGGCAACTCAAAGCCATGGGTCTGGGCTGCATCTAAGGTGCATGGGGCAAGCGGTTCCCTGGGCTAGATGAACCAGAAGGAGGGCAGACATCTGTGTGGGCTCTTCCAGCTCCATGTCCCATCAGAGCGTTTCCGAGTCCTCTGAGCATAGTTGAGAGCTTCCTCAGAATGCATGCTTACTTACTGTCCAACAGGGCCAGCACCCCTCTCTCCATTTTTTGCTCTTCAAAGGGCTATGTCTGCCACACTCCTCAGTTCTGCCAGCTGCGTTAAATGAGTCCCAAAGCCCTTAAAAGATTCGAGGGATGTCCTCAGGAAAAAGGGAACGAGAAGGTGGCTACCTTTCATTGCTTGCCTTCCGAGATCAGCACGGATGGGATCCCAGGTTAGCTCACTGGACCCTCAGAGGCTCTTGGCAGTATTTCTGCAGTTTCTCGTTCAAACGTGGGAGTGGAGTTTTGTGGCTGTTTCTTTGGGATCTCTGAGCGGTGGAACTGCTAGCTGCCAATAATCATGCGCCACTTGTATCACAAAACAATACTAAAATCAGTCATAGTGGTACATGCTCTGCATTCTACAGGCTGAGGTAGGGACCAATCACAATGCAGACCAACCTGGGCTGGGTCACGATATCCGGCCCTAACCCCTGCACCTCTCCGGATGAAACAATAGCAACCTTGAATCTAAATGAAGCTAGTTGGCAGGCCCCCAAACGTTGGAGAGCCCTCAGGTAAGGAATGTTTTGGGGGTGGGACTTTTGTGACTCATAGCAGAGGTGTGATCTGGAGGTTTTTTTCCATGTTGGGAACAATCTAATCGAGGGGACAGATTTGCTAGGCTGAGGACTGTGGCGGCTTTGTGGTTTTTCTGTGTGGTCTGTAAATGCCTTTGATTTCGACCTGATGAAAACGGTGGAGAGCTTAGAGCAAAGCTAAGTCTGCCCCAGTGAATTAAACTGTCTTTGAACCTCTGATGCCTGACAAGTTGATGGCTAGTGCCAGCTGTCAGTCTGTGTGACCCCAGCCCCCAGCAGGCTCCCCGTTAGTTAGGACAAGCAGAAGGTTCCAGTTATGCTTTTTTTTTCACCCCACCAAGTGTAAAGCAGGATCTGTGTTGAAAGGAGCCAGGATTTGGGAAAAGGAAGTCTTCATTAAAACCTGTATTCTGCCACTAGCCAAAGGATTTTGCCTGAGTGTTTTCATCTGGTAGAACAGTCACTGTAGCTCTGTGTGGACTGAAGGACTTCATGTGTGTACTTACCTGCCCAGCAAGTGTGAGGTCACCAGGCACCCAACCCCCAGGGGCAGGCCACTGGCATTGGTTTTTTTTTGTTTGTTTGTTTTTTGTTTTTGTTCTTGGTTTTTTTTTGGATTTGGTTTTTCCGAGATAGGGTTTCTCTGTGTAGCCCTGGCTGTCCTGGAACTCACTCTGTAGACCAGGCTGGCCTCGAACTCAGAAATCCACCTGCCTCTGCCTCCCAGAGTGCTGGGATTACAGGTGTGCGCCACCACCACCCAGCAACTGGTATTGTTGAGTGAACTGAATACAGAGGAAGAAGGAAAGGGGTACCTACTTGGGTACCCCATGACAGTTCACATTTGGAATATCCTTAAAGGCCTGTGTTGTTAAATGTTTGGTCCTCAAAGCAGGGCTACTGGGAGGTGGTGGGACCTTTAAAGGGTGGGGCCCAGGAGAAAATGTACAGGCCACTGGTGCATGGCCTTAAAGGAGCACAAGCCAGATCTGGCTTTTTACATTCTTTCTGGCTATGAAGTGAGCCGTTTGCTTTGCACGTGGCCTACTGTGCCACTCAACAGACCAATGAGCAATGAGAAGACGCAGTGGTTAAGGGGTAGTTCCCGGAACCCACACTGAATAGCGCATAACTGCCAGCTACTCCATGGAATCCGATCTTTCCTGAACCCCCAGGGCACCTGTATATGCCCCCTCTCCCTCCCTCTCTTCCCACACCTTAAAATATTGTTTTAAAAGGAGCCCAAATAAACTCTTTCTCTAGCAAGTTTATTTTCCCAGGTATTGCTATGGTGAGCGGGAGCTGCCACACGCCCATGCCAAGTGACAATGGATGCTAGTAAACATCGCTGATCACAACGTAAGCTGCGCCGCAGGGGAAATGACAGACTTGGGGGCTGTCTCAGCTAACTCAGAGATCTTAGAGTGAAGATTATGAGTTAGAAGGTCAAAGGGGTGGAGGGCTGAGATTCCAAATATCCGATGAGCTCCTGGGTGGGGCTGCACACCACGGGCCCACCCTTTGTACAGTGTTAGCTATACAGAAGCAGCAAGTGTGCCTGGCAAGAGAGACTAGGTAGGGTAAAAGGGCAGTTGCCCTAGCCGGTGATCTCCCAATAGGAGGGTGCCCCAGTGTCTACTTCATCCTATAAGAACTATTCCTATGGCTAAGAGCGTGGCCTCTCTTTCTCCGGGAAGCCCTGAGGGTACCCTCGCCACGCTCTCTTTTGTTTTGCATACTTGGTAACACCGCTGGGTCTGGTGGCTCCTTACTCTGAGTCTCTAGCCCATGGTATGATGTTTGCTTGATAAGATATGTGGAACATCAGCCACACCCCTAGCACGCTGTGTGTCTGCCAGGCTCCAGGTGACTGCTGTAACGATGTTGTTATAAGGCTCCCTGGTCTCTACCGGAGATCTCTAAGGAGCCCAGTGACTTTGGACACTAGTTGCACAGGATCTGGGGGAGTTTTAAGGCCTCAGCATACCAATTCTCTGAGTCAGTTTTCCTTGCTGTGACAAAACCTTAGACTGAAACAACTTAAGGAAGGCTTGGTTTTGTTTCCAGGTTTTAAAAGTTTGAGGTCATCATGGTGGGGGATCAGAGTGGGAGGGAATGCCTGTGTTCGCTGGCTTCCTACTTCATTTTGTCATATACTTCATTACCTGTATGGTGCCACTCATTTAAGGGAAGTCTTCACCCTTTAGTTAGTACCTCCTGGAAAACACTCTCATAGACACTCCCAGAAGTGTACCTGACTGGCCTCTGAATCCATTCAAGTTGACAACCTAGATTAATCATTCTATCAGCCATAGCCCCACCTCCCTTCCTTTGCTTGGAGACAGTTTTCAACGGACGGTAACTTCTAGCACAGGGTCAGTTTATAACATCTGGAGATCTGTTGTTGTTGTTGTTTTCTGTCATAACTGCTGAGTGGTATTTAAAGGTCTAAGACAGGGGAGGATGCTGGACCCCTTCAGAGTGCAGGGTAGCCCCCCCCCCCAGATGGAAATGCCCAGGCAGCCCAGTGTTAGTGATGCTGGGTGCAAGAGCCTTTGGCTTGAGTGGTTGGTTCATCCTGCACAAAGTGCTTTCCGTTTCTGCCTTGCAATCTTCTGTAGGTTCTCTGAGCTGACTTGGGAATGAAAGTCTCCCTTGCCATTTTCCTAATTTGTATTCTTCTTAGTCTAAATTTAAGGCCACCGAGGGGCTTCTCTGTCCCTTCCCGCTACCTAGCTGCCTTTCATAGGGTGTTGAGAATATGCCACCCTGCCTTCTCCTCCTCCTGCAGCATGTGTCAGTGCAAGAAAGGAGAGGAGTCCTTTGGTTGTGTGTTTGTGCTATTTTACTGTTTACCTTTTCTGACTGAGACCGGGCTCTTTAGACTCACTCTTGTTACAACATCCAGACCAGTTACTTTATTTCATTGGATGCAGGAGAAAGAACTTTGTAAAAGGAATAGTACTTTTAAAAAATTAGTTTGGCAGAATAATCCTCCCCCGAAACCCCCCCCCAAAGGGGGGAAACCAGAGAAAGGATGGAAAAGGTGTGGCTTCTTCCTTTAAATGATTTAATTTGGAATCCATATCAATCAACAGCACAGAGCATTCAAAACACCTTCACTGGTGTCCCCCAAGCCAGGACAGACTGAAGAGCATTCTATCATGCACCGCATACAGGCACACAATGGATCAGACCTCGGAGGAGGTCCTGCCTGCTGCCTCCTGAAATGGTTTCTTTGCTGCAGGCCTGTTCGGGAGATGTTTATCAGAAAGGGGTGGACAGGTCTGCAACAGACAGGCCCCGTTCTGTCTCCAGTGGCCTTTTATTGCTACTGATAGGTGCCATCAGTGTCTTGCCTGAGAAATGGCCGTGCTGCAGGCACCTCTGTCGGAGCGTCTTATTGATCTGAGTACCGCAGCCCTTCCGGGAGACCAGAGTAGTAAAAAGGCAGAGGCTGCTGGCAGGAGCTGCTAGGGCATCATGGGCTGCAGCTGATGTCTGGGGTGAGGGCAAGGGTTACCATCACGACAGCCGTGCCACCCAGAGTCACATAGCCTTGTTCCTGGATACAAACAAGCTTGGACGGCACGAGGACCCTCCAGCAAGGTGAATGGTGCTCCTGAAACTTTTCCCCATTGAGGCTGTATGACTAAGATTCATTTTTCCCACCCCTTGACCCGTTGGACCTTGATAAAATAGGATCAAAAGCGACTAATCTGAGAATCTCATTCATAAATAATCCTTCTCGGCCCCCAGCACTGGTATATAAGTAGAGATTTATAAGTTCAAAACTGCAGGCCAAACTGCAGGAAGCAGTGTGTTCCCAGCCTCTGGCTTTGCACATGAGATTAAATGGTTATAATCAATACAGCGCCGTAAGCATCAGGAGACATTTTTATGGTATTTACATAAGACTTTATAATATAGAATAGACAGGATCTGGCACCAGCCCAAGCTGGGCATAAAATATAAATAAAAACACAAAGGCACTTTGGCCAAAGTTCTACTGTATGGCTGTTACAGTAATAGGAAAAGGTCCATGGAGAGTAGGCTAGGCTCGACTGGAATTAGAATCAGAGTGTGCCAGGGTAGGGCAGTGGTGGGATGGAGGCATTGATGAGTTATAGCTGTATGGCTAAGGATCTGGCAAGTGTCTGGGCGCTGACTATGACCCCTTTACCTTTAAGCTACATGACCTGCATTGCTCCAGTTCCCTTTACAGCAGTTTATTGATGAAAATAATAGTACCAGCATTCACAAGGTTAATTTTTTTCCTCTTCAGTGGTACAGGGAGTACGTATCTGGGATTTCACGCATACCAACTTACCATTCCACCACTGAGTGACAGCCTTCACCCCACATAAGGTTCCTCTTCAGTGAACTAAAATGTAGAAAATGTTTAGCTCATTCTTGCAGCATATCACTGCTTAATAACTGTTAAGAAGAAGAAGAAGACGATGCTGAGGGTGGTGTTGATGTTTGTGATGGCGGTGATGATCACGATGCAGCGACGGTGATGATGACAGAGCTCGGTTGAAATGATGACGGAGCCGGTATCCAAAGGTACCAGGTCCCAGAGTGTCACCAGACATCTTACTCTTTGTTCTCTTACCCTGGTCAGGTAAGATGCAGGCTGTGCAGGTCACTCCCAAGTGTAGCTGGTGACAAAGAGGCCCAGCCAGGCAATTATAGCTATGTCTCTGAGATGGCTGATTGTCCTGCAGAGCCAGTCCCGGACCCCTCCCTATCCTCACTTTCTCTGACTGTGAAACTCTCAGACTGTGCACTGGTGGTGAGTCCTGAGACTCAAAACTCATCTTTGCTATGCAGATTAGCAAGCTCCGGTTTGCTATGGCAAGCTTGCAGATGCGAAGGCGATGGTTTTGTCAGTCACTATTCCTGTCTGTCTGATGCTGTCCGTGATGTCCTGTCTCATCTGACAATGCCAACTCACAGCGAGGATGACAAGTGGGAGACCTGAAGCAGCCGACATCTCAGTGTAGACGTTATAAAAGAGCCAGGATTCTGGGTACCCTTTCGGGGAACAAGAACCCATGTTTGATTCCAGGTATTCCTTCATGGAGCCCATGGGAGCCTGAAACCATCTCAATAGTTAACTTGTTCCGAGCCTGATCTAGTACCAAGCGTTCAGGGGAACGCTTTACAAATGCGACCACAGTTAAGTTTGGTCACAGACTGCAAAGGAAGCTCCGCATCTGTCAGCATTCTTGGCTGTGAGCGGCTGAACCTGACTTAGTGTCACAAGAGGAGGAGGCTTATCAGAAGGGTGTTGGTGGCATCTAGCTCTATCGAATGGAGGGAGGACAAGGATCTGAAGGGAGTAGGCTGTTGTCTCTCCTTGGAGCTGGTCTTAGACCTCTGCTGGAAAGTGTTCCCTTGCTGCCCTGACTAACTTGTAGGTGTGTCTACCCTTGTTGCTACTATCAATAAGACTTCCAGCCGGCTCCACACCGCTTCAAGCAAGACAGGTTGAGTGCACGTCGAGAGCTGCCCTCTGGCTGAGAAAGAGGTCTACTCTGTTTTTCATCCCCAATACCAGGCAGGCTGTCTATCACCAGCACTGGATGCCCCCCGGGGAATCACTAAGAGGAATTTTGGAGATAGGAGATTATGATTGACCAAATGGATAAATACCTTCACAATAGCGTGCATGTTCTTCTTGTGCAGATTAATAAACAGATGCTCAGAAGGGCTGGTACGCTGCCCAATTTCATACAGGAAACAAGTGGCAGAGCTGGGCTTGCATTCAGGATTCTTCTCTCCCACTGCTAATCAAGCCTCTGTCTTTGATTAGAGAACGTGCTGGGGGAGTGGGCCAGCTGGCTCTACTGCAATCCTCTAGAGATTAACTGGTGGAAACATAGAGCCTTAAGTACCTGGGGTTCTTTAATCCAGGGCTGTAGGCATGATCTTAGGGGCCTGCCCAGGCTAGGCTCCCTTGTAACTGCAGGGATTGGAGTGGTTTCTGGTCATCAGGGTACCTGCATATCTGTCATGTTCCACTGGGGAAAGCCAGAGTATATTTTGATTCACTTTAAATAAAGCATATAAGGAAATTTTCCTCAGACGCCGCCCACAAATGTCTCCTTGAGTCTTGTTGGCTGGCAGTGGGGTATGTGGTCACTATTCAGACACCCGCTGGATGCAGTTCAACTGAGATTTACCTCCGGTGCTGGAACAAAAGCTTCTGAGTACCAGCTTCATTCTGCCCTCACCCCCACCCCACCCCCAAACGCTGCTTTCTTCTCCTTGTGAATCCCCTGACTCCCTAAGGGACATGGGCCACCTAGAATAGTCCACGACTCACTTTTAGATATTGGATCTATCATTCATCTTAATTTCCTAGATTCCTGAAAGATCCTATAGGGCAATCCCTAGACAAGGAGATCTGGGGCACAGTCCCACAGATCCAGAATCATCTCCAGCTTCGATAGGAGCAGGAAGGGGAGCCACCCTGGTCATTTGTGGCTTGCTTTTGTTGTTGTCTTTAGGGATTCTGGAAATCTGTTCTCTCACGTCTTACTCCAGAGGATGCTCTGAGAAAGGTGTAGGGTGTTTCAGAATGGTTACGGAGATGAGTCAACAGATAACCACATCACAGAAAGGCCACAGACAGACTAGAAGACAGACGGGTATGCAAGTCAGAGTCTTACCAGGGCTATAAAGAACATATATTGTCAAACTGTGCAGTGTGGCAGCTGCATCTGCATGAACCCCCCCCAAGGTCGGGGTTGTGTATGAGTTGACTTTGGGCTCTGGACTGCAATTCTCCTGGCACAGCATGACTGGAGGTGAGTGGATGGATATCTAAAGGCTCTCCCTTCAGGACAGAAAGAAAAGTGCTCAAGAGAGATGCATGCTGGTTGCTGGGATTTTGAAAGGTTGGCTCTTTTGACCTGGGAAAGTAGGAAAGACATTAGCTATTTACAGTAAACTGTGCCAGGAGTGCTAGTCAGAAAGGCTGAGGAGGAAGGCAGCTCAGTGGGCACGGGCTCAGGCATTCTTACTGCGTCTTCTGTTCCTGGCCTGGGCCTCACAAAAAAAGTGCTCTTCAGAATGCCACCATATCGAGGAGAGTAAACAATGGTGTCCCCAAGATGTCAGCAACTTTGCCACGGCCATTGGCTTTCTAGATCTCCACACATTACAACCAGACAGCCTCATTCCATGCAATAACCAGAGGATCATGAGGGAGAGGCAGATCAGGGAGACGAGAACCGTAGGAGGGCCAGAGGGCAGGCCTCGGAGGTTTCAGATGGCATTTATAAAGCTCTGCCAGCCACATATGTGCCAGCCACACACCACATGACCCCAAGCAAGCCTATCCTTGCATATAGAGTCCATGTTTTCACTGTACATGGAGAGATGAATCTGTTATCCCTGTGGATTTCGCAGCCCCAGCGCTCACATCCTGTGACGTGCCCCTCTGGCTACACTGAATTCCTAGGAAGGGCACTGGTGTGCTGAGTTATTCGGCAAGTTGTGGAAGGAGCTGCAAAGTGAGCCCATTCTAAGCACAAGAACCAAGTTTTCCTGCTGCTACAGTCAGAGTGGATTCTGGCTAAAGACGTGCAAAACGAATGAATGAGTGAATGGATAGCTGTGTGTTAAAATTCCCAGAGTTAAAGTAGATTGCAGAGATGCGGCCTCCGCAGGGGGCCATTAGAGGGAGGGAAGTTCTAGTCTGCATGTGGTTAGACACTCTTGCAGGTGCTAATCAGAGCTAGCCAAGGACAGAGAGCTTGGGTCTCACCTTCAGTTTCACATGGAGATCTGGAACTAATGTCATTTTCAGGAGCGCAGAGCTTTCTGGATTGTAGGGGAGGTAACCCCCGTGCATGTATGGGGGCCTCCCTAGAGCATGCCACACTTCAGCTGAGCCGAGGACATGTGCTGCTCGACTGTGGGCAGAGCCGTGGCAGTGTGCAGGTGGAAGAGGACAGTCACTACAGACAGGAGCTCCTGAGGGCGGGCTGCACCCCCGGGGCAGGTGGCTCAGAGTGCTTCATGCCAAGGTTGAACAGTGGTTTTGAGGGTTCTGTAGGTCATGAGGCAAGAATCTTTTTTTTTTCAGTTTATTATCAGTTTTCACCTATATTTAATTTGTTTCTCAAGGAAGTCACAAGATTTCCTACAGGCCAAGTAGAGCACCAGAGAGTGACATTCTAGCGAAACATCCTAAACTGTTAGCTTAGGAACCTTTAGAATTTTTCGTTAGTTTCATTTTTGCTCACGTGTACTTTGGTATGTGTCTGAGTATATCGCGGCAGTGTCTGCTGAGACCAGAGCTGGGGTTACAGGCGGTTGTAAAAGCTGCCCCACCCCGGAGCTGAGAACTGAATGTGTTCCTCTGGCAGAAAGCTCGTTTTACTGCTAAGCCCTCTCTCCTGCCGGACTTCCGATCAGGTTTGGTTCTGGGCTACTCTTAAACAATTCATTTTCTGGTGCACGTCTGCAACTCAGTGTTAGGACATTGCTGACCGTGGTCAAGGCCTTCGGCTTGAGCCCTAGCAATGTAATAAGTAAATGAATTACTGATGTATTGGTCTGAAGGAGGGTATCAGAGAGTGAGACACCCTGGTCAAGGCTTCAACATAGAAATGCCTCTGACTCAAAAACAAATCTTTGTCCATTAGGATCTAGTACACTTATGCATTTCTAAAATAGTGTTGAAGAAAATAAATAAATAAAATGACAGTTATTAAAGGTGATGTGTTTTTAATGCATTGGTTCATAAGGTGGAGCCCCTGGCCAGCCAGTATCACCTGGGAACCTGCTAGAAATGAAGGTTCCCAGGTTCTGCTATGCTAGTAGCATTTCTAGGAGCCTGACCAAGTCTTCCAGGTGATCCAAACACTTGTTAAAATCTAAGAGTTGCCTAAACTATTTAACAACAACAACAAACAACAAAAATAATAGCACACAAGTTTAGATATAGTATAAAAGAGGCTACACCCACACCCCTCACTGGCTGTTCCTGGTCTCCTTCATTTCATATCAGCTGTACGCTGTCACCTTAGCTGGTCTAACTCAGTTTGCAATTCTCTCCAGACTCTCTGGGTGCTATCTCCCCTGCCTGGACAGCTCATTACCTGTTCTAGCTGGCTCATGCACCTCTGGGGAGAGACTCAAAGGCTTCTTCCGGGAGTCTGCCCTATCTAAACTGCTCTCTTTCAGATCTAGTTCTCCTGAGCATAAATGGAAATTGTCTCCTAGTCCACATCAACCTTGAAGAAGGTCCCTGAGATAAAGTTAATCCTTGGTAAATACTAGTGGAGAAAACAGAAGCGGAGTGATCTTCAGAGGGACCAGCATAAACTGGAATGTGAATTGCATTTTCAGGCCCCAAAGCTTTGCCCCACCCTGCACCTGGCAAAGTCTTTCCTTCATCTAGAAAAGCCTTCCTTAGCAATGGAAGAACAAAGGCAGGCTTCCCTCCTGCAGGTGTTTCTCGGGCCTACTACTTTCCATTGGTAATATTCTACATGTTTGGGTACCTGATTTGAGTGTCGCCTAGGACAGGACTTCAGAGAAGGCCAAGAATGCTCTTTTTCTTTACAAAGGATTCTCTTTCTCCCTTCACGTGTGAGCCACATCTTTAGATTCAGCCTTCTGGCGAGTAGAAAGAGCAATGGCTTGAGCTTAGAAATAAGTCTAAAAGGAGCCTGGGTACAAAGAGGGTTTGGAGTGATTTGTATAATGATTTCAATAGAGCATGTGAGTCTTCGGAGCTTGTGGGAGTGTACGGCTAGGTTTCCAGCCTGCAAACATCCTTGGCTTCTGCATTTTCACAGCCTCATTGCTGAAGCCCTTCCTGGGCAGGTGGTGGCTTTGGGTGGTCCCCAGAGGCCCTCCGAACCATTCTTCTAGAGGCATTCCAGGGCCGCCCCCTCCCTCCTCTCCCCCCCCCCCAAGAGCGCCCTGCCGTGCTGTTTGCTGGATAACGTTATGACTGAGCTCTCGCAGCTGAAACCTTTAAAGGCTGTTCTTTTAATTTCTCCTGGTCCCTCTCCTCCCTGCCTCAGAGAAACCTCTGTTTTTTTTTTTCACTTGTGAGATGCTCAGCTGAGCTTGTCAAACCCTAAAAGGTGATTTCAGTTCTCTGATGCCAAAGAGCCCTTTTCTACTAATCAAAACACAGCTGTAGAGGCCCGTGTGATTTGCTAATGGGCACCCCAACTCAGGGGTATGTCTGTCTATACCTGGAAAATAGATGTAATTAGGATAACAGATATCATAAGGATATGCTAATGCATCAGGTTAAAAAAAAATGGGCAGGGAAGGCACCGAGCTCGTGATGCTGGATTCCACCAGGCCAGCTGTGCGACTTAACCAGAGGCTGACGCGTCACCCATAAGCCTTGTCCATACCAATCCTGGGGTCCTCTCTGTATCCGTTTCATCCCCTCTGCTGGGTGCCTCATACACATAAATTACATTAAACATTTTTTTAATCTTTTCTTTTTTTAGTTTTCTCCTCAGACAGGGTTTCTCTGTGTAGCCCTGGCTGTCCTGGAACTCAGTCTGTAGACCAGACTGGCCTTGAACTCAGAAATCTGCCTGCTGCTGCTTCCCAAGTGCTGGGATTAAAAGCGTGCTCCACCACTGTCCAGTCTAAACATTTTTTTAAAAAAATATTTATTTATTATATGTAAGTACACTGAAGTTGTTTTTCAGATACCCAAAGAGGGCATCTGATCTTATTATAGATGGTTGTGAACCACCGTGTGGTTTCTGGGACTTGAACTCAGAACCTCCGGAAAAGCAGTTGGTGCTCTTAACCACTGAGCCAACTCTCCAGCTTTCTCTCTCTGGCCCTGCTCGCTGTAGCTGTCTTCAGACACCCCAGAAGAAGGCATCAGATCTCATTATGGATGGTTGGGAGACACTATGTGGTTGCTGGGATTTGAACTCAGGACCTTCGGAAGAACAGTCAGTGCTCTTAACTGCTAAGCCATCTCTCCAGCCCCTTAAACATTTTTTCAAGATTTTATTTTTATTTAATGTATATCAGTGTTTCCCTGAATGTGTGTCCATTCTGTGTGCCACAGGCACGCAGTGCCCTTTGAAGGCAGAAGAGGCCATTTGATCTCCTGGGACTGGAGTTACAAATGCTTATGAGATGCCATGGGAGTCTGGTGTTTATCGTCCACTCCCCCACCCCTGCTCTACCCTCTGTTCAAACCACTGAGCCATCCCTCTAGTCTCCTGTTTCGTTTTTAGTATCAACTTAGGTTCCCCTAATTTTCTGAAGATAAGTCCAGGTTTGATGGTATGGCATGGACTGGAGCATCTTAGAGGTATGTGAGGACAAGAGGGCTAAGAAGAGAGCCATTTCAATAGGGCCCCATCCCTGGAGTGACAGTGTTGTGACTGGAGATGACCTGGTACATCCTACAGATCCAGCGCCACCACAGGAAGAGGGAACTTACCAGAAGAGGCTGCTCTGTTGCTGCCTTCCTGCCATATCCACGTAGAAATGGACCTCGTGACCTTAAACCTAACATGGGCTCAGTCCTGTTACCTCATGAACAGGGCCTGGAACAGCGGAAGCTCGGGTACCACCACAGTTTGTGGAGGAGTAAAGAGAGTGAAGGAACAGCCCAGGGCCCTCACTCCGCCATATCACTCCACCTCCCTGCCCTTAGATGATATTTCCTGCTCTGAGCCTCAGTTTCCTCATCCGTAAAGTGGGCTGAGGGTTTCCTGGAGTACTGTAAGTAGATAGTCAACCTGAGTAGCTAGGGGACAGATGTTGAGGGATGCAGAGGAGTTAGCAGCAGTGTGTTAGTGAACAGATGGAGCCGTGTGTGTCAGATTTGGGCTCTATGCACGCACACAGGGAGCTGAGCCGGAGGGCCCTGGAGAGACGCTCATTTCTTGTGCATCTGCTCTGCACAAAAGTGATGGTTTCTGACTGAAGGGCTACACATCTCAGTTCCCTTTGTGGGCTGCGGAAGTCATTTCTGCCCCTATAAGAGGACACATCCCATGTTCCCCGATAGGCATTTTGACCACCTGCACACATGGACGACAAAGAGGACCCCTCAATATGAATAAACATGGTCTCTCCTAAAGTCAGACCAAGCCTCTATTTCTTTCTACCTGTTCGCTTTCTACAGATGCTTTTTAAAAATAATCTAATATACAGTGCTGGAAGACCCAGCGTGGGAAATCTGAGCCTGCTAGTGGCTCAAGCCCTGGTCCCAAAAGCGCCTGTTGGGGCCACCAGTTCCCCTCAGGCAGCCTGTCTTCTCTCTCTCTCTCTCTCTCTCTCTCTCTCTCTCTCTCTCTCTCTCTCTCTCTCTCTCTCTCTCTCTTGTCACAGTCTGACCCAGGTGGGAGTCCGTGCTGCGTTCAGTCAGAACGTGCAAGCAACATAGCAAAACTCTGGGACAAGGTGATCTATCAGAACTAACTCAGCGGTGCCTGGTTAGTCCCTGGAGCTCTCTTAAGACTCGCAAGGTGATGGCTCCAGAGACTTTGCACTGGCTGTGGGTCAGCTTGTTCATCTGAAAGCCCTGCCAGCCTTCCGTGGCCTCCGTGACAATTTATCCCGGAAATTGTAATGCTTGGCCACTCCCAAGTAATATCCCAGAAGCCTTTGGTCTTCTCAGAACTTAGAGGATGCTCTAAGCAGCTGGGCATAGACCCCTGGTTTTACCTCGGCCCTGGGCCCAGCCACAGATTCCAAATTCTCCATCCAAAGTACCCTCAGCCTGGCTGCAGGGTAATCTAAAAAGCTCTATTTGGGAAATATCATACCAAGGTGATTTGTTCAGCCCTAGGTTCAAACGTGGCCTCAAAATACATTGGACAAGTGGCCACTGCTGGACCAAATTAGGAATTTTCCATTTCTAATACCTTAACTAATTTAGGTAACTCTGTAAGATGGAATGGTAACGTGGTCCAAGACCTGAACACCATAAAAAACACAGTTCAATTTAATCTTTCTTAAGGCTCTGCCTTATAACTATACCCAGAGCCTAAATGATAAGATATGAAGGCATTTTTTATTTAGGCTGTCTTCTCCCACCTGCAGACATGCACACACTGGTTATGGATATGTAGATCAAACATTCAGGTGTCTTTTGAGCATGGACAATATTGAAAAAATTATTGCATGTTGTTCTACTCTATTGAAAAGGCTGGCTCAGGAGTTAGAGATTTTGGACCATCTGTCCCAGACCCAAGAGTGTTTGTTTAAAAGTTTCCTCCAAAGACTCTGACCTGGCTCAAGCAGGTCTCCTGACTCTGACCAGGAGTCAAACAAAAGAGCCAGGAACAGACACCCTGCTCTAGAGAATAACTAAGAAGTAAACTGTTTGCCACAGAAGTTACAAATGGCAAAGTTCAGATCTCTGAATTATTTCCTTCTCCCTTCTTTGCTTGCTTTTGTTTTGTTGAAACTTTAACTTTCTATATTTTAGGATGTATGAGTTCATCGAGTGTGGTTTTAAAAGGATGTAGTGGTGACCTTAATTTGCTATAACATACCATGTATGTAACACTGTGTATGTAGCTTTGGCATAGGAAAAGAGTGTGTGCCTAACAGGTTAACCTTGGAGTCCAATGTCATTTGCCTTTGCCGCCATCTTGGTTGATGACATGACCTAGGCTCACCTTGGAGTAACCTTGTGGCTCATCGTGGTGTCTTCTTGGAAGCCATGTGACTTTACTACTTGGTTAAGGTGACCATGTGATATAAACCAATCAAAATGGTATGCATAAAACAGCTACACCCACTGAGCTCTCTGCTTATCCTTGTATCTTTCTTTTATGAGACCAAGGAGGTAACACCAGGCTTTCAACATGGTTTGTTTTGAATTGAGTCAAAAACAAAACAAAAGAAAAACAAAAACCCCTGCCATTTTGTAAAACTAAACTAAAAACTGGCCAATTTCTGTGAATTGTATTGTTGGTTTGAAGTTTATTTTGTTACTAAACAAAATATTTTTGTGAACAAAAGTTTTAATTCAGGAAGTATATTTTTAAGGCTCAAAATCGACAGGAATAAAATTCATAAAATCCTAATCTTATAATAGAATTACTTACTAATTGTAACCTGTTAAAGATAATTAAGATAGCCAAACAGTGGTGGTACATGCCTTTAATTCCAGCACTAGGGAGGCAGTAGCAGGCAGATTTCTGAGTTTGAGGCCAGCCTGGTCTATGGGCTGAGTTCCAGGACAGCCAGGGCTACACAGAGAAACCCTATCTTGAAAAACCAAATAAATAAATAATTAAATAAATAAACAGAGAGAGAGAGAAAGAGAGAGAGAGAAAGAGAGAGAGAGAGAGGAAATAATTAAGATATACAAGTTAATACTCAGTCATGCTAAGTCTAAATGTAATTTATTTACAGAGACAAGCTTAGAGAGAAACCAGTTTTTATCTCCTCTCATATAGTCTCATTATACCATATAGTATTCTTCAAATGTTGCCGAATTAAGTCTACGGCATGTAAAGTGACGCCAGAAGTTTTTGTTACTTCAGTCCATGTTATACACAGATTATTGCAGATTGGACATGAGCGGATGCTTTCTTCTTTCACCTATTGGTTGAGTGTATGGAATGAGAATGGAGAGATTTTTTTTTTGAAGTTTCTGTAAATAGGGTTAATTTTCCAAAATTCAGTAAGGTTAGTCATTTACTCTTGACCAGGCAGACACTGTCTCTAGGAATATACTTTGGAAATTGGAAATTGGAAATAATTTTTTAGCCAGGCGGTGGTGGTGCACGCCTTTAATCCCAGCACTTGGGAAGCAGAGGCAGGCGGATTTCTGAGTTCAAGGCCAGCCTGGTCTACAGAGTGAGTTCCAGGACAGCCAGGGCTATACAGAGAAACCCTGTCTCGAATAGCCAAATAATAATAATAATAATAATAATAATAATAATAATAATAATTTTTTTCCTGGGGAATACAACTTAGAGTTAAATTGTCTCCTCATACAGTCTGAAAATATAAAATATATTCACTGTGTAATTTTGCAATATAACTATAACAATTCATGTTAACAAAATACGTATTGTCATATTTTCAAGTAGAGGTCATTCAGCCCCAATTTTTAAAATTTCACCTTACAAAATTGTTTCTAACCAAAAGTTTTGTTTTACTTGAAATATTCTGGTTTTGTTCATTAAATAATAGCTGTGTGATGGTGTGGCCTTGGTGGAGTAGGTGTGTCACTGTGGGTGTGGGCTTAAGACCCTCACCCTAGTTGCCTGGAAATCAGTCTTCACTAGCAGCCTTCAGATGAAGGTGTAGAATTCTCAGTTCCTTCTGCACCATATATCTGCCTGGATGCTGCCATGTTTCTGCCTTGATGACAATGGATTGAACTTCTGAGCCTGTAAGCCAGGTCCAATTAAATATTGTCTTTCGTAAAACTTGCATTGGCCATGGTGTCTGTTCACAGCAGTAAAACCCTAACTAAGACAAGCTGATATTGTTAATATTTTAAACAAATATACAAAGTTCATCATACTTGGAAGCAAGGAATATTACTTACACACTTTTTGTTCAGATTCATCTCTTAGATGTTAAGTTTTCTTCACTCTCTCACAAGTGTCCAGGTGCTCATATCTGTGCAGCATTCTGATGTAACAAACAGCTAATTTGGTCACCTTGTCCTTCTACAGAACTCTGGTGCCTGGTCCAGCCAGTTGTACAATTTCTTCAAGAGTTCAGGATGGCAAGCACTTGAACCATCACAGCGCATCAAGTTTAAGACTCTTCATCTGCCAAGTGACCGAAGGACATCCTCTTTGATGGACCCAGAACTACCCTCTCCCACAAAGACCTTCCTCAGCAAAAAACAACTATAATGCCTCTGGCATGCAGTTTTATATCCTTTCAGAGTTAGCAATGCTAGTTTCCGGCTGAAGGACTACTCTTCCCAGCTCCCCTTGCCGGTGACAGTAGTCATTCCTGACCCATAAGAGGCTACACTCCATCTTCTTCTGTTGACATTTTGGTGATCTTCACAAAGAGGGACAAAGATGCCCCCTTAACATGAATATACATGGTCCTGCTTGAGGTCAGACCAGGCCTCTCTTTCTCTGTGTGTCTCTCTCCATTTTTCTCTGTGTGTGTCTCTCTGTCTTTCTCTCTGTGTCTCTGTATGTCTCTGTCTCCCTCTGTTTCTCTCTCTTTCTCCCTCTCTGTCTCTGTCTGTCTGTCTGTCTCTCTCTTTCTCCCTCTCCCTCCTTCCCTCCCTCTCTCCCCAGCTGCTTTTTAATCCTCTAACACAAAGGGTTACCTACCCCTGTGTGCCTACCTCACAGCGTGACTTTTAACCTTGCTGGTAGCTCCTTAGTGTGGGCATTCAGCTCCCAATTAGCCAGGAGGGCCTGCATGTGTCATTCAGTCTGGGCTCAGGGACAGTGCTGCCCTTCTTTGAGACAGTCTTCCCTGCCTCATCTGCTGGCCCTCAGATCTCAGTTCTCTTGCCTTAGCTTCCAGAGGAACGGGAGGCGCGTTGCTCAGGCAGGCCCTTGCTCTTTCTCTTTGTTTTGGGGTTAAGAGTCTAGTATAGTATACTGCAGATGCTCAAGAGATGTGGACGTGTTGGTGGGTGACTGGGAAAGAATTCTCCCGTGAGAGATTTCTGTGTCCTGTGGTCAGTGAGGAAGCTACCGAGACCTGCCCCAGAAGCGCTGAGTTAGGGTGACGTGGACTCGTCTCTCTGTGTCTCAGGATCCTTGTTCTCCATCGGCCTACGTGGTTTTGACAGACTGATGACATTGTCTGACTTTGGGGTCATACCTTGGTTTTTGCCTTCATTATTTTTTTCTTGGTTAGTTGTGTATAGTAGTGAAGATTTGAACCCAGGGCCTATCAAATGCTGGACAAGTGTTCCATCAGAGAGCTCTAGTCCCAGTCCTTAAATTAAAAAAACAAAATAAAACAAAAAACAGTGTGCTTTGAACTCGCTCTGTAGTCCAGGTTAGTCTTGAACTTGTGAGTCTTTCACCTCGCAGTCTCCTATGTAACCTGCCTGGTTTTATTGTGACTTCTCAGTGACCGCCCTGTTTGAATTTCCACTTGCTAAAAACTGGCTGAATTTGTAAGCCTTTGGGGCTGATTCTTCAGGTCGGTGTGTCGGTGTGTCTGTATCCGAAGCCTGGTGTGTACTTGGGAGAAGGTGGAGAATGCTCCCCTCCATGTTCCTGTTCACACCACAGTGCTAGGCCTCCTGTTTCATATGCAGCCAATGGTTCTCAGGCTCCAAAAGAGAAAGCCATCCCTTATTGCCCTCCGCGGCCCTGATGGTTTTATTCTTCCAAAAGCGTCAATGTTTGCTCAGTGGTGTAAGTCTTAAATAAGCATCTACATGACAAACTGCAGATGATGAAAGCTGTCCGTGAAAAAAAAATCATCTCACACTATCTTGTTTCCGTTGTTATCTGGGGCCTCTACAGTGGGCAAATCTCTGCAGCTACTAAATGCTAACATTAGTCCTAATACCATGTAAAATGACCTCTTCCTCTGGGTGGGTTTATTTTTAATGGTGTTATGTCAGCAGCAAATAGCTAGGAGGACCCCAGAGGAAAAGCCCTGCTCTCGCTCTCACTGAAGTGACAATATGGATATATTTAATATCTATATTAAAAACCTTTTAGGCGCCGCGGTGATATTGGACTGGATAGTTAGAAGCATGCAGATAAAACCCAGAGCTGTTTATAGGCGCTCAGTGGCGTGTGCCGTACAGCCTCGAGCTTCAAAAATCTTTGACAGACATTTGTCTCCTGCAGCAAAATGCTCTGAAACACAGGGTAAGATCCCTCCCTCCCTGCTTTCCCATACGTCTGTTGATATGTTTGCTGCACTGTTTGAAGCATTCACTCCCAGCAATGGTGAGGCTCCACCGAGGCTGCTCCTAATTAGCATGTCTGCAACATGTTTGCTATTTCTCCAAAAGATAGTTGGGGATTCTCACAGTGAGAGCGCTCCAGTCCCATCTAACTTTTCTTTTGAGACAGTGTTTCACAATGTAGCCTTGATTAACCGGGAATCTATTATGTAGACAAGGTTGGTCTCACACTTGGAGATATATCAGCCTATGCTTCTCTAGTGCTGTAATTAAAGACCAGCACCACCCATCTTGGCAACAAAACTCTAAAAATAAAAAAAATAAATAAAAATAAATAAAAATTCTGCTTTGTAGCTCAGGCTGGCTCCAAGCTCTCTCTCGTGTTACTGCTTGAGTCTCCTGAGTGAGGGGATCACAGACTCGGGCTTCTGCCTAACTATAGACCACCCTTTAAAAATCCCACACAGAGATGGGATGAGCATTATTTTGGAGTTGACGCAGAGGAGACCGGCATGCACTGCTTTCCCATCCCATCTGCCTGTAGACCATAGACTGTGGTTATGGTGTGTCCTACAGACAGTGGCTGAAAGGATGCCCAGGCTAGGCCAGAGGGAAGACATGACAGTACAGGAGCGAGTGCTTACCAGAATCAAGATGAGGGTTCCTCTCGGCCTGCAGGTGTGGGTGAGGCTCTTCCCCAGGGCAGAGGACAGATGCCAGACTTCAGGACAGCTTCCTCTAGGGTTCTCTGTGGTCCTCACAATGGCCTTTCAGACTTAACTCAAGGCAAAGCAAACTCTGGTTCTAGAGGGGGCACGCTAGCAGACTGTGGAAGGCTATGGCTGTCCCAGGTGACTTGGCTCCATCAGATTCTGTTATTCAGAGTCATCCACCATCCAGACAGGAGAGAAATCCTAGAAAGGATCAAAATATAGTTTAGCCTTGGAAATTAGAAAAATGCATTTTAAACAGCATTCTCCGTAGGCTGAAGCACTCTTAGTCCCGTTGGGGCTGTGAGTCTTGACTTCTTCTAGAGTGTCTGCACTGTTTATGCCATCTGCCCATTAATCTTCTAGAAGCCATCCCATGATGGGAGAAAGGGTTTTGTGCATATAACTCAAGTCCAAAAGGGACCATAGAGATGGTCAGTCTGGGTAGGGATGATTTAATACAGTGAGAATATGGGGTTCCCTCTCTGGCTTTGACAGCCAAGGGAGCTTCATGAGAGAAGGAAGACACGATCTCCCTTATCTTTTCTAAAGGGCATTTTGTTTTTATTTAAAGATGTAAAGCATCATTTTATTTGTAGGGGGTCGGGGGTAATACAGTATACATATGGAGGCCCGAGAACAAGTTTGTGGAGTTGGTTCCTTCCTTCCATCTCTATATGCGTTCACTGGGGACTGGAGTCTTCTGGTCATCCGGCTTGTGCCACAAGCATTTTTCCCTGCTGAGCCTGTCTTGCCAGGCACATTTGACTTTATATTTATTTTTATTATTTTTCCGGCAAGACCTCGTGTAACCCAGGTGGTCTATAGCAGAGGCTGGCCTTGAATTTCTGATTCTCCGGCCTCTATCTCCGGATTAGTGGGGATGACAGGCACATGCCACATGCCAGGTTTATAGGATTTTCAATGCAGCAGAGCCCTTCCATCCATGGCTCTTAGCTATGGGCAGGGCAAGCGTCAGGATACTCACCTGCCCATTTCTATGGAGAACTGGCTAGGCGTGCAGACTACAGGACTTGCCCAAGACACTAAGCCAGGAAACAGAGGCTAGGGGGCCTTGAATGAGGCTTCTGTGTGTGTGCTGTGGGATCAGGGGTTTCCTCCACACTCTCTTTTGCATTCAAATAGGAAAACCGTGAGCACTTGGCAAGATTGCCATTGGGAGCTTGTAAAAGAGGTAGGGAAAAAGTCCAACTGCCTAGTCAGAGAGGCCTTTTCTTCAGCTGATGTCTGACCAGAAAAGCTTGTTAGGGAAAAACCTCCCAGCTGTGAATCAGGGGCAGCATGTGGGGGTGGGGCCTGGGTAGGCCCGGAAGTGCACTGCTGGGATGTCTGATTAGGGTGAAAAGGGAGAAAGATGAAACAGAACTTCTTGGGCTGGAGAGATGGCTCGGTGGTTAAGAGTACTGACTGTTCTTCCAGACGTCCTGAGTTCAGTTCCCAGCAACCACATGGGAGCTCACAACCATCTGTAAGGGGGTCCGATGTTGGCTTCTGCTGTGTCTGAAGACGGTGACAGTGTTTCACCTCTGGACACCATAGTCCCTTTCTTATTTACATATTTATTTTTGAGCTGACGTCTCCAGTATCCCAGACTCCAGTATCTTGGACTCTAGGTAGTTAAAGAGGATGACTGACATTACAGGCGTCATCACCCCTGACCCAGGGCCTGGTTGCTGCTGTGTGTCCTAGGCTAGCACTCATGCACTAAGCCACATCCCCAGACCTCCAGTTTAGTTTTTTGGTTTTTTTTGTTGTTTTTTTTTTTGTTTTTGTTTTGTTTTAAGAACTGTAGTTTTCTGTTTTCAGGAAGTAGGTCCTTTCTCTAAATTGATTAGATTCAAGACAGAGGTGGTTAATGAGAAATAAGGGCGGCCATGGCATATCTATCACTGTCACCCCTGTTCCTGACTTCTAGGCTGTACACAGGTGCCCAGCCCTGCTCTCCAACTCAGGGTGACCTTAACAGTTGGAATTTCCAACCCAGTTCGACATTTACCTTGAAGCAGAGGGGCAAAGGAGAAAGTAACTTTCTCAAGGAAACAATTGATCTTCCATCCTGGGGGACAGTCCCACACACACACCCCTCAGGAGGGGAAGCCCCTGAGTATCTGGGCAGAAGTGGCCCCTTTTATGGACTTCCTGTTTATGGTGAGAAGTATGCAGCCCTGGAGTCAGGTTGTCTCCTGAACTGCTGGCCCGGGACTTTCTGGAAGGCAGTGGAATTGTGTGTGTGTGTGGGGGGGTGTCTCACCTTTGAGGTGCCTTGTTTCACACTAGCATCTCTGGGCATTTTCCTTCCCTCCAAACCAGCTGATTCGCTGCAAGCGGTCTTGGTTTGATGCACATAACTTTGGGAATCAGTGTGTACAATTTGGGGCTGATCTCAGCTCCGACACTGGTTAGCTGTATGATTCTAGGTGAGCCGGTGTGTCTCTGAGCCTCGTTCATATTGGTAAACTTCCCTCAATACTATTTGGGAGAATGCAGACCCATGTGTCTGGCATGTGGTCAACGTCAATATGAGTTTACTGCTAAGATCTTTCATCTCCCACCTAGAGTCAGCCTGAGGCCACAGGGGTGGGGGTGGGGATGAAGGGGGACCCCCGCCTATGGGCTTCGGAACTCTCCCTGACTGGGCACGCCAAGCATTCTGCCTCCCGGGGAATGAAGGTTGTGATGGACCACACGATGTCTAACTAAGATGAAGAGCATGGTGTTAGGGCAGCAGACAGCAGGAGAAATCAATAAACTATAATTATCAAGAACAGTGTCTGTGGGCTTGGGGGTGGGGACAGACACAGGGATGGGAGGGGCAGGAAGATGCCAGCGGGAGAGCAAGATGCACTGACAAGATTCTGAAGTGTGCAGCAAAAGAAGCAGGTGGGAAGAAGCGAGCTGCGGCTGCCTGGCCTCTTGGTGGAGGGACTCGGGGTGGGCAGGACGCAGATCCAGCGTGGTCCTTACTATTCTCCAAGTCCTCACACATGTCACTCCTCCAAATTAGGATCACAGGGACAAAAGTAGAAGAGCTCAAATAGAGTAATTAGAAAGGATGCTGTGTATCTTTGATGCAAGGATCCGCTTACAATGTCTAACGTATGAATTTAATGATGCTCGGATACTGAACCAGCAGAGACCATAACAGGCGAGGATAAGCATTCCAGGCTCAGTACCACCCTGGACTGGCTGTGCCCCTTGCTATCACCCACACAGGCTTGTTTTCCTGCCTGGAGCCCACTTGTACCTACGAGGCTCTTGCCATACTGGCACCTGTGGCTACTCAAGAATACAGCCAGCCTGGAGCTCATAGTTTTTGCTTCTTTTCTAAGACTTCATTTTAAAGGAACCGTTGAGTGGTTACAGCAAAATCGAGAGTCAGGCACAGAGGTTTCCCACATACACCAGCCTTACATGTGACCTGATTGCTTTTTAGGTCTATTGTTGCCCTGGGGACTACCATTTGCCATTTGCATGTCATCCTTGGGGAGGGATTGCTGGATATGTGGGCTCTTTGGCTGCCTTTCTCCTCATCTAGTCCACTTTCCTTTACCAGCCTGTCTTCTGTACTGTTCAAGGGTAGAGGCTGCAGGTGCTCTTGGGTCTGTGAAAAACCCTCCTAGGAATGTTTATAATCTTCAGGGAAGATGAGCTCCTGGTCTGGTGTGTGGTTTTTGTTTTTGTTTTTGTTTTTGTTTTTTTTTGTGGTCCCAGAGCCTGAACCTATAGCTCCATTCTTGCCAGGCAACGTTTTACCACTGAGTTCTATCCCCAGCCCTCTCTTTGTGGTTTGTTTATTTGGAGACAAGATCATAGTAATTTGACCATGCTGACCTTGAACTCATTCTGAAACCCAGGGAGCCCTCCTCCTTCAGCCTCTAGAACGCTGGTTCTCAACCTTTGGGTTGCAACCCCTTTGGGTGTCAAGTGACTCTTTTACAGGGATCACCTACAACTATCAAAAAACACGTATAATTTACATTATGATTCGTATCAGTAGAAAAACAGTTGTGAAATAGCAATGACAATAATGTTATTGTTGGTGTCACCACAATGTGAGGAACTGTATTAAAAGGTTGCAGGAATAGGAAAGTTGGGAACCACTGCTCCAGAGTATCATGATTTAAAAGATGTATTCCAACAGGTCTGCTTGCCTCTGCTTTGGAAGACTCCATCCTCCCCACCCCTCAGAGATCTGGGGAGCACCCAGAGCCTGGTGCACTCAGGACAACGCTTCTCCAGCTGACTTACAATCCAGCTCTGGAGGGCATTTTTTATTTAATGCAAATATTCAAGCAAAGCTGGTTTACATTGGAGCTTTGCAGTGTTCAGGCCTTGGGCTCAACGATTCCACTCGCATTAGTTCTTCAGTGGGCTTCCTCTCCACAGCATCCAGGAGAACAACTGCTTGCCCCATTTGTGAGCTGAGTGGTTGAGTCCCAGCATCTCCCCCTCTCTCAGAGAGGCGAAGCCTAGTGGATGCCCAAACAGGCCACTGTGCCACATAGCGTCATCACACCTTCACCAGTGAGGAAGCTTGGGGAGGTTCCCTTCCGAGACATCCTGAGACCAACAGTCATGAAGACCCTCTAGGGTTCCATCAGCTCTCCAGGGAACAAGTTGAAGAGGACAAAAGGAAAGACTCCTGTAAAACCTATTGTGTGCTGGGAGTGTCCAGGATAGCGGTGGTCTTAGATGAGTTTCCTGGCTGCCCCTGCCTCTGTCTTCCTTGACACCATTCTTCTCTGGCTCTGGAATACAGGTTTTACAAAACAGGGTCAGATTCCTGATTGGAATCACATGGCTTGCTAACTTCCGGGAAGGCAGAAGGCAGGAGATAGGACCAGACCAGGGCAGGATCCATCTGGACCTGCTCAATTCCAACAGTTCCTGAGCACCCCCTCAGTATTCTTTTGCAAGCAGGAACTACCCAGGGACATTGTCTCCTGGGAGCAGAAGGAAGGATCCATCTGTCCATCTTCAGTCATCTTCAGTGCTGGTGCGAGGATGGATCCTGTATACACAAAAGGTCCGATGGGGGAGGCCCCTTCTCCCGGAGCCCCACACAGGGCACAGACTCCTATTCTGTAACTTACTTGCCTTTTAGAAGGAGCATTTTATTTGTACTTTGTTTCTTTTTTTTTCTTTGTTTCTATTTTTAAGTTACTTCAAATTGACTTCTGACCTTGGGCAAAGGCAGCTGGGAACTTCCTCTCAGTCTTATCTTTTTTGGTTTTGTGTTTTTGTTTCACACTGTATGAAACTGCTTAGAGGCTTAATTTGGATACAATGAGCCAGATACCAGAATCCTAACCTCCCTGTGCGCACCCAGTACCACTTTACTCTTCTAAATACAGCCCCATGTTTTCACTTAGAAAGTGATTTTTCCTACTTGACAAGCTGTGGATAAAGGATGGTTAAAAAAAAAAGTGATATATGTTTTTCTGCTCTAATGAAAGGAAAAGGTAGATCATAGAATAAGGGTCTGGTTCGAGAATCCCCACAGCTTGGCCCATTTCTCTCTGCCCCAGGGCTCAGGGTCACATAACGGGCCCTGTTTCTCCCCAATTTCAGCTTCAGTCCCCAGTCTGTCTATTGTTACATCTCATCATTCAGAAACAAGAACTTGAGAGTTTACAAATGATTAAATAAACCTTTGGTTAGAAGCACCTTGTCGTCAAGTGGAAGGAAGCTTCAGCCCTGGCCCTGTCTAGTCCTGTCAATTGATGAAGAAATCTTTGCCACCTCTGCCTCACCCACAGCAGGGGGTGAGGTGGGGGGTGATATTCACGCGTTTTCTTCCTGGCTTCAGGTCAAAGAGAAGTCTTGACCTAAATAATGCAATAATGCAAATAATGGGGAGAGAAAAATGCAAATGGCGACTTTTGTCACAACTTTCTGATCCTTGTCTTCTTTCTCCTTCTGAACCAGCAAGAGTTTGCTGCCTTGGTTGTTCCTGGGGGGCAGGGTCAATGGTCTGAAGGGAAGGAGGTCTAGGAAGCAGTTTTCCTGGGTCCAACTTGGGGCTGAGCTGAGACCTCCACATCAAGCTAAAGATAAGCCCTCTGCCTTTGTTATGATACTGAGTTGGATGTCCCCAGACCAGTAACAGTAAGAGCTTATATTCGGGATTCTTTTCTTTTCTTTTCTTTTTTCTTTTCTTTTCTTTTCTTTCTTTCTTTCTTTCTTCCTTTCTTTCTTTCTTTTTATTTTTTATTTTTTATTTATTTTTTATTTTTTTGGTTTTTTTGGAGACAGGGTTTCCTCACTCTGTAGACCAGGCTGGCCTTGAACTTAGAAATTTGCCTGCCTCTGCCTCCCAAGTGCTGGGATTAAAGGCGTGCGCCACCACTGCCTGGCTTTCGGGATTCTTTAGATGTCTAAAGTCCATGACTGCTGGTTCTGAGAGTTGAAGAAGAGAACTCCAAGTATTTATTTTCCTGGAGTATATTAATCTGATATAATATTGCTTGGGAACTGGCCAAAGTGACATGGTAGGAACACTCCTGCTGCTGTTCTTTTGGACACTGGCTTTCTGTTTGGCCTGGGAGATTTTCTCCCATCTTTCTAGGCGTGCCTACTTCTCCTTTCCACGTTTCAATGTGTGTAGCAAAACGTGTGTGAGAGGCATGGTGCTTAGTACCTGTAGCTTCACCTTTTCTTTCTCTGCCTGAAACTCAGAGGGATTTTTCTGCAGGTTTGGCCTGCCTGTGCTGCCTTCTTACTGGCTAACCGGTGGTTTGCGCTCCTCTCTGGCCTCCTCTAAAGGCCCCACTGGAGTCTGTCTCCTGAGGGGAATTTAGGGTGGCTTTGATACAAAGTGTTAAGCTTGCCCCAGGTTCCAAGAACATTTCCTTCCTAATACCTCCATGTTTCTCCCTATCGTTAACATGGACCAAGTACCTGCTTTCTGGGCTGATTTATGGCTGTATTAGGGAAAACTCTACTAGGGATATAAAATGCAGTGTCCCAGGCTTGGGCCTGATCTTACACGCTATCAGTGATTGCAAGTGCATTTTATAACCCTGTGCCAAATCGAAATCAAGGTGATTTGTGCTTCAATCTCCCGGATAAAAATCAGGGCATGCTCTATTGCAGTCTGACCTTCCTAGTACCTTTGCGGGTGCAGCTTGCCCGTGTGCCTTGGACAATTATTGGAGACAGCTGAGGAGTGGCCAGAGCCGAAGCACCAGCTGTATCAAAAGGCTTAACTGCTTATCCTGGAGACTCCCCAGAGGTGGACACTGCTGTGGGAGGTGGACTCTCCTGTGGGCCTTGTAGCCACTAGTGTCAACCATTAGTCCTACTTGCAATTGTCACAGAAAAGGTCAGGACTTCCAGAAAAAAAAAACCAAGAGTCCCCGGTAAAGTTCCGGTCCAAACTGTACTTCTTGTTGACGAAGTATAAGTCTAACAGGGTTAAAACTACTTTGAACAGATTTGTGGAAATTGTAGATTTTTAGGATGTCAAATCCCCTTCCTTCATGTGGCTGGTCAGAGAAGGTACTTAGGATAAATATTTTTAAGTTAGGGTTTTGTGACTATAATCTGAATTTTTCAACTTATATTTAACCCAAACTTCTTTTTAAAGCAATTTCAACTCTTTTGATTTTATACCCTTTCATAGCCCAGGGAGGAGCTCAGAAGCCTCTTCAAGTGCCACTGCCTGCTCTGTGAAACCCTTTTAAGATATGCAAATGGATGGGATGATTATTAAGATAAATGCCTTGTGTAGGAAACCGGACTTAATTATAATATCTATAATTAGTCACCGGTCAGCCTAGAAGTTATAATTTATTGTTCCCTAATTTGCCTTTATTACCAAAGATATTTAACTTAAAGGGATTATTTTTAGGAATAGCCTGATTTGAATGGTAAGCATTTAACAAACTTCAAAACTATTTCCTTTCAAACTTTTCTAAACTCAAATATAGTAATGCAGCAGCGTATGGGGGGGTCGTTTGCATGTGTTGATTAAAAAACTGGTAACGTTCCTTCATAAGAAGAAAGGATAATGTTTTTTTTTTCTTTCAGACCATTATTTTTAGAACACCAGGTAAACTTTTATATTAGGCAGGTTCGAGTTAGGGTGCTGGGAATATGCTGGTTACATTGCTGGAGATCTCTCTCTCTCTCTCTCTCTCTCTCTCTCTCTCTCTCTCTCTCTCTTTAAAAAATATATAATCTCTTTCTCCTCTATCTATCTATCTATCTACCTACCTACCTACCTACCTACCTACCTACCTACCTACCTAGTGTGCATTGGTGTTTTGCCTACACGTATGTCTGTGTGAAGGGGTCTGATCCTGGAGTCACAGACAGTTGTGAGCTGCCATGTGGTGCTGGGAATTAAACCCAGGTCGTCTGGAAGAGCAGCCAGTGCTTTTAAGCACTGACCCTTCTCTCCAGACCCCTGAGGTGTCTCTTAATTAAACAATTAATGCTTGTCCTTATAGATGATAATTCGCTCTAGACATTCAGAAATGGAACAGCATTTGCCACCGCTGCAACTTTTTGCAGAGATGTTCCACACAGGGAATTGGGCTTCTAGACAAAGGGCCTCGGCGTTCTCTCCTCTTGACCCCAGCCCCGGCAGGACTCTGGAGTCCTTGGCCGCACAGGCATGATATTCTTGCAACTTGAATTAATGTGGGTATTGAAGGGGCCTTGGCCCCCGTGTGAGATAACAGTCTGTCATCTATCGTGTCTCCCAGGAAGCTTTCTAGTAAATTCAGCCATGCTTTGTCTCATAGTCTGTTAGTCTGAAATATATCCACAGGGAAGTGACACATGGATGTCAGAGACATTCCTCCAGAGGTGCAGAAACCTCAGTCCCAGAGTGATGGCTACATTATCTGTACGGGCCAACCTCTCAAGGTCCCACATCTTCTGGCTGAGGTCATCCACGAACCATCTGGACCGGACTTTAGATCCTACTAGAAGCAGAGAGCAGAATGCGTCTGTCTCCATTCTGTCTTCCCAGGTCAGAGATGAGGTGTTGTTGTTGTTGTCGTCATTGTTTGGTTTTTGTAAGAGTGTACCAGTTTGAGGGTCATTTTAATACATCTTCTGTTGTTTGGAAAATGTGTTTTTTTTTTATTGAGGTGAGATTGAGAGTAAAGATGGAGAGACCTTTGAAGATAGATCCCATGTCATCCTGAGTGCTTGTGGGTCAGGTGTCAGGCTAAGAGAGTTCCTCTTGGATGATTAGATAAGACTGATGCCTTAAAGCTCATGAGATATTTTCTGGTCATTCTTGCAAGGGCATCTCTGTACAGGAAGCTCTGCTGAGCGGTGGCAAGACCACAGTGGGATTTGTACAGTGAGAGGCACACTGGATGCAGACAACTAAGGGGTAGGTACCACCTAAGAGAGATGGTCTTTCAGAAGCACCCTGAACCAGCAATTCCGGCGTTAGTGGGTAGTTCCTGGCATGCTGCAGATGGACACCAGGGTTCTATGTGCACCTTAATATTGAAGTCTGGTCCTGATCCTTTTGCTGGGTCAAGGGACACAGCACTCACTGCCCAGAGCTCACTCCAGAGGCTCAGAGCTGCCATTAGACCTATTGTCCCTAAGCCGTTCACAATGCACAGCTGATTCTAGCTGGAGAGTTGATCCAAGGTGTGGGGTGGGGTGGGTCTCTTCCTTTCCATCGGCCAGGCTTAGGCTGTTCTGAAGACAACTTGGTTTGACCTTTCCTTCTCCCTCTTGCTGCCCTCTCCCTGGAGAACCGCCTCAACAACTTCCAGGTATTCAGCTTCCTGTCTCAGGCTGGGCTGTTGGACGCCACCCTCCACCCCCAGGTCATGAGACCTCTGGGCAGGGATTTTCTGAAGCAACAAAATCTCATCTCTAGTCTCCCTAGTCCCTCCCTCAACCCCACCCCTACACTCAACTGTCCTATCTCAGATCCCAAAGCACTGGTAATCTGATTTCTCTTTCTTCCTCTTTGCCTCCACCACCAGGTAACGTTTCCAGGTTCATTTGTTGTCATTCATGATTTACAGAACTCTAGCCACTCCACATCAAAGATGTCAAAATTTGATACTCAGGGCTCTGCTTAAAAGTCACACACCATGGAGGGACCCATGGCTCCCACCTGCATCTGGAGCAGGGGATGGCCTTGTTGGACCTCAAAGGGAGGAGAGTCCCTTGGTCCTGAGAAGGGAAGGCTCAAGGCCCTAGTATAGAGGAATGCCAGGATAGGGAAGCGGAAGTGGGTAGGTTCGTAAACAGGGGGAGGGGAGATGGGATGAGGGTTTTCAGAGGGGAACTGAGAAAAGGGTATAACATTTGAAATGTAAATTAAGAAAACATCTAATAAAAAAAGGTCACACCCAGCCTCTTGTCACACCCAGCCTTTGGGATGCAAGATGCTGTGAACATGAGTGCTTTAGCCCTGAGTGGCACTTGGCTCTTGTGTAGACTGTCCAAAGACTAAGGAAAAAGCCCAGCAGTACCCTCACCCAGTGGGTGGACTAAACATAGGTGGTCTGCTCCTGAGTCCCTGTTCTTAAACTGTAACCTATCTAAGGGACAATGGTGGCATCATATCTGTTACAGTCCTTGGCTATTCAAAATGAGAGCAGTGAAGATGATTCTTTGTTTAACAGTTTATAAAGTGTCTCTGTTTGTTGTTGTTGCTGTCTGTTCGCTTGTTTGTTTTTGAAACAGTTGCTTTCTAGCCTAGGCCGGCCTCAAACTCTTGATTCTCTTGCCTTTGTTTTCCAAATGCTCCCACCTCCAGCATGTACCATCAAGGCTGAGGGTGAAGACAATGACTGTGATGATGGCAACATGGTTGAGAACAGGTTTAAACAGGCTTGGGCTGCAGCTCAGTGGAATGTGATGGTTTATGTATGCTTGGCCCAGCGAGTGGCACTATACAAAGGTGTGGCCCTCATAGAATAGATGTGGCCTTGTTGGAGTAGGTATGTCACTATGGATGTGGGCTTAAGACCCTCATCCTAGCTGCCTGGAAGTCAGTATTCCACTAGCAGCCTTCAGATGAAGATGTAGAACTCTCAGTTCCTCCTGCACCATGCCTACCTGGATGTTACCATGTTCCTGTCTTGATGATAATGGACTGAACCTATGAACCTGTAAGCCAGTTCCAAATAATATCTTGTCCTTTATAAGACTTGCCTTGGTAATGGTGTCTGTTCACAACAGTAAAACCCTCATTAAGACAGGTAGGGAACTTGTCTACCATGCATGAGGCTCCATGTTCAGTCTCTAAGAATCCAATTCCAGAGAACCCTAATCAGAGAAAATCAAAACCTTTGTGTATTTAGACAGCAGAGGCTAGTAGAGCAGGAACTTCCAGAGTCTTTCCCAAATGCTCCTCCCAAGGAGAAAACCAAAGGGAAAAAAAAAAAAGAAATCATCTGGAACCTAGAATTAGCCCCAGGCTTTTGTGGAGTGAGTTTGAGGCCAGGAACCTGAGATGCCAACCTTGGGTATGCCCATGTCAGGATAAGGTAGAAAGAGTCCCTGGGTAGACCTGCTTAGTACTCTGCCTAGCACAGAAGGAGTCCAACAGCTGTCTGGGGGAGGAAGGCTTTGTGTTGTGGGAGGGGACGTTGGAAGTTTCTAAATGGGAATAGTGTGTAGCTCCCCATCTTGATCATTTGGACTCTTCTAGGAGTTGGTGGGGAAGGCTTGCAAGGATTTCTGGGACTCCTACAGACAGAGATCTGCTCTACTGATTCAGGTTTCTATCACTTGTTTGCATTCCAGGCTTCTTTTCTGTCCCCAGGTGTCCTGTATTCCTATATTTGACGTCATTGAAATACAGTTCTAGAAGTAAATGCTCATGAGGGCAAGGGTTCTAGCCTCTCTTATTTATTGTTCCCATAGTGCCTGTATAGTCCTTAGCATACACTAGATATTAAGAAAAATATTGTTGGGAAAATGAATGTTGTCAGGAGCTCAGAGGCTTTAAGATGTATCTATTCTATTCTAGAACTGAACAAAACTGTAGACTCTCCTCATCTAGGCTGCTATTGACTCCGGGTCTGCCTTACACACAAGAGACAGTGTCAGGTAGAGGCTACCACTGCTATGGATTTAAAAGCGATAACAGTTATTTGAAAAGGACAGTTTTAGGAAGTTCAGATAATTTTAGAATTCACAGGAGGTAGTATTTCTGGAAAATATGATACAGACATGTTTTCTTAGAAGTTTCAAACCATCTTTCCAGTTAGCTCTTGGGTTGAGATGGAGGAAAAAAACATTTAGAAATGAGGATATTACATACCAGAACATTTGAGATATTTGAGATATGGCTAAAGTAATATCCAGAAGGTAACTTATAACTTCAGAGTGCTCATCAAATAGAACACTGAGCGCACGCGCACACACACACACACACACGCACAAAGATTAAAGACATCTTCACCCAACTTTTTTCATAGATAGGTGGTGACAGCAGGGTGTGTTCCTAGCAGGGTACTTTCTGAATGTGGTCAGCCCTTTGTACGTTTTCTATAGTCAATGGCTGACGCTACCCAGAGGACAACGTTTTGGCAAAGACATGGCCACTGGAAAGCAGCTAATCATGCTTTACATTATCTAGGGCATTTTCAGAAGGAATCAGCAGAAGAAGACAGGAGGTGTGGCTTGAGGAAGTGGTCCTAGAAAGAGCAGGGTTCATTCCTGTTCTTTCTGGGTAGGAAGGTTAGCCTCACTTGTCATCTAGAATCTCCTGGGAGATGGGTCTCTGGGGGGATTGTTATGATTAGGTTAACTGAGGTAGGAACACTCACTCACTATGGGTACACTGTTCCTATCTGGGATCCTGAGCTGTATAAAAAAAGAGAAGGCAGCTGAAGAGGAACGGCCATTGTTCTGTTTTTTGATTGTGTTGGACTGTGTGTTTTTGAACTGTGAGTCACAACAAACCCTTTCTGCCCCAAGTTTCTTTTTTCAGGGCATTTTAGCTCAGAAGCAGGAAAAGAAAGACACTGGGTAACCTGACTATGTGGTGTAATAGGAACACAGATGGGACCTGGGGCCTTGAGTGTGACAAGCAGGATCCTAAGTCATTTGCAAGAGTCTCCAGGGCTGGAATGGCAGAGAGGTGTAGTGTGTGTGTGTGTGTGTGTGTGTGTGTATTGTAAAAAGCTGGCTTTCTTTTCTAGTTATTTTGGATAGTGACTCTGATAATCATTGGTGACTAGACTCTGGTCTGGTCCATTCCGTGATGGTGAGCAGAACTCCCTGGGCCCTGACTGGAGCAGAGCCTTCCTTACGATGTCCTGTCTGTGGAATTCAGAGAGAAGGCCAAATGCTTTTCTCTTGAGTTGTCTGTGGTCAGGGTGCTGCCAAGGAGAAGTACCTAGGACATTGGAGGACTTTAAAGACATGTCTTTGGCTCATCCGAGGCTGGTGGCCCACATGCACTGACAGCTGTGCATCAGGCCCTGGGTGATAGGGGGTTCACTCTGAGGGTAGGTGTTCAGATGGGGGTTCCCCTGCCTTGCTGACCACTTGAAGCCTTATTTATTTCAATTTTGTTGGTTAGATTTTTGATAAAATGATATTGGGTACCTTGCAGGTTTTTCATAGGAAATTATGTAAAAGTTGAAAAAGAAAAAAAACCCACAAGCTACACTGGACTGACCTGTTATTGGCCCTCTGTGTGATTTTCCTACATAAAGAAAATAGACAGAGAATGTGATACCCTCTTTCGGAAGGAGCTTAAAAATATGATTTTAAATCCTATGAAATTGTCACTGTTTGATTATTTCTCTACCTATAAAAACAACAATTTCCTGTAAGTCAGCCTGATAAGATGTGGTCTGTGGGTTCATTTCTTTAGAGACATATAGCCAATTGTAACTATGAATTGTCCTGTTACTGTCCTCTGTCTAGTTCCACAGAGACACAAGAAGACTGACAGCTGAACCTTTCTCTTTCTTGGTAGCATTTTGTTCTCTTTCTGGCTGCCACACACTCCTTTATATTATACTGTCTACAGCGCAGTAGGGGCAGGCTCTGTTACCCAGAAATCCCCTTTAGAGGAGTGTAGATTTGTTCATTTCTATGTTCAGGCACATCAGTTGATTTGAGAATTGTCTGGGAGGCATACACAGGCATGCATACACACAAAACAAGTGTCGGGCTACAGGCTTTCTTCCCTTGACAGTAGGATGAAGATGTTTTACTTACTGGAACTCAGATGTCACCTGGAAGAATAAGAGGAGGGACTGGAGAAAGAGAAAGGAGTGGCAGAGGCATGGCGAGGGAGGCAGGTGGTCCCTCTTGGTTATCAAGTGTGATGACTCCCCGAATATGACAATAAATCACGGCAGGAATCAATCTGTCGGGAGGCTACTGCTCCATGCTGATAATGCGTCAATCAATATTTAATGTTTACACTTTAATTAATCCACACACAGGAAGCATTCTTTCAGTGACAAAAATAGAGGGATGAGAAATAAAACACCTTTTATATCAAGGAGCCTTGTGAGTGCACGGCCTGTCTGGGTGGCTTTGATTGGAGCTGTCATTGATCACCGGGAGGGTCTCTGCAGCCTTCTAGTCACATTTGGATACCAAGCTAATGTGGGGGAGGGAGGCAGAGGTGTCAGGATTCAGCCTGGGAAGATGGTGAATGCTCAGAACTGCTGCAAAGAAGGGATTCGTGCAAAGGCGACACAAAGCCAGGGAGACTATTCAGCTCCGAGTGTTGGTGGTGTCTCCCAGAAAAGACTTCCATCCACGGATGACAATCCATTTCTCTAGTGGAGGTAGGGTGAGCCTCAGAGGTGCTTTCTTCCCTGATTTCAAGAGTAGAAGAATTTTGTTAGATGCAGGGTTTCCCAAATCAACCACTGGGGCTGTGGCTTGACATTCCTTGTTTGTTTGTTTGTTTTTTGTTTTTTGAGACAGGGTTTCTCTGTGTAGCCCTGGCTATCCTGAACTCACTCTGTAGACCAGGCTGGCCTTGAACTCAGAAATCTGCCTGCCTCTGCCTCCCAAGTGCTGGGATTACAGGCGTGCGCCATCACCGCCCAGCTGTGGCTTGACATTCCTAAGACTCTGCCTTCCCCTTATCAAGGGCTGCTTTAAAAATGCCATGTCTGGCATTAAAATTATGGTTCAACTGTGACTGTACAAGGCTCGGTGGCTGCAGGTGGCACCATACTGGCTTCTGCACTCACTTTTACAGAAGCCTTTGATCGCATTTTGAGATCAGACAGTTAGGCATGGCTCTGACTTGGGACCTTCACTGCCTCTTGCTTATCCCTCCAGTGTCTTCAGGCCTTACAAGCCAAAGGGTAGCAAAAGGCATACCTAGAGTTTGGTAGACGTACTGGATTTTGACCTTATAAACACCCTGAGTATTCATTCTTGAAACAACAAGATTAAATTTATAGGTATAAAACACAGTAGTCAGGACTGGGGACATTCAGGGTCAGGCAGAAGCATGTCCCTAACATGAGCAAAGCCCTGTTTCCAGTGGTAGTGGCTATAGCCGTATTGAGAAGAGAAACTTCAAAGCCATGATTTGGGTTACCCCTAAAACAGATCCTAAGATAAGAGTTTGAGAAGTCAGGTAAAGGCACTTGTCACCAAACCTGACAATCCAAGTTTGACTCCTGGGACCTGCACTGTGGAAGAAGAGAAATTAGTCTTAAACTTGTTCCTTGACCCCAACAGGAGTGCTATGGGAAGCACTCTAACACATGGATGTGCATATGTGCACACAAAATGAATCAATGTGATGTAATAGGAAAAGAACATGGGAGGAAGGAAATGGCCAAAGAAAGAGGAGCCTTCACTGTGGGGGGTTGGGGGTCAGTCAAAACAGAGCATTCATCTCAGACTTGTATATCAGAAAGAACCAGGGAGCCACCATCTATCCAATTACCTCAGGTGTGTGGCTTCATCTGGGGGTGCTGATGGCACACCTCCTCCTATTCCCCAGGGCAGAGGGTCTCCAGCAGATTCAGCTCCTCTTTCCAGCAACAGCAGTGGCCTGCTCAGTGGAGAAGGGTGCATGTCACCTGCCACAAAGAGTAATGACTGGCACTCACTGATTGCAAGGTTTTTAAAAACAAAAACAGCTCCAAATGCTACCAGGCCTGTTTCAATTCCCTTTTCTATTGTCTTCATCAAGCCGGCTATGTTGCCGTTCCTTTCTGTGCTGGAAGAAGACAGTCTATATGCATGGACAGAGCATGTACGTCAGTCTATGTTGTGCGGCTGTGAGAAAGTCCCAGAGGCTGGAGGTTTTACTGAGGTCAACCGGCCCTAGTTCTAAAGGCTTCAGACCATGGTGTTGGAATGTGCATGGCTCTAGTGAAAACCTCACAGGTAGTATCAAGATACAAGCATGTTGGGCATGGGCCTCAGGCCTTTTGTCAGTACCTGGAAGGCTTGGGATCGCTATGAATGTGAAGTCAGCTAGGGTTTACATAGTCAGTCCCAGACTAGCCTGAGCTATAGAGACCCTGTCTCAGAACAAAACTCCAAATAAAACAAAAAACCCAACTCAAACAACATCACATACCCCTCCAAAACCAACCTAACAACTAAACAAATAAAAACCAAATGAAATCAACCAAACAACTAGATGGTCAACCGGATAGCCATCCAATTGGAAATAAGTAGAATTTACCTTTGAGTGCTAGGGAATGCACACTAAAGAGAAAAATAAAATATTCCTAGTGAAGACCTAATTACCTGTCCCCAGCCCCCCAGTGTCTCCAGATTCTACCACCTGTCACCTCCACAGTGAGGCCTGCTTCTAGCAGATGACTGCTTGGGAGTTATGTCATGAAGTGGTTTAGGGGTCGTGTGTAAAGTTCCTAGGGCAAGGCATTCACTGAGAGAAAGGGAAACTGAGACTGACAGAGCAGCCAGCAGATTCACATCACCTTGGGGAACCCTATCCTTTGAAAATCTGTTCCTCTTCCCTCCTGTCTCAATCAGACTTGACTATATCTGAGCAAAGCAAATTCTGGCACGGTTCTCTTCTTATACTTTTATAAAGTCTATTTTATAATTCAGGAACCACAGTGCGCCCCAACAGCTGAAACCAACGAATACTGTACTAAAGATGATTCACATAGAATACAAACCTCAGTCATGTGATGCAGATATATTAATTATCCTTCTTTCCTACATTAAACTACATGTGACCCTCCCAAGTTCCTCTGCAGCTCACGACGTTTATTTTCCTGGCACGTGTTGCTGACCATATTTCCAAGTGGATGGGTAGGCTTGAAACTTTTTAAAGATCCTGTTACAGGAAGCTGGTCTAGCCTCTGTCACTTTGAATAGTAGTTATGTTAGGAAGTCTTCAGATACAAATAATAGCCTGGGATTTTCTAACAAGAGAAGGAACCAGGGGAGGGTTACTGGCTGCCCCATGACATCTCTGGTAACCACAGAAAAACCTTGCTGTGAACCTGCTGTGTTCCAGGCTCTTGATATAACCAGAAGTGTAAACTCACAGTCTAATAAATGCCTTCAGTTCTTGCATGCCTTAGCACCAAGGAGAATACTTTCTCCTTCTACATACTTTACATTGGGTGAGAAGCTCTTAGGAAAATTTTAATCCTGCTATTTGACTTTACTTCCCAGAAGGCACATCTGGAGTCAGGGTGGGAAGGAACTACAGATGTCTGTTGTGTAGAGACAGAAGGACTCCAACATGGCCTACAGTGCACCTGGCAACTTTAACCCAAACGTCCATCCAGGAAAAATGGGATGCTGAAGATTAGTCCCATGTAGCCCTGTTGTTCTTTCTATTGGTACCCATTCCTGCTAGCGCCCAGTGATGCCCTGTGTTGACTTAGTACACACCACACACACACACACACTTTTCAGAGTTTTCCCTTGGAGTCTGACACTGAGCCAGGAGGCCAGACCTGAGCTGTTTTTATTGGAGCCACAGGCAGATTGCTGCAAAAGGAAAAAGTCTGAAGTCTAGAGTGGGGCTGTTTGGGGATCTGAGAGCTGCTTCCAGAGCTTAACCCCATGGACGGATTCCCTAAGTGAATTCCCTGTTGGTCAGATGTAGAACCCCTCAGCCTTTCTTTTTCTCTCCCTTTCCTGTCACTGGGGTCTCACCGTGTTCATCAGGACTGGACACCACACCCTCTGTCTGGGAGTTGGCCACATGGAGGGAGGAAGCGCATCATGGAGAGCCGAGGACCTTGTACTTGGCCTGAGTCCTTCATGTGAGGAATGTGCATCAGGCTCTCATCCCTAAGGCAGATGCCTGGGGAAGGCAGTTCAAAAGAGGAAGGAGTGATTTTTGGCTCTGAGTCCACTGTCATTGGCTCCATTGCTACCGGAAGTGGAAACATAGAACATAGCGTGGTTAGACATGGCCGAGCAGAGGTGTTCACTACAAGATGGCTGGGACAGGGGTGTGTGTGTGTGTGTGTGAGAGAGAGAGAGAGAGAGAGAGAGAGAGAGAGAGAGAGACAGAGACAGAGACAGAGACAGAGACAGACAGAGAGACAGAACTTGGAACAAGGCATATTCTTCAAAAGCATGAGTGCTATAGCCCAGTTCCCTCTGCTCCCCCTAAACTCTTAAAAGTCTCTATCATCTCCCAAAGTAGCATCACCAGCCAATGAGCAAACCTTAAGCACATGAACCTCGGGGCCAACTTCATATTCACACCATGGCTGGGCTGGTTAGGGTTCTCAAGACTTAAACCACGTGTGTGCATTGCTCTTAGGATTTTCGACATGTCTGTGGACCTCTTAGCTTGATAAGTACGAGTGTGTTCCTTTTGATCCACTAAATTGATCCTATAGATTTCTTTTTTCAAAAATGAATTTTTATTGATTCCCAGGTAGGAATTAGTTCGTACAAACAGAAGATAATTAAAAAATCAGCATAACAGAAAAAAATCTTACTATTACATTTGAACTGAATGTTATCTCTTCTTGAAGGATCTAGGCATTGTGGTGTATGTCTGTACACCTGCACTCAGGAGCAAGAGTCAGAACTTCAGAATTGTCCTTAGCTGCATTGAGGCCAGCCTGGGATACACAAACTCTATCCTATTAAAAAAAAATGCCTAGCACAGAAGAGGCAATGGGATTAAAGGTGAGGCAGGAGGCCTCCCCTGAGATTCTGGGAAGGTGGTTCGAGGGTTACTGGGATTCCAGATCTTCGTTCCTTTATATGGTTCCGGATGATCCTACTGGTGCTAATCAATCTTCTGTGCTTTTAGTTCCCAGGGAGCCGGGCGCTTCAATTTGCTTTTAATGTGTACACAGGCACATAGCTGGTCAGGCATGGAGAGCACTGGTGTATGCTGATTGGCTTTCCTTGTCTCCCCACCCCCAACTACACACAGTGAGATTCTCAAGTCCTCTGGTCCAGGGTACGCACTGCAGCTAACATTCTTTAGTAGATATGGCTGGGGATGTGCTACAGTGCCTGCCTGGCTTGAGACCCTTGATTCACTGTCCAGCTCTGAAACAAAACCAAATAAAAATACCCCCAAAATGTGCCCCGATGGTTGCAGCCAAGTTCATACAGAAGGATCCCGTAGGGGGGTCTATACCGTTAGAGAGCACACATCCATAGTCTCATAGGCTCAGAAAAAGGCCATGTTTCTTCTCTGACTGCAGGGTCCAGTTCTGTCTTTACATATTGAAAAATCAAACTAGGGAAAAGGTAAATCCTAAGCCCATTTTGCATTGAAGTTGATTTTTTTTGTTTTTTACTAATTTTTAAGGTTTTTTTAAAGGTAATTAAAAGAAAACTCTCTGTAGAATTGCTATAAAGTGGTACTTCCTAAAGCAGACTGAAGATATAGATGACTTTAATGGTGGCATTTCTGGAATAGTAAAAAATCGAGTCCTAGATGTCCAGTGGGAAAATGTCTGACTTTCTTACTTACCCCCCCCCCCCCTTTTTTTTGAGACAGGGTTTCTCTGTGTAGCCCTGGCTATCCTGGAACTCACTTTGTAGACCAGCTGGCCTTGAACTCAGAAATCCGCCTGCCTCTGCCTCCCAAGTGCTGGGATTAAAGGCATGCGCCACCACCGCCCGTCGATTTGTCTTTCCTTAATAAGGGTTATGCTTGGTTTTTTGTTTGTTTGTTTTGTTTTGTTTGGTTTTGTTGTTGTCGATGTTTGGTTTTGTTGTTGTCGATGTTTGGTTTTGTTGTTGGTGTTAGTGGTAATGGTGTTTTTATTTTTTCCTTTTGTTCATGATGGTGGCAGGTGGGTATCTTTAGCACTCCTAGGGGAAGAAATTGTACATAGTAGACTACTGCCATGATAACTCGATAATTGCGTGGTTTGGGAATTGGCGGTCAAGCTTTAAACTTGTTTCTAGGCCCTGTGTGGAAGTCAATGCTGCTCACACCTCTCATGACTGAGGTGAGAGCGAGAGCCTTGAGTGAGTGTCTGGGTCAAAAACCAAAGAGCCTTAAAGTTCTGATATTAGACTAAGCCATTTTCTGTGTTGAAATTTCCACGAATGACTCTAATTCTGGAGTAGAATATCTTTGAAATGGAGACTCGGGGGTGACCTGTGAGCCTCTCTTCCTTAGTGATTCCTTCTTTGGGGGGTATTCTTTTAGTAGCAATGCCCAGAAGAAATTCCCTTGCCTTCTCTGCTACGCACGTGACTACCTGTCCAATTCCAGGGACCCCAGAGTTCCTGTCTACAATGTTCTTTTCTGTTAAAATGAAATTTCAGCTGGGTGGTGGTGGTGGTGGTAGTGGCCCACATCTTTAATCCCAGCACTCAGGAGTCAGAGGCAGGTGGATCTCTGTGAGTCTGAGGCCAGCCTGGTCTACAGAGAGCTCCCGACGACAGTCAGGGCTGAGGCCAGCCTGGTCTACAGAGAGCTCCCAACGACAGTCAGGGCTGTAAATTAGCAGGTTATCTCAAACTGCCGCTTCTCCATGAAAAGAAAGAAAATGAAATTTAAGGCACCTTTCCAGGGTGATGGGATTGTTAAAGTACCTTTGCCCAGAGCATGCTGTGAGTCCTGATGGGGCGCTGTGTAAACTTCTTACAAATGGAACTCCAAGTTGCTGTAGAATGTTAGAGATCCAGGATATTGTATCTAGACATTGCTGTTTTGGAAGATTTAATGAAGAGTTCTACTAAATTGGCTTTTCAAATAAAAGGCTAATTTCACTAAAAATACTGGATAAGGTCAGACAAACTCACTTACTCCGAGGATAGCAGAACCTATCCCCAGAGGACATTTAGATGCCCATTTATTACAACCCACGAATCCTCCACTTGATGCTGATGGTAGTGACACCATACTAGTGAGATAGGGGGATATGGAAGAGTTGGAGATGGGGGTCATCTAGATTTTCAATTGAGTGGTTTTTTGGGGGGTTATCCATTTAGAAAAATCACTCTGCCTCATTCATTGTACAAAGGCTAATGATTCTAAAGTCACCATCCATCCATCCATCATTCACCATCTATCATCCATCTATCCATCTATCCATCCATCCATCCATCCATCATCCATCCATCTATCCACCTATCCATCCATCCATCCATCCATCCATCCATCCATCCATCCATCCATCCATCATTCACCATCTATCATCCATCTATCCATCCATCCATCCATCCATCCATCCATCCATCATTCACCATCTATCCATCCATCCATCCATCCATCCATCCATCATTCACCATCTATCATCCATCTATCCATCCATCCATCCATCCATCCATCCATCCATCATTCACCATCTATCCATCCATCCATCCATCCATCCATCCATCCATCCATCCATCATTCACCATCTATCATCCATCTATCCATCCATCCATCCATCCATCCATCCATCCATCATTCACCATCTATCCATCCATCCATCCATCCATCCATCCATCCATCCAAGCATGCATTATCTACCCATCTATCTAAAATATTTAGTGATTCTTTCTCTTTGGGGGAATTCTCTTAGGTCCTAGAGATACAAGAGGAAAAGAGCGATCTGTGTCTTCAAGAAGCAGGGCAGGCTACACATTAAATGTCTTCCTGCAGCAAGTCTGCTTGGATTCATATGGGAACTTGGAGACGCTGCGCTGAAAGCAGATGGGAGGGAATCACAGATGGATACACAGGCAGCCTGACACCTGTGATGTCAGGGAGCAAAGGAGTTTCAGTCCTTCCTCTCCGTCTGTCCTTTCCAATACTATTGGCTGCTGTTAGAATCAGCCTGTCAGTATCTGCAGATGCCATGGTGCGCTGTACCATGGGATGAGCAATCCTCACTGCTTCACTGCTCCATTCCTAGCTCTAGCATCTGAGCCTTTGCTCTTTTTTTTCTAGCTAAAAAAAAAAAAATTGTCAAGTTGGTTGATCTCTTCAGAAAACCAACCTTTGATTTCATTGATTTTTCTCTGTGTTTTTTTTTTTAAAGCTGTGATTTATTTATTTCCACCACAATCTTTATTCCTTCCTTCTGACATTGTGGCTCCATCTCTTCTTCTTCTTCTTTCCCAAGATGAGATGAAAGTTTAAGTCATCAATGTTTAGATATTCTATTAAGATTCTTAAAAAATATTATGTGCACAGGTATTTGCCTGTGGGGGTGTGTGTGCACACTAAGGGGGACAGAGGGTATTGGCCACTTATGTGCTCAAGGAGGACAGAGAATATCACAGCCCTTGGAATGGCAGTTGTAGATGGTTGTGGGTGCTGGGACTCCTTTGCAAGAACTGGGCCATTGGGCTGGAGAGATGGCTCAGTGGTTAAGAGCACTGATTGCTCTTCCAGAGGTCCTGAGTTCAATTCCCAGCAACCACATGGTGGCTTATAACCATCTGTAATGGGATCTGATGCCTGTCCTATTCTGGTATGTCTAAAGACAGCAAGAGTGTACTCATATACATAAAATAAATAATTTTTTTAAAAAAAAGAACTGGGCCATGCCTCCATCCTCTGGATCATTAAAATATATTTTGTTCTTTATTTCAAACTTTCTTTCTTTCTTTCTTTCTTTCTTTCTTTCTTCCTTCCTTCCTTCCTTCCTTCCTTCCTTCCTTCCTTCCTTCCTTCATTTCTCTCTCTCTCTCTCTCTCTCTCTCTCTCTCTCTCTCTCTCCCTCCTTCCCCCCTCTCTCTTTGCTTATGCTTCAGTATATAAATACACAGGATGTTGTAAGTTACTAAATGGGTGTTGTGAACCAAAGCAAGAGAAGCGAGTGCCTTTAAGCACCAACTCATCTCCCACTCTACACCTTTTTAAAGAGCATTGATAACCACGATGTTTCCTGTTGGCAGTTTTAGCTCTCTCCTATAAGTTTTTGTGGATTGTCGATTCAAATCACTTTTATTCTTCTCAGAGTGTTTTGGGGTTTTCTTTATGGTTTGTTTGTTGACCATTGATTGGTCAGGAGGGTTGGTTTGTGAGCATGTATGGCTTGTGTATTTTTGTTACTTACTTATAATGCCTTTTCATGAAGTCAAAGATCATTTTGTGTGTTATTTCAATCATTTTAGAAGCCCCGAGCTCTAATATATAAGCTAGCATATGGTGTGCCTTGGTGAATACTGCATGTCGACTTGAGAAGAATATGTCTTCGTCATTCTGAGGTGGAGAGTTCTGTATAGATGTCTGTCAGAGATAGTGGTTTGGAGTATTCTCTGTGTCTTCTTATTGATCTTCTGGTAAACTGTTCTATTCACAATATATAGTGACATATTTAAGCAATTAAATAATATTCTGCTTAGCTATACCCAGTTTTATTGAAAACGTTACATAGCAGATTCAAATGGTTCCATGTGGTATTTTGAAATCTATCCCATCTGTAGGCTGAGTGACCTTCAGGTTGGAGAGACTCGAAATCCAGAAGCTTCTATGATCCCTTGATATCAGGATCTACCTCAGGGGTTTCCTGATTCAGGGCCAAGACCTCAGGATGCAGGTTTAGATTTTTCAAAAGCTACTTTAATAAGGGTTCTCAAGTGATTTGACCCCCCTTCTAGCCCACCTTCCAAAGGTAGGGGAGAAAAGTTGGTAAATAGGACCATTAGGATACAGACCTATTTAGAAGTCATTCTTTGGGGCGGTTCCAATCTCCACTGTCAGGATACCAGCATTCCAGTTTAGTATGAGGATACCAACAGTCTAGCTCAAAAATTGTCACCAAACATGAACCAGCAGAGGTGGCACAATCCAGCAGAAACAGGCCTCCTCTGTTGAATCAGCATAAGTTAATAGGAGCGACCAGAATCAGCCAGAATGCCAGGAGACAGTTCTGGCTGTGCCTTTCTCAACAAAGTGAAGATCAGGGAAGATGCAAGCCCAATGAATCATTGCATGGCTAGCTATGCGAGTGCCCCAGCCCTGTCTGTTGGGTCCTATCCTCTCTCAAAACATCATCACCTGTCCTCTCACTGCTCTGCTTCAGCAAAACATCACCTGAGTCTGCACCACATGATACAAGCAGAATTTTTCACTTCATCTGGAGCATACTTATTCATCCCCTCGCTCCTCCTGCAACCTGATAGAGTTACAGCCCCCAGGAGCTCTCTGCATTCACTTTGTCAGTTGCAGGACATAGGCTGATAGCATGTTGGGGAATTCCTTACCAGGGATCATGGTAATCTCTGTGCCCAGGTGGTTGTTGGTGTGGAATTCCTTAAGCAGGTGAGTGTAGTACTTATAGGTGATGATACAAGCTGCCTTCTTCGAAGTCTTGGTTTAACTTCATGGTCTTGGTGTGAATCTGGCCTATGTTGGCAGATCCCGGTAAAAGAGAAACACAGCTATCACTATTACGTTGCCTGTTTTCAATTTTGCCAATTATTGCCTCAGACATTTTAGGCTGTCTTGTTAGGTCATTTATGTTTACAGTTGTATGTCTTCTTGTCAGATTAGACCTTTTATTCTTATTAAGAAGGTCCTCCTTTGTGCCTAGAGACTACCCATCTCAATCTGTGAATGGTACCACCACTGCTGGCGACTGTATCCTAATGTACAAAATACATCCATACAGTTCAAGTATATCCGAGATGCTCACACTAAGGACTTGCTCTGTGGCTCTCTGAACCAATCATTTAACAGCAGTCAGCGTACTGTGTACAACAGCAGTCAGAACTTACTCCACTTAGTTAATACTTCTAAGCAGAGCATCTGTCTGCCTTCAGTGTTTTCCCTTGGTGCTTGTGGCAGAAGACCTTCCTTAGCACCCAAGCCAGAGACTTGAAGTTATTTCAGGCTTTAGTTTTAATAAGCTAGCACTGTTTGTTCAAATGAAGTATTTGAGATGATCTCTTATAAAGTGAGGTCCTTTATGCCGATTTGAATATATTCAACTTTGTTTTATCCAATAAATAATTTTATGGAAAAAATTAAGCTAGTATTCAAGCATACGTGGTCTTCAGTTGAATATGTAGTTTTCATTCTGTACCATAAAAGTTCAGCTAGCCACATTCCATGGCACATTTACTTGTCTGACTTCTTGGTGCTTTGCACCTGCTTGGCCCAAGGATTCTGCATCTTACTGGTGAAGGTGAATGGTTCATGAGTCCCAGCTTGATCTATAAACTAGTGGCCAGGCACCTAGAGGGCATTGGCTGAGTTAGAGGCTCTTTACTTCACTTGGTACTATCACATAACCAACAGGGCATCCTCAGAAACAAGAGAGGCACAGCTATGTTCTCCATAAAGATTTATTATTTCCTGGACACCCAAAGAGACTGGGCCATTTGTGATGATGTCATTATCCTGGGCCTATTGCTCTTGGTCACTGGATCTTTACCATTTACAATCATTTTTCAGAAATGTGTTTTTAGAAGAAAAGCCCACCTTTATAATCAAACCACACACACACACACACACAAACACACACACACACACACACACACACACACACACACACACACACGGGTACCTGATGTTCTCCATGGAGTCTAGAATCCCTGGGGTGATTAGGACCAAGATGTTCTCTCAGCCCATAGATAATGAGTCCATTCATATGGAAATGTGGCTGAGGCCAAGGGTAAAGTTTATTTTCTTTAATGTGTGTATCCAGAGATGAATGAGAAAGGTGCACTTTGGAAAAACAGACATCAGGCCTTAAAACACACATTGAAAATAAGAACGCCAGTAGCTTTGGCAGCTGTGTGAAGCTCAGGACTTCCTAGTAACCATCTGTTGTCCTTTTTCCACTTCCCTTCCACCTATGGGTACCACTGTCTGCTTTTAGGAGATTGAACTAAGAATAAATGTGTTTGACCTTGACTAAAAATATTCAAAAGATTCAAAGAAATATGATGTTTGCACTGGAGGCCGTGACTTGGAAGAGAATATGGGCTCAGTATGTGTGACCCCATGAGTCACCAGTCCTGATGTAAGTCCCCTGGGTTCAGATATGTTTTCTAAGAGGGGTCTATCTGGCAAAGACCTCCAGAGAAATAGCAGAATGCTTTAGAAAGCAATGGGCTTCCTGGTTCTGGAGATACTGCCACACACCCTTGGCAGTCATTCATCAACTGCTAACTTGTCCTGTCTTTGGGGCCCAGAACCAGACAGAAAAGAGCAGAAGCATCTCCAGTGGCTGAGCAGGTGGCCTCAGCAAACAGATAGTGCCATGCAACTCAAGGGTGAACCGAAGTGTCCAACTTGGAGGAGGCTATGGCTTGGTGTTGGCAGGTGATGTCACCCCGTGGCACAGTAGCCTTCAGAGGCTACCCTGACTGTAAGGCACCTGGGGACTCAGCTTTGGATGAGATAGGCAAGGGTTCAGGTCTCCTGCGGCTTCCATTTCGTTGGTTTGTAGAGTGTAGAGAGTTAACAAGGAAAAGGACACACCCATACACCATGGCCATCAATGGCCGCCGGGGAAGAGGAACACAGAAAGCACCCTATGGAGCAAGAGCTCAACTCCCTTTACTCCAGGACCAATGTGGTGGGAGGCCATTCTGCTTCTGGGTACTTGTCTCCTAACAATTCTGGAAAAGCAATTCTATGACTCAGGCAGGGCAAAGGTCTGATAGCTTGGCTGCCCAGGAATTGACGATAATCAGGGTCCTTGGGGTTCAGCTGCCTGAACAGTGGAAGCAAACGGCACTGAGCTCTGAACATCACTCAGTTCAGGGGCATTGACTCCCAGAAATAGTAAGACTCTTGTTTGCTTTGGGTTTTCTGCCCAGCTTGGGCTTCACCAGTTTGGGTCAAAGGTTATTGTATTGATTTTTAGGGGAAAGAATTGGAATAAAAAAACTAACCACAACAAAAGGGTCGAGCTGTTTGGACTCCTGAGTTCCTTCTGGAGATGACACTTTGGGGTCAGTTTAGGATCAGGGCTTCTTTGGCTCCATGATCTGGCCCTGGATTTGGGGGGAGGGCAGAGCTCATCTACAGATTTTTGAATCAATCTTCAAAAATGTGAGGTTTGACCTTAGGGAAAAAAATCCAGATTTCTGGTATTGCTTGGAAAAGAGATCTAGCAACAAAGGTTGACTTTCCACAAGGTACCATTACTGGGGAGCATTGAGTAGCAGCTTCCTCTCGAGGGTGGGCACTTTACTGTACATCCTTGCAACCATCCTTGCAGCACACCACTGGGAGTGTCTGAGGTTTTGAACATGAAGTTTAGCCAGTGGTCCTTAAGAACACCGTCACATTATTCATTTGAGAAGAAAAGCTAGCAGTGAACCTTGCACTCTCAGAACTGAAAAGACATTTCAAGAGCCACTTCCAACTTCCACCTGTGTCCAAATCAAATCCAAAGAGGACACTTGCCCATGGTCATGTACTAACAGTGACCTCGGCGAAAAACTGCTCACACGTGGACATCCCATAGCAACTATTACTCTAAGTGAACTCCAAAGCAACCCAAGAGAGCCTTCCTGTATTCTGAATTTCCTTCTCAAATGTATTGGAAGGATAAGAAAGTCTGTGTTCTCTCTCAGGCCCATGTGCATCTTAACGACCTTAAAAACTGGAGGCAAATATTGATCGTCCCTCCCTGGGCACTATCTTGTTGATTTGTGCATTGCAGTGAGTTTGAAAAGTCAAGACCATCTTTCACGTTTCTGGCACAGGAGTCTGGGGATGGGGGATGACACAGGAGAAAATGCTCTCTTCTCTCCTCAGGCACTGGGACGAAGGGAGCTAATGATACTTGTGAAAGTGTGGGCTGTTCTTTGCACACACAGAGTCTCCATTGACTTTGAAATCTGGACTGTCATCAGTCCATTTTGGCTTCTGGATCAAGAAAATGGTGACTGTGCTGCCGTGGTAAAGCTTCAGGAGACTTGGTGTCACTCAGGATGGTGACAGATGCTTCCCATTGACAGCTTTGACACAGGCGCTGCTTAGTCACTTCAGTCATTTCAGACAGTTACTGTCTAATGGGTCATTCAGTTCAACAACCTGGTGAATGAGGAAACTGGCCACAGCTGACAGATGAAGAAACTGAGGCATTGAGAAGCTAATGGATTTATCCAGGACCTCTTAACCAGTTACGCCAACACTGGGGTGTGCACCATGTTTCCTGGCACTCCATGCTGCTGCTGTATTACTTTAAGTTGGGTCTTAAGGCAAAATGCATATTCTGAAATTCTCTCTTAATGTACTATTGAGAACAGATTGGGCACGCCATTTCCTAATAGGTTAGGTCTGTGCTGCTCAATATTTAAATCATTAAACTTGCCAACATTTAAAAATTAGATCTTGGGCTGGGGAGATAGCTCAGTGGTTAAAAGCACTGTCACTTTTTCAGAGAATCCGAGTTCAATTCCCAACACCCACATGGTAGCTCACAACTGTCTGTGACTCTAGTTTCAGGGGGTCTGACACCCTCGCACAGACAAATGTGTAGGTAAAACACCATTGCATGTGAAATAAACATAAATAAATAAAAATAAAAACTAGATTTTAGCTATGTTATATACATCCCACAGTTCCAAAGCCCCACAGAACTACATCCTATAAGATATTTTTGAATACTAAAAATCCAGAACACTCCAACTTTCTGTAGAACTTCTATGAGGAAAAAGCACTGTGGCAGTTAAAGAACCAGAGATGCAAGGAAACTTAAAAAGCATACAGTGAGACCCAGGTTTTGAGAAGCTCACAGCTCAGATATCACAGCTAAGCCCCTCCCTGGCCTTCTGTTCCTGCTCCCAGCCTGGCTTCCTTGTGGATCCCACACTTCCCATGGAAAGTAGCTCATCTTTGCTTTCCTACTTGCTCTGTTCCCTGAGGGTTGGACTGTGACATGGCTGTCAGTACCTGCACACTCATTTGGCATTGTAAGAATCTTAAAGAGAGACATGGTGGAGGGTATAGACTTTGAACTACAGATGACAGCTGCAGATACTTGGGCAGCTTATGAGAACCTGGACCCTGAGCGTGACCACCTGTAAAGGGAAGTTTGACCTCAGAGGGTCTGGAAATGTCTGTTTAAAGGATCTGGTCAAACACCCCAGAGCCACAGCTATGGTCACTACCTTGCTGTAAATGACTTACATGTCACCGCCATTGCTCTGGATAGATGCTCTGCAAGGGCACACTCCATGTGTCATTGCTCTATCCTTGAGCTAGCCCCTATTGATAATAAATTCTACAAGTATCTAATGAATATAATAAATATTGGTTAAAACAATAAAAGGTTTAGTCTCAGAAGAAGTTTGTTATCATAAGCTTTCTATGTCTTTCCTTCTTTCCTTCTTTCCTTCTCTCTTTCTCTTTCTCTCTCTCTCTCTCTCTCTCTCTCTCTCTCTCTCTTTTTCTTTCTTTCTTTCTTTCTTTCTTTCTTTCTTTCTTTCTTTCTTTCTTTCTTTCTTTCTTTCTTTCTTTCTTTCTTTCTTTCTTTCTTTCTTTCTCCTCTTAAGATGGGATCTCATTATGTAGTCCTGGTTGACTTAGAACTCATTGTGTACACCAGACTGATTTGAATTCACAGGGGCTCACCTGCCTCTGCCTTCCAAGTGCTGGGATTACAAGTATGCACCAAGACAACACCCAGAGGAAGTTCCCCTCCCAGGTGCTCTAACACTCCCAGGATCAACGGATCAGAGGTGAGGCGGATACAAGAGTAACCAGGACCAGTGGGATCCAGGCTTGTAGGAACTCTGCCCAACCAGTAGCACAGGTTCCTTCTGGTCTGAGCTGGTGACCTTGGGCCAAAACTCTGCAGCCAGTCCCACAACACCCAGAGGAAGCTCCACTCCCAGGCACTTTTACACACCCAGGATCCCAGGATTCCAGGATCCCAGGACCTTGCTCGCACCAGGATCTGAGGGTCCCAGAGGCAGCTTGATTCCCAGGAGCTCAGACACACCCAGGATCTCAGGATCCCAGAATCACAGGATCACAGAGACAGCTTGACTATGAGGGGTTCTGACACAACCACGATCACAGGAAGGACAGGCTCCAGTCAGATATAATGAAGGCAGGTAGCACTAGAGATAACCAGATGGCAGGAGGCAAACGCAAGAACATAAGCAACAGAAACCAAGATTACTTGGCATCATCAGAACCCAATTCTTCTACCATAGCAAGTCCTGGATACACATTCACACTGGAAAAGCAAAATTTGTATCTAAAAATCACTTCTCAGGATGATGATAGAGGATTTTAAGAAGGACATAAATAACTCCCTTAAAGAGATACAGGAGAACACAGGTAAACAGGTAGACACCCTTAGAGAGGAAACACACACACACAAAAATCCCTTAAAGAATGACAGAAAAGCACAATCAAATAGGCAAAGGAATTGAACAAAACCATCCAGGATCTAAAAATGGAAATAGAAACAATAAAGAAAAATGAGACAACCCCGTAGCTAGAAAACCTAGGAAAGAGATCAGATACCCAGCAAAACTCTCAATTACCATGGATAGAGAAAACACTATATTCCATGACAAAAACAAATGTACACAATATCTTTCCACAAATCCAGCCCTACGAAGGATAATAGATGGAAAACATCAACAGAAGGAGGGAAACTACACCCTAGAAAAAGCAAGAAAGCAACCTTTCAGAAAACTCACACAAACATAATTCCACCTCTAACACTAAAAGTAACAGGAATAGCAATCACTTTTCCTTAATATTTCTTAATATAAAATTAATATTACCAACATATCATAATCGATTGAAATTCAAAAATATGAGGAATTAGAAATTTGTTGGCTCTTACCCAGTGGTCTCTCTAATTTGGTAATTGGAGAACTATGCCCAATATAGTCCATATACACTTTCTTCTTGTTTGTACGTGACAGTGTCTTGCTGTGTACTACATAGTAGTCTTGAAATTGTGCTTCTCCTATCTCAGCCTCTTTATAAGTAGGATTGTTTATTTGATGTTTTTACACTATACTATGGTTTTTAGAACAGCTTACACATTTCAAAATTATTCATACAGCCAAAAGAAATGTAGACAACTAATTTGGGAGGTAGTTTCTAAGAGAACAACCAAGAGTGAGACTGAATGTTTTGTTTGATATTTATAATTATTGTATCAATTTTGAAGAAGATGACCTTATAAGTTACTCTTTTTCTGAGATGAATGTTTTTCAAAATCATCACAGCCAAGGAACCAGAATCTAACCCTCACCTAATGTCTGTGCCACCCTTCCAAGCAGAACCATTGTTCACTGAAACAGTTGATGAATGACTTCATAGATAGACCATCTTAATGCACACACCATTTCTTATATGAATGTAACCTGTTCCTTGTGGGCCAAGAATGATGACAATCACTCAAGTCATATAGTTTTGACCATAGCAGGAAGTCTGTATTCAAATAACTGTGCCTACAATTCATTCCTTGGCGCAGCAGAACTATCAACTCTTAGCTTAGCTACTATGGAGGTAAAAATCCTTTGGTGATGTGAGGGACACTGAAGTACAGCCATATTACAATGAACTCCAACATCTAAAAGTTGTTCTTATTTTGGATTTCTATCTCAGTAAGAGCCAAGATTTCAAGTTCTACTAAAAAACAAAACAAACAAAAAGACTTTATCTTTTTATGTTCATTTAATAACATGTCCATCATTTTTATGATTGGTTTAAAAAATATACTGTGTTGAATATAATAAAAATTAAAATTAAAATAGAAAACAAACAAACAACAACAAAAAACTAAGTGTGCACCAATATGACTGGCTTAGGAGAAATCCATCTTAAGACCTTTGTAGATGCCTGATAATGCGATCAAATGGAAGTTTATATAGTCTACATATCTCCATGATGAACTTTGATCTATTTGATCTATTTGCTATCTTACTTTACTGCATACACACCTTTCTTAAACCCAATAGGAAGCTTACATGCTATAAAATGACACAGCCTTATGCTCCATGTAAGGGCCACTTGAACACAAATCCTGAGATGTCCTTCCAGTGGATATGATAAGCCAGACGATCACGTGGCTAGCCAACGAGTAGCAGATATAGCAAGGATAGCTGGTCCTGGGATGATTCATGTCCAGTGGAATAGAACAAAATTTCCTCATAGCACTCGGAAAGACATGCAACTTAAAACTTGTGAGATTTTTCTTTCCAGAGTTTTCTATTTGAAATTTGATCATGGGTAACTGAAACCATGGAAAGCAAAAGTTACACACCAGGGGAGCATAGTCTAGATCAGCTCCACACCAGATGCACACATCTCCAATAGCAAGTGCCTTTGTCGTGGTTGCCTGGATGTTGCTTGCACATCCAGCAATGGGGACCTCATTACCTATAGATAGTGCTTGGCTGCTTGGACCCCGCAGCTGGACTGTCATTAATGTCTGCTTGAGCCGCAGATAGATAAGGGTCCTGGACTTGAAGCCATCTTTCTTGGCCCCTCAGCCATATGAACCTCTTGCCTTTGCAGAAACAGGGTACCGCAAATTGTGTCTCCAGCCAGCTTTGTGAGATTTCATGACTATCACTGGGGGCGGGGAGAGGTGGAAAATGAGCCCAGAGACTCTGACTATTAAACACATTACCTGCATTTATGGTTCTCGTGCCCCAAGGCCTGGGATAAATCGGAGAAGGAAAAACATTCCACTCCGGCTCTCAGTGACCCCTGAAGGAAACCCCCCATGGAGTCGTTTAGGATAGTAATTTGAGCATAGACTCTGGCATGTTCCTAGCCTTCCCTCCATAAACTCAGGAGCCTCATGATAATCGGCACCAAAGTGCTTGAAAATGTGGCCCAGAACCCTTCCAGATGAGGGGTCGGGCTCAAAGAAATAAAAAGTTAAGGGCGCGTTGCTATGGCATTACCATTGAGGGAGTGTGCACGGACTTCAAACTGTGCACTGAAAGTATGTTCTTTCTGTGTGCTCTGCCCATGAAACGCTAAGCCAGCAAAACCATTAAAACGTCAGACAGGGAACCAGGTGGGAGAAATGCATGTTTAATAGCAAACATGTAGCCCATGGTAATTGTGTCCCCTGAAGAGTTAAAGATGGGGGGAGAGAGGAATTGTGAAGAAAGCAAGCCTCTCCTGAGCAGGCAGCCTTCCCTCCTCACCAAGCAAAGCCCACAAAACCATCACCACTCCTTTCCCTTCATTAACTCTCTGCAGTAAATTAACCAGCAAGTCCCAAGTTCCAACTTACTCTCAAAATATTAGGTTGCAATACACAAAGTCGCCAGCATCCACACTTCTTCCGTCTATTTAAAAAGTGTCAGCTGTAGGCTTCAACTTAATTAAATCTCAGACTAGCTCCATTGTGCCCCTCCATTGTCACCATCTTGGTGCAAGTGGTTTTGTCCTCTTTCAAGGAGAGTTCAGGACACGCAAGCGCTGCTGTGAGGGAGAGACGGTCTGGAGAAGGTGGCTTTCTGGTTTGCAGTGTCTTTCTCTGAACTGGAAAGAACAGGGCTCTTGCTTGCTTCTGCGGGCCTCTCTGGGGGGACTTCCTGAAGGACAGCTCCTGTTTGGCCTAATACAGACCTCAGGCGAGCAGCAGCGCTCTGCTTGATGAGCAAGTTCTTCAGATTCAGGGTGAGACAGTGTGTGTGGAGAAGCAGTGCCACCTAAGGAGGAGCTGGGCTGAGGTCTTAAGGGAGGCATTGCAAAGCGCACATAGTGTGGCTGGAGAGACGGCTCGGTGGTTAAGAGTACTTGCCGCTTTTCCAGAGGACCTGGGTTCAGATTCTAGGACCCACCTCAGGCAGCTCAACTGCCTATAGCTTCACACGCAGGGGATCTAATGCCCTCTTCTGGCCTCTGTATACACACACACACACACACACACACACACACACACACACGCAATTAGACTTTTAAAAGGAGGTAACTTGGGCTGGAGAGATGGCTCACTGGTTAAGAGCATCAACTGCTCTTCCAAAGGTCCTGAGTTCAAATCCCAGCAACCACATGACGGCTCACAGTCATCCGTAATGACATCTGATGCCCTCTTCTGGGGTGTCTGAGGGGCCAGAGCAAGAAGAAAATGTGTCTGAAGACAGCTACAGTGTACTTACATATAATAAATAAATAAATCTTTTTTAAAAAAAAGGAGGTAACAGCTCAATTCTTTCCAAATTTGAATAACTGGATATACAAACATTAAAAGGCATTGACCTTCTACTAAGACAAGTCTGAAGACACATCAAGATACACAACCACACTGCAGGATTCAAAGAGAGACTCTTACAAGCAACTAGAGAGAAGAGATTTACCTCATGTAATGGTTTCTCAGTCAAACTGATTGCTCAGTGGGAAACTAGGAGGCTGCAAGGTAGTGTGTGTGTGTTAGTGTGTGTGTGTGTGTATGTGATATTTAATATATACCATCTTTACCATCACCACCACCAACAAAGATGCATTAGCCAAGAAATTTTCATCTAGCAAGACTGTAAATGGAGGAGAGAGTAAGACATTTCTAGTTGAACAAAAGGTGATGAATTCATTGTCATTTTCTTGGGGGTGTAAACAAATGTCTGTTATCTACAGACAGGGCACCAGTAACTGACCAGTTAAAATTTCTACTCAAGTCTGGCTTGGTGAATGAATGAGTTTAACTGAGTTTACTTATGGGAGCAATTAACTGGTGGCTGTACCACTAGAGAAAGGCCCCGCTCTTCCCAGCAATTGCTAATCCTTATGTCCTTGGGGAGAGGAAGAGCTTTGTACCTCATAGCACCACCTCATGCGCTCTCGTGTAGCCCGTAGTGTGCCACCTTGTGAGGTACTTGTACACATAGCCACATGCATCTTGTGAGCCCGCTCTGTTTTCCAGGAGGAGGAGATGTTAGCAGGTTCAATCTTGTGATGGTCTTGCTCTGATTTAAAGACTTCAATGGTCATGTTATGCTCTGATGATAAAAACCCATCCTACCTGGTCCTAGCTCTTATTTTTTTTTTTGTCCCTTTTTCTACAATGCTTAGTAAGGCTTGGAGGAAAAGGTATAGTCTCCATTTAGGGCTGAACATTCAATATCAGTAAAACTTAATACTTTGGCCACTTAGTAATCTTTTCAGTAACTGTTTCCCTCTCCTAAGCCTGTATGACCACAGTTATCAGGAACAATAATCTATGGAAAAAATAAAAATGTTTGGAAGAAAATTTGATAGTCATGTCACATCCACTAAAGAAAACATTAGCAATTGTATCCCCTTAGGGCTTAGGACCCTTTTCATCAAAGGACTTTTGTCCTGGTTTAAAGTACCAGACCAGGGGTGGGATTGGGGGGCCAGAGAGATGCTCAGAGGTTAATAGCACAGACCGCTCTTCCAGAGGTTCTGAGTTCAGTTCCTAGCAATCACATGGTGGCTAACAACCTTCTATAATGGAATGAAATGTCCTCTTGTGGTGTGTCTGAGGACAGCTACACTGTACTCACATAAACCAAATAAATAAATCTTAAGAAATTAAAAATAAAAAATAAAGTACCAGACCTGAGTTTTCTCTATGGAGTAGGTCTTGAATGCAGAAAGCAGTTGGTTGCCCCCGGAACTATTGTGCCAGTGTTGTTCATGGGGACACATTTCATCTGACATGTTGATGGTGCAGCACTCAGAGTCCACGGCTGAGAAGGACTATTGGCTACAAAGCCCTCTTAGCAGTTCACATAGTGCTTTGGGCATGAACCAAGCCAGTCGCCAGGGAGGGGACTTCCATCTTAGTCTGAGCTCTCTCTCTCTCTCTCTCTCTCTCTCTCTCTCTCTCTCTCTCTCTCTCTCTCTCTCTGTGTGTGTGTGTGTGTGTGTGTGTGTGCACAGATATGGAAGTCAGAGGTCTCCTTGCTGAAGTTACTTTCTCCCACATGTGGGTTCTAGAGATCAATCTCAGCTTATCAGGCTTAGAAGCAAGCACCTGCGACTTCTGAGCCATCTCACTGTCCCCTAGTTTGATTTCTTCATGTCTTTTCAACCCAAAGCATGATTGAAAACATGAAACAGGTCTTGTTGTCTAGTTCTGGCATGCAACTGGTAGTAGTGACAGTAGCCTGTCATGGCTTGTGGCTTCAGAGATCTCTCTGGCCATTGACTTATGTCAGAAGGGAACACAGGCACTGAGACACCCCACCCCCAACCCCAACCAACAATCTTGTGGCTGCTCGGAAAGTGCCCTCTGTCCACACAGTGCTTTATTTCAAACCCTTTAATTGTCTTATTTTATTTATTTTAATGTTCTTGCAGATGTTTCCCTCAAATCTACAAGTCATTCAAGAGTTAGCACTACAGGGAGAGGAGTTGTCAGTGAATAAAAATAAAAAATATTGTATGGAAGTCTTAAAGAATTAATAAAAAATATTTTCTAAAGGAGCTAGCACTGCAAAATGAAACTTTTTTACAGAGTGTGGGCAAGTTCTCCCAGCTCATTGCCCATTCCAAACAAATGCCAATTGGTCTCTGGAGGCCAAGGGGATACTAAAATAAAACATTAGTAAGGGCCAAGATGGCATGAGAGGATCCCTTCACTTGTGTCAACTGTTTTCTAAAAAGAGTCTACTAGGTACAACGTCATGGTTGGGAGACACCATCTCCGTCCACAGCCTCCATGACCCATCTGGCCTTCTCAACCTGGGGTGCTGCCTTGGGGTTCCAGTTTCTCCCCACTCCTCAGACTCAGAGGGAGAGCTTTCACTACTTGGCCTGGCCCAGGGCCAAGGGGAACAAAGCTGCGCTCTGCTGGAGTTAGTTCCTGGGGTCTGACAGGCTCTGGCTGTCACCATGGCTGCCACCTCTCCTGAAAAGGCTCCAAGCAGGGTGAAGCCTCCATGCCCAGTATACTTCCTTGCAGGGAAAATGGTACCCAGTGTACCCAGCGGGGGTGGGGGTAGATAAGTGCCCACCCCTAGGTTGAGCTTGCTCTTTTCTATTCTGTCATTTATTTCTTCTTCCAGTCCCTTGGTGAGCAGTTGCCGAGGCCCCAAAGCCACCCTGAAGCTCACATGCAGGGTATCTGGCTTTTGATTAAACTTCCCAGAGAAATCGGACGCAGCACAAATTTCCCTCCATCTAGTTTGGAAAGACCTGCGCAGATGCCCCTTCTGCTGTCCCCTCTCCTCGTCTCCCCCGGAATGATCAAGTGCTTTCCTAACTCCATTCCACAGTGGTCTAAGTCATTCAGCTCTGCCAGAGTCTCCTGCCTTAGAAAGAATATTAGCCCACCAAAGGCTCAGCAGAGCCTCTGAAGGGTCATACCAATGGGTCGGGTTCCAAGATCCTTGCTGAGTCGGCCTCTTTTTCAGTTCGCCTGTGAACACAGACATACAAGTCCAGTGAGTTGGGCCTCAAACACTACTTCTCTTGTAGTTTGTTTCCTCAGTAATGCAGTGCCTTCGGATACTCAAGGGGACTTGAGCAGGTGGTTACTAGATGAAACAGTCCATTGGGGCTTGGGCAAGTCTCTTTCATTTCTTATTTAAAAATCTTTCACAGACCAGTGAGGTGGCTCAGTAGGTAAAAGATGCATGTCTTTAAGCCTGATGATGTGTTCGATTCCCAGATCCCCCTTGAAAGTAGGAGAGAATTGACTCCCGCAGGTTGGTTTCTGACCTTTCAGTGTGCTGTAGTGTATGTGAATCCAGACATGCAGGCAAGCAGGGACACACACACATGTGGGCATGCATGTCTGTGCATGTGCGTGCCTGTGAGTAGGCATGCTGTTCCTCCCTTATAAACCTTTTCTAAGTCAGAATCAGCTGAGTGGCAGAGTAGTCCCTGATTACCGCAGTTTCCTGTACTTGGCCTGATCTGCATGCTAAATCATGGATTCTGGATTTTTGCTTCCTCTGTACTGAAGTCTGCCTCTGAGAGTGACCTTCTACCATTTCTCCCTTGCTCTCTCCCTCATCAGTCTGAGTTTTCCAGTGGGTTCCAGGAATTTGGATCTCAGAAGGGGCTCTTGGGACTAACTTGTTTTACTTTTCCTGGTGATGTGTTAAAACACCAGGATAAATGCAGCTTACGAAAAAAGGGCTTTATTTTGGCTCGCACACTGATGTAGAGCCCATCATTGCGAGGAAGTCACAGCAGCAGGAGCCAGAGGCAGCCGACCATTGCTTCTGCAGTTCAGAACCAGGGAGTAATTTATTTTTGTGTTTAGCCCATTTTCTCCTTTTTATACAGCTCAGGGTCCCATCCCAGGTGCCACCTGCAGGAATCAGGTTTTCCCAGTTAATATTAGCCTAATCAAGATAATTCCCCTAAATGTGCTCACAAGCCACTTCTCCAGCGATTCTAGATCTCATTAAACTGACAATTGAAATTAACAATCTTTTCCAGTCTTTAGAAATGGCAAGCTTGGGTGAAGAGATGGTTCAGTGGTTATGAGCGCAGGCTGTGCCATTCTAGCTGGGTATGCCCACTACCCAGATGATCTGCCTGGGACAATCTACAGAGCTGATTGGCAAGGGGGGGGTAGTGTTTCCAAAGCCCCATTGTTTATCTCAGGCCTTGCTTCTAGGTCAAGAGGAGCCATTCTGGGCCCCAAGACCATCCTGCCTCCTTGTGGAAACCTTCAGGGGAACCCAAAACTAACCCTATCCTTGGAACCCTATCCAACAACACATCCTACTGGATGGTCCATCTGGAACAGCCTGCAGAATTGGTTGAGGCTGTCTCTTCAGCTGGGTCTGACTGGTACACAGCCTACAAGGTAGGGGCTGTCTTTGACACTGTCTGCAGAGTGGGGACTTCCTGAGTCACAGCCAACAGAGCAGGGTACCCTGATGACCATTGTTGGGCCCATAGCTTTCCCCACTTTCCTGAGAAGATATGCTACCATTGGGATCATACAGCCAACATCAGGGAAAAACAGATGCCTAAAGTACAGCTTAAGTACATAATCAACAAGTCCGAGGGAAATGTGGCACCAGCAGAGCCCAGCTATCCTGCTACAACAAATCCTGGATATCTTAATGAAACTGAAACACAAGAAGAGGATCTAAAATCCAATCTTACAAAGATGATAGAGGGCTTTAAAGAGGACATGACTAAATCCACTAATGAAATACAGGATAATAAATTCAAACATGAAAAAAGGAAGCAAATAAATATAAAGAAATATAGGAAAATACAACAAAACAGGTAAAGGATTTGAATAAAACTGTTCAAGACCTGAAACAGGAAATGGAAGCAATAAAGACAAAACAAACTGAGACAATCTCGGAGACGGAAAACCTAGGAGAGAGAACAGGAACTACAGGCATAAGCATCACCAACAGAACACAGGAGATGGAAGAGAGGATCTCAGATGTAAAAGATACAATAGACAAAAATCAAAGAAAATGAAAAATTCTAAAATGTTCATAACATAAAACATCCAGGAAATGTAGGACATTATGAAAAGACTAAGCCTAAGAATAATATAAAAAAAGAAGATTCCAGCTCAAAGGCCCAGAAAGCATCTTCAACAAAATCAGAGAAGAAAATTTCCCTAACAAAAAGAAAGAGATGCCTATAAAGGCACAAAAAGCTTACAGAACACCAAAGAGATTGGACCAGAAAAGAAATCCTCCTGACACACAATAATCCAAACACTAAATATACAGAATTTTAAAAGCAGCAAGGGAAAAAGGTCAAGTAACATATAAAGGCAGACCTATCAGATTTATACCCAATTTCTCATCTGAGACTCTAAAAGCAGAGGTCTTGGAGACCCTAAGAGACCCCAGATGCCAACCGAGGTTACTATACCCAGCAAAACTTTCAGTCACCATAGATGGCGAAACCAAGATAGTCCATGACAAAATCAAATTCAAATAGTACCTTTTCACTAACCCAGTTCTACAGAGGGTACTGGAAGAAAAACTCCAACCCAAAGAGACTAACTATACTCAAGAAAACACAAGAAATAAATAATATCACATCATTAATGCCAATAAAAGACACACACACACACACACACACAAAACCATCACCAACATCAAAATAACAGGAAACAAACATCATTAGCCATTAATGTCTCTCAACATCAATGGACTTAAATTCCCAGGATAAGGCGCAGGCTAACAATGGATGTGTAAACAGAATCTGTCATTCTGCTATATACAAGAAACACATCTCAGCAACAAAGATAGTCATTATCGCATCATAAAGGACTGGAAAAAGGTTTTCCAAGCAAATGAACCCAAGAAACAAGCTGGAGTAGCCATTCTAATATCTAATAAAATAGACTTCCAACTGAAAATAAAAGAACAGGGAAGGACACTTCATTCTCATGAAAGCAAAAATCCACCAAGAGGACATCTCAATTCTGAAAGTAATTATATACTATGACCAAATTGGATTTATTTCTGAAATATAAGGGTAGTAAACATGTGAAAATCAGTGGGATATAAAATACTAAATAAAAAGCACTATGTCTGGAATGAATTATCTCTATTGAGATTACTGCCCAATGAGGTCCATCAACCTCCAAATACTACAGGTTATTATCATCTCTGCTCTTGGATACCCTCCAGACGTGACACTAAGACCTTATTGCAGAAGATACCACTTCTGTGAGTCACAGAACATTGAGAAATCAAGCTAGTACTGATTTGGAATCCTCATCCTAGTGACTAGCTTTCATAATGCTGGAAGGTATTGTGCTTGCTACTGAAGAAGAAAACTAATCATTAATCTACTCCAGTTGTGGACCCTGCAAACCACAATAATTGCCTCACTGGCAATATATGACCACTAATGAATTAGTGGCACAGATGGAACAAATGCAACTATTATTCTATGATTGGATTTTAAGTTCATTCTGTAAGTAAGTACCCATACTTTGAATAGTTATTATGGACAAAATACTGTTGATAGGTCATAGGTCCTAGAAAACCTACTGTTAGTACTCTGTTAGTGAGTTATAATATTAAACCAAATTCTAGTGATTTCCCTTTATCCCTCTAGATTAGTGCATCTCTCAAACCTTATCAAAGAAGCTGCCTTTCAGTAGATAGTGATTACCATTGAGCCCACAACCATTCACTGTGCAGAGAATAAGAAGTAAAGAGTACTCAATACTAAATGGGACATCTATAATACACCCTACCTTCTCCCAAGGATCAAGATCACTGCAGAAGAAGGGCAGAAATCTTGAAAGAGGATGAGGTTGTGTAATTGAGTTGGAAAATACTGATGTTTTTGGTAGCCATTGGATATGGACATAATAGGAACAGTTGCACATATAAACTCACAGTGGTTGGGACAATATTGCACAAGACCTTTGTAAGCTAAAGACAGACATGGAATTCCACCCCCGACTGAGGAACTATTGACAATTAATAACTGTCAGGAGAGAGAGAGAGAGAGAGAGAGAGAGAGAGAGAGAGAGAGAGAATCCTTGAAGAGTATGTTCTATCACATTCCAGGAGATGACCACATACCTAAGAATATATTAGCAGCAATAATGAGTCACAAAACAAGCAGACACATTAAGAACACAAAATTAGGCAGGAATGAATTGGGGGTAGGTCTGGGAAGAGACGTGGGGGGATGGATATGATCAAAATACAATGTAGGAAATTCTCAATACAAAAATATATAAAGAAAAAAGAAAGACCTTGAAAGAAAAGAAGGAAGGAGTAAAACACACACTATCCCCTCAACTGATTCAATGAATGAATTTTCAAAACCAACGCCCTCTCCTGAGAGACACCAAACGAGTTAGGACAAGGTAGAAACTGGTGATATCATAAGGTCATGGCTGACTTCAGATTAAGCACAAGAGATGATGCTTTTCCCTATAAAAGGACAAAATGACAAAGATTTTTTCCCTTTACTATTTCTATTTAAGATACTATTGTAGCTTCTAGAAAGATCCCTGATCAAAAAAAAAACAAAAAACAAAAAACAAAAAACAAAAAACCAAAAACCGTGAAGCCCCCTCATTAGACAGGAGAGAAGTAAAATTACCTCTGTTAGCAGATCCACTATCACATTCATGGAAGACAGAAAAGATCTGCAGAGCAAACAAACAAAGTTAGAACTAATAAATGACTCAGCAGCCCAGCAGGGCAGGAAGTGAGCTCATGAACATCATTTGTGTTTGTGTGGACCAGCAGTGAACAGCATAAAAAGTATGAGAAGAATTCATAATAACATAAAATATTGTGTAATAGAGAGGAGACCAGGACCACCCATGGCAGAGCAACTCTCTGTGTTGAGGCAAGGTTCTAGGAGCTGGGGGAGAAACAGGAGGGAAGCTAGACAGAATCCAGCCCTTCTGGCTAGCCAGCCAGCCTTCATATCATGTGCTTCCAGTCCACTGCTAGCTCTCTCTCACTATACACCCTCCGCCCGAACATAACTCGGATTTAGCAAGCTGGTGTGGTCCTGTCATGCTCTTACCCTCCACTGCCTTTCTCCTGTTTCTTTACTATCTTCTTTTCCTTTTCCTGTTCTGGAGCCCAGCCTGGTGAGTAGGATCTCAGTCTCCTGAGAAACAGGACTCTTTCCTGTGATCTGATCGCATCTACTGGCCTCCCTTTAATCCACCTTTAGACCAAACTCCCTCCTCTCCTGTTCTTTTCATCCCTAAGTGCCTGCTTCAATTTATGTTCTCCAGTTTCTATCACCTCAGCACTTATAGTCTTACTACATTTTCTTCTTTCTTTCTTTCTTTCTTTCTTTCTTCCTTCCTTCCTTCCTTCCTTCCTTCCTTCCTTCCTTCCTTCCTTCCTTCCTTCCTTCCTTCCTTCCTTCCTTCTCCTTCCTTCCTTCCTTCCTTCCTTTTCTTCTTTCTTTCTTTCTTTCCTTTCTATCTCTTTCTTTCTTTCTTTCTTTCTTTCTTTCTTTCTTTCTTTCTTTCTTTCTTTCTTTCTTTTTCAAGACAGGGTTTCTCTGTGTAGCCCTGACTGTCCTGGAACTCATTCTGTAGACCAGGCTGGCCTCGAACTCAGAAATCCACCTGCCTCTGCCTCCCAAGTGCTGGGATTACAGGCGTGCGCCACCACTGCCTGGCCTTACTACATTTTCTTTTCTTTTCTTTCTTTCTTTCTTTCTTTCTTTCTTTCTTCTTTCTTTCTTTTCTTTCTTTCTTTCTTTCTTTCTCTTCTTTCTTTCTTTCTTCTTTCTCTTCCTTCCTCCTTCCTTCCTCTACCTTCCTTCCTTCCTTCCTTCCTTTCTTTCTTCTTTCTTCTTTCTTTCTTCTTTCTTTTCTTTCTTTCTTTCTTTCTTTCTTTTCTTTTCTTTCTTTCTTCTTTAAAGATTTATTTATTAAGTACACTGTAGCTGTCTTCAGACAGTCCCAGAAGAGGGCCATCAGATCTCATTACAGATGATTGTGAGCCACCATGTGGTTGCTGGAATTTGAACTCAGGACCATCAGAAGAGCAGTCAGTGCTCTTAACCACTGAGCCATCTCTCCAGACCACTACATTTTCTTTTTATTTTTACTTACTTTCCACGTACACACACAGAATGAATGTATTAATACACAAAGTGCTGTCAGTGTCCCATTACTCCCTATAAAAACTACCGCTTTAGAAGTGATTGCTCTTACTCTGTTTTTATGGGTCTACCCTTGGCTACTAATGCTTGTTGTAGACAGTGTTCTGGGTCAGAGGAGGACAGGGATACAGCCTGTTGGTCCAAAAGCCAGTATAATAGAGAAAAACAGTACCTCAATTCTACTAGAACCCAGTCTCTCTTAAGGATCGCAAATAATTGCATCAAAAGCAGGGTGACAAATGGACAAATGCTCCCAAACCAACGAACCCAATAAAGAGTATGACCCTCTCCCGAGGCCCAAATCCTAACACAAAAACATAAGCAACAATGTGCTTCCACCAAAAATTATTAGTGCCGTAGTAGTGGTCACCAAGGAGAGTAACTTTGATGATACGCCAAATAAAGAATTCAAAGGAATGAGCATAAATATTTTCAAAAAAAATCAAATAGCAAGTGAAGAAAACCCTTTTTTTTAACCCCAAGAGAATACAAACAGCTGAAGGAGATAAGAAAGGAAATACAGGATATTCTATAAAGAGATGGAAATAGAGACAAAAACCCCTCAAACCCACACTAAAATGAACAGTCAGTAAATCAAATCAAAACCTGTACAGAAGGGCTCATCACTAGAAAAGATCATGGGAAAGATGGAAGGTCAAAGCTTGAAGACAAGATGGAAGAGCTGGGTCATTCAGGAAAGGATAAAGGTAAAGCTAAAAACACAAAACAAAAACAAACAAATAAAAAAAAATCGATCTGGGCAGTGGTGGTGCATTCTTTTAATTCCAGCACTTGGGAATCAGAGGCAGGCAGATCTCTGTGAGTCCAAGGTCATCATGGCCTACAGAGTGATTCTGGGTCAGGGGTAAATAGAGAAACTGTCTTGAAAACATTTGAAAGTAACATGCAAGATCTTAGAAATATCCTGAAGGGGAAAAAAGGAAACTATAAATTATAGGAAAAAAGAAAGAGAATTCTATGCCAAAGGCACAGAAAATATTTTCAATATAATCATAGCAGAAATGTCTTCAAATCTAGGGAAAGAGAAGCTCTTCTAAGAAAGGAAGCATGTAGAACACCAAACAGAACTAGAAAGAAACTCCCCACCTTATAGTTAAATACATACATACATATATATATATATATATATATATATATATATATATATTGTCTTATACATCTTACTCCATTAATTTCTGCCCTGATCTTAATTACTTCTTTATATCTACTGCTTTTGGGGTTGGCTTCTTATTTTTCCAAGTGTTAAAGTGTATTGTTAAGTCATTTATTTGAGAACTCTCTGCTTTCTTTCTTTCTTTGTTTAATATATAGACATAGCTATGAACATGTCTCTTAGGACTGCTTTGGTCTAGTGTCCTTTATTTTCCTTCAGTTGTAGGAGTGCCTTTAATTTCTTCATGATTTATCCAAGGAGCCATTCATCATTCAGCAAGTATCTTGGTTAATCTTCGCAACTTTGTAGATTTTCTGTAGATTCTTTGTAGTTTCCCACATTCTGGATCCCAAGCTTTATTCGATTATGATCAGGTCAAACATATGAAGCTGTTTCAATTCTGCTGTGTTCTCTGAGACTTAGCTTATGTCTTATATGGTTTAGAGAACATTCATAGAGTCCTCTGAAGGTTGGATATTCTTCTTGGTTTGAATAGAATGCTCTCTAGATATCTATTAAGTTCATTTGAAATTTGATGTCATTTAATTACAGTGTCTCTCTGTTGACTTTTTGTCTGGATGACCTTTTTCCAATAAAGAAAGAGTGTAGAGATCTACAAGGGAAAACAAAAACAAACAAACAAACAAGAATTGGCCAAATCACATATAAAGACAGAGTGCTAAGAATGACAGATGATCTGTCAACAAAAAATTTAAAGGCCAGAGGTCATGGAATGACGTCTTTCGAGTTCAAGCTAGCAACCCTAACCACTGCACACATCAAGATCTTTTGTCATAGGTGATGGAAAAAGAAAAACATTGCGTGATGAAAGAAAAGTAAAGAACTTTATGACTATCAAGACAGCTCGGCAGAATGTAATAAGAGAATCCTTCAGACTGAAGAGAGTGACAAACACATCCAAGAAGCTACATAGGAAAATAATGGTAGAACATTAGCTAAGCAAACGAGGGTCAGGAAAGCATCAAACTTTATGAAATTATCAAAGATGACAGGAATCAATACAATATTGTCAAGAATACCTGAATATTCATGGTCTTAATTACCCAACAATTTTGACCCAGACTAGAAGACTGAATTTAAAAATGGGATCCATCTACTTGCTACCTCCAAAAACCAACCAAACAAAAAACAACACAAACGAAAACAAAAACAAATCCAAAAAACCTTAAACTCAAAGGTAGACATTATTTATAGTGAAAGGATATAAAACAAAACATTTCAACAAAACCAAACTAGAAAGTAAGTGTCACTATTATAATCTCATAAAGCATATCAGACAAAAACTAATGAGCATGCTTGGAGTCAGTCAGTTCATATGTAATTATTCCAACAAGAGGAAACTACATCTCTGAACATTTGTGTACCAAGTTGTATAAAACAAAACTGCCATACTCAGTTTTATAAAATAAACCCTACAAAATGTAAAGCCATGGATTCACCTCAACACAGCCATAGTGGGTGCTTTAGTCCTCCATATATTGGAAAAAAGTCATCCAGACAAAAAGTCAACAGAGAGACATTGTGATTAAATGACATCAGATTTCAAATGAACTTAATAGATATCTAAAGAACATTCTATTCAAACCAAGCAGAATACCCAACCTTCAGAGGAGTCTATGAATGTTCTCTAAATCATATAAGACATAAGCTAAGTCTCAGAGAACACAGGAGAATTGAAACAGCTTCATATGTTTGACCTGATCATAATCGAATAAAGCTTGGGATCCAGAATGTGGGAAACTACAGAGAATCTACAGAAAATCTACAAAGTTGCGAAGATTAAACAAGACACTTGCTGAATGATGGATGGCTCCTTGGATAAATCATGAAGAAATTAAAGGCATTCCTACAACTGAAGGAAAATAAAGGACACTAGACCAAAGCAGTCCTAAGAGACATGTTCATAGCTATGCCTATATATTAAACAAAGAACGAAAGAAAGCAGAGAGTTCTCAAATAAATGACTTAACAATATACTTTAACACTTGGAAAAATAAGAAGCCAACCCAAAAGCAGTAGATATAAAGAAATAATTAAGATCAGGGCAGAAATTAATGGAGTAAAGGTATAAGATATTAGAAAAAAATCAAAGAATTGGATCTTCAAAAAAAAAAAAACAAACAAAATTGCTACCCAATCAAAATAACAAAGAGAAATTAAAAAAAATTAATAAAATGGTAGTTGAAAGGAAGATGTACGACTGATATCAATGAAATTCAGAAAACCATAGAGACATGTATTGAAAACTGATATTACAACTAATTGGGAAAATTTAAAAGAAATGCATGATTTTCTTGATGTATATGACCTACCAAAGATCAACATGAATTAAATAATTTAAACAGGCTTACATCAAGAAATGATTCACCCATGGAATTCTAGTAGAACCTTAAATTTAGATGAACGTTGCCAGGTGGCAGTAGTACATGCCTCTTTAATTTCTGTATTCCAGAGGCAGAGACAGGAGGTTCTCAGTGAGTTCCAGTTATCCTGGTTTATTGAATGAGTTCCAGGACAGCCAGGTCTTTACACAGAGAAACTCTGTCTTGAGAAACACAACAAAACAAACAAAACAAAACAAAACAATCAACCAACCCAAAAAAACCCTGAAGCAACAACAACAAAAATTAATCTTTTTCTAACGATAGAAAAGGGAGTAATACTTCCAAATTCTTTTTACAAAGCTATTAGAATTACCCCGATATCAAAACTAGATAAAAAAAGAACAGCAATAAATAAAACTATAGACCAATCTCAAATGGAATTCATGTGCACATCAAAAAGATCATTGGTCATAATCAAGTTAGCCTCTTTTCAGAGATGCAAAGATGGATCGACATACACAAATCAATATACATAAATAATATACCACATAGATAATTAGTGAATTCAAGGACAGAAATTACATGATCATCTCAATAGATTCATAAAAAATCAATTCAATGTTACTCTATGGGAAAAAAAAAACAGAGAGAGGCTAGGAATGGAGGGAATGTTTCAACACAATAAAGGCAAACCCTACAGGCACCACCATGCTAAAGGCAATTTAGCATTTCTACTAAGATGAGGATCAAGACAAAGGTTTTCACTCTCTCTCCCCTTATTCAATAAAAGTTCTTCAAGTCTTAGCTTCAGGAATGAGACAAAGAAGAGAAATACAAGGAGTGCGAACAGGAATGGAGGAAATCAAGGTATCACTTTGGTTGTTGCTTTGAAGGTGGTGTGATTCTGTATGTTAGAGACCCTAAAGAATCCATGAGAAATCTGTCAGAACAGAGTGACATTTCCAGCAAATTGGAAGGGCACAGGATCAACATACAAAAATTAGCAGTCTTTCTATACAGCAATGCTTAGCATAGCAAGAAAGAAACAGCTTGGGGTGGGGGATGAGGAGGGGGAGCGATCTCATTCACAGTAGGTGCAAAATCAAACAAAATGAGCAAAATCAAGCAAAGCTCTTGAACTAAATGTCCTGAAGGAAGTGAAAACATATACAATGCAAACTTCAAAACAAGGAAGAAGGAAACTGCGGAGGACACTAGACGATTGAAAGATCTCTCCTGCTTACTGACTGGAAGAGTCAATAGTCTGAAAATGGCCATCTTATCAAACACCACACACAGAGTCAGTGGGATCCCTAACAAAACAACAACCACCATTAGTTACAGAAACAGGGAAAAAAATCTTCAAATTTATATGGAAGCACAAAGACCGTAGGTAGATAAATAATCTTGAACAAAAGAATAATAACGCTGGAGGTGTTTTGATACATGGGTTTCAAACTACACTGAGAGCCAGGGAGGCACTGGTACAAAGCAGATAACAAAGATTAAGTAGCCCAGAGAACTGGATATACATCAACATAGCCAAAGCGACAAAATTTGTTTTACAAAGGGTTAAAAACAAATACCCACTGGAGAAAGGATAGACTCTTCAGCAAATGCTGTCAAGTAAGATGTACTCACTGGTGTAGTAGTGGCAAATCTGTCTCAGAGGCATCCAACTACTTTCTGACAGGACTTGAAGTCTATCAGACAGGAGGGATTCATGTCAAAAATCTGTTGTTAGAGAGACCAGAGGGTCACTTCTCTTGTCATCTTGCTAAATGGAAATGATCTACTAATTAAATCACCTTCTAAATAACCATAGACTAGTGCTGACCTCAGAGAAGCATCTGTCTACTGCGGTCAGCAGTAGCAGTGAAGACTCAAAGCTTGGTCAAAGTGATTGTTGAATGCTCAGCTGGGAAAGATCTAGAGCATCCCGCCAAGGCTCAGAGGCTCTCAGGGAGGCATGAAAAGAATGGAAAAGCTATAGGAAGGGGAAGAGCAGTAGAGAGCTTGAGAGAGGCTGCACTGCTTTACATAAGATTTGTTTTGTCTGTCTATGAGTGTCTGTCTACATGTATATATGTGTGCTAGCTATATGCCTGGTGCCCTTGGAGGCTAGAGAAACGTATTAGATTCTAGAGTTAAGAGTTACAGATTGCTGTCAGCTGCCATGCTGGGTCCTGTGCAAGAGCGGCAAGCATTCGTCACGACACTGGGCCATCTCTCTAGTCTTGGTTCTTACAATCTTGAACTCACAACATCTGTAATTACATGCACAAGGTCTGTATACAGCAGGAGTTTTGTTGTATACATCCTGCCATGGAGTGAGGGGGGGCTTACTGGACCCATCCCTGAGGATCTGTACATAGTGGGTGACAGGGAAGGGTGAAACACTACTCACTCTGTTTCTCTCTCCCAGTAGTTGCCTCTCTATCCCCTGGTGGTTCAAATTTCCCATTTAGGTTTGGAAGTAAATATTTAGAAGATTGAAAGACCTCTCACGGTCACTGACTGGAAGAGTCAATATTGTGAAGATGACCATCTTACCAAAAGGCATGGTCAGATTCACTGCAGTCCCTAACAGAACTACACCATTAGCTACTGATGAGATGCCTGTGTTCCTGACAATGAACACTCACCCAAGATCCTGAAAGTCACCCTAATGAAACTTGCTGAGTTCTTTTAAAACATTGAAAAGAATAAGAGGATTAGAAGGGCTATGTGGGAAGGCCAGCATGGTGGTGTATGCCCATAATCCCAGAACTCAAGAGGCTGAGATAGGCAGATCTCTGGGAATTTCAGAACAACCTGAGATCTGTGGAGAGATCCTATCTCAAACAAACAAACAAACAAACACCACAAAACCAACCACCACCAAAAAACAATCTCACCTCCAAACCAAAAAAAAAAAAGTGAAAGAAAGAAAGAAAGATAGAAAGAAAGATAGAAAGGGAGGAAGTAAGGGGAACAGAAGAAAGTAATTGGGAAAATGATAGAAATACAATATGCATATGTTAATAGAAAAATCCACTTTTATGTATAACTTATATATGGTAATAAAGAACATTAAAGAATCATTTAATACTTAAGAGTGCATTTAACCAAAGATGTGAAAGACAATGTAATGGAAACCATAAACACTTACTGAAAGGATATAAGTAGAAACGCACCCTGTCTTCATTGATCATAAAATATTCTCAAGATGTCAGTATTACTCGAAACTATCTACATTAATGAATGGCTATCAAATTTTTTTCATTGTGATATTTTTGCAGCCCTTGCTCACCATTGCCAATTTATGGGGTACTCCATGTTCCCATCAATGGATGAATGGGTAAAGAAAATACACCTCACACACACAACAGAGCATTATTCTGCCATGAAGAAGGAAAGAGGAATGATCCATCAGAAAGAGATTAAAGTGGACACCACCATGCTCAGCGAAATAAGCCAGGCCTAGAAAAACAAATGTCATATTTTCTCTCAGATGCTGAGCCTAGATTTAAACCCATGTAACTGCAAGGGAACTTCAAGTGAATAAGCAGGGAACTGTTAGGGCGCAGTGTGTGTGATGTGGGAGGTGATCAAAATGCATTACATACGTGTGTGAGATTGTCCTAATTAGACCCCTTATTTTGTAATTAATACTCACTAATAAAGACCCAGACACTCACAGTTAAGACAGATCAAGCCATTTTAGAGAATTCTTTTCATTATGACCATCTAAATCTTCACTTTCAAACAAAACAGGGAAATTTGAAAGTTTTTCTTTCCCACTCACAAATTCCAGAAAAGTAACAACTGAATAAAAGGTTCCCAGAGGGTAGATTGTCTCCAACTCCAATGTTCGCCATGTAAAACAGTGGTTCTCCACCTTCCTACTGCTCTGACACTCTAATACAGCTCCTCATGTGTGGTGATCCCCAATCAGAAAATCGTTTTTTGTTGCTACTTCATACCTGTAATTTTGCCACTGTTATGAATCTCCGTATCAATAACCACATTTTCAGATGATTATACTCGACCCCTGTGAAAGCATTTACAACCCCAGGGTTGAGACCCACTGATCTAGACCAATGTCATTAGTATTGATGCATGACTGCTGTGGAGACCACTGGTGTCTAACTTCAGCAAGGGAGGAGCATAGAGAGGGAAGGCCATTTACCGAGAGAGAAGCCACCTTGCCCACTAATCCAGGAAGCCAGCCCCTCCTCAGGGAGTTGCTGTCCTTTTATAATGGTAAAGCATGTCTGCACCTGGAGCTGATCCTGTGCCACAGCACTCCATACCCAGATACCAGCGGAACAGAGCTGGTCTCCCAGGAGTGCTGACACACCTGTGAGCACCGCTTTTGCTCAAATTTCTGGCCCAAGAGGGACCCTCCCAGAGCCATCAGGACACAGGAACCGTGGGGGACAGGATCCTTCCAGTTTCTGTTTGCACCCCAGAGCTGACCCTGTGCCACAACTGTCCATACCAAAATTCCCTTTAATATTAAATTTTTGAATATTAAAAAATATTAAAAGTGGTAAGGGGAAAAGGTCAGGTAACATACAAAGGCAGACCTATCAGAATTACGCCAGAGACCGTGAAAGCTAGAAGATACTGGGAAGATGTTTTACAGACTCTAAGAGAAAAAAAAATGCCAGCCCAGGCTACTATATCCATCAAAACTCTCAATTACCATAGATGGAGAAACCAAGATATCCCATGACAAAAACAAATTTACACAATATCTTTCCATAAATCCAGCCCTACAAAGGATAATAGATGGAAAATGCCAACACAAGAAGGGAAACAAACCCTAGAAAAAGCCAGAAAGTAATCTTCTTCCAACAAACCCAAAAGAAGATAGCCACACAAACATAAAAATAACATAAAAAATAACAGAAAGCAACAATAAAAAGACATAGACTAACAAACTGGATATGTAAACAGGACCTAGCATTTTGCTGCATACAGGAAATGCACCTCAGTGTCAAAGATGGACACTACCTCATAGTAAAAGACTGGAAAACAATTTCCCATGCAAATCGTCCCAAGAAACAAGCTGGAGTAGCCATTCTAATATCCAATAAAATCAACTTTCAATCAAAGTTATCAAAAAGGATAAGGAAGGACACTTCATACTCATCAAAGGAAAAGTCTACCAAGAAGAGCTCTCAATTCTGAACATCAATGCTCCAAATGCAAGGGCACCCACATTCACAGAAGAAACTTTACTAAAGTTCAAAGCACACATTGCACCTCACATAATAATAGTGGGAGACTTCAACACCCCACTCTACTCAATGGACAGATCAGGGAAACACAAACTAAACAGAGACACATTGAAACTAAGAGAAGTTATGGACCAAATGGATTTAACAGATATTTATAGAACATTCCATCCTAAAGCAAAAGAATATACCTTCTTCTCAGCACCTCATGGTACCTTCTCCAAAACTGACCATATGATTGGTCACAAAAAATTGAAATAATTTCATGCATCCTATCAGATTACTATGGACTAAGGCTGGTCTTCAGTAGCAACAAAAGCCACAGAAAGCCCACATATACAAGGAAGCTGAACAACGCCCTACTCAACGATAACTTGGTCAAGGAAGAAATAAAGAAAGAAATTAAAGACTTTAGAAGTTAATGAAAATGAAGGCACAACATACACAAACTTATGGGACAGAATCAAACAGTGCTAAGAGGAAAATTCATAGCTCTGAGTGCCTCCAAAAAGAAACTGGAGAGAACATACACCAGCAGCTTAACAGCACGCTTGAAAGCTCTAGAACAAAAAGAAACAAATATATTCAGGAGGAGTATTTGTCAGGAAATAATCAAATTCAGGGCTGAAATCTGATGATTTTTCGAATTTCCTCAGTTTCTGTTGTTATGTCTCCTTTTTCATTTTTGATTTTGTTAATTTGGATACTTTCTCTGTGCCCTCTGGTTAGTCTGGCTAAGGGTTTATCTATCTTGTTGATTTTCTCAAAGAACCAGCTCCTGGTTTTGTTGATTCTTTTTGTTTTTACTTGGTTGATTTCAGTCCTGAGTTTGCAACCAACTACCACTTCTGTCCATGTCTAGAACTTTTTTTTTTTAAGTCCCAAATGGGGACTGTGTGCCTACTGAACACTACCTTAAGTTTATCTACGTTTGCTTCAGCCTTTGGAGTATTCAAGCCTGTGAGTTTTACAGTAGTCTCAGAGAAACTGTAGCACCTGTGGTCTTCTGTGTCTGGCTTTGCTTTCTTACTTAACATTGTGAAGAGCCCTTCACCCAGCATCTTCTTCCCTCACGGAGGAGAACACCTTTGGCTGAAGTACAGGAGATTTTTGACCATGGTGTCAGCGACCCAGCGAAGCTACTATAGTAGCAATGTCTGGTACAGTGAAGGGCTGGCGAGCCATTATCAGCTTGAAGAACACAGCTCTCGGAGGACACCCACCTTACCGGATGTCCTTTCATGTGTGGCCCCATTTCTCCGTGGTTTCTGTGAACGGAGACAGCAGAAGGGAGGAGCCTTCTGATAGAGAGATGCTGAGAGGCCTCTGTGGACCTCCACTTATTCCTTCCTTCCTACTGTCTCAAATAGAAGGAAACTTGAGCAGGTAGGTGAGCTTTGTCACCATGACAATGAGATGAACCCATAGATGACCGTAAGAAGAGGAAAAAGACCATTGGGTGATGGCGCTTTTTAGGAGGCTTGCGTCTGCAAAGCCTTCCCTTACAGAGACAGGCTCTTCACCTCCTCATTCCCAGCTTGGATTTCCTTCTTCCTCTCTTGTTTAAGACTCAGGTGAGCAATACCTGAGTGGCAATACCTTTAGCACTGTCACTTGGCATCATCTCAGACCTGGCAGCAGCTGCCCAGCCTGCCAAGGGCACCTCCCCACCAGGGGTGTGGCGTGGAGAGTGTACAGCTCCTGCTTCCAGTCTCCAGCTTCCCCAGGCCATGTTTACACTGCCACGCTGTGCAAATTGGAGAGTTTCTCTCCGTGAACATCTGGGAGGACCAGCTGGACACGTGTTTCCCTTCGCATCAATTTAGGCTCCTAATTAATCGTGCAAAAACCCAAACCAAATAATCAGGAACCGGGACTGAAAATAATCATTAGCCCCACCCCGCGGCACACACATTGCAATAAGAACTTGGCCCAGGTGATGGGGGCTCGCTTGGCTCAGGGCTGTGGTGTGGAATTGTGGGTCTTTACTGGGAGTTCACCAAAAAAGAAATGCCAGGAGACAGACGGCCATCTGTCTTGCCCAGGGTATCACCAAAGCCTATGGGTGGGATCTGTGTCTAATAATTCCCAAGGATGCCTTCCCTGAACCAAGTGCTCACTGGTGTCAGGTGGCCTGAGTTCAAAGCCTCCCTACAGTAGCAGTTACTGTTTGGCTCTCTAGCCTGTAGTTTACTCCTCTGTAGAATGGAAGTACAATGTCACCTATCTCACAAGGCTATTGTGAAGATTAAGATGATTTATTTCTGGTGCCTAGTTTAGTTCTGACCGTGTCACACTTTAATCTTGGTCAGTGGTCGCCATTCTTGTCATATTTCATATCAGTAATCTCTATTGTTGTTAGTCACATTAAAAAATAGAAATGTTAGCGGTGAAATGGGTGTAGAGTCCTTTAATCCCAGCACCAGGAAGGCAGAGGCAGATGCATCTGAGTTTGAGGCCAGCCTGGCCTACAGAGAGAGCTCCAGGATGACCACACAGGAAAACCCTGGCTTGACTCCTTTTCCAAAAATAGAAAAGTTAGGAGCTAAGAGTACCGTATCAATAAACCCCAGGATATATTTCTATTAACAGCTCATGGGCATAAAAATACTTTTCTTGCCTTTGTCATCTGTCTTGGGCCATATGAATCCAGCTGCGTGCGCAGTTGTGGCCATCTAACATGAGACCCGTCTCTCTTTTTTGATAGCATTGTGGACTAATGCTCCACTTACGCTATAAAGCACCAGAAGGGATGACTGACACATCTCTCTGTGTAGGGTACATCATCCTGGCCAGAGAGAAGTAGCTATGCTGGGTGACTGGAGTCTGGAGAATACTTGGCTTTGAAACTTCCTTATATGCTGAGAGCAGGGCTTGTGGAAAGATTTATTGAGTGTTTCAAGGGCTTCTTGCATATCAGACAACTGTGGAAAGGCTGATGCTATCCAAGTGTACCTGAGGTCCATGAACTGTGCTGTGCTGTACTTGGGAATACAGGAAGTAGGTTTGGGCATATCCAAGTGTACAGAATATCCAAGAATACAGGGAGTAGGTTTGGGCATATCCAAGTGTACCTGAGGCCCATGAACTGTGCTGTGCTGTACTTGGGAATACAGGGAGTAGGTTTGGGTTATTTGTTTGTTTGTTTGTTTGTTTGTTGCTGGTGCTAAGACCTGGAATGTATACTAGGTGTGGTAGTCAGAGGAACAGAATTCATTGAATGAATGTGTGTGTGTGTGTGTGTGTGTGTGGTTGAGGGGGGTAATTAGAATGACTTACGGCTATGATCCAGCTAGTCCAACAGTTGAATGTCTTCCAACAGCCATTTCAAGAATCCAGTAGTTGTTTAGTTCATGCATCAGGTTGAATGTCTCAACCGGTTTTCAGAATCCATCAACACCACAAGGAAATAGACTCTAAAGTCAGTGGAGGAACAGATTTGACAGTGAGGGCAAGGGCAAGAAAAAGCTTTCTTCATCCATTTCCTTATATAGGCTGCCAGCAGAAGGTGTGACCCAGACTAAAGATGGATCTTCCCACCTTAAAGTTCTAGATTAAAAGTGGGTCTTCCTATGTTGCATGATTTAATTAAGAAAAACAAACAAACAAAAAACCAAGAACAAGCAAACAGACAAACAAACAAAGTCCAGTCATTTGTGTTTTAGTTCATTTCAGATATAGTCAAGTTGACAACTAAGGCTAGCTTTTATACTAGGCAAAGCATTCTATCTGAGAACTCCAGATTCAAGTCTTTTCAAACTTTGAGACAAGGTCTTGCTAAGTTACTCAGCCTGGATTTGAACTCACTGAAGCCCAGACAATGCCTAGAAACTGAGGTCTTCCTGCTTCAGCCCTCCAAATAGCTGGGAAGTGGGTGTGTGACATCCACACAGGTCTTGAGTGTGGGTCAAACTACTTCTTCTTCTTCTTCTTCTTCTTCTTCTTCTTCTTCTTCTTCTTCTTCTTCTTCTTCTTCTTCTTCTTCTTCTTCTTCTTTCTTCTTCTTCTTCCTCCTCCTCCTCCTCCTCCTCTTCCTCCTCCTCCTCTTCCTCCTCCTCCTTTCTTCTTCTTCTTCTTCTTCTTCTTCTTCTTCTTCTTCTTCTTCTTCTTCTTCTTCTTCTTCTTCTTCTTCTTCTTCCTTCTTCTCCTCCTCCTCCTTCTTCTCCTTCTCCTCCTCCTTCTCCTTCTCTTTCTTCTCTTCTTTTTCCTCTTCTTCCTCATCTTTTTTCCACTTCTTTTTCTTCTCCTCTTTTTTTCTGTTTGTTTGATTTTTAGTATTTTGGAATCTAGAAGACTGACTCATTCAGGTTCACTGTGATGCACCGGAGACCAGAAAGACATTTGTAATTATTCATATAGTGTAACATTTCAAACAACCTGTGCTGGAAACTGAGAACTGAGTTTCCCGTTACTTTTTCTGAGATTTTTCTGAACAGTCGGGCAGGAAGAGATCAATAGATACAGAGGTTATCACAATGAGAAGCATTCTGAAACTGTTGAAAGAACAGGGACTATCTCTGTGCAATAAGAAAATATTAAATCAAATCAAACAAATGCTTTCCACCACACAATCACTTTTTTCTTTATCTCCCAAAGGCCCTTGAAATGCAGTGGAAAGGGAACATAGAGAAAAGCATAGGCAGTTAGTTACCTCCTTAAGGGCAAAGCTTACTGAAGGCCTGTGCAAGGCGCCTTGAGGTGAGGGAGCTGTGAGTTGCCACCTTAGCCTGGAGTTGTGGCTCTGTTTACCTCTTATATCTAGTTCCTTCTCCTGCTTCATACTCCTCTCAGTTCCCAGGTCTACAGAGTCTTGTCCCCTACAATGCTCTAGACTACACCCCAGGGCTCCTCCCCAGGGCTCCTCCCCAGGGCTCCTTCCAGTCAGGCTTTGGAGCCTTTGATTTTCTGACAGAAAGTTTCTTTGGGTTTATGTCACTTGACTTCCTGACTGCCCATAGCATCCTGTCCTGGCCAATGATGGCAACTTTAAGTAACACTGACTTCATTGACCTCACACTTTCTCTTCTAGACATCATGGGAGAAAAACAGGTCCTTGCAAAGTCCCCTCCCCATCCATCCTACCTGCTTCATTCCCAAGCATAAAACCTCATGACTCATCTCCTGTCAACAAAGAAGGCAGTCAGTATGTAGGCTCCCATAATGTTATGTCAGAGCAGAAGGCTCCTCATGCCCTGGAGTGTGATGGAGGTTTCCATACAAAAACGCATAAAAGCCAGACAGGATGATGCCTTTCTGTGACTCCAACACCAGGAGACCGAGTCTGGGAAATCCTGAGTCTGGGATACATCGTGAAACCTTGTCTCAAAATGAAACGGAAAAAAAAACAAAAAAACAAAACAAATCGACCCTGGATTTTCTGTGGTAAACAGAGCTGAGTAACCTGGCAGCTCAAAAGGTTTTGTGCCTGCAGCTGTCAGTACGGGAAACACCCAACTCACAGCAGCACAAGGAAGAGAGGCTGTTCATATGGGTGCTTGGAAATCATATGTGAATGGTTCAGGCAGAACTGCCTCTTGAGGCTGGGTGATCTCACTAAAGACCCACTTTCTTTCAAATGGCTTTTGCTGACTTTGAAAACTTAAGATGTCATTATTTGAATCCACGAGGGAAGAGAGAAATGCCTTGTTTCTGTCATTGCTAGAATTTTTTCTACTATTAAACTGGCTTAGGCGGCTTACCCCAACTTCCAGCCAATCACCATGGCCACGGGGAGTGAACGTGCTGGCGGAAAGGTCAGATGCTCAACTTCCAGCCAATTGCTATGGCCACGGGGAGGGGATGTGCTGACAGAAAGGTCAGGCGGCTCCTAGAACGGGGGAAGTTGACTCCTGCAGAAAACCATGGGCTTTCAAGTAGAAACCAAGAAAGAAAAAACAGAGACACATGCTACGGAGTCCACCGCCGACCAATATGCCTGGGCATGGGAACCAGAAACTGCCAATCGCAGCTCCCCATGGTGAATGGGGGCAAATTACCAGTGTCTGGGTGTGCGAACACGGCGGCACTGCGAGCTGGCCTCTGCCAAGAGCAGGGGAGGAACGTTTGGTTGGGATTTTGCAGTCTTTCTGCCAGCTTTTGGGCAGGTACACAGTTGGGCTGTGAACATATGCTTGCAGGTGTGTCTGGAATGGATACCAGAGCCACGAGCTGGCACCTTGCTTGGCCACTCCTGTGGCCAGGGCCTCATTGTCCCCACACAGGCGTAGCAATGTGAATGTCTCTCTCATTACATTTCCTTGTAATCTGGACATTAATCCAAGCTAAAGGAATGTGATGCTAACCCATACACAATGCACTAGAAGCAACCTCAAGCCTTCTGGTCGTCACAGGTTAGCAACACCGTCCCCTGTAAGAACTTGTTTACTTATGCAATACACAGGTTTTACTCGGTTCAATGTACTGTGTTACAACAACCTAGCAATTTGCATGTTCTTCCTGATTATCTGGTAATTAAACCCAGTAAGTACAAACATACTGTAATTATCGTGTAACCGACCATCTGGACGCAGGGATGGGAATAACTGTGTATTTACGCTATAGCTGTATGATAATTATGACGTAATGGAATGATCAACCATGAGCAAGACAGAGGATTTGCTGAGAGTCACAAACATGCTTTAACGTGTTTCTAGAATTAATTCTAGCCTCGATGTTCTAGAAATAGCCAGCACTGAAAGGCAACATGGCTGAAGAAGCCTATCCAAATGGAGGCGCGGAAGGCGTCGCTTCAGATGAGCTAATAAGGAAGCAGAGGCAGAGCAGGAATCCAGTGGGCCCACTCATTTATTTGGATCATGTTTACACTTCATTGGACATCGCTAAGCATTTGTTTATTTGAGCTGTTCCCCCATTTGCATCAGACAAATCAGTGCCCATCAGTAAATGAGAATGTGTTTAAAATTGGTTGATATGTTTTGTTTTATAGGTCTCAGATTCTTGGAGGATGAAATAGGGTGTTCAGCCACAAAAATAGTTTGCAGATAATAGCATTTTGTACTGCCGTAAAAAGTGTTTGTAAAGCATGCTTGCCCTGTGGGACTGAACGGCGGCTGTAGGGTCCTGGCCGGTGGGTGTGCTTAAACGTTGAGCATCACAGAGTGATTAGTACAGGGAGGGAGAGGAAATGAAGAAGTAAGCATGGGGCATGAAGATGCCCAAGTTGCAAACATCTGAGTTATAAGCATGAACCCAGGTACCTATGTAGTTTCGGATGCTGGCAAGATCATGCACACCACACAATGCTTTCTTACGAGAATTTTAAGATGAAGTTGATTGCAAGCATACTCATACACATATTTAGATGTGGAGTCAGGATTTTTTATTTTTAACCTTCTCTTTCTCCCCCTCTCTTCCTCCCTTCCCCCTTCCTGCTTCTCCCCTTCCTCCTCCTCTTTCTCTTCTTTGTCTTCATTTTTGGTAGGGTCTGGCTATGCAACACACACAGGCCTCAAACTCAAGAACCTCCTGCCTCAGCCTGCTCAGTGCTGGGTTCTAGGTCTACAGGCCCATGCCATCATGCCTGGATTCCATTTGAATCTTATATTTTTGTTTCGGAAACTCAAAGTAGGAGCACACGGAGGAGGCACTTGTAAACCATCTTTGTAGGGTATGGCTGCCTCTTTCCGATGGCTTTTGACACAAGATACATGCTGTCTATGTTCTACACGTAAGAGTATTCCTCAAGATACGGTGACAGACTACATTCTCCATTATGAGATGTTTTCTGTGCTTTGTTGTTGTCGTTGTGTGTGTGTGTGTGTGTGTGTGTGTATGGTGCTTTATTTTGGGGGGAGTTTGCAAGGGTAAAGAGATATGAGGGGATGGGGAGAGGAGCAGGACTGAAGTGCATGATGTGAAACTCACAAAGAATCAATAAAAAAGTTTTTTTTTTTTTTTTAAAAAGTGCTCCTCATGTCATTGTGCCAGTTGGTGACTCAGTATCTCCTAAAGGACTTAATCATTTATGGTAGCCCTGACATGGAAGTCACAATGTTCGTTAAGTTAGAATCAGAAGGCTTTCCCTCAGTAAATGTTTATATGAATGTTATATGAATGAAAAGAAATCTAGTGAACAAAACCATCTTGAGGGCCATGAATACTCAAGTTAAGATTCCTTCATTCTGAGTCAGGCTGCAGGATTGTCACCAAAGTAGTCTATCATAGATGAAGGTTAATGAATCTACAGGTTTGTGTTTTTGAGTTTTTCTTTTAATTCTCACAATTTTCCTTAGTATCATTTGTTTTGACTTGCTTATAGCCTAGCCCTGCCTGTTGTATGATAGACTTTTCCTGGGGAGATGCAACACACTCATGTACGCACTCCAGACAGGGAGCCCACACAGACCAAATTAAGGATGCCATCAAAATCCAATTTGGTACATATATTAGTCAGGGTTTTCTAGAGTCACAGAACTTATGGATAGTCTCTATATAGTAAGGGAATTTGTTATGATGACTTACAGCCTGCAGTCCAACTCCCCAACAATGGTCAGCTGTGAATGAGAAGTTCAAGGATCTAGTAGTTGCTCAGTCCCACAAGGCTACTAGAGTCCAACAGATGTGCTGGAAGTAAATGCAAACCAGCAGTGAAGATTGAATGAATCTTCCTTCTTCCAATGTCCTTATATAGGTCTCCAGCAGAAGGTGTGGCCCAGATTGAAGGTGTGTACCACCATGCCTGGATCTGGGACTTGTTTTGTCCCAGGATGACCTTGAATACAGAGATCTCCTTGTCTTAGGCTCCTGGGATTAAAGGCAGGTATTACCTTACCTGGACCAAAGCTTTTCATAGCCACTATTCCTCAATAACTCCATGCCAAGATCTAGGTCAGAAACTCATGTCTTCCAGCCTCAAGATCTGCATCACAGGTGAGCCCTCCAATTCAGGATTGTAGTTCATTCCATATATGGTCATGTTGACCACCAGGCATAGTCATTACAGTACACTATTGAGTTTTTGGAGTTCTTGAAATATGGGTGAAGGGCAATTCGACAACATAAGGAGGTCAAAGGGATACAAATTGGAAAGGAAGAAGTCAAACTATCATTATTTGCAGATGACATGATAGTCTACCTATCATGTACCCAAAAACCTCCACTAGAGAACTCCTACAGCTGATAAACAACTTCAGCAAAGTGGCAGGTTATAAAATCAACTCAAGCAAATCAGTGGCCTTCCTATACTCAAAGGATAAGCAGGCTGAGAAAGAAATTAGAGAAATGACCCCCTTCACAATAGCCACAAACAGTATAAAGTACCTTGGGGTGACTCTTACCAAACATGTGAAAGATCTATATGACAAGAACTTCAAGACTCTGAAGAAGGAAATGGAAGAAGACCTCAAAAAGTGGGAAAACCTCCCATGCTCATGGATCGGTAGAATCAATATAGTTAAAATGGCCATTTTGCCAAAAGCAATATACAGATTCAATGCAATACCCATCAAAATCCCAACTCAATTCTTCACAGAGTTAGAAAAAGCAATTATCAAATTCATCTGGAATAACAAAAAACCCAGGATAGCTAAAACTATTCTCAGCAACAAAAGAAAGTCTGGGGAAATCAGTATCCCTGACCTCAAGCAATACTACAGAGCAATAGTGTTAAAAACTGCATGGTATTGGTACAGTGACAGGCAGGAGGATGAATGGAACAGGATTGAAGATCCAGAAATGAACCCACACACCTATGGCCATGAGCAAAAAGGGACTTAAAGACAGCAGCAGCACCAAAGCCAACCTCAGCATGAATGACAGCACACAAATCTGGGAACCTGGAGGACACTGCACGGCTTGCAAGCCACTTAACAAGTTGGAGAGTGTCCTTTCCTGGTGCATAAAATATCTTCTAGGCAGCTCGGCTGGTTTCTGCTTCTTCTAGGCAGCTGGTCTGATCTTAGAGTCTTCTTTGCAGGTTTGCTTGTCAGAGAGTAATTCTGGGAAGTTTTTGCTACTTCCTCTTAGGGAGGAAAATCCTAGTGAATCTGCTTGGTTTCAGGAACTTCCTGATTTTGATTTGTTTACTTTCTGCCTTAAGAAGTATCTCTGGTGGATAAAGGGTTTTAATATGGGGTATTCCTGCAAGATGGAGTGTTTCATTGTGGAAGCAAAATGCTATATAATACTGTCCCAGTAACTACATTTCTGTTGCATCCTGGAGACCAGGATCTTGACCACTTTTGTGTGAGACTCTCTCCATTGCGCGGAGTGAGATTGCACTTTTCTCTCCTTTCTTTCCATCTTGCCAAGGGCTAGTCCTGCTAAGGGCTACCTGGGAATGTTTTATAGTGATGGTGTGAAGGCGAAGAGTGAGTTTCACATCTGAATGAATTTAAAATTCACAAATTTAAAATTACCTAAGAAAGATCAAGGAAGATGGGAGCCTTTATTGATGCTGTAGATCACAGTGGGCTTATGTTGGGTGCCTTAGAGCCATCCTTTGCCTCCTGTTCCCATCAAAGATGCTTAAACCTCTGGGAATATCCCTTTCTCCTATTTTTAATTGCACAGTGTCAGAGGGTAGACTTCACCCCTCTGTTACTAGGAAGGGTCCTGATTATCCAATCAAAGTAGCATGTTCCATCTCTTTATTCACAATGACTGGTTCAAAGATGAGCATGTGCCTACTTTGGACTAATAAGAGAGAACTCCACAAATTGTGGAGGATCAGCTAAGAGTCCCTCCTACTTTGGCTGTCTTTTACTACAGTGCAAAGTTGGAGCTGCTACAGTCACATCACTACTACTGGAGGTGCAAGGCCTGGAGTTGCAAGAGGATTCTGTGGCTCTTGGGAATTAACTGGACATAGAGGAGTAAGGGGTAGGATGGGACTGAATCCATAACCACATTATTTCAGCCACTAATTTGGCAAAATTGGGTAGAATTCTGGAAAGTCAGAATGACCTTAGAATTTTCTAGCAATATGGATAAATCTTATTAAATAGGATTGTTACAGATAAGGTTTCATTTTCATTCATAATGAGATATAAATAAGTGAAGAATTAATTTTTCTTATAAAATATTTGTTGTTTGCTTTTTTATATTATTTTTGTTTTTAATTTCAAAATTTTATAGATATGTTACTTTATTTGTTTAAAAATTATATATATATTTTATATGTGCATATATATAATATATGTGTGTGTGTGTTTGTACACACATACATTTGCTACAAGAGTCTAAGTACAGAGGTCTTAAAAGTGGCCAATATGGTAAAAGGTTATATGCCTTTAATCCCAGTACAGAGGTAGCAGAGGCAGGCAGATCTATGAGTTCAAGGCCAGATTGGTCTACAGGGTAAGTTCCTGGACAGCCAGGGCTGCATAGAGAACCCTGTTTCAAACCAACCCACATCCAAAAAAAAGTGGCCAACATGTTCCCACTGTGACTTAGAGCTTCAGTAAGTGCTTCTCTTTTGATTCCTGCTTCCTCAAGTTTTCTGAAGCTCACTGCACCTCTGCTCTTGAATTCTATCCTATACATAAGTACACTGTTAGTGAGCCCCGGCAAGCTTCTGGAAACAGGAGTATAGACTTTCCAGAACATTCTGGTCCTTGTGTCTTCTGTATCGATGTAGGGGGGGAGTTCTTCAGTCTCTCCCCCCCCCCCGCCCCCCAGGAGCTTTTCAAGGGTCCATACATATGACTTGGTCAGTGTTTCTTAGCAGTGGATCTGAACACCCAGAAGAGAGATGCTTAGGTCAGAGCTCAGTTGATCCAACAACTATGGCCAGAATGCTAGAGTCACCAAAGATACAACTGGCTCTTAGTCCATCCCTGGGGTGTGGAAGGGAATCTTTTCCTGTGTTCTCAGCAGTGCCTTGTGCATCACAAGGATTGGAGCGATGCACGACTTGTCTGATTCACTATTGTAAACCCAGTACTAGGAAGCTCCCTTTAGCAATGCTGTGAACAACATCTGCTTGCCTGGCCAGGTTCAGCACACAGCATTTTCTCATCCATGAATGCAATGATCCAGAGGCTTCTCTTGGGAAACAGAGCCCATGCCCTCATCTGACAGACAAGAAGCAGAAGGGTGTCCTCATCCCATGGTTCGCAGCGTGAGTATCTCCTGGGAATTTGCTAGAAGCAATTCAGAGTTTTCAGTAGTTCTCTAGGGCCTGCCTTTGACAGTGATTGTGATTCTGGTACCCACCAAGGCCTTGGTCTCTTTGCCAGGCCATTTCCCTGCAACCTTTGCAGCCAGTCCTCAAAGTTGGCTTGCCTGCTGTGCATTTACCCGTGGCCCCAGTTTGAGCTCACGAGGCCTCAGATGCTGCAGAGGGGAATTTAGAGTCAAAGGTCCCTGCCTCTTGGTTCTTACTTACTAGGGACATCTGAGAAGCCTAGCTCTGTCCTTAAGATGGCCTTTGTCAGGCAAGGCCAGACTACCCCTGCCATATCCTTCAGCCCCTCCACACATCACAGGGTCTGAGCTGAAGAGAGTGAACTGCTGTCAGGCGTTCTCGCTGTACTTTCTCCTGGCTCTCTCCCAGCTCCTCTTGCCTCTCACTCTTCCTAAGTCTAGGCAGAGCCTTGAGATGGCGGTTGGTAAGGCTGATGAACCAGGGCTTTCATGGCAGCCTGGGCTGTGTATGATCCTGTGTGTTTGGGTTTGTGGTCTGTGGCTGTTTTTGGCTACTTTGTGGGGTCTTCCACCTTTTCCCACTCCTTTTCTCCCATCTTTTCAGACCTCTATCACTAGAAAGAGAGGGAAAAAGGGATAGAGAAGAAAGGAAAGAAATCTCTGAATAAAGTGATGAGGGGTTGGAAAGGGGATGATGTTATTGTTAGATTACTTCCTGCTGATTAGGGGTGTCGAGTTCCTTGGGGGCAAGTTTGATCTTTACTGTCAGTATATCCAATTTCTTCTTGTTTCTATTTTGGTGCACAACTACTTAACAAACAGTGACCAACAGTGACCAATGGCAATCAACCGCCAGCAACCCACATACCACTCGGGGCACCACATTTATATATCCTCTCCAAAGTTCTCAGAATTCCAAATGTCACACAGTCACAGAAACTATCTGCAGCTGGTAAAACCATGCCCCTGCCAGAGCACGAGGCAGATCTCAGTCAGCTGCTATGGACAATCTGAAGCAGCCCCACATCCTATACCTGGGATTAAAATGAAAACATATTCTTATAATATTTCTGTGCTTTTTAAAAAACCAAAATCCCCAAATTTTCACCACAGTAGTCCATCCTCTCAATGCTAGTAACACATTGCAGAATCCCAATGCTCATGTGTGCTTGGCTGCAGTGAAAGACTTCTTCAATAGAGTCCATAATCTCAAAGAGCTGAAACTCAAGTCCTTTCAGAACTCTGAGCAATGCTTCGTCCCTGCACTACTGTGTCAGCAAGTCTACTACCTGTCAGGATCCATAGGAAACAGGCTGGCTGAGTAGGGAGGAGAGAGATTAGTTAAAGGTTGTGGGAAACAGCATGCTATGGAGATAGCGAGAAGCTCCACTCAGGGACTGCAGCGTCAGGAGGTGTCTAATTTTTCATGAGATGATGTGGTAAAGGCCATCACTCCTGTGGCCTACATAGATAGCTAATCTTACTGGGGCTACCCTGCTGACTGCGTGAATTCCCACACACGGCCACTATGGCCCCTCAGTATTTCCAAGTTCTATTCTTTTTGTATCTTGAAGATCCAGAAAACAAAAACAAAAACAAAAACAAAAACAAAACAAAACAAAACAAAAAACAAAACCAAGAGACCACCACCCATTAGCTGGTCTAACTAAAGGACCATAGGTCACGTGCCTCTGCTCCAGGTGCTGGGGATCCTGGGAGGCAGATATCCAGCAAAGGCAGATATTCCTTTGCGGCAAGGAAGTTGGAAAGTTTCTTTAGAAGGTTCAGTATTCAGCTCTGCAGAAATAAACAGACACTAGAGTGTCTAATAGGAAGGAGAAAAGGCATTCAAATGTACTACTGTGCACGTGCACGGAACCGTGTGAAATAGCAGGCTCACAGAGGGACCAGATGGTTGATATTTAAATAATGTCTTCATGGGGGAAAGCAGAGGGGTGTGAGTACTTTCAGGGAATAAATCATTTGTAGGAGAGGGAAGAAGCCAGGAGAACACACAGTAGGAGCTAGGAAGGTCATCTGATTTTTTTTTAAGTCTCCTTCGCTGTGTGGTGAGTTTATTCTTCCCCTTATAAAGAAAGACCTGTCATGGAGAAGATCTAAATGCAGTTGGCATGCCTGTCAGTTAATTGGATTTTAGGTAGATAAGAGAACTTAAGAGAGATTCCTTCCTGTACTACCTGCTCCCCAAGGACTCCCATTTTTAAGCCAAAAATACCATCTTTGTTTGGTCTTTGAGGTCCATTTACTGGGGCTCGACATGATCATTTTTATCTTTTGATGAGGGAGATAGACTAGGCTTTTTCCAAGGTTCAGAAGGTGGGCAGTTTTCCCCAAATAAAAGAAGTTTATAAACCGGATATCCCAAAGAAATTAAAAAAAATCTTGACTATGGAGCCATCATGGTGACACATGGAGCCCTGAGGTGGGGGGAGCAGAAGTTTAAGGCCAGCCTGGGTTTCATAGCAAGACCTTGTCTCAAAAAATGAAATCAAAATAAAACAAGAAAATAATCCTTATAAACAAGCTGAGAGTTCTACAGCTCTTATGGTGCTGGGGCCTGCTGTCCGGCACACATATCTGTCTTAGGTGGAGTTTCTGGTTCTGTAATGAAACACTATGACCACAGACAACTTGAAGAGAAAGGGTTTATTCTTATCTTGTACTTCAAGGTAACAGGCCATCACTGAGGAAAACCAGGGCAGGTTCTCAAGCAGAAGCCATAGCGGAACACTGCTCGAGTGGCTGCTTAGCCTGCTTTCTTATGCACCGCAGGACCACCTGGTGCCCAGGGGGTGGCACAGCCCATAGTGATCTGGATCCTCCCATGTCAATCTTCAGTCCAGAGAACGTGCCAGAGGCTTGCCCATCTGCCAATCAGGTGCAGTCTTTTGCTAACTGAGGTTCTCTCTTCTCAAATGATTCTAGCTGTGTCAAGCTGACATGAAACTAGGCAGCACACATCCCCTTGCTTAATCTTCCCAAAAGTCCTGTGAGAAGGATATTATTATCACCACCCCATATTAACAGGAGGAAACAGAATCCAGAGAGTTGAGCCCTAGGAATGAGATCACAGACAACCCCAACTAAGTGCTTATGTGATTGAATGAATTTACCCCATAACCATGGCTCCAGCAACTTTGGAGACTATCTCGAGAAACGCAGCGTCTCTCTGGACCTGAATAGACTTTTCTTGTCATTCTTCCTTAAGCAGCCCAGAGTGGAACTTTTCACAGAGCAGTTGTCATATCAGGCGCTGCAAGCCATCCAGGAAGATGTTCCTAGGCTCCTAGCAAACATTACTGTGTTACAGGTGAGGCCTAGGTACCTGATAGGTTGAGAATACTGAGGTACTGAACCAATAACCCTCAGGGATACTGAAAGGAGACTGTATTGAAAACACCAGTGGTGGCTTTGTTGGCTACTTCCAACTGACCAGAATTATGTCCTCCCCTCAGATCTTAAGAGTCTGCATTCCAAATGACACCAGCCTGAGATCTCTTTCTAGGGAGTCAAAGCAGCAGGCCAGTTATTTCCAGCACACTTGACAGGTTGACCTAAACCCCATGGTTACAAAAGAATATGATCCTGAAAGCTATTTCCTTCACTTTAGTTTTGCTAGAATTTTTCACCAGTTAATGCAATTATGTTGCTTATTGTAAAAAAATCACACCTTCTTTAATTGGACATTTAACAATACCAGGAAGCTAAGAGAATGGGGAGAATTGAAACAATGTTGCTTTAATGTTACATTTTCCCTTGAGTTCCCTGGCAGTCTGGTAAGGAAGGACAAAGATGAGTCCTGTTAACTTCCCTCTTTAAGAAAGCCAGGCAGAGTGTAAATTATAGGTCGCCAGGACTCAGGACCCCAGCTTACATTGTTTTACTATATAAGCAGTCCCCTTATCCAGTGGATGCCTGAAATTATAGATAGTAGAAACCCTACATGATTTTCACATTTAAACCTTCAATGAAGTTAATGTATAAATCAGGTTTAGTACAATGTTAGCAATAATAATCAATAATAGAATAGACCAGGGCAAGTGAGACAGCTTAGCAGATAAAGACATTTGCTGCTATGCCCGGGATCTGAGCTCAGTCCTGGAATCAATCCATGTGGTAGAAGAAGAGAATGAACCACTACACAGGAGCCACGGGATTTGCATACATGTACATGGGCCCTGCCCCCCCCCAACAAATGTAAACACAATTAAAAATAAAATTGAACAATCACGAACATGCTGCGATAAAAATTCTTTCAAACTCATGACTTACTTATTTCTGGAATTTTCTACCTGTCACTACTGTTGGACTATGTGTGTGACAGGAGTCAGGAGTATCTGAAACCACGAGAAGCAAAATCATGGACAAGAAAGATCCACACACAAGTTTAAAATCATGGAACTTATTTTATTTTATTTCTGATTATTCACTTTTCATAGTCATGCCCTCGTGGTATGCTGCTTTAGTGCTTATATAGCCTGTGCGGGTCAAATTCAGCTTCTCTGTCCACCCCCTGTGAGCACTCCAGTCGCAAGCCGCTTCTTGTTCTTCTACACACAGGGAGGGCATCGGTACGCAGTTTCTGCCTGTGATGGAGCACAGCAGATCTCTTCCCACCAGCCTGGCCTTACAGAGAGGGCAAGCTACAGCCATCCCAGGCTCTGAGCTCTCTAAGTTAACCACAGCCACAGCTCCGGTTTGCCAGCCTCTCACCATTCTCTCTGTTGCTGTTCCCCTCGTCCCCAGACAGCCCCCCTCCCCCCCCCAACACCCTGTTGGGACTTGAGATGCACACACTGGTGACAGTGCCTGTCTGCCCAAAGAAGCAACTGTAGCTCCTGCCACACACTGTGCTGCTCCCCGGCTCCCAGGCTCCCAGCAGAATAAATCCGCTGCCTTCTGGATAGAGTCCATGGCCTTCCCAGGATCCAGCCCATAGGCCCTGCCCTACCCTGCACTGCCTGACCCTCCCTATACACAGCCCCGCCCCTGCCCCTCCCCACTCCACCACCCTTAGCTCTTGTCTTGGACGGTGTTTCTTTCTTTCTAAGTGCTCCAGCTTCCTTGGTTCTTTCTGTACTTCACATGTACCCCTTAAGTGCCCTCCTCCTGGACCCACCCCTCCACCCACCCCTCCAGCCAGCTCAGGTCCCTTCTCAACTGTCCCCAGTACTGTTTCTAAAATAATCTCCCCACCTCCACTCCCTAAACACGCCTCCTGCTTCACGCTGTTCCATGATTTCAGTAGGATCAGAGGTGACCATTTCTCTGAGTACCTGTTTGTTGGTTCACCCGGCAATGTAAATTCCTTAGGGGGTGGGGGATGGGGCCGAGCTCACATTTTGTTCGTTATTACTGTGTGCTCTGCTCCAGAGCAGTGCCTGGCACATAGGAGACGCCCAATGTGCCGCATGAATGCATAAAAGTCTATGATGGGTCACCATTTATATGCAAGATGTATGGATAGACCCTGCCCGGATAAAGGCATCTTTATATCAATGTAAAGTTTGGAGACACAGCAATGCATTGTTTGATCCTGAACTGTAAGGACACAATGCTGTAAAGATAGCTATGTTTATATCTGTAGTGTTTCCAGATTAAAGGCCAAACAATGGTCAGTAGTCAGAGCAGGCCAGAACAATGAGAAAGCTGTTTACAGTTTCCTAGTGGCTCAAACTGGCTGCCTGAGCTCCATTTCTTCTTAAGCAACATTAACCCTTTGTGGGATGGCGAAAGCGGTCTGGCTGGTCTCACTCTTCTCTGTCTGATGGGGCAGAATCTAGACATGCTGCCCAGATTTGCAGGTAGCTTTTGACAGAACTATCATTCAATTAGCCTGGCTCCTGTCTGCAGACTGCACCTGTGTGGCCACTGGGCCAGGACGAGCCTGATGACCTGGGCCGTGCCTTACCCGACAGAGCCTCGCAGGGTAATGCTGAGGGCTGCCTTGCACATCTCCATGGCTGCCATCCCTTTGCCTCCTGCTATCGGGGGCTGCCCCTAGCCCACAAGCCTTGTTTCAATCACAGCAGAAATGTATCCTTTCCCAAATCAGAGCTGGCCATGCACCGGTTCAGGTGCGCGGTTGGGCATACCATCTAATCTTATGCAGCTGACTGACTGAAGAACTTTTTTTAGTATCTGCATCCCAGGTGGGCAGCATTGGCAGACTGTAGCGCCTGGTTGGAAATAACTGGTGGGGAGTCGGGGTAGGGGGCTTATCCTAATCTGGAGAGGCAGGGACCCTGGTGGGAACCTCACCGCCCCTGAAACCCTCCTCCGGTCACCCTACCACATGACTCCCTTCAGCCCCTATTGAAGGAGAAGGGATTTTGATTTCTGCCTTAGAGGCTTTCCTCCACCACTGAGAAGATCGGGGTGCCCTTACGAGGGTGTCATTTTACCCCCCAAACTCCACAGACCCTTCTGCTAGGAGAAAGTGCCTTTTCTGCCCTTCTGAAGCCACTTCCGGAGGCAAAGCTTCAGGAGAGGCGAGCAGATGTCAGCCTAGACACCCAGCCATCGATCTACTCAGTGCTTGTATTTTCCTACCAATTTTGTATTTTTCAAAAAGGACAATAAAACAATTGTACTCCGGGCTAATTAATGACAAGCTGGTAAAAGCGGCCTCTCATTGTTTCATTTATTTCCCCATTTCTCCCAGTTAACAGCCCTGTCTCCGAAATGAATCAATGTCGTTTACACAATGCTGTCACCCCATTGTTCCTTTATCATCCTCCATTTTCATAAATCGGGGTGTTAATCCCTTAATGGCTTTTCTCAGCACTTAAAAAGAGAGAGAGAAAGAGAGAGGGAAAGAAAAAAAATCCAGCTTTAACTCAAGTCTTAATCCATCCAGAGACAAAGCCTGTTTACACAGGCGGCCCTGCCCTGAATTCAGTTTGGGGATTTAGTCCCTTCTGTTTGTTGGCCAAACAGGAGCCCCCACCCCACCAGGACATGCCCCTATCCAGTGGGGTTCTCCCCAGAGTTGCTCTCAGATGAGAGGCCTCAAATTTGGTTCCACACCTTAATGGGTGCAAGTCTAGAGGAAAAGGAGTTGGGATTTCCTCACCTTCTCCCTCCCTTCCCAGCTGGGAAGGCAGTGGTTCAGAACTGTCCTGTCCCTGGATAAGCAAGGTCCACATCACCTAGGCACCCGGGAAGCAGCTGGTCCTCCAGATGATTTCTGATGCACACAACATTGAGACCCGCTAGCCCAGACTATCCGCTTTGGTCAGAAGTACTCTGGACTATAGATATTTGTGGGTTGAAGAATATTTGTATATACTTCATGACACCCCTGGGGGAACAGAACCAAGTCTGAAAGCCAAATTTATGTGTCAAGCATACCTTACACACACAGCCTGAAAATACTTTCATACAAAGTTTTTAGTTCATACAAAGTTTTTAGTGTACTTTTTCTGTGACCATCACACGTCTATGAGGTCAGGTGTGGAATTTTCCACAGGTGGCATCGTATCAATCTCAAAAAGGGGAGTTGGGATTTTTGGTGTCTTTTCTGATTAGAGATGTTCAATCTGTTTATAAAACAAGATCATTTCAGTAGGTAACTATTGTCTGGCTTCTGATATATTTGGCACCATACAGCTAAGTGACATGGTTAGAACTGGTGCTTCCAAGTAGATCCCAGTCTATTGAACCCTGCCCAGGCTGCCACTAAAATCAGCAAAAAGTGGTGGACATCAGTATAGCCCAGAATGGAGGCATCACAAATGTCCTCCTCCTCAGTTGGGACAAGGGTCATCTCTTCTTCAGTATAATTGATAAGCACCAACGGCATTTGGGTTGTTGAATGGAGAGAGAGAGAGAGAGAGAGAGAGAGAGAGAGCCAAGGTCTTTGCCACAGCCTCCTGCTCACAAACCTGGATTCTCCATTCTCCGTGATGAGTTATGGTCCATCACTGAGTGAGCAAACCCTTGTCTTCAAAGGGCCCACAGCTCAGGGAGTGCACGGATCATTTGAAAAACAACTTGAAGGCTATGATAGCTTGCCTGAAATTGCACAAGAAGGCACAGTCACTAAAGTTTTAGGTGCTGAAATAGACCTGGCAGGGGCTGCAGTTGGATGATAGCGTGGAGCTGTTGATGCTGGCAGTAATGACAGGATTGAAAGTAGTGGTAGAGGACATGGTGCTGGTGTATTATAAGAGTTGAGAGCTGGGTTGATGATGCTTGGTGGTGGTTAGGGTGGTGGTAAGAGTGATACTGATATAGGATTGATGGTGGTGATGGCGGTGGTGCTGAAGATAGTGTTGAGCTTTGGATGAGGGCACTGGAACCTCAAATGAGACAATGCCACCAGCAGATTGGACCTGCAAGCAAGATTGTGATGCATCTTTTTCATTAATGATTGATGTGGGAGATTCCTGATTATTGTGAGTGGTTCTACCTCTGGACTAGTGGTCACAGATTGTATAAGAAAGAAGGCTCAGCAAGCCATGGATAGCAAGGCAGTAAGCAATATTCCTCCACTACTTCTGGTCCAATTCCTATTTCCAGGTTCCTGTCGTAGTTCCTGCCCTGGCTTCTGATGGTGACTTATTCATAAGCTGTAAGATGAAATAAACCCTTTCCTCCCCAAGTTGTTTTGAGTCACAGCCAAGGCTATCCATGTGACATAGCTTACATAACTATTCTGGGTTTTTTGTTTTGTTTTGTCTGTTTGTTTTTTGTTTTTCATTAGTGACTTGAGGATTCCCACAAATATTTTTACTTAATCAGTTAATTTATGGTTTATTGTGAAAAACGCATCGACTCTTTAACAGAAAGCACAAAATGTATCATGTCCTAAGGCATGAAAAACCCTTCTTTGTGGTTTGAATATGAAATGCCAACCGCTACCCCAATCCAGAAGCTCCTTGTTGGACAGCCTGCCCTCAAATGGGTGTGAGCCTTGAGGCCTCCCTAAAGAAAGTGGATTTCTGAGGATGGGTTTTGAGGTTTCTCAGACCTATCCAACCTGCTGTACGGACTCTGCTTCCTGACATTCGTGCATTTGACCAGTTGCACCATGTTCTTGCCTTGGTGTGTTCCTCACCACAGTGTGTGTATGTGTGTGTGTGTGTTTGTGTGTCCCCTCAAATTTTAAGCTTAAATAAACCCTTCTGTTAAGTTATCTCTTGTCATGTATTATGATCCTGCAATGAGAGAAGTTATTGGCAGCACCCCCCACATATCCCGTGCTGTCTCCACCAGCCCTCTTCCAACCTCCATCCATAATGTGACACCTTCTGTATCCTTGCTGGCTCCTGCCAACCCACCACGATGAAAACCCGCCCCTAAGCCAGACTTCAGAATTTCATATGCAGTGGAAATGTCCCTTCCCTTTTCCCTAAGGGACAAAGCTCTGTGGATGAAGGCTTTTCGTTGTAGGGACCAATATATTCTGCTTTGCCTTAAAAGGTTAATAGAGTAAATGGGTCCAGCTCAGATAGAATGCTCACGGGCATGCAGAGGCCCTGGGTTCTAGCTCTGGCACTGGGGTGGGGGTGGGGAAGCAGATGTAATTCAGGGCTGTAATTCACCATCCCCAAGGAGAAGCTCTAGAATGCTACATCTTAGGGTACCACAGTCTTCCTCAGAGGCTTCATAGAGTCCCCCTTCCCCACAGGACGCCTGCCTCGCCTTTGGGGCTTTCAGAAGTAGAAGTATGTGGAGTTATCTGGAAATCCATTCTCTGGGAGTCTCAAAACAATTCAATGATATTTATTTCGGTGTTAAATGATCTACTCTCCACAGACATTTGTTGGGTGTTTTTCTCAGTGTCCAGACTAACACTCTATGAAGGCAGGTATCACGTCTTCACAGCCTCTTATCTCTGGCTTCTAGAAAGTTCCAGGCACTGGGTGCTCAGTTCTGGCTGAGTGAGGGCATCTGGGTGCCAGTATTGCATCTTGGTTTTCTGTGTTGTTTTTGGGAAGCACAATTCTCTTTCCTGACCTCAGTTTCCCCCCTTGAATCCATGGCTCTGCTCGCAGTCACCAGTCACAGAGGCCAGCATCCCTAAGGGAGGTCATGGCAACTAATCTGAGGTCTCAGATCTTGAAGTGAGAAAAATTAGAGAGGCCAGGAACCGCCTGCTGCCTGTGCTCTAGCCACACAGAGTGTTATCTTTTCCTAATTTCTTATTTCCCTTGAGGGATAGCGGCATGGGTGGTTGAGAATTCTTTGAGTGGCCTTCAGTTGCATATGGTTGGCAGAGGCCATGGACTACTTTCTGGTTTCCTTCTGGTTATGTCTGATGTCATTCAGGTCCCTGCATAGCCTGCTCTCTAGAAGAGAGTATATCGGCCACTGTACCACTCACTTTAGGGGTTTCGATCTCTGATGTACTTGAAGAGGCATTTGGGAGCATGATTTCCTGTTAGGAAATGCAGGCTGGCACATTCCAGTCTCATCAGTGACTTCTGACCTTACTCCATGACCAAGGGTTAGATAAATGCCTTCTCTTTATCTAAGAGCTGCTTGATTTCCCTGTCTGCAAAGTGGACATAGTGCCAGTAGCTACTCTGTTGGGTTATTGTCTTAGTTTGTTTTTTTCCCCCTGTTATAAAATTTCAGAGACAGTAATTCACGAAAAGCAGAAGTGCCCGTGGCTTATGGCTCTGTGGATTGGTGGTAAGTCTGAAGGCGGGGCACTGATGTCCGTTTGGCATCTGGTGAGGGCGTGGCCTTGCAACAGCACGTGGCCTTATCGCTTGGCAGACACAGCTGGATCGTCCTCTTATATAGCAACTCCTGCTGTCACAGGAACCCATCCATGACCTTATCTGATCCTCATCACTTCCCAAAGACACTGACTGACAAGGCAACAGATCCTGACAAAAACACACCACGCAGCAGGTCTCAAGTGGGAGGCTTACGGGGAAGTGGGGGAGGTGGAGGGGGGAAATAGAGGCAGTCCCGGGGAGGAGGGGGAAGAAGAAGGGAGACAGGGTCGGGGAGAATGTGACTATTAGTGGGACCATGGCGCATGCGCAAAGGATCAATGCTCTTGCCTCTTGGGCCTCTAGAGATGGAGTGTTTCGTAGCTGGGTCCCTTGAAACCAGGCTGTAAAGATCTCTGATTGTCATGGAGTCACTTCTAACTGTCCATGGATGTGCCAACACTAATTCCTAATACCATCCACATATGAGTATGGGTTAAAATGTTGTTGTTGCTGTCGTTGTTGATGACGGTGATGACGGTGATGACAACTACCACAACGTTTCGAGACAGGCTGGTCTGGAACTCACTGTGTAGCACATGCTAGCTTTTAAAATTGTGGCCATCTTCCTGCCTCAGCTCTCCACAATTACAAACATGTAATCATCATCAAATACAGAAAGCTTAACTTTTCAAACGGATGTTTTGGGGTGGCAATAGTTACATGATCATATGCATGTGTTGAAATTACTAAAATTGTGATCCCCAGTGTCACTGCTTTTGCCTGTGGAGGCTGAATAAATGTTTCTGGGTTCTGCCTTCACCCACCTATCTGGGGGCATGAATACCAAGTGCTGTGCACAGAACCTCATGTAGAAACTTCTCAAAATAAGTGCGATATACCCCGAGCCATTCCTGGTCTTTACACCAAGGCCCAAGCCAATAAGGGCTTAGAATTAGAACCTCAGTGTGGGAGCCATTTAGCAACTCTAGCAGCTACTTAAAGAGATTTAAACACACGTTTCCTAGTTATTCTGAGGTGGGGCTATAATTGCTGTTCTTTCCAAATAAATCCTTCAGATTAAATGGATATCAAGTGTGGAAGTTTAAGGACGCTTATGGCACGCGAGCCTTGTCAAAGTTCAGGGTGAGTCAAGTCTAGATTAACAGGAGGAAATTGGCAAGCGTTGTGCAGAGTCTTAACACTATCATTTGAAGCTGTTGGGTGTTTACATTTTGGGCAGAGAAAAATTCAGGCCAGATAAGGCAGCCGGGAAGAGTTCTCGGGAGGTGGGAATCTTGGCTTGGCAACAAAGTGTCATAATCACTGGGAGTCCTTTCTCCTGTTTGAACTTCCCTTTCGCCACCTGATCTCCTACATGGGCTGAGCGGAACCTCACCATCTCTAAGGAGCCTTCTTTTCTCATAGGCTTGCCCCTTCCTTCTCCTCCTGGAGACACAGATGCCAACTCTTCTGGTGCTGGCCGGGACAGAGCCTATGTCTTGAGGGCACAGAATGATTTCCCCAAAGCAATCTCAAGTCTGCCTTGAACTTGACAAGCAGCTTTTACCCATCTGCCTTCCCAAAAAGAATTTATCTGAGAAAACTGTGTACAAAAGTCAACAGGCTGCGCAGAGCATCCTAGAAATGTGCCCAGAGGTGCCGTTAGGATGTGGGAATTATGAGGTGAGTGGGGAGAAGCCAAAAATCAGGAAGCCACTTGAGCAGAGAGTATAAACATAAATATCTCCAAGCAGGCTCCAGCTCCGGGTTTTTATGTTGATGTGCTAATATGTTATCCACTGAGGGTTTATTCACGCCGTTTTGAATGCCCTGCAATTCATTTATCTGCATAAGGAAGAGGTGCTAACGGGACACTGGCTCATGAGCAGAGTCCCTGTGTGATCCCCACTGCTGTTTATAATCCCACATACCCAGATCTATAATTCATGAGCTGATGGCCTAGTGGCAGTTTCCATAAAGGCCACGCCGGGTACCCAGTCGTTAACTCGCTCACTGTCATGCATAGAATCGAAATAAGCCCTCTCCCCTTCTATCCATCACAGCACCACCGACGTGTGGGCAATGATATTATCCAAATATTATTAAAACTTTGAACCCTGTCCTCATAAATTATGGCCGAATGGCTGCGTGGCCATTAGGAGAGAGCGATGTATGGGCTTCGGTTGCTGCCGAGTAATTATGTGCTTAAAAGGAAGCGTGGCTGAGCATTCTCCCAGAAAAAAAAAAGAGGCTCTCAGATAATTTGTTATTGCTGTAGCGCTCGAAGTTGGACGCTCAGGCAGGTCAAGTCAACCTTACAGCAGGACAATTATCTGTCTAGAGAGACCAAACATCTGTTATTAAGTATGTACAGGCATCAAGGCAACATGCTACAAATCTTGCCCACTTCAAACACTTGGCATATTCCACACAACACCCCCCTTCAAGTTTGGTTCCTGCAGCAGGCAGCTTTGAAATACACCCTATCTTCCTTCCCCCAGCCCCTGCCTTTAATATACCCCACAGCTGCTAAAGATGCTGTTGGAACTAAGGCAGAGCTTTGCTAGCTCTTTCTGGCTCTTTAAGTAATAATAATAATTTTTCTTAGTTTTTTTTCCCTCCTCTGTAACTTTCTTTGGCATTTATTACTTATTCAAGGAGTATTGCTAGGGCGGAGATAAGGAACTGTTTGAAAGAACCAGGTCAGCCCGTGTTTATGTTAGCAGCCAAGTGTCTCTTTTAGTTCCTGTGTCTGTAACAGCTTGGAGGACAGCGGCGCGGTGCTCAGGACAGAGAAGGTCCTGTCGGGATTATGCAGTGGGGAAAGGAGTTTGGCGTGCTGGAGAGTGGCATGCCAGAAACCAGGTAGAAGGATATGGAGAGGGTGGCAGGAACAAAGACTGCAGGCAGAGAAGTGGGTGGGAGACAGGAAGGTGAGATGCTTGGAGGAAGTGGTGGGGGAACGTCCTAGCAGGTAGCATTGTAACCATTCCGGCTGAACATTTCCAGACAAGAATCAGCAGAGTGTAATTTCCCTTCCTATGAAGAAGCAGAGTCGAAGGGGAGCGAGAGGAGTGGGCCACGCCTGTGGAGGAGGATCAACCAGATTCTTCTTTGGGGAAACGATGCATAGTAATAACAGATTGGATGCCTTTCTTCCCTAACAGACTGGGTCTCGAGCTCTTGGAAGGCCCTGCAATCTCAGCATCTTAAAGATATATGAGGTCTGGGTTCTCTTCAAAGTACTCTGGGGTAGAGTGGGGCGGGCAGGCGGGGTTGGAGATGAAACGAAAATGGCCCTAGCTAATCACTGTCGAAGCCAAGGAAGGGGTACGGGGGCTCACTGGACAGGCCTCCACACTTCTGATCATATCTGAAAATTTTCCATAGTTAAAAGTAATCTGAAGAAGCAGGCCTCCCTTCTTTGTGCATGACCAGCAGAGCCGGCAGACTGTATCATCCCAGCATTCAGCTCTGTGAATATAAACCAGAGCACAGCAGTCAGGGTGGACTAGTTGGCTGAGTCTGTGGAACTCTCTGCTCTAACCCATCCTATACACACACCGTCTCTGGAAGAAAAAAAAAAGTTAGAAGACTGTTTTGTTTCCTACAGGCCTCTCTGGCTCAACAGCACGAAGGAACGGCACTCTGCTAAAGACAATAGATTAGTCATTTTGCTTGTTGACTTGACAATATGCTGACAGAAACACATTACGGGAGGAGAGAATTATGTCGCTTCACATTTTTCAGAAGGGCTGAAGCCATCGTGGCTTAGCTCTGTTTGTTCTGGGCTCTCAGGGAAGCAGTTATGACTGCTCACCTCATGGCAGGCAGGAAGCAAAGGAGAGGAGATATAGGAAGGGACCAAGGGACACACCCCCATTAACCTCCTTCCTCTAAAGAGACCCTGCCTCCTGCATTTTATCACAGTATAAACCCATCTATCCATGAGTCTGTTTGTTAGATGTCTTTGACAACAAAGTTATACATCTGCCCAGGTGTGTGCTCTACTAATTCAAGCATCTCTAAATCTGATCAAATTGACTAATTCAGAGTAACCATCCTGCCACCTCATCGGCAATTCCCTTGCTTAGCACTGTACCTTATATCAACTCCTTCTTTCCTACTATGCAGAGATGCGCTACTGACAGACCAATTGCCATGTTGCTATTGTCTCTGCCTTTCTGTGCCCTACAGACACCCAACTCAGGCTCTCAGTACAGGGCATTAGGCGTATGGCCAGTGTGCTAACACAAGTTTCCGGGTGGTGCTAGCAGCTAGAAGAGTATCAGAATGTGCACTCTCCCTAAAACCCAACCATGCTTTCCTTGACGGATTAAGAGAAAACTCATCTTCCCTGAAAGATTAGTTGTTTAGGTCAGGAATTGGGCTTTGGTGAATAAATGGACAGAGACATCAGTAAAGGACATTTTCACTGGGTATAGCCTGGGCCCTGTGGCCAGCTTCTCCATAGAGAACTGCTCTTTGGCATGGCCCAGAAAAGTCCTCCTGTCCCTTACAGTCTTCTGCCCCAGCCCTTCCTCTGATTTATTGCTTCTGTTTTTGAATCAAGAAAAAGTACTTCCAGCTCTGTTTTCTTAAAGTCATAGAGTTCATGTCCACCTATCCCATTTTCTAGCTTGACTGCAAGGGACAAGCCCACCTAGTGAGACTTCTGCTTGCCTGAAGCTGATGTGGCTGGTGTTTGTCCACTCATTTCCATATTACTCCAGAAAACAGCCAGTTCCGGGAGGCTAGGCTGATTTGATCTATGCTGGGTCAATGTTTTAGACACACCCTTGTGCCAGGAGGCCCATGTCTGCAGAGAAAAGAACACATCTGCACTCAGTGGGGCAAGAGGAACCATCCAAATATGCTTGGTTCTTAAGCAACTATCAGGAGAAAGGAAGTACTGAAGGCTGAATGGGACCCACAGGATGCCAGGCTCGCTCTACACTCTAGACTCACCTGTCTGGAGTCATATTTTCTCAGATGGTAGAATCCTTCAGGCAAATAAATGGGTCTAGATCCCAATGCTTCCCTTGAGTCATTATGGATCTTCTCTCCAGATATCAGACATGAACCATGTGCAGCTGGTTCTGAAGCCACCCCACTTCTGGTAGGAAATCTCAATGGGGCATCCAGTGGGTATCTATTTGAGATTCATTACATGGGTTGTTGAGTTTAATTCTAAATATTCAGACTGTGTATCTGCTGTTTCTGGCTCTCCATCTGCTTTCTTTACCTGGGAATCAATCATTTGATGCCTAGCACACACTCTGGATCAGATGTTGCCTAGGTCATGGCCCAGAAGTGATAAATTAGACATTGTTGAACGCAAGTTAGGGTTTTACTGCTGTGAACAGACATCATGACCAAGGCGACTCTTATAAGGACAATAGCTGATTGGGACTGACTTACAGCTTCAGAGGTTCAATCCATTATCATTAAGGTGAGAGCATGGCAGCATCTAGGCAGGCATGGTGGAAGAGCTGAGAGTTCATCTGAAGGTCCCTAGGAGGAGATTGGGTTCCAGGAAGATAAGACAAGGGTCTTAAAGCTCATATCTACAGTAACACACCTACTCCAACCAGGGCACACCTCTTAATAATGCCACTCCCTGGGCCAAGCATATAGAAATCACCACAGCAAGGCACTGAAGAACTGAGTTTGAAGATGATTGTTAGAGCCACCATAGTTTCATGCTATGCATGCATGGAACAACCTCTGCATGTTCATTTTTGTTACATAAACACCATGTAGTAGAACTAGGGTGGGCATCGCCTTCACAGCTTCCTTTTCTACATAGTGTAATTCCCTTGTTGTATGGCTATAAAGTACAGAATGAGGTAAGAAATGTGCTGGTCCTGTATGCAGGGCCTCTCCATGGGCATTGCAAATACTTAAAAAAATAACGGCTTCTTTTGTTAAGCAAATAATTCCTCATGCTGCCTGCTAAGATCACACTGTCTACGTTGGTCACCTGGTATCTATCTCAAGGGTATTCTAGGCTTTCAATCACAAAGATCCTCTCCCTAGGATATTATCTAGGATCTGGGGCTCACTGAGGGAGGAGTATACTGCTGCCATCTTTCCAGCTGTGAGGTGGGATTTACAAACACAGGGCTTCCCTTGAACCTGAATGGTGCTCTATTCTCTGCTCTCCAAACCCACTCCTGTTCCATCCAGTTGAGGGTTCCAGAATATTTGGGGAGATCTCCCGTGTGCCAGGTGCTCAGACAGGGAGAGCTTCAGAGACAAGCACAGCAGTGATAAATGTCACCAAATTCATCAAGTAGCCTGGAAGATAGCAGCTTGGAATTCCCTCTAATTCTGCTGCAAAAGAGGAAAGAAACAGGATTACAAAGGAATGGGAAAGTAACTAAAATATCAGGACTTAAAGACCATCGGGACAACCTTCCATCTGCATTTATGCCATGCAAACTCAGAAAAAAGGGGTCCTAGAAGGTGACTCTCATTGGCCTTCCCTGACTCCCTTCCCTGGGGCCATGTCTTGCTGTATATTCTAGGATGACCTTGAACTCCCAATCCTCCTGACAGTATCTGAGGATTATAGTGTGGACCATGGTGCCTGGCCACTGGCTGCTGCTCTTCCCTATAAGCTGTTTTCCTTTTTTCCTTTTTACATCATACACAGAAGTTTTAATGACCCCCAGTGCCTCAGAACAAGTTCTGTATCTGGAAGAGAGGGCTTGGGCAATGGTCTAGCTTCCAAGACTGTAGCAAACACTAGAACTAATTGACTCAAAGAGACTCTGGGCTCAGGGTTTGTGAGGTTCCAAAGCACGAGTGGCTGTGTTCTTGCTTTGGGCCTGTGGCAAAGCAGCTTATTAAAGACAGGGTAGAAGACAGAAAGAGTAGGTGGCCAGGATGCTCTAGTCCTCTTGATGCATGCTCCCAATGACCCCAGAACCGTCTGTCACTCTTTGCCTCTTGACGTATCTACCACCTTACTTGAGCCCAAGACTTTGGAGAACACTCCAAATCCAAACTCTAATAGTCTGTGGAGAATTAATTTTTAAAAAAGGGTTTAGGACAGGCACTAATCAATCCTTGCTGGTGCCTAAAGAGGAAGCAAGTAACCAGATACATCCCAAGGAAACACTTCTACTCCTCAATCTGTGGTGTTTGTTACAGCAGCTGGCACTGACTAATACACTTCCCTTGGACTTAGAACATGTAACTTGCCTGGTATTGAGTACTTGGGACTGGTGGATATAAATTTGAAAATGAGCATAGCTAAGGATGGGATTTGTTGTTGTTGTCATTGTTGTTGTTGTTGTTGTTAGTGGTGGTGGTGGTGGTGGTGGTGGTGGTGGAGGTGGTGGTAGTGGTGGTAGTGGTGAGGGTGACAGCGGCTGCTGTCCTGGACCTGAGAGTAGAGCTGAGATAGGTATTCAGCCTGTGAAATTCTAAAGGGTGGCACCACTTGGAGTGAGTAATTGCTAGCCAGTGTCTCCAGGGTGGGGAAGGGGGCAGGAATTGGATTTTCCATTTGTCATCTTGCCTCCCTATCTCCTTTCTTTTTTTCTGTGTGGTAGATGCGTCACCTCCCCTGTTATCACTTCTGGGGTTGTGTTGGTGATGCATGGTTGTAATCTTAACACTCAGGAGACTGAGGCTGAGCATTTGTGAGTTCAAGGACAACATGGACCCTCTAGTGAGCATGTTTCCTACTCAGAAAGAACCTCCTATGGTCCACGACTTTTTATTGTACCAAATCTATAAGCAAATGAGAATTGCTTTAGAGTGGGTATTGCCTTGTCTGATAACATCAGTTCTATGCCCAGGACCTTCATGGTGGAGAAAAAGAACCATTGTCCTCTGATCTACACACATGTGCCTTGACACATGTTCCCCCAACATTCTAGATACATATAATTTTAGGAATTAGAAAGAAAGAAGGAAAGGAAGGAAGGAAGGAAGGAAGGAAGGAAGGAAGGAAGGAAGGAAGGAAGATGCTCAGTTGAGGTGGTAGAATGAGGGGATTTAGAAGGTGGTGGGTTCAGGATTCCAGTGAGGCTGGCGTGGCATAGCTGATCACTCTCTTGCCCATTTCTTCAGGGAGGCAGTAGGACTGTCTATTCTAGAAACTGCAGGCCTTGAGGAGCCTTCCCTGTGTCTTTTCCCAGTGATTCAGTCACGAGAGCCCAGAGACCTGAACAATGTTGGATAGGGGCTCTAGGATCTGTCCTAGAACTAGGCCTGAAGATGAGGCCCCTGAATCTCCTCACTCAGAGACAGTCATGATGGGAAGCCGTTTACCTCCCTGGGCAAGGCAGAAGCAGCAGACCATACCCCACTCCCCTTCTGCAAAGCCGAGCTCTGGTGAGACCTCATCAACAGGTCAACAGCAACGTAGAGACCACATGTTTGAGGTCACTGAAATTTGAGTGATGACCTGTCTCTGTCTCCTTCAGTTTGATTTGCTTGTAAAGATGCTGCCAGAAGTCAAGGGATGTTGGGAACCTCTTAGCAGAAGGTCCAGCTGAGAGGAAGTGTTTAGCAGTGATTATGACAACACCCAGGGAGGCATCCGTCCTGTCCATCCCTCTCTCTGGCCCGAGCAGAGAATTATCTATTTGTCTGGGTGGTGTCTTCTCAAGGCCTGCCGCATGCATGTTGCATCATCAGGCCGGTTGTGAGGGACTGTCTGGAGAGGGTGGGCTGGGAGGACAGGGAGGAGGAAGCCAGACGACCTTCCCTACCACTCTGATAATTGGCAAGCCGCAGGTACCTCCTCAGTCTATCTCTGCTTCCTTGATAATAGATGATCTAATCTGTCTCTCTACAGCATTTCCTTCTACAAGCAGCTGACAGAGATGGAGTGATCCCATCCTTCACCCGAAGGAAGCACGACTTCCCAAGGCACTCTCTCTGTCTTGCCGCCAGCCTAAGGGTGGCACCCTGGGAGGTTGTCGCCAGATGCTCTCAGGCGTTGCTGACAGTGGCTGGTAGCTAGAGAAACCAACTGCAACATCAAGATGCTTCTCTAAGCTCCCCATATAGTCATCCCACTACATCCAGTGAAAATTCCTACAGGCCACATCCTCCCTCTGCCTCTTAAAACTGCACTATTGGAATATGTCCAACATTTGAAAAACCCATAGGAAGTGTCTTCATAAATATTAGAATACCCAGTATTTAGTTTAGGATAGAAAATAAATTGGGTTCAAGGCACAGGTCTCTCTATAATCACCACACTGGGGAAACTGAGGCAGATATCTTACAGGTTTGAGGACAGCCAGGACAGAGTTGATGTAGCCCAGATATAGAGTGCTAGCCTTTGGGGGTGTGAGGGTAGGGGTGGGGAGAGAAAAGACAGAATTCAAATCAAGCCTTAGATCTTTTGTCTAGCTCCCGCCTCCCCTCGTTCCCCAGCAGTAGCTAAGTGTTCTTTCATGGTTTTATATTTGCTTTGCTGTTTGCATCTATATCCTTCCTCATAGTCTCCCACAACTGCTCCATCCCCTCAGTGCTGCTTCTGAAGCATTTACAACGAGCTCAAGTTCAGTCCAGTTGGATGGCTGCTTGGTGTTCTAGAGCATTGGGGTTTCCACCCACTGTCTTCTTAAAAGGCTCCAGGCTTAGTTTGTGTGTTGATTACTTTAGTATCACTGTGATAAAACAAAACAAAACAATAACAATAACAAAAACTTGACAGACATACTTAAGGGAAGAAAGGTTTACTTTGGTCGGTGGTCTGAGGGTTCAGCCCTGCTCACTTGGTCCCATGTGCCTGGCAGAATATTACACAGGAAGGATGTTGTGGGAACTCCTCTATTCACAGCATGACTGACAGCAAACCAGGCACCAAGGGCTGGCCTGCCTCTCGTGATGCTCTCCTGACAGCCAATCATCTTGTAAAGGTTCTACACGCCTCCAAGATATTGTCACCTCAGTGCAGGAAGATAAAGAGTGCCCGGTCATGGGCAAGCGTGCTTTAGTTTCTGGTGCCAAGAAGGTCCTGACTGATGAATGACTTTATCAGTTAAGACATAGACCAGAAGCAAGAGGCAGAAACACAGCCCTCAGCGCCTACCCACACTTTCAAGCACGTTCCCATGGCGGTCATTATCTTGTGATGCATTTTATGGCTAAGAACATTTCAAAGTGACTCAGGAACACACAACAAATAGCATGGTGCTGAGAGATGTCTGAATCTCAGAGATGTGCCTGACTCCAACGCCTCTACTTCCCCTACCCTCAGGAAGCTGGCCATTCCCATCTTTTCCAGGTGAACTTCTCAGACTAACAACATTCCAGAGCTGAAGTTGATGACAGCCCAGTTAGCTAAGCTAGAGTGTTTGGAAATCTGTGGTCACTGACTGCCTTGAGTTTTTATCAATAGAATATAAACAGATATACTTTGCACACATGGATGCAGGCATTGGTACAACAGCTTGTTTAGATCTTTCCCATTGGATGTTAATATTGTTAGGTCTACCCTGTCAGAGCTAGTGGCTCACCCAGGCAGGCAGACTTGGACTAGACAGTCTCTTGTTGTGGGTGACTCTGTGCTGCTTATATTTTATGTTAATTCAGCTCTCCCTGAAGAGGCTGTCTGGAATGAAGAATGAGTCACATACACAGGTAGCTTCTTGTGACCCAATCCCCTAATGAATAAAGGAGCCAATCACTGGGCGAGTAGGCGGGACTTCCAGGTTGGATGGTGGAAGAGAGGAAGCAGGAGAGAGTTAGGTCTTTTTTGGAACAGGGACAGCAGAGGGGTAAGATGTAGCTGCTAGAGTTTCCTGGTATCATGGTGAATCTGCAAGGATTCGCCACTGGAGGAACCAGATTTTAATGAGGCTTACAAGATTGGGTTTTAGTTGTTGTGCCCAGAGATTGGATTACCATTGTTTCTGAACTAAGTTTGTATTGTGTTTTCCTTCACACGGCGGCTCGTCTGGGTTCAAGAGAGAAACGTACAGCTGCAAAGTGGGTCTGCTAGATGTGCACCACAAATGCTATGGGGGATTTGAAGCATGGGGTTGGCATGGTAGCAGCTTGCCGGTGGGAATCTAGTAAGCTGGGTGGAGAGATTGTGGAGTTCTGAGTCAGAGATTCCACAAGATAAAAACAGGGCAGTCATTGCCTGTCAGTGCATGGTCAGCCAGGCCACTGGGATAGAGGCACAAGCGTGAAAATGTGACAGCCCTATTTTTTTAAAAATATTTCCCACAACAGTCTAGCAATCTTCTTACATGGCAAAATCCTATGCATCCTTCCGAGGTCCAGCTACATTGGGTCCCCTGCCGTCCCTGCAGCACAGCTGGCCTGCTCTCAGCCTCTCATGAAGCTTTGTCTTGTACTTGGAGGTGAACATCTGGACTGTGAGGACCCTGCTGCAGAGTGTCCTGAGTCATTCTGGTGGCCCCTCATTTATTGCCTGTTCTCTCTGACTGACTGGAGTAAATGAATTTGAGTGAGTCCTTCCTTGGATGTTCCTCCATCTGGCTGGCTGGGGTCCCTCTCCAATGTCTGTTCACCCCATCTTCTTCCCCAGTAGCATTGCTTGGTTGGCAGTGGGTCTAGCTAAAACATCTCTAGTAATCATGGCCAGTGAGGTTTGATCACAGGTAGTCACAGGTAGCTCCTGGGATGGCACCTTGGAAATTACCTGTTTATCTGAGGAGGGTACCATTACGCTTTTGCTTTCTTTCTCTAGTCCAGAATGGAGTTGTGACAGCTGGAACCTCAGCCACTTTTTTGACCCTTCAGACAACTTTGCAGATTGAAGCAAGTTATAAGATTAGTGTAAAAACAAGTAGCTTGGGTTTTGATAAATGTGAAGCTCTGGGCTGGACTTGAACAGGACTTGCTGTGGTGTTACTTAAGCGTGTCCTTTTCTCGTGCGTGGAGCCTAACCTTTCTCTCAGTACAGCTTTGTAGTACTGACTGCTTCCTAACTCAACTTTGCTTTTCTAGTTCTTTCCAAGTAAACAGAAGCCCATTGGGCCCTTGGCGTCAGCATTATGACACCCTTTCCATTAATTTTCTTACCTGTTCATTAACTATCTCCTTAGTAGAATAAGCTCCCCTCAGAGCATAGAATCTGATGCAGATACAGGAGTGTCAGAAGACCCCTTCTCTTGCCCCCAAAATGCAGGTATTAAGAAAGAAAAAGAAAGGAAGGAATGAAGGAAGGAAGGAAGGAAGGAAGAAAGAAAGAAAGGAAAGAAGAAAGGAAGGAAGGAAGAAAGGAAGGAAGGAAGATACTATCAGATTGAGGAGTTTGGTCAAAGACTCAAGGAAAGAGTGTCAAGGTAAGAGTGATCACAGACCAACCAAATAATTAGAAACACACAGACACACAGACACACAGACACACAGACACACACACACTGCTTGTAGAGGAGGGGTTGGAGCCTGTCATGGAAAATATGATGAAGTCAGTACCACATCCTCCTGCCTCTGCTTCCAGTTTGCCAAGTGTCTGGAGCTTAGGAAAAATTAGCTCGCAGTGATCCAAGCCCATGAAATTTATACAGAGCATTTTTGTTGTTGGAAAATATCTAACTTTGTACACAATATGAATACAACATATATCACCATTGGAAAGTTCCAGACTGCTGGAAAAAACACCACACACACACACACACACAATCAAAGAAACAAACAAATAAAAACCAACCCTCCCAGAAAGTCAGCAGAAGCATTAATGCATGAAAAAAAAACCAAAATAAAACAAAACAACAACTGAGATTCTATGCACTGGTAGGCAGATCAGATATCCAGGTTCTAATTTATATATGTGGTTTCCTGGGGTCTCCCTCCAACAAAACAGTGGGGAGGTGTGGTTATTGTTACTGCCTTGATGATGAAACAGGTTCAGAGAAGTTAGGCCATTTGTCCAAGGTCACACAGCTATGAAGTGCTAATACCTAGGTCTGGGGTGGAGACAGGCAGTATCATTTCAACGAGCATTCTTTCTACAATACTTTCTGTCACTTAGGAATTATTAAGTGGTGGGAAGTCCTCTTTGGGTACCCAGGAGCCACCAACCAGAGTGCCACCAACACAGAGTGCTTCAGGAAACTTCATGGTACACTGAATAATAGTGTGTACCGTGGTAGCTGATGATAACAGCAGGAATGTATTCTCTTTAGAGTCTAGAGGTCAGAGGTCACATCGCTTCCACTGGATCCACATCAAGACATCTGCAGGGACTCTTCTCGTCCATTCTGGGTGAAGGTGGCTTCCCGCATGGCTTCCTTTGTGGCTCTATCACTCCATCTCTATGGTCTCTGTCATAAGAACACCTCAGACTTCATGGAAGGTTCACCCAATCCAGGACAAAGTCAAAAGTCAAAGTCCCAGGATCCTTTTCCCCAGTAAGGTAGTTCCATATTACCCAGCAGGCACCGGGAGTGGTACTAGCTCTTTTGGAAGTATTATTTAGTCACTCTCTCTGAGTCATGTCCTGCTGTAGAAGGGAGGCCTGCTGGTGTACAGTCTCTTCAAGCATCTGGTTTGCTTATCCTGCATCCTGGAGCATCAACTGGAGCATTCCTGAGGAACACAATCCCCAACCACAGGTCTTCAGGTAAAGCTGCTTTTGCATCCTTGGCTAAGGCTCCTCACAGCCCCTTCCCTGTGGGAGTCAGAGCCAATTTGTAATAAGCAAGAGCAGTTTGACCCAGATTAAAAGATACAATTAGTCTGTCTGCATGGTAAACCTAAAAAAGCACCACTTACAACAAGTTTTTGTTTTTTGACAAAGGGAGATGTCCTGGCAGAACAATAAGCCCCCACCCTCCACCCCCACCCTACCACCCAAAGCCTTGTAATTTACTGCAAACACCCCAGCCTGGGAGACAGAACAGCCACTGGGAAGCCAGGATGGGGACAAGTGACCTCAGGTGGGTAGGTGACCACCATTGATTCATCGAATCCCAGAAAGGGAACAGACCACTGAGCTAGGATGGAGGACCCTCACATTTTTCCTTGCTTCTGTGGCTACCACAGATGTGGGGAGACTCAGAACTGTAGGCAAAAGAACCCCCCTCTCTACACTGGCTGTCCTTGGCATCAGTTAGGCATGGCTTTGGAATCTGAGGAACACCGATGGGTCTTGGGGTTCATCTATCCTGTGAATTCATGGATCCTGAAGCCATCAACTAAAGGACATTAGAAAACTTGAGGGACTGTGTAGCTGGTCACTTGAAAAAGAAATCTTGTCTGCGATCCCTGGCATGGGACAAATGGAACTTCACTAAATGGTCGTGTCGAATGATTGACACTGAAGTCCCTAGGCACAGAGCTGTGGGACGATAAACCAGCAGCCTTAACATCTCCACCTCTTTGTCTGTAGGAGTCCCAAGAACCTTAGCTTTAGAGACGCATCTGAGTACATATTCTCACGCCCGGAAGCTGACCACAGCACCTGGCATCCTGGGCCCTGACAGGCTGTGCACGTCCTTTTCCACAGACCCTGCGGATGGAATTGATTCCTGTGCTAAAGGCCTGAGAGGTGGCGACTAGTCTCTCCACGTGACTCTTCCATGCCTCCCTGCCCGTGCTGGGTTATATTCCACGATTAAACTAATTTGTTTCCTGTTTGCTCCTGGCTGCAGACTTCAGACACTCAGCTTGGCTGCCCTGGGTACCAGCTAGGCCTTCCCCCCTCCCGTGTTCCCCCCTTGTAGTTCCCATCCCTAGCTAACCACATCTGAAGCAGGAAGATTAGCAGGCTCAGTGCAATGTGACTCCAGAGCTAGCAGTCAGGAGGGCTCCTGCTACTGCCCTCCGCCCGAGAGCTGGGGGGTTGGGAAGCGAAGGCCTGTGGCTGTTTGGGAGGAAAAGGAGGCCACCCAGCTGGGGTCACCCCTCATCTGACAGCAAACAAATGGGAATAATCACTAATCATATGGATGTTGCTGATTGGAGTTAATGTAGCTAACGGGTCCTGGCATCTCAGCCCACCTTCCGGGACATTTCCCAGGATGCAATGCCGTTCTCGTGCCCACTTTGGAGATGACGATCCCAGGATTACGAAGTGGAGTCCTGCACAGTGTCTGCCTTAGGACATCAGCTTCAAAGCCCGAGGCATCGGAATCAGGAAGCCATGCTTCCACGCCATCTCCAGACAGGATCTCCAGTCTGTGCCTACAGGTGTTGACCAGAAAAAGAATCCACATGCACAGTCTGAAGATGGAAAGGGGGCGGGGTTCTGGAAACCGGCTAGGGCCAGAGCTCTGAGACATTTGTAACCTACTGGGTGTCCCCAAATGGCATGTTTCCATTTTAAAGTGACAGACTAGGAATACAGCTTTCTCCCAGCTTCCCTAAATGCCTGAATTGCGTCTGGAAAGATGACACTCATTTTCACATAACTCTTATAATTCTTATGGTATAAGAATTATACATACGGTATAAGAATTATACAACCATAATTACTGTTGTTAGATTGTTTAATGCCCAGAGCACTCCCTAAGGGACTCTCTTGCCATGCTTATCTTTTAGGAACTAACCTGCAAATACTTGGTTAATACTCCCCAAAGCTGCATATGCCATAACCTATCTACCTGCTTCTGAGTAGACACTGAATAAAAATGAACATACTTTTAGAGCAGAACTTACAGCCCCAACCCAAAGTCATGTATGCAGTCACAGATGCTCAAGAGTTTAATTAGGTGAAGCTACACAGTGGACTATAATACAGCAAGGAAGATGGATAGACCTCAGCTATGTCAGAATGTAGGCAGAGCCTCAGATCTGCTATGTTGACTGAGCAGAAGTCAGACTCAAAGTTCATCCTATAGCATTTAATGCACCTACCATTCAAGTACAGGAATGGCTGATATCTGGTATCAGTTGGGCCATGTGATTGCAGGGAAGCATAGGCGCTCCTTGAGCGCTGGCGTCATTGGGGGATCATAGACAGAAGATGCACCCACTGTGTCCATACACTGTCCACAGCCTCCCTGATCTGTTTTACTTTTCCTGGAGCAAGGCCGCTGCCCTCTTGTGTTCTCTGTAGCCATTAGAGATGTAGTGGGTGGCTTTAGGTAGGCTATACTGTTTCCATCCAGAGCCTCTGCTTTGGTTTTCAAGGCTCTACTTGTTAGCTCAGTGAGTGCTGTCAAACAGGGTGGTCTTCTGTTTAGCCAGAGGTTCGTTCACCAGATCTTGACCAGATTTTAGAAAAAAACTCATAATAGTATATGAAATTATATAGGAACAACATACAAGCGGGATAGAAATATATAAAGACAGGAATTGCGTGATAACAGACAGTTTTACTCGTGTGTGTGTATATATATATATATATATATATATATATATATATATATATATATATGCACTGGATGGTATTATATGTATGCAAACATGTATATAGATACATACATACATATATACATATGTATATGATGATATATATAAAATTCACACATGGGTTTTATATGTATAGGTTTATATAAGCAAAAGTTTTAAAACTGAATCAGCCTGGGTCAGAGGCAGGAACATTCTTCTGTGGATTTTGTCTTTCAGGTTCTGGCCATAGGTGAATGCATGGCTCTGAGTTTCTCATTCTCTGTGGCCAGAACCTGGCCCTGTTGCTTATGATATTTTGCCTTCAGTTTTGATGCCAGCGCAGTAACTCACCAAGACCTCAACCTAGACAGTCATCCCTAACAAGTCACACCTGGCTGGGCTAGTGAAAGTCTGGCATTGCGTTCTGGTTTGAATCAACAGACTTAAATAAACGGGACTCAAGAAGGGGGAAATGGGGGCAGTCAGGAGACTTCATTGCCGAAAACTTGGAACTGGTTTCCAAGATTCTATGCTTTCTTGGCTCAGTTCAAAACTCCCTCAACTTTTCAAAATTGTCAGGCAATAAAATGTGAGTGGGTATTGGCCACCAATAGCTTGGCTCCTTTAGGGTCAAATAAATACTCTGACGTAAGTGGCTGTAACCGAGGACCATGACATCATGTAGGTAAGAAGGGTTGTCTTTCCTTGGGCTGAAGACACAGTGAATTAGCTTGAAGAACAGCTTGGTAGAGCAGGAAGTGACAAGGTCTCAAAAACCTGTTCTGCTCTTGAGCTGGCTGTCTAGGCCCTGATGGCTGGTGTCCCTCACAGCCCCTCACTGAAGCGATGTAAAGCAGGTTGAGGGAACGTGTTATGGGTTTGGCATCTGGGGGTGGCTTACCAAATACTTTCTCCAGAAGAGACAGAAACAAGTCAGAGGGGTTTTCCTTGGCTTGTTTGGTGGTCACTTGGCTCCCTGTGCCTGAGCAGAACACAACAGCACTAGGAGCAGGGCACTTCACTTCCTGTAGACAGGAATGGTACAGGGAGGGGCCAGAGCCCAGGCACACCACTTCCTGTAGACAGGATTGGTACAGGGAGGGGCCAGAGCCCAGGGGCATCCCCCCAGGGGTCTACTTCCTCCAAACACTGCAAACACTGTTCCAGGAGTCCATGGAGGGCTAATGAATGAGGTCAGAACTCAGAACCCTCATGAGATAATAGTCTCTGGAAGAATCACTACAGACATAGCGGGGGCAGTTTTATAAACCTCTGGGCAGTTCTCAGCCCAGTCAAGTTTACCATTGAAACTGAGCATCACATGTGGATAGTTAAAATTTACTTCTATTTTAATTAAGCTTGTGTGTGTGTGTGTGTGTGTAGTGTAGTTCACTGATCAGCCACAGGTGTTGTGGTATAGTTCACTGGTCAGCCACAGGTGTTATTCCTCAGGTGTAACCTCAAGGTGGTGTAATCATCCACCTTGGGTTTGATGCTAGCGATGCTGCTGATGGTGATGATGGTGGTGGTGGTGGTGATGTTGGTGATGCTGCTGCTGCTGCTAACATTTTAACTTACTTTGTGTGTGGAGAGGGAGAGGACTTGTATATCACAGCACATAGATAGAGGTCAGTGGGCAGCTTAAAGGAGTCAGTTCTTTCCTAACATGTGGATACCAGTGTTCGAGACAGACATCTTCACCTACTGAACTATTCCACTGGTGCCTTGTTTGAGCTTTTGAATCAGGCTCTTCTGCTGGAGTGGAGGCCGAGCGGCTGCAGGAGGCTGCCTGTCGCCCTTGTTTCTGCTGGGGTTAAAAGCATCTGCCACCATGCTGATCTTCCCATGTTCATGCTAGGAGCCAAGCGTAGGCCTTCATGCTCCTGCACTGTCTACCATCAAACCACTGCTCTGTAGTTGTATAACTTTTGCTATCCTGCCTAAGCTTCAGGAATGGACTGCACTTCCAGACCCTGCCCAGAGAATATTGCATCTGTGGATGAAAAACACAGACACACGTAGTTGGTCAATTTCAACTTGCCTTATTAGCTCAACTGCTGGGCACCTCCAATCTACCTCAGCTAGCGTGTCCGCCCCAATACTCTCAGCTTAGCATCACAAATCTGCACTCAATTTCAGTTACTCAGACACCTTTAGCATCCCCAACTGCCTGCCTGTAAAAGCAGCCTGTGGTCACTCTGACCAAGGTCTCACATGACTGGTTGGCTTTTTTCCCTCTGAAGCATGACAAACCTGCCCTCCTCTCCTTGTATCTGCTAGTTTTTCTGAGGGGCCCTAGAAGTCCCTCCTATCCTTCCACCCAGCAACTGGCCCATGGCATCTTTACTGATAGTTCAAGAACCAATTGGGGAATAGGACCTTAGCATCAGCACCATCCCTACACCTCTCTACCACTTAGTTAAGACATTGAACTGAAATATATTTATGTATATGCTGGTTAGCTTTTTGTCAACTTGACACATGCTATAGTCACTTGGGGAAAGGGAATTGAGGAACTGCCTCCATCTGGTTAGCCTGTGATCCACCCTGCTGTGGGCAGTACCATCCCTGGGTGTGTGGCATCAGCCTATAGAGTAAAGGCAACTAGAGTAAAGGAAACCAAGCCAAGAAGCAGTGTCACTCTGTGGTCTCTGCCTCAGTTCCTGCCTCCAAGGTCCTTCTTCAAGTTCCTGACTTGGCTTCCATCAATGTTGGGCTGTACCCTATAAAGCAAATAAACCCTCACCTCCTCTCAGTTGCTTTTGGGGAGTGTTCTATCACAGCACAACAGAAAAGCAGTTACACCATATACATTAAATTGAAATATATGCACATACATGTATAATATATGTTACCTATATGTTTCTAATTACAAATGTGTGTTGAGATCTCTTTGGTGTCTAATGATTCCTCACAGGGGTTGTCTAAGACCATCAAAACCACAAATATTTACACATTGTGATTCATAACAGTAGCAACATTACAGATATGAAGTAGCAATGAAAATAATGTAGGGGGGGTCATCACACCATGAGGAACTGCATTAAAGGGTCACAGGATTGGGAAGGTTGAGAATCACTGATCTAGACTATGGGGGAAAAATCTGCTGTAGTAGTATGTGCCTATAATACCAGTATTTGGGAGATGGCAATAGGCAGTCCAGGAATTGAGGGTCAACCTCAACTACAAGTTCAAGGCCAGCCTGAGCTACTTGAGTCCTTATCTTTAAATTGAGGGGCATCACGTTATATTCTGGAAGCAGAAAGATCATGGCTGGGTAACACCATGATGCCAGCCTGACCTACATGAGGCCCACAGATACTCAGACTTGATAAAAGTGACTAACATCCCAATCTCACCTCTGACTCGACACAGAAACTGCAAATAAGTAAACTGAACTCTAGACACTGGTCTCGTGAGATTACTCAGCTTTATCCTAGTGTCAGTCACGCCATTGATCCACCACATCAGGAGCAAATGTCAGCTACTTGTCCATGGAAAGATAATGTTTGTTTAATTTTCATAATTATGATTATTGAAGATAATTTACTTATTTTTGAAAAATATGAATGAAGGTAAAGACTGTTTGGAATTTGAGAATCTTAATTTTTTTATTCATGCTTATACTCACAGGGGGAAGAGGAGCTGCAGTCATGTTTGGGAATCTGCAGAAAGGTATATAGAAATTCTTCATATTATGTTTGCAAGTTATCTGTTAAGGTGAGAGCTATTTCAAAATGAAGGTTTTTAAATGAAATATAAAACATTCTATTAGTATGTACAGTTTTGAGTGGGATTTGATAAAACACAGAGATAAAGAAAATAATTTGTATAAGATAGACTATCAAAAAGTAATAACAAATGTTTTACTTGTAAGCACAAATGCTGTCTCTAAGGCCGGAAATAAGACACTGCTTTGAAGAATCCAGTGAAAGCAACTAGGGGAGAATATGAAATTGACGTGAATGTTGGAAGATAAATATTCTTCTTTTGCTAATATGATTGTATACTCATAAAATCCAAAAGGCAGTCATGAAAGCCTGTTAGCGTTAAAGATATTTGATAAATGTCTAAATGAATTCTGAAAGTACAAAAAAGTGTCTAATCCAGGCAGTAGTCGTGCCTGCCTTTATCCTCCTCTGGATAGCCATGAGTTTGAGGCCAGCCTGGATTACACAACAGGTTTTCGGTTAGCCCAGCTATAGCTATATAATGGTGGTCTCAGATTCAGGAAGACTGTGTTTCTGAAAAGCCCTTCAGTGATTTGTTACTTCACTCTGTGTACTGGGGGATGTTTCCTCTGGGGAAAGCTGGGTGCTGGGGAGCTCCTCTGGTCTGGTGTTTTTCTGCCTGAACACACCCCTGCCTGTCTCCCTGCGCTCCTGCTGCTGTCTTGAGTGGATAGCCCAGGGATCTCACAATCAGTCTCAAAGTTAGAAGTGCTGATGTCAGTCAGCTTTTCTCTGCTGCCTGTAACATGAACAGTGTTAAAGAAGGTATCAGCGAATCGGAAAGGGCCATGCTTCCCCTTTTGCATGGGCCTTTGCATGGCCATGATACTCTACAGCTCCCCTCTGCCTCAGTTAGAGACACCCCAAGGAGGCCTGCACCCAGGGTACATGAGAGTATCAACACACACATGCTCAAACATGCATAAGCCTCTGCTCACTCACACAAACACACACACACACACACACACACACACACACATGCTCACATATGTATAAGCCTCCGCTCACTCACACACACACACACACACACACACACACACATGCTCACATATGCATAAGCCTCTGCTCACACTCACACACACACACATGCTCACATATGCATAAGCCTCTGCTCTCTCTCTCTCTCACACACACACACACACACACACACACACATGTTCTCTCATGCATAAGCCTCTGCTCTCACACACACACACATGCTTACACATGCATAAGCCTCTGTTCACACACACACATACATGCTCACACATGCATAAGCCTTCGCTCACACACACACACACACACACACACATGCCCACATATGCATAAGCCTCTGCTCACTCACACACACACACACACATGATCACACATGCATAAGCCTCTGCTCACACTCACACACATACATGCTCACACATTCATAAGCCTTCGCTCTCTCTCACACACACACACACACACACACACACACACACACGTCCACATATGCACAAGCCTCTGCTCACTCTCACACACACACACATGCCCACATATACATAAGCCTCTGCTCACACACACACACACACACAAACACACATGCCCACATATGCATAAGCCTCTGCTCACACACACACACACACATGTCCACACACGCATAAGCCTTTGCTCACACACACACACACACACACACACACACATGCTCATACATGCATAAGCCTCTGCTCACACACACGCATACATGCTCACATATGCATAAGCCTTCGCTCACACACACACACACACACACTCACACATGCGTAAACCTCCGTTCACACACACACACACACACACACACACACATTCACACACTGACCACGCCCATGCTCATGTGTTCTTTTACACCAGCTGGAGCCTTCAGACACTCCTTGCTCAATATGTTAGAAGGCTGGACTCTGTATGACATCACTAAGTCCTTGTCTTCTTGTTTCCAGGTTGGTATCGTCCATTAGAAACTGGCAGGGCAAGAGCTGATTTCCAAAATTCCAAGTAGCTGAGACAGAGACAGGAGGTCTGGAGTCAGAGGTGAGCCCTGAAAGTAGAAGGCTTTTAAAAGCTCTAGACCCTGTAACCTGACTCAGTTCTCAGCGAGACCAGAGAAGGCAGACTCTGTGGTTTTAGCTGCCAATGGATCCAGCCATGCAGTGAAAATGGTCAAGGAATATTCATTCACAGCACCTTCTCCTAGGCTGATGTCTATTCCCTAAAACAAAGAAAAATATGGAAGGAACAGATTTGTTTATGGAAAGTGTGTGTGTGTGTGTGAGAGAGAGAGAGGGGGGGGGTAAAGAGAGAGAGAATACTGATTGCTAATAGTACTTTGCTTCCTGAACCAGCCTGTGGCTTCCTTCCAACTGGGATGAGGGCCATTGCCTCCCACGCTCAGTGTGGCCTGGCCAACCATCACGTCTTCCTCAGTATCAACAGTAGCAGCTCCCTAATGCTCCCTTTAGTAACCAGGATGGCGGCAGCTTCCAAATACCAACCAAATGCTTTAGGAAGATGGCTGGAGGGTGTTCCCCTGGAGAGCTTTCTGGCTATCACTGCAATTGTATTGATAATTGGCTCTGTCTGGCCTGTCTCCTGTTTTTTCCGAATGACTTCGTGTGTAAATGGTATCTTTAAATGTTATTCAATAACTCTATCAGCTATTAATATGATATGGCCAGCCCCCAATAATCGAGACAGAGGTCTATGTATTTTTAAAATCAGCTTTAGCACAATTACTGGGCGAATTAACCCAATCTATTTTTTTTATACACTAGACTCTTTAATTCCCCAGCTCCACTCCCCACCTACTTGCTGTTCGGGCTTCACCCAGGTTATTTCTGCTCCATCCGTCTGTCTTGGAGGACACTTCACTAGGCCATGTGCTTCTGGTTCATCACATCTAATGGAGAGCCCCTGTTCTCTGTCTTCTTTCTCCTCTTTTCTTCCTTCCTTTCTCTTTCTTTCCTACCTGGAATTGGAACATCCTCTACCTCTATTTTTCCAAGTAGTTGTCTGTGGCCACTTGTATTTAACCAATAGCTATAAACTGGGGAGAAAGGTTTACACAGTAAAGGCTGGTATATGTGTGAATATGCTCATCGGTGTCAACCAGATCTTGGGGTTCAGAATTTAGCATTTGTGTGCAGAGCACTAGAACAACTCTCAACATTCATGCCTATGGATGTGTTCTCTGACAAGAAAGAAACTGGAGCAGCAGCTTCCTTTGTGCCTAGTCTGTGGCAGGGCCTGTGGAAGGTTTTCTTTAGGTGACCCCATGATCCAGTCGGCTAGGTGTTGGAAGGAACTCCTCTGCACAGCCCAGAAACAGGTACAGAGAGGTTGCACAACTTGCCTATAGATAGCTGCACTCAAGTAGGATATGAACACAGTGTTGCAAGGCCTCTGGACGCTTTAGCTGTGACAGGACTTGAGTGCCAAAAGCAGAAAACTAGAAAAAAAATGGCTGCAAACATCGTGTGAGAGAAATGAACCCTGCCCCATGTCACATAAATGATTAAGTGTGTTACATAGTTTTTGTTACGGTAATGAAATGCTTGAGATATTCAATATGTAGGGAGAAGAGGTATCTCTGTTTCATGGTTTTGGAGTTCCTGGGCTACAGTCAGCGGGGCCTCTGCTTTGAGGCTTATGACAAGGTAGTACTTGGTGGCAGAAATTCATGGTGGGACAAAATCGCTCAATTCATAGGCCAGTGTTCTGAGACTTCTTCAAGGGTACATCTCTATAATGTAGCCTTTCCACAGGGTTCCATCTCATAAAGGCTCCACTATGTCCCTCTAACACTATTCTGAGGACCAAGCTTTTACCACATGGGCTTTGGGGATAGTAGGATCTAAAGCGTAGCAGCTTCTGTTTGCAACCCTGACTGAACCCTGCCTGATAAAATGTGGCGGATACTTGACATCTAATAAGGTTTTCCACAGTGACAAAATGCATAGGGCATTGTGGCTCTTAATCTTCAATGTCAACTTGCTTCAGGTTAGAATCTGTGAAGGAGTTTCTTGAAGAGGGAAGGCCAACCTTGACTGTGGCTAGAACTGTTTGACAGGCTGGGTCCAAGACTAAACAAAGGACGAAGGCATCTGAGAACCATCTTTCATGTCTCCGCTTCCTGATTGCAGATATGAAGTGGCCAGATGTCTCACTCTCCTGCTGTTAGGCTTCTCTTGCTTTGGTGGACAGTTCCCTGAAACATGAGCCTCAATAAGTCCTCATCCTTTAAGTTGCTTATTGTCAGGTATTTGGTTGTAGCAATGAGAAAAGAAACCAATAGGTATTCTATCTATCTATCTATCTATCTATCTATCTATCTATCTATCTATCTATCTATCATATTTTATCTATCAATCTATCATCTATCAATCATCTATTATCTATCATCTATCAATCATCATCTTTCTATCATCTATCATCTATCAATCGTCTTCCTATAATCTATCAATCATCTATCAATCATCTTTCTATAATCTATCTATCATATTTTATCTATCAACCTATCATATATCAATCATTTTTCTATCATCTATCTATCTATCTATCTATCATATTTTATCTATCAATATATCATCTATCAATAATTTATCATCTACCTATCATCTATCAATCATCTTTCTATCATCTATCGATTTATCTACTTACCTATCATTTATCAATCACCTTTCTATAAACTATCTATCTATCTATCTATCTATCTATCTATTATATTTTATCTACCAATCTATCATCTATCATCTATCTATCATTTATCAATCATCATCTTTCTATCATCTATCTATCATCTATCAATCATCTTCCTATAATCTATCAATCATCTATCAATCAACTTTCTATAATCTATCTATCTATTTATCATATTTTATCTACCAATCTATCATCTATCAGTCATCTATCATTTATCAAACATCATCTATCTATCATCTATCAATCATCTTTCTATCTATGAATTACATTTTATCTATTAATATATCACCTATCAATCATATATGAATATATATCATCTATCAATAATTATCTTTCTATCAACTATGTATTATGTATGTATGTATGTATCTATCATCTATCATCTATCAATCATCTTTCTGTCTATATATCAGTCATATTTTATCTGTGAATTTATCATTTATTAATCATCTATCATTTATCAATCATCTATATCCATCTATCTATCTATCTCATCTATTTATAAATCATAACTATATTTTTCATCTATCACATACCCAGTTACTGGTCCATCTATCTGAGGAAATTTGTTATAGCAACTACTTCACAGAAGTTAAGAACTCCCATAATCTGGCCTCTGCAAATAGAGACCAGAAGAGTGAATGGAGGTAATTCAGCCTTTGTCTTATAAATTAAGGAAGCTGGTGTAGCAGGGTAGCAGATGTGTGGGAATGGCTAATGCCCTAAGCCCTTGAGTTAGAACATCCAAGATCTAGAAGCACAGATGATTCTGAGCAGGAAAAGTTGGTTTTCCAAGCTTGGACAATAAGAGAAAATCCACCCTTATTTTGCCTTTTAGTTCTACCCGGAACCTTAAGTGACAGGATGAAATTCATTCACAATGGAATGGACTCTTCCTAGTCTGCTGACCAAAATGGTAATATTTTCTGGAAATATCTTAGATACACAAATAATAGGTATATGTAGACCTTATCCCAAGGAAAAAAGAAATACTAGTCTACCTTTAGTATCTGTTAGGGTTAGTGTTGTTCTCCAACGTGATGGAATCTGGGGTCACCTAGAAGACAACTGCCGGGAATACTTATAGATTGTTTTAATTAGCATAATCTACATGGTACTGGTTTTGCAGGCATTAAATGTATGCGCTTGATGGGGTCAGGCTGTCTTGCTCTGTGGTTTCACAGAGCATCTAAAGCCACATCACAGGCTTGCAATCCCTGAAAATGAGGCCCTGATAGGCCTCTGTGTGAATCTGTGAAGGTGAACCCTAAGTTGCAGTGGATTCCCTGGGATTTTGGAGATGCCACAATGTGGGTACTCTACTGAGGAAAGCTGCAGGCACAAAGTGGTGCCAACTTAAGAAAGTGATTACGTATATGTATGTGTTGGGTAGCAGGAATGGAGAAGCCGGGCTACCTGATCCCTTTGGAGCCCAGGAGATTCTATCAGGAAGCCCAGATGCTGGATATGGAACTGCAGTGTTTGGCCATTGTGCTCTTAGATTTTGGTCTTGGTTTGGCATGATTATTCTTTGCTGTCCCTCCGTCTTCCTTTCTGTGCCATTGTGTATTGGAAATATGTGACTTGCTTTTATTTTATAAGAGCTCAAAGTTAACAAACTACCTTGAGTCTCAGATAAGACTTGAAGATGCTAAAAATTCCAGAATTGCTAAAGCTCATGACACCTTACGAAATTCAACTGACTATGTATTTCTGTGTTACAAAATGGTCATGAGATTAATGAGGGCAAACAGGGGAAGGTCATGGCTTATGGGGTTGACAAAGAACGGTTAGCATTGACTGTCAACTTTATAGAATCTGAAGTCACCTAACAGACAAGCCACTGGCAGTGTCTTTCCTGGCTTATTATCTGGATTCGGTTGATTGAAGTGGGGTGACCCCTTCCTAAGAGTGGGTGGCGCCATTCCATGTGCCAGCTTAGCAGGAACATTCCTAATCCGCTGCTTCTTGACTGTGGATGCAGTGTGACTAGCCATCTCAAGCTCCTGAAACCAGGACTCCCCCGAATTATGCACCATGCCCTCAAACTGTGAACCAGAATAAACCCTCTGTAAGTCGGTGGGAAAAGCAATCAACTGCTTATTTCTTTTTCATCTCTGGGACAAGATATCTCCCCAAAATTTCTGTGACTTCCTCAAATAGTGTCCCCAATTAGGAAGCAAGCATGTGATATGTGAGCCTACGGGGGCATACTTCATACTCCAACCATGAGGCTGCCTAATGCCTTCTCTGATAAAGAAATGAAGAAAGGAGGGAGGGAGGCAGGAAACCTATGGCTGTCTTTGCTGTTGGGTACTTTGTGCGACATCTCCTTGGTATCGTCACACAGACAATAGCATCTGAGAAGAGCAGAGCACATGGCGTTTCGGGAGTTTGGACCATTTATTTTTATGAATGCAGAATGCTTCATCCAGACTGTGGACACTGACGAACATCCCTCTGGCTCGGGGGGATGCTGTCCTCTGTAAGAGCTGCACATGTGGCTGGGAGGCCTGACCTTGCTTGGGTAGGAGAGAATGCCGCTTTCATTTGCAATACATGTGCTATCATTGTGACTGTAGCACCTTATTTTTTTTTTCCTGTGGTTCTAGTCCTTACTACTCAAAGTCTATACCATATGGGAGAAGGGACCCCCACCTCTGATTATAAAAGACAGCCTGTGACTTAGGTCTAGCCATTGAGAACATTGCATTTTCCTGCACAGAAATCAGCTTAGGGGAAATTACACTGCAGAATAGGGACCAGAAAGATTCTTTCTCTTGGCAACTCATAGAAACTAATGTGGGACAGTCACTAGCTTATAGAAAGTTAGCCTCATACTTGGATCTTTGAAGGTACTGGTAGACATCTCTGTCACCCTTTGCAGAAATCTTGGCTGAATAAGTGCTAAGGAGAATAGATGATGGCCCAAGAGGTAACAGAAAGGCCTGAAGCTTCGCTGCTTCCAGAGACACAAACAGATGCCTTTCCCCCAAGAGAACAAGGACCAACACAGTCTGAACAATGAGTTCCCTGGATGTCCTTCATGGTCACATGTCTAATTGAATCCCTTGTATCCTACCTAGGCAGTCTGGATCCTCTATCAGAAGGGTCAAGCCATTCCCCCGTGAGACCTGGAATCTCCCTGAGACTCCTTTTCTGACGAGTTGTCCCTTTGGGTTGGAGGCTTTGGAGGGTCCTCTGACTACCCCTTCCCCCATGACAGTGGTCAAGTCACTCCTGTCTCCTCATCTCTGTGCTCTCACAGACCTCACCGAGCCTTCTCCTCAACCCAATTTTCACTCATGAGTCTCCACCCCCCTTGTTCTGTGAGCTCCTGAAAGGCGGGGATCTTACAACTCAAACCAGGCCTAGCCCTCCAGTCATTCATTTGGATGCACAATGAGGGACAAGGAGAGGCCCACCAGGCCCAACTTAAGAATTGAGACTTTCTCCTAAGAGCAACAAGAGCCTTTGAAGTGCTTATGAAGAGAGAGGCCAGGCCTAGCCTGAGGTAAGACTCCCAAGTGAGCCTCCTTAAGCTTCCCAGGAGGAAGTCTCCACAGCTGAGCCCCATTCTCACTTTTTGCACAGAGATTTCTGAGGTTTCTCAGGCTATACCCGTCTTTCCCCTCTTCTCTCTGGTGGGGCTGCTAAGTGTGGGCCTTTTTAAACTGAGGCTCCCACTGTAGAGCCCGAAGGGGATCTCCATGTCCCTAAGGATTTTTACCCCCTGCCGGGATCCTATGGTGGCCCTTTGATGTTCCCATTTTAACTTCTGCTTGGAAAGCATCCGCTGAATCCCTTGGCCCTCAGCCCTGTGCTGTGTGTGCTTGCACTGAGTGGAGATGGCAAGAAGTAGGCACGCTTTAGATCCTACCCTGGGCGTGCCTGTTCCTTCAGAGCTCCTGCTGCAGAGAGGATGAAGGGGAAACTTATGTCCCACATGAGGCCACACAGAAGGAGAAATGAGGAGGCCCTGTGACCTGGGATGCTTCTAAGAACAGGTATTTCTCAGAATACCACCCGTGAGTTGCCGAGCTTCAACAGGTGAAAGATGCTCAAAGGCATGGTTTTCCAATGGCTGCCTGTTTGGAGACGTGCAGACTGGCTACCCAAACAACAGAGTGGATCTTCCCTTCTTATTCCATGACTGAGCCTCTTACAGCTGCAGCAAAATGAGATTAATGAAGACCCCGGATCCATGGAACAGAAGCCACGGCCCTTTTCAGCTAAACACCCAATTTTCTAAGTTGACAGAACTTGACATTATAACACATGCTATTATAACATAGAGTAGCAACTGGTCCCATGGGCATCTGGTTGCTATTATTGTTTTGTGTGTACAGGTGATATATATATATATATATATATATATATATATATATATATACATGCATCATGCTTATGCCTGGTGCCTGCAGAGGTCAGGAAAGGACATTTGAACTACAGGGCATTGTGAACTGTCAGGTAGGCGCTGAAAACTGAACCTGGGTCCTCTGCAAGTGCTTTTAACTGCCTAGCCATCCCTCTAGCCCCCACACATGCATTTCAAAGTATATATAGTCAATTAAAAATGATCACACTTGGTTATATTAGCAGGTATTACTAGGTAGGGGCATGTACTGGTATTGTATCCTTTGATATAAAAGAATAAAATACAAAAGCATGAATGGATTTCAGCTTGGAAAAGTGGCATGGATATGCATAGCCAGAAGAGGTGAGGTGAGGGAAAGATGACATGATTTTTGAAAGCCTGTCTACTTGAGGGCAAGGTGTACACTGAGAGCCCACTGTGAACTGAAGAGAAAAGAGGAAGTGTCTGTTCTTGTGTCCTGTTTAATGTGAACAATTCGTGCTGGGGAAGCCCGACTAACATCCAAGAGGAGTCGCCTTTGCTGTAAAAAATGAGAATAATCACTGCAAAACACTGAAACTAAAAAGAGAAGAAGGAGGAGGAGGAGGAGGAAGAGGAGGAGAAGGAGAAGAAGGAGAAGAGAAGGAGGAGAAGAAGGAGAAGGAGAAGAAGAAGGAGAAGAGAAGGAGGAGGAGAAGGAGAAGGAGAAGGAGAAGGAAGAGAAGGAGAAGGAGAAGAGAAGGAGGAGGAGGAGGAGGAGGAGGAGGAGGAGGAGGAGGAGGAGGAGGAGGAGGAGGAGAAGGAGAAGGAGAAGGAAAAGGAGAAGGAGACGGGCTTCCCCAAATGTCTGAGTCTCTCACCACATTGGAGGAAGATATTAATAGATCACAAGGGAAAAAAAACCACTCGATTTGTTTTCAGTTAACTAGAAAAAGCCCAGGACTCTATAAAACTCTAGAGTTCAAAAAACTCAACTAACTGCCTGTGGGGACAAGTGTGCTGGCATGCAAGAAGGAAGCTGGGCTTACTGGGGACTGTCAAGGACTAAGACAACAGGCTCTTCTGAGGTCAGCTGTCCCTAGATCATCCTCAGGGATGCTGTGTGCACACCCCAGAGCTTATGATTGTTTTCAGTGTCCCAAAGTTTAAGTTCTAGGTGTGGAGGAAGGCTAAACTGACATCATTTGCCAAAAACAGAATGGTTGTGAAGTCTCTTCATTTGCTATTGATTGGAGACCACCAGAAGCAGAGCCTCAGCCAAGGATTGAAGACGGGATGTTTATTTGGATGTTAATTTCAGAATGTCTTGTCAGCTGGGGACAATATACCTGATCAAAACACCTTAGGGCAGTGTGGTTCTGCGCCTTCCCAAGCTACTTTTCCTATGGCTCCTCATGCTGTGGTGGCCCACAGCCATAAAATTATTTCATTGCTACTTCATAACTCTATTTTTCTACTGTGATGAATCACAATATAAATATCTGATATGTGACCCCCCCCCCAAAGGGATCATCTCTACCCACAGGTTGATAACCAGTGACTCAGGGAAAGAAAAATTTGGATAGTGATTTCAAAAGTTTTATTTTATTAAGGCAGAGAGCTTGTGGTACAGAAAATAGCTCACATCATAGCAGGAGAGAGAGAGAGAGAGAGAGAGAGAGAGAGAGAGAGAGAGAGAGAGAGAGAGAGAGAGAGAGAAGGAAGGGAGAGAGAGAGGGAGGGAGGGAGAAGAGGAAGGGAGGGAAGGAGGGAGGGAGAGAGAGAGGGGGGATTCTCTCTGGAAATGCCTTTTGGGGCATAGCTAGAGGTGTGCATTATTAACTTCCTAGGCACTTCTCAATTCAAGCAAGTTGACAGGATTAATCATAAGAGGTAAGACGGGAAGGAAAAAAGAGGCAGCTAATGTGTGTGCAAAGGAATAAGGTAGGCCTGTGAACTAGGAGTTCTAGGAGATGCATAGGCTCAGATGTGTTCACTGGTGCAGGGAGGAAGTTCTTTGGCTAAGAAGTGCTCCTCCAGGGCTCGGTGCATTTCTTCTGAGTGAAAAGGCACAGCCTCAGGTCCTGGCAGGAGGCATCAGTAATGAGTTTGGCTGAGCCTTGACTGAAGTTCAATGCCATGGACTGATCCCAGAAGCCAGATAGACCAGTGTCTTAGCCTGGCTTTCTATTGCTTCGAGGAAAAACCATAACCAAATTCAAACCTCTCCAAATTGGAGAGGAAAGGGTTGATTTGACTTATATGTCTAGAGCAGAATTCACTGGGGGAGGGAAGCCAGGGCAGGAACTCAAGGTAGGTACTCAGAAGCAGGAATTGAAGCAGAGGCTGTGGAGGAACACTGGTTAGTGGTTTGCTCCCTATGGCCTGCTCAGCCTGCTTTCTTATAAATCCAAGACCACCAGCCCAGAGGTGTACTGTCCACAGAGGGCTGGGTTCTTCCATATTAATAGTCATTAATTAAGAAAATACCTCAGGTTTGTCTATAGGGTAATTCTCCACTGAAAGTGCGTCGTCCCAGATGACTCTGACCTGTTCCAAGTTGACAAAGAACCTGACCAGCATCAGTAGAAATTCTGGAGTAGGGCATTTCTTCTTAGGCACATGGAGAAAGCATCTAAAACTAAAACTTTCTACTGGACAGCATGTCTACAGGGTTCCAGCGCGCCTCAGAACCTGGGGTCAGGCAAGCAGGCCCATTTCTCCTGTAACATTTTGGCTGAAAACTCATTCTCCAAATGGCCAGCTTTCCTTAGGCAACACTGTTTCTCAGCAGCAGTGTATCTGAATACTACAGGGTGAGACCTCACAAGGGCACCAGCTGACTGTACAAGGTCAGGCAAATCCCTACCTATCACTAAGCCTCAGTTTCCCTATCTCAACAAGCTCCATCTGAAACTGTCTAATTCTGACTGTGGGTCTTATATTTTAGGAGAGAACTGTGTACTAACTGGGGTGGTGATAGACCTCAAGAACCTTCTGGAAGTGGTAGAAGCGTGGAGCCAGAGTGCTGCAAAGGAACCCTTGTTTTTCTTACTTGCAGAAGTTTCTTGAATAGACAGGCTGTGGGAAACCCTACCACCTGAGAGAGAAGGCAGAAGGCAGAAGATCTGAGCCCCATCTCCTCTTCTAGTCAAGTGTTAACTGGAAGCTATTTCGGCCCACGATGTCATAAAGGAAGTCAGCAGAAGCACCCCACTGCTGCCTGTCACTTCTTGGCCTTTGAACAACAGTTAGTGATGGATAGGGCATGCTACATGCTTCGTTCCTGTTAGTGGGTACCAGGAGACCTTGCCCGCTCTGCCCCTCTGCATCCCTGCCTTTAATCAAGGCCTCCGAGGTAATTGTTCTGTGGATGAACAGCTTGCAGCCTAGTGTGCAACTAACAATTAGTTTAGAGACTGTGATCTATAAATTTTGAGGTGAGGGAAAGAGGATTTGGGGCACGTGGGCTATCGTTTCTAATGAAGAAGAATCACACACCGGAAGGGATCCCGAGTGTTATTGAGGCAGCTTAATATCATCCCGCCATGATTTGTAGGCCTCTGTAATGCCGCGTGACCGTGGGGAGGGAAAGAAAACTAGTGGGGGGGGGGGCGCGAGTTGTTGTTGTTTGTGTTTCTTAGGAAAGAAACAAAACCCTCTCTCCCTGGTCACGATTTATGACATGTGGGCCACCATCTGTACAAACCCGAGCAATCTTCCGTCACTGTCTCCACGGCTCTGTAAACAAGGCCTAACGGGGTGGGACACCATGGAATGTCGTCCTATTTATTGTTTATAAAAATAAACGGGCCGGCCGGAGACGTATGTGAGTCGTTTCATGGAGCAGCTGCACAAGCAAGGGTCCGAGCGAGAGGGATGCTGGGAAGTCGGAGGGTGAGCCATCTGACCAGGCCAGAGAGAGGCTCTCATCCCAGGACCACTTCGGGAGATGAAAGGAACTGAGAAAGCAGGGGGCAGGCCGGGAAAGAGCCAGATTCAATTCAGGCCAGGTCCAGACTCTCTCTCCCTGGTTAACATTTGGAGAGCTGGCCTGGAAGAAGCATCTCCTCAGCCACTCGGGATGCCAGGGGCCACTTTACACTTTTAGGGGAACATAGAGCCAAGTAAGAGGTGAAGTTCCCCAAAGACTCCCCGGGAGCTGCTGTTTGAAAAGCTGTGTGTGTCTCTCTTTTGCATGCATTGAGACAGCAGGACACAGTGGCATGTCCTCTGGATGTAAGGGCAACTGATTGACTTTCCAGCCCCCTAGCCACAAGCCACAAGCTGGCCTAAACCCTTTTGCCTCCTTGTTAGCGGAGGTATACAGATTTGTCTCTGAGGCCAAATGACAAGGCAGGATTAAGGGTTGGAAGGCCATGATTTGAAGGGTCCTCGAAAATGGCTCTGGGAGGTGGCACTGGGCAGGAGGATGGCCATAGCTGATAACAAATATGTCAGAATAGTCAAGAGGTTTAAATGTTCTCAACACAAAGAATGGTGAACATGCAGAGGATGGCTATATAACTGCTTTAATCTGATCCTCACATACTGGATACACGTCTTAAAATGTCTCAGGTAGGTTCCTTAAATACAAAGAAATACTATATGTCAATTACAAATAAAAAATATTCTAAAACCCAGAAGATTTTCTCATTTTTTTAAAACAAAAAATGGAGGCCTGGAGGGCAAACAACTAGCTCAGTCTACCAATGAGCAAGACAGGGCTGAGGCTAGACCTTTCCCAAGAAGTCCTTGATTCTTGGCCCATGGTTCCCAGCTCTCTACAGCCTATTGTCCAACCAGAAGCCTGGTTGATCTTCACATAGAGTCAGTGTTCTACAAGAAGCCACAGTGTGACCGCCACTGTGCTATAGGATGTGGTGCCTGCTGGTGTCCCCAAGATTGTTACCGGAACTCTGTCTGGACCCCATGTGTTGTCGGCAAAAAGACCTTCTTTCTGTTCCTGGGCTGTGTTGCTCTCCATCTCTGGGCCTTCATGCACTCTGTCATTCCTCCACCTGGAGTCCTTGGAGTTTCCTCAGTGGTGCATCCTTCAGTCTCTGCTTGAACGCCATTGCCTTGGGAAAGTGACCTTTCACATATACATATACATATACATATACATATACATATACATATACATATACATATACATATACATATACATATACATATACATATACATACATATGTGTGAGTGTGTGCTGTGTGTGTGTGTGTGTGTGTGTGTGTGTGTGAGAGAGAGAGAGAGACCTTTCCCGTGACCTTTCACCTAACCAGCACAGCACCCTTCTGCCTCAAGTCGCTTTCAAGTTCTGCAACCAGCTTTCCTGGGCTTTGCCTCTGGTCATTTATCACAATTGGACATGCATTGATACAGTTATCTATTTGCGATCTGTCCTTGATCTCTATTTGCTTATTTGAAGTGAGGAAGTGCTCTCTAATTGTCCTCAGAACTTCCAGGGCCTGAGCATGGGTTTAGAATTCATTTCACTGTTTAGAACCGGTGTCACTATTCAGCCAGGTATTCAACCGTGGGTCACTATTATTAATGTTTCAGGAAAACTACGCCCTCGGGGAGAAAGGCAGGCAACAGAAGGCATCAAGCAAACCATTGGAGGATGCTCTTAGGATTGTGGCTAGAATAAACACACACACACACACACACACACACACACACACACGCACGCACACACTCACACATATGTGTGTATATGTATATGTATATGTATATGTATATGTATATGTATATGTATATGTATACGTATACAAACATATACATATATTTGCATAGATCTTAGGGTATATATGTATATATGTGTATATGGTCTAATTATACATATATTCTATATCTATATCTCTCTATGTACATATATTTGCATAGATCTTAGTGGAATAATCCTGGCCTGGCTTCTGAGACTTTTGATCTACTTTATTATAAGCCTGGCATTTTGTGCTAATTCACAACTAGAAACCTGCCTTCCACCAATTGAATGGCATGTGGAATGATCAGATGTGTGTGTATGTGTGTGTGTGTGTGTGTGTGTGTGTGTTTCAAGATAATTTCTTTCCAATGGGCTCATCTCTTCAGAGAGAGGCTAGGAAGAGGCTGATGAGACCAGAGTCTGGTGAGGTTGTCTAGAGAACCAGTCACGCCCGGCCAGGGAGTGGGTGAATCCTCAAGCCACCTGTCTGTCCATCCCAATCCTGAACTTACTTAGCCAGTTCTGCTTACCTAGCAGGGACCACTGAGGGGAGAAAATCACCAGCAGCCATTGCTCCAGCGCTCACCCTTGAGCTTGTGCCGCATCCTGATGGTCGCACCTGGCCAGCCACCAGGGCCTCTCCAGAAAATGGACTGTAGTTCTGGGACTAAGGAGAGGGTCCTGTGGTGGGAGTCAGCCTCATTAGGTTCCCAGGATAGCACTGTGGCCCTGGAAAAGGGAGCAGTGTGAGAGATGATGGGGGAGGCAGGGACACAAAAGTCATCATGACACAGACGTGGCTAGCTTTGTCTAAAGGTAACCTGTTGCTTCCGTTTATTTTGATGGAGGGAGTGCACACACCGCATAGTGGATATATGGAGGTCAGAGAACAACCTCTTGAGAGCTGGTTCTCTACCCCCCCTTTTTTTGTTTGTTTGCTTGTTTTGAAGCAGAGCTCTCTTGTTTCAGCCCTTGCACTAGACACATGAACCTCTCTGGCTGATTCTCTTGCCTCCCCAGGCGCCCCCTCCTCTGGGGTGAGCCTCAGGAGCCCTGTGTAGACTGTGGCGGACACTTCTCTGCTCTGTGTGCTAAGAACAGGGCCAGATCATTGTTCCCATCCTTCGACCCCGCTCCCCTTCCCACTTCTGCTCTGCTCCCGACAGGGACATGGCATCTACCTGCTCAGGGCTCAGCCTCCCCTCCATGTCCTGAATCCTCTCCCAGATTCCACACAGGCTCCCAGTTCCAAAAATGTCTGGGACTTCCTGTCATCCTGAGGGAGAGTTCTTCCTACGGCTGGAACTCTGAGCCTGATAGTGTTTCTTCATCAGTACCAAGGAGCGAAGGAAACACGTGGATTGCCTCCACCACTTGGAGCTGGAAATCTCTTTAAGATGGCATCTGTCATTGGTTCTTAGAGATAAAAGAGTCCAGAAATCCAGCCTCCACTGAAATACCTATTTATAGGAAAGGCCATGAAATGAAACAAACAAACAAAGTGAAAAGACTAGGCAGACTTACAGTGCAGCAGGCGTGTGTAAATGTTGTAGCTCCCAGGTCTTGCTCAGGATAGATTCCTGGTGGACACATGACCTTCAGCCAGGCATAACCACCCGGCTTCCAGGAAACAGGATGAACAGCATAGGGAGGAGAGCTGCAGAGAGGGATTCCCCTCCTATGCCTTCACCACTAGCATCTCAGGGTGGGATCCACCCCGGCAGCCTGGGAAGAGCTGCAGCTCGCTCCTGCAGTGCTCCAGGAGTCCCTCCCAGCCTCAAGTGTCCCCATAGGCATGGGGGCTCACATGCTAAGCTTTAGGGTTGGTCTCCACTGGGGACAAGATGAGAAAGATGGACCCTTTCTAAGGCAGGGCCTAGTGCAAGGTATTTGGTTTATTGTGGGTGTGGCTTTGAGAAGGAATTGATGTAGTTTTCAAGTGACCCCAGCTGCTTAATAAGATCAAGAATTGCTCTGGCAATCTCCTTCTGCCCCAGGTCTCTATTACTATGATGCTGTCCATCACGAGGAAGTCCTCATCAGAGTTAAGCCTGTGCTAGGGATACTCTCATGAACTACCAAACTGTGACCTAAATAAATATCCTTTCTCCATATATTACGCAGCCTCGGGTATTTTGTCAAGGCTGAGTAGAGTCATACTTTATGAAAACATTTTTTTTTGTCTCCTATGAAACTTCAATGTAAAGGTGAAGAATAGAAATATACTAAATAGGTGTCTTCTTTTGAATTCTCTTTTCCTATAATATTTCTAAATTTTGTTCCCCAAATTAATGTCTTGCTTAATCCTTATACCAACTCAAGGGGTACAGTTTGAGTACTAACTCTGGCTACCTGTGTGGTGTAGGGCAGGAGTCCACAGGCTACCACACTATAAGTGGCACAGGAAGAATTTGCATCCAAGCCTTCAGCAGATCACCACTAGCTTTCATACAATCCTTTCTGGAGGGCAGGTGGTATTTGCTCTTCCGGTATTTTCTGAAATTAAGAAGAATCCTGAGAACTTCCCTTATAAACTATATAGGACATCAGCAGCTCTGACTATTCTTGTGTTACACACAAGGGTTTGATAGAAGGAAGATAGGGAGAAATCTATTCTTTAAATTGTCCACACTTTTAATGTTCTAGCAGCACACATGCTGGAGCACTGTATTAGAGATATAGAGGGTTTGCCTTTCCTTCAGGGAGCTTATGACCAAACTCTATGGGCTGGTCATAATGGCTCTGCATTTTAGATATATCTTAAGTCATTTTGTTACTACTGTAACAAAATACCTTAGTCTGGAAAACTAATGAAGAACAGAAACATTATAGCTCACAGTTGTAGAAGTTGAGCAATTCAGACTTAAGGCGTTGACAGATTTTATTTCCGATAAGGGTTGGCTCTCTGTACCCTACATAGTATCTTGAAACTGTGTGTCCTGAGTGTGGACCCCTTGCTACTACATTATCATATTGCCATCACGCTGAGTGTTAGGTAGCAATATAAGAATTTATAAGAAACATCCATGTCCAGAGCACAACAAGGCACAGAAACAGATTAACAGCCAACATGCACATGCGTGTATTTAGTAAATAAATGGCACTTTATCGATATATGAACAGGCAGAGGGTTCTTGAGACAGATGGCTTTGGAGGCTAGAAGGCCAAGTAATTCCTAGGGGACCTTGGGTAGGTCATTCTTCTCTCTAGAGTTGTTTTCTACCTGAAGGACAGCCTTGCCTTCTTTATATAGGTTGAGCTAGATGTGTCTGTTTTTTTTTTTTTTTATTTTGTTTTGCTTTGTTTTTTTTTTACAGTTAGCATGTTTTATTTCAGCAATCAGGAAGCCGAGATTATAATCAAAGCTGAAGAGAATGAAGGAAGGATCAGGGAAGGTGGGATTCCCAGTGGGGTCTCCTGGTATTTGTCTAAAGTCTAGCTCACGTTCTGCCTTGGGTCTCTGTGTGTCTTCTAATTTCCTGCCCTGCAGTATCAGAAATGACAGCATGTGCTTTATCATAATGCCCTTCCTTTTCGCACACAACAAATCTGGAGTCTGTGAGGGGGCAACTGAGTCAGAGAGAGCAGTGCCCTTACCTCAACAAGTGAGTGACAGATCCGTGGATGAATTAGCTGGCCTTTGTCCTAGCTTGGACAAGGTCCTTCGGGCCTTTCTTCTGCTGACCCAGAATGGTTTTGATCTCAGTATTAATCTGCCTGTGTTCAAGTACCTTATTTTGACTTTCTTAGCTTTTGTGTTTCAAACAAGCTTTTTAAACATCTTTTTTCGGTTTAAAAATTCTTTAAAAATGCCATGTGATTTCACTGATCTTACCAGAAACCAATAAAAACACATTACTTTAAAAATAACTCCCATAAAACCCCTCACTTGTGCAAAGCTTTCATTCTAATAAAATTGGGGCTAAGCAAAAAACCTCTTAAAACTGCTCACAGGCATCCGTGGGACTTGGCATGTCCAGGCTGAGCCACCTCCAGAGGTGATGAAGATACCAGACCTCCAGCCCGTCTGCAAAGTCTCAATCCAAGAAAAATGAACTCACCTACCCTCGCAAAGAAAAATCCAATTCTAGTGCGGTAACGCCTCACAGAAGACCACTGCTCAGAGCCCGGCCGGCATAGCCATGGGGAATCTACCATCTTTTCTGTTGTATATGAGGTTGTGGTTGGGTTTTCTTTCTTTCTTCTTTGCCACCTCCCCTGCCGCCACCCCCTGCCCCCAGCCCGCTAGTTTCCTAAATATAGAATTAATGGGTTATAGGGAAAGTCGATGATTGTTCTTATGTGGGTCTGGAGAATGGAAAGAAAATACTGACTTTTCTTCAGGCTACAAAACTCTCTTTGGATTGGAGCCATCAAAGGTCACTTTTATGTCTCAGGCTGTGGTGGCAAGGGGGTTAAAGATAGTTTTATTGGCACAAGGCAGAGGAAGGTTTTCTGGAGGCTGAGCCTGGGGTAGCAGCTCCAAGCTGTTGCTCCAGTGTTGTCTGTCCCACACTCTTAGGCAAAGGACTTTGAAGGTATAGACTTACCATGGGGTTCTAGAGTTAAAAATTATTATTATTATTATTGTTGTTGCTGAAAGGATGCCTGGGTAATTTAGGTGGGCACTGAGTTTGATCATCAGAGGTGTACAAACAAAAATTATCAGTCACAAGAAGTGCTTAAATTGACCATTTCCTCTTATGACCTGGGGAGGAGAAAGACTATGCTGATGTGTGGTCTCTGATTCTAAGATGGAGTCTTTGGACCAGGAGATGGCTAACATCCCCCATCTTCATCCCCAGCCAAGACAAGACCTGTAGTCAGGTCCATGTGGGGACCACTCCAAGCTGCACCCTGTCATTCATGTTCCCAGGTTCTTTAAAATCTGTGTAAGGCTACTAAAGAAGCGTAGTTAAGTGATGACTTAACCAAGTGCTCTTCTGATGAACTTGGTTCCCCAAGTTTTGTTAATCAAGTATTAAACACTCTTCAAAACTTCAGGAATGCATCACCCCTCAGCAAGACTCCTATACTCTCTCAAATGACTCCCATAATGCATCGTGAGAAAAAAATGTGACTTCCACAGAGCCTAGAGCTTCCTGTGTTTCAAGTGGGAGAGACTCTGGAAGGGAGAACTCTGTAGATGAGAGAGCACCGCCTTCATTTCACTTCATTTTTATGGCTGGAAGTGTTGGTGAAGGAATTCACAGATGCCCCTCTAAACCGCTGAATTGTCAGTGTGAGGGAGGCCCATGTTGTAATGAGGACATGCAATTCTCCCTCAGCCTATTCTGCACTCTGGGGGTGACCCAAAATGTCTGCTTCGGTGTACTCGCAGGCATCACTTCCTCCTTAGCAGCTGCCAAGAGTGACAGCAAATGGCCATCAACAGCTGTGTGTGGATATGCGCCTTCTGAGCTCCTGATGCACATCTGAAGAGCCAGCCTGTCTCATAAGGAGCCTCATTGGCCTTGCAGAATGAGGTGTTTGCTTCTAAAACTGAAGGTTGTTTCTCCTTTCCACACAAGCATGTTCCCTGCCACATCCTTAGGTTTGCTTTCACTCGTTAGCTGTCTTGGAGTCCAAGAATATGAAGATGAATCATTTTTACTCCTTTGAGTTTTTTGTTTGTTTTGGCTCTTGTTTAGTTGTTCGCTTGTGGTTTGTTTTGGGTTTTATTCTAAGACAGGATCTCACTTTGTAGCCCATGTTGGACTGGACTTACAATCCCCCTGCCTCAGCTTCCGGGTGCTAGACTCATAGCTGTGCTCCATCACACTGAACTTTCCCCCTCATCTTATATCAGACTGCAATGACGCGGCCTCAGTAGCCTTTGAACTCCTTGAGAGCCCACGATAGTTGATCAAACATTCCCTAATGCTGTTCAAAGAGAAGAAAGGATATGCTTTTAAAAATATGTTTTTTTTGGGCTGGAGAGATGGCTCAGCAGTTAAGAGCACTGGCTGCTCTTCTAGAGGTCCTGAGTTCAATTCCCAGAAACCACATGGTGGCTTACAACCATCTGTAATGGGGTCCGATGTCCTCTTCTGGTGTGTCTGAAGACAGCTGTTGCTGTATTTATATTCATAACTGTAGTGTATTCATATCATAAAATAAACAAATAAATCTTTGAAAAAAAAGAAATACATTTTTCTTCTGTTAGGACCCTGGCCCATCCTAGGTGTTCACGGCTGGATGTTCTTACAGTATGGTGTATGTGTGGTGGTTCCACTTGACTTTGGATTCAGGCTGGAGTCAGCACAGGGCCTTGAAGAAATCTGATCACAGGGAAGGTCATTGTGGGAAGAATGTAGGTAGAGAAGGATTAGTATCTAGGTAGTAGTTCACAGGTCTTTTGTTATTTATTTATCACATAGGGGTTTGTGCTATCAACTGGGCTAGCCTATAATCCACCTGGCTCAACTTCCCAAGCGCTGGACTATTTGGCGACACAAATGAAGCCTGTGTTTCTTCTTCTCTTCTCTGCCTTCTGCAGGGTCCTCTTCTTTTCCTTCTCTACTTTCTCTTCCTCCCTTTCTGATCTGCCGCCTTCTCAATCACTTCATTTTCTCCTCCTCCTATGTCTCCTCTTTTGTCTCTTCTCTTCTTCTTTCCCGTCTTCTTGTTCCTTTTCCCCTGATTCCCCTTTCCACTTTTTCTGGGAAGAGCAGTCGTGACCCCAGGCTGAAGTTTCAAGACCAGGTATCAAAGCTTCTCCCTGACTGTCGCCTCTGTCCATGCGTCTAGGTCCCATGTTACCAGAGATGGTTCTAGAGTTCACAATGTCTCCAACCTTCTGCTGGCATCTCCAAGCGTTCCTACTTCAGAACCAAATAAATCTTCCCCCAAACACTATGTTTTCTCTTACCTAAAAATTATGTTCGCTCACACAAAACTGGAACTTTGTCCCTGTTTCTGAGCATGTGAAAAGGAGACCACTGGTCCTGTCTAAGCTTCCCATGGAGAGGACAGAACTCTGCTGTCACCTCTGGGTTGGGGAAAAGAATTGATGTCTTCAACAGGTTATTACCGCGCAGGATTGCTGCTCCAACTGGCAGCAGGCCATGTGCTCTGTGGCCCTTATTGGCACCTGTCCTTGTCACTCACAGCTGATGAGCTAAAGCCCCTCACCATGGTTCCTCTGCCAGGGTTGGCCCTAGCACTTCTCCTACGCTCCTCAGGCCTCTTGTTAATATAGACCTCAGAGGCCTTTAATAAAATCACCGAACATAATTCATGTTCTCAAACGACCGTATTATTTATTCATTAGTGTTATGCCCAGAGTTCAGTGCTTCCTCTTGTATGGAGAATTAATGAAAGAAAAGCAATATGGCTCTAAATCCCCCATTTACAGCCTGGAAGCCTACAGCGGCTCCGTGGCGAAGCCCTGTTTCTGGCCAGGCCACCCCCCTGAGGGAATCTCTCTTTATCATTCTATCTGCCCACAGTGGACAGCCTGATCATTTTTTTGTGGGCTCAGCACATATCTCGCTCTGCTCTGTGAATGCTTTCAGTTGGGGTAAAACTTAAAACACATTTTCCCCAAGCACTTTTTCCTCTTAATTTTTAAACTCGTATATTTTAGGGGAAATTTAGTCCACGTGTTTCTCATTATCCCTGATTCATTTGCACTTAACTCATCAAAATGTTCCTTTGCAAAACTTGCTTGCTTTCCAAGGGGCTCCTGACGCTCTCTCTCTTGTCCTCTCCTTTTCCCTTTCCCGTCCCTCTCGAGTGTGCACACTTTTGTTTTCGTTTTTTGAAATCAGGCATTTTTGATCCTAACAGCACAAATACTGCCATATAGTGGAAAAGGCTGGCAGGTGTGGATTCCAGTCTGCAACCCGGTCATATCTTTCCTTCCTTCACAACACCTACATCCAGCAGAGATGTTCAGATTCACATGAGGTGGTGAGGCGCTGAGCACTCCAGAGAGATGATTTAAGTAGTAGGCTCTGAATTATCTCCTGAGGGTTCACGTGCTCCCGTGTGGAGTGGGATCATGGGGCACAGAGGCACCCAAAAAGCAAAGATCAGCTGAAGGACAGACAAACACAAGGTACAGAGGGCATCACATAGGAGACTTTTTGGATCTGCACATAAGGCCCAACCCAACACATACCACACTCCTTATCAGCAAGAAACATGGGATTGTATTCTAGCTACCCCAGAAATAGACACATGAAAGAACTTCTTTTGACGGGCTAGCCTCAGACCTACTGGTCAAAGCCTGGGAGTGTACTAGTCAGGGTTCACTAAAGAAAGCTAGAACCAATGATGTATATGTATCTATGTATAGATGTGTGTACATATGTATGTAATACATATATGTATATGTTTGCATGTGTGTATATGTTATATGTGTGTGGATATATGTGTGTATATAATATACACGTATACGTGTATGTATATGTGTCTATGTGTGTACATTATATTCATTTGTTGTGTACGCGTGAATTTTAAGGAATTAGTTTGCATGATTGTGGAACATTGCTAGGTGCAAAATCTGGTAACCCTCAGGGAAGAGTTGCTGTTAAAGGCCAAAGCTACTCTTCTGGAGAAGTCGTAAGTACCAGTGTTGCAGTTGAAGTCAAGGATAGCTTGCTGGTGAATACCCTCTTGTTCACAAGAGGTTGCCCTTGTGTCCTGTTCAGGCTATGGCCGACTGGTAAGACCCCATTGATGGTAGGGAAGACAGTCTACTTTACTTAGTCTGCATTTTAGGGCTAACGTCATCTAGAGCATTTTCCATCTCTAACCAGGGAAGCATTTACAATGGTTGACCTAATATCTGAGCACTTTGGGCATGATAAGGCAGAAAGCCAGCAAGGTGGGAGTAGGGGACAGGTTGTCGCTCTAGGCAACTGAAGTACTGTGCATGGGAAGCTTTGGGGAGGGAGAAATGGTGACTGAGCCCCTAGTGTTCTCATGGAGGCAGCCGAGAGCTGAGGTGTCCCTATGGAGGTACCAGCAGAGAGCCATCGCCACATCATGGTGCACAAAACCCACAGCAGCTCTGGCCACTGGACCCAGTAAGCTGGAGCCAGAAGACCAGGTGAGATATTACCAGCACTAGTCACACATTTCTTTTCTTCCTGGTGCTCTGAGTGATGAAGCCAGGCTCCCATTGTGTCCCACAACTGCACATCCCATAATTTCAAAGTCCGATAGAAAGTAGGCTCTATTTTAGCAATAAGAAATTCAGAATCCATCCCCAAGAGTCTTTGGGTCTATGGGAGATTGGGTAGGTCAGGTCCTGTTCTGGGTGGGGATGGATGGAAACTTTTTATTCTATGATCATACATGTACTGAGCATTAGCAAGCATTACCTGTAGTCCAGCCGCAGCTGGAAAGAGGATCCTATTCAAGGGCGGGGAAGCCTTTCATTGGGCTTTTCAAATAGTAGAAAGGTGAGGCATGGCCTTTAATCCCAGCACTAGGGAGGCAGAGGCAAACAGATTTCTGTGAGTTTGAAGTCAGCCTGGTCGGTCTACACGGGAAGTTCCAGGATAGAAACGTCTGCTTACAAATGACTAAAAGGAGAAAAGAAATGTAAGAATTGTTCTTTGTACAGGAGCAAAATACAAGTGCTTAGTTTTCTTTGTAAGTCAAAGTTGAAAGATTAATGATGCACACTTCATCCGAACCCATACGTTTTGCTTCCTAAATCATCTTCACTTAGGGCCTTTGGGTTGCTGCGTCTGTTAACTTTGCTTCTTCAGGTTTTCTTCGTGTAAACGAAAGGCAGCAATTGTATCCATCCTGTACAATTCGCCCTTCCGCAAATCGCAAAGTGGCTGAGCTGAACTGAGCTGGCCTGCAGCGTGCACACAGGCTCCAGGACTCCATACACTCGCTATTTCTGTGATGAGAACATTCACCGTTCATTCTCCTGGTAGCTTTCAAGAATGCCCTCCACTGTCATTAGCAATGGTCCCCATGCTATACAGTAGAGCTGTGTTTAGTAGCTTTATGGAGATTTAATTTGTATACGTAGAAATTACTTTAAAGGGTTACAGTTCATGACTTTGAGCTCAATGATGGTTAGAAAATAATCACATAAGTCAATTTTAAAGCATTTGCATTGCCTTGAAAAGTGCCCTGTGCCCTGTATCTGTTGCCACCCCTGCACTCCAGCCCCGTCTGCTCAAGTCTGCTGCCTCTGTAGATCGACCTCCTCTAGGCAAACCACGTAAACAGGTGAAGCAGCACATGGCCTTTGGTTGGATTAGGCACTTCCACTAAGGATACTATTTTCAAAGTTAACCCAGTTGTCATCTCTGTTAAGGTGTTATTTCCTTTTATTGCCAAATGATATTGTTGTTTTTTTTTGTTTTGTTTTGTTTTTTTGTGGGTGGGTCCGGTTTGAATAGTTTCTACTTTGGAAATACAAACATAATTCACAGTTGAAGTGATTTCAGGGTGAGTTAAATGTTTTCAGACCTCATATTTTTCTCAGAGTCACCTACATCCCCCGGAGAGTGAATAGATGCTACCAAGATAAGTTGCCAATAAGCATTTTAATGCATCGTGTGTAGAGTACTGGTGACAAAGGAAGGAAATCAGTCATAGAAGTTAGGAAGCTAGGAAGCTCATCATGCATATGTACATAGGGAACTTGGTTTGGTTGGGCACTTAGTTAAGTTTTAGGCCTGTAAATGATAATGAGGATGATATTTTCTTTGAAATGAGATACCTTGGGCTCATGATGAGATTAAATCCTAGCTGTGTGACCTTGGGCAAGCTAGTTAGCCTCTCTGAAGTGGAAGTTTCTGGATATGTCAGGTGATATAGACTCATGTGGTGTTTTGCTAAGACAGGCTCCTATGGTGTTTTGTTCAGGCAAGACCCATGGGAGGACAGGTGATATTGGGAGAGAGTATAAATAGGACTCTGTGGACAGTGACTGAGGCTTGCGTAGCTAGCTTAGCCACATTTTGTTGGTCTCGAATCTTAGTCTTCCCTGATTCTCACTTCCTAGGAGAGGCATGACAGAGAACTTCTCCTGGTATCCCTGACTGGTCCTGGTTGCTCCTGTTGACTTGGGCCAATTCAGTAGAGTCCTGGCTGTTTTTACTAGATCATGTCACCACTGCTCATCCATGTTTGGTATCCTGACACTACTGAACTGGACTGCTGGTATCGTGGAAAATGGAAATTGGAATCCTCACAAGAACTACTTCTGAATAAGTCCACATCCCATTGTCCTATTTACCATCTTTTCTCCTCTACCTTTGGACAATGGACTAGAAGGGGAAGGGCATCCAAACACTGCAAAACCAGCTATGCAAGCCGCCATTACTGTCACTGTCCATTGAGTCCTGTTTATACCATTGCCAATCATCATGTGTTCTCCCATAGGTCTTGCCTCAGCAAAACACCACATGAGTCTGTCTTAGCAATATACATGAGTCTGTATCACCTGATGTCTCCAGAAACTTCCACTTCACCTCTCTGAGCTTAGACTTCTTCTATGAAATGAGAAAAAAAAATCAAAATAGTCCCTGCCACTTGGAACTGTGATAAGAAACCTGAGTTAGAACATGCACAGCTTTTCCCAGAGCTTGGGACACAGAGACAGCTTAGCAGAGCAGTAACTGGTGTCACCAGTCTAAAAGTGGGGACTCAAGAGAGCCTGTCACCCCATCTCTTCAGATGCTTCGGCTAGATTTCAGATTCAGGTTCAGCATGAGCTCAGGGCATCATGGGCAACTTAGTGAGACCCTGACTCAAAAAACAGAAAGAGGTTCGAGAAACAGCTCAGTGGTAGACCCTTTACCTAGCATATGTATGTTCCTAGGTTCAATCCCCAGTGCTGAAACAGTTAATTGATTGATTTATTAATTATAAAAAAGAAAAAATGTATAAATCTGTGCCCCATAACTCAAATTCATAGTCTGATCTCCCATGTTCTCTGTGGATTATCTACCTTGTTGTCGTATGATAGTTGTTTCCTTAGAACCCTCCCTCTCTTTGTGGCCAAACAAAATCATGGCCGGCAAATGTGTGGCCCCTGGCTCTTCCTTTGCTCTTTTCCTATCATGCCTTTAGAACATCTCTCAGCCACCTGTCAGTCTTAGAAGTTTCTTGACCTAAAAATTGTTTTTCCAGTGAACCACCCTCTGAGTGACAGTCTAGCAAACATGGTGGCACAGAGTCTGCCGAGGAGGCCTGTGCAGCCCTGGGTATCTGAACACAGAGACAGGGTTGAGTTCTCACTCTCTTGATGTTGGGGCTTACCTTTCTGCTACCATCTCCACACAGTGGGAAACTTTTTTTGTTGTTGTTATTTTTGTTTGCTTTTGGGGTTTTTGTTGTTGTTGATGTTGTTTTTTCAAGACAGGGTTTCTCTGTGTAGCCCTGACTGTCCTGGAACTCACTCTGTAGACCAGGAACTCAGAAATCCGCCTGCCTCTGCCTCCCAAGCGCTGGGATTAAAGGCGTGCGACACCACCGCCCGACTGGTGGGACACCTTACAACAAACACATGCATGGCACACCCCAGCTCCTTTCTGCAACGCTTTATTTGCTCGGTGTCCATTGCTCCATCCATTCAACTGTGGAGGATGTAAAGCGACCACTGAGCCACCCTTTAGATGTGGGAAGTTTCCCCCTTCAGCTGCCTGAGCATTGGCAGCCTCACACAGGCTGCATGACATAGATAATGGCATGCATGGGGAGGGGATTCTGTCAGCTTGCATCCAGAAGTATTGCTTACACCTTTTTTTCCTTGGAGATTCAGAAGTTACCTAAGAAGCTTCCTACTGAGATGCAGTGGCTTGATTTTTCTTTGTAAAATGGCTTGGCTCTGCTCAGCCATCTTATTCTTTAGCCTTTGCTTTAGCCTAAGACCTCAGAGTCCATGATAAAAATCAACACTGGAATGGAGGGTTTCGTTTTCCCTGGGAGTGATTCTGGATTCTGGAGTCTTCCAGTTTTTCCCCTTCTTTTAGTTTTTGTTTTATCAAAGTGTCTTACTAGACCAGGCAGCTTGTAATCATACTGCAGCCTAAAAGTAATTTCGATAAATTCCCTTTATTTTTTAAAAATTGTATATACACATATACACATATATACATATACACACATACACAATACATATATACATATACATATACACATATAAACATGTACACATATACACATATACACATAGACACACATATATATATACACATACACACATATATACATATACACATATACACATGTACACATATACACATAGACGCACATATATATACACATACACACATATATACATATATATACACATACACAATGCATATACATATATACATATATACACATATACACATACACATATACACATATACACATATACACATATACACATATACACAATACATATATATACATATATACACATATACACATATATACATATATATACACATACACAATACATATATATATACATATATACACATATACGCATATATACCTATATACATATACACATATACACATACACATATACACATATACAAATATATACCTATACACATATACACATACACATATACACATATACAAATATATACCTATACACATATACACATATACATATAGACATATATATATGTAGAGAGAGAGAGAGAGAGAGAGAGAGAGAGAGAGAGAGAGAGATTCATTCCCTAAGTTCTATAACAAGAGAGACCCTTAACTAATGCAACTTGAATGTTACATGGGATTCACTAAATTTTTCCTGACTTATCAAATATTTATAACACATCTGCTGTGAGCACTGTTACAGGAACACAGTGCAGGCCAGGTCTCCTCATTGCCTCCTGGTGCTTCTAACCTGGAGGGGAAGTCACAGAAATAAGCAAGTGAATAGTTAATTTTGTTCATAAAGCCTCTGAAAACAAATCCAGAGTGATAGAAAGCTAGGCTGAAAATGGCTACTTTCTAGACAGTGCTTGAAAGATCTATGTTTTTAAGCAGGTGACATTTGAGTTGGTATTCAAGTGATGAGCAAATCAATCATTTACAAAATACAAAGAGGGAACCAGGGCTGCCAAGGGCAATAGCATGAGCCAGTTTGGGGGGTTGGTCTTCTGAGAGGGCACAGCCAGAGGTTTTGAGACTTTCTAAAATAGTAAACGATGAAAAGGAGACTTGTAAATGTCACCTACCATGGCTCCTGATGACTGTTCCCCGATGCCATCCTTGGGTGGTTTCTGCCCACTGAGTCTGTGTAGAACAGTGAGTGTTGTACTGCTCAACAGAATTCACATATACACACATGTGTGGTTCCTACCACTTCAGAGACTAGATCCTGAAGGCTCTCACTCTATCTTGCTGGCTTCTCTCTGGCTCTCTCTGTGTGGCTTCCCCGAGTGGAGGGGATCTCTTGGCAAGGAACTGAGTGTGATTGTCTGCCACTCTCTAGAAAGAACCAAGTCCTGCCAACAACCACGGAACAAGCTTGGAAGCATACCCTTCCCTTGTTGAGCTTGGAGATGATGCCGGAGCCTCAGTGAACACTGACTGTAGCCTTCTGGGAGAGCCTGAGGCATGGGACCCAGATGAGTTCTGCCCAGCTTCCTGATTCCTGGATGATTGCTATTTAAGTCACTGGGTAGTGAGTGCACAGGGCTGGGCTGGGTGATTCTGAGGTAGCTAGTGTATTAGCTCCGATGAAGCACTGACAAGATGCATATGAGATTAGTAAACTGTAAAGCAACGAAGGGCCATCCAGACAAGTGCTAAGAATTTGATCTCCCTCTACTAAGTCGGCTGAGGTAAGAGAGCTTCCTTAAATTTCAGGCAGATATGGGCTACATAGTAAGTTTCAAGCCAGACAGGGCTACAGTGTGTGAGACTCTGTCTCAAACAAAATAAAAGAAACAACAATAACAAACAACAAACTAAGCAAACGAGGTTTTCCTTCTATCAGTAATGTATTACTAGTGCTTTAAATCTAGGACATAGAACATTTACTATTTCATTGAGGACTCATCACTGCAAAGCCCTCACTGCAGAGCCCTGTTGCTGCAGAGCCCTCACTGTGGACTCCTTACTGAAGAGCCCTCTCGTTGGTGACCTCACTGCAGAGCCCTGACTGAGGAATTACCTCACTAGCCCCATCTTCTTCTTTATTTTAATTACCACAGCTAATTAAGAATAAAGACTTGTGAAGTCTTTACTCCTTGAAGAAGTGAAGCCATGGCTGTGTCTCCATGTTGGTTATGGTCTTAGATGTCCCCTCCCCCACCAATTTCCATGTGTCCTGGGAGTGTTCAGAGGTGGAGCACTCTGGAAGTGGTGGGATCTTGAGGGCTCTGGTCTTACAGACAGCTTACTCCATAGTTGGTGTCACAGTTTGGTAAAGATGCTTCTCCACTGCTTCCTGGCTGCTCTGACATAATCAGTTCCACTCCTTTCTTAATGTTCTTCCTTACCGTAGGCCCAGAGACAACAAAGCCATGTGGCCAGTGATGGTATAGGCTAGAATAAATCTTTTCTTTCTTTTAAAAGTTGATTGCCTCAAGTACTTTGTTACAATAATGGAAAGAAGAGTAGCACATGTTTATAGGAGAACCGTCCCAGGAGCCCCATGGATCAACAGGTACCCAAGTCTCCTAAATAAGTGATGTAGTATTTGACTGTAAGCTATACACATAACCTCCTGTACTGGCTGGTTTTGTGTGTCAACTTGACACAGGCTGGAGTTATCACAAAGAAAGGAGTTTCAGTTGGGGAAGTGCCTCCATGAGATCCAACTGTGAGGCATTTTCTCAATTAGTGATCAAGGAGGAGGGCCCCTTGTGGGTGGTACCATCCCTGTGCTGATATTCTTGGGTTCTATAAAAGAGCAGGCTGAGCAAGCCAGTAAGGAACATCTCTCCATGGCCTCTGCATCAGCTCCTGCTTCCAACCCTGCTTGAGTTCCAATCCTGACTTCCTTTTGTGATGAACAGCAATGCAGAAGTGTAAGCGGAATAAACCCTTTCCTCCCCAACTTGCTTCTTGGTCATGATGTTTGTGCAGGAATAGAAACCCTGACTAAGACACTTCCCATCTACTTTGTGTATCTTCATTTTCGTGTGTGTGTGTGTGTGTGTGTGTGTGTGTGTGGTGGATTTATCATACTTTACCACTGAGCTACATCTTCACCCCTCCCATGTACTTTCAAGCAACTCTAGATGACTTGCAAAATATGTAGCACACTCTCAATGTTGTATAAATGGCTGCTATTCTACAGAACTTAGGCAGTTGTTCCACATGTTCAGAACAGATGCTTTCTCCTTAACAATTTAACATTTAACATGTAACATTTAACATCTCTGTTTCTCTTGAATCTTCAGATGTGGAATCCATAGCGTGGAATGCCAACTGTGCTAGGTGGAATATACCCTTGAAATCACCATTGACCGTGTTCAATGAGGAAAAAAATTCTTGGGAACATTGACAGTTCCATGAAGGTGTACATAGGTGTGCATGTCCATGAGAGTTGTCTGTGAGGATATGAGTCTGTGCCTGGGAAGTTAGAAGCAAGCGCCAGTCTCACCCTGGATTCCAGCGACTCTGTTTCTCGTCCACACTCACTCTGCCTTCTCACAGGCCTCCTGCCGTTCTGGATTCAGAGGCGACAAAGACAATGAGACACAAACAGGGTTAGCTCCCTGAGCCACAGAAGAATTACACAAAGTTAGAAGCAGTTCAGATAGCTGCAAACCCCATATGATTTGTGGCAGGGCTGCCCAGGGGGGCCCCTGTAGCTCCACGTGTAACATGCATTTCTGGTGTAAGTACTGTGTCAATTACTGGATCATTCACATCTCAGCTGACGCAAGCACTGAGGCTTACTCTTTGCCTGCTACATAATTCAAGGTGGAAAGAAAAGAGGGTGGGTTTCATCAGGGGCTCTCCTATCTTTGTCCTTTGTTCTGGAAGGTATTTGCATACCTAAAGGGAAATGGCCTCTTTAATTTCTTTCCCTTCTCCTAATCAGCTGAGGCCTATTAAGAAGTGCTCTGTATCCTGTAATCAGACAATTTATACAGCATGCACCCTTAGGCAACAGCTATTATAAACAAGCTGGAGAAATCCTTTACAATAAATGATCAGCATGGGAAGACACCATTCATAATTAATTTTTTTTTCTGTTTTTGTTGGCAGATGGTCGGAGGCATCCAAGCATGGCCTGTTGGCGGAGTCTTTATTCTGAATAGAGCAGGACAACCTTGGGAAAATGTGGGCTGCTATGCTAGCTCACTTGAAAAATATAACGTAACCCCTCCCCCTCATCCTAGTGGTGTTCAAGCCTTGAAGAACGCTTTAGGGAAGAGTGGCTGGCGGGTCACATGGCTGGCTATTCCTCCTAGTCCCTTTCCTGCCTTATTAATTAGAAGGTGTTACAACCTTCCTGTTAGATTGATTGCATTAAGAGGCAAGCTCTCCGTTTCCACCATTTGCCGTGTGACTCTGCCACACTCTGAATCAGGGCTCTGCGTGCACCTTGCTTTGGCTAGTGGGGTGTAAGGCACAAAGAGGCGTGAATGGCTCTTGGGTAGCTTGACCCGCTACTTCTTCCTCTTTACTGCTACTTTATAATCTTGCACAGAATAGTTTGCTGGCTGTAGACAGATACCTGAAGAAGTCTGAGTTCTTCCATTCATCTCAGCTGAGATCTTTCTAGAAGAGTCAGCAACAGTTACCTTCAGACATATAACCTAGGTGAGATCAGCCATGTCCACCCAGATAGTGGAAGCCTTAAAGGCTTAGTTGCTAGATATAGGCCTATTGTTAAATCTTAAAAGTTCAGTGACTTTTGATATATAGTAGTAGCAATAGATACAGCCCTCAAATTAACAGAAAATTTCTTCGTGGAGAAAGATGAACATGACCTAGAAACCTGTAAACCTAAGCCTCCTTACAATGCTGAGAATGTGTCTGGCTCACATGGCGGTAGTATCTGCTGTGAGGACAGCTGACAATCTGGTGTGCACGAGAGACTCCTCCTATTATCTAATGATAAGTTTGTGTGTGTGTGTGTGTGTGTGTGTGTTTAAAAGTTACTTTGGGGCCTGGAGAAATGTCTCAGGGTTAGAGCTCTGCCTACTCTTGCAGAGGACATGGTTTCAGTTTCCAGAACTTGCATGGTAGTTTGCAGCTATCTGTAACTCCAGGTCCAAGAGATCTGACACCCTCTTCTTGCCTCTATAGGCAACAGACCTGCATGTGGTACACAAATTAACACGCAGACAAACACTCATATATCAAACAAAAATAAATAAATCGTTTAAAGAAGTTACCTTTAGAGTAAAAATATTTAAGAGCATCACCCATTCCTGCAAAGACTTTCTTTGCTATTTAATCCATGAGTCAGAACTCTTTGATAATACCTGTTGATTTTCTCTTCTTTATTCTTTTATTTGTTTGTTGGCATTTTGTTTTGTTTCAAGACAAAGTCTATCTCTATAACTGCCCTAGCGTTCCTGGAAGTTACTTTGTAGACCAGGCAGATCTCAAACTCACAAAGATCTACCTACCTCTTCCCCCAAGACCTGGGATTCAAGGTGTATGCCATCGTGCCTGGCTTTCTTCTTTCTTCTTAAACAGACAAGCTCTGAAATATTTTGTTGAGGGCTGACAAGCATTCCCAATAGGCCTTCATCATTATTTTCCTTGGCTTCATGGAATCCTTTTTAAGGCATACAAATTAGCTGTGCATGGAATTCTGGTTCTAGTCAAACACTTGTGCTGAAAACTCCTAGCTGGTAGGAAGCTGTGGTTGTTGGTGTTGAGCAGAAAGGGATAGCTTAATAGAGATGTGCCTCATTACTTAGAGCAAAATTTTGATGCTGGATTGGGGTGCTAATGTGTTCAGGGTTGTCTATGCACCAGCCAGTAGTTCTTTTGTGTAAACTTCCTCCCTCCTTCAAGTTTTAGGATATCATGCCAAACATATAAAGCTAGCATGGTAGGAAAATTTGGACAAAAGGAACTGACAAGTGCTTTATTACTCATTGGTCCCATTGTTAATCATTTACCAAGACACCTATTTGGTCCCCTCTTTTAAGGAATCACCAGAGTTAGCTTAGGTTTCATGGGTGGCTTGAGTGCTGGGTGGGGACGGGGAAGGCACAGATGAGGAATCAGTTTCACTCAAATTTTGGACCTAACTCTTAGGGAGGATACTTGTATTTTGAGAGGCTATGGCAGAAAGATTGTGAGTTCAAGGCCACCACAGAAGCCTGGACAATACAAGTTCAAGTTCAAGATGGAGCTGGACTACTGTTATGGATTAGATGTGAAATGTCTTCTGAGAAGGTTTACATGATGATGGTTTGGTCTCCAGAACAATGTACTGAGATAGGGATTTGGAAATCAACCGGTTCATGACCTAATCAGGGAACTGATTCATTGATACATTCATAATTGAATGGACCATTGGGTGTGGATACTGTGGAAAGTGCAACCTAGTTGGAGGAAGTAAGTCGCTGTGGATGTGGCTTTGTGTTGGCCTAGTATTACATATACATAATGTTACTGTATACTTTGTAAAGAGTACCCTTGCATTATTTAAATGCTGGTTTCTCTGCCCCTATATATGGTTGCAATCAAAACACTGCATTGTAATACTTATTCTAGGTATCTCCTGTCTGAATATTGTGTAAACATTGCTCCCCATTTATTCTCTGACTTGTCAGTAAAAGCTGATCAGCCAATGATTGAGCAGAAGAGAGAATTGGGCTAGACTTTTGATCCCAACCAAGAAAAGGGTGGAAAGAGGAAGAGAGGATCCACTGCTAGAAAAGGGTGTAGAGGAGGGGTACTATGAGAAAATATCTGGACCAGGGGGAGCCAGACTAATACTGAAATGCAAGTATTTTGGTTAGGAGATAGACAGATTAGTTTAGAGGATTAGAATAGATTAATAACTGTTCAGCTACTGTGCTGTAAAGTTTATTGAATAAATCTTATAGTCTGTCTCATTTATTTGGGAGCTATCCAGGATAGAGAAAATAGTATCACTTTAAAAAATGTATTTACAGCTTTGAAGAGTATGTCTCACCCCTAACATCTTCTTCTCTGGCTCTCTGCTTCCTAGCATCCAGAAAGCAAGCACCCTTCTCTGTCCCATGCTCCAGGCTCTGCCCCACTACAGTCCCATTGCAATCTGTAGCCAGCAGACCATGAACTGAAACCTTGACACTATGAGATAAAATATACTTTCTTTCATAAAGTTGATTTGCTCAGATATTTTATTACAGTAACAAAAAGTGACTAACACAGCTACATAGAGAGACCCTGTCTCAAAAAGGCAGTGCTGTTGCTGTAGTAGTATGTTAATCTACTCTAAACTCCCCGAGTTTCTTACTATCTCACTACCAGCTATCACACTCGCCAGCAGCTGTGTGCATGCGTCTTGCTAGTGATCCAATGCTGTGATTCATGAATGAAAGGCGCGCACACACACACACACACACACACACACAGAGAGAGAGAGAGAGAGAGAGAGAGAGAGAGAGAGAGAGAGAGAGAGAGCCTTCTATTTTAAAATGCCTTGAACAGCACAATGGTTGGGTACTTCCAAACCTCCGTGGCTAACACTCTCCCCTCCTATATTCCTGAATTATTACTTCTGAAAGCCATTTTTCTTCCTGGCCACCACAGACCCAGGCCTGTAGCCCTTGTAGGACACGACCACAGACTCTTACATCTTGGCCACTCTCTGCCTCTCTGTTCTACTCTTCTTTGGCTGACTTTTTCCTTCTGGCAATAGCAATTTCCTCTCCCCCCCCCCCATTCCTTGCCCGGGAGCCTCAAAGTCCCACCTCTGTCTCCCTGCCCAGCCACTAGCTGCTAGCAACTTTATTTACCAATTAGAATGCACTTGGGGCAGAAACTGTCAGCATCTCACACACAGACATATGATTCCCAAGTGATTTGGGGATCTGAATTGATGCAAATAGCATTAGAACCAATCTACAACATAGTGGTAATGGGGTGTGTGTAAGAATAGATGCTAGGCTCAAAGAGCAGATATTCTCCAAATATGTCACAAAGAGTAGTTTTGTGCCTCTAAAGCAAAGCCGAGACTTACTTGTTGCTCAAAGTTGCACTGGAGAAAGCTCTAGGGAATCTTAACTCTTCTGTGAGTCAAGTTCACTATATTTTCTCTTATGCATCAATATTCTTCTCCTATACCTGGGGAGTCAGTCAGACCTTAGGACAACAACATCCTTTACCCATGTAGCTTGGGGAGTCACTGGTGATGATTAGAACTCCTTTACTCAGATTTCTCTAATGACTTTGATTCAGATCATGGATTCCCCCTCTGCTTTCCAGTTTTTCTACATGTGGATTTGGGAACATGATCCCTCCATCGTAAACACTGATTTGACAAAATTGCCAGGAGATATTGCACTTGCTTTCTACCAAGTCAGCAACCTATTTTTGAGCTTAATTTGGTGATATTAAAAAAGCCAACTTATATATGGAAAATCATCATCATTAATGATATCATTAATTATTAGTTAATGGAATTAGATTTTCAATCACTAGCTGTACTGCAAAAACCACTCTTCTGTTGAGCTATTCTTGACCACAGAGAGTATGTCATCTCCTGAAGGTAGACCTGCTGTACTCAATGGGCAGCCATCATTCCTTGCCCTGAAAGACATTGCTAATCTATCTGGACACCACCCTGAAGACATTGGTAATCTATCTGGACACTGACTCAGCTCAGATTAGGACTAACTTGCATGATCCTCTATGAAGCCATACTGACTGTTCAGGCCTGACATGAATAGAAAATCTCTCCAGTTCCTCTGTTTTTAGAGTGTGGATTTCACAAAGAGCTCTTGAATGTGGGCTCCACTGGCTGATACTGTACTCTTTTGATTTTATCCTTTTCCTTGATTCAGGTGTGCTAAATGTTGTTTCTTATAATTAGCAAACAACAACAACAACAAATAAAACAAAAAAACACAAAAATCAAACCTTCAACACTGAGCCTAACTTGGACTATTTGAGATCATTTTTTAACCTTCTCAATGTCAAGGTGGGAACAGATGAGGTGCTCAATAAATATTTGGTTGAAGAATTGCCTAAGAGACTCTCAATTGATTTACCAAAGAATACAATAGAATGAAAATCGAGAAAAAAGATTTACTGGCATGAAACTGCCAAAGTACATCTTGGAACTGCAGCCTGCAGCCTCGCTTGTCATCCCTGAAGGCACTGGAGTTACTGATAATTAGACACGATCTTTTAACCTCAAGGAATTAGCGCCTCAGTCTCTGCAAGATCAGTAGGTATATTCAACTAGGATGTGGGAAGGTGCTGTGAAGGAAGGGATTGAGATGGAAAGATCAACAGCTAAGGTCGACAGAAGAAAGTCAGATGGGAAGTTAGACCATGATGCTTCTTTCAAAATTGTGGCATAGAAAATACATCTTTTAGAATCAAAGTGGTACACCTGAGGAACTTTTAATCTTATATGAGATTACGGATGTGTAGGTCCTGAAACATTTTCTTGAGGTACTGGGAATTAAGCCCAGGTCCTGCTGAATGCTAGGCAAGTACTCTACCAGCCTCTCCAGGAATGACTTATGTTGTGTGTGTTTCTCAGTAAGTACTCATCTGAGCCTGTCATATATTTTTACTGGCTCTCATATTTATTGGTGTGGATTTTTCATCAATGGAACATCTTGGAGTGAAGGGGATAGTTAAACCTTAGTCTGCTGAGTCTGATCCACTTGATAGACTGAAGTTTTAAATTTGCTTTACCTGATTGCTCCATCTAGATTGCAACACTTGGTCTACCTTGGACCCTCTGGTTAACTGCTCACACCTGGGCTCCATACATACACATGAAAACTCCCATAGCTGTAGAGATGCAGAGGAGAAGGAGGCAGTATGTAGAGCTCAGATCCCTGGACTCAGGAGGACTGTATCTGAAGGATGTGTCTGTAGGCTGATCTGAGGCCAGACTTCCCATGATCCATGTTTTGACCTGTTCTTTCCTCTTATACATCTTTCCTGATAGTTATTCCTGGGAGAAATTCCTTCTTCAGTCACTTGGTTTTCATTTTGATGCCAGGGTCTGCTCAACTTGGTCATGTTCCTTGACTATGGTCTGTATGACCTTTGGAGTTCTAAGAAGTTGGGACTTTCCCCCACACTGTCACTTTCCACTTGAGACTTTAAACACAAGTGCAGAGTGGACAGGCCAAAGAACCTGCAATGTAATGAAGTCTTTTCGTGAGTTTTCATTTTTCTGAAATATAAAATATTCATTTATGACATTGATCGTTTTGTTGATTGTAGAGTTGATTGTAGATTTGCACAGCAGATATGTGAGGATCAAGATTAACAAGGTGAGATATAAGGAATCCTCAGGCTGGCCTTGCCTCAAGGTCAGTTGAGAAAGAGATGATCTGGCTGTAGTGGGGATGATTTGAAGACACATGGGATGTCTGTGCACTGATTTACAACTGATACCTTTCCCCTCTCCAACTGAGTGTTTCTTTCATAACATTTACTCTAGAAACCAAGGTCAGGAGTTTCCCTCTTTCCCTCCCCTCCTTCTCTCCCACTCTCCCATTTTCCCTCTATCTCTCCCTTCCTTCCTTCTTTTCCTGGTAGCATTTTAAACCAAGATCCTTTCTTTAATGCTGAAGTTCTGACCCAGGACCTTGCATGTGCTAGGCAAGCACTCTACCACTGAGTCCCACCCACCCTTAGACCTATTGAAACCCTTTAAGGGAAAGCTTATGCAGTGACTTATGAGTCCAAAGCCCACATTTGATTTGCAGAGGGCCTGGGGCCTTATCTACATGTTCTTCCACACTGCTTATCCTTAAGAAGCACACTAGGGAAAGAATTGGCCAAGTCCAAAATCAGTAAGAAACCAAAGCCCTGGAAGGCAGAGATCTTGCCCTAGACCTTACAGTCAGCTTTGACAGCGGGTCCTCTGGTCCCAGCTACTTCTGAGAACTCCTATTAGTTATTGAAAAGAGATTAATTACTCCTTATCTTAGGGGCTGCCCAGAGTTCTGTGTTAATGGAAGAGAAAGAGATAGATTTTTTTAAAAGGAAAAAAAAAAAGCTAGTTGCATGTTTCATACTCGGGGGAACTCAAGTTTTGGGAAATGGAAAAGGGTCTCCGGTTTGATTTATTTGCAAAACTATTGAATTATTCTAAAAGTGTCTGCCTAGATTTTTCTCTGAGTCAGCAGAAAGTTAAGTCTGAATCTAGCCCTTAACTTTGAGTGTAAGTCACTGACTAGGAGCAGACCATGGCAAAGAGCCCCTCCAGAAGCCTAGGAGAAGCTGGGAAGGACGAATCAAGGCAGGTGATCTCAGAGCATCCTGTTTACTATCAGGGAGCTGGCCTTTGCAGTGCCTCTGTCTCTTCCCACCATGCTTTAACCCTGCCTGCAGCTGCAGAGAGAAGTCACGTTGGGCCAGCCCCAGGGTGGCTCTGCTAACTCACTGGAACTTTCTCTGATCACTAGCCAAGTTGGAGGATTTCTCTCACCACCAGGCTGCTAGAGGCTGTGCTGTGCATATTTCACAAGCCAGCTACAGTCCCTGAATAAACTAAAGGCACGTGAGGAAAAGGGTGTCTCTCCAGCTGATTCAGGAAAAGGCTGATTGAGTCACCTGGGACAGGCCATAAACTCAGGCCTTGGGAAGCAGGTCCTGGAGTGGAGGTTGCTCTCCTCTAGAGCTCTCTGCCTGGAGGCTTTGGGATCTTTCCTCAGATTCTCAAAGATGGGGGTTTTCTGGATCCCTCTAGAGCTGTCCCTGACTCACTTTCTGGCTGCTGACCAGTCCCAGTGTTGCTGCTCTGTTGCAAAAGGGATTCCGCTTCTTGTCTCCACTTCCTTAGACTGATGTCCTCTGGGTGTAGCCCCAGACTGCAGTATTTATACTTCAATCCTGCTTTCTGCAAATAAAGTTCTGTTTAAACACAGAGGATCTCATTCTTCAAAGAAACCCTCAGTGAAGCCAAACATTGTTTGTGGAGTTAAAAACTTGGCTCCAAGTAGAACACATGCAGATTCTAAGAGGTCAGGATAGGCCCCATAGAGGCTGAGGGTCAGGACAGTTGTGGAACAGGAGAAATGGCAGAGAGAGAGAGAGAGAGAGAGAGAGAGAGAGAGAGAGAGAGAGAGAGAGAGAAGAGAAGAGAAGAGAAGAGAAGAGAAGAGAAGAGAAGAGAAGAGAAGAGAAGAGAAGAGAAGAGAAGAGAAGAGAAGAGATTGTCAAGGTAGTCATGAAGTAAGAGGATTATTATGAATGAAAATCCCTGGAGACCCAAGCTATATATTCAACAACTCTGGTGTCATACTCCATGAAGATGCTACTAGGCCATATTTAAGAATACCGTGCCACAATGGAAACTGGTCCCCTATACTCTCATCTCTTGATCCCCCATTATCTTCTAGGATGATGAACATTTTGGTGCATCACAAATCAGAGTCATCTCAGAGGTCCTTGACTCTACCAAATTAAAATATTTTTCAACTAATTATCCACTGAATACCAAGTGCTAATCACTTAAGGACTAGGGCTAGGAATCCACTAGAGAGACTACTTGTGGCTCTTGGGAGGATACCTTCACACAGGTAGACTTGTTCTTTGGAGATTTTATTTAAAAGAAGCATCCATGCATGTGTGTGCATACATGTGAGCACACACATTCCTCAGGTTGAACATAAGCCTTTTCTGTTTCCGTAGGGGCAAGAATTGAATCCAGAAATAAGAGGTCTGGAAATGGCTCTCCTTGATCCTTAAGCCTGACCCCTTTGCTGCTTAGCCCTAGAAGAACTTTGTTAAACTTTTTGATCTAGGTCTGAGCTCTGCCTTCATTCTCCTTATGACTCAAGAGAAGAAGAGAGGATGATACAAGAGAAGAAGAGAGGATGATACAAGAGAAGAAGAGAGGATGATACTTACAAGCCTAAGAGGTGGGGGTTGGTGCTGTGAGCAGATTCCTCTGGAGGGAGTTCAAACCTCATAATTTAGTGAAAAAGAAAGAGTAGAGACCGTGGGACCCAGAACAGAGGCATGTGTTTCATCTTTGGGAGACAAGAGAGCAAAACAGGCCTATGTGGGGAGTCGGAGGCGGAAGCATTCTGTGGTTTCCGAAGCCCCTGCATAGAGACAGGCCAGCTCTCTCCTCCTGGAACAGAGCCAGCCCGAAGGGAAGAACCAACCTGCAGCATGTCTGTCTCTTAGCAGTCAGCTCTCATCCCTATGTGGGTACTCAGGGGTTGCTGTCCACAGCCCTGAAATTGACAGGAACAGAGTAGGATGTGGGCATCTTTAAAGTCAGACATGTCCACAGTAGACTGGGATCTCAATTGCGAGCAGCCTCTTACCAGAAGTGGCTTAATGTGTTAATGTCAACAAGGACACATTGTTGATTTAATAACCCAGAGACAGCTGAACTCTGTGGTATACGTGGACTGTACTCAGCACAGGAGAGTACTGAGTTCAAGTTTTACTGGCTTGGTGAACCATGTTGTGCTGGCTGGTTTTTGTGTGTCAACTTGACACAGGCTGGAGTTATCACAGAGAAGGTTGCTTCAGTTGGGGAAGTGCCTCCATGAGATCCATCTGTAGGGCATTTTCTCAAGTAGAGATCAAGGGGGGGGGCATTGTGAGTGGTGCCATCTCTGGGCTGGTAGTCTTGGGTTTTATAAGAGAGCAGGCTGAGCAAGGCAGAGGAAGCAAGGAAGCAAGAAACATCCCTCCATGGCCTCTGCATCAGCTCCTGCTTCCTGTCCTTCTTGAGTTCCAGTCCTGACTTCCTTTAGTGATGAACATCAATGTGGAAATGTAAGCTGAATAAACCCTTTCCTCCCCAACTTGCTTCTTGGTCATGATGTTTGTGCAGGAATAGAAACCTGACGAAGACACATGGGATAAAGTGGATCTCTTTAAATGACCCCAACCAACCTGCTATGAATAAAGGTAGACACTCTTAACCCATCGCATCCTATCATTTGCACCAAAAGCATTAAATGTTATCTGTCCTCTCTGGCATTGAGTCATCGAAGCATTAGTTAGTTGGAGCTTGATTCAGTTTCACTTGACTTCCACGGTGAACTCAACACAGAGGTTAGAATCCCATCTGAGGCCCTGGGGTGACTGGCTCCCAGAAACCATGCAGACCAGATCAGGGAGTCCCAAGCCACCTGTGTGTGACAGGTTCACTTCGCCAGAGACGTTTTTCTCAGTGTCTTTGATGCCTCTCATTTCTTAGCCAGACTCCACCAACACAAAGAAACACACATTTTCTTTCTGCTCTGACAGCTCCAAAGGCAAGGTTGTTTAACACGGGCATTTACCGACGTCTCTGTGATGAAACTTTCTCAACACCTGCCCTCCGTATTTAACAGATATTGGTCTGGGGAACGCTCCTATGTTGCCTTCGCATCTGAGGAAACCTTCAGAATCAGGTCTTAGAACAAGGATGCCCCACCCTGGCTTCAGGGAGTGGGGTGTGCTTTTTTCATGTCTTCTGTGTTCTGTTGGCCTTGAGTTCCAATGGGGCTGTCTTGAAGAATTCTAAGAGCATCAAGGACCCCCTATGTGGTGATGAATTAGTAATGCCTTGTGGGAAATTTCACTGGTGGAGCCATCATCATCCCTAACAAGGAACCAAACTGGAAGGATAGGTACAGGTGTGCCTGATATACTCTTCTGGTTTTGGAGTTGAATGAAAGAGGCAGATAACAGAGAGATGAACTTTAACAAGGTGACAAGAGCCAGTGGAGTTGGTTTGCCTAAGGAAGTGTGTACCGGTGACAGTGACAGAAGAATAGCCCCTTTTGAGGCATGCATAAACTGTCAATAGTTATGCCTTTTAGGAGAGAGGAGGCAGTAAAAAAAATTACATTTATTTTAACATGTATTATTACATTTTCCTCCAATATCCCTCAATGACTAATTACAGCTTTCTCAGATATATGAAAGTGATACGGTGTTGCCTGGGTACAACACGGAGGAGTGGCTTGGAGAACCCAGAAGAGATGGCAGCTGCCACGACTTTCTTCCTGTAGAGCAGTGGTTCTCAGCCTTCCTAATGCTGCGACCCTTTAATACAGTTCCTAGTGTTGTGGTGACCCCCTAACCATAAGATTGTTTTGTTGGTATCTCAAAACTGTAATTTACTACTGTTATGAATTGTAATGTAGTATTTTTGGAGACAGAGGCATCATGACTCACAGGTTAAGAACCATTGCTGTAAATAAACCACTAATTATTAACCACTGGCAGGTGTGTACATTTCTTTCTTTGAAAAAAATACTATTTATGTATACGTATGTTTGTATGTGTGTGTGCATGTATATATGTGTGTGCGCTTGTGTATCTGTGCAAATGTCTCTGTGTGTGTTGGATGTATGTGTGTGTATGTATATATGTCTGTGAGTGTATATGTGTGTGTCTATGTGTATGTCTGTGTGTATTTCTGTGCAAGCCTATGTATATGTCTGTGTGTGTATATATGTGTAGCTGTGTGTATGTCTGTGTGTGTACGTTTGTGTGTCTCTGTGTAGGTATTCTGTGTATATGTGTGTGTGTCTCTATGTGTGTGTGTATGTGTGTGTGTGTGTGTGTGTGTGTGTGTTCCAGATGAGTGCAGATGCCCTTTGAGGTCAGAAGCTGGAGTTAACAGGCTCTTGTAAGGAAAACACACAGGCTCTAGGAACTGAACTCATGTCCTTTAGAAGAGCAGAAATGCTCTTAGGTGCTGATGTATCTCTCTATCTCTCCAGAACTCTTTTATTAGCATGTTAATTTGTATTAATTTTATAGAACAATTAGTTCACTGTTACTTTTTGTATCTGTAATGTAATGTACTTTGGTCATGTTCACCTGCATTCTTCTTCTTTGCCTTCTGCTAATCCTCTTGCCAAATAGTGTCTGTCTGCTTTCATGGCTTTTCTAGTGTTGAGTTTTAGTGAAAATTCAGCATAGGGTGGAAAAATTGGAGGCGTTGTTGTTGTTGTTGTTGTTTTCTGACAACACCTTATCTTGCTTAACTTTGTGATCCAAGTTCTAGCAGCTCTTCTATAAGCACCAAAACTTTATTCTTCTCTGTGGCTGAATAGTATTCCACTGTGCATATATACCACCTTATATCTGTGCTTTCAACCATCGATGGGCACAAAGGCAGATTCTTTAACTTGGCTACTGTAGGTAGTGCCATTTACTGCAGCAAACATGAGTATGGAGGTGTCTGAGTTTCCAACTGCAGTGGAACAAAGGAGTTAGGATGCTCATGCTGTGGCAATATAGTACAACAAGCTCCCTGACCGCTCTTGTCCATTTTTAGTGGGAATTTAACCAACATGAGTTTATTTATTTATCTGCATTTACCTTACAGAAATATTTTTGCGAGAAGCATTGGATGACTTAGAACTATGTCTGAATTCTATGGACTGTTCCTTGTCTTTCCCATTAGAAATGAGATGTGAGGCCTTAGTCAGGTCCCCAGGCTCTTGGACATATAACTCCTCATTGGATGGCCACTCTGATCAGGCAGCTGATAGATGGAGTTTCTAACACAGTGCCCAGTTCACAGTGTAGTCTTCAGTAGAGCATGGCCATTGAAGGTTTAAGTCTTCCCTGTGCCCATTGATGAGACATCAGGCTCTTCAACATCTGTAACATGTCACTTATGAGGGCTCACACCTTCAGTCTCATCCTACACTTCAGTGGGCAATCTGTGGTGAGCCTGGGTTTGTCTGCTACAGTCTCACTCAGACGCTACACTTCTGAATCTCAGAAAAGAAACCAAGAGATTGGTTCAGATTTTTAGCTACAATAAAGAGTGATGAATCCGTCTGGTTGACATCTGCCCCTGCTGTGCTGCATCCATCCCTGAGGATGGATGGATTCTAGCTGTGTGGTAATAAGGGACTGCAGGGTCCTCAGGGTATCCCAGATTCCAGCACAAATACAATGGAACCCAGGTGTACAGTGCACATAGGCCAGAACCACTCTTCCTGGGTTTGACCCAGACCACAGTGCATTTGGCCATTGGCCTGTTTCCCTTGAAAGTTTAAGCATGTGAATATTTTTGGTAGGAATTTAATCCACATGTATTTTTTCTGTTTGTTTAAGTTTTTAACTCATAGAAGGTTGCTTCTAAAGAGGTGACAAGTGCCCCATCATTCTGCTCCTTTCTGCTGCTCTTTGTCATTATCAGCCTCTTGCCTCCCTCCTCCCCTCCCTCCTCTTGCCTCCCTCCTCCCCTTCCTCCTCTTAATTTTTCTCCAGGAGGTAAAAAAATCCACTGTGGTGGTTGCCCAGGGAGTGGCACTATTAGGAGGCCTTGTTGAATGGGTGTGGCCTTCCTAGGGTGGGTGTGGCCTTGGAGTAGGTATAGCATTGTTGGAGTGGCCTTCTTGGAGGACAAGTGACACTGTGGGGGGTGGTCTTTGAGACCCTCCTCTTAGATACATGGGAGCCAGCCTTCTCCTGTCTGCCTTTGGATCAAGATGTAGAACTTTTCAGTTCCTCCAGCCCCATGTCCGCTTGGATGCTGCCATGCACCCACCTTGATGATAATGGACTGAAACTTTGGGCCCATAAGCCAAGCCCAATTAAATGTCCTTAAAAGAGTTGCCTTAGTCATGGTGTCTCTTCATAGCAATAAAAACCCTAACTAAGACAACTATTTCCCATCTTTTCACTTCAAAATATCTGGGCTTACTTGGGAATTAATGTCCACAGGTCTATCAGTCACGTGACTTCTTCTGGGGCAAAACCCGGGGCAATATTTCTCCTTCAGTATTAGCTCTGAGGGTGCTATCATCTGGTATATTCAGGATGCCAGTTATCTTGCTGTAAGTGATCTTGATGGCTCATGAAGGGTGACTGGAAGGATGCTTTTTGAATGTAGAATTTCTGCAAAATTTGGGTTAGGGCCCACATCTTCAGAACCTTGAAGGGCAAAGTCATTTTCACAGCTGTTGCCCTAAACTTAGATGAAACCCGTGTGTCTGGCCATCTTCTGAATATACAGATGGTTCTGGTGCAGACAAAATGATGAGGGCATTGCTGTAGGAATGGGAGAGGCAGAAGAGCAAAATGGCCTCCCATGTCCATGGTAGGGAGGCGGGAGGAGAGAAGAGGGAGGAGGGAGGAGGGAGGAGGGAGGAGGGAGGAGGGAGGAGGGAGGAGGGAGGAGAGTCAGTCTGCAGCACCTCAAGCAGCACCTCCTCTTTCCACTGCAGAGGAGCAGGCCAGAGTCTGAGCTTCAGGTCACTTCAGGTCACAAGAGTTGAACTCTCCACAATGGTTTCCGGGAGGGCCATGGTTTGGAAATTCATGTTATAAGCAGAAACATAAGACTTGAAATCTTGTCATTTGGTGCTGTAATTTGCCTTGGGGTGTTTCAAAGGCCTCTCTCCTCTTCCTCCAAGTTGCTTCATGGTGGAATATGGAAGGAGCAGTGTCCTGTCTCCCCCCTCCCTCAGTCTGCCCAGGATGCAGGAATGCTAAGCTGGAGAAGCAACACCAGGTTACTCAGCTGCTCTGGGATGACAGAAGATAACTATTTCTAGGGGAACTTATTTTCATCATTTTAAACATAGGACCATAGAACATTAAACATCCCTTCTTACTAGATAGATAAGCAAGCCAATTTATACCTAAACTTTAGAAACAGACATGTAGACCCGTTGGAAAGGCCAGAAACAGCAGACAGAACGTGGGTTCCAATTTTGCCTTAACCAGTTCCCAGCTGTGTGGCTTCAGGAAGTTTACTTACGGTCTCTGCTTCTTCGATTCGTTTTTGTTTTGATCTGAGATAAAACACGATAATAGCCAGGTTCAATAATTTTTCAAAAAAAAAAATGCCCCCTTGAATCACATAACCACACAGCACACTGCCCTCCGCCACCTTCAAGCATATTTTCTCTGAAAATAAAGTATAATTTGAGATCTATGTCACTTGTCAAGGCCTTATTCTACAAGGCAGGAACGACTTTTCGTGTTATTTTTACCTCACAATGGTAAGAAATACATTTCCCTCCTTTCCTGAGAGCCCCCAGGGAAGGCTGGGCGCAGGAACAGCAGGGACTTGCCTCAGAGGAACCAGAACAGCCCCCACCCACATTCCCCCACACTCCCATCCCAGGAGAGACACGTTGACGCACTGGGTCTCTCCAGCCATTATCATTTTAATGTACAAGATGACATTACGCCTAAAAGAAGGGGTTCATAAATTATATCTGATCTTAGAAAGTTTTCCAGCCATTGTATAAATGACAGATCTATAAAAGAAGGCTGAAAATGAATTTCAAATAAAAAAAATAATTCCATGTTTTTATGGAAAGCCTTAAAAAATCTAGGAACACAATGTTTCTGAGGAGGGAGATTCAGGAGGGCGGAACTGAGAAGCTTCTGGTGGGAGGCAGAGGACTCAGAGAAGGAAGAACTTGGGCTCTGTCAGATTTGAGCGACAGTTCCAAGCCAGCATGCCAAGAGCCAGAAGGCAGTCTCAGGGGTCTGAGGAGGAATAGCCAAATTATCTACGTGGAGAGCCTTGCACATCGCATCACATCACATCACAGCATGTGTGTTGGGTAGGGTAGCTCGAAGGCCTTCCACAGGCCTAGAGGCTAAGGTGCTGTGGTTGGAATTAAGGCCTAATCCTCCCGATTTGCTGAGTGGAGACTCACAGCTTCCTTCCTGTCCTTGGATCCCAGATGACAGAAGGTCGGGGGCGGGGGTTCTTGGGAGAAGAGTTACCATGAACTCTCTCTTCCCTCAGTAGTGTGTGGATATTTAAATCATTCTGAAAACAGACTAAAAGCAGCTGGGTAGGAGACACAGAGAATTGAAAGGATTGGGGGAGGGCTTTGCCCCAAGTCCACAGGGCCAATGGAGACATTGCTGTCAGTAGGACTTCTGTGTGAAGCCCTGTGATGTCAGCAGGGTGTTGGTCTTGCCAGGGGACTTTGGTTGCTGGCTCATCCAACCAGGTTCTTTGTGAGGTGAGGAGAGTTGGGTGTGGGGAGCAATCACCTAGACTCTGACTGCATGCATGCCACTGGAAAGGGTTTGAAGTGAGAAGCCCAGGACACAGGCTGGTACGGGTACGGCAGGGGCACACAGGCTGTGGGGTTCAGCTGGGTGGGGCTCAAAGGAACCCTTACTCAGGACTCCTCCTTACCAGGCAGTATGAGAACAGGGTCCTGGGTATATGCATCTGCTGCCAGGGTACCGAGAATTCATAGGAAAACAGACTGGAATTATTGCTAAGAGGGTAAGGGGCAGAGGAGGGGAGAAGGGAGACCTGAAGCTGTACCTCCATTGCAATCTACAAACCACGTCACTTCACAAGTACGGAAGGTATCGCTCCCAATTCTGTGATGGCAATAGGTCACTGAGATGGGTGTTCCTATCAACCCAGAGGGGGTCTTGGATGGTCAGCCCCTCTTCTTCACCCCCTGACCCTGATGGCACCTTCACTGCTGTGTCCTCCAGCCCCACTCCATAGCAGCCCAGTCCTGAGTGTCATCTACCACTTCGAGGGCTGGCAGGCAGCTCCTTCAAGTCAGCTCTTCAGTGTACTAGGTGGGTACCCGTTTCTTCTAGGTTCCTTAAATCTGTTCTCAAAGGAATAAAGGCCCCACGCTACAGAGCCCACCATGCTTGGATAAATCTTATGTAAGTTTCCCAATAAACACTGGCAAAAGTAAGATTCCAGTATGCTCTGGAATAAGGTAGTCTAGCTTTGTTTAGCCAATCACTTCTCGGGCTTACAGAATTATAGGGCAAATGTGGCACACACTGCCTCTGTGTTCACATTCATCCTTCACCCCCACCCCCCACCCCCGTTGTAATCTTTCGTCCTTGTTTTATTTTCTGATTGGCCCTTTATGAGCTTCATATTCTTTGGGGATTCAAGCAACCACCATACACCATCATTTTTAAAATTGCATCCGCATGAACGTGTTTGAATTTCTTTCTTGTTATTGCCTGAACAACACACTGTATCCAATTTCCACAGCACTTATACTGTATTTTTATAAGTCACCTAGAGGTGATTTAAATATGCAGGAGCCTGTGTGTGTAGGTCATATGTAAATATTAGCTGTGGTATGTGAGGAACTTGAGTGCCTGTAGGTTGGTAGCCAGAGATATCCTGAAGTCAGTTGGTTGTTAGTATAGAGAGACTGCTGTGGTCTGTTTTCTGTCTTCATACCCTTATTAGAGTTTTAGAGCCATAAAGATGGGGCTAGGCAGATGCAAAAGGAAGCCCTAGAAGCACCTGTAGGTGGAAGATTCTCCTTGTGTATAAACACACCGTGAGACCATGAGCCAGCATTCTCTAAATAAACCTGTGTTAAGCAAGCAGGCAAAGAACTTCCTTGCTAACCCCCGGGAATCCCTTAGTTTTAACCGCTTTCAGTTTCCTCATCCAAGTTTGCCTCGATACCCTTGTGTTGCGGGGTGTGGTGACCCAGCCTTGTAATCTCAGGAGGCTTGAGAGGTCAAGGCTAGCTTGAACTATATTGGCAGGCCCAGTCTCAAAAGCGTTGAGACTTTTTCCATGGAAATCTTCAACTTTATCAGAAAATGTTTATAATTCCACTTTCAATCAACTTAGTAATACTTTTATGCCTCCCATTATTATGTCTACATAAAATTTTCCATGATAATCTTCAATTTTAACATGTTTTTCTACATTTTCTACAATTTTATCAGAAATATTTTTCACATAAATCTCCAATTCTGTCATAAAATGTTTCTACTTCCTTTTTCAATTAATTTAGCAATGTTTTTTATGTCAATCATTTTACTCTTCAATTTTCCATGAAAACTGTCAATTTTAACATGTTTTTCTATATATCCCTTCTATTTTATCAGAAATATTTTCCATGTAAATCCTCAATTTTATCACAAAATGTTTCTACTTCTTTTTTCAATAAAAGAACATGCTTTTCAAAAAAAAAAAAGCATCGAGATCTAAAATCAATAGACTGTGCCTGGCTCTTTTTAGTTGGAAACTTTGCCCTGTTTCACTGGCCTTGCTACCTGAGAGAGCTACTGTGCAGTTGCTCACTTGGGCTTGACTCAAATGCCTTTTTCCCTTGGTGAGCCAGTGAGTGTTTTTGCACTAATCTCTGTCTATAAAGAAACAGTCATACTGGGTGGGGATTGCTCAAAGGACCATAGGGTTCTTTTGTGTAACTACCTTTTTACAAGCCCTATCTCCTAACACAACCACATTCCAGAGGTACTAGGAGCTAGGACTTCAGTGTAGGTGTCGTGTGTGTATGCATGTGTGTATGCATGTTTTTATGACAAGTGTATATATGTATACTGTGTGTATAGTATATGCTTGTGTATGTGTGTATGAATGTATGTGTGTGTCATGTGTGTATACACATGTGTGTGCATGTGTTTATGAGTGCATGTGTATGTGTGGGTATAAGCTCACATGAAAGTGTGTATATGTATATGGAGTGTGCATGTGTATGATATGTGTGGGAAGGTGTATGCTCATGCATGTGTATGTGTGAGTATGTGTGTTATGTGTATGTGTATGCATATATAGGTATGTATGATTATGGTGAGTGTGTGTGTGCATGTGTGCATGTACATGAGTGTGTATAAGTATGGAGTGTGTGTGTGCATGGTATGTGTGTGTAAGGTGTAGGCTTGTGAACATGTGTATGTGTGTGTGCATGATAAGTGTTTATGTAAAGTGTATGCTTGTGCCATCTGTATGTTTGTGTGTGTCTGTGTGCATGATATGTGTGTGACTATATGAATGCTCATGCATGTGGTGTGTGTGCGTGTGTGTGTGTGTGTGTGTGTGTGTGTGTGTGTGTGAGTGTGTGATAGCTTAACCCATGACAGCACTCTAGTTATCTCCCGCTATGTCAGTCTTTCTCACCAGGCCAGGTCAAGTCAGATCCCATCTTTGTTGTCTTATCCTCATTTGTGGTCCTTTCTTTAGTCATTTCTACTTCATCACTCCTCCTCCTCCTCCTCCTTTTTTATATAACTATCACTTCCTACCTGCAGGACACTTATAAGAGGCAGTGGCTCTGTCACTGTGGTGCCTGAGACAGGAAAGCTGGCAGGACCAATCAGTTTGTCAGGTGATGGAGCCAAAATTCAAAGGTCAGGTTGCTGGGTACCAGAGTTTACTCAATACCTAGCCTCCCACCCATGCCCCAGCAGATGCTCTGCACACAGTGGGCACTATACAAATGTATGCCCAATGAATGAGCACATACCGAGTCACCAAAGCCATTTAAACTATAGCAGTGGGTAAGGGAATCAGGTGTTTGGAGTCCCAGTTGTTGGCCCATGTGACAACTGCAGCAAGAAGCATCCAAACAGTACGTTGTTCGTGGTCCTCGGGTTAATTAGTAGGTGCACGCCTGCTGCTGAAGAGATGAGACCTCATTATCCTGTCGATTTTATTTCCAGCCTGACATTTATGAAAGGTGAGTAGATAGCTTATCTGTAAAAGTAGCCAGCCACTGCGGGGCTTCTCCTTGACAAAACTGCATCTTCCAACTGTTTGTTTTCCTGGTTGTCTACGCTCCTGGCTTTTTGGAAAGGCTTGTTTAAAACATGAAGCCTGGGATTGCAGAGGGGAGGCAGCGCCGACTTGGCAGCCCATCAAAGCTGCAGGAGAAAGGGGGACGGCTCTGCCTTGGCACCAACCACCTCTCCTCCCTCTGAGTCTGCTTTCCTTCGCTGAGACCTTTGGCTGGTCAAGGAGCAGTATGCTTCGAAGAATTCTTCTCACCCTCTGTGGACATTGGGTTCAAATGGGGACCAATAAGACTCTGCTCAGCCCCTCACCGTATGCTGCCTGACTGGGTCCAATTTTCAATTCTAAGCAGTGTGTTTTGATTACCTATTCCTGCCTCCCCAGACCTGGCCCTTCTATTTATTTATTTATTTATTTATTTATTTATTTATTTATTTAATCTTGAGCTTCTCAGTACTGCATCTCAACAGGTGATTTTAATCTCTAAGGATGGTGTAAAATCTCTTGGACATATATGGCACATGTAACATCTCACTGAAGATCATGAGCCCCCACAGTACAGGCGTGAAGGAGTAGTCATACTGATCATACATTAATAGATGACTCTGGATGAAGCAGGGTTTCCTCACATGAGTCAGGATGGCAGGACTTCCCACAGGGGCAACTTTATTTTGAAGGACAGGGTCTTGTGTGCCAATCAAATGTCATTGCAGGAGCACTTGGGTCATGGCTAAACTTGACTCAAAATGTCTTCTGTACACTATCATACCCCATTCCTTTAGGGGCCATGAAACCTGAAAATGGAGGTACAGACAGCTGAGAAGCTGCCTGGATTCACACTGAAGTAGGGCAGTGGGAACTTGAACTCAACTAACCATACTGCTACTCCAGTAAATGTTCCTAGGTTATACAGTCTTTGAGAAACTTTTAAGTCAACGGCTCTTTCAAGTCAAAGTTTCTGCCTTCAAGAAAATGCTTTCGGGAAAGAAACGGTAATGGGTGTACTTCTCTTTGTTTATCCTTCTGCCTCCAGTAACTGATAATTAATAGAAGGCCATTTAATCTGTATTCAATGAAGCCAAGAGGTAACACTTTGGGTAACCAGGGAGTGACTGGTTTACACTGCTTTGAGTCCAGAGTTAAGGCTCCTCCCTTTATCAGCAACATGAATCTGAAAGGGGATTTAATCCTGTGTTTTGTTACAAAGATTGAAATAATTAATTCAATAGCATTTAATACAATGTTTATAATACATAGGACTCTTCAGTAATAGATATTTTGTTTTTATATGAAATGACAAGTAGTTTTCTATAACACTCAATCCAGGTATCAATGCCAGCTGCCTTTGCCCACTAAGCCCACTAGGGTCAGTTAGCCAGAAGATATATCCAACCTCCCTCTGTGTGCATGGTTCTGGAGAAGACTGGGGTGTGAGAACACCAGGGGTTTGCTTGAGAATTTATAGTATACTTTACGATAGAAGGTACTGATCATCAAGGGTGATGGGTCTAGAGGCTTGGCAGCCCAGAAATGGGTCACCAAAACCAGAGACCATTTGTTTGGCTTTACCATGTTCCTAGGGGACTCTTCTGAGTAAGAGTTCAATATTCCAAGATCTGGCATTGAATGCTTGTGACCTATGAGGGACAATTCTGGAACAGGAAACTTTAATACTCATTCATATCCTTTAATATTCATTCATGTCCCCACTTCTCCCACCTACCATATTGTCACCCTTGCTACCCTTATCCCATCATCCCTTCTGGGTCCTTAGCCACCAGCCATCTCCCTGCCTCTAGACTGACCAGCTTCCTGTATTCTGATTCTTTGCCTGAACAACTCCAACCCTAGGTTCTGTGAAGGAATGGTTGACTGGAAAGTAGGAAACACAAGGTGAGCCTGGAGTCCTGTGATCCAAGGATGGAGGAGGTGTATCAGGGATGTGCCTGTCAGTGATGTGCGGGAGCTACTTTGAAGGTTTACCTGGTGAAGCGGCCATCACTGTCAGCATCACATTACAACCTGCAGACCACGCTGAGCTAAGGAAGTGACTGATTCTCTGCCTCTGTATCCTTTCCCTGCTATGTCTTCCAGCTGAAAACACCCACCTGGCATTTAATGGAGCCAAGCTTCTCAGCATTTGAAGAAGAAAAAGTGTTCTACCATCTTGTAAGTGATCCTCTAATTTTGAGGCATAGCTGGTGTCCTGTTGTTCCCACCCTCTGTGTTTTGTGTGTATTTCACTTCTGGCTCTCTCTACACTCACCTCAATGTGTGTTGATAAGCCTGTGTCTCTCTAGAATGTACCTGGAGAGCAGGCATCATGTCTCAAGTCAACACGCATCTCCTGCATGGACTATAGATACTGTTGGGAACTTTGGCCAAGATTGGCTGGTCCTTCTCAGTCATTGGTCCCACGGCCTGTCTAAGTCCTCCATGTGAGCAACCAGCCTTTCTTCTCTCATCCAGTTAGTACAGGGAAGTTCTATGTATTCTACTCAAAGAGCATCCTGGACCTGCCCTCTGCCTGCCACCTGCCCATGCCCAGGCACTGTCACCTGTCCCCTAGGACCCCTTCTCACCTGGTCTTTGCATCCTGCATTCCATCTGTTCTCTTGCAGAGTCAAGCCAGTGTGGTCTTATTAAGTTTGTGTTTGGTCCAGAATCCTTGTTTTAAAGGTTTCCTTGGCCTCTCTAGTAAAGCACAGATTCTTGCGGAGGGATGTGTGGTTTTCTCCTCACTTGTCTCTGAAATTCTGCCTCAACTCTCCTTAGTCCAACCACCATGTGTGGGTTTTAGGAGTGCTGCTTCCTCTGGTGAGCCACCTCTGATATTTGAGAGTGGACAAGAGAGTCAGTTGGGTGCAGCCTTCATTCCACCTGTGTTTATGGTGACCAGTGTCCAGGTTTGGTAGGACCGAGAGGACTCATGGGATGATGGATTTCAGTGATAGCATTGTACAAGTCTGGAACAAACTGAAATAAACTGGTCACACCATTTGTGATGGGTTGTTGGCTTGTGTAATGCCTGCTTACAAGATGGAGAAGCAGGAGAACAAGAGGTCTTGTGTTTTTGTCACTTCTCTTTTTGAGGGGTCTGTTATACTACCTGGCTTTAGTAGGTACTTTGTAAATATTTCTTGGGTTCATGGATAATTGGAAAGATAGTGCTAAAAGGATCCTCTCAACTCTTCAATCTGGGATTCAAGGCAGGCAACCTGTGAGTAAATGAGTAATAATGAAATAATTTTCACAAAGTCTTCGAGCATGTGAAGGGTAATTCTGTCTGTGGGGTGTTCAGAGATGAGAATGGCATGTTGTTTCTAAATGGAAATCTCATCTGGAAACATGAGAGTTAAGAGGCAAACAGTAAGTTAGTGCATTAGTAGAGTGGGATCTGCAGCTCACTGTGTTGAGTGTGGTCTACCCATCTATCCATCCACCCACCCACCTACCCACCCACCCATTTATCCACCCATCCACCCACCCACCTACCCACCCACCAATCTACTCATCCACCTACCCATCTATCCACCCATCCACTCACACATCTACCCCTCCACCCATTCACCCACCCATCTATCACTCATTTACCAATCCATCCACCCACCCTCCCACTCATCCATCCATCATCCATCCATCATCCATCCATCCATCCATCCATCCATCCATCCATCCATCCCTAGAATCATCTTATGAGGTGGGGACTTCTTTTCCTCTCTCCCTTGTAACTGAGATTGATCAGGGATGGTAATGTTAAGAAATGAGTTCAAAGTAAGAGCAAGGGTCATGTCAAAGAAGAGGCAGACCCCATAGCTTATGACTTTTTCTCTTAGCCCATTTAGTGCCTCTCTGTCAGTGCATCTGTGTCAGATGCCACCACATAGGACCTCCAGGGAAGAAGGGGGCCCATGGAAAGAAAGAACATACAAAATTGGAGAAAGAAGCAACATCACTTCAAACATGAGGGTTTCCCAGAGGATCAGAGCTGCCTCAGAAAAAGCCTAAAGGGACCAGGGTCTGTGCAGCAGGAAGTCGGGGCCATGTGAGCCTTCCATAGGACCCAGACTTGGAAATTGTCTTTTTCTATAGAAGAGAAGTGGGATATTGTTTGCATTTATTTTCTCATGACACAAAAGGTAAATTAATCCTCTTAGACCAGAGGGTTTTTTTTTTCTTTTATTACATTCTGAGTAATTTCCTTGAGATAAAAAGCAAAAACAAAAACATTTTTTAAGAGATACTGGCAGTAAAACTGGATTCTCCCACATCTTAGATGAAAATGTGTGCCATTATTCATGCATAATCTGATTCCAGATGATTCCTTGTTTACAGTTTGTTTTTTGTATTTCCTTATGTAAGCAGGAATTAATACATCCAGACATGAAAGAAATAGATTCAATTATTTTTACTGCTTCTCTTTAGGACGTGCAATATGTCTCCTTTAACTCTCAATGGCATGCAAAACAGTCAGAGAAAACTACAAATAAAAACCTATAGAAACAAAGACAAACTGCAAAGCCATCGTGTGTGCTTTGGGGAGTTGCCCAGCTCTGCATTCTGCCTGGCACCTGCCGGGCACTTTCCTAGATCCACTAGATGCCAGTTACATTGCCTTGAAGTATCAGAGAACCTCCTAGGTGAGCTGAGGGCAAGATAAGCATTCAAATATGCATGCTTTCTGTACATCTGAGGGTCCGAGATTCCAGTGTAGATAAAGGCCTAGCTTTCCCAGGTTTTCACATTTCCAGTCAGAGAGCTGCCTGCTGATGCTAGTGTGTGCACATAGTCCAGGGAGTAAATGTCTGTTAATTTCAAAGCTTATTAGAGAATTTTAACGGCCTTGATGCTTCCCACTTCCTGACTATAGTTAACAATACTCCAAGGAGCATTGGATTGCTAATATCTCTTCAAGATATTATGATCTTGAGTGGTTTATGGTTCAACAAGATGAATCACTGAGTAAAGGCTTTGTCACCAGGCTTGAGGACCTGAGTTCAATCCCTGGAGCACCTGTAGTTCAAGGAAAGAACTGATTCCTCAAAGTCAGCACACTTTCACATATCGACATATCGTCCTTGGCACACAAACATTTGCCCACTGAGTACATACATACACACACACACACACACACACACACACATACACACACACACACAGAGCTGAATTTTATGCAATAATTGATACAACTTTTTCATTTTAATTGTATTTCCATGAGTGTACCTATCTGTGGGATGCACACACAATTGAAATTTCTATGATACTTATTATGTCTGTGTGCATAGTGCATGCATGTGTGAGGGGTGTGTTCATGCTTCTGAGTGCGCCTTTTAGAGCCAGAGAGTGAAATTAGATGTTTTCCTCAGCCACTCTTTATTTATGTTGTTATTATTATTACTATTATTATTATTACTGAGGCAGAATCTTTCATTGAACCTATTGCCTAGACTGGCTGGCCAGGGAGTCCCTGGGGGTCTATTATCTCTGCCTCTCTGCGTTGGGGTTGACTGTGGGGTCAGTGTCAGCAACATTTCAATATGGAGGCTGGAAATCCAAACTCAGGTTTCCACACCTGTTGCAACAGGCATGGACTTGATGAGCTCCAGGCTCTGAGAGACTGAACTCTGAGAGACTTCCTTACTTACTGTGCCATTTTTCATTCCACCAAAGAGCATGGTTCCATTTTCCTTGCAGACCTTATTTATTGATGGCTATCTTAAGAACTGTAAGGTTGAATCCTGCTCTAGTTTTGGTCTATATTCCTTTCAGGTGAGAGATACTGAATGTTTCTGTATGCACTGGCTGGACCTTTGCTTGCCTTCTTTAGAGAAACATCCATTCAAGGCTGTTTCTATATCTGCTGTTGAGTTGAAGTAACATCTTATATATTTTGGAAATCAAATACTCATGGGATAATGGTTTGTATATATTTTCCCACACTCCCTGACAGTCTTCTATTCTGTTAATAGTTTCTTTTGGGATGCAAGAGTGGTTTAGCTTCCTTTGAGTGGTGGTTTGAATATGCTTGCCCCCTGGGAAGTGCCACTATTAAGAGGTGTGGCCTCATTGAAGTAGGTGTGGCCTTGTTGGAGAAAGCTTGTCACTGTGGGAGGGTGGGCTTCGAGGTCCTAAGCTTAAGCTTTACTCATATGCAAAAGAGACCCTCCTCCTGACTTCCTGCAAAAGACAGTAGTCTTTTGCTACTGACTTTCCATAAAGATGTAGAACTTTTGGCTCTTCCAGCACCATGTCTCCCCGGATGCTACCATGCTTCCCACCATGATGATAATGGACTGATCCTCTGAAACTGTAGGCCAGCCCCAATTAAGTATTTGGCTTTATAAGAACTGCCTTGGTCATGGTGTCTCCTCACAGCAATAAGACCCTAACTAAGATACTATGCATTCTCCTGTTCATCCTTCCTTCCTACTGTTGCACACCCATGGCACCACCCATCTTACTGTGCCCAACAGCATGGTGCATCTCTCTATGTCTTCTAGAGTTCCACAGTTTTTACTTCTTACATTTAAAACCTCTTCAAGGAATGAGTAGACAAAATAAAAGTGGTATGTGTGCCTATGCAATCATAAAATGTGTGTGTACTTATTGTATATAAAATATATGTAATGAAGGGGGGTAGAGAAAAGGCTCAGCAGATAGAAGCAGTTGCTGCTTTTGCAGAGGGCATGGACTAGGGCCCTTGAACCCATACAACAGAGCAGCGCAGAGCTATCTGTATCTCTGGGGGAATCTGATACTTATTTCGGGTCTCTAACAGACATGGCAAATGGTACACATACATACATATATTCAGGCACATGCACAGATAAAGTATCAAGAAACAAATCTTTTTTAAAAAAATATGGAAACTGGATCTTTAGGGGCTCCCAGAGACTGAATCATTAACCAAAGAGCAAGCACAGGCTAGACCTGGGCTCCCTGTACATATGCAGCGGATGGGCAGCTTGATTTTCCTGTGGAGCTGTCCCGGAGCCTGCTGCCTGCCTTCCCCCTGCCTGTGCATCTTGTACCCCTAAATGAACAGCCTTGTCTGGTCTCAGTGGGAGAGCATGTGCCTAGTCCTACAGCGACCTGATGTGCGGGGAGGAATGTGTGTGTGTGTGTGTGTGTGTGTGTGTGTGGTGTGTTAGTATGTGTGTTGGTAACACCCAGAAGGGAGCAGCTTCCTCTTCTCAAAGATAGAATGAGGAAGGACTTACATGAGGGGGTACTGGGAGGAGAGGAAGGGCTGATATTGAGTTGTAAAGAGAACAAACAAATACCTTTTTTTTTTGTAAAGAAAGATTTATTTATATGAGTATACTGCAGCTGTCTTCAGACACACAAGAAGAGGCCATCAGATCCTATTACAGATGGTTGGGAGCCACCATGTGGTTAATGGGAATTGAACTCAGGACCTCTGGAAGAGCAGTCAGTGCTCTTAACTACTGAGTCATCTCTCCGTCCCAAATAAATACATTTATAAATAAATAAATAAATAAATAAATAAATAAATAAATAGAGCTGGTCCCAAATAAATACATTTATAAATAAATAAATAAATAAATAAATAAATAGAGCTGGCCGGTGGTGGCACACGCCTTTAATCCCAGCACTTGGGAGACAGAGGCAGGTGGATTTCTGAGTTCAAGGCCAGCCTGGTCTACAGAGTGAGTTCCAGGACAGCCAGGGCTATACAGAGAAACCCTGTTTCAAAAAAAAAAAAAGAAAGAAAGAAAGAAAGAAAAAATAGGGACTACTATGCAACCTTCAAAAGGCAACTCCATACTATATAAGGACATGGGTGATACCCGAGGACATCATGCTAAGTGAAATAAACCAGTCATTGGACTAAAAATCATGTCTTTTTTTATATTATTATGCTAAGTAATTTAGAGTTTAAATCATAGACTCTGAGGATAGAATGATGGTCACTGAGGGTTCAAGCAGAGACACACTCTCACAAGATGGCTAAGTCTCAGAAATATGCTGGGTAATGCTGGGTCTTCAGTCTTCAGTAGTGTATGGTAAACTACAGTCATTAATAGTGCATTATAAGCTGGGCGGTGGTGGTGCACGCCTGTAATCCCAGCACTTGGGAGGCAGAGGCAGGAGGATTTCTGAGTTTGAGGCCAGCCTGGCCTACAGAGTGAGTTCCAGGACAGCCAGGGCTACACAGAGAAACCCTGTCTCAAAAAAAAAAACAAAAATAAATAAATAAATAAATAAAAATGAATAAATAAAAATAGTGCATTATAAACTAAAAATTTTGCTAAGTAGGCAAATATATTGTTTAATTTTGTTTTGTTTTTTTCAAATCAGAGTAAAATAAAAATAACATAAAATAAAAATAACATTCCCAACATTGCACATTGGAAACCTCAAACAAGGCCATCAAATGGCTAAGAATTTGAATTTAAAGGTAAAAGCCCAAGTGGCAACTTGTGTTGGTACCATGCAGAATGTCTGTTAAATATGAAGATCCCTCTCTGTTCTCACTATAGATTCAGCCCCAATATACTCTGGTATGAGCCACGTTTCTGGAACTCTTTCTCTGGTGATCCCAGTAACATATACTTTACTAGCTTCATATGTACAAGTCTGTATACACAGTGTTTTTTAAAAATATGTTTCTTCCTCTTTAATTCATTGGTCACAGGTTGTTCTCTCATGGCCTTCATTATAAGAAAAACATGGAAATCTTTTTAAAGTTAATGCAGAAATTAGAGAGCAGATCTTTGATAGGGTTTATCAGCTGTGGCAGTAACGGGGCTATAAAGTTTGACCTTATGAATTCAGAATATGATGGCCGCTGGGGTCTCATGGCCTCTCATCTCCCTGTCAGCCCCTGAACTCTCTTTGAAGAGATTAAGCTGGCTTTATTTTCTCTCCAATTCAAATAAAGTATACTCCTTGTCATCTGTTGGTCATTGCTGGCTCAGAGGACAGCTGGACCTTACGCAGCTGGACACCACTGTGGGCCTCAAGGGAATGTGGTAGGAGCTTCCCAAGTCTTGAGCAGGTGCCTGCTCTGTTCTCAGCAGTTTACGTAACCCTTACTTCCAGGACCCATCTTGGAACCCTGTAAGAGCGGCTGTGCACTGGGAGCTGTGTGCCAGAGTGTGTATGCACAATTCATTACCTTGGCTCCTCTTCCCTGATGACTCTGCCTCTCCCCACTGTGAGGGGAATCTAGACTTGTGTCTACCCAGAATCTGCCTCCTCTTTCTAGACTGCCATTGGCCTGCTGAAGGTTTGGGGTATCCTGTCTATAGTTGAGTACATGTCTTTCCTTGATCTGTTATTCTTTAGACAGATGACATTACCAAGGAGTTTCTCCAGCTGCAAAAGGTGGAGCTATGGTTTGGATACTGACCGTCCACCAGAAGCCCATGTGCTGATGGCCTAGTCGCCAGCTTGGTTCAGTTGGGTGCTGGGGTGGGAGTTGTAAGAGGTGGGGCCTTCATGAAAGGGATTCAGGTCATTGTGAGTATAGTCCGGAAGTTGGGACCAGATTGCTTCCTTTGGCACTCCTTCCTGGATATGAGTGCCATATGATTTTGCTATATTAAGTCATAGGACTCAAAGCCTCAGAGAACAACTGACCACAGACTGAACCTTGCAAACTGTGGGACAAAATAACCTTATTTCTTCCAGTCGATAATCTCTGGTGTTTGATGCAGTTATGTGAAGCTGACCAGTATAGGTGGTCATTAACTGGGATGGAGATGCTAAGGCACCCAGGACACAGCAGTGTTTGGAAACCATACAGATTGACCTTGCTCATGAAGGGTCTTTGTGTGCTTTTTCTTTAGGCCTGCAGGTGCTAGGAATGCGCTCATTCACCTCAGTCCTACCAGGCTTTCTTATTATTCTCTATTTTATAAAGAAAGAATGATGAATGTATATCATATATGTGTAAAATTGTGGAAGAATATTTTTAATTAAAAAAAAAGTGGCTACAGTTGGTTCCCCCTAGAGTTTCTGGTGTGATATTGGTCTATACTGACCCAATGTCTTAAGAACAGGAAACAAATAGAAGCACACAAAGAACTTGCAATGATGGCTTATTGTCTTAACGCATCCACACTGATCTGCTTATAAAGTAAACGCCTCTTTCCTAATTAGTATCTAATCACAATAAGATGAAAGCCCAGCTACAAAGGAAACTTGGAGCCCAGAAGAGTCTAAGGAGGTGACGAAGTCCAGGCTTAAACTCTGCAGTCTGGCAGAAGAATCCTCACTCACTATTGTCCTAGGCTCAATAAGCTATGAACTCATTCTTCACATTTCCACCCCTGGCCATACAATATCATCATGACACTAGAAACCATGGAAAGCTTCGAGGGACTGGGACTTGCACCGAGAATCTGATTCAACACATAAGTTGGAATTTTCCACAGAAACAGATTGATTCATGTGACTATGGAGGCTGATAAATCACATGACTAGTCACATGACCCAGAGGCCAGAAATGCCTGAGGACCTGGGGTCAGAAACATATGTAATGATTTTCATCTGACAGGATGAAAGACCCCGACAGGAATATGTGTTTGAATACTTACTTTCCAGCTATTAGCTGATGTGAGAAGGGTGAAAACGCTTTAAGAAGTATTGTGTGACACTATTCACCCAAGATACAGAACCGGCATATACAAAAAAAGAAAAGCGCCAACTTGAATCAGTAAGTATTATTTCAATTATGTTATTGGGATTATGGGTGAAGGGTATCTATAGCAGCAGAAACCATATAGCTATATCACCCAAAACTCATCCTAATGTGAATGACAGACAGCTCAAGATAGCTGGAAACCTGGAGCCTACTGCACAATTTGCAGGCAGATTGAAAGTTTAGAGAATGTCTCTTTCAGGTCTGAATCTCTTCCAGGCAGCTTGGCTAGCCCATAGCTTCTCTAAACATCTTAGTTTGTTTAAAAATCAGTTTTTGACAGACCTCAGCTGGTCTCTGCATCTTTCATCTCACCTGGCTGGTCTGAAAGTGTCAGTCAACAGTCTTTACTGCTTACATGTAGTGTGAAGTTTTAGCTACACCACTTTATGCTCCCAGTGGGTCCCAGTGAATCTGTGATGTTAGCTTATTTTTGAAATGCCTTGACTGTCTCAAAGGCTGGGCATTCCTAAACCTTCCCCTGGTACCCGAGGCCCAATGGAGAAGTGGCCAGTGGCCTCCCACTGACATTCTCACATGGCTGGTTGGCTTTGTCTCTTGAAGCTTCTATGTCCATCCATCTCCCACTGCTTCCTCCCAATCCTGCTCTCCTCTCCCCTGCGTCCTAGCCTGTGTCACGCTAAGGGTCCCACCCTGTCTCCCTTTGTTCAACCATTGGCTGCTGGCACTTTTATTAATTGATCAAAAACCAACTGGGAACAAGGACATTTAGCGTTTGGACATGTAGATTCCTGATTGAATCAAAGCATTAGAACCATTTTCCAGTATTTACATCCCTGAGGAAGGAGGGGCCTAGTAAATTTGCTGAATTTCAGGGACTTCCTGAAGCTTTTCAGTTCCTTACTTTCTCCATTTAATGGGCTTCCTTGCAGGATGGAATGCTTCACCTCCCTTTAAAACACTGTAGATCGACAGTCCATGTTGGAGGTTTATCTTGAAGTTAATTACTGCCCAACAGGAAGTAGGCCCAGTTGGAGGAAGTGGGTAATTGGAGGAATGTTCTTGGAGGTATATTACTCTTGGTTCCTTCCTCTTACACCTTCCTCTTGATATGACAAGATTCAGGAGGTTACCATCACATGCCCTCATCACTACAGAGACAACTTTCCATCACCATGCATTTTGCACCTGATGTTCACAGAGCTGTTTTTTTTTCACAGATGAGAAAAGTAACAAATGCTGAATAGTGTCCAGTGTTGCCCTGAAGACCAGGACTGCTAAGATCAGGGGAAGCCGGTGTCCCAGACGATACAACCAATCTGAGTTCTTGCTTCCTTGCTTCCTCTTTTTGTCCAGTACCTGAAGAGATTACACTGGGCCACCACATTGAGAAGGCTGCATTTTTATTCAGTCTATCAACTGAAATCCCTCTTTTTTTCCAGAACTGTCCTTAAACACAACTAGAAATTCTCGAACTCTGAGTGCCCCATGGCTCAGAAACAATGGTATACATGTGATCACCTCAGTCTGTCAGAATTTTCAGTTTCTTGTCATTGTGGGTCAACAGTTACTCATGGAGTTGTTTGATTGTGAGTTCATTGTAAGAGTCTGAGAAACTGAATTAGTACCTGAAGATACCAGGGGACAGGACTACTCCATCAAGTCTGAGACTGCTACTCAAAGTCAACAATGAGATGAACTAGTAACATTTCCATAGCCCTGTGTGATCCAATATGGTATCTATTATGTTCTTTTGACTTTCAAATGTCAATAAATCAAAATAAAGTTAAATTAAGATTCAGCTCATCACACTAAACACATTGCAAGGAACTGGTAACCTTCTGTGACAGTTGCTACCAAATAGCGTATTCCTGTCAGTACCAAGAGAACTGTTGGGCAGCACAACCTGAACTGACCTTTGCACTATAATTGATACATTTCTTTTTCTTTTCTTCTTCTTTTTTTTCCTTTCCCCAAGTGTCATGTGAGTTTTCTGATATAAACGTGATGAGTCAATACATTTTGTAAACTCTTGTTTGATCGAACGTTAAATTGTAGCTAGATGTGGTAGCACTTGTCTTTCATCCAGAACTTGGGAAGCAGAGGATGGAGGATCAGGAGTTCAAGGTTAACCTCAGCTCTGTAACAAGTTGGAGGCCAGCTTGGGCTTTCTGAGAATGTGTCTCAAAATAAAAGAACAACAAAACTTTAAAAACAAATAAAACAAACTAAAACTAAAACATAGCCTAGACATGGTGACAGATGCCTTTAATCCCAGCACTTTGGAAATTGAAGCTTACAAGTTTGGGGTCAGCCTGGGCTACCTATCAAGACCCTGTTTAGCAACAGCAGAAACCCAAAATGCACCCTTTGTTATTTAAGGCATTTAATTGCTATTGTGCCTTTCAGTTCTCTCACAATATCTGAGGAGCAGTGAGGCAGAACTCCACACGCTTGGGAAAGTCAGCTGCAATTTGAAAAGCCATGACAGAATGTGTGCTGGAGAGGGCATGAGCTCTCAGGAAGCCTCACAGTATTAACCTGTACCCTTGTCAAATCACCCAACACAGACAGAGGTGGCATGGTCCATGTATGTACCTCTGTGCAACATCTGCCGGTGCTAAGGCAAGATTGAAGCCACGTATTCCCCAAATATCTGACTTAAAGACTCCAGAGCCCTGAAGATGTAAGCCAGGAGTAGAGCATCCCAGCACACATAGGTTCTGGGTATTATCCCTGGTAACCCATCCCCGAAAGGAATCAGGAGAAGAATAAAAACCGTATTGTTTTAAGTCTCTAAGTGTTGAGTCATGTCTCATGCAACAGAGCAACCAGAATAGAATTCCTCCAGCAAGATAGTAACAGAATAAACAAATCTGTCACTCACCTCTAGCTCAGAGTTTCTTTTGTGTCTCAAAAGAAAAACAAAAGAAAAGATACCAATTATGCTGATTGTTCATCTATGGGGCAGGGTGGGCAGCTGACTCATACCTCTGTCAGGAAAGAGGACACTTACATGCACAGTAATGCACACACACACACACACACACACACACACACACACACACACTTGTTGCCTTCACCTTCAGGTTGCCTGGTAGGTTGATACCTCAGCTCCTTTTTAGCTATTGGCTAGAGAAGCCCTAGCTTTGCTAGCCTTGAGCTCTATAGGACAGCTCACACCATGTAAGTTGGATTCAGCAAAGGAGGCAAGAAGCCAGAAAAAGACAAAGGAGGCAGAGTCTGCAAACTCCTGTAACTTAGCTTCCGATGGCACATCTTACAATTTCTGCAAACTTCTGGGTTCTACTCACACCCAAAACAAAGGGATAGCTGGCAGGGAGAGGCATCATTCTGGGGTGTGTGAAAACAGCCTACTGCGTTGACTTTCTAAGTGCCTCAGAGGGGTGAGGTGGTGACATTTATTGATGGTCAGTCAGGTCTTCCACACACCATTTTATTTCACAGAATGTAGCCGTTATACATGAAACAGAAAATACTACAATCTGCCTTCCAGGGACATATATTTTGGCTTACTTCTCCCACATGGCTTCCTCCCATGGTTCATTTTGGCCAAGTTCATATAACATCTCTAAGACCCTGATGGTTCAAGCTGAACTTGTTGTGCAATAGCTTCTAGAAGCTGTGTTTTCTCAGATGGCCTCATGTTCTTTGGTCATCTTGCTACTAAGATCAAAGGACCTAAAGCAGGCAGTGGAGACCCGTGGACTTCTGGTCTTTGGTTTCACTGATGTGTTGAAGGAGCACAAAACTGAGTTTATCTTATTGCAGCAGGCTAGACCATGGCAAGCAAAGTTGAGGTGTGTCTTGCAGCTCAGCTCAGCATTATGCTTGGGACAGCACAATAATCCCACTTCTCATATTTATATGTTAAGCTTATAACACTCTGGAGTATTGTGGGGATAACTTCTTAGGTTCTAAAGAGAAAGTGGTGCAATAGAAAAATAGTACCAGAACCAAACCGATCTATATAAGACCTCACTAACTTCAACGGTAAAATCCTCCTAACAACACTGGTTGTCTAGCTCCCAAACAATATTGGACTCTTCTTTGTTCTGCAATGTACATGGTTATCATTGCTGTATATGAACACCAGATGAAGTACTTGACTTCATTTATTGGCCATGCCTACCAAAATGCGCTTATATAGTTATTTCCTGTCCAGCGTATTCAACAGAATTCATATAGGAAAAACATGAACACGTGGCTTTATTATTGATTTATTTTATTTCTATTACTATAATGAACTACCAGTGTTAACCAATTTGTAGAGAAATGGTGTCTTTAGCCTATAGCTTTTGAGGCTGCTTGTCTGAACATCATAGAGTTGGGTCTGGCAAGGAATTCCCCTACTTGGTGTATAACATGATGAAATTATGTATAGATAGGAAAGAGCACATGGAAATGACATAGGGGCCATGCTTGTTCTTTTATTACTACTTACAGGTTTCACAGTAGCTATGCTCTTCCAAGGACAGTCTCCATTGAACCACCACCATGCCCTGGATTCTACATCTTAAAGTTTCTGTCTCTCCCTACCATCACTAAACTGAGGACCAAACATCCAACACACAAGCCCTTGAGACACTTTCAACTCATAGCCAAGCTGTAAGAAATGGCCATTACGAGGAGGGGGGTGCCCAGGAAAGAGAAACTCACTTGAAATGTAAATAAAGAATATATCGAATAAAAAAAAAAAGAAAGAAATGGCCATTAACGAACAGAACTACTGAAGACCCAAACCAAGCCAGTCCCAGTAGATATTGTCTAAAAACACTTTAGCACCTAAGGTTCAGGGACTAAGAGGGGTGGAAAGATTGTAAGAGCCAGGGGATGAGGGAACTTGCTATGACAGTGTATCTCCTAGTAAGATGATCAGAATCCATACTCATAAAGTGTCACCAACAAGACTACCCAAATGTGAGCTGAACAAAGATGATATTAATGAACATGCCAACACGGGTGGGGGAAAGACCGTGAGGCCTCAACCCTACACAGAGAACTACAGGCAACCGGGGAAAACCGGGCGATGGAGAGGTGGCCTTCCCCAGGGAAGAGCTCACCACTTGGCTGCTCAATGCCAAGTAGAAAACACTGTATGGACTGAACGGATTTATATTTGGGAATATATATGAAAATATGCATATGCATTCAATAACAATTAATGAGGAGAGACCATGCATTTGAAAAAAAAGTAGGAGCGAGGAAAGGGAAAGGAGAGATTTAATTATAGTATTTTAAAAGGGGCTGTTGGAAGAATAAATTATACTCATGTGTTGTGGATAGCCCTGAGCTTGTATTTTGATGCTAATTCCACTCCTCAGAGGTGCCATAGATGAGGAGTTGCCTTGTGAACCTTCTCCCCACCTTAACTTTTCAAATAAAGGCTTGAGCCAATGATTGGATAGGAGGAAGTGGGAGGAGTTGAGAGTCTAGGGGAGGAGCAACGGGGATAAACAGGAGGGGGAGGAGCTACGGGAGATCAATGGAAAGGCGGCAGGGAGAGAGAAGCTCGTGGCCTGGAGAAACCGCAAGTTATATGGGATAATATAGATGGAAATAGAGTAGTGTAGTGGGAGGTCTGCCCCATCTAGGCTTGTAGCTTGTTTTGTTAACTTACTGAGTTGAGCTTTCTTTTACTGGGGAATTGGGTTGGAAACAAAGTAGCAACACTCATGCTGTAATAAATGTTTATTAAAACCTAACCGGGACCAGCAAGATGGATTGGTGGGTAGAGGTACTTATTTCTAAATGCCTCGGACCTACATGGTGGAAGAAAAGAACCAACTTCTAGTAGTCATCCTCCGACCTTCGCTTGTGCAGCGTGCTGTGTATTCACGAGTGTGCAAGCATTCACAGATATACTTAAAAGAACAAAAGTCATGAAAAAAATACCCTGGTAGTAAGGAATGCTTACTTAAAAGCAAAAACAAAAAACAAAAAACAAAAAACAAAACAAAAACAAAACAAAAGCTGGGTGGCTGGCTCATACTTTTAATATGGGCACTCAGGAGGCAGAGACAGGAGGATCTCAGTAAGTTTGAGGCCAACCTGTTCTACATAGCAAGCTCCAGGACAGCCAAGAGTTATATAGACAGACCCTGTCCCAGAACAACAACAACAAAAAGAAACAATAACAAAGAAAATGGAAGGAACCCTTCTCACAAGAGGAAAACCAGAAAGGCGGTGAATTAGGAAGACAACGCCAGAAAGGAGTGCCTCCTCCCAGAGTCTGGTTGAAGCCTTGTCCAGCTGAGAGTCGAGAAGCCCAACTTAATTAACATTTGTTGGAAAGGCGGCCAAAATAGAGATGATACTTTCTTAAAACAAAAAATAATTAAGAATGTTAAGAGAGCAATTCATCATGCCTAAGGCCTGAACATATAGGGCCTTTCTCCTTTCTCAATTCTAAATGTACAGTGTGTGGGTTTCTCACAAGAAACCCCACTACAGTAAGACTCCTCTGGTAACTCACGGTTTCATCTTACAGCTCACAACCCTGAGCACACCTCCCCCCCACCCTGTTTAAACTTCTGCATAAACTCCAAATTGGCTTCCTACTGGCGTATCCCAAAGTTCTCTCCTGTGATAAAGTCAGGAATCCCGTGTCATTGAGCTCACAAACTGGCCCAGCGGATACAGGCCCTTGCTGCTAAGCCTTCAAGTGAGTTGTCCTCCGAGCCTACCCAAGTGCTGTGACAGGTGTAACGCACTGTGTGGGGCTTGGAAACAAAGTCCCCAGGCTGCAGGCAGCACTGGGACAGGCTGCCTGCAGCCCCTGCCACATGGCCATGACACCCAGACGCAGACGGTCCAAAGGCAGGAGCTGCTACATTTATTATTATTAAGAAACATATAGCTAATAAGCCACCTGTCCTGGGTAATGATAATGCAATTTGTGGGGAGCAGACTAAAATGTAAAGGAGCGGTCTGAGCAGTGTTCCAATGAAACCCAATTTACAAAATCAAGTAGTGGGCCACTTCTGCACTACGGGTCATGCTGTAGCTGGACGGCTACTTTTGTGGTCTACTTTGTATTTAATCTCTACAATCACCTTTCCATCCGTCCACTCCCTACTCTGCCAGCCTATTATTTGTCGGTCTGTCCTGTTACTGACTCAGCATTCTATTGAGGACCCACATGCCCAGGAAGCACAGGTATCCATATAAGGGGGAGCACCCTCTTCTCAAGTCAACCTGACGGAGGCGAGAGGGCACAGGGCAATGGTGGCTCTGAGTCCCAGCTGCCACCGTGATTTGTGAAGCTGTGGCACGTCTCCCAAGTCAGGACGCCATCCTTTCATCCTTTCACATCTAATTGCCTCTTACACCAACCTCAGTCCAAGCTGTCTTCTTCACTTCTTAATTCCTCCTCAAGCTTCAAGGGGAGAAAAAACAAACAAACAAACAAACAAAACAAAAACCAACAACAACAACAACAACAAAACCCCCAACAAATAAGCAGATCATCTTAAAATTAGAGCTGTAATTAAAACCTCTTTTCCCAGACAAGCCATAAAGAGAGGAGAGGCAGAGGGGGTCCCTGGAAAGGCAAGCACCCCGTGTCACTTAGCATTCTCCAACACTTCATTTTCAGTCCTGCCTGATGTGAGGGCTGCCTTCCATCACCACTTCTGTGACTTTGCCACATCCTGTAAGAACCTTCTTGGGGACCCTAAGCCCTCTGAGCACCGTCCTGCTCCCCCTGGGAATATGTAAAGAGCATCTGTAGGTACCCGAGGCCTGCAAAGCTGGCAATGTATAGGTCTGTTGCCAAGGCAACAGCTGCCGTTTACCCAGAATTCCATAGCCTACCTTCACCTGTAATTATGTCACCACCGGTATATAACGGGGCAGCACTTCTTCCTCTTTCCTTTTTCTCTTCCCTCTTCCCTCTTTCTCTCCTTCCTTCCCGCCCCTACCCTTCCCTATCTTAAATAAAGCCCCACGTGGAACTGTTTGGCCTGGTGTATCTCATTGCAGCCCACGGCTCCACCGCATCCCCGCGGTGTGCGCGGCGCTCTCGCGAGTGAGTGCAGCGAGTAGACAGGACTTTTACGCAGAAACCAACAGCATCCGTGCCCCCAGAGTTACTCTGCTGGTCCTGAAGAACTTGCCAAGCCTACCACAGGTGCTCGGATGACAACGGCTAGAGCCCAGTGTTGCCCGACTGCTGCTGTGTCACAGATATGACACTGCCTGGAAAAATATTGAGCTATCACTGGGGGATGGACATCGACTACCGTGGCCAGTTCCTCTTGTTACAAAGGCAAGCTTGGAGATGCATACAAGGGTCTTCATGTGAGAAGGGGGAACAACTGCTTTGTGGATTTGCTGCTTGTCTTCTTTTCCACATCCGGGAAATGAGGCAGGAAGGGTCCTCAACAATAGCATGGGGACTTGGGTTTGAAAACAGCCTATAAGATGTGTATCTATAGCTTTGTACCCCTCTCCAGTTGTTGGCTGAGCCTTCTGACCTGTGCACAGAATTGAAAGGCCTTTGGTTTAAACAGGTGCTGAATGCCAGGGCAAGCCAAAATATTCTGTTTTTTCTGGGTCATGAACTGTTTGCTGTTGGAAACATCTAAGCACAGACATATAGGGTAATCATAACAGAAGCTCGGGGAATGATGACAGCAATCTTTGAGAGTCTTTGAGAGACGGGGGGGGGAGCCCCCAGACCCCAATAAAGTCTCTCTCTTAAGCACATACTTCTTGCTTTTGGCCACAGTGACAGGCAATAAATTATCCATGTTGGTTCAAAGGGCAAGGTCACCTCATAACAACATTGTCCATATGCTCTCAGTTAAATCAACCCTATTCCCAAAATAACATTTAGAGAAATCGTGTGTGTGTGTGTGTGTGTGTGTGTGTATTTGTGTTTAGGGGTGTGTGTGCTATGTGTGTGCATGTGTGAGCATGTGTGTGAGTGTGTGTGTTTGTGTGTGTCTGTATTTGTATATAGGTGTGTGTGTGGTATATGTGCACATGTGGTATGTGGCATGTACATGTGTGTATATGTGTGATGTGTGTGCATGTGGTGTGTGTGTGTGTGTGTGTGTGTCTGTATTTGTGTATAAGGGTATGAGTGTGGTGTGTTTGAATATGTGGTGTGTATGTGTATGCATGTGGTGTGCAGGTGTGGTGTGTGTGTGTGTATAGAGAGAGTGTATGTGCATCTTGTGGTATACACAGCACTGAGTGTGTGCATGTGAAGTGAATGTGCGCATTTGTGTTATGTGAGTGTGTTCAGAGATGCAACCCTTGTCTTTCAAAGGCAAAATCACCATCATTAGATGAAATGCTACAAGTTCATTTCCAAAATAAAGCAAGTGAGAAGGAAGGAGCTTAAAGACTGGGTGTTTAGACAGGCCTGCGAGCCCCCTTGTGACCTTGCTCTGATATTTAACAAAACATTAATCTTCTTGCCAGCAATTATAAAGGATACAGTGATGTCGCTGGCTCTCCGAGAGTGAGTAATAGTGATTCCATTGTTCCTCTTTATTTATGCCTTGGCTGTACCAGGCAGATGAGGTAAGTTGGGGCTTTGATATGTTATTATTCCGCACTGGCAATACATAAAGGATGCTTACACAAATATCTGTCTGTTTCCGAAGCTCTGTTTCACAGCTCCTTACAACTCCAGATCAAAGCGTTTCAACATTTTATTATGAAATCATGAAAATCCTCCTCTAGTTTGCATATGAATTATAGTCTTTTTTCAAACCACCAGTGTACCCTGGTGGCAGTGGCTTTTGAACCGAGAAAGGGAACAAGGTGTTAGATTTTTATTCCTTGAAGGCTGTAACTAGTGGGCTAATCCTGTCCAGTGCAGTTCGCCAGAGAGCACCAGGGTCTCCTGGGAACACAAAAGCTTGGGGGTGGGGGACCCAAGAGGCAGAGCCAAGGACCATGATTTTTCTTTCTCTTGTCGGGAAACAAAACTTGGTGTGAAAGCCTCCATTTGGGAGCGAAGGAGAAATAAAAGGTTACACACCTCGTGACTTCAAGCTAAACAAAAAAAGCCATCTTCGCCTTCCTGAAATGAAATTCTCACCCGGAGGTTGGTGTAGAAACTGTGTTTACCCTGAGCCGTTGTCACTGGGCCCTCTTGCTCCCGTAAATCTAGCAAGAGGAGAAGTACTTGCTTTTGTGGGATTAGCATATGAACTGGGTCTCTTCCTTTTCAGCAGCCCCCCTTCTCTGGGGACAGTTAATAATCTCCTGTGGAATGTGGGGGGGGGGGGGTGGGGGGACGGAAGGGAGGGTTGCTGCCTAGCACTTCTGATGTCTCCAGAATGCATGTGTGCTTGGTGTGTGGACTCTTGGGGAATTTGTTTATGTGGATCTATATGGAGAATGGGTAGAAATCAAGACAAGCCCGTACTAGTAAAAGAATTTTGGAGGACGAGGAAGAGCCTCTGTGCTTCTGGAAAATGATCTTCCATCTTTTTTCCTTCCCTTCCATCCTTTCTCCCTCTCTTCTCCCTCCCTCCCTCCCTCCCTTCTTCCCTCCTTCCCTTCCTCCCTCTCTTCCTTCTTCCTTCCAACCCTGAATCACTGAGCTACATTTGCAGTCCTAGGAAATACATTTTAGACTTGTCTCTGTCTTTTTTTTTTTAGCACCTGTGGTCTGGGTGCATCTATCTCAGTGATTATGGGAATGATCTGCCTTAACTGAGTGTAGGGGAGAAAAAGGTGTATCATAGGATGTGGGGGGTGGGAAGGAAAAGCCAGTCCTCTAGTGTATGTTAGAGTGACCATCTGCACTAGATGCAACCTGTTGCCAAGGGTCTGTGGGGATATGGACAGTGACTAAAGCTCTGAGCAGCTAACCAAGGACATTGTAGGTGCTGTCCTCAAAAATTGTCTTCCCATTGTTTCTGTGGGAGAAGGTGGGGCAGGTGGCAAAGTAGGAGCTATTGCAAAGTTGCCAAATTATTCTACTGACCAGCCTGGCCATGTCTCTTTCTGGCGTTTTATTTTTTCAAGGATACTGCATGGAAAATTCTGTGGGGACATAATACATTTTAGGGAAAAAAAATCCTTATTTCCGCTAATAGCACCGCAGGGTGTATAGCATTTGATATAAATGATTTGCCCAAGTGACTTACTGTTGGGCTCATTTAACTGAAAACACACAAACATTTGTCAGAAATAGAGGCAATAACTTAATCTCATCGTCTTCCCCCGAATCGCTGATATTCTGATACTGAGAGTCTCAAGGTCACCATCCTACCAATCTGTCTCTATCAGGCTCAACAGCAGTCATCTTTGCTCTCACATGATTCCTCTCAGACCCAGGCGTCTGTGCAGGACACGTCTCCACAGGAGGACCAAAGGTAGCAGTTTACAACCCTAACTGTAAATCGTAAGTCTGTCTAGCATCCAAGGTGAGGGCTCAGAGGCCCGGACTGTACTGAGGACCCTAGAGACATGTGGTGCCAGGCACAGTCGTTTGGCTTTAAGCTCTGCGCCACCATCTTCTATGCATCTGTTGGACTGCCCACACTTGCCTTTCCTTATAAATGTGTCACTCAGAGGGCCCCAGAGATCTGTCCATGAAGCATCCCTGCCACGACCACCTCTTCTCCATCGCCATATCCAAATATCTTTACGGTCCCAGCTTCTGCTACTCACTGGTTTGTTGTCCTATGACTTCTAACTTTGCTCGTGCGAGCCTCTCTGAGAGATGAGACATCTTAGAAGTTGTCTTAGCATCCTTTTGCTTATCACATGCTGACCTAGGAGGGCCTGTTGGTGCTCCGTCTGGCATCAAGCTGAACCTCCCAGTTGATGAGGAGGGGACTGACTGTAGGCTGCTCCTTCCCATCCCTACCTCCTAGGCTCTCAGTTTTGTCTTCAGAGATGTACCTGTTTCCTGTAGCACCTATATTAACCACCATTTTAAAAGGCTAATAAATATTCAAAGTCTTACCAGGAAAGAAATTGTTCTAATTGCTCTGAACCCAAAGTATTTCTTCTGCTGCTCGGAAAGAAAGCAGCGGCTGTCACATTACTGTGTCTGTGGCTAATTTGAACACGGATGTGCCACTTTGTTTAATTCTTCTGTTCCATTGAAGGAGTCCTTTCCAGATGTCTGACATTCAATAAGGGACAACTTAAATTTGGAGCCTCCCCCCCTTACTTTCTGAAGGTTTGCGGGGACTTCACAAATCTGTGGTGGGTCCGGGCTCCTCCATTTATGTTGTTTCTGAATGACCCATTGTCAAATAAAAGCTTCTTGATGTTGCTTAGGACATCAGCAAAGGTGTGACTTCCTTAATGCCTCTGAAGAGAAAGAGAAACCATTACAATTAAGACCATGCCAAAACAGCTATTGACCAATCTTAAGAATTTGCACCTGGAACTCTAAAATGATTAATGGTGCGTTCCCAAGCTGTTTGCCCAAAGGATGCTTTCTTCTTATTATCCAGGGAAAACATGATCCTAGTCCAACAAAACTGGGGAAGAGAGCTCTTCTGTAAGGCCACAGGAGAGGAGAGAGAAAGGGGGAAACACAGCCACCCAATACATCCTGTGCTTATATTACTGTGAACAACTTCAGCGCACACATTTCGAAGGCTTTCTCTTCGATTTTGCCCCGGACTTTTTACAAGTATTTAATGTTGCCACAAGGGTATGAAATGAGGGACCCTGGCTGGCCTTCTCCTGTTGAGATATCCCTACCCCTGTGTTCCCCTCAGGCCAGCTGTCCCAGCAGACAGCGAGGAAGGCTCACAAAGGGAAGAATTCCACAGCTCCGCTCCGAGCTTGTTCATAATTTGTTCCATTGTTCCCCCACTTTGCTGCATGTAGGAGATATGTAAGACTCCCGCGGGCTCTGAGACCGCTGTGGCTGCCGGACACAATGGGGGAGAGCAGAGGCTGCTTTGTGGCCATAGCCTGAAGTCTCCCTGCCTTTGTGACTGCCGCAGGGATGCTTCGGCGGCCTCGGGCCTGCCTTTGTGAGCGCAATTAAACCCCGGAAGAGGAAGGGTAAACGGGGAGCTGTCCTTGCACCGCTGTTCTTCCGTGGTAGCTGTGGTAGCTCGGTATTGATGGCACCGATGTTCCAGTCCTCAGAAGGGCCTGTGGCGAGGGGGTGGGGGGTGTCCACGCAGCAGGAGAACGTCCGAGACCTCCCACACTCACGGGCTGATGTGAGCATTCTGCTTTATGTCCAAAGAACAAGTACTCTTGAATCCTAAGCGAAGAGGCAGAGATAAGGTAGTGGATTGGTCTTTCTTGAAGTTACAGTTAAACAGAAGTGGGAAACTCTCGTGTTCAAAGTAGGGCTACTCTGTATCATGATAATACTTGTGTACTTCGAAGAAGAAGGATTCAAAATGCTTCCATGTAAGGAAATGACGATGTTTGAGGAGACAGACATATATCTGGGACTTGATCTTCATATTATGCAATATATCCTTGTGGCACAAAGCCTCACACTTACCTACACATTTGATAGTGCTATAGGTCCATTAAAATAAATTTAAATATTTATTTAATTTTGTGATAAATGATAAAAATCAACATTTTAAACAAACAAACACCTTCAAAACCTACAAGCTGAGTATGGTGCCTCACGCCTGTAATACCATCCCTATAAGTTCAGAGGCAGAGACAAGGGGATGTGCTTTAGGATACAGGCTAGTCAGGCACTGTTGGGGATTGGGGAAGGAAGGAAGAAAGGGAAGGAACAATGGTGTCACATCTAACATCTGAGGCCGCAGTTGCTGTATGTCCGAGTGATAGTGACCCACACTTGAAGCCAGAGCTTGAGTCTCCTGCCCCTTACCCCGGTCCGTGTTGTTCACTGTGGTACCTAGCACACAGACAGTTTGAGACTCTGTCTCCTTTAGCTGTGCGTGGGAGGAATCTACAGCTGTGTATCGTTTGGGTCTAGAGGGCTGGCCAAATCATTCTTTTCATTTGCTTCATCTGTCCAAAGCCTTCTCAGGCCCAGTAAAGCAGACCCTGCATAGAGCAGCCACGGGGCAGCTGTGGTGGAGGTCCTCCAAGAACGAGGAGGAAAAAGCTCAAACCAGGACGCAGGCCACGCTGGCTGCTAACCTGGCTGCATTGCCTTCACTGGCTTCCTTTACTCTCATTCATTTGCTTCCCCACTTCCAGGAGAAAATTCAAATGCATGTATATAGGACCAGGTCTGCTGACCCACATTTCTAATCCCAGGACTTGGGAGGCAAGGGGCCGCCTTAGAGCTGCCTTCCAGTCCAGCAAGGGCTGCAGAATGGTACCTTGTTGTCAAAGTGGGGAGAGACAGGCATAGTTAAAGGAACAAATCACTGTTTTAAATAAAGGTGACTTTCAAGAGTGTGTAGAAGTGAAGAGACCGTAAAACAAACCTTAAAGCCAGCCCCCGAATAGTCCAGCTTTTAACAATACTTAATCACAGTTGGTCTTAGTGTATGTTTATTTTAAGCCCTTCCTTCTGCTTAAGAAAAAAAAATCTGCTTTTTAAAAATTAATATATAATTTTGATAATCTCACACATCTATCTATATACTATACGTTCTTACTACCCCACCCTCTGCTATTCTATTTACACCCCTTTTCCCCAAAATGACCCCCTCCCACTATCATGCCTTTTGTGTGTGTGTGTGTCTTTTCTTTGACTAAATTTAACCAGGTCATCTCTCTTGGACATACTTTACCAGAGGCTCTATCATAGAAGACAATATCCTCTTCCCTAACAGCCATCAACTCCAGAGAAGGGTTGAGGACTATTGTGATCATAAAAAGAGAAAATGGCGTAAGAATATATTCTATTGTGGTGTGGGGAAAGAGGACCTCATGCCGAGGCAGCCCTTCCCCCTGAGGACCAGACACATGACACAGAATAGAGGTCCAAGGTCTTCAGATCCCACGACCATCTGTCCTCTCTCTTGTCTCATGACATTAAACTAGGGGCATTGAAATCTCACATCATTATCTTTATCATTCTCCCCAGATGCCTACTGAGGAAATATTGACTACTATAAACTAAACACTCATCACGTGTCAATAAGCATTTACTCTGGTTTTAGATGGTATTTTATGGAGGTTGTGGAACCAGGGAAAGCCAGGTTTGATAACACTGTGCTTGGCTCCACTGCCTCTTTGCCTCAGTTCCTCTCACAATTCTTACCAGTCCTTCCTGGGTCTGATCATGGGAGTGGCCACAGACATGCTGAGTGTGGGGATGGGGTGGGGGCAGTCATAAGTATGTTCATATGTGTTGAGATCAGAGGTCGGGAATATTTCTCCACTGCTCTCTACCTTATTTTTAAAGGCAGAATCTCTCGCTGAATGTGGAGCTTATGGATTTGGCTAGACTGGTTGGCCAGCAAGCTTCAGGAATCTATTTCCACTTCCCAAGCCCAAGGTTTCTAAGCGAGTAGCACTGTGCTTGGAATTTTTTAAACATGGGTGCTGGGGGTCAAACTCAGTCCCTGGTGATTATAGGACAAACCCTTTACCAACTGAGTCATCTCCATAGTCCGTTGCTTCATTTTCTTTTAATGTGGTAGTACTGTTACATGAGTTTGTGTGATGTTAGCATCTATCCGCCCAGATGTGAGCTGTTAGGCTAACCTTGTCATTAACTTGACTTGACAAGTGGCTAGTGACTGGTTGCAAATTATCTAGTCCTTTTCCTGTTGTTACAGGTTGATTTAACATGATGAGTTCCGGAGATGCCAGCATAGAAGGACAGCATCTCCTCCTTACTTGGATTCCAAACAGGCAGCTAACAGCTTGAATACCAGCAGCTGAGCCACTGTGATTGCTGGATGTTCTGCTCAAAGATAGTAACCTCAAGATGCCAATAGCTCTGTCTCCTTGGCAGAGGTCTCTGTCAAGGAGACATGCCTTTCCCAAGTCGGGTATTTCCTGTGCATCTGCTAGGCTGTTAAGGAAGATTTGATTTCTATTGTCAGAAACTCTCTAGAGTTCATTCTTCAGCCAGAGAACTGGGATCCCAACTTGACCAGTGCTCCAGAAGACAGACATATTGGAGTGCTACACAAATATAAGCTTGGATCTTAGGTAGACTTCTTAGAATCATTGAATTGGGTCTTAAAGGATGCAATGATATGAGCCAAATGATGAATGACATGTTAGGGAGATGAAGGAACACTCACATGATGTTTCATGCAAATCAGGGACATTACTGAGACCAGCAGAAGGAGTCACGTTAAGGATTGGTGGACAGAAAGAACAGGAGTGGCTGTACAGGGAGCTCAGCAGTTAAGAGCACTGGTTACTTTTGCAAAGGACCAGGGTTCTGTTCCCATCATCCACATGGTGTCTCTCAACCAAATATAAGTTCAGGTCCAGAGGAGCCTATGCTGGTGTCTGGCTCCCGCATGCTGTGTGCATGCAGGTGGTGCACAGATACACATGCAGGCTAAACATACACCCATATGTGTAAAATTTAAAAAAAAAAATTGAATATAAAAAAGGCAGGAGTAATGGTCAGATTTGAGCTTTAACCTTAGCATAGGATACCTGTCAATATTTCTAGGCAGAAGACATTAGCTTGGATATCAGACATTAGTCAAAGGGAGCAACTCAAACAGAAGACATTCTGGGAAAGTTTAAACCAGGAGGTCTGAGACACTGGCAATGAATTAAATGTGAAGAATTTGGGGACCACTTGAACAAACAGGCCACCTCGCTGAACACCTAGAAGAAGGTAGAGGGATGTAGATTTCTAAACTGAGCCCATCTGTGAAGGTGGGTGCTTACTAAGACAAGGGCAATCACTGCCCACTAGAGACCTCCAGGAGCTGCTCAGAGTGTAGAACAGATGCCAGCTTCCTTGGCGTGCCTGCCTGCTCTTTGCTGATGTGGCTGCTGCTTCCTAGCCTTGTCTTCTGCCAGTGTCCTGTGCATTGTCACCCACCCAGGGCTCTCTGTTCTAGTGTTCTGCCACCCACTCTTCTGGTTCCCTGTGGCTATTCTACTATTGGTCTCCTGTGACACACAGTCTGCCCCAGGACAGTAGCTCGGCACTAGGACCCTCAAGTCCCATGCACAAAGCCCTGCAGTTCCATCCCCAACAGTGAAGTCAAAATAAGTCAAATCCCTCTGCCCCATTTTCTTTTAGGTCTCTGTTTCTATCATCGTCACAAATATATGAACCCTATCTCCCCCCACACACACCCGATGTGACTTTCTGTATACATTTTCTTTTTCTATATTCCTTTCTGTTCTGCATAACACATTCTCTGATAGGCTTTTCTTTCTTCTCTTGTTTTAAAGATTTATTTATTTATCATATATAAGTACACTGTAGCCGTATTCAGACACACTTGAAGAGGGCATCCAATCTCATTATAGATGGTTGTGAGCCACCATGAGTTTGCTGGGATTTGAACTTAGGACATCCAGAGGAGCCTCAGTGCTCTCAACTGCTGAGCCATCTCTCCAGCCCCAGGGCTTTTCTTTCTCCTTGATTCCACAGGGAAATATGGAGTAACAAAAAGCAAATACCTGAAGGTATTTTTCCACCAACTCAATGGACCAGGAATTTCCCATGTCTCCCTGTGGAAGTTAAGGCTGGTGAGGAGGGACCACTCTAAGAGCACTGTTCTCGAAGAACACAGTGGCTCCTGTAGTAGAAGCATCTGTGTACGTTACCTTTAAGAGCAAGGAGTCACTGTACTTCTTGAGCCCAAGGCTGGGCACAGGCATGCACCTCAGAGGAAGACCCCGGGGAGTGATGTACTGAATGAAAGGGAAAGAAGAAGGGATTACAGCATTCAGGACTGTGGGAGCAAACAGGCAGGGTCAGACTGTGTGGGACACATTGAACCTAAGTCACCCACTGAGGCATCTGACGAGCTGTTATACACAGGCCAAGGGTGAAAATGAGTCTAGTCAGCCTAGGTGATCTTGGTGATATGGGAGCCCTTCTCTCCGAACTTGCAATGGAGGATGGAACAGCTGAGGATTTATTTGACTCTTGGCGGCCTTTTTATCCATTGTTCATGAGATGGTCAGTTATAAACATTGCTTGGACATTCTCAACAGGTAGCCATAGAAACAATTCTACTGTTTTCTACATTACATAGGAAGTCAGGTAAGAGGAGGGAATGCTGGGAGATTTCCTGTCTCTGTTTATTGAGAATCTGCTATAAACCAGATGTTCTCCCAGGCTTTGGTGATACAGTGCAGATAAGAAAGAGTAAAGGCATAGGAGTATATGTGCAAAAATCAATTATTAATCTGAAGAAAAGATATACATAAACACCATTCCCATCTTTCAAAAAACTGAGTATGGATTTGAAACATTATTTCATGTTTATTTGATGTGCATGGTGGCTTTGCCTGTATGTGTGTCGGTGCACTGTGTATATATAATGCCCGAGGAGGCCAGAAAAAGGTATTTGATCTCTCTTAGTCTAGAGTTAGAGATGGTTGTGAGTTGCCGTATGAGTTCTGAGAAGGGCAGAACCCTGGTCCCCTGCAAGAGCTGTTGACACGGACCACCCCAGTTAGGTATGGGGGGGGTCCCTGGGATAAGGGTCCTCAAAGTCCAGGTGGGTAAGGATTCAGCAGTGACAAACAGAAACACAGAGGCAGTTTGAATCTGAGTGTATTTTGTAGCTCTCAAGCAGGGGATTTTATACATTAAAAAACCAAACACTGTAACTCTTAGAAACTGTATCCAGTGAAACAATCACAAATACCAACAGAAATCATTTGGCACAGTAAAGCGCAAAAATCATCCAAGCATTACAACTCTGATTCAGCGAATCACAAACAGAACAGGTAATATCATTATTAATAAAAATCATCAAAATATAACAATTCTAAAAGGCTATATTCAGTGGGGCAGTCATCCAAGGCTAGTGGCATATTTCCAAGAGCAGGTTAATAAATCTTTATGGTCAGTGCTCTTAACTGCTGAGCTAACTCTCCAGCCCCATATGGTCAATTGTTGTTTAGCATCTAATGCTTGATTTTTTTTTTTATAAATCTTCAACGTATAAACTTAAACTATTTTAATTCTTTCTAATTAAGGCTTTCTTTACCATATGCCAAAACCCATCTCCGATGACACATGTGTAGCCATATGAAATTTTATTGTTGGGAGAGTTTATATCTATCATAATAATTTTGTAAGTGATTTAAAAAGTAAAGTGTTGGTTTCCCCTGGGGATAAGGTCATGTTAGTGACCCATCTCAAGGGATGGTTTCTTACCCATTATTCTTGCTTAAGATCTTGGCCTAGGCTACCAGGAACCTGTAACTAAGAAAAGAAATGAAAGAAAACAAAACAGAAAAATTACCATGAGAACTAACTCTTAAAATGTTTGTTCCAGCTGAGAGTTCCACAACGGGTTCCAGGAGACCTCCTTCTTTTGAAGTCTAATGCCTCCGTCTGTAGAATTTGTCACACAGATTCTACTGGTGTTGGTGTGGCAAGCAGCCTATATTTTATCTACATGGGGTAGCAATGCGGTAATTACAACACCCTGGTTGAACTTAGATGTTAGCACCAGGACTAAATAATATCAGCAATATGCCAGCTCTAGGTTTTCCCAGCATCATGCTATCAAAACTACATACCCTTCCATACAGTGAAGGCTGTATAAGGCTATGTTCTGCTGCGCCAACAAACATCCTCAATGTCAGGGCCTTGTGAGAACAGAGGTCTGGCTCTCTGTTGATTCCTGTGTATCCTCATTGCAGGTTGGCCTCCACTTGACTCCCCAGTGTTTTCATTTTCACACTTAGGATGAAGGAGTTTTCTACATGAAGAGTCAGTGTTTCCTGAGAGGGGGCGAGGTAAGAACAGAACCAGCCTCTCCTGGCAGGTGTGCATTTCATTTCGACCCATATTTCATTGGCCAAACCAAATGAAATGGCCAGGCTTGCTACCTGCAGGGCAAAGGTGTATCATCCTCTCTGGAGGAGATAGCAAATGCAATAAATAATAATGTGGTCAGCCAAAGGCAGGAAGCGTGATGAACATTGTTGGCTCCCTAAGGCTGCCAAAACGAGTGACCACAAACTGGTTGGCTTGGCATGCAGGACTTGTTTTGTTACAGTATGAAAGGTCTCAAGTCAGATAACAAACCATCCCTACCATCCCTCCAAAGACCTTCTCTACTCTCCCTAGCCTTTGGGGGGGGGGTCATTGGCCATCTTTGGTGTTTTCCTTGCCTTATCAGCTGCTCAGTGCGATTGATGCCCACATTGGTCATATGTCAGTCCCCTTTGCGTGTCTGTGCCAAGTTCCCTTTCTAAGGACAAAAGTCACTAGATTCCCTTTAAATCACTTGGTTACATCTGCACTGACCTCAATTCCATGAGGTCACATTTGCAGGCACCCTGGCTTAGGACTTGAAGTATCTTTAGGGAAGACTTAATTCAGCCTAAAATATCTATTTCAAGAATAAAGGAATTGGTACCAAAGCTAGCCAAACAACATGGACAAGTACACAATTAGTATGGGATAAATTTGGACTCAATCCTAAGAAGTTTGATTCAGAGTTATTGTCTTGATCTGAAATCAGCTCCATGTCTCTCAGATTGACATGAGATCACCCATTCTGTCTGTCAGTGCTGATCCGATAACAATCCAATATTTGGGTAAGCACTTTGAGAGAACCAAAGCTGCACACAGAACAAAAGAAAACCCACTCTAAATGTGGGTGGGTGACATCGATGACCCAGCTGAAGATCTGACTCAACAAAGAGGAGGTGAGCTGAACCTTTGGCATAGTCTCCCTCTGCTTCCTGACTGCAGGCACAAAGGAATCAGCTGCCTCAAGATCCTGCAGCCATCCCTCTCCCTGTGATGGATACGATGGACTGTATCCTGAAGTATGATTTATTTAGTGTACTTGGCCCTTTAAAGGTCCCTATGCCCTTTAGTGTTAGCTGCCTCTTGGAATTCTGGGAACAGGAAAAGCTCTATAAAGCCAGTTGAGGCTGGGAGCTAGGAATAGGATTCAGAAGCAGTACTGAGGAGATTCCAGGAAACAGATGAATAGGAACAGAGAACGGAGTGGAAAGAGAAGACAGTTGGTGACAGATGAGACAGGAGCATTTGAGCTGAGCCAGAGAAGATGTTCTTAGGAGACAGAAGAAGAACCCATGAAGAACCCACAAAGTAGCAAAGAAATAAATAACAAAACAGTAAAGAGCTACAGTATCTGTCTTGAACTGTGAGTCAAATAAACCCATCCTCCTTTGACATGCTTCTTGTTGGTATTTTGATTACAGAAAAGTAACAAATCTGACATAAAACTGTGATCTGTAGTGAAAGGATTCATTGTATAAATCACACATGTTTCCTGGAGTGTGAGAATAGCAAGAAGGCTGGTCAGGTAGGGATAACTCTGGAGGGTCTAATTCCTGAGACAACCACCCTTTGTCCTTGCTCCCGGGAAGCCAATTTGAATGGTATCTGTCTCATTTGCAACTGAAATCTTCCTCCATAATAAAATCAATTCTTCCTTAGGCTAGTTGGTGTCCATTTTAGGGTTCTAACAACACCCTTCTTCCCATCCTCCTCCTTTGCTTTCTTCTCAAGGGAATGTTTTGCTATTTGTAACCTAGGAGGCCCTAGCTTCTGCTAGTTTTTACTCCATTGGTGATTTCAACTATTGCTCCTCATCAGTGGCCTGAACACGCATCTCTGAGACAAATGAGAGAGTGTTTAACCTCCCAGTACCAGTGGGCAGCACTGTGAGCTCAAAGTTATCAGTCTGTGCTGGCTATTCTTATGTCAACTAGACACAAACTAGAGTTACATAGAAGGAGGGAACCTCCATTGAGAAAATGTTCCCATAAGACCTGGCTATAAGGCATTTTCTTAACTGGGGATCCCTGAGGGGAGGACCCAGCCTATTGTGGGTGGTGCCAGTCCTAGACTGGTTATCCTGGGTTATAAGAGAAAGCATGCTGAGCAAGCCTTACTGAGCAAGCCAGTAAGCAGCACTCCTCTGTGGTCTTTGTATCAGCATTTCTTTCCAGGTTCTCTCCCTAGGTGAATTCCAAAACCACTGTGTCAAATCAAAGCATTTCACTTTCCTCAACTATAAGCTAAAATAGCTCTTTTCTCGTTATAAGCTCATTGTCTCCGGTGCTTGTTAACAGGAAAGGAGAGTTGATTACACAAGATTGCAGGAACTCTTGGCTGCCTCAAAGCTCCTTATTTTCCCAGACTACCCTCCACCAGGGAGAACGGCTCCCATAGTGCAGAGAGTCTGAAAGTAACTTGAGAGAGACTAAAGAGATGTAGACAGAGACAGCAAGTAGACAAGGGCAAGAGAGCCCCTCAAGACTTCAAATGGTAAGGGAATGAGCACAACTATTATTAGTGAAGGGAGTTTGGGGAAGACCAGGGCTTCATGGACTGCTGCAGAATGACATGTGACTCTAGGGATGAGGCTATTGGGAGAGGCTATAGCCCATGAGCACTTCTGTTTTCCTAACAAGCTCCTTCAAATCAGCCTGCAGTCAGCCCTAATCTCATGCAAAGGAGAACCCTGCTTTAAAGGAGGAAAAAAGAACCAACTCTGAGTACATTCGGTTCTCAAGTCCCACCACGGATCATGTTATATTTTGAAATAAAAATTGTAATTGGATTATGCTCAATTGCAGCTGTAATGGGATTGGATCTCAGTATGGAATATGAACAAGGTCAAACCTACAGGAAGTAATTCATTCCTCTAATGACAGCGTCTTGGTCTATGAAACAAAGATCAAAGCTCATTCAAAAAATAAATGCATTTAATGGCACAGTAGTTAGAGAAGTCTGGAGAATTCATTTTATTTTCATTGTATAATATCTGTTTCTCATACAGTTGTCTCGCTCTCTACTACTTTTTAATTCTTACGACTGCGCATGGGTTTGATTAGCTTAATTAGAGTTAATGTCTTGGGAGCAGAATGTGGGACTGAGAAAGTTTGGGTTCTTGAAGACTTTGAAAAAAAAAAGAGAGCTGTTGGCCTTGCTCTACATAAATTCAGAATCGAAAGAGTCTGATGACTGTTATCATCTTAAAATAATTGAAGCACTGCTAAAAATAAAAAGCAGAAGGAGAAAAATTGAACCTGAATAAAAGAAGTGGAGTTAGCCCAGATTTGGATACAATTCTTGCAGCAAATTGAGCTTAAATCTCAAGTCTTAGGTAATTTAACACTATTGCCAAAAAATTATCCCCCCCATCCCTGAGCTGTTAGAAAAATGTGGTCTTCTCAGGTTCACGATATTGCTTTTTATTTTTTCCCTATTATCTGTGTCTCCACGTAGGATGAAGGGGAACAGTACAGGGAAATTCCATGGCAGAGTAAAAGTCTTAACAGATCTTCCTTATTAACCAGCATGGGGTATTGCCTCTGGAGCCAGTAGGTCTCTAAGGGAAACAGCATTTGTGGCCTCCTTAGTGTCATTCCTGGACCAGGCTACCCTCTTCATTAAGCCAGTGGGCTAGCCTCAGACTGAGCTTGGAGATGGACTTCCAGTAATCTTCCTAGCTGAGGGGGAGGATGAAGTCCCACAAATCTGGGCATGAGCAGAGGGGGGAAGACAGGTGGGCTACACCTGCTGCCTGCAGTTCAGGACTCTGAGGCAGGAGGTTGCCATATACCTAGGAGTTCAAGGCCAATCCTAGCCCATGTCAAATAAAGAGGTGGGGGATTGGAAGAGAAGCATGGGTCTAAAATTTGTTTCCTTTGAGGATCTAACCTTTCAGTTCTAAAACATTTCCCTAATCAGGTGAGAGTGCAAAGGAGAAAGGACACTCTTTTAGTTATATGTGTGGATTTGTTAGCTACACACTGTACTTGGGACTAGGGAAAGTGGGGTTAAAACCTCCTATACTGATGCCTGTATGCCCAGCACAGTATGCAGGGGACACAGAGAATAAACAAGTAAAGAACGGTTAAGATCAAATCCAGATTTCTAAGAGTGCTCAGAGTCAGAAAGCACACAAACAGGCCAATGGCACAAAGAGAAATTATTAGAAGTTCTTTCTGTTATGATTCTGTCTAAGCTCCACCCACAGTTACTTGGCAACAGCCAGGTATGCTCCTCCCCACAGTTACCTGGCAACAGCCAGGTATGCTCCTCCCCACAGTTACCTGGCAACAGCCAGGTGTGCTCCTCCCCACAGTTACCTGGCAACAGCCAGGTATGCTCCACCCCACAGTTACCTGGCAACAGCCAGGTATGCTCCTCCCCACAGTTACCTGGCAACAGCCAGGTATGCTCCTCCCCACAGTTACCTGGCAACAGCCAGGTGGGCCTGGCCACTATAAGAGGGGCTGCTTGCTCCCTCCTTGCTCTCTTGCTCTCTTAATCCTGTTTCCTGCTTGCTTGTCTCTTGCCCTCTTGGGCTCTTCTCCCTTCTGCCCCTCCCCCACTCCACGTGGTCATGGCTGGCCTCTACTTCTCTACAATCTCCCCTCTGCCTTTCTCTGTCTCTACTACCCTCTTAACTCCCTTCCCTATGCGTTGAATAAACTCTATTCTATGCTATACTGTTGTGTATCTGGTCCCTTAGCGGGAAGGGAAGCCTTGGCATGGACCCCACATTTCACCACATTTCCCCCACATTTCACCACACACCAATAGAACATATCTTAATATTTCTTTCTCTTTTCATAATCACACTTTACATTCTTTCTAATTCATCTTCTTTTGCTTTTTGTAAATGTTAGAGAATAGATCCTGTACATGTTAGGCACTCCTAACCACTGAGCTCCACCACCGGCCTACGTCTTTCTCTATAACAGCCGCATTGCTTGCTCTCTCAGATAAGGCATTGCTATACAGCTCAGACTGGTGTGGACTTGCTATGTAAACCAAGGTAATCTGGGCCTCGTGACTTTCCTGTCTCTGCCTCCCAAGTGCTGGCACCTCAGGTGTGGGCTGCCACACCCAGCTTTCCCATTCTTGTGAACAATATGTTTATTGTGTAATATTTAAGCTTCCTTTTAGGGATGTTTTTCCTTGTAAAGAAGTCTTAATCGCCTTTGATTATAATGTATGTTGATTGAGTAAATACTTTGTCAACTGGAAATTTTTACCTAATATCATCTCTGAACATTTATCTAAATTACCTATTGTTTTTCAAGCTGCATCTGAGAAACACGGTATTATAATACTTTTCAATCTCATTTTGCTTCAGGTTCTAGTTCCTTGAAAATGGACCAATTCACAGCTAATTCGTTCACCTCTGCAATGGACGCAGCTTCGGTAAACGCTGAGAGGCAGGCTTGGTTCCGGGAGCAGGGCACCATCCCATGGGAACGTCTGTCCCCTCTTCGTCAAGTACAAGGTCACCAATGATGATAGATTTTATCACTCTCATTTCAGTTTGCCTGACTAGTTTCTGCTCACACTTCAAGCTCGGACCATCATGGGCCCAGTCACTGCCAGTTCTTCAGGGAGCTGCTCTGTGGTTGACTCTTGCTCCTCATGGCCACAGCCACCCTCAGAGAGGTGTGGATGGAGAGGCTCTCCAACATAGGAAGAGCCCTGATGTTCTTTTTGGGGGGCAACTCATTCACTCCTAAGTGAGCAGAAATAAATGTCTCAGTCTGTTTTCTCTGGCAAAACTCAGCACACTGTGACTAACTCTTGTTCCAGAAACTACTGGTCCTCTGTCTGAACGTCTGCAGCCTTGACTAGTACTTCCTTGTCCCTCCTCTGACATTCACCCTTTCTTTCTAAAAATGGGCATTTGTCAAATTTTATTACTATCCAAAACCATTGAATTTAATGTTAAAGGATGTCCACTCCCAGGGGATAGCGATGGCACTCACTGTCAGCTGTTTGCCTTCTGTTCGGGAGGTGTCCCTTTTATTGGGACCTGACATAAGAAGTTACTTTGAGGCATGGTGACTTTAGACCACAAACATTTGTACTGTCACAGTGTGAAGGGTGACGGGGGAAATCCGGACTTGGCTTAGCACAGTGGTTCTGATTGGGAAGGTCAGAATGGCTCTGTCCTCCACGGTTATTGTGTGACATTGGCATCTCCATAAGCTACTCCCAGCATGGGAGGTGTCACCTTTGCCGGGGAACATTTTCTAAAGGCTCCTGTGGTTAGAGGCCTGTGTCTTTGGGGGAGAACTTGAAAGTCTGTAGAAGGAGACCTGCATGGCTACCTTCTGCTGATTTATGAGCTTCCTGCACTGACCTGCAGAGAGAGCTGGACTTGTGCCTCCTCCAACTGGGCTCCACAGCCTCCCACATTCTATAGCACAAGTTTGCTACTCAGTCACAATTTGCTGAATAGAATGACAGAGAGACAGAGAGAGACACAGAGATACAGAGTGAGAAAAACAGAGAGATGAGAGATGAGAGAGAGAGAGAGAGAGAGAGAGAGAGAGAGAGAGAGAGAGAGAGAGAGAGAGAGAGAGAGAATTGTAATAAAGCAAGGGTTTCTCCCTGTGGGAATTTACTAATGTCTTTGTATGTCCCTTTGATGGTATTAACACCTTCCACAGCATGTCTTTCACCTCCTCAGACTGTGGGGTCCTCTCCACAAGGTCTTCTGCTTGCCTCATTGGTAGAGACTTTTGTGGTGTTTCTTTGTGTGACTTATTCAGAGGAGGCAATTACAACTGTTCTCCAGTGCGCAATTACAACGAAGATCCGTTTACACACCCACTTCCTCACATCTGATACACCCTTGGCATGGGGTGGCGTGGGACCATCCTCTCCTCCTGATTTGACAATTACTGCTCCAGGTTACTCTCTGAACTCCTTTACAACCCAAATTCTGGGAGCCCATTTGCTGCCAACATTTGGTCAGGAGATGAGCGGAGACAAAAGGGATTTAAGAGCTATGCGGGACAGCTTTGTTCTGGGGCTGGCATCGGTGCCATTTGTGGTCTGGAGAGGTTTTGTGGTCAGAGTTTGATTATTTGCTAGTTTTGGCAACTGTTGAGATGTTAGATCTCATATTGTTTCTATCATTTTTTATAGTTTCTTGTTTAACTCTTTGCCGCACATCAGGACTCTTGAACTTGATTTAAAACAGAAGCAGTGGGCAGCGCCTCCTGTTTCTCTTGGGGCTCACCTGGCAGGCTGTCTGAATTGTTATATGACATGGCTTCTCTATTCTATATTAGTGAAGAGGTCTGTGAATGGCAAAGCCTCAAGCACATGGAAGACAAAAGGAGAATCAAAGCCTCCCAAGTCCAGCCATCAAGGTCAGGGCAAACTGCTACCTTATTCTTGTTTTTGTCTTTCTATAGATGGCACTCAAGGGGCTCCTGCATGCCAGGGAGGCAGTCTTCCATTGAGTTACACCTCCAGCCTCAGACTTTTTTACAAATATTTGGCCCTACCTATCTCTCTCCAATTATCACACATTTCCCAAGAACTTTACCATTCATTATACCAGAAGAAACTTCCCCACCAACTCCCAAGGCCCCCCAGGCCCTATCCCATCCTCCACCCTTCCCACTACTGTGCACTTAGTGCTTTTTCCTTAAGCCCCCCCCTTTTTTAATGCCATCTTGGGGTCTGGGGAGATGGCTCAGCGGGTAAAGTGCCTGCATGAGTCAGGACTCAAGTTCCAATCTCCAATACCAACATAAAACTAGGGATGGCAATGTACTGGGTACAGGAGTTAGAAACAGTGTCTGTGGGGCTCTCTGGCCAACTGGTCCAGCTGAAATGATGAGAGATCCTGTCCCCCTTGCACAGCCCCCAGTAAGCTTGAGAGAATTAAAGGAAGAATCCTAAAGTTCACCTCCAGCCTCCACGAGTGAACATGTGCCCCTCACCCACGCCGAGGCACACCCCATCCCACTCATGCATACTCTGCCACATTAAATAAGTCGAAGAAACCGGCACTTCCATGCTCGCAACCAGTCGTGCCAAACACTGGCGTCTTCTCTGAGACTGTGAGAATGGATAACAGCTTCTCTGCATTTGTCCCACGGAGAACAGGAGGCTGCGTCGCCATCAGCTCGTAACTGTGAGCTAATGCTGACACTTTTATAGCCACTTATTATACTCTTGGTTTTTCAGTTCATAACTTCGAATCATATTGATAGGAACATGACATCCGAGCCCCGGGAAGTCAATTCTAGGTCCTGGACTCTTGTGTGCCAATCCCATTAGACACACTTGCAGCATGCTATGTCAGGGACCTGACACCCTTCCTGACCCCACACTCCCCACCCCCAGCTCTGGGTGGAACTTTATGGATTACATAAGCTTGAAAACCTGCAGTGACATAGGCAGGAATCTGTGTAGCACTGACACCTGGCTATTGTCACTATTTGCTTGAAATTAATAGGTGGTGTGGTCTCAGAGGGTCCAAGTAAGTAGTCTCCTCTTTCCTGTCTGTCCTTGTAGGTTTATATAATTCTTAAATAAATAAATACTTAGTTTTACCTTTATGTGTGTGCCCGTACATGGGTGCAGATGGCCACAGATGTGAGAAGGCTTCAGATCTCTGGAAATCTACCGCAAAAGCAGCGTGAGCTATTAGTTGCTGAGCCACCTCTCCAGCCCCCTAGTTAAGCAGTTGTAGGTGCTTTAACAGAAAAGCTGACAGCTCGTGTGATTAATATACTAGAAATATATTTTATGCGCACATCAAGTTCAATCAGAGTTGGGAATTGACAAGGCTGGACTCTAGGAAGCCATGCAGTTTACCAAAGCTGGATCCATTTGTGACTCAGCTGAACTGTATTTATCCTGTGGAGAGGAAGGCAGTGCAAAATCTTTACAAGCTTCCATGTATCAAGGTCTTCAAGGAAGACAGATCTCATACTGCACTTAGCTCCAAAGGGATCTGTGCTCCAATTTCCCTCCTGAGTTCTGCGCTTCACAAACATGTGCATACGCTTGTGTTTATTAACTAACATATGGCTGCATTGAGATGTGGATCTGGTGCCTGGCACTGGGGTAGTGCATTCTATAATCCAGAGATCTGTGACCAACCCAGCTCAGGCCCCAGAGAAATGCTTTCCTCCCCTCCAGCACTGTTTCTTCCAAATGAGAGGCAGCTGGGCACAATAGCAGAAAAGGATAGGGTCTTCTTCCTGAAGAAGCAAGATGCGGACAACCCTGGGAGATTGGAAGTCTTGCAAGTGACGATCTTAGTAGTACATTTAACCACTAATACCTTCGGGTCAGATTGGGAGGCTGCTGTGGATCTTGTGTCTATAGATGAAGAGAGATGCCTGCTTCTCATCTCATGAGCACTATGAGAGAGGCTTAGAAGATAGTTTTATACCTTGAGTGTACCACCATGTCTTTTGGACCATTGTTGGCTTAGGCAAGTAAGAATTTAGGATGTTCTTAGGTAATCTGGCAACCCTAAGGAGGAGAGTGGCATGCTAACATCATTAGTAAATTAAAATTTTTTATGCATGTGCAAGTGGGTCTCCATGTAGCAGAGAGCCCGTGCCCCAGTTTTTCTCCCTTGGGATTTAGGTGATACCATCATACAAACCAGCTTCCTGATTTAGAGGCTGGCATCTGATTAGACAACCCAGGCACAGTGAGTTTTTGGACACCTGCTAGACCTTAAGAACAAAGGCACCTCTTAGAGATTGGTTCTAATGCTTTGATTCAGTAGGGAATCTATGTGGCCAACAGCTAAAGGTCCTTGTCCCCTGTTGGTTTTTGATTGATCAATAAAATGCTAGAGGCCAATGGCTGGGAAAAGGGAGGCAGGGCTGGACCCTTAGAGTTTTGAGGGCTAGGATAAAGGGCGAGAGGACAGAGGTTCACTACGATGCGTGGAGAGATGGATGGACAGGGGAGCTACAGGAGATGAAGTCAACCAGTCATGAGAGATTTGGAGTAAGTGGTCATTGGCCACTTCCCTGATTGGGCCTAGTGTAGTGGGCAGAATATTAGAAGTCCTCAGTAATTGAGTTAGCAAAAGCAGTGAAAAATAAGCTAATGTGTGTGTGTGTGTGTGTGTGTGTGTGTGTGTGTGTGTGTGTGTGTGTGGTGTGTTTCATTTGCAGATCCAAAGAGCTGGGCAGATGGCTGGACGCGTGCAGCCCTCTGGGAGCATAAGCCGAGCAGCCCAATCCCCTGCTACAGGCACCTTCAGTTTTCTTGATGAATTTGAACAAAGAGCACACAGAGTAGGGAGCTATCAGCAGCCACTTCAAACTATCAGAGGAATGTTGTGTGTATTTGAATGAAAATGTCCCCAACAGACTCCAGTGTTTGAATAGATGGTCCAATTTGGTGGCACTTTTGGGAAAGCTTAATAAGAGGTGTGGCCATGCTGAAAGGAGCATATTTCTGGGGATCAGTTTTGTGTTTTCAATTGCCCACCATTTCCAGATTGCTCTTTCAGCTTCCTGCTTGTAGTTCAAAATATAAGCTCTCAGCTTCCTGCTCCAGCCTCTGTACTTCCACTCTGCCATCATGGACCCTTTCAACCATAAGCCCAAATAAACTCTTTCTTCATTAAGTTGTTTTGACTATGGTATTTTATCACAGTAATAGCAAAGTAAACAATACAAATTTGTTAGTTACTGTCTCAGGTAGGGTTTTACTGCTGTGAAGAGACACAGCAGCAACTCTTACAAAGAAACACATTTAATTAGGGTTGACTTACAGGTTCAGGGCTTCAGTCCATTATTACCATGGTAGGAAGCATGGCAGTGTGCAGGCAAATGCTGGAGTGGAGGAGCCAAGAGTTTCACATCTTGATCCTCAGGCCACAGAAGGGGCCTGGATTCCACATTGGGCTGAGCTTGAGCATTGAAGACCTCCAAGCTTGACCCCACAGTGACACACTTTCTCCAACAAGGGCACAGTTACTCTAACAAGGCCACACCTCCTAATAGTTCCATTCCCCATGGGCTAATCATTCAAATTCATGAATCTATGGGGTTCATACCTATTCAAACCACCACAGATACTTTTGTGTTACTGTGACTAAAATACTCATGAAATCTACTTAGAGAAGGAAGGACTTACTTTGCCTCTTGTTTCAGAGGACTCAATATGTACAATTGGCCTTAAGCAGACATCAAGGCCATGGTGAAGCATGTGATGGATGAGGTTCTTCACCTCATGCCAACCAGGAAATAGAAAAAGAAGCAACTAGGGGCCAGGTAGATCCCTCAAAGGCACACCAGAGTGACCTAATTCTTACAACTAGGTCCTACCTCTTGACCACACTTGACATTCTGAAAGTCTTGAACATAGGCCAAAGAACATTAGAAATAGAATAAGAGATAATTTTTCATCTGAAAAGTAGACATCATTAAGGTCATTTTCTCTAGGAAATGATCTAATCATGCAAAGGACATCCTTAAAGATGAGCAGAGAGGAAATGAACATTATTCCGTGGAGGCCAGAATGGTTCCTCGTGTTTTTACTTCTCTGCTATAGAAAAATCAGTGTTTCAATGGTTGACTCCCTTTTTAAACTGTTATTGGGTGTCCTACCTAGGAATTCTGCCTAGTAGTAAGAGATTAATAGATAAGAGCACATAAACATCCTAGAGTATGATACATTTTTTTGGAAAGGATTCTGTAAAGGGTGGTCTCAGGCATCAGTGGTGAAGGCTTGGTCCCAGCTTGAGGCCAGTAACTATTCAGACCGAGCCTGTGGCCAGAGTGCCTTCCCTCCTATTCTTCCTCAAATATTTACTGACTACTCCTCTTGTGGTGGACCTAGATGTTGGAAATAAGGAAGAGAAAGAATCCCTGCCTTCAAGAATATCCCATTCCAGAAAGATATAGAAACTTATGAACAAAGGTATACAAAGGTGTGATGATAGGATTTAGAATCACATAGGAGACACACCTGTAGGTGTGTCTGTGAGGGTGTTTCCATAGAGGATTGGCTAGACTGATAGAGGAAGACCTGCCCTTCAAGAGGATGGCACCTTCTAATGGATGGCTCAAAATAGAAAGCAGGGAACCTGCCTGGATTCACTCCTTCTCTAGTGGAAAGGTGTATTGTTGTCACCACCATCTGCTAACCTCTCACACCATTTTCCACAACTCCTCAATTTTCCTATGAATTCAACCCCAACAATTCTCCTGCAGGCTAGGAACAGATGTGATACAATGTATACATACTGTAGTTTTCATAGACTTGCTTGCATGATGGGTAGACTATACAGGTTCTACTATGCAAGCAAAGCTATTAAACCTACAGAATGTATATGTTGCATCACATTGGTCCCTCTTGAGAACCCTAAAAAGCACAGTGAGCATTATAATCAGTCCAGTCAATCCTCTATGGAAACTCCCTTATAGACATACCCACATGTGTCTCCTAGGTGATTCTAAAGCCTATAATTATACTTTTGTATCCCTTTGATCATAGGTTTCTGTGTCTTTCTGGAATTGAATAATCCTGCAAGGATTCTTTCTCTTCTCTATTTCCAACATCTAGCTCCATCTGCAAGAGGAATAATTAGTAAATATTTGAGGAAACATAGGAGGGAAAGCAGTCTGGCCATGGTCCTTGTGAGTACCAGCATGAGCCAAATAGGTGATGATGAATCCCAGATCAGAGATCAGAATCCTTCAGATTCTGCTTAGCAGCTGCAGGGATACATTTGTGCAAGCAAGCAGTTTAACAGAAGCAAAGATAATTTAGCTGAGGCATCTTGACTCTGGTTACTGAAATAAAGTTGGAAAAAATTTCACAGAAATCTCCATCAGGAAATCAAAATCTTGTTAGGCCAGCAATGGTCTCAGCAAAAGTTCAAAATGGAAGAATCTCTGCACTGTCTTACCTTGCCACAGTCTCACTGATTCCTATAAGGAGAATCCCAGTGTTGACTTTCAGTGTAGGGAGAAAGGATGGACCTTAGAGCTGATGCTAGGGAGCCAGCTGTAGGTAAGGATAGGAAGTTTTTTTCATGGGAAACTCTCTTATGGTGGGACAGGCAAAAAAGAAAAGGTAAATTTTGTCTTCCAATAGTTCCACCCTGGCAGAGGAGAGAATGAACACTGTTAAATGTTAATTACATAATCTCCACCAATATTGGCCGTTTTCGGGGGTACCTCATGCTCATCTGTAAAATGAAGCTATTTTATTAAATGATTCAGGTCACTAGAGTGTGGCTTGGAGGATGATAGGGTCAGGTCTTAATGTCCCCTATGCTAGGTCTGGCTGCTCTTGAGGTTACTTCAAAGCTTGTTTGACAAAGCATCTTGTATTTACAAGGAGTTACCAATAGAAGGTAAATGGAAGCAACTGGTTTTAAGGGCAGAAAGACTTGAGTTCAAAATTCAACTTCTGTGCTTTCTTTCTAGTTGAGTCAACTTAGTTTTCACATCTTTACAATTTGGCCCCCATATATGTTAGAGGGGTAAAGTGATATTGTTCACATTGTATGTGTAGTTCCAATGGCATCTAGTCTGGTCAGTGCATTGCAACTGTTCTTTTCTGTGTTCCCATTGTACAAGAGGTGTCTCAGTGTGTCTTAGCTGACACATTACAACTATTATTGTAAATATCAAACTTACCTGATAAAACTCACTTTCTGAGAGTTTTTCTGAGAAGTCTAAGATCAAGATACCAGTGTGGCTAGGTTCTGGTAAGGGTTTGATTCCAGGTTATTGACAAATTACTTTTCTCATCTCCACATAGTCAGAAGATAGACTACAAACTACTTTGTTTGCCCTCTTAATAGAGGGGTTCTAATCCTACTCTGGAGGACTCCATACTCATTACTTATTAACTTCTGTATCTGTCAGAGTTTGTTGCTGTCATGAAATGTCCAACATAAACCTCTTAAAGAATGAACGATTGAATTTAATTCATTCTATTAAGTGGCTAAGTCTATTTTCTAGAAGAACATGATAGAGTAGAGTAACTTACCTGGAGGTGGCCGGGAGGCAAGTAAGAGAATGAGTTGATAGTAGACTCTTCTTTTCCTTCTCTTATCCATCTAGTTTTTCAGTCTGTGGGATGGTGCTGCCTTTATTCAGGGAGTGACTTAAGTCCTCAGTTAATTTTCTCTGAAAACACACTCAGAAACATATTTGGACATTTTATTAATCTCCTAGACATAGGTTCAGTTTGATCAAGTTGAAAATCAAGATTAACTATGCCTTGTCTAGTGGACATCCAAACACATTTTCTTAAATCATTAACTACTCCTAGCCTCCCAGAGGCTCATGTCTATCCCATAATACAAATGCCTTCAGTTCATCTCCAAGACCCTGTTGACTTAACATTGTTCAGAAGTCCAAGTTTAAAGACTTCTGAGATTCAAGGCAAGTTCTCAGCTCTGAACTCTTGTAATGTCAAGACAAAAATTGATACATGACACAATGATAGAGTTCCCATAAAGATCAGACCACAGCCAACTCCCAAGTTGCTCTTTCCTTTCATTCCAATGCATAGTAGTTGGTTTCTTTTTAAGGGTCCTAAAGTCTCCAGCAGCCGCACTATCCTTGATGTTAGAGCTTTATACATGATTCTTTTCTGGGAAAACTAAGATTTTTTAATTTGGTTTTTGGTCATAATTCTCACTACAAATGTGGCTAAAAGCAGCTATAGACATCTATGTCACAGCCTGAATGTTGTGCTGCCTGAAAATATTCCACACCAAATTAATGATTCCATTGCTTTAAAATTCAGTTTCACTCAAAGTCTCAGTGTGTGAACAAAACGGAGAAAACTTGTCCACAGTAGAACATGGATAGCTGGTATCCAGTTTCCACCTGCGTCTTTGTTCTTATCTGGAATCCCACAAGCACAGATTTTCCTTTTGTTTTATCAGCCTTCTAGTCGACAGAACCATCCCTTCTAGAGGTTTTCTAGTTTGTACCTCTGACACTTTCCAAATTCTGTCTACTAACTAACTCCAAAAACATTTCAACCAGGTAGTCAGGACCTGATCTTTGTGTCAGTTCTCTGTCTTAGGATGAGACTTTCATTTCTATGACAAAATGCCTGAAGACAGCAATTTTAGGGAGGAAAGATTTCTTTTAAGGTAGAGGAACATCTTACTTTACAAAGGCCAGAAAGCATGGAGGAAGAATCCCTGTACTCCAGAGCTTTCTCCCTGTCTGTTTTAGTTCCACTGACCTCTTCCAGTTTACAACATGTTTCTTCTCTTAGTCAGCCTTTTTTTCCCCTGCTTACAGATCTCTAGAAGTGGGCTGAGAGGCATACTGGAACTGGTCACCTTGGAGCTTCTCAGCCCAATCATTCAACATTACATGTCTCCTAATAACTCTCTGGGAGTAAGACCTTAAGGAAATATGCACATTAGTCCTTTTGGTTGCCTCTATTACATACTTAAACCTGCTATGTGTGTATGTTTTTATCCATATATTTATTTATTTAATTTCCATGTACCTCTAACAATAGAAAAAAACTTATTGAGAAAATAGCTCAGTGTTGCCCATGTAAGATTATATGAGTCTCCCAATGGAGCCATAGTACAGTATCACAGACTGAGTAGATTAAGAAACAAGCATATGAATAAAAAATATAACAAAGAAAATTCCCCACAGACATATCTATACCTTGGGCTGAGAAGCACCACTACCTTGGTGATTAGACCAACTTCTAATGTGCCTGCCAGCCCATTTCTAGAGATTTATAAGTGGATTAAAAAGGTGACCGAGAGGAGAACCATCTCATTAATGGAGAAGGTCAGTGGAGCTAAATTGGACAGGGAGAAAGCTCGGGAGTACAGGAATTCTTGCTTCAAGCTTTCTGGCCTTTTTAAGGTAAATGCTCCTCTACCTTAAAAGAAATCTTTCCTCCTTAAAGTTTCTGTCTTTAGGCATTTTGTCACATAAATGAAAGTCTGATTCTATGATAGGAAATTGGTATGAGGATCACAGTTGATTTAGTTGATTCAGAGGTATTCAAACTGATAACCAAGATTAGCCATCACAATAAATATTTATTTTTTGCAGTTACTTAAAGCCTAGCAACAATGTATCTTTAATTTCTGATTAAATTATATGTTCTTCCTAAGTTTCATAATGTTTTCTGTATTAGATATAGCTTAAATATTTATATAGTTTAATATTTATATATACTCCATATACTCTATAGATACATTTGTTGTTGTTCTTTTTTTAAAGATTTATTTATTATATGTAAGTACACTGTAGCTGTCTTCAGACACACCAGAAGAGGGCATCAGATCTCATTACGGATGGTTGTGAGCCACCATGTGGTTGCTGGGATTTGAGCTCAGGACCTTTAGGAAAGCAGTCATTGCTCTTAACCACTGAGCCATCTCTCCAGCCCCCGTTGTTGTTCTTTTGAGACATGGTCTTACTTTATAGCCCTGGCTGTCCTGGAACTTACTATATAGACTAGGCCTCCAACTAGATATCTCTATCTCTGCCTCCCTCTGGCTGGTGTTAAAGCCAAAATGAGGTTGAGGTTCGGTCAGATTGCCCCTAAGACAAGGAGATCCTCACAGATAACAACTGATGCTTTGTAACCTTGCTTCTCAATTTAAAACTATTGGTTGAATAAAGATACTGTACTGGCTAGTTTTGTGTGTCAACTTGACACAGGCTGGAGTTATCACAGAGAAGAGAGCTTCAGTTAGGGAAGTGCCTCCATGAGATTCAGCTGTAGGGCATTTTCTCAATTCATGATCAAGTGGGGAGGGCCCCTTGTGGGTGGTACCACCTTTTGTCTGGTGTTCTTGGGTTCTATAAGAGAGCAAGCTGAGCAAACCAGAGCAAGCCAGTAAGGAACATCTCTCCATGGCCTCTGCATCAGCTCCTGCTTCCTGGCCTGCTTGAGTTCTAGTCCTGACTTCCTTTAGTGATGAACTGCAATGTGGAAGTGTAAGCTCAATAAACCCTTTCCTCTCCAACTTGCTTCTTGGTTATGATGTTGGTGCAGGAATAGAAACCCTGACTAAGACAGATACCTACAGCCTATAACTGGGCAGATGAGAGGTAGGTGGAGCTTTGGTTCCCAAGCCTGGGGGTCTGAGAAAGGACCATGAGAAAGTGAGAGGGAGAGAAGGTGCAAAGAGAAGATGCCATTGGGGTAAGTGCATCACGAAAACATGGCCGTGAGGGCTGGCCGATTGGAGCAAGAGCTGCCCAGCTGGAACATGGCAAGTTATAACTCAGGGTTACCAATAGGAAAATAGATAGTAATAGCTTAGAGGATTAATATCTGCTCAGCTCTAGTGTTTTAAAGGCATATCCACATATAATAAAAGCAATACCATGCATACACATAATAAAATAAATCTTAAGAGAAAAATAGATCAAATATGTGGAGACTGCAAGTTTGTCACAGTTAGGGTTTCTATTGCTGCAATGAAACACCATGACCAAAAAGCAAGTTGTGGAGAAAGTGTCTATTTGGCTTCCACTTCTACTCTGTTGTTCATCATTGAAGGAAGTTAGGGCAGGAACTCAAACAGGGCAGGAACCTAGAGGCAGGAACTGATGCAGAGACCATGGAGGAAGGCTGATTATTGTCTTGTTTCTAGTGGTTGCTCAGCCTGCTTTCTTGTAGAATACAGGACTACCAGCCTAGAGATGGAACCATCTGAACTGTGCTTGGTCCTCCCCTATTAACCACGAATTAAGAAAATGCCTTACAACTGGATCTTTTGGAGGCATCTTCTCTATTGAGGTTCCCTCCTTTCAGATAACTTTAATTTGTATGTCAAGTTGAGACTAGCCCGCACAAATTTCAAGGACAAGTTTCCAATTTCCTTGCTTTTCACAAGGCTACCAAGGGGGAACATTTCCTCCGTTTCTTCATATTCCTGGTACTTCTTTCTCCCACTCTTCCTATTTTTCCTTCTTTGGTGAGCGCTCACTCAGTAAAACACTTTCTTCTAGAACTCACTCTGTAGCCCAAGCTGGTTTTGAACCCATGAGCAAGTCTCCTATCTCAACTTCCTTAGTGTTGGGGTTACAGGATTGAGACTCCACTCCTAGGTACTCCTTTTTAATAAGGATACCAGTCTTAATTGGATTAAGCCTTTTCTGGTTTGGTTAGGAAATATCTCCACAGAAGACTTGCTTATTGAAAGCTCAAGGAAACCAAGAGGGCTCTTCCTCTATCATCTGATTAATTCCTTGATGGACTGATGATATCATTGGTTATGGGAAGTTGAAGGTGGAGCCTGAGTGTGAGGTAGGGCCCTGGGGGAATGCCCTGGAAGAGTGAACCTTACTTAACCCAACCCCCTTCCTCTTATTGCTCTTGCTGGTTTCCTGGCCACTGTGGGGCAAACAGCTTTGCTCCTCTCCCTGCAGTTTAGGCACAGAAGAAGGCATGACCTAATGGACTGAAACCTCTAAGACCAGGAGAAGGAAAATCCTCTTAATTTGTTTCCTCACTAGGAACAAATTAAGAAAAAAACAGGAAGGGAAATTTTGATTAAAACAGAGTTCAGTCCTGTGACCTCTTACCTTCTTTCACTGTGGTCTTTATAGTGCTTTTTGTCAGGATATTTTATCACAGCAAGAGAAATGAAACCAGAACAATAAATTTATCTTAAAAGAAAAGTTAGATCATTAGCAAGGAATAAAGAGGGTCTTGCTATTTATAAATAGCAACCACAAGCTGAATCAAGAAATAAAATGTTTTGCTAAATTTTCCTCCTCTATGATTTGACAAAAGGCTTGCTCTTGCTGTATGCCAGACAGCCTGGGCACTTTATAAAAACATAATCTTGTATTTTCTTTACAACTTTCCAATAGTTAACATGTTTCTCTTGTTTATAGAGGAACAAATTAAGGCCCAGAGAAGGAAACTGCTGTTTGGTTTCCACCCTGGGACAAGGGGCTGAGGTGCATATTCAAACAACAACAACAACAACAACAACAACAAACTGATTAAACTTCTCTTTTTCTTTTTTCTGTTTTAAAGATTTATTTATTTATTTCATGTATGTGGGTACTCTGTCTCTATTTTCAGACACACCAGAAGAGGGTATTGGATCCCATTACAGGTGGTTGTGAGCCACCACGTGGTTGCTGGGAATTGAACCCTAGACCTCTGGAAGAGCAGTCAGTGCTCTTAACTGACAGTGCCAACCCTCCAGCCCCTGTGGTGCATGTTTACATATCAAAGCATACTCCGCCTCCAGGTTCTCCCAGTGTCCCTCAGTCCCTACCTTGAATATCCTGTCCCCAACCTTAAACTTTCCAGCCAAGGTTCTGGGCTGCCTTTCCCCAAGATGCTCTTCACCTATAATCCAGACATTTTGCTCTTTCCCCCTCTCCCCCTCTCCCTCTCCTGTTCTCCCTCTCTCTCCCTTTCTCCCACTCTCTCCCCATCTCATCCCCGTCCCTCTCCGCCCTCTCCCCCTCATCCTCTGTCTCTTCCTTTTCCTCCTCTTCTTCCCTCTCCTTCTCTCTCCCCCTCTCTCTTCTTCCTCTTCTTTCTCTTTGCACTTCCTTTCTTTCTTTGTGTTCCCACTTCTCCCACTTCTTTTTCCCCATGGTAACATCCCTGGCCTCAACCCGGGGGGGGGGGGGGCAGTGAACTCCCCAGAGAGCAGCTTCCCAACAACCTTGCCTTCAATCTAATCTAATCTGTCTCGATTTGGCTCATTTCACTGTTAGAGAAATAACCTATCACTTGCTTCTAGACCTTTAATGACCAAGTGGAATCTTACATCTATAGATTCAATGGTGAAAGTCCTAGTTATCTCTCAGTCCGTATTCTCAGCATGAAAATTCCACTCGTGTCAAATCAAAACAAAGCTATTTCTGATTCCAAGCATCAAGAGTTTGGCCAATGCCTCAGTCCAGGCTCCTGGACATGTCAGTAGTGGGTTTTGTTGGAGAAGAAAGCACTGGATGGGTAGACACATGGGTCAGGACCACTTCAGGGACTTGGCCCTTCGTTGTGGGCCTCCTAGGAACTCTTTGCAATTAGATGTCCCTTCCTAGCAGGTAGCAGGGGGCAGAGTGATAGGGAAAGTGTTAATTTAAGGGGGTGGTGGGAGTTCCGGGAGCCTAGGTAGGAGCCAAGGAAGAACCAAATTCACAGAAGTGAAGTCAGTTCCAAGTGTCTAAAACCACGTGTGTTTTAACCTCGGTCATACATATAAAAATGTTTTCATTGTGTCTTTGGTGATTTGTTTATGCCAAAATGACTCAGATAATAATAGAGATATATCATTATCATGATGTGAAAACACCAAGTACTCACTTTCTTCCCTGTGGCCCTAAGTTTACACCTGAAGATAAGAAGAGGGGACTTTCTTTTTGTTCGCTTAGCTCAGCTGAGTGCCAGGCTGTACTGACAGTCCCGTCGAAAACAGACAAGGTCACCCAAGCCATGCCCAGCCGACCCTCAGCCTTGAAACCAGAGTAAGAAGAGGCAGCCATGGAGGGCCTTGGAGGTCCAGCCAGCCAGTGGTCTGGGTGGCTGACCCCTGAGCGGTGCTTGTCTTTGCTACCGTCCCCAAGGCTGTGTTGGAAAGGCGCCCTGGCATTCACTGGGCCATTTGTGCCCTCCCAGCGCAGCTAGTGGCTCTTGCAGTCAGCAGGGGACTAGGACCTGGCAGCCCTGGCTTTAAAAGTAGTTTTGTGCAAATGAGCCTCTCCCAAAGGCAGTCTTTGAGCCTGGTGCCCACAAATTTTCAGACCCGGGAGAAACGCTGGCGGGATTAAGCTCTTCAGGGGTTGGGAGCTGGGGGTGGGGTGTGTTTATATTTTCTTCGCATCCTTTTCGGATGGGGGGCGGACTGGGAGGAGGAGGGGCCGAGGAGGGAGAATCTTCATTTATATGCTAATAGTTGCCCTCACCCAGGCTAAACTGGGCGAACTATTTCATGGGAAACTGACAATTTTTGTCAGCCAGGCTGCGCCTTCACATCTCAATGGGCCAATAATCTTGATTAGCAAAACAATTGGGGCCTTAGGTTCTCGCTCAGGTTACACTGGGCTAGTTTGAGCAGAGCTGGGGCCTGGGAGATGGAACTCATTGTCCCGAGCCAGGAGTTTAGGCAAATGAAGGGGACCACTGAGCTGGGGGAGGGAGGTAATGGACAAAAGGGGTTAATTTGATTGACCGAATCTTCATCGTTTTATAACAATCATTTACTTAGCAAGTAATTCGAAAGAAACCAGTGGCGCCGACAGGAAATTAGAGGCTGTATCTGTGTGCCCCAGATGTGTGGGAATTTGAGCTGCCTCCTCCTGCCACTTAGCTAACCCGTGGGGGAAAACGGAAAAAAAAAAATCCTCAACCCCTTAGGGCCCTAATTACCACGTGCAGAATAAGTAAAAATACTCTCTCTCTCTCTCTCTCTCTCTCTCTCTCTCTCTCTCTCTCTCTCTCCACCTACAAACAGTCACTGCAGGCCACATCATGGCCAGCACCTTTCTCCGAGGATTGGTTTTCGGTTTTCATTATTAGTTCAGATTGCTAATTGATGCTGGACGAGATGCGGGTGTTGCCCTTCGAGGAACTCCTAAGCCTCAGAGAGCAGCAGAGGCGCGATTTTCGGTGCGACCTGCTGGCCCTCTTTCGTGTTTGTACACACGCGGTGGGAAGGGCTGTTTCTGTCTCTGCACTAGGGTTGGATTTCGTCCCCACCCGCGGGGTGGGACCGCCCCCACGCTGCGGCTGCGACAAAACTGCAGTTCAACATAGCAGGGTTAATTTATTGGAAATTAACTTTTGAAAGAGTGATGAACTGACTACAGGTGACCACAATGGTACAGAAGGTCCTGTGGACCCGTCGCGGAGCTGCACGCTTTCTCCCGGTTTCAGTTTGGAGCTTTGGTCGCACTTAGCAGCTGACCTCCAACCTCACTGCCTTTTTTAAATGCTTCTGTGTACCGTGTGTGTGTGTGTGTGTGTGTGTGTGTGTGTACCATGAAATTTCAGAGCTGGGAAGGTGGTGGTTGAAGGAGTAAGCAGGATGATGAAGTAGTCAATGAAGGAGTCAGTGAACACGGACATGGTATAGAATAGAGTTTATTCAGAATAGGGGATGGGAGTTAGTGGGAGAGAGAGAGAGAGAGAGAGAGAGAGAGAGAGAGAGAGAGGAGGCCGGCCATGACCACGTGGAAGGGGGGGGAAGAGCCCCAGGGGCAGAGAGGTGAGAGTATGTGGGAGAGCGGTGAGCAAAGAGAGAGAGGAGGGGCAAGTAGCCCCTCTTATAGTGGGCCAGATCTCTGGGGCGGGGCATACCTGGCTATTGCCAGGTAGGTGTGGGGTGGAGCTTACACAAAACCCCAACAGTGGTGGCAGTGGTGTTGAGTGTGGATGGGGTCGTCCCACCCACTTGCCTCCTGTCCTGCCCACCCTCACTGCAATCCCCTGACTCCCATCTCAGAAACCGAATGCCCTTAGCACCTACCACAACCTACCTCCCTAACAGGAAACTCATCACTTCTTTAAATATTTTGGTCCCTTCTCCTCTGAAAGTTCTCTAAGAGACACATCTTTAGTGGCTCAGATTAAGTCAGTCTAACTCAGTGGTCCTTACCTTCAAATTAGACCACCCCACCCAGTGTCAGAATGGACCCAAATTCTGTGTTTCTGGAGAAGACACTGTTACTGCTTTAGGTTAAAATGAATCGCACAGATTCTTGTTTTGAACACATGGTCCCCAGCCGGCCTTGCCCTTTTGCAAAGTTCTGGAACCTTTGGATATTTAGTTCCACTTTGGATAGCTAGGAGGACTAGTTGGGTAGAGCAGGTCACGAGGGTTGAGGATATTGTTTATTACTCACAAAGTCACTTCCGGGCTGCTCTCTCAGCTCCCTAATACACTGATATGAACAGCAGTCCTTGTTAGATCATAAGCAGGGGAAAATCTAACCTTTATTAGGCAGGACCCTGTTTATTGGGGTCATCTCAGATCTCACCCTCGCGGATGAGATCACCAAACGGTTGGATGAGAGAAAAGCCCCACAGGAAGCTGTCTGCAACCTTTATAGGGGAGAAAAAGACTCTGGTAGCATACAAAACAAAACAAAAAACAAGCAACCAACCAAACAAACAAAGCCACTGGGAAGTGCAATCTTTGAGCAGGAAGCTTTCTATCTTTCATGTCCTCTAATCTAACAGTGCTCTGTGCCTGGGACCAAGCACACACGAGCTGAGCTCTGAAACCCTGAGTGAAAATCAGTCTCTCTTTCCTTAAATTCTGACAACCATAGTAAGGAAAACAGAAAGGAAAAGGGGGCTCAGGCATCAGGATTGTTTTGTAAGTAAGCATCTCAGTTCAGTGGCAACTGGACACTGCCCTGAAGCCCTCAGAATGTGGAAGATACGCCACTTAGGATAAAATACAGCACCCAGTTAAATTTAACTTTGGGACTAACAATCATAGAGACTTTTTGCTTTCAATTCCTGTTTGGTACACATTTAAAATAATCAATCAATCAATCAATCAAATTGAAATTCAAATACAAGTGTCAGCCAGGCAGTGGTGACACATGCCTTTAATTTAATCCCAGCACTTGAGAGGCAGAGACAGGCAGAATTCTGAGTTCTAGGCCAGCCTGGTCTACAGAGTGAGTTCCAGGACAGTCAGGGCTATACAGAGAAACCCTGTCTTGAAAAACAAAACACAAAACAAAACAAAAGCCACAACTGTCCTTTGGCTGTGTTTACTAAGTCTGGTGTGTTGACATACACACAAGACGTTTCTCTCCATGCCGAATTCTTCCTAACAGAGTTCCAAAACCTAAGCCAGTGGAGGAATTGAAGTTGGACACTTTCTGAGCCTGGCTTCAATGACTGTCCCCTCAGATTTGGCCACCATCTTGCTTCAAATTCTTTCTTCCTTGTTCCTGGCTTCAGCTTTTCCTAGTGTTAGAAAATCAGGGAGGTTAGGGTAATACCAACAACAGATGTGGGCAAAGCCTGTGACCTACGGCTTTTCCTTGGTTGGTTACTACTGTGTTGTCGTGTTTCCCTGCTTCACAGTAGGGCACATGGCCTGGCTGTCCAGTGTGAGTTTTAACATGGAGGATGTCCAGAGGTTTGGGAATTAATCCAACAATAGACAGAGTAACAGGAGGAAAACACTCGCGATTGATGAGAACATGTGCACAAACTGATTGTTGAGATGCAAGGGGTTCATGTGCCTAACTTACAGGGGATATGGAGGGGGAGCAGAAGGCAGAAGGCAAAAGATGCTTTGGAAAAACATAAAGGAGCCTGTAGAAGAACAGCTGGAGGGATGGCACGTTGATGTCTGTCTGCACGTAGGAGCAGCTTTTCTTTCCTGAGAAGCCAAGTTTACAGCTGTTCCAGAGAATGGAATTTGATGGCAATTGAGTAGCTATATGGATTCTCCTCCTCAGAATCACAGCACCTCCCCTATCTCCTGAATGAGAACCTGCTGGATAGCTAGATCCCCAGGCTCCTATTCCCCACCACAAATCATGAGGAACACTGTCCCAAGTGTAGCTGCCAACAGAGGGTCTCTCCTGTCTTTGGATAGGGCTTACTTCTGAAGCATAAGGCACCTGTGTGCCACACAGCCCCTGTGGGTACGTCTTGGTCTCTTAGAAGAGGTAAGCATTCTGAGTCACATCTTCGAGGAGATAAGAAGAACTAGATGCCTTCCTTGTTTTCCTGTTGCCGTAACAATATGTCATGGCCTAGGTCTTTGATAACTAACAGGGATCCTATGGAGGTTGGGAGGGCCAAGTCCAAAACACCAGGAGATTCAGCAACGTGGGAAAGCTTGACTTTGTTTCCAAGATGTTCCCATGTCTTCTGAAAGGGATGAATCAATGTCGCTCCACAGTGACAGGGACACAAGACTCAGGCAGCTTTCTGAAGATTCTTTTACATATATATATATATATATATTACACTGTAGCTATCCTCAGATACCCTGGAAGAAGAATCAGATCTCATTACGGATGGTTGTGAGCCATCATGTGGTTACTGGGACTTGAACCTACGGCCTTCAGAAGAGCAGTCGGCACTCTTAACCACTGAGCCACCTCTCCAGCCCCTGAAGATTCTTTTATAGGATGAGTTCCAACCCAAGAGTGGTGCCTTCATAACTTAGTAACTTCTGAAGGGCCCCATCCAGTCTTAAGACCATCATCACCTTAAAGGTCAAGTTCCCACAAGGGAGTTTGTAAGAGAAAATTGTAGCAACAAGAATGCACGAGGCAGACACAGGAAGCAGAAGTCGAGCCTGACATTGACCCTGATGTTGTAAGCATGAACTGCTTGGAGAGTTCTGCCCACATGGCTGCTGATGCTTCTAGGAAACAAGGAAGCGGGATGACCCCTGGTCAGCTGGTGCAGCTAACGAGAACTCTGCACAGTGAAGATCTGCCAGACAGCCTTAGCCGTGATCCTCTCTGTGCCTTCCTCTTCCCTGTATGCTTTGCAATACAAGCAGGAGTGTGCTGCCATCCAGAGTCTTCAACACTGTGGAGTAGTTTCCCTTCACCTTGGTTCAGGTCGGTGTCAGGCAGGGACAGCCATCTGAGAGATATGGTCTCAGAGCCAGAGATGCAACCTATGCAACCCCTCACCCCACATAGGATTCCTCAGTTTAATAATGTTGCTAGCTCATTTCATTGTGAAATGTGATTTCCTCAAGGCGTTTGAACACTTTCCCTGTTATCTCCTGAAAAAATAAAAAAAAAAACAAAAAACAAAAAACGGACTCTTTCTCATTTCCCCAGAAGTGGAGTTCAGATGTTAAGAACTAGGAAGGTCCCTAAAGTGTATTTGCATATAATTTACATTCATGCTTTATAAGCCCCTGCTTCAAGGTAGAGGAACTAACACATCATTCTTTTCAAAAGGGAGCTTCCTTTTTTAATTAGCCGAGTTCAGTACGTTTGACTGTTTCATATCTGAAGGCCAGAGTAAGTACAAATTGCAAATTGTCATATTTCAGATCAACATATTGACTGAACGTAAGCTTTCCTTTGTTTTATTTTGTACTTCGTCAGATTCAAACCTGACTGTTCGAACAGTAGAGATCTATAAAAGTAGAGACTCTAGAAGTCATTTGCTTCAGGGGATATCAACAAAGTTTCTTTTTTGGATTTAACCCTGGGCAAGGGAATGAGGATTATACTGAGAAGAATCTGACGCTGGGTCTTAGTTTAGTAGAAGAGATAGAAATACTGTGATTGGTCAGTGAGGTCTGCACAGGGCAGCCATGTTGAAGTGGCAGCACCACACCAGGTATCAGTAGCACAGTTAGGCTCATTCCTCATTTTGCAGACGAGAAAGCCACCTGCCAGTGAATGAGAACAGCTGAAAGTCCACTGCTGAGCCAAGATGTTTTGTTTTGCCCTCCACTTCAGTTCCAGTGCTATTTCTATGCTATAACAAAAGGTCTCCAATACCTAGTCATACTGTCTACAACAGGTGAACACACAGGTTAATTGATTCTGTAGACACTGTCTCATTTTACGTATTTAAACATAGGTAGAGAGCAGTTTTCAGTTGCTAGTTTTCATTTCCCTTTTATTGAAAATATTTTTTCTCATATGATATATTCCAGTTATGAATTTTCCTCCCTCTATTCTCCCCGCTTTCTTCCCACCTACTCTAAATTTGTTGAGTGGAACAGAGTAATGATTCATATACTTATCAGCAAAGTGGGTCATAGAGGAAAAGTTCAGGAACATAGCTAGGACAGTTCTGGACTGGTGGTTTTTAAAGGTACAGATTTATGAATGAATGAGCTATAATTATTTTAATACAAAATGGCACTCTGAGTTCCTAACAGCTGGCTTAAAATTGTTATCAATGCAAGGGTAAGAGGACCAAGAAGAAGAGTCTACTGCTCAGAATGTAACTGTTTTCCTTTCTGAGAAAATATCCCCAAGAGAGATGTTAAAATGCAGACATGTCCTATTTGTTCAGGGTATGTCGTGTAGTTTGCTCTTGTTCTCTTGAAGAAAGATTCATTTATTTTTACTTGTATTTCATATGTATGAATGTTTTGCCTGAGTGTATGCATATGTATTGTGTGTATGCCTGGTACCTACAGAGACCAGAAGAGCCATCAGACTTGAGTTACAGACAGTTGTGAGCCACCAGGGGTGTGTTGGGAACTGAACCTTGGTCCTACAGAAGAGTGATAAGTACTCTTAGCCACCAAACCTTCTCTCCAGCTTCTTGCCTTTGTATTTGAGACAAAGCCTCCCCGTAGCCCATGCTGGCTTCAAAGTCATGCTGCTCGGCCTTCTTTCCAAATCTTGGCCCTTCAGAGGTGTGCTGCTGTGTCTATGCAGTTACTTTACACAAAAAAACAAAAACAAAACAAAATAAGACCCCCAACAATAACAAAAAACCAAAACAACAACAAAAACCAAGCTGCTATTTGTGTGCAATACAGATCTAAGGAACGCACAGAAAAAAATGTCAACACAGGATGATGTGTCAGTTCCCTACTTAGTGAGCTAATCATTTATTTGCTAGTGTGTAGATCCTCTGAGGACACAAAACACCTTTATGGGCTAAAAACATCTATAGCTATTTTGCCCAAGGTTGGAAGTATGGAAGAAACCAAAATTATTTTTCTCATAAAATCCTTTTAGACTTGGAAAAGTTTTGGACAGTTAAAAACTACATTTCCCTGCTACCTTGCAGCAAGCTGAGAGAGATTCTGAGTGGAAGGGAGACGGGATATGGGCCCCTGATATCACTGAGGTACCATTTTAGTCCTAGGCCATTCAGGAAATAAACTTGTATTTTATTTAAACCATGACATTTGGGGAACTCTTGGCAGAAGGTAGATGTTAGCTCTCTGCTTCTGGGTCAGTGCCCTGTGATTACCATGAGCAGCAGGATCAGAGTCCAGTCACTTCTTGATGTCTACCCCGCATGCCCTATAAGTTAAAACTTTCCATCCACAAGCAAGACTGTTGTCTTTAACCAAGTTTTGTTTTGTTTTGTTTTAACTGCTTGTCCATGGATTCTATTCTATTGGCAAGCCATTGAACTTAGGATAAAGACCAAATTGTTTATCCAATCCTGTAAATACTGAATTTGTCCCAACCTACCTTTCCACACCATTTCTACCATTTTCCATAGCCACTCCCACTGCCTTTCCACAGTCACACCTACTGTCTTTCCACAGTTATTCCTATTATCTTTCTATAGTTATTCCATCATCTTCTATAGCCTCTCCCACCATCTTTCCACAGCCACTCCCACCATTTTCTATAACCACTCCCACCTTCTTTCCACAGCCACTCCCACCTTCTTTCCACAGCCACTCCCACCGTCTTTCCAAGCCACTCCCACCGTCTTTCCAAGCCACTCCCACCATCTTTCCAAGCCACTCCCACTGTCTTCCCATAGCCATTTCCACTGTCTTCCTCCCTTCTTCTCTGCTTTGATTCCTTTCTTAATTACTTCTCATTGATCATCTCCCTGTTGCCACCCCTTTCTTCTTAGTAATGTTGGATTTAAATGTTGGCTCGTTGGAGACCAAACCTGTTGGAGGAAACAGCTGAAGTTTAACTGAATTTTCCCTTCTTTGTGTTCTGTCATCACCATCATCATCATTATTGCCGACATCATCATCATCATCGTCATCATCATCATCATCATCGTCGTAGTCCTCGTCGTCATTGTCGTTGCCTTTGTCATCGTCATCAGCATTGTTCTTGTCATCGTTACTGTCATTCCCCATCTCCTCCTCCCTTCTACCTCCTTTCTTCCCTCTTTCCTCCATCATCTCCTTCTACCCTTCCATTTCTTTATCTTTATTATTTTTTCATAATGATGTCACCATCTGACTGTCAGTTGGCTTACTTCTCCAAGGAGAGTAGCAGGTTCAGGATGATATGGGCTTAGCATCCCACTCACTGTGGCTATGTAAGGGCTATTGAGGTACTCAGTAAATATCCCCCAGTGGAGACTTTGTGTGAGATACAGACTGTTGTCCAAATTAAATAGATAAGGAAGTAGGGAACAGGTTCATGGACTCAGAAAGGTGACTAATTGTCCCAGGTTGGTGATGCTTCATGTGTCATTCTGCATGGGGAGGCTTGACTTTATTTTTCTAGACTAAATCTAGAATTTTTCTTATCTCTCTACACTTCATCAATATAGCCATTAAGACTGTTTATTAATTTATACTGTGAATGTGCTAAAAGGGACGTCTGGTGCTATGACATATATTTGTGAGTGGAAATAGAAGGCAGATAGCAATAAGTAATTATTTTCTTTTTGGACCTTTTTGTATTCAAATTGGAAAAAGAATAACAGGTTTTTGAACTCAGTTTTTGAGTTAGGCTTGCTGGGTAGTGACCATGACACAGAATTTTTGATCTTATCATGAGACCATTCCGTGAAATATAAGACCAGAGATGCCAGGATAAAGGTTTTAAATGAGTTTATTGACAGCTTTCTAAGAGAAGCTAATAGATTTGGTCATGTTCCTGGCCTCCTCGATTGGGGAAAAGGCTTTGCAGCCAGAGCTGTGTTTGGTTATAGATTAATAATCTAAGGTACAAATGGTTCAGAACATTACAAAAAACATAAGCGACAATAGCCAACAAACTAGGGGTTCAAAGGTTTCTGGAATCTGCTGAGTGTTTTCACACAGACATTTTTTGAAAGCCATGATGCAATACAGAGTTTTGAGCTTTGCAAGACAAACAGCAGGTCAATTTCTGCCTCAATATTATTACAAATTGTGCAACCATCTCACAAAAGCCAGGGGAGGAACGTACACAGAAAGGGCAGAGACTGTAGACTGCCAATCAAAGATTAATCCAGTAATTCCTCTGCAGCAAATGTGCCTTGTTCGCCATTGCCCTGATTTGGGAGAACACAGGGCTTTGGGCTCTGTCTCCAGACCCCCATGACTCTGATGGAGTCACATGGCAAGCTGAGCTTCTAGGAGGATTTCAGGTCCCTACGTGCACAGCCAGACAGGGAAGCCTAAGATTGTGATCCCACTACAGTTTGGCCTACAATATCCCACTACAGTTTGAGACTATCCTGGATAATTTGGCAAGATTCAGTCTCAAAAAGCAAAACAACAACAACAACAATAATAATAATAAATGATCTGCAACTTGCTGCTTCTGGGTAGAGTATTTGCCTAGCAGTTGAATGCCCTGGACTCAAATAATCCCCAGTACTTGAGAGAAATAAAGCCATATTACATTGCTTCTTAAAAACTCCAAATGCCTTTATCTGATAGTATACTCTTCCTTGACCTGTGTTCCAGTCTAGTCACACACTTCCTGTGTCCAGGCCTTCAGCCTCATTGGGTAGTTTCATGTTCCTTCAATCTCTAGCTTCCTATCTCAGGACCTTTGGGTCTGCTCTTCCTTCTGCCCAGAATCTTTTTTTCAATTCACTTCCCTAGTACATTTTTAGGGGTTCTACATAATGATGAAGTCCACATGGAATGGCCTCCAACTTTCCATATCTATTTGAACCACGTCTTTCCTCTGTGTACACACGTGGATTCAGACAGTGAATTGCATAATTAGTGGCTCTTATCTACCAACTGCTTAGGGTCTCGGCTTCCATGAGGCAGGTAGCAGAATCAGATCTGTCCATTGCACCCACATACTCAGAGTCCTGAGCGGGCTAACTTCTCCTCAGTCATTTGAAGATGACAGATCAGAGGCAGAGAGTGCGCATCTCAGCAGGATCCTCTCCTTGTCCATTTGTAGTGGGATGACACCATGGAAGGTGGTCTGTCCCAGTCTTTGAAAGCCCTGAAGAAGCATGCAGAGGAGGGATGACAGTTCAGTTACTTAGGGCAATCCTAAGTACAAAGGACCCTCTTTCAATGCAAAGAAATAAGAAGGGGAAAAATCAGCAGAATTCTTGTCCCTTGTAACTGAAGGGGGTGGGGTGGCAGCGTTGAGGTGTGGACTTTTTCTTTCTCTTCTCTGCTTTCCTGTATTCTGTTACCTCTAGAATATCTAGGACTACAGCTTCCAATCCCTTATACCAGCCTGGCTCCTGAGGATAGAGAGTCTCCTTTATCCAATTGTTGTTGGAGCTTGCCCAGAGTTCTCCCTGGCTTGTTTTAATGATGTGAGCTCTTTCAACTGGTCCCTCTAGAGAGAGGGATGCATGGGTTAACTGGCTACAGGTAAGGGACATAGTAGTCTGGGGCCTCAGAGTTGGGGTTAGTCACACTGAGCAGCATGGGCCAAGAAGGACAGATGGTTGATTGACTGGCAAAGGAAATAGCATTGCTTAGCAAAGTCAGAAACTGACTGGTGTTGGAAAGAGAATGGACGGCGGGCCCTCTGCTGTGGGCCAGCCTAATGAAGGAATGGCTTGGCTCTGTGCTTGGACCTGACAGCAAGAATGAGCTGAGTTCTCTGTCCCCACCCCCTCTACAGTCTTTCCAAGCTGACCTCTACAGACACCTCTAGGTAATTGGTCTGGCCTGGAGGTGGTTGGGAGGAGTAGAAGAAGAGAGTTGGGAAGACATTTGGGAAAAGCAAGAAGAAACTTTTTTTTCTCAGCATGAAAGCAGGCCAGAGCATAGCACCAGAGCCCACTGTATCTGGACCCTGAGAAAAGGCAGAGAAGCACTCAAAAGTGCACTCAGGACAAAGTTCTCAGGACATTGGCATCATGTAAATCACCAGAAGCAACAAAATTAAGGACTAAATGGGATTTGACTTATTCACTAGTCTTGTGGTCCCTGGACAAATGAGACAGATCCGTGCTGGGTAGCCATACAATTCAAACCCCATTCTTAGGGGACTTTCCAGTCACGGTCTTTAAGGTCTGTGTTGGCTACTGTTTTGTCAACTTGATGCATGCTAGAGTTTTATGGGAAGAGAGAAATTCACTCGAGAAAAAAAATTCTTTCAAAGACTGGCCGGTAGATAAGTCTGTAGAGCATTCTCTTGATTACTGATTGCTGTGGGATTGTCCAGCTTTGTGTGCAGCGCCACCTTTGGAAAGGTGGCCTTGGGTTACATAAGAAAGCAGGATGAAAGCTGGGCAGTGGTGGTGCACGCCTGTAATCCCAACACTTGGGAGGCAGAGGCAGGCGGATTTCTGAGTTTGAGGCCAGCCTGATCTACAGAGTGAGTTCCAGGACAGCCAGGGCTATACAGAGAAACCCCGTCTTGAAAAGCCGAAAAACAACATCAACAACAACAGCAACAAAACAAAATAAACCAACCAACCAACCAAACAAACAAACAAATAAATAAGCCATGGGGAACAAATCAGTAAGCTTTGAGTTTTCTATGGCCTCTGCTTCAGTTCCTGCCTTCAATGTTTTCCCCAATTTGCCTTCATGATGGACGAAGCAGCAGGGGGAAATGAGCCCTTTTGATGAAACAAGCTTTTTCCTTCCTGGGTTGCTTTTGCTCAGGGCATTTATCATAGCAATAGAAAGCAAAGCAATGCAGGGTCCTGGGACATGATGGTTTTGGTCTATGATACATGTTAGTTGAGGTTACTGGGTGGGCTTATAGAGAGATGAAAGCCAGCTTGTGATTTTTTAAGGACAAAATTCTCATTTGATTATTGCTTCTTTGGAGACATAGTGTCTTCAGGCTAGGGTCTTAGCCTTTCAGACATTGTAGAAAATGGCTGTCACTGTGGCATGTGATAAAGCAGAACCATGTTGCATCTTTTCACACCTCCATTTTGTTAATCTGTTAGGAGCCTTTTGGGGATGGTAGAATGGTATCAGGTGAAACACGTCTTTATTTTTTTTAATCCATCAAAACTCTCTCCTTTTATAGCATACTTTAAAAGTTGTTTGGGTAGTGAATCTTTGAAGAATGTTCTATGGTAATTTGTGGAAAGTCTATTAAGGAAGTTTGTTGGGTGTCTCCTTTGCTCTGGCACTCACTGTCCGTTCTGAAATGTGTGTAAGGACACTGTGTCTGGCGCCGTCCTTGGGAAGAAGACTCTAGGAAGCTTCCCTGGGGAACTCAGAAGGCAAGAGGCATGTACTGTAGTTGTAAACATTTGGTTTCTGTTGGCCTGTGGTGGCCACGCATTGTCCAACTCTGATGGCATTTAGTGACGGAAGTCAAGAAAAGCTTAGTACACAGGACTTCGAGGAAAAGGGAGACTCTGGAGAAGGACCAGCCATTGAGTCTCTGAATTCAGTCTTGGCAAAGCGAGACTCAAGTTTGCCAAGAACACACTGAAGAGATGTTTCTTACTTCGTATTCAAACAGAGCTATAGAATGCTGACAAGCGGGACATTGTTTGTAGAAGAATCACAGACCACAAGCGTGACTATAAGAGATAACTTTAAGGTCTGTCTAGTCCAAAGCTGTCTCATTTTACAGCAACAGCACTGAGGGCTGAGAGGAGATGGCCTGGCCAAGGTGGCACAGCCAGGGAAGCAGTCAGGGCTGAGGCTCTGGCCTGGGAGCGGCTGTTATTTAATCCCATCTCCATGGCTGTGATCAAAGGACACAGTTTCTCTCACACATAAAGCAATAACCTGGCCTTAATAAAAAGTTGGGTAGGTGGCTAATGAACTATGTCTACCATGAAGCGGGTATCCTTCGTCAACCGCCAAGCCCTGTTCGTGCATAAGCTTTTATGTCTGTGTGACAAGCACTCATTTGAATGCACAACCGAGCGCACAGACCCCTGTGGAAAAATCATTAACTGAGCTGTGGTGGGGCCCACAGGTGGCCAGACCACATGTCTGTGGCGCTGCTGGAAGTGATGGAGAGTCTGAAAGCTCACTTCCCACCATGAGCGCCTGTCTCAGGCATGTGAACTTGGGTCCCACCTATGAAGTGCAGAAAAAATCTGCATGAGCCTGTAGACTACCCTCTGTCTGCTGGGCACTGTCTCTCTCCCTCTCTTCCCCCAGCATCTGCGTTCATAGGTCTGTTTGGGCATGGGCACACACTCACATGCGTTGAGAAGTACAGATGTCTGCATTTTATTTTCAGAGCCTTACTAGTACACTCAACCCTTCCTTCCTCCTTTGTTTTTGCCTTTGTCTTTTTGTTTTGTTTTGTTTTGTTTGTTTTTTTGGCTTTCTTGATTCTTTCTCCTACCCTCCTCTTTTTTTCCAGATGCCTTCCTTTCTTTGGCAGGATATTGATATGGAGTCCAGAAGAGCTTTAAACTTGTAATTCTCTTGCCTTAGTCCCTTGAGTACTCAAGGGTACACACACACACACACACCCCTCTATCTATCTATCTATCTATCTATCTATCTATCTATCTATCTATCTATCTGTCTGTCTGTCTGTCTATCTATCTATCCATCTATATCTTCTGCTCTGAACTGGGTCTTGGGTTTTATTGGATCTGATAAATCACACTGCAAACCAATGTATCCAAACAAAGTTAGAAATACACTACGACGTATGTGATAATAGACTTGTATTTTTCTTACGTTTTGTGGCACTGGCTATCTAACCTAGGGTTGGGCAAGCATTTTATACTTGCTGTCCATGTCCAGCCTGACAAAGGGGTCTAAGGAAGAAAAGGGGTCCTCAAAAGAAGTGTTGTTAGACAATGTGGAGAGAAGACAAGCCCTGGTCTGGCTTAAATTCTTGTGCCTCATGACCTCGGGCACACATAGTTTATGTGTGCAGGGAGAAGTTCCCTTTGCCCCTTTTCCATCAGTGGAGAGGGCCTTTCCCCATGTGGGTCTCAAAGACACAAAGCACCTCAGGTCCAGTTCAGTTACACGGCTCCACCAGCCCAAGGAACCTCTTGAAAATCCAAGTCCAGGCTTAGAATTTCTCTCCCAACTCTGAAAGTTCAGAAGGAAGCCTGCCGCCAACCAGAGCCCAGGGTCCTGATTCTTTCTGCCCTAATTTTGCACCAGTGTCAAGCTCCTAACCTTCTGAACGCACAAAGAGGTTTTTATTTTAAGTCCACGGCACAAACGACCTCTTCAGATTCATAATGAGGCACGCATTGAATGGAACAAAGCTCAAGGTGAGTCATTCATTAATCATAAACAAAACAGGCCCTGATCAAGGACACATAAGCGCACACTGTAAAAAAAGAGGCCAATTGCCCAATCCCTTTATTTAATATTAACTACATTATGTTTCTCATGTGAGTCTCGAGAAGGTGATTTTTCTCACTTTTTTTTTGTAGGCGGTCCAGTGTGAATAGATAATGACTTCCCCCAGTGTTGTTTTCCCTGAAGGTTTGCTGTGTTCAACAAGACACTATCAGGTCTGGCCTCTTGTGTGGAGGTGGGGTAGAAGGGGCCTTGGGCCCGGAGCCGGAGACTTCGAGCCGGAATCCGCCAAGCATGAAAACCAGCCACCAACAAGAGTATTACAAATGACACGAATAATATTTGCGATTAATAACAGCTAACCAGAGTCTCATGATCTGAGAAATGCATGATTACTTTATTACAGATATCTGATATGTTAATTATCTTCAAAAATTTCACCACTGTTCTCTGCTTTGGCAGAAATTTGAGCAGGGGAAGAGGAAATTTGAACGTTTATGTAAGTTGGAAACAAAGCATTTGGGAGATTGGACTTTAGGAGACCTGGGAATGGTATTTGGTATTCGATTCTGTCGGACAAGAAGGAAATTAAATCACAAGAATAGAAATCAGGGCAAAGACTGAAATTCGAGTCTAGGAGAACTTGGCTGTCATCAGCACACCTTTACCTTTCTGCATCAAAATGCTCTGGGTGCTGATGTGGGAGGGGTAAACGGATGAGAGACTGGCAACATCTGCTGAGGTGCCAGTCAAGAGGCCCACATTACCGATTGCCTAAGACCAAGCCTGCTGGAGGGATTTTCTCCTTATCCCCAGGGAAGCTTTCCCACACTAGTTCTTTTCCCAGGCAAGCTGTCACTGAAACATCCCGTAGCATCGCCACTCAGGGAGAGGAGGTCACCCAACTGCTGATACCTATAGGAAGACTGAGTCAGTAGACATCAGAGATCCCAAAGGATGGTGAATTCCTGCTTGCAGGAAGCCAGCCTTTTGGCTGTGGCGACAGGGAACTGACAGCATTGTGCTAGCCACTTAGCTACTGCTATTCTCTCCGAGGAATCTTCTAGAAGTTTACAGCTCAAGGGTGGCAAACAGAATAGGCTTAAAGTATTTCTCAGATTGTCAGTCAGTATGGCAGACTTTCTGGAAGGGAAGAACCTATCCTTGTTCCTGATTCTTCAGCTGGACTGCCAGGGTGTCCTTCCTGTTTCTCTTGTCTGCCTGCTCAATGGGTCAGGTCATCTTTGTCTGTTAGATCTTTGGAGAAAAAGAAAGGAAAGTCATACACAGGGAGGTTGCTGGGGGGATAGTGATCCAGGTGGGCTTGGAATCCCCAGGGATACATAACCTTAGATTTGTGACACTGCTCCACAGCAGACCAGTGAGCCTGTCACAGCAGAGCAAGAATTCACGCAGACCATTCTACCCGATACAGCGTAAGTCTGTGAAAACAGTCTACAGTGCCACCACTTACCAGTCCATTACTCTGTACTTAGGTGAATTCTAGGGATTCCTGTGAGCTCCAGTGGATGAAGGGAATTTGCATTGAGTCACAGCACTTTTCTGAGCAGGTGCAAGAGGACGGAAACCAGTTTCCAGCACCTCCTGAGGGGCAGCTAGAAGCTTCAAGGGAGTTGCTAAGTGCCTTTGCCAGTTGTTGTCTGCAGTAGCCTGTATGCTATAAGCAGAGTTGATTGAAAAGTTAATCATCAGGCTGGAGGTGCTATCAATAAACAGCAGAGAGATTGATTTGAATTCCTGATAAATTTTTTTCAAAGCCTTAAACCCCAAATACTCGAATTTGTAGAGATAACAAGTCTGGAGGCAATCAAAGATGGGTCGCAGCAAGTTTTTATGAGAATATGCCATCAATATAACATATCAAAAAGAGTGTCTCAGTCCTGCACAAGGGCTTAAGAAAAGAGATTAGGGACCAGAGAGACGGCTCCATGCCCATAAGATGAGGGGGAAAAATCTGTTTCTCCACTGCCCACACGTGCTTGGGCTGGCTATATTATCTTTCTGTCAACAGGTGAAGTGGCTTTATCTATTGAGGAGTAGTAGGGTGCTCACAGTAGCCTGGCTTTGCTCTGGGTGGCCCCCAGACAGTCCCCTTTGCTTTTCCTAAACACTGTTGATGGCATCAACGTCCCTGTATTTCATTTTACAGGTGGGAATTCTGAGGGAAGAGTAATTTGCCCGAGGTTGCACTGCCGGAATTGTGGATTCGGGCGTGAAAGCTCGTGAACCAGCCAGTTGCATTGCTTGAAGACTGTTTCTGACACACTTCTAATCTACAGATGCAGGACGAGGGGAAGTCAAAGGCCTACCCCATCATGGTGTGTGCTTGCCCCACTATCTAACTCTGCTCCAGTGTGTAGCTCGGTGCCTGCTAAGTTTCTACTGCATCTTAACAGAGATGCATTTCAGTTGTGTGTGTGTGTGTGTGTGTGTGTGTGTGTGTGTGTGTGTGAGAGAGAGAGAGAGAGAGAGACAACCTTAGGTGTTTTTCCTCAAGAACCAGCCACTGTTTGCTTGAGACAGGGCTTCTCATCAGCCTGGAAGTCCAGACATCCTTCTATCATTTCTTTTTTCATGATAGCTGGGATTATGATATACATTTTTTAAAGATTTATTTACTTCTTATATGTAACTACACTGTAGCTATCTTCAGACACCCCAGAAGAGGGCATCAGATCTCATTACGGATGGTTGTGAGTCACCATGGAGTTGCTGGGATTTGAATTCAGTACCTTTGGAAAAGCAGTCAGTGCCCTTAACCACTGAGCCATCTCTCCAGCCCCGATAGCTGGGATTTTGAGCATATTCTTGGCATCTTATATGGGGTTTGGGTTCTCATACCTGCAAGGCAGGTGCTTTCCAGATAAGAAGTATCTGCTGGACGAAACATGAACAGATGCATCCCCAGTTGAGGAAACAACAAATTGAGAGCTCAGAATGCCCCTAAAGATGTACCTGATACCAGAAGTGGTAGGGAAAGAAGCAAGGGTGGGTGGAGAGACTTCAGTGAAGCCAAGAAGGGAAACGGAGAAGGATGCTTTAGTAGACACTAGCATCACCCTAGTAGCAACACTGTCATTCATTAGGTCCATTCATTCATTCATTCTTGACTCGATAGATACTCTGCTTTTGAAAATGAATCTTGGTGCATATAGTAGAGCCTGGTTATACACTCAGGGTGCTAGCTAACACAGGAAGGCTAAAAGTTTACAGTCAGCCTGAGATATGGCGTACAATTTCTTGCTCTGCAATAATAGCCAGCTTATAAACTGCTCTTTTGAGATGGCTCAGTTAGTTAAGAGCAGTAGTTACTTTTACAGAGGGCATGGGTTCAGTTCCCAATACAGGCAAAACAATGATGCCATAGAATAAAGATAGATCATTTTATACAAAAAAGAAAGATAGAGAGAAATGAAGGAAGGTAGGAAGAAAAGAAGACAGCTGTTTTCCATGGCGCTGCTTGGACTGCTTTTGGCCTTGACTGTTTTCTGCCCTGTAGTCAGAATGCTTTGATTTCTCTCAAAAGGCTCCAGGCTTTGATTACACCTTGATTAGCCCTGACTAATTTTTCTCCAATGATTCAGAGATGTAAACAAGAACACTTTCCCCCAATTCAGCTTTAGGGCTGGGAACTGCCTGTTCATTGGTCTCTCAGTCCCTCCCCAGGCCTCCCAGTATTCAGCGCCCTGTAGGCACATTGCAATTGATCAATCTCAGTGGCCAATTATTTGGTGGGAATCCCACTTTAAAATTCAAATCTTTTCTTCACACAGGTTGTCTAATATGGAGTAGTTGCTGCTTGGTCCTTCCCAGGAGCCAACTGATTTGAGGGTCTGTCACCTCTCTCTGAATCTGTCTTGCATGGAGCAGAATGGGGTCGGACGGGATTTGAACACTAAGCAGCAGAAGGAGAGAAGGAAGCTTCCCAGTGTGTGGACTAAGAACAGTGCTGCGGATATGTGTGGACTGGACTGGTGTGATCCTGCCCTGCCAATAACCACTACCACGTAGCTAGGGGCAGAGCTGTTGGTGCACTTACCCACTAGTTGGCTGGTTACCCTGGGTGAGATGAACACCAGTTTAGAACCCCTAAACATCCTTTAGTGAGTGCATCTTATCTCCCAGCCCCCCAGCCCCAGGAGAGCTGTCAGGGTTACACATTCCATCTCGCACTTCAGCAGCCTCCAAATCACTCCAGTACAAAAGCAGCCTTTGATTGATTCCTCAGTCACCACACAGGAAAGACACAGCTGTCACGGAGCAGGAGCCCTGAGCAGCAATTAGCAATGGTAAGAAACCTAGAGACCGGGGAGTTTGGGTTCTGGTCTGGAAGCAAAGGAGAGTTCTCCCTGAAAGTGCCCCAAACTGCTTGCAAAGAGGAATGAAATGGACTGGGGGTGGGGAAACAAATAATCTGAATTAAAGGTTTTATGTGCATTACCATTCTTCAAAACAGGCCTCAGAGGGGAGGGAGGTCGGCTCCATTTTCCTGTCAAGGAAACAGAGGGTCAAGCAGGTTAAGCCTTTTGCCCCAAGTCAAATGGAAAGGAAGAGGTGGTACTGGGATTTGAGGACAGATTGTGATTTCTTCTCTACTGTCCTTCCTTCTTGCCTCCTTCCCTTTCCCTTTCAATGCTCCCCCCTCCCTCCCCCCCCCCCCCCCCCCGTGTCCTTACCTCCCCCACCCCCTTTTGAGACAAGGTCTTCTGTAGCTGTGGATGACTTTGAACTTCCGATCTTTCTGTCTCTACCTCCTGAATGCTGGGATTATTTACAGACCAGCTTCACCAAACCTGGGTTAGAGACAGGTCTCTGTCCACACAGTGCACACATACTTTGGGGTCTTCCCTGAATGGTTTATTGCTGTTTGTATTTTTTTTTTTTTGAAGTAGGAAAACTCTTAGTCTTTAACCATCACTAATATATTCAATTATTATTACTGTTATTATTTTTTTAGTTTTTTACCTGGTTGTTTATTATTCTAAGGCTTCCATAGTACACACACTCTCCCACTATGATAGCCTGCTGGATAACTATTGTGTTTTGAAAATATTGACCACAGACCTAGAATTTAACATCGGCATTACACATGTATGTATTTTATAGGTTTCCCATAGATTTATGCAACCTGAGGTTTTTAATAACCAGTGAAGAATTTACTCTGCCATGCCATCCACTCTGTGCTCTGTGGTGATTCTGTCTTGTGCTGAGGTTGGGTCCACTTTCAGACATTCCCAAGCTAATGGTGCTAAGCAGTAAACACTTCTCCATTCCTGAAGGCAGTAATGTCTTCCCCCAGACTCCTTTCCTGTGCCCTTCCTACATCATTTTAAAGAGTTGATGTGGGGCAGTTTCATGAGCTGACTTCCACCGACCTACACCATTCTTAGAATCTCTTTCCTAAGCCAGATAGAGAGACATCAGCAGATACAGAGACCTTGTGATGTCTGCGGTATTTGTTGTATGACCACACCCTTTTAACGCCTCAGTAAAATATTCTAAAATTATGTTTAAAAACAAAAACAAAATGAAAACCATCAAAACAAGACAGCAAGGCTACGGGCTGAGGAGTGACTGTGGAGCGAATTTACTGCCAGGCTGCTTGATCCCAGTGTGCCTCTCTCCTCCCTTCCCTCTGAAAATAATGGGTACAGGAAGATCCTGTCTTCACTGCTAGGCTGTGTTGCTCTGACCATTGCTAATAACTCTCCCTTTCCTTCTCTCATTTCTGAAAAGCCCCAATGAAACTCAACCCAAACTCAAGGCTTTCTTTACTCTCATTTTTTAAAGAAGATGGAAGTATGCTGCCTGGTGTGTTCCACTGACTCTGCCTGAGGTAGCAGTGCTTCAGGGGTTCCCAGGCGTGCCAGCCCCTGGGCTGGGCTTCCGGGCACACGCATGTAAGAGAGCACCTGGAGGGGTCCCAGAGCTGGCGAGTGCACAGCAGTCTAAAGGCTGAACAACTAAGAATCGCCAAGTCAAGTCAGGGAGTGGTCCCTAGGGGGAGTGGGCCCTAGGAAATAAACAGGGTGGATGGTAATATGGGAAGGGAGGGCACCTGGTTTTGGTAGGATGAATAGTTATAGCCTGTTTTCCTTATGTGTGTGTGTGTCTGTGTGTGTGTGTGTGAGAGAGAGAGAGAGAGAGAGAGAGAGAGAGAGAGAGAGAGAGAGAGAGAGAAGAGAGAGAGAAGAGAGGGAGAGAGAGGAGAGAGAGAGAGAGGAGAGAGAGAGAGAAAAGAGGGAGAGAGAGGGGAGAGAGAGAGAGAGAGAGAGAGAGAGAGAGAGAGAGAGAGAGAGAGAGGAGGGGGTGGAGGGTAGGAGATGGGGATGGAGGTTGGGGAGGCAGGGAAGTCCCTGTAGGAGTCTCTCTCAGATTCTGGTTAGAGGGACAGATGTTCTTCTTTTCCTTTTTTGAGGTCTAAATACTGTGTGTGTGTGTGTGTGTGTATGTGTATGTTTCTCAAAAAATTGCTCTGTGCAAACAATCACAACGTATCTAAAATGTTTTCACAGAGAAAACAATTTTCCTCCCTTAACCCCATTGGGAAACATCGGGAAGGGACACACATGCCTTACCTACCCCTGGATCTCTCATCCCCCTTGTGTGGAGGTGAAAGCCCTCTGAGACACTAGGAGTTCTGGCTTGTGAACACTAGGGTATGGTATACACCTAGCTCATCTCTTCCTGCAAAACAGAACCTCGTATTACAGACCTAAACCCCTGCCCTGCCCTCTTCAGATCCATTAGAGCCCTGACAAAGCCGGAAACACCCCAGGCTAGCAAACATGAAAGTAGCTCAGCCCAGTTCCTGCATCCCCAGGAGATTTTGTTACTCTTCCTCAGTATGTATTGTCCCCATGAGTTAAGGGTACTGACTTTAGGTGTCCAGAGAATGGACATAAACCCATCCCTACCTCTACCCCGACCCACCCATAAATCAGCAGAAAGGACCTCAGAAGGCAATGTGTTTGGATCGATTTGACTGATTTCTTCCACCTTCTTTTATTTTCCCTGGGAGTCTCTAGCCCTTTCCCCATGCCCCGCCCCTTTCTTTATCTCTATTATCTTTATCTTTATTTATACACCTAACTTTCACTAGCACTTTGCATTTTACTCTTTATCACACTCCCTGATATGTGGCTTCTTGTCTGCTATGTGGTTGACTTCCATGTTGGCTTAATGCAAAGGCTACAGATTTATTTCTCCTCTCTTCTCCCTTCTCCTCCTGTGGCTCAGAGTTATACCTGGCTACCCTGGGGGTTTTCTTGTAAATGCTAATGAGATTGTCCTCAAGCTTCCTTCTGAGTCCCCTTAAAATCCCTAAGGGTGGACCCTAATTTCCCTGGTAACATCTAGCAAACTTGACAGGACACCTCCATGTTTCTGTTAATGATCTCTTACAGTAAATGGAAAATTAAAGGGAAAACCCCTGAACGGGACAGAGGGAAAGCTTGCTGGCTGTGACTGAAGCTGTTACCAATGGGGAAGTCAGCTCAACCTGAGAGGCCTAGAAAGGCAAGGAAGAAGATCTGCCTTTCTTCTCCAGTTAGGGCTTTAGTGTCCCTAGAAGTCCCAGAGAGTAAAGGGTTAAAGGGCTGGGCAGGAGGCATGGGTGGTGAGGATGCCACCTTCCTGCCCTACTCCCAGACAAGGACACATGGGTTTCTCTATCACCAAGGTCCCTGTGTCCCTCTTGTTTGGTCTACTGGTAGTAGCTAATTTGATCCTCATGCGTGAAGGCTCACCAAGGCTACCTAGTCTACAGGGAAGCCTGTTTTGTCCCCATCTCTTGCTTCCCTTGGCAGAGATGAGTCAGAGGGCACATCACCTCGAGTTCTCAGGTGCTTGCATATCACTGTCATTTGAGGTCCCTCTGCACACAAACCATAAAGTGCAAATATTTGGGATGATGATGCTCATAGTTGACCCGCCAGGATTTCAGGCCCAAGAGCTCTGAAGCAATGGGCTCCCATTGGCTACTTCCACTGTGGTGGACAGATCACTGCTCAGTGTTTTTCTAAGGTAAATCTGGGATAAGAGCCCCAAGTCTCTGTCCTCCATCACCTTGGGCAAGGGAATGGGAGAATCAATTCCAGAGGCTACAGATGGCTGTGGGTCATCAGTGTAGAGGACTCGGGCTACACCCTGCAGGATAGTGATTCTGTGTTGCCTTTCAACTAGTGACAGGTGACCTAACCATGCAAGTTCCAGACCATATTCTTGCCTTTAGACTAGTCTAAAAGGCACTTTGATGGGGCTGGTGACCCTCTCTTTGAGGGCCTGTCCCAGATGGTATGAGAGTTGAGTAGTATTGAGAGATGCCAAGTACCATTCTTCCCCAAGCTATGACAATTAGCACCGCATTGGGCATGGTTGTCTACACTGTCATCACAACACTTGGGAGACTGAAGCCAGAAATTCCAGGCTAGCCTATATCATGAAGGCTAAGTGACACACTCGTGTGGAGGGGACTGAGCTGGGACTCTGCAGAGCCCAGATACGTAGGTTATCATCACCTCACTATCAAAACCATCCTATTTCACACATCATAGTATCTGAGTGTCATGTTGGGCTCCTGGTATCCATTCTGATTACAGGTGAGAGGGTAGGGTAGAGGGGGTGTGTGCATTCCCAACAAGCCCCAGGGGCTGCTGCTCTTTAGACTATACATTGAGCAGCGAGAGCCAAGGAGATGATGGTCACAGTTAACTTCAGCTAAGAAGGCAGGATCATGCAGAACATTGCCCAGAAAACTGTAATTATTCACGTACATCTCCCCAAAGCCTGGATTATAATCCCAGTTTTCTCTTTAAACTTCATCTTAAATCTTGTGGACCAGATGGATCTTACCTGGCAAGGTACATGCTTAAGGCTACTTGCAGATGTTGGAGTATCTGCCTCTGGTCTCTCTTGTGCTTCAAGTCCATCATCTACGGGTGAAAAGAATACTCAGTTATCCTCACACCCAGCCTACGGCTTTCTATTTTGCTCATCTTGGAAAAGTCTTCAAGCCTGCATAGCATATCTTTTCTTCTCTGCCCCCTCCACCACTAGCAATTATCTACACAGTACATATGGAGTCATGAGATCCTGTTATCAGAAACTGTTGTAACCTGAACACACACACACACACACACACACACACACACACATCCCCAATATGAGAAGATACTTCACTCCAAGAATGGATAACCTTAAACACTAATAAGTAGGAAATCTGTGAAATCAAAGCATTTTTTTCTTTTTCTTTTTTTTTTGTATAATAGCCTTTCATTCTTTTTATGATTTTGTCTTTGAAAGCTCTTTCTACAGATGACAGATGATATTGTTCTCCCATCCTGCTGCAGACAGAATTAAGAGAGGAAGGGGGAAACTATTGTAGAACCTCAATTCTGCACCACGATTTTTATAATTAATATATACAACTGAGCAAAGAAAGGTACTTTATAATGAAATGCAATTAAGAGGTGTTTGTTCTTTCCCCCATGCGTGATGACTATAATTTCCTTGGCTGTTTAGAAGTCAAGCATTATCATTACATTTTGCACATATCTTTTCTTATTTTTTTGCCCCTGAATTTGTTTATTTTCAATAAAAAACAAACAAGAAAACAAACCTAGATTTATGCCATTTGATATTTGGATGGCATTGTCTTGTGCTTGTTACCCTTAGTGATCATCAAATCTGACACCATTTATGTAATTTCTTGCATTGGTTTGGCTTCCACTTTTTAATTAATGGACCTTTAAAAACAGCTCCAAATAAAACTGTAATTTCAATTTACAAAAAAGCCTGGGTTGGATGACAACATTATGTTTTCCTTCCATGTGGAAAGGAACCAATCTGATTTTATAGTTATCTGTCATCTTGGCCTTTAATTATAACTCGCTCATACAACCTGGCATTTACACATGCTTGCTGGGCTGCCCTGACTTCATGCTTTTTCTTTTCTTTCTTTTTTGTCTTGATTTTCCCCAACTTGAATGGAAAAAACATAAGGGTTGAGAGGATCCAGCCATCATGTCCAGGAAGGTGGTGTGTGATAGACTGAAGCTGGGAGCATCTGGCTCTCACTTCTCACTTCTTTTAGCCCTTTATGGAGAGAGAAGACTTGGGCATGTTAACATCCATATAAAGTGTCTAACTCGGCCTGGAGAGATAGCTCAGTGGTGAAGAGCATCGACTGCTCTTCCAGAGGTCCTGAGTTCAATTCCCAGCAACCACATGGTGGCTCACAACCATCTGTAATGGGGTCTGATGCCCTCTTCTGGGGTGTCTGAGGAGAACAATGGTGTACTCATATACATAAAATAAATAAATAAATTACCTTTTATAAAAAAGTATCTAACTCATTTGGGATCTCAGAGAAAGTCACTTTGAGCCCCGAACACCCACCATCCTGTCGAGAACGATCAGCGAGTACAAGAGATGCTGAATAAAGTTGTGTGGCTTTGAAGCCGGGAGTGTCATTGGGTCGAGAACAGGAATAGACATGATTATAGAGCAGGATCCAGGTCAGCAACTGTCAGGACATACTTTTTACTCAACATCTTTTAAGTATTCTGGGACTTGATGATAATGGTGGCATTGATTTTTATGTACTGCATTTTATTTTGGGGGCTTTTTCAAAAGCATATATTGCAAAGAACATATGGTGGGGGAAGATGCACGATTCCATTTATTTTACATATGAGTTGTGCTTTATTAAATGGCTAATGTCATTAACGATTTGTAATAGCCTCCTTTTCAGCCTACAAAGAGAAGTCAATGCAGATAGACAAATAACAAAACAGAAGAGAGACTCCTGGATGGTGTTGCAACGAGCCATGCCACCTCTGCTTCTTGCTTGGAGCTTGCCTATGGTTGCCAGACGTTTTAGTCCAGAGAGGGACAATTTGCAGATCCCTGGGAGCCGAGACTCATTTTTCCTGCATCCCTCTTCTCTGATCTCACCACGGAGGATGGAAACTAAAGCTAAAAAATGCCACCGTGAGCCCCACTCGCCACAGCTTTGCTTCTAACCCTAGGCTAATTTCCTCCCACTAAGGAGCAAAGTCCTCTTAGCTTCTAAGCTGGGACTTAATTAACTTTCCTTTATACTGTTCTGCTTTTTAGCATAAGTTAGCAGGAAACCACTTCTCCACTCAGCTCTGAACTCTCAGTATGTTTGTGAGCCACTCAGGCCTTCTTAACTCTTTGAAATACTTTTCTGTCTCTCACAAGACTCTGAGGGCTACAAGGTTTGACCAGCACTTGTGTCGTGGTCTCTTCCCTTAGACGTTTGTTGTTTTTTTTCCCTCTCCTTTGGGATTCTCTTGCTGTGTAGCCAAAGATGGCCTTGAACTCAGGGGCCTCTTGTCTCCTTCAAGGGTGAGGTTACAGGTGTGAGGCACCACACCCAGCTTTCCTCAGAGTTTTCAATCTGTTTCTTGCAAGCTGTGTGTCCGACTGTGCAGTAGGCTGCTACAAGAGTGAGTTGTGGGACTCTGGTCTCTACCTTCTGTTTAGTTACAGAACCTCAGTCTGGGCCAAACTTAGATCTGATTTACTCATGAATTTCCTGAGGGACTTTCATAGCGTCTTAACTGTTCCTCCTGATTGTCAAAGACAGAGGTGTTCATGCAGTTGCCATGAAAAGAAAACAAATCTGAGTGTTTGGAGAAAGGTCTGTGGCCTAATGCCAAGAATCCAGGTCAGGCATCAGAATTTAAGGTGTACCCACTCAGGGCTGTCTGCCCTTGAGCCAGATGGGGCATTTTATAAAGCTTGACTACTCAAACTTCATAACGAGGTATGATTGGAAATAGGAGATCAGGTAAAAGTTTTCAGTATTCAGATTAACATAGTAAATTGTCCTTAAATGTTGACAGGTATTGGTTTGGGGAGTGTGTTTGTGCGCGCGCGTGTGTGTGTGTGTGTGTGTTTTGTGTTTTGTGTTTAAATGTGTAAGAAAGACAGAGATAGACGTACCAGAGCAGAGTCCAGGGCATTATGCCCTAATGCTTCTCATCTTAGCCAGGTGAAGACTTTCTCTAGCAAGAGATGACCTCATGTTTTCAGAAATATCCTTTGAGTTTATATGTTGTTGGGGTCATCTTGAAGTTCTTTAGTTTTCAACTCTGAGCTCTGTAAGTCTCTGAGGCCCTTTATCTTTAGTCTACTAAAGTGAACTTTGGCATGAACTTTGGCAGGTTCCTGAAGGAGATCCTTCAGATACTGTGAATGTTCTCTGGTCTTCCGTCAGTCCCACATTTAGGTCAGGTACTTGCTTTTTGCTCAAGGTAAACTTTGACAATCAGTGGCTAGTGATCTGCAGGGTGGACACTGTGAACAATTGCTTTGTTTTTTTACTCTTATGGGGGAAAACCTAGCATTTATTTAATCAAATCAGTCATACCACCACCATCACAATACCCTTCCCCTCAGTCAACATTGCTTTGCTATATAATTCCAAAGAACATTGACAACGGGCTTGATCATCCTAAGGGCTACTTGATGAAGGTAGCTTTTCATTCTCACATGAGCTGAAGGCATCTGGGGTCCTTTCAGTCAGTTATTCAGGATCAAGCACTCTAAAGTTAGTCAGCCCTTAGGATTTATTTTTTAATGGAGTCCCAGGAACAGTGTTACCTTTGTTGACCTGTCTAAGATGCTCCCCATGACCTTTGAACTTAAAAACACCCCTTCTTCCAGCTCTGATGTACCATTGGCCTGCCCCTGTCAATCCTATACCTGCCCAGTATCATTTTAGATTTTCAATTTCTTCTTTCAGGCTATGCCTAGTGATTGACAGTCATAATTGCTCCCAGGAAAGCCTCATATTAATAACAGCCACTGATCTAACACTGGTGGTTCCGAGAGTTTTTTATCCCCTAACCTCTAATGTGAGAGCTTATCTCTTCCAAGCTTGAATTCTGTAGCTTGCCACAGAGCACTGAGACCAGGTTTCAAAACAATAGGTAACCCTCCTCTTCAGATCAGCCCACGGCACAGCCCCCTCGCCTCCGGATTTTTTTCTCTTCTTGATCAACATATTATTATTTTAAAAAATCCATTTTGACTTTCTCTTGCCAGAAAAGGCTCTCTAACCCCCCTGCTGCACAGCAGGAAGCTCCTTTCAGACAAGCTCAGATTGCTGGGTGGAGGAGACCACAATTATACCCCCTTTCAATGACATGTCTGGGGTTGCAGTGGCTCTAGACAAAGACGCTGAAATGTACGAAAGTTTCTGGGTCTTCAAGACAGAACCTAAAAATACCTGCCTGAGATGCAGGTTGGAAGCTATTTCCAACAACAGGGCTCCAAGCTTTCCCTGCTGGGAGCCTGAGAGCCTGTGAATTCTTTTCAGTGGGCTGTCTAAGGAACCTAGTGATCGTAGGAATGATGCATGGAGACCATGGAGGGTAGAAGACTCCCCGGAGGCACCTTAGTCTCCTGATGCCACTTCCTATGTAGGGTGACAGGCTTTCGTGGGTCTGTCAACAGCCCTGCTTGTAGGCCATGGAGAGGACAAGGTGTTACTGCTCTTGGTCCTATCTCAAAGAAATTGCGCTTCTAGCAGGCAGTTGAAGAGAGAAAGGGAGCATCCGGGGGAGGCTTCTAGACATTCTGGAGACATTCCTTTGCTTGGTGCCTCTCTTATGTGGAAGAGAGCCCTCACTTAATAGACGTGTAGCTGCTGTGTTCCGTCTACCTTTGATGGAGAGCTTACTGCCTGCAGGGGCATAAAGTTATTTATTTCATGTTCAAAATTGACCCGTCCATGGTATTTAATGTCTCTAGAGCACACACCTCGTTTCCCTTTCATATTTTAGTAGACACTTGGAGACTTCCTCAGTCTTCTACAGAGCTTGTCTTCCTTAGGTCAAGGTCATTGTTTCCTTCAAGCTTTTATTGTATATCTTTGACTTTACCTCCTTGCGCCTCTCTTGAGAAGTCTGTCTAAGATCTTCTCAATGGTGGCCGAGACAGCATGGCTTTTGCTGTGGGCCTTTAAGATGGCATTCCAAGGACATTTAAAAAGATGAGAGCAGGGCACTCTCCTGGCATGGTATGGAGTGTTTCTCACCCAAATTCTTAGAGAAATGCAGGGACCAGCTAAGCTCTCATCTTGAGATGATAAACTTGAAGCTTATGCTGGCGCCGGGCTCAGGAGTGTCTCTCAGCACTTTAAGGTCAACTGTTCTGTTCCAGAAAACCTCAGTCCGTGACAATGATGATTTACTAGAAGGTCCAGGAAGGGTTCCTCTCTATCTACAGAACAATGTGAAAATGAACTGTGTGTTAACGAGGCAGCAGAGAGGACCATACTCACTTAGAACCTTTGGCCAGTCTTTTAACAGAGTCATGGGACACCTGTAGAAGTCACACTGAAGAAAGGGGGCTAAGAATGACAGCACAAAGTCTAACCCCAGGAAGCTGTGGGTTTTGCATAATAACATTTTCTTCCATCTCTTCTCCTTTCCCATTGTTGTGATCTTTCCCTTTAAACCATGGGTTTTTTTAGTTGTTTTGGTTTTTTTTAATTAAAAAATTTTCACACCCACAAGGAAAATTGAAAGGACTCTATGAGGAATGGCCATATATCAGCATCAAACTTCAACACCCACTTTTATTTTACATCTGTTAGTCTCTCCAAATAACTGACACACACGTGAACACACTGACACACACCCTGTCTTCGTCAGGGTGTCTATTCCTGCACAAACATCATGACCAAGAAGCAAGTTGGGGAGGAAAGGATTTATTGAGCTTACACTTCAACGTTGCAGTTCATCACTAAAGGAAGTCAGGACTGGAACTCAAGCAGGTCAGGAAGCAGGAGCTGATGCAGAAGCCATGGAGGGATGTTCCTTACTGGCTTGCTTGCTCTGGCTTGTTCAGCCTGCTCTCTTATAGAACCCAAGAATACCAGCCCAAAAGTGGTACCCCCACAAGGGGCCCTCTCCACTTGATCACTAATTGAGAAAATGCCCCACAACTGAATCTCATGGAGGCACTTCCCCAACTGAAGCTCCTTTCTCTGTGATAACTCCAGCCTGTGTCAAGTTGACACACAAAACTAGCCAGTACACACCCTAATACACACACACACACACACACACACAATCAGTTTCAGATAGTACAGTATAGTCCTTCTCCTATTTTTATCCTTTAGTGGCATCATCCAGGCAGAAGACTGTTCACCCCTAAAACATCTGTAAAAGTCATTAATTCAGCAATATCATTGAATACTCATCTCCTTCTCAAATTCCAAAAAGATCAAAAGCAAATGTCAAAATATTGTTTAGAGGCAGAGTTTCTCTGTGTAGCCCTGACTGTCCTGCAGACTAGCTTTGCAGAGCAGACTGGCCTCAAATTCAATGAGATCTGCATGCCTCTGCTTCCTGAGTGCTGGGATTAAAGGTATGTACCACCATTACCCAGCCTGGCCTTGATAGTTTTGAATCCAAGATTCAGTTAGATCCCTTGTGTTTTATAAACTGTCCTGTTTTCTCTCCAAATCCAGATGTTTACCCTGCCCTCTGGTCTTAGTCATGTCACATCATTTGCAGAGTCCCAGCAGAGTCCTGTAGGGCAAAGTCACATTCTGAATTTCTCTGGTTAATTTTTCACACTTACAGTAAATTTAAGCAGCTATGATTAGAACAGCAGTCCTTCACATGGGGTCATGTATTTTTGGGTCTGCATTTGCATGTTGTTTTTATCTATCTGTTTATCTATCTATCTATCTATCTATTTATTTAGTTTTTTCTAGACAGGATTTCTCTGTGTAGCCCTGACTGTCCTGGAACTCACTTTGTAGACCAGGCTGGCTTCAAACTCAGAAATCAGCCTGCCTCTGCCTCCCAAGTGCTGGGATTAAAGGTGTGTGCCACCACTGCTGGGCTTGATAAAAGTTTTTATTATAATTTTTAGGCATCTCTTAATGCCCACTCTTCCCTGTTCCACAACAGCAATGAGGACTTGAACACCTACAGCAAGATATTCATTTTCATATATAAGAGAAGATGACTCTTCGTGAGCAACCTCTATGGAACTGCAGAGTTTTAGAAAGACTATAAAGCAACTCTAAATGGATTGTGCTAAGTATGTATCTGTAGAAAAAGCTCCAGTCACTGGGTCTGATTTTCAACCATGAGTAAGGGAGTAAAAACAATGAATTGAAGTTTATATGATATCAATATGTCTTATAAAAAAATCTACTCAGTCTGAGAGAGAATGAACAGCTCTGGTACTTACCCCTCCTGACTGGCATCTCCTCTGCTCTGCTCAACATTTTCTTGGGGTGTATCATAAAGTTCTCAGGATAGGTAGTACCCAACTAGGAGTTCCGGGGGGTGGGGGGAGTCTATTCATGAATTCTGCTCCCCTTCCCCTCCCCTCCCCCCCTCTCAGCATTCACTGCTACCTGGTCTGGTCAATCCAGGTAATGACTGGAGCTCCCAGGCTGCCCAGGAGGACCAAGATTGGCTGTGAGAATCTTTGCTTCTCTCAGGCCTCCTAGGAGCTCTCTGGGATGTGCAACTATGGTTGATCGAGGCTGTCCTCATGTCTTGCTGTCCTCTTTCACATTTCCAATCTTGTCACTTCATTGATTGCCAGATCCAGAGTTTTCCTCCCCAGTTTGGCCTTCATTTGCTCCCTTCCCCAGCCCAGGCCTCCAACAGACATCAGTCCATACTTGACAGCTACTTGAAGAGAAGAGGCTCACTCACCCGAGACCCAGGCCCAGTTCAACATAACACAAGTTAGCTAAGATCAACATTGATGATGTATGCTTCGGTAGAACACACATGTATATCTTTTTCCTTACAGTTGCACACATAGACGGAAGTCAAGTGAGCACCTATGAGTTTTAGAACTTTCCTGCCAAGCATGTTTGGGGACTGTAATGTTCTCCCACACAATGTGTGGTTTTGTCCTTGTGACAGATGCTCATCAAGACAGTGAGCCTGTGATGCTTCAAGAATGACAAACTGTCGCAGTGTTGCTCTGGTCGTTAGAACAAGAATCCTTATATCTTGGAGGAGTTTGTGGAACACCTGCCACTCCAAACCTGCTTAGCAATGCCATTTGTTCTGGGAATTGTACGATTGTAGGATACCAGTCCTGAGATTCCCCAGATGTGGGCGTGGCTTATGCTAGCCAATAGGTTCTGAAGCCCAAAAACCAGACAGTGTAAGGATAAATATTTCTCATTTGGAGATTAAAGGCAGCTTTGGGGCATTATTGCCTAATAGGTTCTGCCCTACCTCTGAGTCATTGGGGGAAAAAAAAGATTGGTATTTTATGAATGTGTTTTCATTTTTGGAATCTATCATCCAGAGTCTAGAGAGATCTCTGTTGTTTTATCAAAGATGAAGATGCCACCAGATTCAACATTCCTTCATGAGCAGTATCTAGGTGATAGCCACTGATTTAGATCTTCTGGTGTCCAAAAGTGAAAGGGGGTTCGTTCTTTTCTTGTAATATTACACTCAAAGTGTGAGTAGAGGCATAGTAGTGAATTGTTGCTTATACTTTGTCTTATCAGTATGCATCCTTCAAGCCTTGCTAAGTCCTTCTCCTCAAGAGAAGGCAATGTCTGGATGGATTTTAGGAAGTGAAGTACTAGTGCAGTAGTAGGTAGAATGCCATTTCTGGGAAAACCTGCAGATAGTGGCTGGTGTCAGTTGCACTCAGTCTAGACACTCCCTAAAATCCTAATGAGAACCACAACTGCTTTGTCCTTCCTTCAGGCTGAGTCAGCCCAGGCATGACCAAAGCCATCTAGAGTTCTGTGTGATCACATGACATGTGACTGCATCTTGGCCTGTGATAAAAAATCATGTTTGTTGACCTGAAAGAGTCTATGACATTTTATAGTGTCTACTGAGTCATTACTATAGCATCAAATCAAAGCAAAATGAATATCAGTGCATTACTAGTGCCATTAGAGAAAGAAGAAAAGAAAGAAAGAAAAGAAAGAAAAACAAAGGAAAGAAGGAAGAAAGGAAGGGAAGAAGGAAAAAGGAAGGAAGGGAGGGAGGAAGGGAGGGAGGAAGAATGGGTGGAGGGATGGAAGGGTAGAAGGCAGAGAGACCATCTGTTCTATAGCAACTTCCTATACCTACCAGGCATGATGCCCAAATTTTAGCTTTTATGATGATCTGAAATAGTGGTTCTCAACCTGTGGGTCACAACCTCTATCTTCGAAATTATTATGATTTATCACAGTAGCAAAATTAGAGTTATAAAGCAACAACAAAAATAATTTCACGGTGGGGGGGGTGGTGGTCACCACAACATAAGGAACTGTATTAAGGGGTTGCAACATCAGGAAGGTTTAAAACCACTGCTCTAGATCTCTGGGAGTTAGTCCAGTTGAGTTAGGGACTGGCCAGGCAGTACGAGTACTCCTAGGGGTTATGGTTTGAATCCTTGTTAAGACTTACTCTCCACTGTTATCTACTGATGGTCTCTGGGTGAAGGGCATTGAAACATGATTGACATTAGATAAGATCTTGTAGGTGGAGCCTTATGGTGGCATTGACAGTTGGAGAAGAAGAAAAAGAGAAACCCAAGCTGGCTAGGTTACTCTTTCTCTTTATGTGATACTCACTGACATATCACAAGATCATGGTACTGTATCATTAGATGTTCAGAACTATGAGCTATCAAAACCTTTTTTCTTTTAAAGTTATTAGAAAGCATACCAAGGCATTAGGTTTGAATGATGTCTCCCGTCGGTCTCTGTGACCCTGGGCTACTTAAGTTTGGTGAGGCCCTTTCACTGTGGCCTTACTGCTAGTTGGTCTAGGTCTGGTCATCCAATGCAGAGCAGCTCCCATAATCCTTTGTCCTAGTTGACTCCCTACTGCTGCCATAAAACACCATGACCAAAAGAAACTTGAAGAGGAACAGGTATTATTCCAGCTTCCTCTTGTAGTCTGTATGGAATGGAAGACAGGGCAGGAACTCCAGGCAGGATCTAAAGCAGAGATCATGGAGAAACTACCTTGTACCTCCTAGTTTGCTCAGTTTACCCTCTTATACATCTCAAGACCACCTGCGGAGAGAAGGTACCACCACAGTGGGCCAGGCCCTCTCATTAACCAAGAAAATGCCCCATAGGCCATTCTGATGGAGATACTTTCTCTGTCGTGATTCTTTCCTGCCAGATGACTGAGGGTGTGTGGAGTTGATTAAAAAAACAAAACAAAACAAACAAACCAGCACAGCTTTCTACAGTCTTAAAGACGGGGACTTCACAAAGCCCAGTTTATCACCACAGTAAGTCCCTTCCCTGGGCTGGTGCCTGATTCTTCTGAAGACAGAACAATTCAGTCAGTGTGTGGTGGTGCTCAGTGCACAGCTGAGCGCTTGGGTCACAGCAAGCCCAAGAAAATCCTAATTTATTATGTTTAAGATATGACTTATGGGATATTATGTTCCAGGAACCATCCTAAATATTACAGAAATCCTAAATTATTCAGCTCCATGAGACTAGGTATCGGTTCATTTTCATGCAACAGATATGAAATGAGGCATGGAGAAGTCATGAGCCTACCCGCTACCACACAGCTATTTAATCGTAAAGCTAGGCTATGAGTCCAGGACATCTGGTTCAGAGACTCCACTCTTCAACCCTGTTCCCAGTTGTCACTTGTTCACAGGTATGCTTGTCACCCTTTGGCTTATGAGTCTCTTAAGCGAAGAAATGATCTGTTTTAATTCTCTCTGTAAACCTGTGACCTCTTCTTCCACCTCTTCCTGCTACCACTGGCAGAGCTGGGGTGGGGGTGGGGGAACGGGGAGAGGCATGCTTGTTGTTGAATAAGTGAATAATTTTAAGGTGTTACATATGGTTTGGTGGAGAGAAGATTGGAAAGCTGTGAGGGTGGTAAACTGGGTGGCTCATTTGCATTTGATGTCGTTACCTGTCAAAGACGGGCCTAAGCCACTTCAGTGGGTGCAAAGGGTCCCAGTCCCAGGGAAGAGTTTCCAGAGCAAAGCTACATTGTTCACAGAGCTGCAAGGACACTGTTTTCACCTATAATCAATAATCAATAGGAGAAAAGTCAGCGTGTAGGTTGGCTCTTGGGTGTGAAGAACGGGCTCACACTACTCCCTCCCTCCCCAGCTCCTTTAAGCCTTCCTTGGCTCTTACAATTTCCCAGTTATGTCCTCTCCACAACCATTCGTGTATGCCCATTGGACATGCAAGCAAATAGAATCCCAGAAGCGATAGCCACATGTTCACAAGCTAGTTAGGATTTGTGCCTACACTGTTAGATGCAGAGTTTCTCTGTGGAGCTCTTTAGGGCTTGGGTCTTATTGGTAATGACTTAGGGGTTCCAGGCTCTTGCTATGTATGGGCCATTCCTTAGGGGATTTCTTCTCATGGATAATGTGCAGGCCTCCCAGCAGAGTGCAGCCAACAGGAGAAGTGACCCAAAGTCGAGGGGCTGTTTGTCTCTTGACACAGTTCCTAGCATGTTATTCTTTGGGCGTTCTGAGAACCCTCAGCTAAATTCTGAAATGGGAGAGAAAGCAGCCTTTGCTTACACCTTCTAGCTCAGTTGTTTCTGGAGTTCTGCATGCTCTAGTTTTATTTTTTTTTCTTGGCTTTTGTTTGTTTGCTTGCTTTTGAGACAAGGTCTGTATAACCCAGGTTGGCCTGTAACTCTTGGGCCTCTTGCCCCTCTCACAGGCAGGCAACCATATCAGGCTCCTCCCACATATCAGGCTCCTCCCACACCCCCTTAATGCTGCCACCATGCCAGAAGACTTGTCTTTGATGCTGACAGTAGGCAAATATTGGTGCATTTCTTGTTTGCCTTGCTTTATTGAAAGGGGAGGGAGACCTTCTTTTGCTCAGGAAGTCACTGTGTGCTCATTCTTGATGCCTCAGGTCCCCTGTGGTTGGCCATGTCACAAATCCCCCAGCTCCATGCGACAGCACCAGAAACAATAAATGAGAAACCAAGTGAGTTCAGGGCGAGAAAGAGGAACTCATAAAGATCTTCATAAAAAGCAACTGGGTTTTTCTCTTTAAAACGACAAACACCATCTTATGAGCAAGTTCAAAGCCACATTCATGAGGTTTTCATGAATCTTTGCAAGAGGATTAAAGAGAAAGAAGAATGGGAAGAAAAGGGGGAGAAGAGTTTGGGCAGAAAGAGTTTAAAAGTTGGGGAGAGGAGTACATTTTCCCCCTCTGTAAAAATGTCACCAGCGCTGATGTTCCCCGTGTTCATGGAATCTAGCTAGAAGTTCGTCTTGTCACGGGCTCATTAGTATTCATCATTAATTCATATTTTCAAAGCAACAAAGGAGCAAACAGTAGCAGGAAGAATAAGGAGATGTCAAATCCTGGGAGTGACATTTCTGCACAGTGTTCCCACTGAGGTTAACGAAGTGTTGTGTGGTTTCAAAAGCCAATCCAAACACAAGGAGGAGAGAGCGTGCTCTCCCACATCTGCAGCGTGTGGCTTTCACTCACAGGCTGGCTCCTTTTACCCAGAAAATGCTTTTCCTTTCCCTCTGGCTTCACCAACCAGGAAGCCTCATGTGACAGAAATGGCATTAGGAAGTGCGTGTTTTGTGCCAGGTGCATAACCAGCCTGTGAGGCCATGGCTACTACATTGTTCCTATTGTAAAGGCAAGGTGATCCAATACAGAAGGTCACCCAGAGGCTGGGTGCTGTGGCTGGGACTCAGACCTAGGCAGTAGAACCTGTTTTCACAGGGCTACTCCCACAAAAGGACATCTGCCATCTGTTGGCCTATTACATCCCAGCCGTTCTCCTACACAATGGTATCAGAACCTCTGTGGATGCTTCATGGTCAAAGTGTAGACTGTGGCAAGAACTTCCTTCAGCTTCATGATTCTGTGAGCTGCATGCCCTGACCAGGAGGTGGCAAGCAAGATGGGTGTCCTCTTCTTACCAAGAGAAAAGCTCTCAACTTTCTCTGAATGAATGGCTGTGTATAGGGGTTGTATGAAAGAAATAATATTTCTAAGTTTAGATAACATATTTGTGTATACATGTTGACTAATAGGCTCACTCTTTTCCTCTGTCCCGTCCTCCTCTCCCCCTTTTCTCCCACCCTCCTTCTCTCCCTCCCTTTTCTCTCTCTTCTCTATCCCTCCCCTTCTCTCCTTACCCCTTCCTCATTCCCCCTCCTCCCTCCTTCTCTCCCTCCCACCAATGCCTAAGAAATGTACATTTCAATATAAAAATGTTCCCTCTTTCTTTGCTTCTTCCTTTTTTTTTTATTATTACTCTTTATTAACAAGCTGCACAGCAGCCTTGCTTGATTTCCCATGCCCAATCAGGCTCCAGGGTAAGAAAGAACACATGAAGGTCCTTGTCTTGGATGCTGGGGTACAGTGGAGGGGGAATGTGGTATTTCCAGAAAAAAATGGAAAGTCACTACCGAACACAAGAGCTGCCCTTTACCAGTGCTCTCGGATATTCTAAGCATATTGGCTAACTCCTCCTTAGTTTCTGTTACCTGCATTTTATTTTTAGCGAGAAAGAGTCTGACTCTGTAGCCTATGCTGGCCTTGAACTCCTCCATCCTTCTACTACTGCCTGATATTACACAAGACTCCTGCCACACCCAGGTCCCACTATCCTGATTTTCTTCATATCAGCACCAAGGCACCAGGAAGTTCAATGAGATGCCTGTGGACCTCCGGTTACTGTTACAAGGTCAGGTATCTTGCTCCAGGCTTGGAACTTCAAATTATCCTAAGGGAAGAGAGCAAGGGATGTATGAATTAGCCACATACAAGGTTGACCTCTGAACTATGTCTGGACGGAGAGCCCAACCAGCCAGGGGAAATGTAAGTGAAGTATGTGAAGCAAGGCAGACAGCCCCCTACGAGGGCCCAGGGGTGTAGACGTCACATAGACTAACGAAGGGTGGGTAACCGTCTGGGAAGGCTCAGCCCCTGGAGGCCACAGGAACAGTGGATGACCAAACCAAACCATGCTGGAAACAGAAAACTATCTGGGCTCTTCTGTGGGCAGCAGGAAACTATTGAAGGATCTATGTACAGTATATATATATTCCTTGACCTCCGATGAATGCATTTTCCCCATGATCCAAATGAAGCCAAAAGAAAGACAGAAAGGGGGAAAAAGCAACAACAATGACAAAAGCAAAAAATAAAAAAAATGAAAAAAAAAAGGATAAACAATAATACTGTCTGTAACGAAACCACAGATGAGACCAGGAGCTTCTCCTTCCTGAGAAAACTTTTGGTTTTAGTTGTATTTCGTTGAGGATGGCTTTCCTTCACCTTTTCCAGAAAAGTCTGAGTCTCCTGAAAGTCACACACAGCTGAGGGGAGTGAATGTCCTTTAGTCTCGACCTGAACACGGTTTTGGCTGTGGGGTGTGAAGGCAGTGTATGCGAGTGGAGTCAGAAGTGAACTTCCTCCTGGGTTGAACCCAAGAGAGGAAGAAGCCTCTAGGTCTAGGGTGGCCACGCTTCTGTGAGCCCTGCACATTGATTACCATGTGCCCTGTTCACCCACAGACAGCAAACCGAACAGAAACAAGCCTGCCTCACTGCAGTAGCAGATGGGTCAGGAGTGGGTGTGGAGGTCATAACAGGTAGGGACCGCAGAGTGGTCATCTTGCTGGGTGGAGGTCCTTGAGGTGACCTCCATGTGGATTTGTTACCTTCGTCTAAGAGTTTCCTCTGCTAACCTAATTCTAACTGGTTTGAGAAAGTCTGTCACAACCTACTGGTGATGTCTCCTGTGGTTGCAGGAGGGCTTGAGATATCAATCTGCCAAGTAACTATTGTCGCTGATCAAAATATCCTGTGCAAATGGACACATACTGGCCTCCAGTTTTAAACTGTGCACCTCATGCGTGATGCTATGTGCGTATGTGGCAGGGGCAGGCAGGATTTGTAGATGGTTCTCTGACCTGGCCCCACACAGGGAAGCAAACCACTCCATGTGTAACACACATGATCATGTGTAACACAGAACGATCCTGTAACACGCATTATGGTTCTGACACATGACTCTTCATGTACCAACTCAAAAGGACCTGGTTAAAGCTGTTCTAGCTAATGATTACGAGTTACTGACTCGGACTTTTGTTTTGAAGCCTAATCTTAATCAGACCCCCAGTTATGGCGGTCTCAGCTGCTCTGTGTAGAAGATTTTTTTGTGCGAGCACGACACAGCAAAAACTTGGGAGCACTTCGCAAAGACTGCCATCCCGGGCTCTGCTGTGAGCAACATGCCCGAGTGAAGTCGTGCTATTTTAATTCCAGCTACACCCTGACGACAGGGGCAGATCCTCAGCCTGCACTGGTGTTAAAGGGGAAAAAAGACTTTTTACAAGTCATTTTACACTTCCTGAACGTTTTTAGATAGAAATGAACCAAAGGCAAATTCTCCAAGGGTCACATTCGCAGATGCTGTTGCCGTCAGTGTTTGTCGGGCCATCCCATAATATCTTGGGAGCTGCATGAAGACAAACTTACAGACGAACAGAAAACTATTGGCCCTTGACGTTTGAGGCAGGAGCTGAGGCAGGATTCGGGTTGGGGGGTGAGGAAAGAGGGTGGGGTTACATTTTGGGGGAAGGTAACCGTCACGGATGAATAATAAACTTATTTGGGGCCTAAATATTTTTGTTTGGGGAAAAAAAAATCCTGCCCATAACAAAAATCAGAGCGAGAGAAAGAGATTCAGAGAAACAGGTACAGAGAAGGGATGGAAGGAAAGGAAGGAAAGAATGGCCTTGATGGGGTAGGGGACGGACGGATGGGAGAAAATCCAAATGGGACATTTTAGACCGAATGTAATGAAGCTGTTAACATTTAACCGAGTAGCCCGCAAAAAGACAGCCTCATGTGGTTTAACCCTACCAGCTCCCGGGGGCTTCCACTCTGCCCGTAGGGGCCCATCTGCGTTCACTGAGCCCCAGTGGAAAGCATGCACGATACTGGAAACACTACTCTTCCATCACTGTCTGAGGGTGTTTGTGCTGAGAGCCTGTGAATGTGGCTCGGCCTCCCCAAGGGGCATCTCTCTCCTCCATGCCTCTGACCTCCGCGGAGAAACAAAACTCGCAGGCAGAGGAGTAGCTGTTTAAACATCCTTTGATTTCCCCCCCTCGTCATTTAGTAAATGCATTAAATGAAGCTGCAGATGTTTCGCTGTCAACACAGCGCTGGGTTATGGTGTGTTATTTGCCTGATAGAAACATTTTATATACTGTAAATAAACACAGTTTTGTTAATTAGTTAATGAATTATTTTTTAATGCTCCATTAGGCTTTAGGAAAAAAAAATAGCGCAAGCCATTGAAAGTTCTCATTTTTTAATAAACAGGCCTTGTAGTATAGTAAATACAGAATGTCTGGTGTCTACTGAGATGTTGTTCCTGGCCTGGGATAATTACATCTCTATCTCTCTGTTTTAACATATTTTGTGCTGCAGAGTGAATATGTTAGGTGTGCAGTTGAAGTTCGTCAGTACTGTCTAGGACCAAGAATGGAGTATCAGAATACACAGAAGAAACCTTGGGGTTTGTCAGTTTTATATTTTACATTGCTAAAACAGAGAAGGGCTTTAAGCAAGTATTTGGAAAATAGAGAATTCTGTACTTAAAGGTCCAAGTCAGCCCTGAGAAAGGCCAGAATTTTAACAGCAAAATAAACCCGCAGGCCTTCTCTGTTCTTGAGAGTCAGGCTGTTTTCCTCTAAACAAGGTCGCGAGGCTCTTTGCTGGAGTGTCTCGGTCCAGCAGTAGATTGGAAAAATGTCCAAGCAGGAGACGAGAGTTCTCTCCCGGATGAGTTCATTTCAATAGTCACTGTGTTTCATCCGATGCAGCTGGTTACATTTTTAATAGGCAGATGGCTAATTTTACAGTTCCAAGCCAATCTCTCATTGGAGAGCATCCAGAAAGCCCGTGGTAGGGTAATGCCCAGCAAAAAAAGTTCAACAGGACACTTGGGGGGAACATATGCTAATGTCAGCCCTTTTACTTTAGAAAGAATATTCAGGGCTAAGCTGGGGGATTTTCATGGATGGGAGCCTAACACCAGATGGGTGGCCAGCTAGGACATCTTTAGGGCCTAAGGAAATGCTCTTAATCAGGCTTAGATGGTCAGAGAATCAAATAGCACCAAACCAGGCATTACTGAGTCATTTAAAACAAAACAAAACAAAAACCAAAACAAAAAAACAAAGAACAGAGGTGTACTTATTTGTACACATGACCCAGCTAACCAGAGAAGCCGCTTGCTCCTGTCCACAGTTCATGCTGTCTTAAACACCCTAGGACCACCTCTGTACTGCAGCTGCCCCTTCCTGTGTCCCTTCCCTTCTGACACATCTGAAATTGTGAATGCCCCCTTCCCCCACAGCTCCACAGGTGACGGTCCCCTTCCCCCCTGCGTCAGAGAGTGAGGGTATCTGTCGAAATTCAGCATTCTCCTTCTTAAACTGTTTGAAAATCGCGTTCTCCGAAGCAATGGCTATTTAGACATCTTAATTAAAAGGGAATTGGAAATATCTCCCATTTTGCAGGGCATGTAATCAAGCATTTCTTATTCTCTGCAGAGGGACTTTGCCTCCCCTGTCACAGAAGGCTTTGAAATGTCCTAAAAACAATCTCCCCTGCAGCACAGAGTGGGGTAAGAGTGGGAGGGTTTTTTTTTTTTTTTTTTTAAGAACCAAGACAAAAAACAACAAACAATTTCTGGGCGTGATAAAAGTCTTGGATGTAAAGTCTCCTTGGTTCCCCCCATGTGATGCCCCCCCCGTCCCCCCCCCCACGTGATGGATAGCCATAGGGTGCTGGAGAAGGATTTAAGACCCACAATAGCAAACGCTGTTGTTTAAATGAAGCAAATGTTTACCTCTAAGCAAAAATAAAAGATGAGGATCAGAAGGAAGAGGGGATCAAAAGAGCTTTCTCCAAACAGATTTATAAAAGAAGAGTGATTTTTAAATGATTTCAACTCCTACTTTATAAAAATATTTTATGGGCCACTTTTCGGAAAATAGCATGCTTCGTGCTTCTGAAGAGTTTTCCTCCTCAGATCTCTTCCTGGAAATGGTGACACGACTTTTATCCCCTGGGTTGCCTAGGAAAGACCTTGTTTGAAACAACCCAACACAGTCTAACAAAGCCCAAAGCCAGTATCCGCAGAAGGAAATCAGGCCTGCCCCCACCCCCCCACCTCCAAGAAAATAACCTTCAAACTGCAGATTGAATCTGTAAACGCTTCTATCAAAGTTTCTTCCAGAGATCTGGAAAGCAGTTCATTTTCTTTTACCGAACAGGTTGTGAAAAGAGTTTTTCTTGCAGAGTTTTTGTTTCATAATCAAAATAATTCAAGGAAAGTGAAATGACTTTTCTTTTGAGATTTTTTTTCTCCCTCTTTCTCCTGGTCAAAGTAGAAGGAGAAAGAGAGAGAGAAAGAAAAAAAAAGAATCTAACCAAATCTAAGACTTGCAGACAAAAGTTATAAACAATAGGGACAACCCTCAAAGATAGTTATAAATTATTCTGTCACTAAATTAAAGTATTAATAGAAGAAAATGTCTACAAAAATGTAAAATGAGAACTGGCTAAAATCACCCAAATCGGCATGGTAGGGAAATTTCTCTCTGGGATTGATACCCACAAATACATTGCATCGTTCTATTTTTAAAACATATTTTCAAGAAACTTTATATTAACAGACCAGGAAAAAAATGTGGAAAGGGGAAAAAAATCCAAAAGACAGGCAGAAATAAGGGCAGTTTTTCAACTACAAGCCAACTGTTTGGCCCACTTCGCTTTCTTTAGCAGTTCTCAAGGTATTTAAAACTTGAACATTAAAACTGCAGAATAATTTGCAAATGAATGCAGTTGCAGTGCGAAAATATAACTCACAGCTGAATGTGGGTTATTCAGACAAATGGCTGCTTTGTTCGAGGGAGGGAAGTAAAGTTCTCTGTTAATTTATTACAAACTGCAGCATTTCATCCCTGATGTCCAGGCAACAATGTTTTTTATTTCAAGTAATTTATAAGCACTTCCCAGAGCACTTAGCAGCCGTGTCCTTGCTTGTTTGGCTCCCAGAAACGGAGTGTATATGTATTTACTGTGGGAATTTGTTTTTAATAAAACTGTTGTAAGGCATTTTTATTCCTTTGCTTTGTTACATTAAAACATTCTCTGCATAAGTAATGTATTTTATCCCATGTTGAAAGGCAGCAGATCACAGCCGCCAACTGTATTGGGGGTGGGTGGGGGGATCTCAGAGCAGGGAGGGGGGTGGGGGGAGCTCAGAGCAGGGAGGGGGTGGGGGGAACTCCGAGCAGGGAGGGAGAATGGCATAGAGAATAAGGAAGGCAGAGGTAATGTTTAAAGGAAACCAGACCATTTTCTGCTGTTAGGTGTGGCCTCTTCCTGGGCTCTTAGGGAAGCAGCGATTCTAAGACCACCAGCCCCTTGGAAGTTTCTATAAGGCCCAGAATGCTAACACTCCAAACTAAAATCCATTCAAATACTGATCTCTATTTAAATGGTTGAGGGTAATCTACAGACACCCAGGTTTCTTTCGGACATGTTAGAGATTTACAACTTTTTTTTTTTTTAATATATATTTAACTTTTTGTTTCCTAGGGTTATACGGACTTGTGATTCTTCTACCACATGCTCTTTAGTATTACAAGTAGGACACCATGCTTGTTCATTACCACGCCTACCCGAGCTTTCATGAAACAGGATGAAAGTATGGTGCCATTTTTAGCTTTGATGAAAGATTTGTGGAATATTCTAGTATGGTCTTCCCTCAGAGGATGTTGTGCACTAGTGACACGAATCTTTCTGGGAAGTCTAGCTCTTCCGTCATCCCACCTTCTCAAGAGAGGATGGGTAGGGGAAGACACGACTCATCTGCCCATCTGTGTATCTAACCATCTTTTGTACAATTTCAGCAGCCTTTAAACCTCAGCAGAGAGAAGAAATCATGTTGTGTCTCAAGAGCTGGTGCTGTAGGAAGCTGATAGGTCATTTCCACAAGCCTGTGTGTGCAGCCTCGGAAATGCTGTCTGTATAAAATGTATCACATGGTACTTTGCTCGTGAACACAATCAGTAGACTCTTTGGCTCCAATGTAACTATTACAACACTTGCAACTTCCTGATTGTATAGGTTGTATTCTTGGTAGATGATTTCCACACAGTATGTCCTTGCATTAGCTGACATGCTATATGATGTTCATCACATATGACATGCTACATGCTGTTCATCACATGTTTGCTAATGAACATAGTTGATGCAATCTTTTCCTCAAGCCTATCACAGGTCTTGCAGCTTCCTGAGGTCTAAGAGTTATGTAAAAATACAGCCTCATAATTATCTAGACACATCTAAGAAGTTCTTTATAATTTTAAAATTGCTTTGACTTTTAAAGAGAATTTTGATGAGCAATGACTCTATAACAACAGATTTTGAAACATTATTTAAAAAAAAAAAAGCAAGAGAATTGAACAAATTATCTTTAGGAAAACCTAGCTTCTGTACCCTGTTCACGCTGACCACCAACTTCCCTAGTAGGAGATCATCACTGTGGATGATGGAACTAGAGATCATTCATCACTGTGTCAATCAGCCATAAGATAAATATTTATTATCCGTAAGGGAACCTGTGGGCCAGAAAGCTGGGAGAATCCGGGAAGCAGATCTAATGTAACCACCCCGCCATGCTTGCTGATTTCTTCATATGCTGCTGCTGTCCCTCATGGTGAAACAGTGATTCTCCCGTGCTTCCTGGTCTCTTATTAAAAGTCAACTGAACCTTAAAAGACTAGCTCCCAGGAGCTTTCTTCACATACGTGTTCCAGCCTTGATCTGTTCAGCCTTCTGTCCTGGTGGCCACATGTATGTATACATGTAGGATCTTTTACAATTTCTAAGACCTATGGACAACAGGAGCCTTGATTAGCTTGCTTGACAAACAGGCAGGTTGATTGGGGAATGGAAAAGTGCAGATGCGGGGAACCAAGTATGGGTGTGGTTGTAGTTAGCTTTATAGAGCAAAGTGTCCTGTGCATCCTTAAGTTCCTACAAGGATCCTAAGAGACCCAGTCCACAACCCTTCTCAGGGCATCTAACAACCTTGGTTTCTTGAATAAAGAAAAGGGCCATTTGTTTTCCTTTTTCCTTAGTAAATAAATTAGCTTAAGATTTAATGGAAGAAAATAGAGTTCTCTCTCTCTCTGTGTCTCTGTCTCTGTCTCTGTCTCTCTCTCTCTCTCTCTCTGGTAGGGTGAGGGAGCAAAAGAAAACATTAAAAGATAACACATCAATCTACGGGTTGGCAGTGACAACTGAGCATATTTAGCTGACATTGGAAACAATTATCTATCAATCAAGCCATCGTCGATTCAAAATTTGCCTAAACAAATATTTACCACAGATAATGAATCTCAGTGTTTCTGCAGGGTCTGGTCGGCCTGTTAGTCTTTTACATGAACAGATCTCAGTTATTACTGGTTTCTGCCAAACTAATTTTTAAACCCCATTTTAGGCAGGTCCCTAACATAAAATATAGTGTTTAACCCACGTGTCTCAGAACCCTCAGGAGGGAAACACTTAGTTCCCTGAAGGGAAAGCCAAGATGGCCAAGAGACCAAAATTCTGTCTCCTAGTGACCACTATATCCAAGGTAATGGAAGAAGCCAACCACTAGTGATAAAGGTGCTTTGCACCTGATTGGGAACCCCCCTGTACCTTCTCATTTTGGTGTTTTGCTGTGGGTGGATAGTACTCTTGTAAACAGGTGGCAAGCTTTGAAGGTATATCTCCCCAGCTCCTGGACCAAAATCTATTCCTACCATCATGGCATTGGGGCAATGGCTTTAATACATCTGTGACTCTGTTTCCCCATTTATATATCTGGGATAATCATTATAGCACACATCTCCCAAGTGTGCTGGCACATTTTCTATGCATCCCCAAAGCATACAGCAAATGCCTTCTCAGTTACGTCAGTGCTGAGTCTGGGTTAATGAGTTTGTTGAGTTTCAGTAGCATCCATATTGAACCTCCACTTGGTTTTGATCAGCAGGGGCATACATACTTTCTGTTGACTCTTCTCTTGTTAAAAGTGTTCCTTTCACCAACCACAATGAGCAAGTTCCTTGTGCTTTCTGTCTCCTTGTGTCTCTTTGGTTTTCTCAGTCTTTGTCTTTCCATTTTGCCTCTGTCTTCCTGAGGTACCTCTATATATCTTCATTGCTATACTATGGGAGTCCTTTTTATTTGTCTATTAGCATATAGTTTATGTATCCCTCCCCTAGTAAGGAATTGAGAGATGGTGCTCAGCGAGGATAAGAAGACAGAATTTCTGGGTGTTATGGAGGTCTAGAGAGATATCCTGGAGGAAATTGGAAAAAACAGTCCTCAGACTCTCTTAAATAGGTTGAGGAACCTCAGCTATGCTCAGAACCACACAGGAAACATGCTTTGTTATGGGAAAGGTGCTTCTGTTTCTAATCAAAGCTAGGGTAGCAGGGATGAAGGTCCCAAATGTAGCCCAGGACCATATTTGGGTGCCCCAGTCTCCAAGATTTGCTCTTTTGTAGTTCCTTAGTTTCTTTTGATCTTGCTACAGGTTTCTCTGTTCTCTACCGTTATCTATGCCAGTCAGATTTATACTCTGGTGAAAGGCGCTAATCCAGTTCAATGTCATATTTCCCGCAAGGGATTTGGGTTGTGATAAGGCTCAAATGAGTTCCTTTAGATTTTAGGACATCGCAAAGAAGTTGGCAGAATATGGGCCCTGTTTGGCCCTTACATATCCATTTGTGAGGTCCTAAACCAAAGTTGTATTAACCATTGGGAGGGTTCCCATGCGTGTCTGGCTTCCCTCTTTCTCTCACTGTTTGTCTCTAAGCCCTTTGGTTGCAGACCCTTCTGTTTAATAAATGTTCATTCTGAAATGCCTGTGAAAGAAACCCAAAGTGACTAAGGCCACCTACAGGCCTTAAGCTGCTCCCATGCCTTGGGTCTCCCAGAAGAGGCAGCTTGGGTTTATTTGACTCACTAAGGTACAGGAGCAGAGTTGGAGATTTTAATTTCTAGTTTTACGTTTGTGTACTTCGTTTGAAGAACATAACATAATGAAGTAAATGCACCTCTATTGGGATGGAGGGCCCAACACTTCAGATTGTATGTGATCAAACATGGAGACATGTTATACTGTGGAACAGTTGCTAAACTGCAAAACACATCAACTCATGAATAACAGATGAGCCACATGGAGGGTTCTCCCCTCCCCAGGATGCCAGGAGACAGAGACAGGCACATACACACAGTGACAGAGGCAGGGCATATGTCATTGTAAATCACGAGTCTTTGAAGAAATCTATACTGTCTATAACAAGTTCATTTAGAACTTGCAGATATGCCACAGTGGTAGCAAACATCAGAATGGAGATGGGAGGGAATTTAAGACGACTGGTCTAATAGGTCATTTTTTTTTTACAGGTGGGAAAATCAAGAAAATTAAGGTTAAGAGAGAGCTGTCATTTGCATTCAAACTGTATTCTTTATTAGAAATCTGTTCTTGCCATTTCTACAAAAATAAATTTCTTTTCTACAATAAAATCCAGGTACCACCCATCTTCTTGCTTGTCTCCAGGAAATAATATATGTAAAGTAAATAACATAACCAATAGGGAAAAATTTAAGCTAGAGTACAGTAGAGAAAGCCAATAATTTCTATGACTGCCCTAGTTCAGGTGCTAATGGCTACAAACAAGTCATTTTTCCCATTTGTAGATGGATGTAGGATAGTACTTATCACACCAGGATCTTGGGAGAAATTATGAGATGATGAGACAGAAAAGGTAGTGTTTACCGCATAAAAAGAGTCCAATAAATAGTTAACTATTTCCAGGTGAAAATTTGTGACCTTGTGTCAGCAACCTCTGGGAAATGGACACTATAGATACTTTTCCCTAAGTGACTTTGAGTGAGAGCCGTTCTCCACCAACATTAGGAGCTATTTCCTCAAGGCCCTTCTCACGCATGAATAGAGCCATATCAAGATCGGGAGCTGAGGTCCAGAATGAGCTCCACCCTCTAGAAAGTAGGCAGTGCTTACTAGGTTAGTAGACCCCATTGCTCATGACCCAGAAGATGGGAGAGTTCCTAGACCTTGCATTACATATACAATTTGTCAGAAAGATGTTTTATTTTGCTTTTCTCATAAAATAGAAGTGGTATGTTCACTAGGACATGGTATCCTCTGGTCAGAAAGGTGAGTGTTTACCTTATAGGATATATATATATATATATATATATATATATATATATATATATATATATATATATATATATATATATATATATAAAACTCCCCCTCCCCCCTCTCTCTCCATATATATATGGAATTTGGTTGAAGATGGTATCCCAAGTTATTTTTGTCCTGTAGTGCTCCATTTCAATTTTTATTCCTTTAGTTACCAAGGGAAAAGCCAGGTCCTTTGACCGTGGCCCTGACCCTTCCTGGCTAGAGTGCCCCTCCTGGGACTTCAGTAGGCTGCTTGCCTTCAGTGGCTCCAAGCTTGGACGCTGCTATCCTCCCTCACAAGGACAGTTTAGAAGCATCCTTTCTTTCATTTCTGTACCTGTTTTGAAAACTGGCAGTATCATGTCTCCAACTCACACCCAGAGGCTTCCGAGTTCAGTTTTCTGTCCTCCGTGAAGATTTTTCCACTTTCTAAGGAAGAGGTCTGGAGAGAGAATATTTTATCTCTTGAACTAAGTGGGGAAGGGATGGTCAGTGCTGGGCTACTCATGGGGGAGGGGTCGGGCTCAAAAGTCACTGCTGGCCATAGAGACTGGTGACACTGTATGCCAGACACTTCCTTGTCCAGGCTAATGCAGGATGAGCCATGCTCTGCCCTTCCTTTATGGCACTACTGACTTCTAAAACTCCATTAACTAGTAATCCTGCAGGGCCAGGAAGGGCACCTCCACCACCCCAGGAATATCTAATTAGCAAATCATGATCCAGCCTTCCCATGAAAGCAGCCAGCTCCATTATCCATGGTGTCCCCAATTAGGGTGTTTAATCATGAAAGACCGAGCTAAGCTGACCCTCGCAATGCCTTCTCCCTAGAATCCTGGCCAGATGAAGCACTAGTTCCATACCCCATCCCAGCCTGCCCGCCCCCAGGTTTCCCCCAGAGTCAGCCCAAATCACGAGGAATTCAGCTAGCAGCAGGATGGAAGAGTCAAATTCTTCAGGTTTGGCCATGCCTGACTTGAGTTCCATATTTTGTGTTCCTTTTGGGGGGGTGGTGGAAAAAATAAATGAGTTGCTCCCAAGCATGGCCGTGATTTAGTTAGTATTTATCAATCTCACTTTGGCAGTAAATCTGGCATTTATCAGACGCCGAGAGCGCCCCGGGTGCTGAGATCTCACCCTTTCCCTTCCTGCCTCAGTCCTCACTTGCAATCAGTTATGTTTTAACCTCGTAAAAACTCGCAACAAAAATTTATCTACTTTTGCAGTTAAATGGGTCTTTCGCCACTGGGGGTTCAGCATCCTCTCCTACTCCATTTTGCAAACAAGACCGGTGACCATATTAGGGTTGGTTGCTTTTTATAAACGTCCTCGTTTTTTTTTTTTTTTTTTTTGTATAGCCAAGCATGTAACTCCACTTTAAAAATTCTCACAAGCAGTGAGCATGAAGCAGAGGAACCATGTGACCGGAGGTAAATGAAGCTCTCATTTTTATTTAAAAAAAAAAAGAAAGAAAGAAAAGAAAAGAAAACCCTGAAAACATTAAAACACAGAAAATATTCAAATGCATTTAAAACAACAGCAATTACCCTCTCTTTACTCATGGCGGAACATCTCAACTTCTAGAGCATGATGGGACAGGACTTTTAATACAGGCTTCAGAAGTGTACCCTCACCCCACACTGGCAGAGAGGCGATGGCCCTCTCCTTTCCTGCTTATACAAGTTACATGGGGGAATCAGGAAGCATCTCTCCCTACCAAAACTTGTGTCAGGCTGCTGCAAAAACACAGTCTGTCTGTTTATATTTCTAGAGCCAAACACGGTGTTATCTCTAATTCTGATTAGCATCTACTTGGCCACTTTCTTGAAGCGTCCTCTGTGGAAATGCTTCCCGCAGGCATCTCCGAGCTCTTACAGGCAGGCAGTGTGTGTCTGAGCTCCAGGGAGGAGTCGATGGTCAGAATGGCAATTGGCGATTTAAAGCTCAACTGTTACTAAAATTCACGCAGCAGTTGAACAAATCCCGTGAAAAACAAAGCTAGCCATATATAATCCCTTGCCAGGGCTCTCCATGCCTGTTCATGGTTAAGTACGCCTCCTTTGACTCCATGGAGGAAACACCACGGGATGGCCACTGCCTCTGGGAATCTACTCCCAATTCCACATCACAGCGGGCCCCATAGCAGCCTCTAAGTGAATATATGCGGCCTGAAAATCAGATGTCTACAAGTAGGTTCCTCTGTCTCTTCCTCCAGGCTAGCTAAGCATTAACCAGAAGTCGAATCTGCAGGCTTAGAAAAAGCCCCAAGTGTGAAGTTCACTCTGTGACCCATCCTCTGCCTGGCCCGAATGGTCAGTGTCTAGTTGGTCCAAGTGACCTTCTATATACACCCGACCACAGTCCACTCTGAATGAAGTCCTTTATAGTTGTGTAATTCTTTTCTTTTCTTTTCTTCTCTCTCTCTCTCTCTCTCTCTCTCTCCCTCTCCCTCTCTCTCTCCCCCCTCCCTCTCTCTCCTCCTTCTTTCTTTCTTTCTTTCTTTCTTTCTTTCTTTCTTTCTTTCTTTCTTTCTTTCTTTCTTTCTTTCTTTCTTTCTTTCTTTCTTTCTTCCTTTCTTTCTTTCTTTCCTTCCTTCTTTCTTTCCTTCTTTCTTTCTTTTTTCTTTCTTTCTTTCTTTCTTTCTTTCTCTCTCTCTCTCTCTTTCTTTCTTTCTTTCCTTCTTTCTTTCTTTTTTCTTTCTTTCGACATTCTTCTAAATCACATATACGGTGAAATGTCTTTCAAACAGACATTCTGAGGCTATTCTGATTTTTTTTTTTTTTGAGAAATAGGTACCAGAATTATTGGGTACTCTGATAAAATCCAGGGATATGTGAAGGTGGTCGGTCACTTCCTACAAATCAGCAGCTCGGATAGCTATGAGATTTTAGTTCCTTCAGCTTCACTTGCCTCCTTAAACATCTTTCTTAATTAGTGAAAAGATGCCAGCTGTTAGTTATGTTTTAAACTATACAAATAATCTGAGATTACATGTTCACAGTGAGTGATTTAAGCAACACATTGGTTATAAAGCTGATGCCTCCTGTATTACAGTTTGGTACAGCCCCTTCATGATCTTTTGTATACATTTTTAAGTGTTATTATTTGTAATAATACTTTTTTATGATGTATATACTTAAATTTTGTATAAATGGGAATCAGAATATGGATAGGCTTTTTTAGTTCTTTACAAATTATTTACAATAATTTGAAGCAGGATTATTATAAACCAAAGCCTTAGTTTAACCATTTCCCCACTAGTAGGCATTTTGATTGCTTTTTTTTTTGGGGGGGGTTGGGTTTTTGGTTTTATCTAGACAGGGTTTCTCTGTATAGCCCTGGCTGTCCTGGAACTCACTCTGTAGACCAGGCTGGCCTCAAACTCAGAAATCTGCCTGCCTTTGCCTCCCAGAGTGCTGGGATTACAGGCGTGTGCCACCACCGCCTGGCTGATTTCTTTTAAAAATATTAAAATATTTTTGTAAACATGAGTCATGTAACAGGCCTCTTTACACTCCCCTGTGAACATGTATTTGCATATATGTAAGGCAAATTTCACAAAGCATTTTTTGAGTTACGGGTTAGTTATCATTCCTTATTACTTTTGTTTGACTTATACTCTCCACTAAATTGATGAAACTGTGCCAACGTCTAACTGTTGATCCGTGAGTGAAACTCTAACATGACTAAATCGCTATTACTTACAAGATACATTGAGATGACTCTCCTTTGGATAAATAATAATGATTTATTTAAACCATTGGATTAGTTATCTTGTCAGTTACCATGACAAAATACCCCAACAAAAGAAATGTGGGAGGTAGAGTTTATTGTGGCTCATAGTTCAGGCTGTGGCCCATCATAGTTGGGAGTTACCACAGCATAAACGAGGCAGTTGGTCATACTGCATCCATAGTCAATAATGCCTGTGTGTAGCCTGTCTTCTTCTTTTATATAGTCTAGAATCCTAACCCAGGGGATTGTACCACCTATGAAGACGAACAGGTCTTCCTCATCTAACTTAATCAGGATGATCCCTCAACACATGTGACAGAAGGCCATCACCCAGATGATTCTAGATCTCATCCAGCAGGCGATTGGGATCACCCATCATGTTTGGAGAAGAGATAAGGTAACATGGTATCTTCTGGAACCAGCACTTTGCATGTTCATTTCCTCCCTGAGGTCTATCCCTTGAGATAGTTCCAAGTCTTCCCAACTAACCCATCCATGCTTAGAGGTTTTCTTCCATATCCCCAAAGCTCTTTTGATGTGATGGAGACTCACAGTAAGCAGGCTATACAGGAGATGATGTAGCAATGCCCTTTCTCCCCTGCCCCCTGGGTTGGGATCATCTTGAGAGCTATGTTTTTCCATTCCTTAGCATTTCCTCTAGGGATTAAGCACATGATATTAGAGGGTATACAAACTACCATGTATTAATTAGTAACTCCCCCTTTCCCTAGCTCATTTCTCTAGTTCTCTGCAGAGACTGTCTGTACTTCACAGATTAATATATGTACTTGAACCAGTCTCTGGTTGCCTTTGTTGGAACTTAAACAATGATGGCTTTTCTCTTGAGCATAGTAGCATTGTGTTGATCTTGACCCAGAAACAAGATGTTGGTAAACACAAATGATACTTTCCTCTGTTCTTTGTAAGACATGGGTATCGTCTTGATGTGCTAAACAGGGTACATTTGGCTATCTTTGTACTATGATTTGACCAGGCAACAATGCTATAGAATAATAGTGTGCTGCCTCTTAATAGGCTTTTAGGTAAAAAAAAAAAATTCAGATAGCCTCACACTATTCATCGGCAGTATTTATACAGAGAAGGTCCCCATGGTTTTATGCACCACACTTGCATTTGGAGCTTGGAGGAACTTGAGTGAACTGGATAAGTCAGTAAATTTGAATCAGGTACGCAAAAGAATGTCAAGCTTTGGAATTGCATAGTCAAAAAGTTCAGAACGAGGCAGCACAGCCTGCCTCATAAGGCAATGCTCGCCTCCTGGAGGCTGAGGACTGGCACAGAGACACATCGCATCATCCCTGGGCTGAGGTCAGAATGCCCCAGAGTTGCTCTCTGGATGCTCGACAGAGGGCTTGTGAATTATTTTAGAATCTTGAGAGAAGCTCGTGTCTTCTCCTTGAGTTGATAAAATATTTTGTAGAATCTGGCCCCTTTCTATGCCTGGGGTTTGAACCAACCAGTGGGTCTGACAGTTTCTCTGTCATCAACTTTGGATTCTTTTACTTATCTATTTATCTCTTGCTTTAAACAGCTCTTAGATGTGACAGATGGTCCATGATTAACTACTACAATAACAATGAAACTTTAGGGAAAACCTCTAAACGCACAGTCCCAGAGCCAAGATAAGGAGAATAAAGTGATTTTTTACATCCATATGGGGAAACTGAGGCACAGTGAGGTTTAGCAACTGGTCTAAGCCATGTAACTAGTGACTGGAAGGGCTGTGATTTCATCCCAAGATGTTTTTCAGCTCATGAAGTGCACAGGCTTGGAGATTAGACTCTTCTGATCTAATGATTTTAGATTATTTGGGCGATCCTTGTAAGTCATTTAGTAGGTCTGAATTTGAGGATGACAACGCGTATGGGGATAAGTAGAGAGGGTCAACTGTAACAGGCAGTAGAAAAGCCTGGAATTTGCAGTAGTTATTGTTATTATTGTCTCCTAGTGCACACACACACACACACACACACACACACACACACACAGGCTTGCAAGCACATACTTTATGCCAGGCTCACTGAAGTGCTCCTCATAAACATACACTCAGCTTTCCAGCGTCCTGCCCTGTTTTTACCTTCCCTCTATGGTGAACTAACCACCTTTCAGGCCCAGCATAGACATTCCTTTGTAGTAAACTTGTTAAATTCCTCACAGTGACATCTTCATCATCAATTCTATCTAGCAGGGGGATGGCTTGGTATCTGCTTAATGACATGAGGCCTGGAGATGGTCTATCGGACTTTAAGAAATGACTCCTGGTGTAGACATGGATGTGATACCAGCTTATGCATGTGCAAAATGAGGAAAGCGTATCTATTTCACAAAACCATCATGAGGCTTAAATGAGACCTAGCATCTTAATAGTTGGCATGGGTCTGGAATGCAGACATGTTTGATAAAACTATAGCATATTATTTCAGTCCTCTGATTCTAATACTTTCAAAAGGCCATAAACATCTTCAGCCAAAGAATAGAACCTGTCATTTCTTTTTATTTTTGTGTTTGTTCTGAGGTCAGATATTCAGTAGTTGATTTGTCGTGGGATGGACAGATGGATGACAGTTTCATGGTGAAATGGATGGATAACTTTTGCCTAGCTCTGTGGTTGGGGCATGGGTTTGAGCCACCTCAGCTAATGGATGTATGTTTTCTGTCATATCAGGAGGAGCAGAACATGAATGACCAGGAAGTAACCTTTGAGTTCTTCCGTTTGTACTGAAAATGGCAGAGACAAATTAAACAATAACAGAATCAAAAAGAGCAGTGACTCCTTACCAGGGGAAGATCTGACTTCTAGAGCATCTCCCGTGCCAGCAAGTCATGAGAAACTGATTCCCCAGCTAAGAAGATGGGCAGATCCCTTCTCAGTAGTGCATGGACAAAGCTAGATGGCCTGGGCCTTTACCGATGGGACAGAGGCGCCCTAGAGCAGGTCCAGTGAGAGTGTTGACATTCAATCTGTGTCCTCCAGGGTGGTCCTAGAAGGCCAGCCAACCCTTCCCAGGGATTCTTAGCACCTTGACTCAACAGGCTGACCATTTCAGTTCACTAGGGTGAGAATCATGTTCCAACCCCCCTTGTCATCAGTAATCCCTGTGCCTGAAGCTGAATACAAGGAATACATGTATTGAATGAATGAATGAATACATGTATGCTCTTCCCATGTGTGATGTGTCACTCTCAAGGGTCCGTTTATCCCATCCCCCCTCCCCCTTCCCCCCCCCCCCCCCCCCCCCCGCCCCAAAGCGATTTTCACCTTTTCTGAGTCATCCTAATTAAAACCTACTATGGGAACTGCCAACAACTAAGCGCTCACTCTGTTTCAACAGGGTGTGAATACTGAGCTTCAGCCTTTCCCACATCTCTTTTTAGGGTGAAGATGTGGATTTATCTAGTAACCTCTTCCAAGTCATCCAGCCATTGAGGAAGGCACTGAGCAGGACCCCTGGGCAGTGACACCAAGGCCAAGGAATTGTGACAGGGCTATAGCATGCTTCTCACTCCCTTCCCCATTCCTTTCTTCTTTCTTCTGCTTAGTTGTTCAGTAAATACTCCTACTAACAGTCTTACCAAGTCCCAGGGAGGGGAGCGGGTGCTTGACAATGAGCTCCAGGCTTTATGTTCTGGCTAGCTAAGGATCTCCATGAATCTGAGAGTTTCTCCTCACAGTAGGATAGCACAGTGCTGCCTTGGAGGGAAGGGTGAAATGATAAAGTCATTAATGGATGACACCAAAAGCAGCTGTCACTTCTTAGCTTCCTTATATTATCAATTATATTAACACAAAGTCACCATTGGACCAAGACTGGCTATTTGTGTCTCTGTCCTTATGTTTCAGAGTTTATTTAATGGCTGGCCCTAATACATTTCATTGTTATTTGTAAGAAGCCCAGATGGACAAGGGCATTTACATTCCCATTTGAAGAACAGCCTCACTGTCAAAAATTGAAGCTTCTAAAGATCCCAGGTTGGAAAGGATGAAAGAAAAGTGAGGACAGAGATGGCCGAATCACAATCTTGTGACCTTCACAAGGACAGAGTGATTCCCAAGATCTGAGGAACATTCCAGAGTGGAGCTTAGAATGAACCCCATTGGCTTGGCTGTGAGATGAGGTGTGTCCCTTTGAAGTCCTCAGAAGTTCTGGGCTACTCTCTAGTTTTGTGTTGGTGAGAAAGAAGTACCAGATCATCTGTTCTCTGGAATGCCTTCTTCAAGGACTCTCTTTAAGGTCTAGGCTCTTGCTTTCATTTAGAAAGGAATTTATGTGTATTTACATTAGACAGCCTGACACTCTGACAACTTAGGTGTGCCTTTCTCAGCCCAGGCCACCTCTCATCTCCATTTTCAGCTGCAGGAGAACCTTTGAACTTTCCTGCCCTGTAAGTAGCCTTTTCTCCCTCCTCCCTCCCTCTCTCTCTCCCTCCCTCTCTCCCTCTCTCTCTCCCTCCCTCCCTCTTCCCTCCCTCCTTCCTTTCTTTCTTCACTTAGCAACAGAACTGTCCTCTCCTTGCATGCTGGGAGAAACCAAGTGACTTCTTTGTTCTGTGGGGCTGACAGTATCTCACTCAGCCCACCTGTTCCTTCCCAGTGGTCCCCAAAGCTTCCAAGTTAGGTGTCCTGCACATTTTGACTTAGAGAACAAAAGAAACTCCTGAAATGTCATATTCCAGCCATTGCCTCCTATTCCATTAAAACACCTCTCTCTCTCTCTCTCTCTCCCTCCCTCCCTCACTCCCTCCCTCCCTCCCTCCTTCCCTCCTCTACATTCTGAGAGAAAAAAAAAAGAGAGAAAAGGGGAGAAAACAGAACTGGGGAAAATAGTTCAAAATTTTTTTAAGAAAGGGGGGAAAGACCCAGCAAGCCCAAACCCACTTGGGGGAGTTGAAACATCTGCACTTTCTCAGCAGTTTGAAAGGAAACAAAAAATTGCCAAGTGGTATAAAATTTGAAGAAAAATTACCCAAAGGAGGAATGGACGTTAAACACGCTTCAGTTCCCCACTATGGGTTGACATTTGAAGCACTCTCGTCTCCCCTCTTTCTTTCTGATTCACAGTGTGTCTAAAGAGGTGAATTGGGCGCACAAAACCCAACCTCCTCTTGCCAGGGTGGGTATGAAATATGAAGGCCAGACGATTGTCTGGGCTCAGTGCATTGGAATAACATTGGTTAAATTATGGATAGTTTTTGAATAGTGTCACTTTTTTTTCTCTGCAGATGGTTGTTCTCACAAGGAGCCGGGTCTGCATAATTGTATCAGTAATCAGCAGTAAGGCAATTAGTTGTGTAAGTGTGCTATAATCATTCTAACAGAAGAGATGACGAAAAGACAAAAAACGGGAGGGGGGGACCAACATGTCTTTTCTGAATCCATCAACTGACAGCCATAATTAGATATATATAATTGAAAATTCCACAGTAGGGGGGCCAGATTATACAAATGAATTTTCTCTGCTGCCCTTATGCATTTTTGTCTTTGGCAGAGCATCCCCCCAGGAGAGGCAGAAAACTCGTCATTCCAAAAGAGTGCATACTGTACTCAGCATTGTTCTGGACACATGATGTCAGAATACCATTTTTTTGGGGTGTGGGGGTTTGGTCAGGGGGCTGAGGTTAGTGTGGCGTGAGGACAGCACACAGGCTCATACAAGTCACACTGCTTTGAATATCATTGTCCGTACTGTGTTTTGAACTCTGTTCTTAACAAGTCAAATGTCCATCTTTTGGTTTATAGTAAATTCTGGGTGAATTGATTTGACCGGGGGCCTGGTAGACAGGCGAGAGAGCGACTGTTGTACTTTCAGAGGTCCATTACAATGCTTTAAGTTCCTTATGCATCAAAAGAAAAATGTGAACTGAGTGATAATAAGTCCGACCCAGTTTGGGAATCACCTGTACACCAGGGTGGTTGTCCAATACAATCTGCAATGCATGTTTGTTTGTGAAGGAAGTTGTGGGCGGAGGCTGCAGTGGCCCTGGCATCTCTGAAGTTATCCTGCGGCCCTCATCCTGCGCTGACTGATGGGCTTCCTTGTCAGGAAGGGAGAATGATGGTATTTGAGAAGCCCCTTTACAGCAGAATATTTCACCTACAGTTTTCATAGGAAAGAGGGGGCTCTATTTAACCAAAGCCTGATTATCAGAACCTATAATTACATTTGGTTAAAAATTCTTAAGTGCCTATGAGTTTGTGGAAACTGTGCAGAAAAGCTTAGCCTCGAATTAATCAGACTATAGGTCTCCCATCAGACCGAAATCTTCTTTTTAAATTGGAAGCGCAACCCCCCAGCCTCCCACTCTACTCCTTTTGAATCCACCAATTCTTCTATAATTTAATTGGACAAATCTTAACTGTGATTTTTCCCCCTCCCAAAGAGGGGCACACTGCGGCCAAGGCTTGTTAATTAAGGTCTTTAAATGCCCCCAGCTGTGCAATAAGTTTTCAAAGCAACACAACTGCAAATTTATTTTTTTAAACATTTTGTGGCTAGTTTTCAATCATGTATTATTCCCCGTCCTTGTTCTGAGGATGGGAAAAACAGGAAAAGTCTCGGGGAGAGTTCCCATGCATTGTGGAATCTTGGACAGACAGTCAAATTGGAGGTGCCATTAAGTGGTGTCTAATTGGAGCCTGTTTAAAGGGTGGGGGGAGTCACAAGAGACGATTCTTTGGGCTCATAGGCAGTGTGGGCATATGGGTGCTGTCTAGAAATTACTTAGAAGAGTACCAAGAAGGTAAAAATTCCCACTGGGGTCTGAAGACAGCACTTCTCCTTAGAGATAGGATTGGGGGTAAGTGGACTGAATCAGAAGCTGGGAGTCGTCTCTGGTCTCTTTAGGATGCTGGCCTCCCCCTGCATAAAGCTCATGTTCTGTTCTTCCCACCCCAACTTAGCTGGGAGAAAGGGACACATGGAAAGACAAATGCTGAAGTGAGTTTCCAGTTGCTCTACCCTCTAAAAGAAGTGGCACCGAGGAGACTGCACCTCAGATGCCTTCCCTTAAGATGCTAAAGGAGGAAAAAGCAGGAAGACTCCACGGGTAAAGGCACCTGTTGCCAAGTCTGAAGACACTGGTTCAATCCCTGAGGCCCATGTGCTAAAAGGAGAGAACTGACTCCTGCAAGTTGTCCTCTGACTTTTCCCCAGGCTGCACCTGCACACCCTCCGCCTTCCACCAACCCCACACAATAAATGCATTAATATGTGAGTTAAAAAAAAACTTTCAGAAGATGCTAATCAGTGGTATCACATGTAATAAATAAGTGGAACCCAGTTTAAAAGGGTGAAGAACTTTGCTAAAAGGTCAACCGTAATCTAGTTTGTTCATATTTCAACTCCTTTTTCCAACACCTTACCAGTCTCCTAAAATTGAGACTAACCAAGGTAGAGTGCAGAGAATATGCGTGTCTTGTGACTGCTGTAAGTTAGTCTATCATTTGCCTCATATCATGGCCCTCTGCACAAGTGTCTGTGTTGATGGAGACCAAGTCATTCCTTTTGGGTCCCTACATTTCCCTAATGCTAGCATGAAGAAGAAAGAAACTTTCCCATAGTGAGTAATTGTCCACTAACAAGATCATTTTTAAAATCTGTAGCCCAGACATGCATGTTTTCTATAAAACTGGCCCTGGAGCTGAGTCACATAGTAGGGTATGATGTCAGTACTCTTTATGGGATGACCTGGGAAGATCAATTCCATGGCCCACTCTTCCTGGTAGGGCAAGATCTTTGCCTTCGTAAAGGATGGGTGGGTGTTGCAGGCTGAGTCTGGAAGATAAAAGCCCAGGGTATGTATGATGTCTGGGAGATGGAGGCTGAGTCTGAGGTATCTTGCTCTTTGACATGCCTACCATTGAAGATGCTGTGACTCAGCTGCTTATCTGCAGTCTGAATGGTCATGGGCACTGAGTGGAATAAACCCTGGGATGGGGTCGTAGCAGAATGGCCACTTGACAACTTTGCACCAATCACACTTGGCTAAGGCAAAGAAGAGAAGACAAGGTTGCTATTGATAAGTTCAGGGCAGGACAGTCCATCCCATGCCTCTGGCCCCATCCCCACAGGTATAACATGCTGTTAGTTGTCCATCTGGAACAAAGCAGTTTTTCTTCCTGTGATAAGAGACCCATCTAGTGCTCCTCTGTCATCCCAGAAGTGCAAAAATTCATGGCGTTACTGATGCCCCTGAGAACCTAAGCTGAACCTATGAAGTAGAGAGAGGTAAGAGATGCTTTTCAAAAGCAGGTATATCAATATGTCACCGAGAAAGTGCCCCATGGCATGAGATTCCAGAGGCCAGTGTCCGACTGCTAGTATATATCCTGCCTCTGTTGATTTTGGATAGTTTTCCTCACTGCTAAGTGCTGTCCCTGTGAGTCTTCCTCCATCCTTAGCATGTCTATCTGTTTTCAAACCCCAGGTAAACTCCTAAATAGAATGAAAATTCCCTCTCCAAAGCCTCATCCTAGCCCAGTGTGCTCCTGACCACATCCGGCAGACACTGTACACGTTCCCCTAGCTGCTTTGATTCTAGTGCTCCAATGATGCATTGTTATCCAGTGCCTTTGCTTCCTTACTTTATAGGTGGAGACTATAAGACTGCATCCTGAATGTCCGTATGTCATTATTAATGTATGAGGATGTGTACACCACTTTAGGTGTCACGTGGGTCATCTCCAGGGGGATGTCGGTAGGTCAGCCCCTCCAGAGCTCTGCTGCCTTCTTTCTGTTTCTCTTACCTCATTCTTCAAGAGGTGCATCCTCAGACATCTTGGGGTCAGCAGTCATAGCCGTCTGTCCCTCGTTCCTTCTCAGCCTGGGAACATGGACTATCCCTTCCTGCCTCCCCAACATGACGTTGCCAAGGGTAACCGTGAAGAAACAATCCCTTCAGCTTAATAATGGAGCAACCCTTTTGCAGGACGGGAGGTTCCCTCCTTTAACCCCTTTGTCCTTGAGACCCGTGATGCACGTGGCTATAACTATTGCTTTTTCTTTGGATAGTCTTCACTTGGTCTCTATCCAGTGATACAAGAGTCCTGCACTGAAGTTGTCCATCATCCGACTTCCTCTGGAGGGCTTTCCAGGTTAGGGAAATCCAGAATTGAGACTCTCGGCTGCCAGGGTTGGGAATTGCCATCTGGGAATTTGGGGATTTGTCCTGTACCCCTCCATCTTTAGGCTTTGTGTGCCATACTGGCCACCCTGTATGATCCTCTGTCGCCAGCTTGTTTGGATTAGGTCTTAGCTTTCATTAAGCCACATGTAGTCCTGCTTGTGATATCATAGAGCTATGAGGGGGCCTGAGAGCCGACACCAACAAGCTGCCCATACTTATTAGCTTTAGCAGATGGGACAATGACAGCTCGGCTGCCCCTGTTTACTGCAACTGATCCCTCAAGAAACACATGAGTCAGCCAGCATCATACTGAGTCAAGGTAAGGCTAAGAGAACCAAGCAAGTCTAGTACTGGGCATCCTCAGAGAAAGACATGGCTGGTTCTCAGAATGCAGATGAATTGAACATGCACAGTCCTTTTGATAAAACTTCCATTTCAGCATTTTAATGTGACTCCTGAAGTTTCCAGTTGGACATAGTGTCTACGACTCCTTTCTGTTTTACATCTGGCCTACTTCATTTCCTGCAATAACCTGCTTGGTCCCTGTGAACAGTTGCCCTGGCAGCCCAGTGTGTCCTTTGTAACTGTGGAAATGCCTCCTAGGAATATAGAACATATGAGTGTAGAGCCAGGAAAGAGAGTCACATTTTTCTTGGTTGCAGACCCCCATTTCCAAGCAGGAACTCAGAGACCAAGAGGAGAAACAGGAACCAAGAAATACCCATAGTCAACTGGTGGTCATATCTTCCTTGGCATGGTTTCAAGTGACATTATTTCTTTGGAAACATTTTTGAGAAGCTTAATAGAAGCAGTGTTTACTAAAGGTGTCAGTTTCTCATCTGCAAATTCCTTTGAGAGCTGTCACTCACTGTGACCTTTGCCTGGTCTGCAGCTATGAAGATCCCTGGATGAACATGGATGAAGTGGTTTGGGTCTCCAACTACCCACTTTTCCTGCTTCTTTTCTGCCCTTACTTCTCTGCCTGTCACCTAGTGGCTCCCTCTTGCCCCTAGATTGTTCTAAGCTGGATGTTCTTATCATGTCTGTTCTGCTGACCTTCATGCTCCCCCACTCCCAACTTACTACTTCCTCCTGCCCTTTAACACTACTTCAAGCATAAGGATAGAAATTCTGTTTGTCCTCAGCAAAAAAAAAGCTCTTTCTGTTCCCATGACCTGCCTCCATCTGTGTTGATGGAAGATAATAATAACAATTCAAAAAAATGATTTGTCTTCTTAAACATACACCCTCTTTGGTTTTCATCACGGGCTCTGTGGCAGCTAGGTAGTCTATGCATCTAGCAGAAGGCAGAGCACAGAAAGATTAGAGAACTCAGCCACAGCAGGAGAACACAGAGGGGCTTCCCAGCCTCATTCAAACCCCTTCCTTCCTCCCTCGCTTGGTAAGGCCACAAGATGGAGGTGGTAAGGTTAAGTGCATTGATTTGGTGGCACCAATTCTAGAACCTTCCCTTTAGATTCGTCTGGGATGGAGTAACTTAGAGTTGGGAATTTTAGTTAAATACCCCTTTTTAGAATAGGATTCATCTGCAGGGAGCTTCCGGCACTTAGAAGGAAACACCAATGATGAGGCCTCCCCAGTCTCTCCTCCTTTGGGCCTCATTGTAATTCAGGCCTATGCTTCCAGTCTGACAGTGGACTCTTTTCTTTCCATCTTTAATTAGCACTGTCAGTTTTAATCCTCTGGAAAGAACTGAGGAGGGAACGCATGTCCCAACAACAGGCATGTTTGCGAGACTCCAGTAAACTCACAGAGTTATGACATATATCAAGAACATATCTGCATATATTTTTTCTATTCACTTAGCAGAGAGCGTTAGAGTCTTCCTCTCCCTTGGGATGACTTTAATGCCATTTTTGGTTACCGTGTATGTGGTGTTTTATACTGAGTTGTCAAGCGTTTAGATGGCTCCACCCTGAAGTGTCCTGGTAACTCAATGCCTTTGGACTGCCTCAAGCATCTTCAATGTTTTGACTGCAAATACGGGTGGGAAGGCACGGTTCCAAACACTGCCCCCTCAAATCTTCCTATGGATTAATTGCTGGGTGGCCTGAAATAGGTCAAAAGGTTTGGGCTTGGGAGTAGAATTCTAGAAATAACCACTCTATAGACACTCTAAATCAATCATAATTAATGCCCTTGCCTAGTCCTGTCATCCGATTGCCGCTGGAGGGTGAAATAAAGAGACCCTTTCTAATATAATTTGAAAAGAGATCAAATCTGTCATTTCATCTAATAATTGAGCCAAATGAGAAAAGAGAGAGGTCAAAGTTCACCGGATGACCTTATGTAAACCCAATAATGCATAATTCATTTCCTTTTTATGGAATTTAAAAGCCGCTGTAAATGGGCAAGACAGAGGTTCTGCTTCCCGAAGCTTCTGCCAGGCTACTCGTGTTTGGTCCTCCAGAGCCGCACCAACTTTCCAGCAACAGATTCCAACTGAATAATCCCCAAATCTCCCTCCAAAACGGGCCGGCATTGAATTGGTCCTCCCAAGCGTGTGGAGTTAATAACTGAATTAACCACTGACAGCACTCTCGGAATGATATAAAACCTGTAATTTATTTATTGAGTGCTACAAATACAGTTAAAACATGTTTTCATGCAAAATGCATTTCCTCTTTTTAATATTATCAAAAGGGAGACTCTGGTTTTGGCTTTGCGGAAGAGGAAGTTGCAGACAGCCTTTATACCATTTATCCTTTTTCTCTTGGTGCCAGCATGTAGGGAAATTTCATCTCTTTCCAGTCTGAACACAATCGAGGCTGAGGACTGTATGGATGAGATTCAGAGCAATGGAGGAAAGCTTCCAGCAGGGGCTCCGGTGTCCTTGACCTCTGAGCCACCTAGCAGATCATCTTCCATGGATCACTTCAGGAACTGGGTATCAGCCAACCAGACCCTGCTTTTCCAAAGAGCCCATTTCACCAACTGGCACCACCAAAGCAGTTACTCTTGTTATTGGGGTAAGTACTGACAGAGAGACAGTACGTTCCTGTGGTATGAAGGTGGCCCCAAGCTGCCTTTAGAACGGTCAGTGGCTAACCCCGATCCTTCAGTAGTTGTAGGTTGTGAGTGTTCAGTTGAGATCTTTCTCACAGGATGGAGAACCCTGCAGGTCCCTGCTCTCCGTGATTTTTGAAAAACAAGTCATAGGGAAAGTGACAATTCTTAGAAAAAGGAGTCTAAATGACTAAGAGAAATTTGAACAGAAGCCTGATGTCTTTAGTGAGAAGGGAAATGAACATTTAAAAAAAAATTACTAACTCCTATGCATGGCAAAATAATCAAAACAAAATGGTGGGGGAAGGGAGAATCATGGAATTATCCAGTGCTGGTGACTCTCTGGAGAGATAGCCAACTTCTAGGTTTACTGTGTACTTGTAGTGCAGTGTTCTGGGGAGGTGACTCACTAGACAAATGCCCCTGGCACCAAGAATGAAAACCTGAATTTGATATCCAGCAACCTACACTGTGGAAGGATAGAACCAACTCTATCAAGTTGCGCACATGTGCACTGTGGCATATGTGACCCTTACATGAAAATAAAAAAAATTAAAATGAGAGATTTCTATGTACAGCCCAAGGAGACAGGCACGGGTTAGTGGTGGTGGTGGTGGTGGTCAGAGTTGACAAGACAAACAAATGGGAAACCTTCTAGATGCCCTGGATAGGCACCGGGGGTGTTGGACTCTACCACAGAGGGGTACAGGCTCTGGGCAGACCACTGAGGTTCAAACTCAGCCTTCTTGTGTAGGAACACTGTAACGGGGGACAGTAGCTTGACTGCTCTGCACCCTGCTTGGCTCACCAGAAAGATGGAAGCAAATATAAAATGGGCCATATGATTTTTAATAAGCATTTTTTGAAGAGACTGGCATGCAGTAATACACCAACACACAGATAGGAGAACATGAAGACCAGAGATCTTTGTGTATAAGTAGTCAGCTAACAAATGGCTCTAGGGGATAAAGAAAGCAAGATTGTCTGCCTCACATTGTACAGAGGAAAAACTTTGGGAAAGCACCTTTGAAAAAACCACACAGAGCAGCATCATTTGGTGCCATGGTAATGTCTGAGAGAGAAGTGTTGGAATTCACGTAAAATGTTAAGAGCTCTGCTCAGGAGGGGGAGAAATGGGGCCCAGGAAAAGTTGAGCCAGGCAGAGTGGTACACACCTAAAGTTGTAGCTACTTGAGAGGCTGAGACAGGAGGATTGCCACTTCTAGGCTTGCTTGAGCTATTTGTGAGTTCAAGGCCTGCCTAGGAAACTTAGCAAGGTACTGCCTCAAAATAAGACAGACAGAGAGCTGTGGAGAGGGAGATCTAAAGCAAAACTGTTGCGTTTCAGGTAGCCAGTACATAAAAGTTACGCTATTTTTTAAACATTCACTGATAGCTTTTTGTTTTTGGATTTTCTTTTAGACCCTCCCTCAGTCCAGGCTGACTCTGAACTTGTTTCATAGTCAAGGGTTTCTTACCTCTATTTCCTCTTTTGGGGGTGGGGCAAAGAATTTTTATTTATTTATTTTGTATTTATGACTCATGTTTAGGTATCAAGTTTAATATGCCTAGCCAAAGATCCTAGGAAATTATAGTTGACTCTTTTTAAAGAATAGATTTGTTATCTTACATTTAATTATACAGATTTATTTGCCAATTCCCCTACATAAAGTCAATTTGTTAATGGGATTATAGAATTGTATCTCATTGGTCTATCACGAATAATTTATTATTTACAGTTGAGAAGGTTTTAGTGTGTTTGCAGGATTGCAGAGTCATCACTACCCAAGTTCCAGGACATTTTCTGGAACATGGTTGTGACCCCTAAGTGGAGCCTTAGTCTCATGAGTCACTTCCCTTCAGTCTTCGCCCGTTTCTTGCTAGCTGCTAGCCTACTCTCTGGACCCTGCAAACAAGCAGAATCACATGACCTGTGATCTTCATGCTCTCCTTTTGCATTCACTATAACGTTTCTTGGTTGTTACCTGTACTGTGGCATCTATTTTTTTTTTATTTCCGTGATATGGAAATACCACAATCATTTAGCCATCCATTAGGTGATGGACGTTTGGGTTGTTCCTTTTCTTGGTGTTTGTTTCCTATGAAAATGTAGCTGTTAATGTATGTGCACGTTTTTCATAAATGCATGCTGTCAGTCCTCTTGGGTATGTATGAGTGAGTAGGCTTGCCCAGGGACAACTGTTGATTCTCCCGTGAGGACGCCATTTTCCACAATGACACGCCACTTTATATCCACACAAGAATTAAAGCTCCGCTTTCCACATGCTTCTTAAAACGTGTCATCTTCTAAGTCTCGAAATTACACTCTTGCTTTCTTCTGAGTGAATGCATTTGCACATGGTGGCAGGCACCTGATCCAGCCCTGGACATCTGAGGACAACCTGTGGGAGCTGGTTCTCTCCTTCCCCAGTGGATCCTGGGGTCCGAACTCAGATCTTCAGGCTTGGTACTTTTACCCACTAAGACATCTCACCAGTTTTATTTTCTGAAAATAATCTTTGTAAAAAAAAAATGTCTATCCATCTCAGTTTGTTTTTCTGTTTCTGTGATAAACACCATGACCAAAAGCAACTTGGGGAGGAGAGGTTTGTTTCCTCTTTCAGGATCTCAGGAACTCAAGCAGGGCAGCCATGTTCTTTGCCAAATTATTTCAAGAATTGTTTTATCCCAGTTGCTGATATAGTTTCACTGTGGAATCCCTTGAGTTGGTCCTACATAGTCTGCTTGTCTCTGTTATCTTCTTTCTGTCTTTCAATCTCCCATTAGGAAGTTCCCCTAATTCCCACTTCCAGCATTCAGCTTCTTTCCTAGGTCTTAGTCCCAAAGTCTTTCACATTTCTCAAACAAAGCAAAAGAAAAAACAACAAACAAACAAACAAACAAACCCAGTTTGGTCAGGCCTATCAGAGCAATTCCTTATTCCTGATGCCTATTTTTTTTTTTTAACATTTTAAAATACATCTGTCTTTTAACTATTTTTAATTGCTGTGACAAAACACCATGACCAAGTCAACTTATAGAAGAGTTTGTTGGGTACTTAACAGTTGCAGAAAGTGGGTCCATGGTAGAGAGCAGGGCAGCAGAGAGGCAGGCATAGCGCTAGAGCAGTCACTGCTGAGAGCTTACATCTTATCTGCAAGAAGAATGGGGGGAGAGAGAAGCAGGGTTGGTGGCTTTTGAAACCTCAGTGCCCACCCCAAATGTCATACCATTTCCAATAAGACCACACTGCCTAATCCTCCCAAAAAACAGTTTTATCAATTGTGGACCAAGTCTTCAAATATGTGAGTCTATATAATACCTTCAAACCACCCCAGATTCCTTTGAATTTAAAATTTGACTATCATAAAGGTAGGGTTACAAATTCATTATTTTGTATGTGGATATCCCATTATTATCTTAACTGGTTAAAATAAATTTTTTCCTTTAAATGATTTTGGGACCTTTATCAAAATGAGTTGGCCATGGAATCCATGCATAGGTTCATTTCTGGACTCCCAATTTATTGATTGGTCTGTATATGAATTTTGACACAGGACCATACACTCTTAATACTGTAATTTTCCAGTGGGTTTTGGAGCTTTGCTTTTGCTTTTTAAAAATTATTTTTAATATTCAGAATCCCTTAGCATTTCACACAAACTTTAGTCAACATGCTCAATTGGAGAAAAGACAATTCAACTTTTGACTGCTTTGTTTCCATATGAGGACATTTCTATTTTACTAATGTTCAATCCTTCAGTGTAACTTCTTGAAAAAAAATTCTAATTATTTAGTTCTTAAATTTTTTTTGAACAAAATATACTTTTCAGTGCATGGAATATGAGTTTGCACTTCTTTTTAAAGGTTTTCTTCTTCATGTATATGCATGTACACACGTATATGTTTTTATGTGTGGTGGTTTGAATAAGAATGTCCTTCATAGGCTCATGGATTTGAATGCTTAGTCGCAAGGGAGTGGCACTATTTGAAAGGATTAGGAAATATAGCCTTGTTGAAGAAAATATGTCACTGTGGGTGGGGTTTTGGGTTTCAAAAGCCCAGGGCAAGCCCATAGTCTTTCTTTCCCTGCTGCCTGAAGATGTAGAACTCTCAGCTGCCTCTCCAGCACCACCTGGGTGCTGCCATGCTTCCCACCATGACAACAATGGACTAACCTTCTGAAACTGCAAGCCAGCCACAAGTAAATGCGTCCTTTAGTAAGAGTTGCCTTGGTCATGGTGTCTCTTTATAGCAGTAGAGCACTGGCTAAGGCAGTATGTGTATGTCTGTGAGCATGCACAGTTGAGTGCAGGTGCTTCTGAATGTCAGAAGGTGTTAGATCCCTTGAAGCTGGAGCTACAGCTGTTTGTGAGTCATCTGAGATGGGTACTGGGAGTCCTATGGAAGAAAACTCTTAAATTCTGAGCCATTTCTTCAGGACCATTGCTCATTTTTAGCTAAGTTTTTTCCTAAGTACTTTTCTGCCTCTTATCCTGTTATACATGGAATTGCTAATTTTATTCTCAGACTGTTCATTTTTAGTCTATAGAAATATACTGTTTTTAATGTACTGTTTCCTACAAATGTGCACAACTTATGCATTAACAGTATTCTGTGTCTTCTTTGATTTTTATCTATGTAAAGTCATTTAATCTACAAAGAGAGATACTTTTTACATCTTCCATTCTAATCTATACAGTCCGATCTCCTTGGCCTGGAGGATGAGAGCCTCCAGTCAATGTTGAATGGAGGGGTGGAAATATGCTCCCTGCACTGTGATGACATTAGCAATGGGAATTCCACTATCACGAATATTAGCTGGTGGCTTTTCCTAGGTGGTTTTCATAGTCTTGTAAGGTTAAAGAAGTTGCTTTCTATTCTCAGTTTGCTGCTGATATTCCCTGTGCAGAGGTCCTGGACACTGTGGAATGTTCTTAGCATTAATTTAGAGGACCATGTGTGTTTCACCTTTATCCTTTGAGCACAGTGCATTATGTATTACATTGAGTGATATTTACATATTAGGTCAGTTTTGCATTATTGAAATAAACCCTACATGACCACAGTACCCTCTCTTTTTCCTGTTCTGCTGATTTGGTATGCTCATAGTTTGTTGAGTATTTCTGACCATGTATTCATAGGTGATGGCAGCTCAACATTTTTTATTGATGGCTTTGTCTTGTTTAGTTATCAGGGAATGCTGGCATACCAGCTAGTAAATATCTTTGGGGAAGAATTTGTGAGGGATTGGTCATAGTTCTCCTTTCAATGTTTGATAGAGATCATCAGGCCACACAGCCCAGGGCTTTTCTGTCCGTGCAGGTTTATAGTTGCTAAATCAATATCTTCAGTTGTTAGAGTTATATTTAAGCTGTTGTACAATCTCCAGTTCGTTCTACAACATCAGGGCTCCGGGCGCATAGTATAGAATTCTCACACCACTCTCCTGTGATCCTTTTTAGAATTAGCATCTCCCCTTCCCTGTTGCTTTCACTGTCTCCCCCACCCCTCCCTATCTCTTCAATTGTTCCCCCCTCCAGTCAGTGGCTTGTCAGATTTGTTGACAAGTTGTGTTTTGTTGATTTTTTTCTACATTGCCTTTAGAATCTCTGTTTGGTTTATTTTTATTCTGTTGTTCATTATTTCCCTCTGCTGGCTCTGGGTTTTCTTTCTTTTCTCCATGTCTTAGGATGAAAGGTTGCTGATCGGAGACAGTCCTTTCCAGTCGTACTTGCACAGTTAGCCTCTCTTGAGAACTGGATTGTCTCCTTTAGGTTGGAACTCTGACTGCTTGTTCTGTTCACATCATGAATTCTCTCCGCCCCTTTGGATTTTCTACCTCTGGTTGGGTTTTCTTTCTGAAGCTATTACTTCTTTAGCATTGGCTTTAGTTTCCACGATCTCTTTGTCTCCCCAATTTATTTGATGTTTACTTCTAATTTCGTTTCCTTGCGATTACAACAAACACGATCATTGATTTCTCATCTTTTAGTAATGTATCGAGGCTACCTTTTATTTGTATTCTTAACATAGATTTTGTCCTTGAGCATGAGTTCTGTCATTTGAGAAGATGGCTCAGTCTGCTGCTTTTAGCTTCAGTGTCTTGTAGACTATTGTTAGCTGAAGTTGGGTTAGAGTCTTGTTTGAGACTCCTCTGGCTCCTCACATGCCTCTGTCTAGTTGTCCTGTGCATCGCTGAGAGTGCATATTGAAGTCTTCAGTTATTTATAATTGAATTCCTTCAGATCTGCCATGCTTTAAGTTCTGTGCTTTGAGGCTCTGTGCTTAGGTACATACAGGTTTTAAATTGTTATATGTACTTTGTCGATTGTTTTTTTATCATTTAAGATACCATACTTTGTATCTAGTAACATTTAAAAAAATCTCTTGTAACTGATAGCATAGCTATCCCACCTCTCTTTGAGTTACCGTTGGCATGCCTTATTTTACACAACTGCAACCCATTACTTTTTGAATACAAAGCATGTTTGATTAGTAGATAATTTTTTTTAACACTTAGTACCAGGAGAAAGGGGGTAAGTGTTCTACCATTGGAAAAAAAATGAGTAATTTTAAATATTCCTTCCTTATAGTTTTACTGGAAATAGTTTCTAATAGTTTTAACTGGAGATCTTAATTCACTTATTTAATACAAATAGTAAAAATACAGAATTGATAATTCCATCTCTCTGTTTGCTTTCTTTTGCCCCAAATTTTCCACTTCTGCTTTCTTTCTGTTAAACCGTTTCAGTGCATCACTTAAAATTTTCTTCTTTTTTTGACATGGAATTTTGAGATATTTTCTCAATAATTTCCCTGAAGACTGCCATTGATATCTTAATTGATATAAAAATCTGATTTATTTTTAGTATCCACCTGGTATCAACTATATATAAAAATTTACTTTCATATGGCTTTATTCACATCTTGGTTTTTTTTTTTTCGTAAGCCATATGTTCACACATTGTTTTCCCATGCTTGGGTTTTTATAATTATCATGTCATGCATTTTAAAGTCACGTTGAATAAGAATTTTAAACAATAGAAATATATTTGTATTTTTCTTTTTAATTATCTATGTAACAACTTCTCTGGTATCCTATTTACTGTGCTGAAGCAGCTGTTCCATTCTCTTTTAATTAAAACAGAAAGACTGCTTTTAGTTTTTCTTGTAAGGTAGGTCTATTATCAAAAAGGTCTGATAATATTTACTTACATTATGTCATATATTTAAAATTTTACCTTAATTTTTCCTTTCTCTAAAAAGGAGAGTTTTGCCAGATAAAAATACAAAACAAAACAAATGTACTTGGTGGACAGTTTTTGTTTATTTTTGGATTTTTTTTCTCCTTTTGGAACTTTGAAAATGTCTTTCCGATGTTTTCTGACCCCCCCCCCCACGATTTCTGATAAGAAACCACCTATTAATCTTATTCCAGATTCTCTGTACGTGATTAATAGCTTCTCTCTGCTTTCAGGAGCCTCTCTTTGTCTTTGAATTTTTGACAGTTTGACTCTGATGTGTGTAGGTGTGAATTTCCTTGCATTCTATGTGAAATTCTCTGAGCTTTTTGAATGCTAAGGAATCATTTCTTCAGATATTCCCACTACCCCTTTTTGTCTTACCAGGACCAGCATGCCATGCGTTTGTACTCTTGATGATCCTGCAGGTTTCTGGTGTAAGGCACTTCCTATTCTAGCCTTCTTTCTATCCTGGCTAGTGAATTTTTCATGTCAGCTTGTATACTTTTCAATTACAAAATTTCCCCTTGATTGCTTTTTATAATTTGCATATCTTATTGCTTATTTCTTTTTGATTATGCATTTCCACATAGTTTTCCTTCAGCTTTGTGAACATATTTAAAGTAGCTTACTTAAAGTCTTTGTCTTCTGAGTATAGCTCTTTGCTCTCTCACAGTCTGTAAAGATTTCCTTCCTATGCATAGAAGACTTATTTGCAAAAATTTTATATATGTATTTGTGTGTGTGTGTGTGTGTGTAAAACTGAAAAGAATATATTTCTAGCAGTCTAATGGTAACTTTGAAAAGCATATGTTTTTTTCCCCCCTGAGTTTTTCAGTTTCCTTCTGGAGTTGTTACTGCAAATTTAGATGTTGAGAACTAATTCTGTGAAATCTATAACTTTGTTATGGATAGTCAATAAAGTCTCAACTGAGCTCCATAATTAGCTAACGATTAGACAGAAATTTCCTTAGAAGCCTAGAGCTAATAAGTTTCTATTTTTTGCTAACTGGTTATATGTGGATATTCAGGGATGCCTTCAATACTTAACTAGCTAGTATAAAGTTATACTTTAGCCTTCAAGTCTTGTTTGAGTTGAAATGTGATCAGGAGATTTTCTTTATTTTTTTATTAGATATATACTTTATTTACATTTCAAATGTTGTCCCTTTTCCTGGTTCCACCCCCTGAAAGTCCCATAACCCATCTCCCCTCCCCCTATTCCCTGAACAACCCTCTCCTACTTCCCTCTCCTGGTATTCCCTACACTGCAGCCTTCCTCAGACCAGGGGCCTCTTTTCCCTTTGATGTCCAACAAGGCCATCCTCTGCTGCCTATGGGTCTGGAGCCATGGGTAACTCCATATGTACTCTTTGATTGATGGTTTTGTCCCTGGGAGATCTGAGGGTGCTGGGTGGTTCATATTATTGTTCCTCCTATGGTGCTGCAAACCCCTTCAGCTCCTTAGGTGCTTTCTCTAGCTCCTCCATTGGGGACCCGGTGCTCAGTTCAATGGCTGGCTTAGAGTGTATTTGTCATGCACTAGCAGAGCCTCCCAGGTGACAGCTATATTCAGCTCTGGTCAGCAAGCACTTGTGGGCACTTGTGTCTGGATTTTGTATCTGGATATGGGATGGATGGCTAGGTGGGTCAGTCTCTGGATGGTATTTCCCTCAGACTCTGATCAGGAGCTTTTCAATTGGTAGCTTTGTTAACGTCAATGCCCCCGGCAGCCATGATATATATCTCTTTTTCTATATTGTTGACTCATGTTTGCCTATATTCTGCTAAGGACTTTTGCACCTGTATCTGTGGATAATGCTAGTCTGTGGCTTCCTCATTTCCCACTCTCTTTGGTTCAGATATTAGAGTAATACTAACATTCTATGGCGAACTTTATTAATATTAGAACATTTAAAATAGAGAAGTTTGCTGTTCTGTATTTAAGTGTTTATTCTCTACTTTTCCTGGCCCCTTGTTTATTTTAAACATTTTTTTTTTAAATTCTGGTTTATCTTACTGTATTAGATTTTGGGTCTATTTTAATCTATAGTTGTTTTTTTTTTCTTTTACTGTGTTTTCTAAGAATTATATTTTATATATGCATAGTTATAGTCTGCTGATGTTGCCAATGACCAGTTTGAAGGGTAAAAGTATCAAACCTTCGCCTTACTTCCTGTCTCCTCCAGGTACTTACATGAACTTTCTGTTTGGGGGATTTCAGTCATTTCATAGGGTTTGTCTGCCAGTGACAAATTCTCTCAGTTTTTCTGAATGTCTTAATTTTCTCTTCATTCTTTTTTGGTTTTCATGATTTTTTTGTTTGTTTAAAACAGGGTCTGTTATAGCCCAGGTTGGCCTGGAATTCACTATGTAGTAGAGGCTAGCCTTGAACTTCTGATTCTGCTTCCACCTCCTAAGTGCTGGAAAAAAAGACATACCACTGCATCTGGCCCTCTTCCCTCTTGAAGAGCATCTTTAGATAGAAGGCACTCGGATGCCAGTTCTTTTCCCAGAGCTGTGTATATGTTTTGCTATTTTCTTCCCCAGTTTCCGATGAGAAATAAACTTCATTTAGATGTTTTTCTTTGTCTGCTTCTAACATCTGATTTTTGTGGGTGGGTTGGGGTTGGGGGGGGTCTTTCAGTTTTACAAGTTTGAGTATGATAATTTTGCACAAATTTCTTTTAGTGTAGCTTCAATTTGTAGTTTAGACATTTTTTTTTCCAAATTTGGAAACCGTCTTAATTAGGGTTTCCTTTGCTGTATAGAGTCATTGTGACCACAGCAAGTCTTATAAAGTAAAACATTCAATTGGAGCTATCTTACAGTTTCAGACGTTCATTTCTGTCTTAGTTGGGGTTTTATTGCCGTGAAGAGACACCATGACCAATGCAACATTTTTAAGGAACAACATTGTATTGGGGCTGGCTTACAGTTTCTGAGGTTCAGTCCATTATCATCATGGCAGCATACAGGCAGACATGCTGTCGGAGAAGCTGTGTGTTCTGTACCTTGACCCCACTACAGTCAAGAGAGGACTGACATCTACAGCATCAAGGAGAAAGCTCTCTTCTGCACTGGGTGGAGCCTGAGCATAGGAGGAGACCTGGCGAGCCCACTTCACAGTGACACACTTCCTCCAGCAAGGCCACGCCTCCCCACCACAGTGACTCACTTCCTCCAGCAAGGCCACGCCTCCCCACCGTGCCACTTCCTGTGGGCCCATTCTGACCCCCTGGAGAAACTTTTAAGCCATCAAGACCTTCTGCCTCTTCAAGCACATAGATGACACAAAGACTCGTTATTTGTCTCAGCCTCACTGCTTCCGAGGGAGATGCTTCTTTCTGTTTTTGGCTTTTTTTCAGTGTGTTTAAACTGGGCCTTTCCTAAGGTCGTCTCTTTAAGCTCATTCTTCTCCTATGTCCCTCTCTGTCTGTTATAACTATACTTTCAGTTATCATTTTTTTTTTTTAATTCTAAAACTCACATCTGTTTGTTCTTTGCATTTTTCATTCCCTCTCTCCAAGGGTAATTTTTTCTGACTTATATTTAAAAACTTAAAAAAAGAAAATTTACAATTATTTGTTGAGCTTTCTTACCATGACTTAAAACAATCAATCGATCAAACAAAACAATTCTTGCTGTGCAATTTTCTATCATTTTGTTATTGTCATCCGTTAATTTTTTTTTTAAAATTCAGATTTAGATGTTGTTTGGAGTTCGAGTGCTTTTCATTGCTAGCTAGAGACTAGAGTTTATGTCGTAAAGTCCAGGATCTTACTGCAATGGTCTGCCCTGGTTTTCTCCAGCAGTGTTTTGGCAGGAGAATATGATGCAGCCTCTTGCAGGGGTTGGGACAGAACAGGAGCAAAGGATCCCTCTTGCCTACCTCACCTCTAGGTGGGGTCAGGATCCACAGAGTGAAAGGGCTCCCAGGAGACCCTCACTGAGACCTGTGAGGTGCTCCCCACAAGTCTTCCCCAGCTTCACACAGGAGCAGGTTAGCGTGTTTTTGTAAGACAATGTTGACTATCCTGAATCTTCAGGTCCTCTTTCTGTACCACCTAAGAACTAAGCAGTCAGGGGGCTTCTTCCTGCTGGTTAGAGCTTCAAGCCTAAATTCCTATGTAGACTTTCCCAGCATGGAGGGAGTAGGGAGAAAGTTGCTCAGCACCCCTGGGTAGGGATAAAAACCTAGATATCTACTTGATATTTTTAAATACCGGTTCCTTGTGAGATTTTTGGGTGCCTTATACCAGCACCTTGTTTTCTCCATGGCACAAGTGGTGTGACTTTTTTTCTGTGTGGCTAAGTTTTTAAAACAAGCATACATTTTAGAATGCCAGAGACTAGTGTTTGGTTGGGGAGAGCAGTGAATTGGATGGAGATAGGTAAGAAGGTACGAAGACAGCGAGAGACAGAGAAGCACAGGTAGAGAGAGCTGGTGGCTCAGTTTCCCAGTGGTGGAAATCGATAAGGTAAGAACTTATGGACAGAGGCCCTGGCTTCCAAAGCCTTTGCAGGAAGAATGGTCCTTAGCTGAGAAGCCCCTAGCAAATCCGCAGCATCACATTTCTTCTCAGGATAGCTGCAGCCTCCCCTCCCCCTCACTATTTGGGAGTAACAAGAGATTGACAGTTGCAGTTGAATCCCTTGAATTATTTGGAAATAACTCCCCGTTCAGATGTCAAGCTTTTTGCTTACCCACTTGATCAGAATGTTCCATCATTTGGGAGGAACACATCCGCAAACCCTTCTCACAAATTAGACAGACCAACATTTGCAGATCTCTGAGGACTCACAGACTCTGAAGAGGAAACGACGGGTGTTGAAACCTCTGGTATCTGTGCTGATTAGGAAATGAGATAAGACTGGGAAGCTGTTAAGAAAGTGTGTTATTTTGCAAGCCCCGGAGAGTAATCTGAGAGGACCCCAGATGCAGGAGAAAAACAAACACAAAGGCCCACCCCCACTAGGCTCGCCTTTAGATAAAGTGTGTATATCTGAGGCCCAATCTGTGTCACCAGGCCAAAGAGGACAGTGCTAAATTGCCTTCTATTCTCAGTCAACTCACCCTGCCACTACAAAGCCTTTGAAATCACACCAGGATGTATCTCAGAGTTGTCTTGGTGCAAGTGTGGGGAAGTCTGAGGCAGTGGGTGTGGCCCGAGGTGAGTGACAGCTCTGCAAAGGGCTTTGGAACTTTAGAGAATTTTATAAGTAGGACATACTCACAGGATCCTCTTCAAAGTCTATAAGGTGAGGAAGGCGACACGTTCTAGGCCTGAGGCCCCTCTACTTTCTACCGATACAAAAAAAAAAAGGTGGATTGGGACTCAGGTGGGTAAGGTACTCAGACCTTGGCTACTTGCCAGCTAGATGACATTTAAGATAAGTTCTATCTCTCCAGCTTCAGTTGGAATTGCATGGCCTTAGTAATGGATCGTACACAGCTTATGGATTTGGGGCAGATTTAATGGGAGAGTTGCACATTCTAAACAAGACATGCTCTACAACCTGAGGCAGCTGTTACTTTTATCACTACCTGCCTAGCAGAATGCTCCTGGAGACTCAGAAGGCTTTCTGAGTTAAAGCCTTTATTTCATTTCATAGACGACGTGGCTGAGACCTAATAAAGAACATCCTCTTAACTCTTCCCACCTCCAGCCAAGGTCATCAGTCTAGCTAAAGAAAGGTTCTCCAAAAATAATGCCAATCTCTAAACTGGAAGCTTCCAATTTATCTATCAAATCCAGTTTATCAGACATATCTAAGGAATGTGCTATTTGAGTTTTTAAGATTTGTTCCTTAAATAGCCATCTCAAGAGAGTTGTACCAAAAGAAAAACAAACTCAGAAAGAAACAAAGACCAAAAGGAGAAGTAGAGGGCCCAAGCACTGAAGGAAAAAGGCCGTCAGAAGAAGAGATTCACAGCCATGGAAACCACATCCCAACAAAGGGCTACATGTCCTGTAGGCACACAGAGCTGGTAGTGGGCTCCCCTCCCCATTCTCCCAAGGTGAGAGATCCCCAGTGCATTCTAATGCATGTTTTATTTAGCCATTGATTTTAATTAAAAGGATATTGTCAAGGTTGCTAGGCATAAATATTGACTGGTTTTGACACTACAGTTGTCCCAGAAGCTTGGGCTTGCTATTTCAAGGTTCCTGTATCTCTTTCAGTTTCCTGCACCTCCTGTTTTGGTCCATAAGACATGTCAAAACCAAAGCGACCAAGAAATGTCTGATTGAAATACCAGACTGCAAGGAAAATAAGTTCTAGTAAGTTACAATAATAGCTCATGCACGAGCTCTTGGTTATATAATGGATAGAATTTTCTGTATAATGGTCTGACACTCGTTATGTGTACTTGGCAGCCGATAGGCACATGCACAGTGTTTTTAGTAGAGCCAAATGACACAATCTTTTGAAACAGTTTTGTTAAAAGGAACTCCGACAGCTCATCGCTCCAATATTCCTCCTGCGTTCACGTGTGACCTGTGAGAGGTCATAACACCTCTCTAGTCAAGCTGTTCTCAAATCACTGTGCGCTCATTTCTAACCAGAAACTAGGAAGCCCTGTGAAGGTGCTGGCACTTCAGGGTTAATCGTGGCAGAGTCCTCAGCAGCAGGAGGTGAGAGGAGATCAAGCCCCCTCAGGAGGAGGCATACTGCTGAGAAGGAACGAACGCAGGCTAAAATGCATTATGACCATTCTTGGCACAGACAGATTGTCTCCTCCTTGTTGATAGTAGAAAATCAATACGCTTGTTTTCTGTTCAGTTTTCAAGGGCACAAGTTGCTGCTACTTGGGTCCGGAGAAGTTCATAGGGTAGTGAAAGAAATGTCAACAGCGATTGAGCAGTTCAAGTCAAATTGACAGGCATGCGCCATAAGTCTACCCTGAGTGAATGGGGGAGGGGCTGCAGGGAAAAGCAAGCATATCCAGGGCCACGAGGAGCAGGCATGCTGACTCATTGAGCTCCCAAAGAGATCTCTGGCCCCATCTTACAGGCAAAAGGAACAAATGACGGCTATTATGAAGAAGACAGACAAATCTCTGGTCTCTGGCCCAAAACAGTTCTTTCAGTCAGTCCTCTATTGCTGTGAAGAGGCTCCATGACCAAGGCAACTCTTATAAGAAAAAAAAAAAAGCATTTAATTGGGATTGGCTTACAGTTTCAGAGACTTTAACCATTATCATCATGGTGGAAAGCATGGCAGCCTGCAGGCAGATATGGGCTGGAGAAGGAGCTGAGAGGTCTACATCCAGATCTGTAGGCAGCTAGAAGAGAGAGAGCTAGACTTGGGTTGGGCTTTGGAAACCTCAATCCAACCCCAGTGGGATTCCCCTCCCCCCCCAACCTCAAAGTCCACCCTACGCATCCTCCAAGAAGGCAGCACCTTCTAATCCTTTTAATCTTTTCAAATAGTGCTACTCTTTGGTGACTAAGCTTTCAAATAGGGAATGAACCCGTAGGGGCCATTCTTAGTGAAGCCCCCACACTTCCTTTTACCATTCCTTCTATTTCCTAACTCCAGGCCCTGGTCCCATTCTCAAGTAGCAGAAGATGTTATTGTTCAGGATCTCAAGTTAACGAAGGGAAGGCTCTAGAGCCTGTAGGCCCTGAGTTTAAAAGTCTGGACAGACACAGAATGAGATTGTTTGTTGCGTGCTCCCACACCCCATTAACTTCAGCTTCTTCAACTATAAAAGTGGGTAACAATTTGTGAGGTTTCATTGAGGCGTGCATGGGAAGGGTCTTCTTTGTAGCAAATACATGCTTTTAGCTTCTCTTTTCCACTTAAAGGGCTCTTCTTGCTCCCTTAACAGCCCTAAATCTCCAAGCGCACCTCTCCTTCCCGGCAAGTAAACTGGTACATTCATTTAGAACGAAGGGTGGACAGCAGCTTCCTTACCCATATGTACCTCAGGGGTTGTAAAGTATTCTCAGCAAATTATGAAATGTAACTGTCCTATAAAGCCCTAAGAGGAAGGGGTGGGACAGAGCTCATTAGCATTTTGGTCCTTTTAGGTGCTTCAAGGTTCCTTACCTTGAAGTGACAACTCAAATTATGGGGTGTTTATGGATATGCCACATTAGTTAGAAAGGTATTAGGGACCTTGAGAGAAATACCACACAGCAAATATCTTTACTGCCTTCAGTAATGCAGGGTGACACTGGCAGTGAAGTCTGAAGTTTTTGCTTTAAGAAAGATGTTTGGACAATTGTCATATATTGTGCTAATCAGTAAAGACTATCCAAATGTCACATAAGCTCCACCTGCCAATAAGCATGATTTGGACATAAATGAATGTCTTGTCAATGTCACCGTGCCATGGAGGCTGGGAGGCTGGGGCAGGGCTGTGTACCATGCAGTCATTGGGAATGAGGCTACTTCTATCTGTCTACATTTCACTGTGTGGCAGGCTCTCCTTTGATGCTTACAGAAGTTAAAGGATCCATCCAGGAGTGCCGAGAACCAAGAAACAGCTTGGCAAGTCGCTAGCCAATGTTTGCCGTACAGAAAAGTTGTGGTTTTCTTTTTAGTTGGGGGCAAGATCAAGATCCAGTTTGAAGGAGGAAAAAGTCAGAGGGTAGGGTACATGGATGGATCTTGAATGAAGAGAGTTAGACACCTAGGGTCTAAAATTTAAGGAGGTACTTCATATCAGAGACCTATGATGTAATGCCTGGGAGTAAGTTCCTCCTTAAATTGAGTGTTCTAAGCCCCTTGCTCAGTTCATCCCACTAGGAACTTAGTGACAGTAACTACTGTCAAGCTAGCTAATTGGCTATTGTCCTATAAGTTGTTGCTTATTGGGTGACTATAATCTCTTACTTTTGTTACTTTTAAAAAATATATTAATTGTATTATTTTTTGTGCCTATCACCTGTGTTCATGTTTGTGTGCATGTGTTTGTGTGTGCTCATGTGTGTGCATGAATACAGAGGTTAAATGTCAAGGTCAGGTGTCTTCCCCCATTGTTTCCCTTGTTACTTTTGGAGACAGGGTCTCTAACTCAACCTGGAGTTTGCGGACTGGTTGGACAGCTAATGAGCTAGACTAATTGGACAGCAAGTCTCCTTCCTCTATTTCACTAGGGCTGAGATTATAGATATATACCTCCTCATTTGAATATTTCTCATAGTATATGGGAGCTGGGGAGTGGGTCTGACTCAGGTCCTCAAACTTGCATGGCCATCCCTTTATTGACTCAGCCAATAAAATGTACACCTATTGGTATATATTTCCATGTTCTTGTCTACATGAATTCCTAGCTAATCTAATGGCATTGTTGCTTGTATTTTTTTTCCTCTCCCAGTTGCAACTGGAGGAGAGTGGTCTTTCTCATTCACCAAGATCTAGAAGTTGGCGAAAAACTCCTTCCTAGGAAGCAGCTACCGGTAGACTTGAAGTAAAGAAGGCAGTGACAAATAGTCTTTTTGTCCCTATCTCCAAAGAGTCACTTAGGCCCGTATCCCTAGTTCCCATTACATATGTCTACAAATGTCAGTCAGTAGACCTTGAAAGAGCAACACGGGACCAGTGAGGTGTTGGACAGCTCAACAGAGGCAGCACTATGCTATTTTACATTCTTTACATGTGATAACTGGGTCAGGATGGGAAAGCATACATGGGAGCTGCCTGCTGCATTGCTGATTTCCACAGAGAAGCACACACAACCTTGTACATGGTATACAACTGATGGCCAAGATTTTACTTTGAACGCATTAGCTCTGCATAGATCAAAATCCAGGATTTGGCAAAATCCAGGATCTCAGAAATGGCAAACAGAACTGTGCCATGTGTAATAAAAAGTGAATTACATAAAAAGCAAATAGACAATGAGAAAATATAAATAGTTCAAAACTGTTTAAGTCTTTCCTCAAGTAGTTTGCAATGTGAGAGAATCTCTCCCCTTTCGCTGGGCTCATCTCACTGCAGCGTTTTGGAAAGAAAAGGGGGAATAAACCAGCCTCAAATGAAGATGAGATGAGGGAACGGTGTTAAAAGATGACAGGGGGAGTGGTGCCTGCTTTTGATCTCAGCACTTAGCAGGTAGCAGCAGGTGGATCTCTGTGAGTTCCAGGCCAGCCTAGTCTACATAGTGAGTTCTAGGCCATCCAGAGCTGCATAGGGAGGGGCTGTCTCAAAACAAAACAACCAAACCAAACAAATCCTAAAAATAGACCTGCTTCTAACACTCGTTTGAAGTTTCCTTTTCTTACCAAGATGTTATAATTTAAATTTGAACAGTTTTTTTCAACCTTTCCTGGGATTAAAAGCCTCTCTCTCTCTCTCTCTCTCTCTCTCTCTCTCTCTCTTTCACACACACACACACACACACACACACACACACACACACTCTCTCTCTCTCTCTCTCTCTCCCTCTCTCTCCCTCTCTTTCACTCACTCACTGGGTGTGGGGGGTGTGAGAGAGAGTTTATCTTGGCTTTTTTGAAAATCCAGTTTTCCGTGACTAAGAAAAGAGACATCAAAGGGCTCATTGAAATAGATAAAATTCTCCTCCAAGACACTCTAGTAAAACACTGGCTTGATGCTTTTGAGAGGATGGATCAGAAGCATATGGACTCAATTTCCCTTGGAAAAGTCTACTGGGAAAAGGAAAACCAGCAGTGTGTATAAAGTGCTTCAAGTACTTGTTTCTATTTCTTGCTCTGAAGAATAGCATAACCCTACCAGTTAAGAAGCTCATTGGTCTGGTTTTAGCCCCGAGTCCAGATCAGAATTTGACTCCCAAGAAGCACAAAAATTTCATCTGGAGGAAATCCAAAAGAATGATGTCTTAGCGACTGTCTATCTAGAAAGAGTGTACTGCGTTTTAATCATCAAGCACAGGGATTCATCTTGGAGTGGGAAGGAGGAATGGGAAAGAGGAGAAAGGACTTGGATTCCCCAGCTTGTGACCTCTTGTACCATGTCTTCCATCTTCAGATGTCATCCTGCAGTGGTTGATCATCCTTTTATTTGGTGTCAATTAGATAAGAAGGAATTTCCAATGATTCAATAGCGCTGTATTAAAGGGTGGCTAAACCACACATAGCTCATCTCTAGTGATATCAATTGTTTTGATGGAACGGCCTGGTGGAGATCACTTGGATGACTCCCCATCCATCCATCAGAGCTGAGATTTATCTGAGGAAATGCAGTTATGATTTAATTACCAAAGGCTTCCTTCAGATACAACTGAATGAGATTCATTTATAGAAAGATGGCTTGATTTTCTCAGTTACTAATCATGAGCTTAATTTTTAATGGAAGAGCATTGCTAGCATAATTAACACCCAATTTACATGTGCATCCATAGAACCAATTAATTAAATTTTATTGATGTCTAGTTGCTCTTTAAAATGCTTTCCAAATGCCTCCAAATTGATTTTAAACTGTTGATAGTGGAAGCCACTTTACACTTTCTTGGGTTTATGAAACACTAACCTCTTCATTCATTAAATATGTTTTATTCACTAGGGGCATTCCATAATTTTCCAAGAATATTTTGCACGGAATGCACAGTGAAATCTGATGGCATTGCTAGTTTGAAGTGTACTTAAAACAGATGCTATATACTTAAGGCTACAGCCAAATGGCTCTCTGGATTAGACAACAAAACAAAGCAACATGGTCTCTGCACCCAAAGTGGAGACAGTTAGCATCACCCAGAGCTAGACAATCAGCAGCACTCAGAGCTAGACAGTCAGCATCACTGGAGACAGTATCAACTGAAGGTATAAAGAAAGTTTCCAGGACAGCAGGATAAGACTGTAGCTTTATGGGGATGCTAACATAGCTAAAGCTCAAGTAACTAAAGGTTACATTGAGGGTCTTGGCTGTATTTTACTGCCATAAAGAAGTACACTATGAGGACAAACTCTGGGCATATGAATGTGCAGGTCCTCATGGATGACCATTATTGATTGAACACCTCTGGGAGCCTTAACTCACTAGCAGTGATCGCTAAGCCACACATCCTTCCCTGTTCAGCCAGAAGCTTCTACAGGTAGATGCAGAGACACAGCAGAAAAGACATGAATGGCTTTAAGGACTTTTCAAGATTTCCTAGGCTGTGTGATGGTCATTTTGTACACCAAATCAGTTGTAACAGAAGAGGGAAGGAGTGAAGAAACATCCCAAGCAACCTCCTCCCTTCCATAGACCTGAGAAAGAGCACTGAACACTACTAACACCCCCCACCCCCAGATCTTGAGCAAAGTACCATGATATCCTGCCTGGGCTGGGGCAGTAGGCTGCTAATAGTTGGATAAATCCTCAACTTGGACATCTCAAATCTGCCCTCTGTACTGTGAGTGACAGTGCTACACACATGGACACTATCTCTCCCTCTGAAAACACATTCCTGCATACTTACACACACATTCGTACACAATGCTGCAGTGATCTACGTTCTCATTGTCAAGCCATTGTTTCTCTAGCTCATGTGATTAGGCCATGACATATCTGCAGCTCTGCATCTCTCTCTCTCTCTCTCTCTCTCTCTCTCTCTCTCTCTCTCTCTCTCTCTCTCTGCCAACTATATGGCCTTTCTCAGTTCCTAAACCCCCTTCCTCATTACTGTGAAGACTCTTTACCACAGTTTTCTCAAAGGAACAAGATTGTTGGGAAGGAGAACCACCAGCTGACTGGGGAGAAGCTGTGTCAGGTAAGCTTGATTAGCACCCCAGAGCCCATGTTAAAAGCTGGGTGCAGTCCAGGTAGCCTGGAGTGAGCCATACAGCAGAGGAAACAAGAAAGGTCTAGCCTCAGCTAGTTGGAAGTCAAGAACTGGCTCCAAGATATTGTCTTCTGACCTTCGCACTCATTGCACATGTGTGTTCACACTCACATGGACCCTCAAGTAAATTAGTTTCAAAAGGAAGCAGGATTATTATCTACAAAGAAAGTGAACATATGCAAATATTTATGAATTAATTGATTTAGTGAGGAAATAGACAAGTTGGAAAAGCTGGTTCGAAGCACCATTTTGGAATTAAGTACCCGGCATTGTAAAAATAATACTGGATTACGAGTGCCAGTTTAGCTACAAGGACACATCCGGTGTGAGGATGAGCTTGCAACCTTAAGTTAGGTTTTCTACTAGCAGGAGTAATTTTCATCCCTTCCAAACAAAACCACCTCTGAGTTTACTATAACTTTCTGAAGTGCAGTATCCCAATAAAGAGCATGGCAAAGGTAGGCAGCATACTCTAGAAGACAAGCTGGCAAGCTACGGTTCCAATAAAGCTTGTGGCATCTTATCATGTGCAGTTGGAGAACAAAGACTTTGAAAAATCACTTTGAGTTCTGAAAGCATTCCTCTAAGACAGGAATGAGTATAGAGAAGGTACTATATTTGACCGTGTGTGTGTGTGTGTGTGTGTGTGTGTGTGTGTGTATGTGTTTGTGTGTGTGTATGTGTGTGTGTGTTTGTGTGTGTATGTGTGTGTGTGTGTTTGTGTGTGTATGTGTGTGTATGTGTGTGTGTTTGTGTCTGTTTGTGTGTGTGTTTGTGTGTGTATGTGTGTGTGTGTGAAAGGTTAGAGGTATTAGGTTTCCCTGGAGCTATAGTCCCAGGCAGTTGTAAGACTCCTGTCATACATGCTGGGCATTGAACTCAAGAGAAATGTGAATTCTTAACTCTGACCAACATCTTTAGCTCCAGTATGGCCATCTTAATCTAACATTTTTCTAGACCTAATTCTTTCATGGATTCTTGTTTGGCTCTTGTGGTGGGTGGATAAGCTGGAACTGAAGCAGCGACCACGGAGAGGTGATGCTCATTGACTCACTGCTCATGTCCTCACAACGAGGTGTCTGATAGGACCCCCCACCTTGGAGATGCCCACAGTGAGCTGTGTCTACTAGCAATCAAGAAAATTCCCCACAGACAAATCTTACGGAGACACTCTCCTAACTGCAACACCCTTAGATCAGATTGACAACACAAGCTAACTAGCTAGAAGAGACAGCTAGTGACTTTCTCCTGAAAACTACTAAATGTCACCGATGGGTAAAGGTGCGGCTTTCCACATGAAGGGGGTTTCCAGTCTTATCACTACTTACACTCCGGAAAGAATAACATCAGGATCAAGATAAAAGCAGTACGCATTAATACGGAGATGCCCATGAACTGCTCAGCAGAGGGCACAGCACCTGTGCTTCTGGGCTCATGGAGGCTGAAACTGTCCAGAGAGCTTAGTGTTAGGGTATTTAGAGTTCAGTGTAAGGATATTTGAGTGTCAATCAGTTTCCTTGTCTTCACACTAGGTACAGATTTGAACTCCATAAACATTTAGGGACTCAAGGGCTTTGTGGGAACAAACCGATCTTCCGGAAGCCAGAGCCCAGTGAAACTTGGTAAGCTGGTGGGCTTTGGTGCTGAGAAGGCTCTGGGAAGTTCTATAGCTTAACTGAGTAGCCTACCTGGAGATTGGTGGCAAGAGATAGCATCAGTGAGCGATGAAAGGGAAGAGCTGGAGATACTGAATCTGGACCACAAAACTGAAAATACCCCTGAGAAATGAGTGGTTTACTTCCAAGAGTTGGTGGCTGAGGACAATAAATTGCCCCAGAACTTTGCTTGACTCAGTTATGGATATTAATTCCAAACTACAGACTTAAGAGAAATGGCGGTTGGTCAAGCCCAGCCCGAAAGCATTTCGTATATGGTGTAAGCCCTGTGTTGAATTCTGCTATGCTGCGCACAGTAATCACCTCTGAGCTTTGGTTTCTTCCTGTGTAAACTAGAAACAAGGCATCATTATTACAATATTATTGATAATATTTATAGGGAAAGCATGTATGACTCAGACACAGTGGCCAGTTGAGAGTGTTCAGGTCTACTGTGTTAAGTTCTTACTATGTATTTTATCTTGTGTTCTTCACTTTACTTAACGGTAGAGAGCTAAGTGTGAGATGAAACATAGAATACAGTCACTAGGAAAATTATATCAATAGAGTCATGTGGACAGTATAATGACAAGCTTGAAATTTAAATCCCTTTCTAGGATTGCTGAGATGGTTCAGAGAGTTAAGGTGCTTGCTGCCAAGGCTGGCAACCTGAGTTCTGCCCTTAGGACTCAGGTGGTGGAAGGGGATCATTACTCCTGCAAGCTGTTCTTTGAACTTCCCAGGTACACGATGGTATCCCCAACTCCTGTACACATATACACACATGGAGTAAATCAATGTAACTTAGACCATTTAAAGCCATTTCTAAAGGATGTAAGAGCCCTGTGGCTGGGCTTAAAAGGCAGTGGTGGATCACCATGGGGATGCTGGGAATAGACCCCCAGTCCTCTCGAAGACAGCCTTCACCCTGACTCATTTCTCTAGAATTTAATTTCATTGCCTGCCCTGTAATGCAACAGCTGTAACTGTCCAGAACTCTGGCTGTAAACAGTTACAGGCTGATAATTGTTCGTGTCTACAGTGAAAACACTAACAGGAAATCAGAGGATTATGTTATTGCTATGGTGTTGGTGGAAGACGTGGTGCGGAGAAGACCCAACGGGTTTATAAAGTATAGTGTTATTGTTCTTTGAAAAAAATAAGGCCATTTCTATGGGTGTTTCTCTTCTGTGGCATCACAGGTTCCCCAGGAAAGCAAGCTTTGTTTTAAGAGCTGTGTGCTCTGTTGCCACACCAAGGCTCTGGCTAATTTTCAGTGTTACTTAATGGGTCAGCTGGCAGCAACTTTGCTCCGAGGAAGGGCGGAACAGGAGTGGGAGAGTCCTTGGCTCCTCGGTGGCTTGGGCAGGAGATACAGGCCTGGCGGGCTATCTTAGTTAGGGTTTGACTGCAGTGAACAGACACCGTGACCAATGCAAGTTTTATAAAAGACAACATTTAATTGGTGCTGGCTTACAGGTTCAGAGGTTCAGTCCATTGTCATCAAGGCAGAAGCATGGTAGCGTCCAGGTAGGCATGGTGCAGGAGGAGCTGAGGGCTCTGCATCTTTATCCAAAGGAAGCCAGGAACAGACTTGGCATGCTCAGGCCCCTAGGAGGAAGATCTCCAAGCCCATCTCCACAGTGACACACTTCCTCCAACAAGGCCACACCTTCTTAGAGTGCTACTCCCTGGGACGAGAATATACACACCATCACACCTGCTTTCCGAAACGTTCTTGTGACAGTACATTTCTGTCTCCTATAAGCAAGCACATTTGTGGGCTTTGCCATAATGTAGAATTTCCCTGCCTTCTGTCCCAGTTCTCTCTGACTTAAGGTTGAGTTCACCCTTCCTCTGTTGCTTTACCACACTGGAATTTTCTCTGAGTTGAACTCCTATCATACTTGGGGTCTGGGTCCCAGGTAACTTACTTGTTCTCCAATGGTTCTGGCCACGTAGGAACCATTCGTTTCCTTAAGTGTAATATCCTTGTGTTCTGCCCAGCTGTCAGCATAGTTCTAAACATCTGGCTGATGCCTGATAAGTAGACAGCAATATTTCTGTTAATTGAAAGTTGATAGGCACTGTTTTTTTAAAAAAGATGTATTCATTAGGTATAGGACCGGTTTATTTGCATGCATGCTTACGTGGAAGACGAGGGCATCAGAGTCCATTACAGACGGTTGTGAGCTCCCTACCATGTGCGGTTGCTGGGTATTGACCCAAGACCTCTGGATGAGTAGCCAGTGCTCTTAACCACTTGGTCATCTCTCCAGCCCCCCAAGTGCACTTTAAACAAATTGTTTAAAAAATTCATAGAACATGACAGGTGCTAAAACTGCCCCAAACCTACTGTGAGTGAGACTCTGTCCCTGTGCTAGACAGCCTGGCCAGCAGCTGTAAGGAGTAAAGTTATGTTGTTATCACTCTACACAGGACAGGATTGCTTTAGTTTCAGACATGAACTCCACTAGCTATGAGATCCCATCACAGAGCGCACATGTAAGGTACCTGGTATGTCTGTTCAAAGGATAGCTCACTCCTTTGTAACACACACAGCTAGAGCTCCGATGGTCAAGGCATGGGAATGACTCCACTCACACTCACCAGGCCTCCCTAAACAGGGAAGCAGCCACAAGGAGATCTTGAGTTTAACTACACTTGACGTCAGAGCCTCAGATTTCCAGAAGTGGAAAAAGAAATCACTGCCTTGCCTTGCTGTGATCTTCACAGACAGAAGAATGTTAGTGTAATGGAAGTTCTGGTCAGCAGACCATCAGACCCCCTGTACAAGAGAGCTGACTTAGGATGCAGTCACCATGATTGTGAAGACAAGGCAGAAACAGATTTCACGATTCTTTTCATGGGAACATTTATAATAAAGTAAATTTCATAGGTTAAATTAATTCCTCTTAAATGGATCACAAATTCTAACTATTGGGAATGAAATTAATAGCCCTGAGATTATTTTATGCCTAGGCTGATTGAAAAGTTAGATGTTTATTCAATATGCACATAGCTTGCTACGTCTTGAGAAAAGTGATACAATATGTTTGGACGAGGTTCGAATCGCACACACATGAGCATGTAGCTTATACATCTTCCTATACCTTTTCTCATTGTAGTACAAATGGCAAAACAAATTCAGTTCAGCAAAGGAATTCTGCCTAGAATAACCTGTTTCTCTGTCTGAGTCAGAACGAAACCAACCAATGAAATAGAAAATGGACAAACGTCCTGAGTTTTATTTGCGTGTTTGAATGGGTCAAACCTCCTAACAAACAAGGATATTAAATAACCAATAGCCACATTGGCTATAGGAGAAACATGTGTTAAAGGCACAATGAGATGTGACTAAATGTCCATCAAAATGGCAAACCCCAACAAAATCTGTCCATAGCAAATGTTGCCTTTGTAGGCGGGGCATACTGGGAGGGGCTGAAGCAGACAACATCTGACAGCCCTGCTGGGGGAGCACCAGATGACAGGAAGAGCATTGTGCTGAGCTCCCCTGACAGTGTGGTAAGTCCTCCAGATAGCCCAAGCTATCACCTGCCCCTAACACTTCCCCCGCCTCGCTTAAAGTCTTTTAGGTGTGTGCATGTGTGTGTGTGTGTGTGTGTGTGTGTGTGTGTGTGCGTGCACGTGTGATGTTGTGCATGTGCAAACAGGTGTTCACTGAGACCAGTGCATTGGATTTCTTGGAGCTGAAGTTACACTTATGCTGCCTGACGTAGAAGCTGGGAACTGAACTCCTCTCCTCTGTAAGAGCAGTGTGTACTCTTACCAATGAGTCATCTCTCCAGCTCTCTGACCTCTCATTATGAAAAGCAAACAAGTAAATATTCTGATGGATAATTGAACAGATGAGACTCTGTCCAAGGTAATGCTGGGGCAGGTTTTCTATCGCTAACAGCTGAATATGTTCCTAATTTACTCAGAGGTAGTGCCCATCGACAACCTGGCTGCCCATAAACTCTTCCTGCTCTGCCTTTTCACCTCCTTCCAGATGGAAAACTGTGGGGTTTCTGGACCATCTCTAGCTTGTCTCTGCTTCTTAGACTCAGCCTGAGAACAATGTCAATTGTAGTGAAGAGACTGGATAAGTAGCTCAGAGAGGACCAGGGTTTAGTTCCCAGCACCCACATAGGCCAGCTCACAGCTGCTTGCAACTCCACTCCATGGGACCCATCATCTGCTTCTGTACTCTGAAAGCACCCCATGCACATACAAGCCTGTGTACATACATGTGGACACATACACACACACACACACAGAGGACACATATACACACACACATACACACACACACAGAAGACACATATATACACACACATACACACACACACACACACACACAGAGAGAGAGAGAGAGAGAGAGAGAGAGAGAGAGAGAGAGAGAGAGAGAGAGAGAGAGAGAGAGAGTCTTGGGGCTGAAGAGATTCATCTGCTCAGTGGTTGAGAGCACTTGCACCTTTTCCAGAGGACCCAAGTTTGGTTTCCAGCACCTATACCAGGAGGCTCACAATCAGCCCCGTGACTCCAGTTCCATGTCATCTAATAACCTTAGTGAGTACTGACGTAAGTAAAAATAAATCTTAAAAAATTAAATTGCAGTGCAGAGCAACACACTGCCTTCCTTAGTTGTTTCTTAACTATGCACAGGTCTCTAGACAGCCCACACAATCTTACTCACAGACTGGGACAAAGGATAGGAAAAGCACAAGAGGTTGAGTTTGAAAGCTCCTGCGTTCCCATCAGCCAGCCATGAGTGGCATTAGATGAGTGTAGCATGCACAACTCTCATCCTTTGTCAGAATGTAAAATCACATGCCCCATGACAAGCCCATGTCCCCAAATGTCGTATTCTCTGCTGTGGCCTCAGTGCCAGACATGTGTGGTTGGCTGTGGGGAGAGGACCAATGCAGATGTGCCACCTCGCTCAGGGCTCCGATTTCTGCTGTGTGGTCTCTGACACATCTCTTAACTTCTCTCATGGCTCTCCCATAGAATAATATGTCTACTCCATGGAGTAATTTTCAGTAATAAATGAGTTCATGCATAATGAAGCTTGGAAACTTGGTGCCTACGTAGCCAACGTAAACGTGAGGAAGGAGGAAATTCTAGACGTCCACATGTCTCCAAGGAGTGATTGGTCAGCATTGTTTGTAATAGGCAGAAACGGGGAAAGCATGATGTCAGAAAGTCCATGGAGGAAGTATGTGAAACTCCCTAAGTAAAGTCCTGGCCTTTTGTATATATCTTCTAGACCTTTCTTTTATTGTGGTGTGTGATCTGAAAAGAATGAGGTGTGTATGTGTGTGTGTGTGTGTGCATCAGACAGACAGACAGACAGACAGACACACACACAGATTCTGAAACATATGATTTGAAGTGGGTTATAGCTTGTACCAGTGAGAGGAGACTTGTGTCCTGGGCTGGCTCTCACCGGCAGAGTCCTAACCGGTGAGACATGGTTTCTTTGGTTCCATCTTGGAAGCTGTCTGTTTGCTCAGTGGTACCTGGATGGCATGAGAAATGTATTGACCAGCCAACCATGAGCAATATATCAAGATTTATCATCTCTTCGAGTAAAAATTGACCCCAATTTAACCTCTATTAATATTTATTTCTCAGGTCAATAAATCTAGAATTTGTCTTAGTAAAAGTCAATGTCAGGTGAATTCTGTCTATTCATCTTAGAGGGCAAAGGAAAAAAAAGAAGCTATCATTTGAAAACAGTGTAAATGAAATAAGAAAGCCACACACCAGAACCCCAGGAATCAAAGCCAAAAACAAAGACTCCATTTTAAAACAAATGGGGGAAAGTCAGCCTGGAATATGACTTGTCTTCGTTCCTCACTTAGCATCCTCTGTGGAATGAAACTTCACTCTCCAAAGCCGGATGGGTGGAAGTGTGGGGCTATGGCTCAGGATCAGATCAGGTGATGCTGAGTTCATTATTTTACATCTCTGATCATCTGCCTTTCTATCTATATTGTTCTGTTGGGCTGGCACTGTCACTCAGTGGTAGGATATTAGCACAGGCAGGGATGGATCCCTGACACTGTAAGAGAAGGGGCGGGTGTTGGTTCCTGCATTGATTTCTGTGCTCGCTCGAATGTCCTGTCTGCTCCTTGCGTTGCGGCTGCCGCTGCTCACCGTGCCCACATGTGCGCACCCCGGGCACCGCGCCACAGGACGCGGTGGAACCGTGAACTGCAATGAGATACGCTAGACCAGATAGCTCCACGTGGGCTTTATTTAAGACGGGGAAGGGGTAGCAGGCGGGAAGGAAAGGGGGAAGAGAGAGAGAGAGAGAGAGAGAGAGAGAGGGAGTGGAGGCCGGCCATGACCACGTGGGGGGGGGGGGAAGAGCCCCAGGGGCAGAGAGGTGAGAAGAGTATGGGAGAGCGGAGAGCAAAGAGAGAGAGGAGGAGCAAGTAGCCCCTCTTATAGTGGGCCAGATCTCTGGGGTGGGGCATACCTGGCTATTGCCAGGTAGGTGTGGGGTGGAGCTTAGACAAAACCCCAACAGCGGGGAGGGGGGGAGAGAAAGAGGAAGAGGTAAAGGGGAACAGGGAAGAGGGCGACAGAGTACACATAGCTCTAGCATTGTTCTCATTTTGCCTACTGTCCACCCATGGATTTCAGCCCTGCTATACATTTTCCTGGCCTTAACAGAAAGAAACTTAAGTTACTATGTTACGTTTTTAAAAATCCCATAAGATCTGATACTGTGTGTCGATAGTCCAGCTGGCACAGGCACCTCCCATCGTGTCCTGACATCGCCTTGTTTTCTCAGGATGCATTGTGTGGGAGGGTAGCTAGTCACAACCATCTTGTGTTTAACACACCAGATTTAGACATCTTGGCCACCTGCAAGCTACTATCTGCCTTCCATGCTTCGTTTTCTTACTTTGCTTTTTTCATTGACAACAATATTCTAGGATAACACATTTCAACATATATTTATTGATATTTGAGCAGCATAAAGTATTGGTAACAGGATGACATTTTAAGTAATCTTACTTATTTGTTTGCAAGGTGTGTGCTGCACCCTGTGCTGGTTAGCTTTCTCCCCCTCTTACTCCTCCTCCCCCTCCTCCCCCTCTTACTCCTTCTTCTCCTCCTCCCCCTCTTACTCCTTCTCCCCCTCCTCTTCCTTCTCCTTCCCCTCCTCCCCCTTCTCCTCCTTCCTCTCCCCCTCCTCCCCTTCCTCCTCCTCCTTCTTCTCTTCCACACAAGCTAGAATCATGGAGGAAGGACAAGAAGCCCCCTCCCCTTGGGCACCACCCCACTCAGGGACATCTACTTGACAATGAATTTAATTCCCCCAAGTCTTTTCTTGCAATAATAGAATACCTGAATAATGAATCCTATATACAGAGGTTCATCTGCCTCCAGATTACGGTGGCTGGAGAATCCAAACAGCACAGTGCTTGCTTTTAACAAAGGGTTCTTGTTGTATGAAAACAGAGTAACCGGTGTTGATTAGCACTAGAGGGAGGGAGGGAGAGAGGGAGGGAGGGAGGGAGGGAGGGAGGGAGGAAGAGAGAGATTTTCATATAGAAAACAGGTTCTTTTTTTTTCCTTGAACAACTTGCATTTAGAGGAACTAAGCTGCCCTCGAAGACCTCCATGGTTTCCTCCTGAGGATGGCTGTTCCCAGACCTTATTCTTTCCCTTAAAGGCTCCATTGCATATTAGTATCGCATTGTGGGTTAATCATTAACGGATGGGGACAAGCCACATTCAGCCCACATACATTGGGAACACCTTTTTTCAGCTTCAGTGTCATCAAAGCAGGTGTCGTGATGCCTAATTTATACCCAGCCTATTGGCAAGATATACTTTGAGACTGAACTCACACACAAAAAGCTGTAAAGACACATTGTAACTATAAGCCATTAGATAATGAAGATGATTTTTGCTATTTTTTTTTATTCTTTAGGTTTAATCAATATATATCAGAACTAACACCTAGAATCTTCCGTCTGTAGCTGGACACATCACCTATTGTCCCACTGGTCTTCAGCTTGGACTAGTATCTAATAGCCAGTGCATATTAGCACTTCCCAGTCCTGCCTATTTATGTGAGTCTGGTATACAAACAGAATGGGAGATGGACTTTTCTGACCACTGCCTCTCCAAATCTGCCCTTCCCCCTTCACATCTCATGAATTCACTTACATTATGGTGGCTACAGTAGTGCTGAATTGCTTTTATTTGCTTTACCAGTTCATTGTTGTCAAGAGCCAGGAACCTACCTCACGTATCTTCCGCCTCCCTACACCTTGAGCCCCACACATGTTTTGTTCTTTGCAAATATTTGTTGATTTATTTACCCCATAACATATAATGAACGAACACATAAGCTTGGGGATGTCTATGAAAGTCAAGGTGGCAGATTGAATTAAAACTCCAATTCTTCACTTTTCCCTCTTCATATTCTTTACTGTGTGACTTGAGTCTTAAGACCTGCTTTGAAGGAGGGTGACCTCCGCGGAAGCAGGGCACTAAGGAGCTACCTTGCTGTCACCTCCTTCCTTTTACCTCCTGTGGTGCCTGGGTAGGCTTAGGAGAAGACCAGCATCTTTTGGACCAGAGCAACTTGCCCTCCATGAGTCTAGGAGGGTTGTGAGGTGAGAAACACTGGCAGGTGGTCTGGCTTACTGCACCGGAAGCAGAGCCAGGCGCCAGGGCGAGCAGTGAAAGCGAGGCTCAAGCAGGGCATTCCACTGGGTTGACTTTTGAAGTCTCAGATTTTCCAGGTTGAGCGGTGGAGAGGGCCTAGAACTCAGAAGTGGGGGCAGGGAGAGAGAGACGTCTCAGCTATTCTTTTTCCTCTGCCCCTCTCCACCAGAAGCCTGGGTGTGGATTGACTCCAGCGACTCCCACAGTTTTGCGGGGAGCCTCCTTTGCCTGTGACGTAAGCCTTCCCATCGGGGCTGAGGGAGAACAAGTCACGCCTTGCCGTTTTTTTGTTTGTTGTCTCCATTTCCGCCATTTATGAGAGGAAGCAAAGTTAATTCGGCATTTATTCATCTTCTATAATGAACTTGTGAAGGATGGCGTGGCTTTCTTCCCGCAGGCTCCCAGAATATCATTTTCTAAATGTGTTTTTTCCTTTTTTTTAATCACCTAAAATGTTTCTCTGCCCTGAGGTTTCAAGACAGAAGATTCGGTGTTCCAAGCACCATGCAGAACCCATAATAAATTCACTATTAATTGGAGCAGCGGGAAAGTCAATTACTGAAACATACTCAATCTTTTTATCAACCTACTCATATTTCTTATTATCCAGCATACAACGTTTGTTTTTCCAACACAAATAATGTTAGCACTTATGCATTTAATTTACTTGTCTTTGAATCTACGTTTGGTTTGGTTCTTAATGCCGTTAAAAAGCACTTCCGGCTTCTATTTAAATGGTGGCATTAAAATTTTTTAGAACATTATAATTTAACTATGTTGCTATGACAATAATGAGGCTTTTGAGATGATTATGCAGCTTTCTGAGTTCCATAGCTAAAGCTGTTGGAAGTCACTCACTGATAGAGAGCCTATGGTAAAACCCAAGAAGGGAGTAACTCATCCTATCTTAGAAAGTGATGCTTATCTGGGTAATGGGGTTAGAATGCCCTGAAAATCAGGGCTCAACACTACAAATTAAAGGCCGCCCATGAGATGGTGTACCACAGAGATGTCACCATACTGTGGGCTATGCAGCTTAAGGTTCAAGACCCAGGCTTTGCTCTCATTGGCTAGTGCTAGGTCACATGATCACCCCTGAGCTAATCAGAATGGGCAAAAGAATGGCTCACTCTGATTGGTTTTGAGTTTCATGCTCTATTTTTTTTTGCTTCCCCCCCCCCCCCGCCACCCCCGCTGAAAAAGAGGTAGGATGGGCCTCACTTGCCGTAGATAGAAGGAAATGAAGTTCCCCAGAGATAGATTGCCATTGTTACCAGAAATGGATAGAAAAGACGGCTATAATTCCCATTCCACCTCATTTTTTGTGACTATAGAAAACAAAACAAAAACAACAAAACAAATAAAAATGTGCATCACTACTTGAAGAACTCTAGCCTTCTATAGTAGACTTAATTTTTGATTGCACGATTATTCCCCATGAAATGGTTTGTGCCTACTCAACATTTTCATGTTGAAACTAGATCCCCAAGTCGGTGGAATTAGGAATTAAGGCACCAGTGAGATGGTGTGAGGGTTGTCTTCCTAAATGAAAAGGCTGTCCCTATTGAAGTACCAGAGGACCACCCCTTGCCTCTTTTACTGAGTCCAAGATGGAGTTGTATACGGACCAGAAAGTGACTTGGCCTTGAACATGGTAGCCCCCACAGCTGTGGGAAATGGTTTCTATTGCATCCAAGACAGTCAGCTTATGTTATTTTCTAAGAGCAGCCGGATGGATTTAGGCATTTCATCATGGGTTGTTAGGTCTAGAGCTTAGCTTTGTCCCCATCACGGCGGAGTACACTTCCTGTCCCTTGACCTTAGGCCTGCTAACGTGATTTACTTTGGCCTACTGGACATCGGAGGGTGGTGGGTGAGGGTGCAAGTTTGAAAAGTGCTGATGTGTTTGGGTTTGCCCTGTGACTTTTGCTACGACTATGAGAAGAATGAGCCGTGGGGACCTGCTGGCCACAGATGCATGAATACACGTGAAGACCCTGTTACCTGGGCCCAGACTGGCTACGTTCAGACCGCCTGAGCCCGAGTGAACCACCAGTGAGATTTCTTTTCTTTTTTTTTTGGTTATGACAACCCTCACTCCAATTTAACTCTGGAGAAATTGGCAATGGCTATGTTATGTACCTGTCAGTCCATTAGCTGCATTTATTTTTTAAAAAACAAACAAACTATCTATCTTTTCTCTTTACTGTCTGGATACCATCTGTGAAGCGAATAAAAAATGATTTCTAATTTGGTTGAGTAATTTCCCACCATAATTCCCCCAAATTAGATTTTATTTCTATTGTCACCCTTTTTTATAAACTTTCCCCCAAACTCTAAGGGTTTGTAATTTGTGTCCCCAAGTGTGTAACATTGAACAGGATGCCATAAATATTCCACCACTCTGAGCATGCTCAGTAAGAATTACAACACTATTATTATGATTCTACTTAGCATGTACAAATTTGCCTGTAAATGGAGATTTATCAGGTGTTTCAGCTTCTTGGTGACAGAACAATATTAATGTCTTCCCAAGAACAAACGAGTTAATCCAATCTTTCCATATGCCTAGCTATGCTAACTCTCTCAGTTTGGGCAGCTGGCTTCCTAACGTATAGTAGCTTCTCTGTCACATGCAGGGGCTGGGAGGAGGGTGGTATTTGGATATTTTCCTTTTTGTGGTATTACCTAGGACTTGAGATTGTAGCAAAAAAACCCCACAGAGATGGACCTTCCATTTTTCCTGAGCTACAATCATTTAAAGAAAATATGAAAAGGGAGCCACACCCCAGTCCCTGTGCGAACACCATGGTGTTTTCCACGGCGACTTCCCCAGGAGGTGACTCAGGGACTAAGTCCACCTGGATTTGAGTTTTAGGATTCATTTGAATCATGTAATTCATCCAAGAGACCTTTACTCCAAGTTTATGTTATGCTGAATGAGGTTTAGAAAGTGCAGGTTCTGGCTTGGCAGGGATGACACTCTACTTAAGTGCTTCGAGGCTGATCAAATTATTCTACAAAGGTGAAAATGTAGCTCAGGAAAGTTCTGATGACTATAGGGGAGGACTTGCTCTCAGAAGGCAGCTTGAGAAGTTCTTTCTAACAAAAGAGGTGATGAAGGTGAGTTCCTGGGAATAGGCATGAGGCAGCTCTGTACTTCGGAACAGAACAGACTGCTAGGCAGAGAACTTGTGGTGAGGTGGAGCAAACTATGGCCCAAAATTGTAAAGGAACTGTGGCAACAATGGGGAGATGTAATCGACTAGCGTTTTTGGTGTGCCTGGTGGAGGTAGGTAGGGACCACATGGTCAGGATAAACTCAGATGTTCACATTCAAAGTCCCTTAGGAGCCATTGCAGAGAGATGAGCAGAGATGTGTGAAGGATCTATTGAGTGTCCTTGTCTATTATGAGAAAAAACAGTCTGGGAATATAAGGTAACCTACCCCTTAGACTGAAGGCGTACAAGTGGGGGGGTATTTCTGCTTTTCTCCTCTCTTTTGCTATTGGTTGATTATTCATCCCCTTCAAAATCCCTGCTGAAATGTATTTGCCATTGTATCAGTGCTGAAGTGTGAGACCCAGTAGAGACTGCTGGTGCATGCCTATAATCCCAGCATTTAGAGAAATCACACATTCTGCCCTGGCATGATATAGTGAGAAGATCCCTCCAATGCCGTGGCATTGGTGGTCCCCCCACCCCCAGAGCTGACAGCCCATAAACTCACGCTCATTATAAGTTACATAGGCACAAAATGGACAAGGACATCATTAATTCCAAGAGAGTAGGATCTCCCATTCGTGACACATGCTGATTCTCCTTCCTATCTATTTCTCTGTAGGACCCTGTGAGGGTAATTTTAGTAGGGTTAGTACCCATGAGGGTACCAACGCCATGGGCTGTGCAAGTGTTTCTATTAATATCGATCCATTAGCTGATCGATACCTGAAAATTAGACTGATCCATTTTTGATTATGGGAAAGCCTGCTAAAGCTTTATGTTGGCCAGAGTGTTACTGCTGAGCCAAGTGAAGGTTAGGATCATGGAGACCATTCTCTTAACAAGATTAAATGAAGAGCTAGGACCCCAGCTATAACCCACAATGTGCTAGGATCATTAGGGAAGCATGCGGAGTACTTCTTGAAGGAAGTGAAATTTGAATGGCCCTTGAATGATAGACTTCTTATTCAAAGAACAATTGTTTGCTCACTATGGAGTAGCCTCTACTACTGAGGATGACCTTGAGTTGACAGAGAGAAATGACATCATTCCATGATGAGGTACCACGATAGACAACAACACGGAGACATTTCTAACACAGAAAGCATGACTGACTACATCATATAAGCTTGTTGGTCCTCCTCTGACATCACGATGACAGTCACTACTCCTACTAGAGATTTCTTGTTCTGGTGACAGGGGCAACTGAGCCAGAGGCTAGAACAGACAGTAAGTGCTGGCCATCCAACACCTCAGGACTTCAGGACTCAGCCAGTGACGGGCAAGAGCTAGTTCATACTCTGGTTTCTTTGCTCCTTACACAAGCCCACCAGGAACTCAGTTTTCCCATGTGGATACTAAATACAGTTGTCCATGTGAAACAAGATACCTCTCTTCTCTATGGGCATTTCCTGAGAGTGCTTCTCAAATAGAAGAGTCTCACATCTTATTTACACCCAAGATCTTCCTCTGGTAAGATCAATCTCCACCTTTTCGCTATTTCGAGAATAACATAAGTTGATTATCTACAAACATAATTTTAACACATTAAACTGAATCATATTCCCAAGTGCTTGTTTATAAGATCAATCAACTATCAAGTATTGTTGAGCAGCTCCTTTGAGCAGAGTGGGGGCATTGTGCCAAGTATTTAACAGTATCACATGCTATACACTAAAGTACTCATGGGCTATGACTTCACTGTGAATATGATTCACATTACCCACGACATCGACTGTAATAGGTTTTTTTGGTTCTTAAAGTGGGTTTGCCTTTCTTCTATCACAATCATTTTAATATGTTTATAACATGTTGCAATGTTGACTCAGCTGATGCCAAATACCAAACACCTCCCATACCCCACAGTGCTTACCTTAAGTCCAAAGGGCAAAGCTTGTCCCATTATAGCAAGTGTGTCATGCTGGTGTTGACAATACTTGCCATTTTCAGGTCAGGACTTGGGCAATCACTTGGGCAATCACCCTGCTTTTGAAGAACAGACCAGGGCTGCTGTGAACACAGTGTTCCCTTACATGGTGGTCCAGTCTGTTTCTACATTGTTATTCCTCACATGTACAATCACAGGGGCATAGCAAAACTCATTAGTAGGTGCAATCCTCATTCTATGAACATGTTTAATTATACAATATAATAAGTCCCATCAGGATATCTTCACGCACTTCTATAATGTACTTCAATCACATTCACCTCCTGGTATCTTATTTTGTCCTCCCTTCCTTCTACTGATTCCCTTCCACTTTGATGACTTACAATTATAGGAATATGTATCTGAATAATATTTGGATTTCATGTATGAGATGAAACATGAGATTTACTGTCTTAATGGTGCCCATTCTCATTCAGATGAAGAGTATTTAAAAAGGACCCAATTCTAGAGCCCTAAGTAATTCCACACTGCTGGTTTTCACCCCCATTCCCCATCTTGGACTATAGATAGACAACATTACAATTCTATTCACTTCCATCTTCATTGTTTTTACCAGTCCTCTCCCCATATGTGTATACTCAATGTGTTTTGAATGTCAGGGGTTGAACCCTGTAGTTAGAAAGGACTTATAATGTGCTATAACTTCACTAGGAATTCAGAGAAAGCTCCTTTAGCTCTTGTGTTTTTCTGGCTGCTGCTCCTTTCAACAGAATGTGCCTGGATCTTGTCGAAATCAGGAGCAGGCCCCAGTGGAGCAGGTGCATAGCCTTGGCATGTTGTCACTTATTTCTCTATATATTCTCTCAACACATATCCAGCAGACATCTACCTGTCTCACTAGACAGTGGCTTGCTGCTTTGCATAGAGGCAGTGGAGGTTCAAGATATCCAGGGTTCAGGAACCAGAAAACGAAAGAAATGAGGGATCTCTGGAACAGGATGTGAGGAGTCACACCTGTCCAGAGGAGCAGTCAGGAATGTGAGTCGCAGAGAAAGGATGCTATCAGAGCAAAAGCGAAAAACAGAAAGATGGATGGAAGATCCATCTTCACAGCAGATCATAAAAAAAAAAAAATGATCATCAGACACAACGAGGAAAGCATACAGGTATTAGTGGCAAAGATAGACCCTAAAAACTCAACAAAGAACAGCACAGGTCCCTTTTGAGCATGGCTCCAGGAAAGGTAACCATGTGTCCCAAACACATTGTATTTGCCTGCTGCCAGAGCTTTTGAGAAGGACCATGGACTTGAGCCAGGCTCCCTGGATTTGACTCTCGTGTGACTTCAGGTAAGTTACTTAACCTGCACAATTTCTTGATTCTTAAGACAGTGATGGCATATGAGAATTTAGCTCATGGAAATAAACAGTGATGCACAGGAATGTATGCTTGTAAAATGTTTAGAACAGTGTCCAACCCATCCCTGCTATGTAAGAGATACTAGACAGAGTTAATAGAGATGATAGAAACATTTCTTGGCAAGACTTAATTATTTTGGAAACCATAAACACCATCATTTTTAGAGATTTATAAAGATGAAGGACACCAGGGTCTCTTTGCTTCCTAGTTGACTTCACATGGCTTCAGTGATGACTTCCTACCGCTGCGTTGGTGGCCATAATTTCCACCCATCTTCTTTGGATTGCAGATGTCTTCCATTCATTCTTGCTGCTTAACAAGCCAAGCTGCAGCATCTTCTGGGTGCTGGGTCATGTCTTCCACCCTCACACATATCTTTGCCTGCCCTGTATTTTCATGCAATGCATCGAATGACTCTTCTTAGTTCCCCCAAATCATCCAGCTTCCAAGCAGGTTCCATGCCAGGGTAGCAGTGCAGAGAGCCCCTTCCAATCACAAAAGCGTACTTCAAGGCTGTCTGTAACGCAGTGGTGTGCGCATGTGGCCTTTTATCAGCCAGAACTCACATCTCCTCAAGCAGGCTTGTACCACTCTGCACAATGCAGCATGTTGAGCAGCAGCTGGGGATATATGCTTGAAAGAGTAATCAAGTTAAACTGTCTCCTGAGCTTTTTCTCAGATAGCAAGCTCTTGGGGCTCTTTCAAACAGGTTCATGCCTTGCTTCTCAAATTCCAGTTGAAGTGGTGCCAGGCACAGTTCTTTGAAAGGGGATCTTCATCCCTTCTAGGACATGGAAGGTTGAAATCAACTGGTACCACCACCACCACCACCACCACCACCACCACCACCACCACCACCACCATTACTACTACTACTACTACTACTACTACTACTATTACTACTACTACTACTACTGCTGCTGCTCTCTCCTCCTCCTCTTCCTTCTCTTCCTTTTTTCCTTCTCCTTCCTGCCTCCTCCTCTTCTTTGCATATTCAAAAAGATGAAATGCCATACGATAATTTCAAATTTACAAAGTTGCATGCCAAGCACGGCTCGGTAGAGCAACACATGTACTGTGCGTACAGAGACACAGACCCCGAAGTGATGGTGCGTGACTACATTCACGTATGACATGAGCACCTTGCCTTTGAAGAACAGAATAAAGAGGAGGCTCTCTGCCAGATGCTTCTACGTCCCAGCCCAGCCAGATGGTCTTGCCTACGTACACTTCAGGAACAATCCCTCCCCTCCTCTTCCCCTCCCCCTCCCTATGTAATCCCCACCATGCAAGACCTCAGCCTGCTGCCTCTGTATGTCACTTACCTCCTAGAGGCGCATAGTATGCCACCTTCCCTTTTAAAAATGTCTCCAAGACAAATTCCACTTGGAATGGGAATATTCTTTATTGGTTTGGAATAAGCGGAAAAACCAAAGCCTGGTTTCTCCTCTCTCCTCTGGAGCCACCTCAAAACCCACCCACACACCTGCCTGCTCTCTGCTCGCCCGCCCTCACCTTGCTCCGCCCACCCCACCCAGGCTTCCACCCCAAAATCTACCTCCAGCTCTTTGTCTCTGCTCTCCCCTTTCCTCCACACATTTGCACAGACTTATTTCATAAAAACGTCAGCTGTTAAGTTAGCATTATTTAAGGGGCATCAGGTTTTGAGTTCCCGAGTGCAACCTAAGCTGGGTCCTCGGAAGGTCTGACAAGAAGCCCGGTCTGTATAAAACATGACTCACAGAGGCACTAAATAAATAACCTGGCTGTGGGCTTCCAGGCCTCTATTTATCACCGAGGCAATGATAAGGATCTGATTTAGAGTGAACCCGGCTGAGGGTCGAGCCGGCACAAGCTGTAATATGATCTGCAGGGGAGAGGGCCGATAACCTTAAACAATGCGAAGAAACCCTGTCAGATAAATAAAACAAACTGTTTGTCCATTAAATAGTGCTGTCAGTAAGAGAACGGGGAAGCCAAACATGGCTAAATCCAATTCCTTTAGGGCTGCACAAAGCCAGAAACATTCTAACCAAGCTGGGGAACACATTCCCCCAGAACAGACTCGGGGCTGGGGATCTGATTACTGAAGTGATGGGGGAGAAGAGGACAGATTTTTTTGATCCAGGGCATGACCTATGCCCTCTGTCATCCACGGACTTTGCTGTTCTGCCCTGTGCAATGGCTTCTCATCGTGCTGGTCCAGCCCACCCTGCTGGCTTGTTGATGTGGACCCACAAGATAACCCTGGCAAAAGAATTCTGAAGAAATTATGGCAGTATGCTCAGAAATGCTAGTGTCTAGGTGATCAGGACAGGCACTGAAGAGCTTGCCAAGGGCAGAACCAGAAATAGAGGAGCTCATGTCAAAGGACAACCTTGTTAATGAGGCTGCCTCAAAAATACAGCTCACTGCTGTTAAGTCTGTTCAATGATCAAGATGGAGATTTGAATGTGAAATCTCAAGAGTCCATATGAAAATATGAGATTTCTAACATGTTCTGTGTTGGCATAGAATGTTCTAGAGTGGAATGTGTTGTGGTTAGTTGAAAGCTATGTGGGTTTGTTGTAATTTGGAGACTGCAGGCTTTGGACTAATGAAAGCAAGGACAATGTTTTCCTGGTTGTCATCATGAAGCTGCTGTTCACATGTAGAACCTGGGGAAGCAAAGTTGGACAGAGACAATCGTGCTTGTCCACAATCTCTCAGGCATACCCACCCACATAGGTTTCTCCCTTCCAACTTCCTGATAGAATCCACCTAGTATGTCACTGCATGTGACACAGAATCATCCCATGATAGAGAATCTCTGCTATTGGTGTCATGTAAACTGTTCCAGAGATGTTTGCCTCTGCACAAAGAACTCTGATCTCCCTCTCTGCTAGCGTTTCTCAATAGCAGTTGGACAGAGACTGAGTGTCCGTAGGTTCTTTTCAGGCTCAAGGCAATGATGCTCTCACAGCTTAGCCAACACAATGGACAGTGCCAAACAGGCCCTCTGATTCTTCCTATCGATGTGAACCAGAGTCTAATCTGTATTTTGAAGAAATCATGAACGTGGTCAACGTGGTCAGACCAGGTTTTCAGAGGAGATCCAGAGAAGATGCCAAACTGCCCAACAAGGGCAGATTGCTCTTGCAGGCTATTGGCTGGTTCTCAGTTCAGGCTCAGAGCCACCAGTGATGCTTGCTAAACAGGAAATATTCCAGGACCTTCTCCTGGCAGGCCTAGCTGGGTGTGACCCAGGGACATTTACACTGTAATGTCTCTGACCACTACATCACTAGTGAGTCTGGGCTATTTCTATTTGCTGATTTAATGAGGGTACTAATTTTTGATTTCATTAAAGTCAGAGTTCCTAGACTTGCTTGCTTTCCAGATTCATAAGAACATTCACCAACTGTGGCTCCTCAGGGACCTCAGAAGAGAGACTCTGTTTATTGTGCCCATCATGAGCATGGATGCACAGAAGTCCTTGTCCCTTCATTATGATCTAGAGAAGTAGGCCTTCTCCAAAGCTTACAGATGGTAAAACTGACATCTGGAAATGGAACATGGCCATGATTTTAGATTCAGGACAAGATTAGTTTTCCTTTCGGCTGTCACCATAGGTGTCTGGTGCAAGCTCTACAAGTTATTCTCTCTTTTTATGTCACCCACTATGATTTCAAGTTCATTTTGGGAAGGAGGGGAGGAAGTATTTATTTGCACTGAATTATCTATTTCCCCAGTATTTGATGAGTATTATTGAATTACTCTGCCACCTGTCCCTTCATCAAGCCGGAAGCAGGGTCTGGATTTCCTTGTCTTTGAGATGTTTTTTGGTAGTACTTTGTGGCTTTAGGTCACACTATCTGTTCACTGATATGTAACAATGATCAAGAATTAATTCTAGCTTGAAAAACAGTTCCCAGGGATTGACGAAGAACTAGATGGAGGCTCAGAACAGATGCTAAATGGATTGACGATACAGAAATTTGAAATGTTTTTTCCTAATAATTTTTAAAGTCAGTATGTTGGATATACAGTCTTTAGTTCTGCCATTAGTGGATTAGTGACACAGCAATTTACAGGTGGTGAGGCTGGATTTGGGGGCATCTGTTTGTGATCTTAGCTCTTAAGAGGTGATCTTTGGAGTCCAAAAATTCAAGAGCAAACAGGGAAATATAATAAGCCCTGATCTAAAAACAGCAGCAATCATAACAACAACAACAACAACAACAACAACAACAACACACAGGTACTTTTGCATAGTAAATGGTTTCTTCATATTTAAAGGATTCCCTATGTGAATGCAATTCTAAAATTGTTTAAGAAAATAAAAATACAATGTAAGAAAATTATTTTAAAAGAGGTATATCTTGATTAATATGAGGGTAAATACCAGGAATGTAAATGACTTAGGGTCTGATCTAATCCAGAGTTTAACATTATAGCACCTGGAATCTATTCCTTTGCTTCATCTTCCATGCTGACTTTACTTCTGATGAAAGTTTCCTCCCCCATATCATAACTCCCAACCTACATCCTACGAAATGGACAACACTCCTGTTGACCTGTCACATTTTCTCATTGGCTTGAGACATGTGCACCTCTCTGCCCCATCCCTCATTATACAGGATGATGATAACCTGTCCTGGACAGGCAATAAAGGCATGGAGATCAGGATTGGGTTTGTTTTGTTTTGTTGATTTTGTTTGTTTGTTTGTTTGTTTTGAGACAGGGTTTCTCTGTATAGCCCTGGCTGTCCTGGAACTCACTCTGTAGACCAGGCTGGCCTCAAACTCAGAAATCTGCCTGCCTCTGCCTTCCAAGTGCTGGGATTAAAGGCATGTGCCACCACTGCCTGGAAAGAGATCAGGATTGTTAAAGACAAAGGGGGAACGGATTCTGGTCGAGAATGAACTATGGATATTTTCTACTAAAGAGACAAGATGTATATATGGAAAGAAATCAAGATCATTTTCTCTTTTCTGTCTCATATTAACTCATCAAGGTAGGAAGTTGACACACTGAAATAAACACTTCCCAACAAGGAGGGTGATGACAAGATCTCTTTGCTCTTGTGAGATGTCTGACTTGGTATTGGTTTTGGGAAGGCTGCTTAAGTTTTTGTTTTCTTTTAAGAACCTACAGTAACTCAGCCTGGCTAATAAAGTGTTTGTCTAGTACATTATGGAAGTCCTGGGAGACTATTGAATCAATTAGAATGATTTGTAATTAGCACACCAACCTAATGACAGGGTTTCTCTAAATTGCTAGAAAATAGTTTGGTCTTTTAAGGGACTTGCAATGCCCCTCTTATGAGCTCATTTATATTACTGATAGGCTTATTAGCTTTTAAAAAATTCGAGAAGATAAATTTTGTCCAGATTTTCTGCATGAAATATCCTAAATTATGATTTAAGTGATTTTGAGTAATGACTGCTGTTGTAGCAAATAGAAAACTTCGAATCTTTAAAGAAAATGATTCACAAAATTCTCTTAAATGGAATAACACAAAAAGCATCTTTGAAAATTCTAATCTACAGGAAAAATAATGTTTGATTCTGAAGTCCTGTCAGATGGAGATGCCAGAAAGAACAGATCTGGCGCTGAGGGCGCCATTCTCATAACCATACAGATTACACATGTGCAGAGTGGTGTAAAACATTTTCTTACCTTTCTAGTTTGCATTTTATTGATGTGATAAAGACCATGACTTAAAGCAACTTAGGGAGGAAGGGATTTATTTCTAATATGAAAAAAAATTGTTCTTTAATAGCATGTTCCCCATAGCTTTCACAGACTACTTTCTTATAGAAACCAACATCACATGCCAGGGGTAGCTCTTGCCACGTTAACCTGAGCCCTATCACATCAACCATTAACCAAGAAAATGTCCTGAAGACTTACCGAAAACCAAATCTTACAGAGATTTTTTTCTCAATTCAGATTGTTTTCGAAGATGAGCCTAGATTGTGTCAAATTGACATAAAAACATAACCAGCACAATTGACCCCTTTTAACACACACACACACACACACACACACACACACACACACCACATATACACAAACATCACTATTGAACTGTAACCTTTCTTTTCTTGATTATCCCCAATATCTCATGTTCATATCAATATCACAACATAAGAGAATTCCAACTTTTGAAAGTTGGAAGCCCACAATCTTTAAAAGTTCAATCTTTTTAAATTATCCAAAGTCTATCTAAAAATATCCAGTCCCTTAACTGTGGGTTCCTGTAAAATAAAACAAAGCTATGTACTTTTTACTCCAAGAGGGAAGAATCAGCATACCATCACAATCAACACAAAGTAAAACCAAAGTTCAGAAGTGCAAAAAGCTTAGCTTCAGACATCGGGGAGTCACTGATCATCTTCTGGTCTCAAAGGTCTTGGGCAGTTCTAGTTCTCTGCGTTGGCATGGTAGCACATAGCTATTCTCATAGGCTCCAACTACCTACATTCTATGACTGCTGCTCTCATTGGTTGTTGTCCCATGGTACCAGAATTTCTATGATCCTGTATTTCCATGGCAACTGGGCTGTACCTTCATCAGTAGCCTCTCCTAGGTCTCTTCAGGGATTCTGATCATGCCAAAACTTCAACATCTCTGCATTATCCCTTCAATTTTGAGGTTTTCTAGTGTACCAGAGACCTCTCATGACATATCATAGCATCAAGACTTAGCTTCTCTCTATTACTACTTATGTCTTCAAAATAAGTGCAATTTGGGAGATACTTATACATTACCAAGTTTGGTTACAACCATGGTCCCTCTTGGGCCACAACTTCTGGTGCTTGCCTGAGGAAATACTTTCTAGAATATTTTGCTTTGATAGTGCTGGTCTCATCTTAACCACAGCTAATTTTTCAGCCACAGCTAACTGACAGCATTCATCCCTATAAAGAAAAAGGTTTACTTTAGTGGTTCTGGTCTCTTGTTTATCACAGCCAATTATTTAGCCATAGCTGATCAGAACTGCAGATATTATTATTATTATTATTATTATTATTATTATTCAAAGTATCAAACAAATGGTCCAATTGCTGTCAGCATTATCTTCCATGTTTCCACAATACCCCATTAAACAAGTCTTAACAAGGAATTTTCCAGCCCAAAGTTCTAAACTCCTTCAATCTTCCACAAAATATCATGGTCAGCTCTGTTACTTCAGTACCCCACTCCTGGATGAATTTTGGTCTTTGTTTTCTATTGTACAAAAACAATGGGGTGGATGATATGTAGTTATCTTGAAGATCACAGAAACTACAACAGACACCACTTTCCACAGCTTGCTCTCTTATACAACCCAGGGCCACCTGCCCAAGTATGACATTGCCCACAGTGAACTGGGCCTTCGTATGTCAATCATTAATCAGAAACAAACTTTTCTATAGGCCAATCTTTCAGAGGCAACTCCTCAGTTGAAGTGCCCTCTTCTAAGATGACCCTCATTCATGTCAAGTTGATAAAAAACTAACCAACAGAATTCAGAAGCTTGAAAGGCAGTTGGCTACCTGGTTGATCTCTTTTCAAAGGTTTAAAGACTGGATTTAAAGACCAGATGTCCACCATTTCACACCTCCAGAGTCCAGCATAAGGGAAGGGAGTCAAGAGGGTCATGGGTTCTGCCAAAACCTGAGCAGTAATGATCTTCCTTCACAGGTGTGGAATTTCAGGAAAATTGATGTCATCTGAATCACATGCCATGGGAAAACTGAGATTAATATACAATTCCATATTTGGTGGCTATTAAGTAGCCTAACATACTTTTTTTTTTTATCTTATTCTATGTGACCCACCTGCAAGAAACTAAGGTGTGGCTGTGTGTAGTCTAGAGCAGAGGTTAAACAAGGGAGGACTGCAGACAAAGAATATTTCCATTCAAATCCTGTGTCCAGCACTTCCCAGCAAACACAAGTGTTCATGCCTTCATCCTTTCCGTTCCCTTTTCCCGTAAACAATGACTGATGCCTATTGATCTCTATAGAGACTAATCATAAACACCAGTGGGAATTCAGTAGAGATTGAAATCATAGAGTAGTCATGCCCTTAAGCCTACTAAATAAATTCATTTCCAGCTCTCTGGAACAATAAAATCTGTGATATTTCACCACAACCATGCAACCAACAACAAAATAAAAAAAAAAAAAAAAAGGAAAACTGTCTAGCTGTAACCATGGCAAAAAGGCTGAAAACATGCATTATATTTATCACAGGGTTTTCTCCATGACACAGCATAGCTCAGTATAAATAATGATTGCATCTGTGGCTACAACTACTGTGTGATTTCCCTTTAAAGAACTGTGGTGTTGCTGGGTTGTTGCGCATACCTTTGATCCCATATTTTCAGAGGGCAGAAGCAATGATATCTCCATGAGTTTCTGGTCAGCCTGGAAGAAGACCCTTACTTAAAACCAAACCCAAAACTCCCCTCCCCAGCAACAGAACTCTTATGTTGATGGAGATATTGAGCAGACTTTGATTCAGATCTGGTGTGGCCTCAGAACCAAAGACAACTGTGGACAAATTGTTGGGTCCCTCTGTGGTTTGATTTCCCATATATGTTATGTGACGATAAATTAGGTGCCTGACTCTTGGGGGTAGTTGTTATTGTCAAGTGATACTTTGTCTGTCAAGCCACTTACAGGGCACCTAGAGTGTAGTCACTGCTTACCATAATCAACAGAGTAGCCAAAGAGACAGTCTAGTTGTGCATTGATGAAAATCTTTCATTTACACGGTCTCATTTCATGTTCAGAAAATGATGGAAGGCTTATAGATCTTTTTTTGCTGACATCCTCATTATACTTATTCATCAGCAGAGAAGGGACTCAGAAGTTGTCTACGGTCATCTGGTAGGTGAACAGCGTTGATCCTGGCAGCTATTACTGAATTCATGGCTGAGTTTTGAAGGGATTCTTTGGCCTGAAGATTGCATGTCAGCTCAGTTGTACAAGGGACTCAGCAGTGACCTGGGCATCTCTGCGATAGCCCTATTGCATACGCATTTTGGTGAGGAATGAGGAGTGTAAGTTAATAAAAACTGTCTGTGTGGCAAGCTGAGGAACCTTACCATAGGTGAGGCCTTTGCTCTTCTTGTGAAAATCTTAGTCCCTTTGCTTCAGCTTCAGTCAAAATAAAGAAGTGGGCGTTTCAGTCCCGCCTTACACATCTTTCCTTGTTGCTGTGGTATCTCTTAACCGTAGCTATGCCTACTAGGTTTCTTTAAAACACTGTCGGGAGGAGGAGGAGGAGAAGGAAGAGGAGGAGGAGACAAGGAGGAGAATGAGGAGGAGGAGGAGGAAGAGGAGGAAGATGACAACAAGGAGGAGGAGAATGAGGAGGAGGAGGAGAAGAGGAGGAGGAGGCCAATGAAGAGGAGGAGGAAGAGGAGGAGGCCAGTGAAGAGGAGGAGGAAGACAAGGAGGAGGAAGAGCAGGAGGAGCAGGAGGAGCAGGAGGAGCAGCAGGAGGAGGAGATTTCTTTTCCAGGTCTTTTCCCCAGACAAGGATGTAGAGACAAGAAAACTCAGGAAGGCCGGACTCTGGCCTTCGTGGATCTTCTGGTGTTCGCAAGTACAGGCAGTACACATTTTAGTATGGAATGTACATTTTTAAAAACAAACTCAAATGAAGCAAATATGGACTGTCTATCACCTGGGTGAGGTCTGGGGGTTGGGACTACAATCTCAGCTGTGACCACACGTGTGATTCCCTTCAGAGAGCAAAGCATTTGCTAGAGAAGGAAGGGCAGGAGCTGATCTCGGTAGTGGGAATGTAGACTCCACACTGGAGGTTGTTGTCAGCGAGCTCGGAAGGGGTGGAGTTATGTTGCTGATTAGGAATCCGCAGGGTTAAGAGCACGGGGCAGGGATGGTGCTCAGCCCCCGGAGCCTACGGAAAAACGTGGCATCTTGAAGGAAACTGTCTAGAAGCTGAGACTTTGTATGACACTGCTCATGTGATGTAGACAAACACTTCTTACTTTCATTACTATCTTGCCACCAATGGAGCCCAGTCTCACCGCAGCATCGAAGCAAGTGAATTTCTGCTCTACTTTATTAGACGATATTGAAGATTCCATTTCCCTGTTCCACCATCATTACCCCTCCATTCTATTCCTGTACCCCTAGCATTTTCATTTTACGCCTAAATGCCCCGTTTTCAGTTGTCAAAGACTAAAGATCAGGAACATGATACATTAAAACAAACAAACAAACAAACCCTCAGGTTTTTTGTTTTTGTTTTTTGTTTGTTTGCTTGTTTTTCTGGAAAGCATTAGGTACCCAATGTCATTTTCTTTTATACCTACCCAAGGAAACATGTCCCCTTTTCTTATTGCTGGCATACATTTTGAAGAATGCTATCCTCAGGATGTCGCTCTGCACTCCTTGAAGTCACTGAGAACTGACTACAACTAGTTTGGTGGCAAATTCTCCCTCCCCCAACTAATACGCCCACCCCTTGACAGGCCTTCCTCCCCTCTGGTCATTTTAAGTTTCCAAAGCCTTCCTGTAGAATGGCGGCATTGGTTGGTGGCAACTGTTGCTAGGTATGTGTTCTCACACTTCCATACATTTGTTAGCAGAGACAACCAGCACAAAGGTTGTCATACTGCCTGCATGACTTTAAATGAGACAGGACTGAGCTAAGTAAAGAAATTGCACATTGAGCAAAGTGCCTTGTATTGATCCCAGGAACACAGAACTTTTATTTTAATAAACAGTGTGCCATATTAAGAGGGGTTCTCCACTAATGGGATTAGCTACCAAGCCTTTGCCTCGCCCCCTTCTCATCCAATGCCAGCCATTTCTTTCTTTCTGTCTCCTGCTCTTACTTTATACTTTGCAAAAGAGACCAGAGACCACCCTTAGAGAAGCTAGCTGTGCAAACCCTAGTGCCCCGCATACATGGACGCGGCTGCCATTAGGATGAATGAGTTCATGTGTTGCTGGGCGATGCGTGTATCCTGTCTGCTGGGCAAGCTGTGTTTTTTTTTCTGATGAATCAGACTTCGTATCTGTTCCCTTTGCAAAGCTGCAATGTTTATGCCTTTCTTTCTTTCTTTCTTTCTTTCTTTCTTTCTTTCTTTCTTTCTTTCTTTCTTTCTTTCTTTCTTTCTTTCTTTGTTTCTTCCTCTCTTTCGAGATGACAAATAAATCATTTCTTTTAGATTAGATAAAAAGTTGGCCTTGCTCTTTGGAAGCAAGAGACCTCTAGATAATTCCATGTTTTCACTGTAAACTATACAGTCAATCACACATTCAGGGATAGATACAGGCCAGATTTATGTCCCTGAGAAAGTTCTATTTTTTTTTCCCCATGATTTAAAACAAAAAAATTTTGCACAGTGTTCCTCAGCCTAATTTATATAAAACCGGGTTCGGCCACCTGGAGTTTTAGGTCTGCTCTGTGAGATGTGTCTGGTATGTAACTAAAGGACCAACCAAGGAGGGGGGATGAGTGAGTCCATTTGAAAGGGAATCAGGCATCCGGGCAACTGAATGGGGCGTGCTCAACCAGCTGGGAGGGAGGCCTCTGCATTGTGCCTTTAGCATCGCTCCTGTGTGCAAGCAGAGAGGCCCCTCCTTCCCAGGGCATGCTTGTTGCTATGGTCTGTTCCAGGAGACATGTGGGCATTCCAAATGACCAGTCCCTTCCTCACCAGACAGGCTTGGGCTGGCTGCGTTCCCAAGCCTGCTGCATCTTGACTGCAGACCTTTCCAAAGCCCACCTGCATGCGAGACTGTGTGAGAAAAGAAAATGGACAAAGAGCAGTCTCTGGCAGGCTGGGGTCGTTCCCTCTTATCCTTACTTAAGCAAAATGTGTACAAAGTATACAAGGAACTTTGGTTTCGCCTCGTTTTGAACAGTCTAAACCCTCTCGTAAGGCACTAGCTGCTTGCTTGTAGGTGACTGAGCTCGGGTGCTTTGCAGACATGAAGGGGTGCTTGCCCAAGATCTGCACATTTTGAAGCTGGTGGGGTCTCTTCAAAGGTCTGCTAAGTACTTTTGAATGGCAATTACATGTTCTAGTCTGGCAGTGCACCTTGGGGACATGACACAGTGATGAATGAGGAAGATATGTTCATCGCTGCTAAGTTCACAGCTGAAGAGAAAGAACCACGGGTCCAGTCACTGCAGTGTTGTACACAGTCTACACAGAGCCCTGAATTTCCGGGCACTGGGTGGTGCTGGTGGCTGAAAGGCTTCCTATGTAGGTGCTACAGGATCTGAGAGCTGACGTATGTACCAGAAGCCTGAGATCTCAGTCTTTGGACAAAGGGGATGCCACTGTCATGTAGCTCTTGAAAGGTGCCTTTTGACAAAGTTAGGGTACAATGACTTGACTAAGAGCACTCTGCCTGCCAGTAGGTCATGGTGACAGCCAGACTCTGCGTGTGTATTTAAGGGACACTTTTCATCTCGTGGTTCTGAGTCAGAGGGTATGGGCCTGACTTCCCGGTCTTCCCACTACACAGCTCATTCCTCCGATTCTCTTCTCTCCTCATCTGTGATACGGGATCCAGAACGGCGGCATCTGCACAGGGATGCGCTGAGATATAATTCAGATCAGCACATATGTTTGTGAAAAATAAACATTAGTTACTACAATGATGGATTCTTGTTTTGTCTTTGGATGCAAGTCTATAGGATTGAAAGAAAAAGAGGTTTTCCTCCAGTACCCTCCCCCAAATCTTTGATTATAAAAAGAGCATTGAAGGTTGTGCAATCACGCATGAATGAATACATTCAAAATATTTATTTATTACTTTCTCACTAAGGTAGAAGGTATTATTGAGAAGAAAAGGAGCGTTGAGACAGGGTCCCTGTCCTTGAGATCAGGTAAGCATTTCAAAGAGCCCCTTAGTTTCGGAGAATCAGGTGTGAGGACTGGGGTCAGAGGCAATTGTTAACTGTTTTACCTTTTTTGCTTCCTAAGTGGGCAAACTGAGACCGGCTTGAGAGGGTGGGAGGTAAAGCTAGCGTCCAGTCATTCCTGTCCATTCATTGACAGGAATTCATTTTCTGCCCATAATGAATGACCAGCCGGCATCCCCAGGATTAACAGGGTGGTCCAGTGGCCAGAACCCCTGAGATTAACAGCATAATCCAAGTTCATCCCCTCCAACCTGTCCTGACAGCCATTGAGAGATCCCCGAAGAGGCCTGGAGAAAACTTTCCAACCCCTGTCCTTCCAGGAAGCACAGAAAGGGTTCCCATCTCCCAGGATTCTCTGAAAGTTTCATTTGTTTTTGGAGACAAGGTCTCTCTGTATATCTCAAACTGGCTCAAAGTTGCTATCCTCCAAATTTAGCATCTCAAAGGCACAGGTTATAGGTGTGTATACACACACACACACACACACACACACATTAAAAGATTTTAATTTCCCTTTTTTACATGTGTCTCACTCTGTGTGTATGGCACATATATGTGAGTAACATCTGAGGCCAGAAGAGGGTCTCTTTGGGGTAGTAGTTGTGAGCTGCTGGACATGTGTGGTAGGAACTGAAATCCCACCCCCCAGGGGGGAGGGCAGAACAGAACTCTGTTCATCTTCGAAGAGTAGCAAATGGTGTTAACCACTATCTCTCTAACCCCATCCTCTGACATTTTATGAGTTCATCTGAGGTAGGAATGATGTGGGGTACAGGCAACTGCATGTTCCTTAATGGATGGAAGGCTTACTTTATGGACATTTCTAAATGCTTGCCAGCTCCTCCTATCTCAGGTGTCCTGTCCCAGTGGCCAGCCCTTCCCCCATCTCGCAGAGCGTGGTGGGTCTCTGGGCTTAATTATCTGAAAGTGGTACTTGCCATATGGTCATAATTCGTGCTTTACTCTCTTAAAGGGGGCACGGTCTAGAGACAAAGCCCTCTCAGAGGATATGGGTGAAACCTACACCCTGAAGAAACTGTTTAGGAGCACCCCCCACCCCCCCAGCCAGACTTCACTTAGCTGATGGTTTGGAGAGTGCTTCTGTCTTTCTTGGGGATCAAACTCATAATTTCTCAACAGTGTGTGGCTAGTCACAGCTAAACGTGGAGAGGCTGTGCAGGAGTAGAGCCACGCTCGTCCCTGAGGTCTTGAGGAGGACTGAGTGCTGGGCCACCCCTTTGAGGCACACCATGCTTCTCTGGATGACCCTCCTGGGGCTCTCCCCAACCCCTGCAGTTGGACCCGTGTCTGGGATCCTTCTGAAGTGGCCCAGAGCTGACTTTGGAGCCCGTGGAGCAAAGTTTGGCTCCCTGTGTTGTTTTTGGGCAATTACCCTGGAAGTCCTTCCTGTCATTAACCTCAGCTTCACGGACATTGCTATTTGAACATCACCCTCCTAAACACGCCTGCCTCTCTGCCATCATTTCCTGGGAAGAGATGAGGCCCCAAAGGAGCTGCCTTAAATCAGTTTGTAACCAGCTTTTGTCTCCCAGAGATACGTGTGGTTGTTACTAGGGATATTTCAAATCAGACACTTCTCCGCCCCGCTTCAACTTTTTTTTTTTTTAAGAAAAATAACATTTTCTTCCTTTGCTCTTTTATATTTCTTCCTCTCCCTCCCTTATTCTTTCATGTATTCAGGATGTAATAGAAACAGCATCAAAGCCCAGAGCCCTGCCGAATCCTCCTCCCCTATAGGAAGTGTGCCCTTCTCCTGTCTGATCATTGACTCAAAACCACAGAGATTGCCAGGCCTGGGTTGGGAGGGAAGGCTGAATAAGCAGGGACCACGGTCTGCAGCCCCTGGGAGACAAAAGTGGAGGATTTGTTGAACAGGACTTTCTACAACCCAATCCCCCTTCCTCACCCCACCCCCTGTTGGAAATAATTGTTCAAAACTGAAGGGGGAGAGGGAGGGAAGCAAGCCCGCCACCCCCACTCTACCCACTGATGATTCCGAGGTCCTGAGACTCCTCTGGTCTGACTCCAGAATCCTGACACCAGGGCAGTGTTCCATCACTGCCCACAGCACCAAGACTCTCTGTGCGTTTAATTTTATTCCCCTGTCATGGAACATGCACATGTCAGTTGCCTGCTACTCGCTGGGCTTTGAGTGGGCAGGTGACAGCCAAAGGCTTCAACACTGCGGGGAAGTCAATGTCCCTGTCTTTGAAGGCAGACTGTTGGCCAAAGACAGCCTGGCGATTGCCCACCATCCAGCCGCCCCTCCCCTCTGCCTCCATTTGGATGAATGGGGACCACATCTGTTTCTTTTCTTACTAGAAGAGGCTAAGACCCTAAAATGTGGACAGGCCAGCACACACCTGGGTGGTCTTGAAATCAGAAAATGTGTTTCCCCTTCCTCTCTCTTTCTCTCTCCCTCTCCCTCCCTCCCTCCCTTCCTCCCTCCCTCCCTTTCCCTCTCTTCTTCCTCCTTCCTCCCTCTCTCCCTCCCTCCTTCTCCCTCCCTCCCTCCTTCCTTCCTTCTCCTCTCTCTCTCTCTCTCTCTCTCTCTCTCTCTCTCTCTCTCTCTCTCTCTCTCTCTCTCTCTCTCTCTCTCTCTCTCATTGTTGCAGTGTCCTCTTGGATTCAGATGTATCCCTACTCCATGCTCCCAGCACCGGGATCCTCGGTGAGCTAAGCCAACATGCTAGGGGGTTCTAATGTGCATAGACAGAGGCTCTGGGTCAGCTGACAAAGACGCTGATATTTCATTTTCAGTGTCAGTTAAAATTAAACTTTAAAATTAAACTATCCCTATGCTGGTCTGGCATCACCTTTTGCTGTAAGTCCAGGATCTAGAATTAGACCGTGTGGCCTGAATCTCTATTTCATAGCTCCATGGTTGCTATATGCTGTATGTTGTAAATTCTGCCTCAGTTGTCTGATCTGTAAAATGGGGATGCTGTAAATTCTACCTCACTGGGTTACTGTGAGTTAGTCCTGATGCTGGTTGTTCTGTTTGGTTAAGTGACAGCCTGTGATGGTCTCTCTGCCTTCTTGGCCTACATGGAACCTTCCACAAAGAACTCCATTGCCTTGTTGAGGAGCCTGGCAAATAGTGATTCCACTCAACATTCCCCCTTATAAGATGCACAAGGTCACCACTCTCCTAGAGTCTGGAAGCTCCAGATAAAGAGAAGTGTACCCCACACAGGGCTTGGAGTGTCCGCCTGGCTACCGTTCCATGTTTGTCTGGAGAGGAGGGGGCGGCTGGACTCCTAGAACTGGCTCAACCGGGGAAGCGCCAGAGCAGGCTAAAGAGATTGGGGATTTCAGCAGAAAGTCAAGTCAAACCAAGGTTCTCATCAAGTTAGTAAAGGAGCCGTCCCTAGCATCCCTGTCCACGACCTTCTGGGAGGCTCTCTGGGTTTCTAAGACTTCACTGTAGTGTGGGACATAGACATGGAGAGGAAGAGGAAAAGGAAGATACAGACAAAAGAGGCTGAACCAGGAGAGTGGCAACTACAGGCATGAAATCGGGCTGGGCCAGGCTGTAAAGAGCGAAGGATAAAGAGCGAAGGGATAGCGTACGTGCCTTCCGCTTGTGCGCAAGCGCAGACATTGTTTAACTAGCTGACCGAACTGTTTGGTGTTATTCACTGAAGCTCTCTATGTTTCTTTTGTTCCGTCAGTTTTCACACTACCAAAAAGAAGTTCTAATTCCTCCCTGAAGAGAAGCGATCCCATGGGGAGGGATCAAATTCAGGGCTAGCTGGCCTGTGCTTGTGTTGTAGAACTTACCAAGGGAATCTTGTAGGGAGCCTGCTTAGGCTTCGGCCACCGCATCTGAGGGTCAGCTAGCAAGAATTAATTATTATAGCTACTTACACACGTCGGGTGAAGATAAGGCAGAGACTGCTGTCTTAAGAGCTTCACAAAGGGTGTTCATTTTATAGAGGATGCTTCCCACTGAGTCATCTGCTGGGTGTGGTACCACACGACAGAGATCTAGTGCGAAGCCTGTTTAGTGTGTGTGTGTGTGTGTGTGTGCGCGTGCGCGTCTTTTTTTTTTTTTTTTCTGGAAATAATGTTTTGTGTCTGGACACCACAGTGGTGTGATTCAGACCCTAGTATTTACAGAAGCGCACTAGTAGCTGTAGCAGCATACTAATGGGACAGACAGTCCGAAGAGGACACAGAAGGGGCCACCACCCCAGCAAATGGTTGAAGAGGAACGCCCAGAGATAGAAGTGCTCAGATAGAGGAGTGCCCAGTCTGCTTACCTGTAAAGGAAGTCTGGGTGGGTATTTGTATTTCCTAATTTCTCTTCTCTCTAATTTACACGAACTACAAGGAACATATGGAAATAGATCTGCCAGTTGTTACAGGACCAAGTTCTCATCCGAGTCCCCTCCCCCCCCCCCCCCCCCCCCGGAGATCTTGAGAGCAGACAGTTAGACAATAGATCATGGAAATTAAAATTTCGGTTCGTGTCTACCTAGAGCTCTTAGAGGAGATCCCAGCCTCTCTGAACCTGATTGTCTTCTAAAACCCTGTGCCTGTGCTGTTAATTGTGGAACTTCCCTTTAAGAACAGGCTTGTGTTTGTACAGGGCAGGAAGTCAGTGACCAACAGATTAAAGGACCTAGGACTTCAGGGGAAAGAGCTGAATGGGAGTCATGGGCTTCCATCACGGAAATTAAATTTTGTTGTTGTTGTTATTTTGTTTTTTCTTCTCAGAGAGCCAACAATTACACAGTTCGCTCCTCTCACCTTCTATCTGCCGTTTCCTCCCCATTAGCTGGTTTGATAACAAACCTTCCCAGGAATCATAAGGAACTTTGTCACAAACTTTGCTTCAACCAAACTTCTCAAGGAGTTTGGTTTCTGGGCATGGTGTGGCACGGAGCACCTGCACTGTGGGGTGCCTCTCCCCACCATTTATTTTTTTTAACTTAGGCATGGAAAGATGGGATCTTCCTCTGTCAACAACTCTTGGTTACCTGCTGGCTTACCCTTCTCCCTCTGACCCAAGGCCCATCCTTTTTCCGGCTCAAATCCTATTTAATTTTTTTTGCATTTCCTGATTTTTATCTTGGGAAAACAAAAGCCAGCTGCAGTCACTAAGGAAACAGCTGAGGGTGCTGGCAGGTAGAGGCCTTGCAGGTTTGCAGCCCACACCGTGAGAACGCAAGCAGTGTGTCAGATCGCAGGGGTTTGTACATTCTCCAGAGCCACCTGTCTTCTGTATGTACACAGGCGTGCATGTGCACGAGCGTTTGCACACACACACACACACACAAGCATGCTCACATGTACACACTCACACACACAAGCATGCACACATGTACACACTCACACACCCACAAGCATGCACACATGTACACACTCACACGCACACACACACAAACAAATGCACACACTCACATGCACACACACACACACTAATGCACACACACACTCACACGAATGCACACACACACACACACACACACACACACACGAATGCACACACACACACACACACACACGAATGCACACACTCACATGGGCACACACACACACATGAATGCACATACTCACATGCACACACACACACACACACACACACACGAATGCACACATACACACACACACACACACACACACACACCCCTCACGACGGTAGGTATGTCCACAGTCCCTTTTCTTGCCCCTTGCCTGGCGGCTTCCTCATTTCACAGCTGTGTTTCCAATCAGCAGAAGCAGCATCTTTCTCGCACTCCTCACCCTTTTCCTCTGCATTCTTAACCTTCTATCTTATGCATGGATCACTGGTTAGCTTAGAAATGCACGGACACAAAGGAGGAGCTGACATGTGAGGTTTGACGGCCATAATGGCTGTTTATAAGCCTAATCCATCACGTTTAGTGGACACCTCCATTTTTGTCCCTCTGAAAAGGTATAAATAATAAAATGGGATAGCTCCGGCTCGGAGGTGCCTTGGTAAATATTTTAACTATTTACAAGCTCGCACCACCAACAATAGAAGCATCTGTAGACCACAGAGCTCCCCTCACCCCCTGCCCCCACCCCTCCTGATCATTCTGGGAGCCCCAGACGGTCCCTACCATTCAGCCAACAATAACATTGCTCTGTGGTGGAATTTTCGGTACTTGGGTTACATTTCTTTTTTTTTTTTCCATATCACGTTATGATATTCTGAACTTGTCCCCACTCATTCCCCCACAGCCCCCAGCAACCCTTCCAAAGGAAATATCCCTAAATAGCTTTTCTGAAAGCAAGCAAAGAAGGAAGTCTGGGAGCAAGCTGGCAAAGGCTGGTTTCAAAGCGCAATTCAGACACAAGTCTGAACAGTTATAAACCGGCCTCCTCAAAGTCCAAATATTGACAGGGCCCGCTCATTCTGTGGTCCAGCTCAAGGTTAGCATTGGGTAAACACCCCCACTAAGTTACCAATATGCTATGCCAACACCTATAGGTGTGAATCTGCCCTTGGGTTGAGGCAGAGTGGATGAGGTTGCAGGGGCGGGGCAGGGAGCGGTGCCTGTCAGTTCTTTAGAAGTTAAAGGTACTTTTCTTTGAGGACACCATGTCTGAAGGCCAGAGATGGAGGCACAAGGCAGCTTTTTTTTTTTAACCCTTTCACTCTTTCTTGTTCTGTGCATGAACAAGCAAGGGGAATCTGCTACAAACCGTGGGTCAGCTGTATCCAATCTCCCAATGATAACTCCATAATTGTACGAACATGTAAATACAGAGGCAGGCAAGTGGTGAGCTTCAGTAACCTAGGCTTCGGGTCAAGGAAGCCCACTGTAGGGCACCACACCCGCTCACACTTGTTTCAATCTATAATGCGAGGAGGAAGAGATTGCCTGAATTAGGGTGGATTTGAGGCAGGAGCTTATAATGGCTGTGATAATGAATACTGGCAAACCTATCTTAAAGATATCAAGTCTTTTGAATCTAACAATGGCGTTTGAAGCTTCCTCCAAGGAATGAAAGGAAAACAAGAGAAAAATACAAAAAAACAAAACAAAACCAAAACCCCAAACTAACTGCAACCGCGCGATCACTCTCCAGAGCCTGAAAGAGCTATTGCTTTCCAGAATCCCCCTTTAATTACGGAGGTCCCCGCTTTCCAAATTTGGTCAATAAAATTAACAGCCGCCCTTTGAGTAGAACATCACCTCCAAATGAGCTCAAGCTGGCGGGGGTGATTGTCCTGTGGAATGTGAGGGTCACATTTCACCGGTCCTCTCTGAGGGATGAATGAAGAGCTTGTAAACAAACTCCTCTCTGCCCTTGTTCTGCAGCCCCGAAGATGGGGTGTGTGTGGCAAAGAAAAATATTTATCCTGTTTGTGCGGTGCTGGGTTCCTGAATGGCCCACCAATAAAATAACACCATAAAGGGCATTTCACAGCCGAGCTTGCAATTTAATAAACAGATGCAAGCAGGAGACTTTTGGGGGGGTCAACAATTAAAAAAAAAATAAAGCAGGCTAAAGTTCTGTAAGTCCAGGAGCAGGGCTCTGCAGCTGTGGCTAGGGAGGGTGCGGGGCAAGAAAGATATCTCTAGACATAGTGCAGTGTTCAGGGAAGCCTCAAGTAACCTGTGGGGTAAAAGGTCCAACAACCCCATTTCTAGGAAGAGGGAACCTGTGAAAGCCAAGGGATACTGTGAATGAAACGGGGAAATCCATGTAGCAGCTCCCACAGACAGGCTAACGCTGTGTCAGTTTCTCTGTTTTTCTGAGCCAAAACCAAATGATCAGAGACAGTGAATAAGCAAACAGCCACTCTTATTCGGTTGGCTTTGGAATATGTCTTTTTATTTAAATTTGAAAGTGTGTGTGTGTGCATGTGTGTATGTGTGTGTGTGTTTGTGTGTTTGTGTGTGTGCATGTGTGTATGTATGTGTGTATGTGTGTATGTATGTGTGTGTATATGTATGTATGTGTTCGTGTGTGATGTATGTGTGTATTTGTGTATGTATGTGTGTTTGTGTGTGTATGTATGTGTGTCTATGTATGTATGTGTATGTGTGTGTATGTATATATGTGTGTATGTATGTATGTGTGTATGTATGTGTTTATGTGTGTTTGTGTGTGTATGTGTGTATATATGTGTTTATGTGTGTGTTTGTGTGTGTATGTGTGTTTATGTGTGTGTTTGTGTGTGTATGTGTGTGTATGTGTTTATGTGTGTGTTTGTGTGTGTATGTGTGTGTATGTGTGTGTATGTATATATGTATGTATGTGTGTATATATGTGTTTATGTGTGTGTTTGTGTGTGTATGTGTGTTTATGTGTGTGTTTGTGTGTGTATGTGTGTGTATGTGTTTATGTGTGTGTTTGTGTGTGTATGTGTGTATATGTGTGTGTATGTATGTATGTATGTGTGTATATATGTGTTTATGTGTGTGTTTGTGTGTGTATGTGTGTGTATGTGTATGTATGTGTGTATATGTGTGTGCATGTGTGTATGTGTGTATGTATGTGTGTTTGTGTGTATGTATGTGTGTGTGTTTGTGTGTATGTGTGTTTGTGTGTATGTGTGTGTGTGATGCTGCAAAATAGCAAAAGTGAACGAGAAAAGATGGGCAGGTTCACCTTTCTCTATCTGCTTCTAACCTGACCCTCATCACTCTGTAGTCGCAGCTCTGTCCAAGCATGTTCAATATGGGCTCAGCTCTGACTATCACTCTTCCTGTGGTACCTCAGGCTCTGTCCTCTCCCTGCCTCAGTTTGCTCGTCTGTGAAGTGGGTGAATAGCAGTACCCTGCAGTGCCGGGAGAACACTCCATGTCGTTGTTGTCCATGACAGTGCTTGAGACAATGTTTGCTAATATCCAGGATTCCAGATGCTGGTTCTTTTTAGGGGTCACTGTGTGCTTTAAGGTCCCTTGTTACTGTGAGTCTGGGGGATTCCACCGTGGTAGGCAGGACCGACTTGGTATGTGGGAGCATGTGGGTGTGGAGGCCTGAGGGCCACTTGAGAGCTATTCTCTGGAGCACTGTCCAACGCCTTTGAGACAGAGTGTCCCACTGGCCTGGGGTTTCCCAATTAAGCTAGGCTTGCTGGCTTACTGAGCAGAGCCCTAGGGATCCACTGTGTCTGCTTCCACAGTGCTGGGATGGAAGGTGCGTGCCATCATGCCTGACTTTTCCAAGTCCGCACCGGGAGTGTGGAACGCCTCGTGTTTGCAAAGTGAGTCCTTTACCAACAGAGCCACGCCCTCTGCCTTTGCCATGTGCTTCATTTGCTTGCTTTGATTAGTTCTTGTTTGTTTGTTTGTTTTTTGTTTGTTTGTTTTACATTTGGAAATCTTAGTACCTGAAAATGTCTTCTTTGACTTACCTGGTATTTCTCTGTTTTGTTTGCATTCTTAACTTTCATCTGGGTGATTTCATCTTAAATCACCCAGGAATCAAGAGTGAGACCTCTTTTGGATTGCAGGGAGTCTAGAGAACTCGCCCTGGTGGCCTCCGGGATTCCTTTAACCTATGTTGCTCAGCCTGGAGAGTTTAAGGATGCTTGAAGCCGTTATGAAAAACCACAGCATCCACCCTGACCCATGCTGAAACCAAACCAAACCAAACCCAGCAGCACAGGTGAAAATGTATCCATGGAGCAATGGTCTGTTCTTTGGGGCCTGTGGCCCCCTGTGTTCTCCCTCCCCGATCCTGGGACAGGCATTGGTTGCCATTTGCAGTAGCACCCATGGTATGCCTTTGCGAAGAGGGAGAAAGAGTTCGTTAAGAAAAAAAATGGAGCCATGAAGGAGCCTGAAAGGGAGTTTTCACATATTTTTCTAGTCACTGAGGTTCTAATGGAAGTCTTTATTCAGCGCAGAACACAATCTTATACCTCCTGACTCAGTTTTCAGCTTCAAGCTTCTGTGGGCGGGCAACTCCTGCTGTGAGCAGAGTAAGGTCTATGTTTCTTAGCTTGGCCTTCCAGCCCTTCAGGCCCCAGCCACACCTCCTGCAGCAGATATCTGTGAGGGTTAAGATTTAGAAATTCTGGACTGAAGAGATGGCTCAGTGGGTAAGGTCCTGAATTCAATTCCCAGCACCCACAGGGTGGCTCACAACCATCTGTAATGGGATCTGATGCCCTCTTCTAGTGTGTCTGAAGAGAGACAGAGTACTCACATGCATAAAATAAATTAAAAAATTCTTAAACAGAAAAACTGTTTAGAAATCCTGTGCAAACAGAAGAATGTGTATTTTTCGAGCCTCGCTGTTCATTTCATGTCTCCTAATTTTGGTTCATGCTTCTCCTACTTTCTAAAAATTAGTCTGCTTCCATCTCTGTCTTCCTCTCCCTCCTCCCCCTCCCTCCTCCCCCTCCCTCCTCCCCCTCCTCTCTCTGAGATGGCATCTCACCATATTAACCAGGTTGGTCTTGAACACATAGGGTCTAGCCTGTGCCTCTGCCTCAGAGGAGCTATGCTTACAGGTTGTGTCATTGGGTTACCTCCTGTCTTCCTAGACACCATTTTTCTGCTGCTCCTTCTCCTAACTGGCACCTCCGTGCTCCAGGTTGCACCAAAGTGTCTCACGTACACTGCCTTCCCCAGACCCCACACTCCGTGTCAGTCGCCTGAGGCCTTCTGCAGCGTTTCTTTTATGTATTTTCATTCCAAAGCATAATGCCTTCTTCTCTGACTTAATGACCATGTCCAAAACAACAAACAGCCTGTGATGTACAGAGTGTTTAATGCATGCCAGGCACCACACTTCCTGGTTTGCTGGTGGTTCATTCATTCCCAAAGCTGCTCCTTGAGTCAGACAATGCCTACTGTCCCCACTTTACAGATGGGACTGTGATCAGAGAGGCTTAAGGTCATATGGCTGGGATTGTGACCCCAACATTTTGGCCTCAGAAGTCTAAAGACTATGCAAACTATATCTGTAGCAGATGATCAAGTGGGAACTGTCTACCTTTTGTTCCTTTCCCCAGGTGACCTAATCACAGGGTCTGAAGCATATGACAGAAGGCAGAATTGGTGACAGAGGACATTGTCGTGACCCTCTTCTGATGTCATCTCTCTTTTCAGAGGTGCACTGGGTTGGCCTTGGGTAGATGGGAAGAGCTGAGACAATCAGAACCCTTCCCCAGGACTTTCTAGCCTGGAACCACGAGAGACCAGCAGTGTCACCAGTAGGGAGAGCCAGGAGGTGTAAAAGCTGGGATCGCTGGGCTGTGAATGAAGTGGTAGAGAGTAGAGAATCAAGGGATGGACCGTGGGATTTTTACCTAGTATTCAAGTTTCTGATGACAGTTATCCTTGATCATTCAGTTGGGGACCTCTCTGGCATCCCCCCACTTTGCACAATTGACCTTCATAGAATCCATGAGCCTGTCTATACCACCTCTGTGACCACATTGGTATGAATCAGTGACTCCCATGTTTGTTCTTTCCAAAAGAAGCAGCCCAGATAGAGGTCGGCAGGGTCTAGGGTGGTCCCAGAGAGAAAGAAACACACTGTGCATTTGTTCAGTGGCCCAGTGCATGATGCTGAGAGTGAAGAGATGAACCACCGTCTAGCCCCGTGACTGACATAAGTCGGGGGCACCTAGACTGAGGAGTGTCAGCCAGGAGCAAAGGAACATGCAGCAGCAAACAAAATGTTTGCTGAGTGGCTGAGGCAAGGTTTCCCAAACTGTGTAGGTCTGAGCTGAGCTTTGGAGGACATGGTGTTAGCAGGTGAAGAAACGAGGGATATAGGATAGGAGTCAGGTCAGAGGGAAAGGACTGCATGATGACTGGATCCGGAAAGAGCCTGGTGCATCTGGAAGGTGAAGTTGGCTCTGGCTGGATCACAGTGTTAGAGAAGGTTGGGGGAGGAGCTTGCCAGGTTGGCTGGGCACGAGAGTGCAAAGGTGAGAGGGGGAAACACTTAGTTTAAACTCCTGAAGTAGGAAAGCTGTAGGTACCAAGGTATCCATTCCCTTGAAGCTACTTTACATCACCTCAAGACTTCTTGGCCTATTTTGGCTTACGTGGTGATAATGGTGGAGACCATGTTTTCTCTTTCCCATCCCTGAGGCCAAGGAGAGCCCATCTTGACTCCACCCTTCCTCTTCTTTCTGGAAGTATTTGCAGTGATATTTACATTATTATGCGGCCAATTTATGGAAGGGGAGGGGCTCTGAATAACTATTTTTCCTATTCTCTAGGTAACTCAGTACTTGTACCTTAGTAGAAATTCTTTAAGAGGGAGTGAGGGGCTTCAGACTGTGACAGGCATATACCAGACCTTAAAGTGCTGAGGGACCAAATGCTTCCCCCCTGTCCCCCCCCCCAAGACCCCAAAGTCATGTTGAGAAGCCAACACCAATCTGTTCAGTTTGAAAGTGCCACTTGCTGCTCTAGAAGGTCCTAATAGGTTTTCACAGTAGGAAGCTCTTTGGCCATATTCTTGTCTGTTCAATAGGTGTTCATTAAGCAGTGCCTAAAAAACCCTATGGTTGTGCTCCAGACTTTGAATTTGATACTTATTAGCTTTTTAGGTGTCTGCTAAGTTTTGCTACAGTAACAAAGGACTAGGAGATTTCATCCATTCAATAAAAGTTTATTTTTCACCAATGTTTTCTGATCCTTCAGGGATAGGAAGCTCTGTCATGCCCATAGATCAGGATTTGTGATAAAAAACTGGGCTATCGTATTTAATTTTTATTTGCATTGGTGTGCGTGTGTCAGATCTCCTGGCACTGGATTAACACAGAGGCAGTCATGAGCTGCCATGTGGGTGTTGGGAACCGAACCCAGATCCTCTGGAAGAGCAGCCAGTGCTCTTAACTACTGAGCTATCTCTCCTTATTGCTTTAACAGACCCATGTTTACTTTTCACATCTGGTTCGATTACCTGGCTTGCTTTGTCAATGGGATCGTGGGAAAAAGGAAAGGCAGAGATTTGAAAGTTGTGCACCAGTTGTGCACAGTTATGACTTTCTTCAACCCTATAGTAGACGTACATCTATACTATCTCCCCAGGCCTTCCTGCAAGCCTGTGAACTGAATAAGTGTATATGCTTTGTGGCCCCCTGAGAGTCTGTGATTGTGAGTTATATAGTGACAACCAACAGCTAGAGTGATGCATGTCAAGAGCCACACAAAGGGGCCAGAAAGATGGTTCAGGGGTTAAGAACTCTTGCTGCTCTTCTAGGGGACCAGAGTTCAATTCCCAGCACCCATGTCAGGAGATTCACAGCTGGCTATTCCCCCACTCCAGGGAAGTGGACACCCTCTTTTGGCCTCCTTGTGTGAATGCATACATGATCTGTTCTCTCCCTCTCCATAGATACACACATGCACACACACACACACACACACACACATGCACACACACACACACACACTAATAAAAATAAAATCAATCCCTAAAAATTATGTCAAGAGTGGAAAAGCCCACCCAAATCAGCTTTCCTATTTCTCTTCAACACAACTAAGAAAATGCCCATGGTTCCAGAATATTCTCTTGGGGGGGGGGGAAGAAGAAAGCCAAGGGCTTGTCTGGAGATGATAATTCTAGCAGTGCCCATTGACTGTGTTTATTAAGCAGAATTGTTCACTGGGCTTTGTGCCTGGCGGTGGAGAGGGATGGCACTGGTGACTTAAAGCTCTTCCATCCACCAGTCTCCTCTGCTCTGTACTGTTTGGAAAATGGTGATGCCTAGAGGGCACCCATATGCAGACTGTGCATGTTTTGGTTCCTGTCTAGACCGCTCAACCCCAAACTGAAATAGCTGAGCTGACCAAGGAGCTGAATAGGGAGCTAAAGTCGGGCAAAGGGCAAGACTGTGAGGGGAAGGGGTCAGAATGCTTAAAAATAGTGGGAAACACATTGCCCAAGGGCTCAGAGATAAACAGTGCAGTTTCAATGTCTAGTCCAACCACTAAGGTCAAGGGACTTGGGGAAGTTGGTTTTTTTTTTTTTCTGGGTCAAAGGTAGCTATGGGGGAGGGACTAGGGGAATCAGAAGGATTTGGTTGTTAGAGACATGGAGGTAGGAGAAGGTATTCACTTTCCTGCAAAAGTAAGTGGTCAATAGAGAGACTGAAGAGGCCACAGTTGGGTAGAGTCTACCAGCCAATATTCCCCGTTGCAAATAGCAAAGCTCTTGACTGTATCAGGAGGATGCCGTGGTCATTCTTTATCCACCAGTGAAGGCCAAGACGGATGGCACTATTTGTAGCAGCTCCTGGGACTTCTCCCCATCCTGCTTCCCACCAGTCCTTCTTAGATGCTCAGGCTTGCTGCCCTGGTGGGAGAAAGAGTGTGAATGTTAGCATGGTGGGCTTGCAAGTTCACTTCTAGGAGCAAAGTTCACCTTATTGGAAGCAGGCTATTTGGGAAGTGACAGCTTTGCAGCTGGGGACTCTTTTTTTCCTGGCTTCCAACAATATTATTAGCTAACGCTTTGTTGGTTGCTTGCTGTGTACCATGCATGACTCTGAGCCCTTCCTATATATTGGCTCATTTAGTCCTCAAGACAAACCAATGGGCAGGACACTCATGGCTCCTATTTGTCATTAAGCACTGAGGCACAAGCAGCTCCTTTAACTTGCCCAAGAGAGAGCTGCGATTTGAACCTGGCAGTCCAGCTCCAAAACCTTTGCTCATAACCACTATGTCGGTAAGGACTCTGTGAAGTCAGTTACTGTGCTATTTACCCAGTATGCACCTATGCTTCGTCCATTTTCTCCTGACTGACTACAAAAGAAGCTGTCCTGTGTAATCAGCACCAACCTCTACATGTGGAAACCCGAGGCTCAGTAAGCACCAGTGGTCTCAAGTCATGAAGTTAGGGGCTACAGACTACACTTTGGTTTTGAATATGGACCTGGGACACAGAGCTTAGCATCCAGCAGAGAATACGCTAGAGGATGAATGCTAGTGAAAGAAATGGAATATTGCTGGGCCTTTAAAACATCAAAGCATGAATAGTATTTTTGAAGCAATGTTTCACATAAAAGGCAAAATTAAATACATAATTATGCACGTGCATACTGCCAACCCTCCAACTTGTTTAAGTTACATATAAAAGGATGCATCTGACAGAAAAATGTGTGATAGATGCAGAGTCTATCCCAAGTTTCCAACAGCAGAAAAGTGTTCAGCCTCCAGTCCACCACCACCAGAAAAGTAAGGATAAATTCACCAAGGAGAGGAACTAAACTTCCCGGAAGGACAGTAAGATGGATGGTAAGTTATGAGCATACAGCTCTTGGTCTCTAAATGAATAAAATTCCAGCCCAAGGGAGCCCTGCGCCTCTGGGCAGGAGACCTTTCTCTGGGAAAGGTTCCTCCTGGTTCAGATGCCATGTTTCAAAACAGCATGTCCCGCCCTGCTGTGCCACAGATACACATATCTGATTCCCAGGCTCTGGAGGGACCTGTGGTCTTTGGTCAGCTCTGCCTCTCTCCATGTGGTAGGTAGCTGCAGTGGAAGGCAGGGAGTGAGCTACCTGGCTCTGTGAGAAGGCTCAGAGATCTGGGGCTATCCCAGTCTCTGCTCAAGAGTTAGTCCTACTGGGTAGACAGTGTTCCACGAGTCAGGCCCAGGATAAAGACAATCCAGAGCCATAAAGACATCCTTAAGAAGCGCACTCCCACTTGTAGGTTTCTGAGAAGCCTTCTGAGAAGGATTGGCATCTTGTGTTGGCTGTCCAGGGCAGATGCCATTGTGATTGAAGAGGTTTTGGCTAGAAGACGTTACCCAGGAAAGTGATTCCTCACGGGCTCCTCTGCTCTGCTGAAGTAGGAGGTGACTCTGAGAAGTCAGAGAATAAAATGATGTCAGGGTAGAAGGCCGAGAAAGGCAACAGGGAGCCATGGGAGCCTCTTGGGAGAGAGACCAACTGGTTTGCTTGACTGTGTACCTCAGCAGAGGAGTCAGGCTGGGTGATAGGGAGGGGGAGGGAGGCAACCCAACCGTGCTGGCATTCAGGGTGGTGACTGGACACTGTCCCTATAATGCTGGGAGATAGGATGGGGTGAGAACTTTAGACAGGGAGAAAGGGGTATGAAAGGAGAACCCCTGAGGGAAGCACCCACTCAGGAGGCCCCAGAGACCATGTGCTGCTTTCCGGATGGAGATTTGAGGAAGCCTTTCAGGGTTTAGTCTGTGGAAGCTTTGCCTGAATGCATTGTGTAGACATTAGAGAAGCGAAGCAAAAGGGGTGGAGGGCAAAGGAGAAATGGGATGGAGGGGTGAAGCAACTCAGTGAGAGTGGAAGAGGCTGGGGCCGGGTGGTGGTGGGGGAAGGAGGCTGGCATAGAGGAGAGAGTTAGGACTCCTGGGAGCTAGCCCCTGAGAGCAGGGAGCCAGCTACAGCTGACTTGTCTGGAGGGGACAGAAAAGTCACCACCTTTACAGTTCCTTCCTCCTGGGCTTTCCAGGATGCCCTCAGCTTTGCCAGTGTTTTTCAGTGACTACAGCAGGGAAGGGAGCAGCCAGGTCAAGACCTTCAGACTCATGTGGTTGATATCGCAGGCCCCACTCCCTTAGCTCTTGCTGTTGCCAGCTTCTTGCCCTCTGATGTCAAGCCAGTGAGCTTTGCCTCAGGTTATTATCTTCTCCCTCATGCTGGCTTGACATTACCTATGCCTAGGTGTGTGTGTGTGTGTGTGTGTGTGTGTGTGTGTGTGTGTGAGGGAGAGAGAGAGAGAGAGAAAGAGAGAGACAGACAGACAGATAGATAGACAGACAGAGAGACAGAGAAAGAGAGACACAGAGAGAGAGCCAGAGAGAGCCAGAGAGCCAGAGAGCAGAGAGACAGAGACAGAGAGAAAGTGACAGACAGAGACAGAGACAGAGATAGGAGAGAAAGAGGGTAAGAAAGAGAGACAGAGAGACAGAAAGACAAAAACACACAGAGACAGAGACAGGAGAGAAAGAGGGCAAGAAAGACAGAAAGACAGAGACACACACACAGAGAGACAGAGACAGACTGACAGACAGAGACAGAGACAGACAGAGACAGAGAGACAGGAGAGAAAGAGGGCAAGAAAGACAGAAAGACAGAGACACACACACAGAGAGACAGAGACAGACTGACAGACAGAGACAGAGACAGACAGAGACAGAGAGACAGGAGAGAAAGAGGGTAAGAAAGAGAGACAGAGACAGAGAGACAGAAAGACAAAAACACACAGAGACAGAGAGACAGGAGAGAAAGGGCAAGAAAGAGAGACAGAGAGACAGAAAGACAGAGACACACAGAGACAGAGACAGACAGAGACAGAGACAGAGAGACAGACAGGCAGACAGACACACACACACACACACACACAGACAGAGAGAGAGAGAGAGAGAGAGAGAGAGAGAGAGAACACCTCAGTGTGATGGCCAATTTTTGTGCCAAGCTTGAGTATCTTGATGTTTAGTTAAGCTTCTGATGGATGTATCTGTGAGGATGCTCTAGATGTGACTCTATTCCCAATTGAAATGTGGGATCAAGCAGATTGCCTCGACCTCCCCACTGTAAGCAGCTTCAGTTGGGGCCTGAATGGAGCAGAAAGACTAAGTAGGAATCGTGTATGCAAGAGCGAACGGAGATTTGGATTCCTTCTTTCCACTGAGACATCAGCTCATCTCCTCGCCCATCCTGTCAACTGCAGATCATGAAGCTTTGCCGACTCTGAAGTCAACTGGACCATCGCTATAAGAGTAAAGACATATATGTATCTGATCATTGTGTGTCCTGGAGGCTTTGGAGATTGCTCTGGAAAGCAGGAAGAATGTAAGCAATTGTGTTGAGGTTTGTGATTCAAGGCTAGTAAGCGATGGTTTGGAAGGAAGGAGGCCCCAGCAGGAAAAGCCTACGCCGGAGGCTGGAGAGTGTAGGGTGGAGTGCTGGTGGACGGAGGCACCAGCATGCCCTGTAGCCTAAGCGAGGAGGATTCAGACAGTGGTACAAGATAGCAGGAGAGTCTGCAGACACTGGGCCATGTGAGACCCTGGCTGGGCTGTCTGGTTGGTTTCCTCTCTTTCCAGAAGATAGCTTAGGGAAGGTACCCTATTGAAAACCAGGACAGCACTTTCAAACACAGAACGACCCTGGCAATCATGGGGTCTCGACTCTATGAACACTGGGAAATGACTGGAACATTCTAAAAAAAGACACGGCATCCTCTTATCTACATTTTAAGGCTCACTGTGGCTTCTGTGTGGAAGGCAGATGAGGAAATTGTAGCCTGACAACAACAGAGAGCAATGAGGAACACTGATCTCTGAGTCCGCAGCCCAGAAACTCACCCATGCAGCTGCTGTGAGCGTCTGGGACTCCAGACGCCAGTCACCACCCTTACCCAGGTTTCCAGCATGCTGTGCTGTCCTGAAGATTCCAGCTTGATAAATGTACAGCAGAATTAGCCAAGCCCTTTAAATCTCTCTGTTAAGACATAAAATATATGATCGATATTATTACATATCAGTATATGCATTACTCATTTATGCACAAACTTGCACATATGTATAAATACAAGTGTATACACACACATACACACAGTTATATTAGTATGAACTACATATTGGGACACCCTCATTGTCTTTCAGCACACATTTTCTACAAGCCTTGGGACCTCTGGGGTAGCCAAGGTGTCTTTTCCATGAACACAGAGTTGACCACTGACTGGAAACCAGGACAGGATTAGAAGATCAAGACTTTCCATCCCAATTTCTTGGGAGCAGAAAGCTGAGTTGATCTCAGTGCCCAACAATGTAATGAATCATATACCCTTCAATGGGGCCTAAAGTAAAACAGGAAGTCAGTTCTGATGAGCTTTCTGGTAGTGGAACAAAGAAGATGAACCGAGAGTAGTGTCCAGGAAAGGGTACGGACCATCACCCCTTCCCAGGGCTGTCTCTTGTGCATCTCCTCCAGCGGGATGCTGTTTTGTATCAGAGGTGCATAGATTGGCTAGCCCTGTCCACCATGCTTGCTACCAGAAGCATTTCAGAGTGGATGCTTTTGATCATATATTGAATATTTGCATGTATACAATGAGATGATCTGAGAATGGAACCCAAGCATAAAAATCCACTTATGTTTCCTATGATCCTTATATTCCTAGCCTGAGAGCGATCATGGACATTTCTGCTGAGCCTGTGTTGTGACTGCGGCCATCACTTGAGGGCCACTTAATAATTTTCACCTGTGCTGCCACGTTAACGCTTGGAGAGTTTCAGTGTTCAGAGCAGTTTGGATTTCTGATCTTCCAGGTCCAGCCTATGATAGAAGATAATCGAAGAAGGAGACCCAGCCATTTCCCTGGGCTAAAAAGAGGCAATGCCTCATGCTCCTGTGAGTGTCTAACTAACGCTAATTTTAAGTTCTCTGTGCATGTTCCTAGGATGGCTAAACTGTGACACTCTGAAAACAGGTGTCTAAATACCCATTTCCAACTTAAAATGGTGGGCTGGGGTGCACGCCTGATGTCGTCTGTGTGCCTGTGTATGTGTGGCAGACTGTGTCTACACTTAGGTGTCACTTAGCCCGCAGTTCTGGTAGACATGTTGTTAGATGAGTCCTTGCTGCGTGAATGCCACTGAGTGTTCTTATGCAAACAATTTCATTAATGAATATTATGGAATATCATTTTACACGGAGCTGTGTCTCTTGAACTTTATACAACATAGGGTGGTCTAGATATTCCCACTGATTTTTGGATTTTGTTGTTGTTGTTGTTGTTGTTTTCTTTTGAGAACCCCTACTGGTGTAGAATTCTGCATTGCGGCTATTGTGGCAAATGTCCTTTGATAATTGCAGTTGAATGCTACCATAAGCCAGTGAGCTAGGAAAGCAGCCCATGGCCAACCAACATCTTCACATTCAGAGGAAGCATTATTCAGTGTGTACCATGACTAGTACTGGCACATCTTATGTGCAGAACTGTGAGTCACAAACTGTTGTTGTACAAGAACGCCTTGTGTGCTGTATCCCAGGGCAGAGTCAGCATTTACTATTATCTTCCTGTTCTCTGTTCATCTATCTGTCTGTCTTACCTTAGATTGATCTGTTAAGGAAAAGCTCTCTCTGCAACACCTGCTGATCACAACACCTAAACAACAATAATCAAATTCAGAGACAGGATAGGACCCGTGTCACTAGTGACATTGTAGAACCGCCTCACCAACCTAGGACAAGCAACCATAACTGGTGTTGGTTTTGCTATATGACACTGTTTATTAGAGCTGAGGAACTAGTCTGAATAAATGTGAAGGGCTCATATCGGCTGAGATCAAGACTTTCTGGCAGTTACAGGTGCTAAGAGTGTGAAAGAAAACCACAAATTACAGAAACAAGAGAATCTCAAAAATGGTCTCCCTCAGCAAGAGTTGACTAATCCTTCCTATCTCCTCTCTCCTTCTCTTTCTCCCTCCCTTCTCCCTCTATTTGTTTGGTTCTTTCTTTCCTTTCAAGTTGTGGTATTGCCATGGTAACTAGGTTCAGGTGATCCTCTTATTGCAGACAGCTGAGCATATGGGGCTACTGTAGTGAGTATGGACCAGACTGACCTGCTTAAGCTGACTGCATTTTGAGACAAAGGGAATTCAATGGAGAAAAGATGGCCTTTTCAGGAATTTAATGATCATATGTAAAATAATCATAATTATTATAATGATGATAATCAGTTTGACCTTTACCTCATATCTCCTACAAAATGAACGAAAAATGGATCATTATAAGTATTTCAGCCCTGCACTAGCATGTGTAGCACATAGGAGCAACTGAAATACATTTTGCTAACAGAAAGGAGCAAGACCCCAGGATTATACAGTGCTTAATTCTACTTAATGATGAGATTCTACAAACTGAGCCTGAACGGGAGGCTAAGCAGATGGCGCAGTTAGTAAGCTTGACCTGTTAAGCATGAAGGACTGAGTCGGTTCCAGGGGCCATGTAGAAATCTAGGTATGATGGTATACTTCTTTTCTCACAATGCTGGGAAGCAGAGAAAAAATGAAGATCTGTGGAATTTGCTCAGCAGCAAGCCCAGCCAAATCTGAACCCCCCAGGTTCAGTGCGACATTTCTCAGAAACTAAGTTGGAGAATGACCAAAGAAATCATCCAAAGTCAACCTTTAGTCTCCACATGTATGTGTAACACAAGCACATACATGTACACATACATACACAAGCAAATCTTTATACATAAAAGACAAAAAGTAGATACATTTTGATACAGGTATGTGTGTGTATGTGTGTGTGTGTGTATATATATATATTTTTTTCCTTAGAAAGCATAGAAACTGCAACATCCCAGTATCAATGCACATTTCTAATACCAAAATATCTCATTGCCATTAAAAAGAACCATGGCTTAAGTGAAGGAGATGAAGAATTAGGTTGGAGCCTGTTGTGGATTTTGACAGTGATGGGGTTAAAAGCAAACACATTTTACTGAACTATATCACACAGCATACTGACCATAGTTCATAACAAGCCTGAGTACATTTCCACTTTACTCCTATACACAGGCATGTGCGCACGTGTACACACACACACACACACACACACACACACACACATTACATAAGGCAGTAAGAATGTTTGTTAACTTGATGTGACCATTTTACAATATCCATGTGTGGATTGCATATACCCTTAAGTACACACATTTTATTGGTCAATTCAAACAACTGTTTGTTTGTTTGTTTATTTAATTTATTTTTGAGACAGGGTTTCTGTGTAGTCCTGGCTACCTGGGAACTTGCTCAGTAGATCAGGTTATCCTTGAAGATATCCACCTGCCTCTGCCTCCCAGTGCTGGGATTAAAGGCATGCGCCAGCACTGCCCAGATGATTCAAACGATCTTTAAAGTGATTTTAAAAAATCATAAAGGAATAAGTGTGCATTGCTAAGGCATAGCTGCTTTGTGAGCACATCCTCAGTAGCCTGTGCTTTGGGAAAACAGGACTGATAGCCTGAATGAGGATAGATTAGCAGAGCCCAAAGAATAAAGCAAACACTGGGGCTGAACTGACTGCGAAGAGGCAAATGACTAGGAACTAGAAGAAAGAATGACTATGCTTTAAAGACTAATTCCATACCTGAGAAAAGAGAGTCACCACAGGTGACCCCTGATCATCTCGGACAACATCCAAAGGAGACAAAGGGTTGTTGTTTTTTTTCCAGAGGACCTGCGTTATATTCCCAGCACCCACATGGTGGCTCACGTCCATCTGAAACTCCAGTTCCAGGTGATCCAATACCATCTTCTGGTCTCCAGCCGTGCCAGGCATGCACATCTTTCATGGATATACATTCAAAATGTACACTGAAAATGAATCCTAACACATCCTTTTTTAATGAGGGAGAAATGGTAACTTTTCAATGGGGCAAGCTAGTAGGAACGTCTTACTCAAGTGGCCATGGCCAACACCATCATTGACATTGAGAAAAGTTCATCTTCTACCTGCTGACTGTGAGTCTTTCTTTCATCTTGGTGCCATGTTTGCCAATAAAGTGTAATCATAGTCTAATCATAGAAAGAAATCATACAATCCCAGACCGAGAACCATTGGGTAATGTGACTGGCCGGTAGTTTCCAGATGTTTCCAGATTATTAAAGAGCGGGAAAGCGTCCTTGAGAGCATCTTTCATCAATAGTCACAAGCACCCCTCTTAGTGTTGGAGAGGGTGTTGTGTGTGTGTGTGTGTATATGTGTGTGTGTTTTGTGTGTGTATGTGTGTCCCATCTCTGTGGACAACCGTTATTCATGGTATTTTTCAGGGAAGACCCACTTATTTTGAAGCCAAAACTTAACAGTATTTTTTTTTGAAGAATTTGAATGTATTCTAAGAGGGAACTGACAGACAGTGGAGGAAAAAAGGCAAACCAATCTATAACTTGCAAAGAGTCCAGGGAAGCTGCCAAAATTAAAGTTGGCAGAAAACTGTTCACTAAATCTCCAAAGAAGAAAAAAGAAGAGGTTATATTACAAATCCTATAAATATTTCAAGAATGGTAGGTAAAGCATTCTTAATACTGACGGGCAAAGTTTTAGCTTGTATTGGAAAAACAGTTTCTAATATAAAATTACTGACAACTGGAAGTTATCCGCAAAATTTCTACCTAAGTACTTGCAGATGTAATTTATTTTTCTGACAGCACGCCTGTGCAATGAAAGTTGCTTTTAACAAACCATGAATGCGGTGGGGTTTTGCCAATTAGGTTCAGAGGAGCTGTAATCAGTCTGATTCGGCTTGATGTGTAGCTCCTTCAGTCCAGCACTGACCCATAGAAGGCTTAGGGTTGCTAAGTGTTTGTGAAAGATGAACTTCCAGGCTCGGAAGGCCCAGGCAACATGGCTGACTCAGGACACACCCCAGCCCCCAAAGTACCACACACGTGGGGACTGAGTGTCACATGCTTTTTCAGGGTTTCTATTTTCTTTTATTCTTGAGACTTTGGACATATTAATTATCCACTGATTATCTCTTCTCTATTGATCAGCTAGATCATAAATCCTGGTTCTTCTAGGTGCTGTTAAAGATGTAAAAGTCTTCCTTTTGATAACTTCAATAATCTCTCTCTATCTCTATCTCTCTCCCTCCTTCCCTCCCTCTCTCCCTCCCTGCCTCCCTCTCTCTCTCTCTCTCTCTCTCTCTCTCTCTCTCGCTCCCTCCCTCCTTCCCTCCCTCTCTCCCTCCCTGCCTCCCTCTCTCCCTCCCTCCCTCTCTCTCCTCTCTCTCTCTCCCCCTCTCTCTTATACACACACACACAGATATACACACACACATACATACACATATGTACACACACACAGATACAAAGACACACACAAGTTTCTTTGCGTAGCTTTTGAGTACTAAAATTGTGTAGTCAGCAAATATTATTGAGTTCCTATTATTTTGCAAAGTGGAGCAGCAAATTAACTGAGAAATTATTAAAATAATTTGAAGACGTTTTAAATTTAAATTTTTATTTATCCATTTACTTGTATTTTATGATTTTCTGTTTTTCACATTTAAAATCAGCAGTAAGCTGGGCACGGTGACCCATGGTGACACATTCTTGTAAGCACAGCACTCTGTAGGCTGAGGTGAAAGGTTCTCTTATTAGTTCGAAGTCAGCAAGGTCTACATATAAAGGCACCTTTTCTCAAAAAAAAATCAAAATGACTAGATACATAAATAAACAGTTTTAATGATAATAATTCCTCTGTCACCTAATCCCCTGAATTCATGGGACTGATTTTAAGGGAGACACTTTGAAACTTTGCTTTGGAAAGCAAATTCCCCACACATCCTGCAATTAGGCAGAAGACTCCTGTCCTTGATACCTCCCAAGCCACCTCTGAGATTTCAGACTCGTATTAAAGGCAGGATCTTATAAGGAAAGCAAGGCAGAAGCTGCACACACTTTAGTGTGACCACTCGTGTGACCTACAGTGAGACAGGCATGAGACCACAAGCAATTAGCTCTGTGTTCATTCCAAGACCTTATAGGTTTAGCCACAGAGAAATGAAGAAGCAAAGAACCTAGAAGCCATTTGACGTGAATGAAGTGTGCAGGCACAATGTTGTGGATGACTGAGACGTTTCCTCTTCATTACTGGGGCTCTGGGAACTTTCTCAAGACATCCCTTCTTGGTTCCATCTTGCTCCAGTGGCCTTGAAAGTGAAGGGTATATGCAGCTGGTGCTCCCAGACAGGAAGCGAAACAAGCCTTCAGGCATCCCCAGCAGTTTCTACTTTCCTGTAAGCAGCCTACTTCCAGGTTCTGTCCCAAAAATGGAAGGCACCGTGAGAAACAGACACACAGAGCTATTTTGGTCTGGGCTGGCTTGAGAGGTCCCATCTCACACACCTATCTCCTCCTGTGATGCTAACTTATCCCAAAGCAGCAGAAGAAAGAACGTTGTTCTAGCTCTAGGTTTGATACTTAGCAACTTAAACAGATAATGGGAGCAAGGGATGGGACCAGCTGTCTTCTGGTTAGAGAGAGCAGGAAACTAAGTCCTCAGCCTGCACGGCTGGTATAGTGTGGTGGGTCCTTCTGGAGTTAGAATTAGATATTAAAGATCCAGTGGCATTAGAGGAACAAGCACAAGGCCATGGGCTAAAGGAGATATTCACGGAGACGTAAGTTGTACAAAGCTAAACCCACAGGGAACTATTTTGTCAATTGCAGTGGGTTTCCTGGGATCAGTTTCAAAATTTTCAACTACAGCACTTAGATATTGCACTTAATAATTTTTGACTGTTTTGGTACCTGCTTAAGTTTCACATCAGAGGGAAAAGCCCAGCTCTTACCTACTTTGGTTCTTGCAGAATACACACCTAATGCCACAGAAACACCAAGAGCTTTGGGAGATGCTCATGGACCCCAAGTGGTGTCTCCCAAAGAGGGTTCTGCCTTCACTGTTACCAGAGCCAGCCAGTGCTCTCCTTTTGGACTCTGTAGATCTCCTCTGTGTCTGTAGGGAGAAAATAAGCAATGGAGGTCCTGTGTCATTGTGGACACCAGCCACCTGAAACCCTACTAAAAATATAGATTCAACTGGAGAAAGTGATAGGGTTTGCAGGTGGCTTGAGTGTGTCCCCTAAGGCTTAATATGCCAGCGTTGTTCCTAATGTGCCAAAGCTGGAGGCGATGTAAAGTTTTAAGAGGTGAGGCCTCCCAGAGGGGGATGGCTAAAGCTATCCTTAGAGGGAGCTGGGTTTCATAGGAGGGTTATCGTAAAAGAGCCAGATCAGTCATTGTCTGTACCTTTCCTGTAGTAACTCCTCCTACACACGGCCTCCCCAGGACAACACCATGTGCCACCTCGCAAAGTGGCCAGAGAGCTGGCCCCTGGGACCTTCTCCAAGCTGTGTCAACTTCCAGTCTTTAATACACCTTCTGTTTATGTCACTCAGCCTTGGGGATTTTGTTATAGTAACAGAAAATGGACAAAGAGCAAGGCTAGAGTGACATTTCTGACAAGTCCCTGGAGGGGCGGGGTGGTTAACATTGCTGCCTTCTGAGCCCCGTTCTGAATAGCAAGGTTCTACACAGTGGTAGCCATGGCCAGCTTTTAATATATCCTTCAAAAGAATCCAGAACATCTGATAACCTTGGGCTAGTATCCTCATGTGTTAACAAAGGACTAGAGATGGAAGGCTGAGGGCATAGTTTGATGGTAGAGTACTTACCTAGCATGCTTAAAGCCCCACATTTGGGCTCTAGGACTACATAATGAAGAAAATTATGGGATATAATAGGAGCTGGTCCTTGGCGCAGGACATGGGACTTTCATATTCCTGAATTCCTAGAACCCACCAATCTCTCTCTCTCTCTCTCTCTCTCTCTCTCTCTCTCTCTCTCTCCACACACACACACACACAGACCAAAATGTGCAGACATCCAGATTTTTTACTTCAGTTATCACTGGCTTGGACCATGTGGTCTGTGAACCTGCAACTTCTGTGTATTTTTTAGTCAGTCAATACATTGATTGGTATTCGCTGATATCAGAAACTTAGCACACCTTTCTCTGTTGACTCTGTGATTCTCACATGCTTGATCTGTGTGTTTTCTTGGTCTCATTAGCAACTTACAACCTATCAAAGGGCTGTGTTTAAACTTAGTCTTTGAATAAGAATAAATAGCAGTCGATTAACCCTGTTAAGGGATCTGGACCCTAATGACTCCTAGCTTTGGGAGCTACTGGAAATGTTTATGTTAATTAAATTGAGAACGCAAGAATGAATTAAAGCATCATCTTCTAATTCATGTTTAATTTGGGCTCAATCCATGGCACTGTTTGGAGCAGAACATACGGGATTTCTCTTTGGGCTTGCAGCCTGAAAATGAAGTTCTACTCAAGCTTATATAATTTGAATAGCAATTGTGTGGTAATGATGTTTTTGACACAGACATTTCAGCTACCCTGGTATTTATTTATTTTTGCTGATATTGTTGTTGTTTCAACCAATGGCTATGTCACTTTCTTCTTGGGGTTTGGCTGTTTTGTACCCAATTTTCCCATCTACCTTCTCCTCTCCAATCAGCCATGGCTCATACATTAACCCTCACATCAATTTCCAGACAGGGTTTTTAGTGCTTTCTTGGAATCAACTATTATCTTTATGCAAGTGATCTCTTACCTTCCTTGAGGAAATGAAAATGCAAACATTTATTATGTTCTTCTCATTTTAGATCTTTTTTGATGGGTATCTAACAATCTAACCCACAATTAAAACCTAAAAACCTTGGCTGTTATGCAAGGTAGCTTGACTTTTTCAGGCCATCATGTTGCCTCTCTCTAACACCACACAGATTCCATGAGCCCAATAGGCCTAGGATTTTCCCACAGTGTATTAAACTTCTGCTTTGTATATGCTGGTGTCCAGAAATAGTAGACACACCATAAAGTGGTTCCACATAGCTCTCATTATATACAGTTAGGTGCTGTGCTACATATGGGTGCTATGCATTTCATACGTGTGTTGAAAGCTTGACCTTGAGTGTAGTAATGGTAAGAGGTGACTCAGTGGAACCATTAAGAAACAGGGCTTAGTGGGGGGGGGGGTCATTAGGTCATTGGCAGAATATTCTTAATGTGGTTACCTAATGCGATTCCTATAGAAACCTGCATCAGTTTTGTAAGAGAGAGAAATCCTAGCCATGCCCCACACACTACCTTCTGTCTTGTCATGTGCTGTCCCTCTTCATGTGTGTTGTTGTGATGATGTCCTTGGCCATGATTTCTCCAGATTGAATTTATGATGCTGACATGCACTTTGAACATACAGAACATATCTAGAGAAACATATTGCTTAATAATAACTTAATTTCTTGATTATTACTTAATAAAAACATGTCATAGACATTGCATTATAGTAAAAGAAAGTGGGCGCACACCGCAGGCTTTAAGGTCTATAAGTAGAGTACATGGTCACCTAGGAAATTCTTTGTATCACCCATAGGGTAGTAAATAATGTTTAAGATGTTAACAAAACCAGTAGGATCTATGTGTTGAGTAAGGACTCCTTCAGTTGATTACATGTTAAAGTAGTTGACTTAATTTTGGTTGAGACTCAGTTTTCCAGCCTATACGATGACGGTGACGACGAGGGAGTTTAAACAATCATTAAAAACTTCATTTTGATGTAATATTCCCGAATAAGAACAAAAATACATGTACCATTGATGTTCCTGCTCTGGGAACTGTGTAAGATTTACCAACTAGTCAAAGGCAGCAGACTGAAGATGTCTTTACTGAGATAGCCTAAAGGACCCTAATCAGACAAGCTTGGGAAGTTTGTTCTCCCAAAGAGAAGCAATCAGAAGCAGGGGATCTACCCACACCATTCTTCTCAGCCATGAGGCAGAGAAAGATATGAGTGGGAACAGAAGCTCCATGGATGTCTTGAAACCTGGGGTGACCAGTGGGCAAAATGGCGGTCCAGAAAGATGGTAGACTGTAGTGTGGGAGAACATTGCACCTCTCAGTCCTTCCCACAGGCTCTGGAAAAGTGGATCCATGGTGATAGTTGATTAGAATTTCTGGAGAAAAGAGCACAAACAGCTAAAGTTTGGCTCAGGTCACTCACAAAACAATGGGGTTGGGTGGATGATGCAGGAAAATTTCTTTAAAAGACGAGATTCCGGGAAAAATGCAAGAAATAAAAGAAGGGGCGGGGCCTTATCCCTCCTTAATGATTTTCTCACTCAGACATCCTTCCATTTTTCTTTTCCTCTGAAAAGTGCTTCTGGGGCAAAGTGGAGTGGAGACAATGGGTCAGAAGCTCTAGCTTTTTTGCATCCTGATGAATCTGTTTTCCAGGGTAGTAAGTTTCAATTCCCTCCAGACTATGTCCCAAGGGCTCTTTCTGTTCATGAGAAGCTGTGGTGTCAGAGGAAACTCACTTTGACTCCTTTTCATCCCCCAGAATTGTTACAACAGTTTCCATTTGAGGGTTGTACAGTGTGTTTTTTTCTTCTTCTCTTTTTATGCTGTAAGCAGTTCCCGTTAGGTTACTTATCTGTTTGGTTTCTGCCTGTTTTCAGATGTACGTCTGTAGTCTGTAATAGTTTCTCCTGGTTTGGGAACATCACTCTATCTTTGAGCCCTGGGAGAAGTCATCTCATCAGTAAGTACACGATGCTTAGCTCCCATTCTACACTGAGAGAGATTCAAAGAAATATCTGGTAGAATCTTTCCCTCATACATTTATTGCTCTGGCAAATTTAATCATCTGTAGCAATGAGCAGATGAATCATACGTCATAACATTTTATAGCTGACTGGAAACTTCCAGATCATCTTGTGGAGCCCTCACTTTACAGAAGCCCCTAGAATTGGATAGATTTGGAGCTGTGTCCTCAGGACTGTACCCTGCCAGAAGCAGGACCTCCCTCCTTGCCTTCTTGATCAGCAGCTAGTTTCTGGGAGACCACACATGACTAGCAATGTGGTTGCTTGATCTTGCTTTCAAGCCAGAGACCCCCAAACTTTAATCTCTAACTGCTATGGGGAAATGTCGCAGAAGGAAGAGGCTGGTACAATGCAGGGTATACCTGCTTGATCCATCATCCATTCGACCTGACAGAGATTACACAGGGGGTTGGGTTAATCCCTCTGTTCATTCCAAAGTTTTGCCATCTTTTCTCTTAAGAACTTCTAGGTTTTTTTTTTTTTTCATATCCACTCCTTGTTTTTTTTTTTTTTAAATGAATGGAGAGAACTACTTCTTGAACAGCAAATCTTTGAATTTTGGGCTAGAAAGGAACGTTTCGAACAGCGCTGAAACTTAAAAGACTATTGGGACTTTGAAGTCAGACGGAACACCTTTTATGTTAGGAGACGGCCAAGAGCCCATGGTGACAAGTGGCAGAAGGTTATGGCTTAAAAGTGATTCATTTGGGTGTCAAGTTGTCAAGGAGTGAATTTGTGCCGATTAAGATCGTCATCCTGACAGGCTCTGGAATCCTTAGAAGACACACTTCTCGGTGTGTTTGTGAGAGTTTCTAGAGTGATCCGAGGTGAGAAGACCTGATGTAAATGCAGGTAGTACAACTCCACGGGCTGGAGTCCTGCCTAGAAATAAAGCGAAAGCAAACTGGGCCTTGCATTCACTTTCCTCAGTGTCCTGACTTTGAGTGTAATGTGACCGGCCATGCCTTCCTACCATGGTGGGCTAAACCTTTGAATGTGAGCCAATGCAGATACTCCCTTCCGTTGTTTCTTGTCAGTGATTCACAGCAACAGGGAAGTGTCCTGCTCCTCAGGAGGGATGGGAATCTGAGCTGCCAACACTTCCATCACCAAAGAGTGTGAACAAGAGACTAGGGTAAGGAACACGCTGAGGTTAAGCCAGTGAGCCAATGGGATGAAGCAGGGTGAGGTCCCGGGCTGCATTTACTGAAGAGTGGGCATGGATTACTTTGAGGTTGGGCTATTGTGAAATTTCACATTCATGAAAGAGGTTTAAGACTGCTGAAGCAGATGGTGAGGGCCACAGACAGATGTAGCCTTGCTTCAAGGTGATCAATATTTAGATTCATAGTGTGACAGAAGATGGCCAATGGATGACACTGGATGAGATACTGGTAATCCGGGACCCTAGATTGACATGGATTCTGCTCTTTCAGCCAGGAAGATGGAGAAATGTCTAGAGACTTTGAAAATTTGCACATAGGCCTCTTCAACTCTACCTGGTTTCTGGGGGAGGTGACTGGGTACCACCATGCCCCCCCCACCAAAGTGTAAAGCTAAGGATGGAGTTCCTGTCTTCACCAAAGAGAGTTGAGACCAGAACAGAGATGGCCAAGGCAGCCTGCTCTGTTAAATGTTCTGGGAGTAGCCACCACAGGTTACAACACGGCCAGATATGAGAGTGACCCACTATCCAAACTCACTTTGCAGCCAGCAAACACGGTGTGAGTTCTTGCCTCCACCTGGACAGTTCTGCAGTGTGCAGCTCAGCCAAAGGAGAACCTGGCAAGGCAGGTGTGCCCTGCCAGACAGTAACTATAAATGCCCGTCTGCCCAGAGCTCAAGTCACTGTGGGGGAGCATTTAGAGGAATGCCAAAGACATTCATGCCCAAGGAGAGAGGTGCGGATCACCTCCTTTTTTCTTTGTACCTTCAAAAAAATTTTCATTTTTGATCCGAAGTTAAAAAATTGCAGGTTTGGAAGATGCAGCGTCCTTGGACTCCTGTTGAGGAAACACGGGCTGCAGATTTCCTTTGTAAAATTCCTGGGGACACCACACCTTCTATCCTTTCCTGCTTCCTCTCAAGATCACTTCCTTTCCTAGTAAAGAAATCTTTTTTTTTTCAAAGAATGTTCATTATAAAATAGGGAATGGCTTGAATTATCTCTCTCTGCAGGGATTTCCATTAATTTGAGATATTCACCACAATTAGCTACACCTACTGGTCAAGACTCATGTGGAGAGCCTGCAGCAATCTCAACACAACAAAACAGCCTGTAACCAAATCCTAGTCAATATTTTGGTTCTTCATATAGTTCATTGAACAAGAGAAACATATTGATAAGGAATTATTAGAAGAGCACCAGAAACGATATTCAAATAAATATAGTTTCTTGAGAAAGTTTATCTGTTGGATTTTTTTAGAGGATCTTTCTCTGTAGCCTAGGCTAGCCTCACACATGTGATTCTCCTGCCTCAGTCAAGAGGGGTCACAGGTGTGCAGCACCATACCCAATCTATATAGTCAGAGTTTGTTAAGATACTTCAGGAAAGACTATATCCGTGCATACTTGCGTGCATGCGTGGGTGGGTGGGTACATGCGTACGTGCGCATGTGTTTTTAGTAGACATGATCACAATCCAGTGGTCCCACAAACACAGGAACCTGGATGCCATCGGGGTCCAGTGGGTGTGAAAATGAAAATACAGGTCAGAACCCCAGCCTTGACCAGATTGCCAAGCCAGGAAATAAGCAAATGTCCCCACTCCCTCCTCTGACAGCAGGAAAGCTAACTCTGCATCAGGTTGTCACTGAACTGGAAATGTTGGTGTCCAGTTACTGGAGTCTTTTCCTTTTAGTGCCCAAGGGCAAAGAGCAGCGTTAATGACGCCTGCACCGGAAGGCAGGTTAAGAGGGTTGACACCGCTGCGGTGGTGCCGTTTATCGCTTCCTTGTATCCTCTGACTCAATGCGAAGACGCGGTTGATGCTTTGTAGCTTCAAGGAAAACTGAAATTTAGATGTGTGTAGGCGGGAGGAGTGGAGGTGATGAATCACTTGTAGAAAAAAAAAATGAAATACATCTTTGTTTTGTTTTTTGTTTTTGGGTTTTTTTTTTTTTTTTTTGAACTCAATAACAACCGGTCCCTAAAAGAGAATGTGTTAATTACAGAGGTTTCAAAGGAAAACCATAGCTTGCAGGAGGCAAGCGCTGTTTTACTCAGTGGATGAACAATACCTTAGAGGAAGTGCGCAGTAGCTGGAAGGAGAGGACATTTGCGGAATTGAGGGACAGTGATGCACCGGAAGCTGAACTCTAACACGCATGCGCAGTCTTACCAGGGAATGCGAGAGAATATTCTCCTTTCTTCCACCCCTTTATTAAGAAGCTGCCATTTTCTCACGGGAGCTAAAATACAGACTCTAAAACCTAGAAAACACATTTAGCTGAGAAGCATGATAGACAGAGATGGAGGACTTTGCATCTTGGTCTTGCCTGCCTCAAAGCTCAAGTGGTTTGCTGTAGTGTGGGAACTAGGGTCAGTTCCCTGTGGACTTGAGGAGCCATAACAGATGAGTGTGGGTTTAGGGACCTGCACTTTTCTCATATATATTTTTTAAATCAAATGTAAAATATTGAAAGCTAGCCCTGCTGAATGCCTAAATGAGACAAACACAAGGCTGTTTAATACAGTTCCGACTCTACAGAGAAGGCTCGGTGAAAGCTGGTAAGGCACTTTTTACTGTTTTTCACAAACATGTGCAGTGTCCAAAATTAACCTGTAAGTGCCCCCCTACCCAAGAACCAGGTAACTTCTTGGAATTCTGGGAATTGTAGTTCTTGGGAAATAAAGCCTCATGGGAAAGTACAGAGGCCTATAGATTTGGCCTTAAATCCTGCTGCAACATTTGCCTCGAGGCCATTTTCAGGTGGGAAGTTTCGTGGAATGGTCTGGAACTAATTCCATCTCTTGGCCAGTACTTAATATTTAATAAAACTTGCTTTGAATTTGTCCCAAAATGGTAGAGTTGTTTTTCTCTGGTGAGCCTCAGGATTAACCCAAGAGGTCAGAGGTAAAGGGGATCCTGGCAAAAGGAGGAAAAATGTCCCTTCTACGTTCCTGCATGGAAGACTACAAAAGAAGACTTGAGCCTTTTCCATCAAGGTGGAATTTTGAGGCCATCTGACCCATCCCACAGTTTTGCCTTCCGAGAGTCCCAGGGAAGGGAACATTTTGTAGAGAAACAGGATGGCTTTATGCAAGGAAGAGGAACAGATCCCAGAGCCCAATATTCAGGTAGTTTTCTTTCTCTGCATTTGAGCATGGGCCTAGGTGTTTTTAGAAATGCTTAACATACAGGACCAGAGAGCAGGAATGTTGAATCCAGGTCATGCTAGGAAGTTACCGCAGTGAGTGTTACTGAATTCTTCAGATGGAGCATTGTTCTAAAAGGTCCTTTGTGTGTGTGCCTGCGTGGGCGATGAATGAGATATGGGGTATGTAGAACTGATTGTAGCACACAGGTGTGATTGATTCACATGGGGCATACATGTGACAATAGTCGTTCCCAGCAGAGACTTGCTAACTTCCAGTCTATCCTAGCCTTCAGCTTGTAGATCAACTCAGCTGCCAGAGCTATCTCTCATTGACAGGCTCATGAGACATAAATATGTCTTAGGGAAGATTGATTTCTCCCTGACATTATTTGTCAACATTCTGGCTGTGAATAGGTCCAGCTGAAGAAATGGCGGAAATCAGATAGAAATATTCATAAGTAATGTGGAGAGAGAGAGAGAGTTTCCAACAAAGAGCCTTCCCGAGGAACAAAATCAAGACCTACTAGACATAAGATCTGCTCACTGAGTGGGACAAAGGCCAGAAAAAGAAAAATAATAGGAATTCTCCGTATCATCCAGTTTAAGAGACTTAGCTGAGGGAAGTCATGTCTTATGAGAACTGCTATTTGGCATGAGTTCCCTCACTCGCCAAGTTCCAGTCATAGTTACCACAACTAATGCAGATTCCATATTCAGGGCAGTAAGGCATAAGATCATGAACCACTCAGACTAGCTGAGAAGTCTCCTAACCATCAAAGGCATAGCTTAAGCAACAGCAAAGCCAACCACCAGAGACTTACATGCACAAGAAATACATACACTGAGTTGTATGGCCCCTGAGCACCAACTCAGTAGCTGAACAACTGTGGTGCTTTGGTCAGACTTCTCTAGGATATTCTTAAACTTCCTGTTGTGCTCCCAGGATGGGCACAAAGGGTTCAAGCATCGAGGTGCCCTTCCAGTGGGTATGGGAGAGAGGCAGATACAGGCTCTCCCTCACAGCTCGCTACCTTTCTTCCTTGGAAGAAAGGCTATGCTGAGGAACCCAGCCTTTTTTCACTGGTCTAGTCTGCTTCATGGAAAGCTGCAGAAGAGAATTTTCCCCAACCAAAATGTAGGATAGAAATAGAATAGCAATATCTCATTCTGGACTTCCTTTTTTGCACCCAAATCAGGACCAAAATCTTGAAGACACACTGTCTAGGGAGCAATCTGTATGCTCTCATCCCATTCCCAGAATTTGCTGCTGCCCTGGACTCTGATGAAAGGCCACTGAGGATCATAAAACTGGAATGGATTTAGACAGAACCAAAAAGCCCTGCAGGTTAACTGACAATGATAGGGAGTAATTTCTACCTGATCCAAATGACAGATCTACTCCAGCTCCTCTGTGCTCTCCCGGGATAGTGTTTCAGAGCCTGTGTTGAGTTTCAACACTCTTTCACTTTCCTGGTAATGGCCACCCTAGAAATCTACCCAGGACATGTCATCCCACACATCCAGAGGGCTGCTTTCTACAGAGCACTTTGCTAAAGCATCTGGGTAGATTTAGTGTTGGGGGAGAAGAGTAGGCACTCAGGGATTGTGTGTTGGGCTGAATTTCTACCATTCCTAAGGACTGGGTTCTGTAATGAGTGCTTCTGTGACGACATCTCTAACTTTCCCATGTTAGGACAGTAGGGTAAGGATTGGACTTAGCTGAGCACAAGAAAGGAATAGAAACAACTTTGTATTCTAAGGGTGTGTGTATGAGTGTGTAGGTGTGAGGTGTGCATGTGTATGTGAGTGGGTGTGAGTTGTGTGTATGTATCAGTGTGTGTGAGTTGTGTATGTGTGTATGTGAATTGTGTGTTTATGTATTAGTGTATTTGTGAATGTGTGTGTGTGTGTGTGTGTGTGTGTGTGCTCGTGCTCACGTGCATGCACCTGTGGAGGCCAGAGGTCAACCTGATGTGTCATGCCTCCAGAGCCATCTACCTTGTTTATGGAGACAGGCTGTTCTTTACCTCCCCAAGGATGTGATTAAAAGCACATGGTACCATTTCTAGCCTTTTATGCGACTATTACAGATTAAATTCAAGTCCTCCAGCCCTTAATTAACTACGTTGCCTCCCCAGTTCCTGTTTTAATATTTTAATCAAAATTTCAGTTCATATATACATCTACATTAACATACTTTAAATTAAACAAGTTTATTCTGTAAAGCTTTTGATTTGAACTCAGTTGAAAGTCATATAGTGATAATTCTTTGTTTATTTAAATAATTCTAGAAAATAATAATAATTGATACATGGAATATCATTTTAAATTTTCTGAATTTTGAGCACCTCCTCTTCAATTTTGCAGGATATCACTTTATAAAGTGTTGGTTCTGTCAGGATAGTCTTACAAAGATTTTTTTTTGGATTTGGTTTTTTCGAGACAGGGTTTCTCTGTATACAGCCCTGGCTGTCCTGGAACTCAGTCTGTAGACCAGGCTGGCCTCAAACTCAGAAATCTGCCTGCCTCTGCCTCCCAGAGTGCTGGGATTATAGGTGTGTGCCACCACCACCCAGCATCAAAGATTTTAAACTATAAGTTGATATTTCTTTGGGAACATCCACAGCACTGGCACATCTGGGTTGAAGGGCAGGAACTTCTTGTGATTTTAGAGAGAACTTAAATTTAGGGCTGTTGAAATGTCTCAACAGGGAGAGGGGAGCTTACAACCCAAGTTGCATGTGTGGTTGGGTTGTTATCCCACCTCTACACAAATGCATTGGTGCGTATACCCTACAAATGTATGCTCACGTGCATACAAGACACACGTTAATGGAAAAAATGTTAAAAATGTATTATCACAAACTTCTGCTACTTTTCAAATGGGACTCTATTAGATTTCTGTTGTTGAGATAAATCATCAGGACCAGGGGAGAAAGGGGTTTATATTACTTGCTCTTCCATATCCCTGGGATATCCTCAAAGGAAGGCAAGGCAGGAACTGAAAGCAAGAACCTGAAGACAAGAACTATACCAGAAGCCATAGAGGAGTGCTGCTTATTGGCTTGCTCCTCATAACTTCCTCCTGCCTTCGTATAGCACTGCGGACCACCAACCTAGGAGTGTCCCCCAACAGTGAACTGAACTCACATCAATCACCAGTTAAGAAGCTGCACCACAAGCTTGTCCACAGGCCAATCTCATGTTCTCAACTGAGGTTCTTTCTTCCAAAATGACTACCTGTATCAAGTTGACATAAAACTAGCCAACACGGGGTGGGGGAAAAAAACTAGCCAACACAAAATCTATTACACATACAGTGAAATGATGACTCTTTTATTGTTCATATAACTATTTGTAAATATAGTACTTGATCCATGATGGTTTGACCTGTGATAATTTGTCCTTACAATGGGGCCATCAATAGAAACTATGCTTTGGCTGTTGAGTTCGGGATTTTTCCCTGGGTCTGTGATGTAGTCTACATGCACTCTAAGTAGATGCCACTTGTCCTGCTGTTTTAAGTGGCATCAACAGTTTCTCTACAGTGTGCTGTGTTGCCAGTTATGATGTTTTGTCTGATTAGTGATTTTTCTCATTCTTGTGGCCCCCAAACCTAAAAAAAGTAACCTCAAGGCAGAAGAGTTTACTTACAGCTTCGGGAGATACAGAACTTGCGTCTGAGAAGGTTGGGTGGTTGAAATAAGGCAGCTGGTTACTTTTTTAGTTGCAGGCAGGAAACAGACATGAATACTGGCACTCAGCACACTGGATTTCTCCTTTGTATTCCCCCAGGACTCCAGTCATTTGGGTAATGTTGTCGCCATTCAGCATATACCCTCTGAGTCAGACCTTCCTGGAAATAGAATCATAGACACACCCAGCGATGGTAATTCTATGGTCATTCTATGGTAATTCCAAATCTAGTCAACAGTGAAGATTAATGCCACAGTTCCTTAGGTAGTTTGTTCTTGGGTATTTTCACTCTATAGTGGCTTTATTGGGACACAATCCCCACATCAAGTTTAGGGCCATTGTTTTTAGTATTTCCTATTGTAGTTCACTTGTATAAGCATTGATAGAATGTTGCAAATTTTGTTCTTTTTGAAAATGATTTATTTACCTGAGGGTATCCTGCACATTCTCAGAGGGAAAAGGTAATCACCAATATTACCCAGCTATGAACCCTGTGGCCTACAACAGTGACCTGTCTACAAAGCATACTGATGCAGTAGACCCACAAGTGTTATATGAGTGACCGATCTCTTTCTGCTTAGATTTAAAGCTCACTCTATGAAATAGAACCTATACCTAATACTCCTAAAATGGCCAAGACTGAGACTAGATATGTCATTGGTCTAAGGAAAAACCTAGTAGTATTATGCTAATGTTCTCAAGGAACATTACAAATAAAATAAGATGAAATGAAATAAAATAAAATCCACAGTGATTTGAATGAAAATGGCTCCCATAATCCCAAAGGGAGTGGCACTATTAGCAGGTGTGGCCTTCTTGGAGGAAGTGCGTCACTGCAGTGGGTTTTGAGGTTTCAGGAGCTCAAGCCAGGCCCTGTGTTGCGCTCTCTCTTCCTGCTGCCTGAGGATCCAGATACAGAACTCACAGCTCCTTCTCCAGCACCATGCCTGCCTGGATGCGGCCATGTTCTCCTCCACAGTGACAATGGACTAAACCCCTGAACTGTAAGCCAGCCCCAATGAAATGCTTTCCTTTATAAGGGCTGCTGTGGTCACGGAGTCTCTTCACAGCAATATGAACCCTAAGGCAGATTTGCAATGCCATACTGCCTAATGACATACCATCAGTTAGTGCTGTGTTCAACTGTCACTAGAGAAGTTTCTTGTAGGAGATAGAAACTAACACACACACACACACACACACACACACACACACACACACACACACACCAGAGACAGAGACAAACAGACAGAGACAAACAGACGCAGACAGAGAGAGAGACAGAGAGAGAGAGAGACAGAGAGACAGAGAGAGGGGAGAGGGTTCTTAGTACAAAATGATGTCTTCATCATTGTTCCTTCCAAGCTCTAGGATCTGTATGGAAGAGGACACAGAATGATTCTAAAAACCAGAGGTTATAGAAGACTCCAAGGAAACAGTGTTTTCAGATATGCCAAGACCGACACACATAGGAACACAGAGATTGTGCAGCATACACAAGACATGTATAGGTTCAAGACTGAAGGGGTCCCAGCTAGGAGAGAGTAGACACAGGCTCTCTTAACCTTAACCTTCACCTTCACCTTCACCTTCACCTTCACCTTCACCTTCACCTTCACCTTCACCGTAACCTTCACCGTAACCTTAACTCTAAACCAAAAAGCTAGTTGCAGCTGATACTCACTGGCAAAGGAAGAATCAGTTTTCTTCAGTGGAGTATCACTGGGTATAGCAACCACGCAGGCCCATGCCCATGAATGAATGACTGCTGGTCAATGCAAAACAAATTCCATGTTCATTTGTTTTGTCGATTTTGTTTTCATTTCTTAGTTTTTTGTTTTTATTTGTTTTTTTTTGTGGACCTTTTATTATGTTTACTCTATTTTGGCTATTTTTTTCTTCTTATTGTTTTTGTGGGGGTTTTGGAAAAGAGAAAACATAAAGTTGAGTGCCTGGAAAGATTGGGCCGACCTGAGAGGAGTTGGGGAAGGGAGGAAGAAAACACGGCAAATGACTTTGTACTATAAAACATTAAAAAAAATGTATGTATGTATGTATGTATGTATGTATGTATGTATGTGTGTGTGTTTATATATAGTAGGTGTGGGCATGTATGCTACTGTCCATGTGTGGAGATCAGAGGAAGACTTACAGAGTTGGTCATCTCCTACCATGTGGGGTCTGGGAAATGAACTCAGGTCCTCTTCCTTGAAGGCAGAAGGTGATAGAAGACTTTGATCCTCTATTTGTCTCTCTGGTCCAGCTCAAAGTTCTTTAAGGAATGAACCAATCGCATGATTGATCTCATTAAAACCTTGTCACCCTTGACTCTTAAAGTCTTAATATGTCTCATAATTTCGTGGACCAAAATATTCCCCTTCCTTGCATGCCATTTCTTTCTGAGTTGAATGCATTTCTAGCACACCTTACTTCTTACTATTGAAATCAGACATGTTAATGGTACCCTAGCTCTTTAATGGCTCTTTCAATTAAGGTCATTACCCTTTAGGCATGTACTTAAGTAACTCCTTCAATTCATACCTTGCCTTTTAATTGTATTTCTATTGTTTACTGACAAAAATACTTGATACATTTTCAGAGGTATCCACCTTTTCTTTCAAACAAAATTTCCATTTTTTTTTGTTCAAGAATCTTTTGCCAGTTCTGAAATAACACAATCTCTGTTATTTTCTGTTGTAAAAAAAAAAAAAAGACAAAGAAAGTAGAAATGGTCATTTGATTGGTTGGAAGACGGCTTTTTGGAGTTTGTGTGTGCTCTCTTGGGTCTCCCTTTCATCCCTGTGGGCAGTTTCAGTGAGCGTGAGTGTGCAGGCACACAGTGTGGCTCTCACTCATCCCATTGGGAAGTAGCCCACACACAGTGTCCTCCACGACTTTCTCCACTGTCCCTCTGGATTGGACGGTGTGAATGGCTGCCTGGTGATGTCACATTTCACTGCTGGCTTTCTTCTCTTAGGCCTGTGTGGTGGTTTGAATGAACATGGCCCCATAGGGAGTGGCACTATCAGATGGTGTGGCCTTGTTGGAGTAGGAAATGCATCACTGGGGGTGGGCTTTGAGGTCTCAGATGCTTAAACCAGGCCCGTCGTCATCGTCATCGTCATCGTCGTCGTCTTATTCTCTTCCTGCTGTCTGCAGATCTGGATGTAGAACACTCAGCTACCACTCCAGCACTATGTCTGCCTGCAGGCTGCCATGCTGCCTGCCATGATGAAATGGACTGAACCTCTGAACTCTAAGCCAGCCCTTGTTAAGTGCTTTCCTTTATAAAAGTTGCAGTGGTCCTAGTATCTTCTCACAGCAATACATAAATCCTAACTAAAACTTTTTCATCTTTCTTCACTGGTCTTAATTTTTTTCCTTTGAATCATTCCCCCCACCCAAATACTCGCTTGCGTTAAACTTATACAGTTCTTTCTTCCCAAACAAGAACTTTGTTTTTCATTTAATTTTGCATTTGTTCCCCGAGTGTGGCCCATATGGACAGTGCTCACGTGTGGCTGTGGTTACCTTTAATTGACCTTGTATGCAGTTTGTTTGGAGCTGGGCCATCAATGCTGGTCAGGGACTGGGTGCAGAGTGTCATGGATTCTTTTGAGGACAGGAGTGTTTGAAGCTGCAGTCTTTCCTTTCTGTTTTTGTGGTTGCCTTGTGTGTTGAGATGGTGATAATGCAGGATGGGCCAGAAGGTCAGCCCAAATCCCAGCCTAAATCCCTGCCCTGACACAATGTAGGCATTTAGTTCCTATGTCATGGAGGTTACATTGCGCATGTGTCACAGCCTCCCATATACCACCTCTCATCCTAGCATACCAGGCCAATCTTAGACTCCTTCTGTTTCATTCACCCCAATATCTGTTCCTTTGCATAGCCTTACACCCCTGACTCTAATATTCAGACTGATTTCATTCTCTCCATTTCTGTTAATAAAAATCTTAGAGCAGTGGACTTGAAACTAAGGGACTTTTGGGTCAGTGGAGTAATGTGAGAGTCTCCTCTAAATCCTTTCTTCTGAGACATAGCTGCCTTACAGGGTCCCCAGCCTAGTCTCCTTTCTATTGCTATAACAGAATACTTGAGACTGGGCAATTTATAAGGAAATGAGGCTGAACTAGCCTGTACTTTTTGAATTTCAAGACCATCTTTTTGAATTTCAAGACCATGTACTGGCCTAGTCTTGGCCTACTGGAATGCACTGTGTCCTGACATGTTGGGGAAGGAGAAAGGTAAAACAGCTGTGTGCAGAAGGTATAAGTATGTGGAAGAAAACCCAGGGAGGCTTTCTAGCAGTGGGCCTTTCTACGTCTGCTCTGAGTCCTAGAGCCAGACATCCTCTGAAAAGGAATTAGCCTGCTCATCCAGTGGGACCACTGTGACCCATGGGCTCATCTAACGTTGATGCTCCGCTGTCCTTGTCCTCATCTGTCACTCAGAAAAGCCTATCCAGTATCCATTCTTGAGCTGGCTTTTGGACCATGCCTTGTGCTGGACATCCCTGGGACTTCTTAGTCAAGGACTGGAAAAGAAGGCAGCTAAGAGTGGGGGAGCAGGGCCTTTCTCAATGCCTTGTGTTTAAGTAACTTGAAAGCAGAATAAGATGAGCTGGTCCATCTTTGGAGCTTACTCTGTGGCAAGAGGAGCTTGTTGTATCAGGACTTATAATTCAGAAGGAGTTCAGAGCACTAACAGGGCTTTGCTGTGACAGAACCCCTTCCCTTCTGCTAATGCAGTTTCTGGGAATAAGTTTCCTCAGCATTTACATCAATAAGCAGAGAAACAGGAATTCAGTTGATGTCGGATCCTCTCTCACTCTAGCAGTAAATAAAATTCATGGATGGGACAGGGCCTTATGCCTCATCCATCTCCCTAAGACATGTATTTCTAATAAAACCGTGTTTATGACTAATCATTATTCAATAGCATTTCTAACCTGCTTATGCTGTTTTGGTCAATTGTGTTTGTAATTATGATTATAATCTAGCCAGAAGCAATCCATAGTCAGAGTTGGATTTTTGTTTTAAATTTGAAATATTACATGTATTTTTGAAACAGAGAATTATGCCAGAATAATCAAGAAAAGATCTCTAAATGTTAAAACATGTTGCATTAGTATAAAAATCTGTGCAGAAAACATAATAGCAATTGAAAGATTAAAAAAAAGAGACTGTGATGGAAGAGCTCATTAATGTATTTTTTAAATGAATACAGGAATTTAATGGTTTTTAATAAGTTAATATTTAGATTCAATTGATGATCTCAAAGAGTTTCATTTAAAATGTCAATATTTATAATAAACGGAAATTGCATTTTTCCCAAACTACATAGATGAAGAAATTGTAGATGCTAACTTAAAATCATAGGCAGAGGCTCTGAAGTTGTGTAGTATATCCATCAGGGTAAACTAGAAGAAAACACTTGCGTATCAATACCCTGCCATACCCTGCCAGTGCAAGCCCCTGACCCTGCTTCCAGGCTTCCCAGCTTTTCTGCTTCCGGCTTTTGCCCTACTGAGAGCTCTTCCTATTGCCCCGCCCCCAGTCAGTCAGAGTGGGTTCTCTTGTTCTGTTTTATTAAGTAACTCAGCTGACCGTAAGCCTCACACATTTTCACGGTCAAACAACATCCCTTTCAGTTGTAAATCTTCACTCTCATCTATACCTATAATCCTTAAGTTTGGTCTTCTCATTGTATCCTGGATTTCCTGGATGTTCTGGGATACAAGCTTTTCCATGCCTTTTACCTCGCTCTGTATCTGGCCTTAGTCACACTTTGCTTTACATTGCCCTGTTCACTTAGCTCCGTTCTTACCACTGGGCTTCCTCATTCCAAAGCATACCCAGAACACCAGCCCTGGTGCCCAGACTCTTATTGATTTCTTCGGTCCTGTCATTCAGGTGTCATTCATGCAGAGAGACTGTCGTCATAACACTTCTTATCCGATGTGCACCTCATTCTTATTGATTTCTTCCTCTCTGGGTTCAGTTCTCTCCTGGTACATAGACACCCTATAGCGATGGTGTATGCTTCTTCAAGAGTTGTTTGACTGCGTCCCTAGATAAAAGGTAATTTCCGTGAAGGCAAAGTTTCATTGCCTTTCTGTCCACAGACATTAGAATAAAATGTGCCATGTTCTCAACAAATAGTATTTGATGGTATATTGATTAAGAGCACCTACTGTTCTTCATGAGGACCTGAGTTCAGTTCCTAGCACTAATGGTGGGACACTACAAAAATATCTATGCATTCATTCGCATACCTACATGTGTATATACATACATACATACCCACACACACCCTTATAAATAGTTTACAAATAATAAAGTACTTGCTAATGAATGACTCATAAAGAATTATACAGTAACATGCTCTTGTAATCCGAATTACATGGGAGAGTGAGGCAGGAGGATTGCTTAAACCATGGTTCTCAGCCTGGGTGACACACAGAATCCTATTCTAAAATGAAAAACTACAAGTAATTATTCACAGGTCTATAATAAGGTAATTATTTCCTTGAAATATAATATTATATAATAATCTGAAATCTTTAAAAATCATGTAAAATTTGTCATCAGAGAAAATCTAGGCATATAATATTTAGTGGATAAAGATAGCATACTTATTTTTATCTATTTAAGTGTTGGTACAAAGGAAAACATTAGATTTATCCCAGTAACAAAAGAGCTGAGTTTTGTTTTGTCATCTTTTGTGTTATTGCTATTAAAGTAGTACTTACACAGGGAGATTGCAAGTTTGAGAAGGACAAAAAAGGAAAAATGGACCCTCTATGGTGATAGCTTGGAAAACATCCTAGTATGCAGAATGTGTTTTGGAAGTTCTATCATGGATGGTACACTGGGCCCAGGAAGGGTACCATGCACGGGTGTACCATGATGGGCTAGGTAGTGACAAAGGCAGTATCTTCAGTGAAGAGGGTCTAGGGCGTGATTCTCTCTTTAGCTGCCAATTCTGGGCTGATCAACAGTATCTCTGAAACCTCTTTGCTACAACCACATCTTCTCTTGGGTAACATGTCGTCACCCTAGAAACCCCAGAGCAATGTGTTCTATGTTTGTGTAGTCTGTGTAGTCTGACTTTGCTCTGGTCAATGTCCCCGCACAGGCCCTATTGTGTGTGTTGGTTTCTTCTTCCAGCCTGCTTCCAGGAACCCATTCTACTTGATGCCTACACGTTGGAAAGGGATTTACCATTCCTTGGGGCCAATGGGAAAGGGAAGGTTGGATAAGTGTTTTTCTCTCCAGTACTGTAAGCAAATAAATTTGTGGAACATTCTAGAAGCTGCTCAGAGGCTGACAACAGTAATTCCAATTTATGATTTTCTATCAACTTTGTTTTTCCCATGTGCCATTTTCCCCCTAGTCCCTCAGCAAGTTTTGCCAAGGACATAATCTAGAATAATTTTGCTGCACGCATCTCAAACTATGCTTTCCAGAGGGAAATCTAGGTAAGAAAAAGGTCCTTCATGAGTGTCCACTTGTGGAAGGGACTGTGCATAAATAAGGACATTCAGTACACCTTGATATAGTATTGCTATAAGTGTGATTCTAATCCCATAGATTAAACATCTGTATTGCAGACGAGAGACAGGCCGCTGTAGCATTACACTCACCAGGATGTATTCCCAGCTTTTTCAGCAGAATTCTTGCTGCTATCTCTCTTGATCAATCCACACATCTGTTTCTTACTTTCCTTCCCCTACATCAATTGCATCCTTACTGGTGGATAAGGAAGACACCAGACTGGTATTCATGACTATATGGTCTTCTAAGTGCTGATGGCAATAGACTGGTTCAGGCTGCCTGTACAGCTAGATGGATGGAGATCTGAGGCTTTGTCTAGACTCAGAAGGAAGCCTCAGGGCAGAGATCCCTATTGCATGTATCTGGGTGTGGAGAGCACCTGCCTCCATCAGTGAGGCCGTCTACTGTGTGTTTTTTTTAAACTATTGCCTATGTTTGTGATGAACACCCTCATTAACAGCAGAGTTTAAGATTATTTTTATCAAATCATATCTTTTAGGCTCACTAAGGACAACCTAGGACCTGGACCGTCCTAGAATTTTGCCCTCCACCACTATCATTTTGACATCTCTCCCAGTTCCATATTACCACACGCCCTAGGTTTTTTTGTCATTCCTAAAACAGTCTTCTGAGCTTGAAGAATTATAGTATTTGGTCCAAATAACCCAGGAAGATGCCACATGCATTTACGCGTTACAAAAACAGAGCCGCCTAGAATAGCGTGCTTAGAAATTAGAGGTGGCAGACATCTAGCAGGTCATTGGCAGCCCTGTACAATTTGGTTAAATGCCTGGTATTTTTACACAATTCCCTTTAACATTCTCTATTTTACTAACTATTTCAGTCACACCTATTAGGACCCTCAATGAGTATCTACCGTTTAGACAGTGAAAAGTTCCCTCTCTCCCAGTAGCTTATACTCATTCTCCATCTCCATCTTAGGCTCAGAGAATTTTCTAAAGCCCCAGAGTTATCCTATATGAATAGCAGTAACAGCAGCAATACTCAAACGCTAATATTTCCCCTAGAAGTTGGTCCATCCAATCAGATTACCATTCATCAGTGCACGGGAAGCAGTCTGCATGCTTCAAAACAATAATGGATGAATAAGCCTCTACCCATCCCTGATGCATAACTGCGGGCCCTCAATAGCAATGACGTACCTGTGAGTTTATCAGTTCTAAATAATGGACACTGTAAAGATGCAAACGTGACAAAGGCAGACGAGGAACTGTGTGTGCTGTGCTGAGCAAAGTTCCTCATGCACCGCTGAAAGGCTCCAGACCGCATCCAATGTCCCTCACTGCAAGACTGAGACTAGGAGCGCTTTTAATTTTGAAATTCCTGTTGGCTAGATGTTCTAATTCTTGTGTAACGAGTAGGCCCTGTTTTTATAAATAAAAAGTGTTCATTTAATTAAAATACTCCTCCACCATCACCTCTTTGAGACAGAGTATGACTCTATATCCTCAGAGAAGTCCAGGATTACAAGTGTTTGCCATGTGCCCAGCCAATCATCTTATGCCTTCAGCCCCCTCCTCTTTTTCTTCAAAATCTCATAAAGAGGGCTTAGTTTTCATTTCACTTATTGAGAGACAAACCACGAAGGTATGAATTTTCCAAATGCGTGTTTGCTTTTCTGCCCACCCCAGCTCCGGCTAACACAACAGCTCCTAAGAGTTTCTCAGGATTGAGTTGCAAAGGCGTTCGTTGGAGTCTTGTCCACCTTCTAGTTTCCTTAATCCTGCCAGGTGTGTACTCTCACCCAGTCAAGCCTTGGCAAGCTTCTGTGCATTTACTCAGGTTGGCTAAGCCATGGCCCCACAACCTTCCCGAGGTACCGGAACATGGCTCCTAACTGACTCAGACCCATAATTCCCTACTTCTGGGGCAATATGAGGGTTATGTCATGTGATTTCAGGATCTGTCTGTGTTCACCTAAGCTCTGTTTATAACCCAGCAAATAAAGCTGTGGAAAGCCACAAAGCAGCCAAGGCTGTGACCTAGCATTGTTTTGTGGAGGTACAGGCTCAGGGTAATGTAACTCTTTCCCATCACCCTCCCACGCTTTCAAAACCCAACTCATTATAAGTGTTGTTGAAGGTCACTGAACTAGAAAAACAAACCATGCCACCTTGATGCATTCCTAATTGCAGATGGCAGTATGCAAGGAACAATGGTTTGGGGACCTCGACATTTCTTTGAACCCCAATCAGGAAGTGGGCTGTTTCTCTCTTGGCCATCCTAAGAAAGGATTACTGACAGTCTAGAAACCGCTATCAGCTTTCTTGGCTGTCCTGAACTAATACAAAACCATTTCTCAAGTATCAGCATTTCTAACAAAAGTTTAGCAGCTGACACTGCTTTGAAGAAACAAACACCACAGATTTGATGAGAGATGTATGGACTGACTCCAGATTACAGTCCAGCTTGTACACTGCCTGTGTCAGGCAGCAAGCACAGACGGAAGACACTAGTGGTTGCAACTGATCAGATGGATCCCACTCTACCCAGCAGCCTTCAAATGAAAATAGTCCATTTCTCTCATTAACAGCTATTCATTTTGCTCTTCACAATGAGCAACTTAGGGGATCAGCAGCCATTTTGTGTGTGTATGTGTGTGTGTGTGTGTGTGTGTGTGTAGTGCGGTGTATGTGCTGGTGTGTTTGCATGTGTGTGTGTATATGTGTATGTGGTATGTGTGTGTATGGGCGTGCATGTGCAGCGTGTTTGCATGTGCCTGTTTATGAGTGTGTATATTTCCCAAAGGATTCTGGGCGTTGATCCTGGGCCCTTGAATATGCTAGCCATGTACTCTGGCACTGAACTGTAGCACCACACTTCTGAAATTTTTAAATGTATCAGTCAAAGCAAACAAATCATTTTGAACTATTCCTGGTATGGTCCTTGGTGAGATGAATTGTAAAGGTGTGTTTGTTTTATAAGTCTTTCACTAAACCTCATTGCTAAGACAGAGAGAGCAAGAGCCAAAGAGGACAAGTCCATTAACTCCGACTCCCACTTAGAGGAAACATGGAGAGTCGCAAGTACCTGGCCTGACCTTGCTGAGCATTTGCTATGGAAACAGACATTTCTATCAGACAGGGTGACATCACAAAGTGTTAGCTGTTGTCATTTGAGCTAACTGATTCCAAGGGCCAGAGTTTCTTGGATCAATGTCCAACTGCTGGAAGGAAAATGTCTATACCAAAAGGCAATCAAATGGTTGGAAATTAAAGTGGCTCTGAGGATGGGGCCTGTGCTGGTGGCACGTGGACCATCTTGTCACCTTGCCAAGCCTCCATCTCCACAGAATACACCATCTTTGTCAAATGGCCAAAGTACTAGAAAATGCTTTAAAAGCATTATATTTTAACAATGTTTGAGCAGCAAAAATGGTTTGTGTTTAACAACCATCTGTATAAAGTCTCTTTTTATTTAGGAAAATCTATTTTAAATTAAATATCATAAGCCCACAAGCTATAGCAAACAATATTTTGAGCATATGCTCTGAATTAATATGCCAAACATTGCAACCTCTATTTTCTTCACAGAAAGGCCACCCCACCCTGATGGGGGTATGGAGAGCCAGAGGCTGTGGGAGGGGAGGAATTTTCAATAAGCCCATGTGGACAGAATGGTGGCAGGAAACCAAAGTACTAGGTTTCTTCAGCAGACCCCATCACACGTTATCTCTACATAGAACCACTTTCCTTTTAAGAACTTCCTTCAGATCTACTTTTCTCCCTTGCCTAGATCTCCATACCTCAGGCCCTAGCAACTCTGACCACACCTCACTGACTTCAGCAAGGTTCTGAGATGACCCACACCTGTGATGAACCTACTACCTTCACACCGATGTGATCTGAAAGTCCGGGCTTTTTATCAGGTTCTGGGCAGAAATGGAAGTTAGTGATGATGCACCTGCCCACCCTTCTCCAAGTTCCTCTGACAGCTGTCCCAGAAGAGCATCAAAACAGGGATGACCTGGGAGTCTACACCCTAGGGGACCATGAATCCAGTGAGCTATTGTTATGGCTTGACTAATTAAGGAGAGTTCCTTAGAGTACCCGGCTGCCTGTTTTTGTAAAGGGGCAGGGGATGGAAAGGTTGGGAACAGGTTTTATTGGCACATCCTAACCTCTGAGAAGGAACTTTTGATCCTTTAATAAGGTCTGATGGTATGGTTCCAATGGTTGTAGGGTCATAGGTGCAAAGAAGAGTTGTTTCAGGCTGTGGAGTGGCTCTTTTTCCTTGAGACTCTAAGCCCACTGGAAGAGTCTTAAGACAACAAAAAACAAGTTAACTACTTTCCATTCTAAGGAGGAAGAATTGCGGCCCACTTAGAATCAAATCAAAGCAAACCCAGCATTTAGTAACGTAAATAAAGATTCCATAGTTCAGTGTCTAGCATCTGGAACTCATTTATCATCTTCTGGACTCTAAAACTCTTGGGATACTCCATGTCTCCTGCTCTGTCATTGGAAGCACAAATAGATGTTATATAGGCTCAGCTCAGTTTCCACTCCACATTTGTCACTGTGGTCACCCTATGGGACTGGAATCTTGACTGAGGTCTTTATTTCAACTGAAGTTACACTTTCTCCATTGGGTTCTCCTGGCATCATACAGTACCAAGCCTCAGTTCCTTTCTGTGACCCTTTCATGTCTTCAAAACCAGTATTAGTTGAGAGACTCTGTTATAGTAAGGTCAGCATTTAGCTTGAGACACAGCCCTGCTCCCACACTACACTATAGCTTGTATGTATTTACCTTGAAGTATTCCTGAGGAAATACACCCCAGAAGATTCTACCCCAATGTTGTTTATATTTTAGCCCTAATGACCAACATCAATTTTCCCAGTTAAGCACAGGTTAGTAGTGTTGGCATCTTGTTAATCACGGCTGATTCTTCAGTTCCAACTGATCAGAAACTACAAATCCTTAATTCAAAACATCATACAAATGACTCTGACAGAGCCTTTGGGTGACTCTCAAACTTCTCTTTGGAATGTCACAAGCCAGGCTTCCGACCCTGGTCCTCTCTCAACATTCCTGTCTTCTAAGCTCTTATACCATCTCATTAAATTCTGAGCATTATCCATGGCCTTTTCTAACTCAAAGCTCCAAAACTATTCCCCTCGCCCCAAACAGCACGGCCACATTCACTAACTACTACAATACCGTGTTTCTGGTATCAGTCTAGTTTGCTTTTAGATTTTGTGGTAAAACAGAAAAAACAACTTGTAGAGGAAAGAGTTTGGTTTACCGGCAACAAGTCCACCACGTCAAGCTAGGAACTTGACAGGAACCACAAGAGAACTTGCCTTACTGGTTTTCTCAGAATTTTTTTTTATATAGCACTGGCCCCACTTGCTTAGAGATGTCACTGCCCACAGTGTGCTGGGCCCTTGTACCTCTATTAGACATCAAGAAAGTACTTTCCAGATATGTCAATAGGCCAATCTGAGTTGAGCAATTCTTCAGTTGATCTTCCCTCTTCCCAGATGACTCTAGTTTGTGTCAGGTTTATAAAAACTAGCCAGTACAGCCTCCTTTCTTGTAAATGGGAGCTTATAGCCTGTACTGCTCTTGGGTTCTTCCAGATGGGCTACTTATCCTTCTGTGTACTTGCCTCTTGCTGCCACTAAGAAGGGAATCATCTATTAGGCCTCATGCCAGATGACTTGGGGGAGAGTTTTATTGAGATCTCACCAGCGTTATTTCATTCTGTTGAGTCAATTTCTTACACTGTATCCAAAGCTTGCTTCATACTCACTCTTTAGCCCCAGCTAGTCTTGAACTCATAATTCTCCAGCCTCACTCTCCCACAGGCTGTGATTACAGGGATGAACCATGCATTGACACCAGCATTAAAGAGCAACTCCTAAGCCTCAATTTTATTTTCTTCCCTTAAATGAAGAACTGAGGGAGCTTAAGGACAGGAGCCATCACTTACTGTTTGCCGATGAAGGAGACAGTATGTCACAGGCTTAGGGGACAAGTACTAGTCATTTCCCTCTCTCAACGTCCTCACCTTGAGCCCAGGCCCCTTTAATCTATACTTGCTCACAGTTCTAATTCCTTTATCTGTTCTAGGCTATACAGAACAAATGTCTTTCAGGGTCTCTGTATCTGATGTTTCCCTCCCAGTTTTGGAAGGGCTCAGTATCAAGGTATTTACTTAAAAGTAAAAGATAAAAAGCTTGGTCAATGTGGATGAGAATAAACTGATCAATGGGACAAGAAATGGTTTATAAAACGAGCTGAGAATAATATTCCTAATAAATTGATGTTGCTTAAACCATCCAGGTCATGGTAACTTCTTAAGGAATGGGAGGGCTTGGGCGCATCCTTCTTGCACCCTTCTCTCTTCCTGCAGGACTAATAGCAGAAGATGCTTGCTAGCAGCCAACTACCAGGCTGCCTCACTCTCCCTCTGTCTTCTCCACAAACTTTATAGGACCTGTAAAACCTACTCCGGCTAAGCTCTCACTGTTTAAAATGGCTTCACTGGATATATGATGCTCAGCTATATCTGATCTTCATAAGATGCTTACTACATTCCAGGCACTGTCTTAAGCATTTTACCAGTATTGTTGCATTTAATCCTCTCATCGATCTTTTGACAGAAGCTCCGCTTACTGCTCTGAACAGAGAGAGGGAATGAGGAAGAGGAAAGAACACAGCCCAGGAAGGCCACATAACTAGTTAGACATGAATGGGGATTGAAATCCAGGCTGGACTAAGTAGAGAAGCCACGGTCTAGACACTACCCTACTACGGCACTCTGCCTTGCCCTGGCCTTCTCTAAAGCTGGTTGCTAAGGATCCAGCTCTCTTGTTGCAGTCAATGACTCCTTCCTTTCTCCCTGCCCCTGGCATCCTTGTTTGCTTTACTTAGAATCAATGTCCTGCCCCATCTGTCTCTGATGGAGCTTGGCTCTAATCTCCCAGACCTCTTTGCGGCCTTTGTAGTAGCACCCAGAAAGGGTTCCTTCAGCCTTCCAGACATTTGTCTTTTCTGTTAGAGAACTAAAAATGATTTCTTTCTCCAGAGTAGGTCTTTCCTCAGAGTTGTGATAGACTAGAATACGGGATAATGAGATAACAGGATAACAATGCAGTTCTGTATGCATATACACCTGTGATTATGTGTGTGTGTGATGGCCCATGCACGGGGATCAAGGGTGACTATGAGAATCAGTTCTCTCCCTCTACTTATACATGGTTCCTGAGATGGAACTCAGGTCAGCAGGTTTTCCTCGTCAGATGAGTTACAGCTGAGCTATCTTTCTCAACTGTGGTGGAGTCTAAACCTTTCTCATATTTGCCTTAGATTTTTTTTTCTGTTAAGAATGTTCTAGCTGTTAGCACCCTTTCTGCCCTCAGCCTCCCAAACAGCTAGAAATAGAGAAGGATTAGCTTCCCAAATTCCCTTGTTTTGGGGTTTCTCATAGAAATTCTATTAAGTATTCTACCCCTAGGCAAGCTTGGCTAAGTCATTGAAGGGAGGAGGCTGAAGCCAAGTTAGAATAAAGTGCATGAGCCCTGAAGGGGATACAGGTGCCTGGTATCTTAGAGAGGGTGGTCCAGGCAGTCAGAAGTCAGGTGTTGACGCTTAGTACTAGTAGAGTTCATGGATGTAGGTAGGTGTTTTGCTGTTGTTTCAAGTCAGGGCATGTAGCCGAAACCAGCCTTGATCCTCCAGTCTGTCTTCCCAGGGTTGGGATTGTAAGTAAGTGTTGCCCTACCTGGCTTCTACATGCAACTGAGTCACAGAAATCCAGTGAGAGTATAGACAGCACAATAGGTATGATGAGGAAAATCCATACAGAAACCATATAGAAGTATGAATTATGGTTCCTAAGTCCTTCTAGCAGCATAGGGGAAGCCATTAGAAAGCATATAGACCCTATGTCTGGGTCCTGAGTATCTTAGCCCTGCTTACCCCTGAATCACCATATGGTGTTCCTTTGCATGAGGTTAAATCTAATATGACTTCAATTTGACTTATTTTTTCCTAACAGTTTTGGAGGTGGAACATTTTTTTTCCATATCTACTGATAATTTGGGTTTCTGTTTATTTTCAGGCAATGACCCTGGAAGCTCACACATATTGGTAATTGATCTTTGTTGATTTTATATGAGTATTGATTAACCTCTCATAGTTTGTCTTCTAGTTTCAACTTATTTAATATAAATGTTTTGTTCTACAGAAGTTTACATCTTAATGATAAATTCATCATTTTACTTTATGGCTTGCTTCTGTGTAATTTGCCTAAGAAATCATTCTGCTAAATCATCGTCTTCAGTCTTCAAAAACCCACGGCAGTTTCCTATCAGTACTTCCTACTGCATTTCATTAAGTTGTACAAGCTTCTGGGACATTCTCTTAGGTGTGACTGCTCTTGAGAGCTTACTTGCAGTGTATGTGTGTGTGTGTGTGTGTGTGTGTGTGTGTGTGCAGCTCTCCAGTCAGAGCTCCTAGCTGTTCTTCCTACCTCCCCAGGGGTATGTCTTGGGACTATAATGCAGAAAATACCTCAAACATCTCTACAACACGATTCCAAAAAGGCTCTGCGGTCAATTAAAAACTGCTTTCTAGACGATGAATATGTAGCATGTTACAAGCCCTGAAAGACTCTACAGAAGAGAATCCTGTCCGACTGTACTTAACGCTGCTCTTCGTTCAAAGGAGCACAGCATCTCCACAGGGACCATGCCTCTTGGTATCTTGTAGAACTAACTGCTTTTTGAATGATGCTTCTGGAACTCATGATTATCTTTCAGGATTTTGAAGAAATTCCTTTTGATGGTTCTGCTGCTTTTATGAAAATGCACATTTTTTGATTCCATTCCAGTATTTCAGAAGATGTCTGTGAACCCCTCACTGTAGCTGCAGCACCCAGTCCTTCCTTCTCCCATTTTTTTTTATTTGGGATCTCTTATTCTTCTAAGCACTTTGCCTGGTGTCTGTATAATCCATAGCAGCACTAAGAGCCAAGAAAAAGAGGAAGAGGAAGAGGAGGAGGAGGACGAGGAGGAGGAGGAGGAGGAGAAGAAGAGGAGAAAGAGAAGGAAGAAGAGGATGAGGAGAAGGAAGAAGAGGAAGAAGAAGAAAGAGAAGAAGAGGAGGAGGGAAAGAAGGACAACGACCATGACAATGAAGCTGACAAGAAGCCATCATACACAGTGGCTGTAGGCAAATGCTCTTTTGTTATTAAATGAATTACTTGGCATCAGTATACAGGATTTTTTGTTTTTGTTTTTGTTTTTGTTTTTTGTTTTTGTAGAAACAGTATTCAACAACAGAGCTAATCAATCACTTTTAACAATTAATTTCCTGGGGACCTGGTTAAAATGCAGGTCATGTTTGCAACAGATCTGGGATCTGACCTATGGCTCTAAAATACCTGGTTATGTCATATGCACACAGACCATACTTGGTTAACAAAGCCCTGTAACCTTTTTCTCCTGTGCATAATGTTATCTCCATGGAAAAATGAACTAGGTCCTAATTTGCAGAAAATATAGTCCCAAATCAGTGTAGGAAAAAAAAGTATACATGCCTCCAAGGCTCCAGATTCAAACAGAGCTTCAGTCTAATGTCGAGAACTCTTGAGGCTTGTAGGTGGTATTCACATTTATGAAAATACTACTGCTATTTTGAATATTTCTATTGGCAACAGCTGTCTTCTGTTGGTTCTTAGCCTAATGCAAGGAGAGGTGTGAAGATAGTCTGCTTATTAGATTTCTAGATTGCAATATCTGACACTCTTGGTACTAAGTTTTCCTTACGTTCTTTCCTCTTTGCTGGGACAGAACAACTGGAGGAGCAACTCAATGGGAGAGAGGATTTATTCTGGCTCATTCATTCATCATGGTGGGGAAGGTATAGCAGCTGGGACTGTCTGTGGCAGTAGGAGCTAGCAGCCCAGTATAGCAGGAAGAAGGGAGAATCATGAGGGAAGCAGGGAAAGTTACAGCATTTAAGGTCTTGCACCCAGTAATCTATGCCAACCAGCTATTCCCCTCTCTTGAAGGTCTCACTGCCTCTCAAAACAGCACTGCTAGCTGGAGAACAAGAGTTCCAACAGTGTGCCCTGGGTGGTGTTTTCTGTTTAAACTGCACCACCCTTGATCAGTTAGTAGTCTTCTACAGACTTTAGGATTAATCCAAATCTCCTGGATCAGTTTACAATTTGACCTTTCCTTGTCTCTTTGATGAAACCTTGTACCTGCCTCACCCGCAGGGCAGTTTTTCTCTGCTCCTCAAATACCCTAGACTTCTAACCATAAAACAAAATAAAAAAAAAATGAGCTAAATAGAAGAAAAAACCTATCCTTCAGTCATTTGCCTTCAAATGTTGTCTTGGTGTCTTGTCTTTGGTGGTTCCTGTCACTCAGGGCTCGAGTCAGACTTCAGAGAGTTGTTCCATGTTGCTTGCTGTTAATTACCGTCCTTTGTTTTACTCCCATTGTCATCCCTGTCTTAAACTGTAATCTGTATTTATGTGTGCAGAGGAAGTTCTGGGCTGTGACCAAGCTGTCTCCTTTCTTGGCTGGTTTTTCCATTCCCCAGCTGCTATGATTTTTGACAGTGAATTCTCCAAGATCCAGCGGAGCCATCTAACTCGGAAGTCCCTACAGGACCTTGATGCCCCATGCATGCCTGCAAGGCAGCTCAGAACTAATGATGGACTGACCAGTGAGGGAAACAGTCCAGTCTCAGTGCCAGGCCCCAAGCTGGCTCAGCTCAGTGGGGCCAGTCACAGACAGAGCTCTGGTGGGGATAGGATGGAATGGGGACTAGACTTAGCTCCACTTAGTTAGCTACTTCTCCATCCTGTCTCTGTTGGCCTGCGCTTCCTTAGAACCCCCTCCATGACTTGACTTGTGTATTGAGTTTTAATAACCCACATTTGAAAAGAACCTTCATCTCCGACCAGGTTTTGATGGAACCCAACATAGACAGTGTCTTAGTGATTATTAAGACCTGTCTTCCCACCAGAATTCAAGCTCCTTGGGGCTAGAGATTTTTGTTTTTCCACTTCTGTGTGATTGGTGCAATGTTAATTAAGGTGCATCAGATAAAGCTTGAGTCTGGATTCACTGCATAGCTTCTGCTTTAAACAGTAGCTCAGTAACAGAGCTACTCCTCTGTGCCACCCCAGACAGACAGACAGACAGATAGACAGACACATTAAAGTCAAGTGCAGATCTCCTCACACGAGGTAAACTACAAACTTACTCTTCCTATTTTTATCCTTATGAAATGCAAAACCATAAAAAGCTGGGGGGGGGCGGGGTAGGGATGTCAGATCCCACCCAGTAATACGCCTCCCTCAAGTATCTGATTACACAAAGTCCTCAAAGAATATGATTAATGTAACTCAGCCATATTCACACTCTGACATTCTTCCCAGCCAAACACATATTTTAGCCTCACCCAGTCCTTTTCAACAAATAAGCTGTTTTGAAAATGATTTCCAGGGCGATGTCTGTTGCCATAGGAATGACATTAAATGAAAAGGACAGAAAATATAGAGGGTGATAAACTACACGCTTGGATGACACACTTGACTTGGAAGCCTGTGTTCAAATGAGGCATACATGCCAAGATTTTTATGAAAGACAAAATTAAAATGTATCACTATCAAGCTGTAACTGACAAGGCATTGTGTGGAGGCTGTTAACATACTGCTCGTATATTTATTGTTTGTCATTTTACTGGCCCTGACAAAGGTCTCTCGGTGCTGTAAATCATGCCATTAAATCTGCCATGAGCAACAGAGACTGCTGGAAAGAAGAAAAAGAGAAAGCATGATGTTGAATCCCTGTTTCTGGTCTAGGCTGAATGAGCTATCACGTCTGCCAGGGAGCGTTCCCCTTCAGGCTGACACTTTTACAAGTGTCAGATTGTTGGCTTTTGACCCCTTGAAAACAGAAAAAAATATTAATAACAAAAGCATTCACCCTTCTCTTTCCACCCCATTTCCAATTGCATCTGCTTTTGCACTTGGGAGAGGTGCCAGGGGTTGCTCCTAAACCAGCCCATGTGTGCTGTTTGGGGCAGAAGACCTCAGGTATTCTAGGGTGGCCTTTGGATTGTGTCCTGATGACAAGACTTTAGCTGCTTTCTCGGAGATATGATGAGCTTCCCATGAATCTCTTTTCTAAGATTTATTTGCCTTTGAAGTAAGTTGACAAATGGGCTATACTTACCTGCAGCACAGACCAAAGCAGGCTGGAATAGGCCACCTTCAGGTACCTGGGGGAGTGCCCACCTCCCTGCCCCCCTCCTCCCCTTCCTGTCCTTTTCTCTCCTCCCCCCCTTCCTTCTTCCTTCTCTCCTTCTTGTTTCTCCTACTGTGGGGTGCTATGGAGACCCCCACCAAGTAGCTTTGCTAGGCACAGTGCTGTCGTGGGAGGACAATGGGATGATGACTGCAATCTTGGCTTCCTTGCATTGGGGTTTGTGGCTTCAACCAATTTTTAAGGCAGTTTCCTTATCTGTTTGTGGTTAGCAGGGAAGACGTGTTGGATGTAGTTACAGATGGCCCTGCACTTACGATGCTTGCTTTCTGGACTTGACTTCACCATCGTACAAAGTAGAAATTGCATTATGATTTTAAAATTTTGATTTGTTTTTAAACAGGCTAGCACGATATAGGCCGTATTTTCTTGGGGCTTTCTGGCTGGTGATGTGAATTGCTTCTGCATCTGCCAATCAATCAAGAGGAGAAACTGTCGAAAACCCTTGCTGTGTGGGAAGTGTATAGGACACAGTTGAATGTATGATGTCCTTAGCCTATGATGGGGCCATCAGACTCTAATCCCAGCATACACTTTGGAGTTACTTAGATACTGCTTCCAATTTAAAATAAAGCAAGGGGGCCATGAGTGATTGCCTAGGGCATTTGAGCAACTCCAGGGAGGCCTCCTCTACAGTATTCAGAGAAACCTCAATCAGGGGAGAGTCCAATCAATCAAACAGTGTGTTGTTGTTTTAGCAGGGCAAAGGGCAAAAGAAAAAACCCATCAGGGCCAGGGTTTAAACTAGAGAGTTTGGGAGACAAGAATGTAACAGTGGCTTAGAGTAGGGACATTGTTTTCAGGATTCATTAAATATAGGGCGCTGCCTGCCAGTGTCTCTCTGTAATGGCTGACTTTATTTTAATAACACAAATGGTTGTTTTGGACAACTGATTTTAAAAGAGAGGGCACCTTTCATTTACATCCCTGTGTTTCTTTCCTGAAACTTCTAGGCTAAGAACCATCTTGAGTAATGTCCAAAGACTTGTTTGGACATAATTGAGAAATAGGGCCTTAAAAATCTAAAGACATACATTTTGTTTTTCAGTCAGTTATTATCAGAGTTCAGTATATGCAGGCTTCAAAATCAGTAACCTCTATATTGGGCTTGTAGTAATCCTGTAATTATAGATTTGAAGGAAGGTTAAAATTACTAATGATTGGAGAAAGGATGGTCCCTGAGCCGTGCCATTCTTCCACCCTCACCCAAGCCTTCCAGTTGGTGGGTGGTGTTCCTACAGGGCACACTTCCTCAAGAATAGGCCAAGAGCAAAGCGCCAAGTTCATGGTCAGTGTCTTGACTCTGCGTCTAAGGTAGTGTTAATCTGACATTTCTCCAGTGGGTTCACGATTAAGTGAGCAGGTTCTAAAGCCTGCCAGGCTTGAAGTCATGAAGTGATCCCACCACCCACTTACATGGAGTATACTCTTGTACAGCCCCCAGAGAAGTGGTTTCCCCTCGCAGAGTCATTGTCTCGTCACCTGTAGTCACCGTCACTCAGGGAGGAGAAGCATATGGCACTGATTTATTATACACTAAGGGAATTATAAATCTGAAGTGGCATTGGCTTTTTATTGGCCATCATTTTAGAAATGTCATGCAAATCTCAAACTCTTTTAAACATTTAAAAAAGCTGTGTGTGTGTGTGTGTGTGTGTGTGTGTGTGAGAGAGAGAGAGAGAGAGAGAGAGAGAGAGAGAGAGAGAGGAGAGAGAGGGGAGAGAGGGGAGAGAGACAGAGACACAGAGAGACAGAGAGATAGAGAGACTGGGTTTTGTGTTCCTGAAGTATTCATAGGGACAAGAAGAGGCATTGGATCCAGGAGCTGGAATGTATGCCGCTGTGGGTACTGGGATCTGAACTCAGGTACTTGGGAAAAGCAGCATGCTCTCTTAACCACCAACATCTCTTCAGCACTCAAATTTCAAATCTTTCTCACGCATTAAGTCCTAATTTTCCCCAACAAATTAAAAATTACTTATGAGTTGCTAAATCAACTAATAAATGCCCTGAAGGTAATTTGAGAATTGGGATGTTATAAGTATAAAAGAATGATTGCTTTTATTTCAATTCTGTCTTAGTTTGTTTTCCTTTTAATGTGACAAACACGGTGGCCAAAACCAACCTGGGGAGACAAGGGTGTGCTTGGCTGACAGGTTTCAGTCTACCAGGAGAGGAAGTCAAGGTAGGAGCTCAAGCAGGTCCTAGCCTGGAGGCAGGGACAGAGACAGAGACCATGGGGGCGGGGCAGGGGGGTGGGGTGGGGGGTGGAGGGGCAGGGGGGGAGGGGGGAAGCTGATTTCTGGTTTGCTCCTCCTGGCTTGCTCAGTTTGCTTTCTTATGTATCCCAGAACCATCATCCCAGGGACAGTACCACAGTGAGCTGAACCCTTCCACATTAATAATCGATCAAAAACATTTCCCATTTGATGGAAATATTTTGTCAGTTGAAGTTCCTCTTCCCAGATGACCCTGGTTTTTGTCACGTTGACAAAAAGCAAAACAAAGGAAGAAAAAAAAAACCCGAACATACTCAACACAAACACACAAATCACCACTACCACCAAAAACAAAACAATTCATCTTCAATGAATTAGGATAATGGCTTTAGTTATCACCATCTTAACTTCAAAATTTTAATACCATTTCAATGTATAAAGAAATAAAAATTGCATCTGCCACTCCCAGCATGAAACAGTCAACAAAACCTTCAGCCTTTAACCCTTTTCTTTGAGAACAATACTGAACCTAATATCTAACCTTAAATTTAACAAATAAAGACTGCATATTTTCCAGGTGAATTGAGGTGTATGTTAATGATTATCCCAAAAGAATTACCATGACCAACAAGCCAAGTGAAATATTGTATGTTAAGAATTAAAAGTATTACTTGTAATGTTTGGATAATCACAAATTCATCCTATGCCACAGCTGCTTGCCAAGGGTGGCCCTTTAATACCCTTAAAAATATGTTCCTCCATGTAGTTGCTTTGATATTAATTTATTTAGGGTTTTTCCCCCCTGAGGTCAAAATTACTTCCATAAAGACAACTAGTTAAGTACCAGCACAACCTGCCTTGTTTATATTTTATGAAAAAATTGAGTCAAATTTTAAAATATTTCTACGAGGGAAAACGGTTGGATCATGGACTGAATTTCAAGGGAAAAAGGCTTGGAGGGAAGGTCTGGGTGTTCCTCAGTTGTTTGTCTAATTATAGTCTTTCCATTTGAGAGGCTGTAAGCAATGTCCATTTAGTTTTAACCTGTGGAGAGTCCAGATGGTGGAGGTCCAAGAGCTGCTCCCCACTTTCCACAGGCACAGGGGTAGTTACCAACTTCACAGACCTTTCTGCTCCTAAGTCTTCTGCAAACTTTAAGACATGTGAATCAGGCTCTTTGTCCACTGGCTGTTTCAGGTGTCTTTTCTTAACGTCTTATTTAATTTTCACCCCTCTTTCTCCCTGATTTGTCTCTGCATCCACACAGGCATTAATGTCAACAGTGTGTTTTCTAAATCATCCCACCAATCAGAGTGAAGACCCTCTACCCTTGCCTGAGCAGCACACAGTAAGAGACTCTCTCCATAGGATCCCCACCCCCACCCCAGCTGCTATACTGGGCCATATTCTGTTCAGTTTCATTGGGAAATCTCTATGACAGCTGTCAGTCACAGTGCATTGTGAACAAGCTGGTTATACAAGTGACATTGTCAAAGGTCAAGGCTATACAAGCTAATGGTGGGTAATAGTGGTAAATGGGGCTCCAACCTTCTAAATTTGAAGAACCTCCATTCTTCTGCCTTCCCACCTCCTCTCTCCTGCTTACTGCAAGTCACTGTTCCTCAATTCATGCCTGGACTCCTGTCCAGCTCGAATGGGAACTGTACACCTATAAGAGGTGGCAAAATCTCTGAAGGTGGCGCCTAGAGCTACATCAGATAGGCTGACAACTCTGTTATGTTTGTAACGTCTACACTCTGGTAGTTAATGGTACTTACTAAGTTCCTGCTCCATTTGTGGGTTCTTTTAAGCATTTCCATGCATTGTCTGAATGAATCCTTGCAACCATACTGTGTGGGCAAACATCATCTCGCCTCTACCTTATCCATGGAACAACCGACGATTAACACAGTGTCTTGTCCAAGGACACCCTGACTTGAGGTCACAAACTAGCTTTGGAATCCAGGTCTTCTCTTCAGGATTCTCCATGCTCATGGGTTTGACATTTGTTTGTGGATTTGTATGAGTATGGAAGAATTATCTGTATCAAGTGTTGGGAAAGGCCCGCTGGTACTAGTTCTGAGCCAGATGCAAGCTTTTTCTCTTGTTTACCCTGAAGTTCTTCAAACAAACACTACCCAGGGCAGACTCTGAAATTGTACCGCATGGCTTCTTGTTTACAAATACCAGTCAGTGAATGCTCAATTTTTTTTTCAAAATTCTTTTTATGGAAAACTGTTTTCTCTATAGTATAATTTTCGATAGTTTTCAATAGAGAGAGGAAACCGGATCAGCACATCACCTGCGTTTATTTTGCTTTCCCAAGCCATTTTTGAAAGGCGTGTAAAAGATCTTTTTTTTTTTAATGTTAATCTTCAATTTTCTTCTGGGGCATATAATCTTGAAGTCAGCTTAACTGCAACCAATACTAAGTTTTCATTTTTCCTTTTCACAGTGAAACAAAACAAACAGCAGAAAGATAATTTACCTGTATAAATCTCTTTTTGCTAATAGGATATCTCTCTGTGATTTTATACATACATACATATGTATATGTGTATGTGTGAATATATATAATATAATAATATATATTATTAATATCTCTATATATAATTTTTATAAATAGTGCTTTATTCTAGTCAGCAACATGAGAGTTCAGCTCTAAAGGGATATGGGTTTTCCATGGGCCATACAAAGGTCATACAGTTCAGGCCTTGAGACTTGGTGTCAATTATTTGTGCTAAGTTGAGAATCATTCTGTTTGTTGTGAATCTTGATCATGTGTTGAAATAAGGCCCTTGATTACTTAATTTCTTATAAAAATCTGAAGCTGTCAAATGAACATATTAATATATCAGCTTTCATCTTACCACATTTTGAAGGTGTTTTGAAAGCTTCTAAAACCTCTGGAATTAATATTAATATATTCAGTTAAACTCATAAATCTGGTATAATGTATACTGTTTTTTTTTTTTTTTACTTTTGTTTCCTAGTGACTGAAAAGGGAAATCTAAGGAGTCATCTTCTAGCCAGCATCTCTCCTTCCTACATTCTTTAAAAATACAGATTTAAAAGTGAACAAAAGCCTTCAGAATATGCTTGTCCAATTTAAAATCATCTGTGGCTGTTGGACCTCAACCCTCAGCAAGAGTCGTGACCCAGCACGTCATTTCTCTCCTCATGTGGCTCTTCTGTTTTTCCCTTTCAGAATCAGTGAGAAGAGAAAAGTACTGTGGAAGGATCCAAGAGAAAGGCAACAGAGAACACGGCAGAGCCTCTATCTAATCTCTCACTGGAGAGAGGTGGCTCAGCTGGTGTGGTCACCCATGTGGGCGGGTCCCTTCTGTCACAGACTCTTCCATCAGGAGGGAACTGGGTTTCCATGCAGTTTCTTTCCCAGAAAAAAAAGTCTGTTTTTTTTCTATACTGGCCAGGGGCATCTCTACCACCAAGGAACTTCAGTGTTCTGACTTGAAAGAAACTTTAGGGGTCCTTATGAAAAACACAATTCTTTCTCCTTTGTCTTTTCTTTTCTTTTCTTTTCTTTTCTTTTCTTTTCTTTTCTTTTCTTTTCTTTTCTTTTCCTTTTCCTTTTCCTTTTCCTTTTCTTTTCCTTTCTTTTCTTTTTTTCTTTCTTTCTTCCTTCCTTCCTTTTACCAACTTCCCTTGTTCCCTTCCTAGCTTCCTTCCTTCTTAGCTTCCTAGCTTCCTTCTTTCCTTCCTAACTGATGAAAACTCCTTGGGATTGAATAATTCCTTAGGGTAACATTTGAATTAGCAGCCAAGTCCAAAGGGCAGAGGTTGGCAACAGAGGCACTTATCATTACTATAGCAAGGCCATGACCATGTGTGGACAGATTAGCATCTGCAGCTCTCTAATAGGTTTTACTCTTAATGAATGTAGCTGTTATTTGTCCCCCTAGGGGCCATGCTTCTTCCCACTTTCAGATGCTGTTAGAGGTTCGATTTGACCCGTTAGATCCAAAAGTCACTGGAATGCATCTTGTCCCAGAGTAGTAACCTAATACAAAAGAGACTTGGGGAAGAAAAGGGAGTTGCAATGATGTTTTGCTCAAGTGGTTCCAAAGTGTCCTACCTTGACTTAACAATTTCTGAATGCAAATGGAGTTTAGCTAAGTTCTGGCTGGAAGACCTGAACTGCTCAGTGGCTTTTCATCTTGTGTCAGGGCGACAGGCAATGGCTAACCCCTGAAAGGGCTCCCCAAAATGTTACCTTCTTTGTCACCTAATTGGCTGTGTCTGTAAATCACAAGTGGAGAGCTTTAAAAGTTGCAGGACAGGAATAGGCTACCGATTTATAGGAAGGCAGGTGTGAGACCATTAAAGCCACACGGTTTCCCAGTGCTTTTAATCCCTCTGACCAATTACCTGGTATTTAACTTGGGGCAAAGAGCAAAAAACAAGGTTCCTACTGAGTCCGTGTGTCTGTGCACAGGCATATGTGTGGCGAGCTACGTCTGGTTATCAAGCATAGTTTGTTTCTCTCCTCCTCCTCCTTCTCTTCTTCCTCCTCCTCCTTTTCTTCCTCTTCCTCCTCTTCCTCCTCCTCCTCTTCCTCCTCTTTTTCTCCTCCTCTTCCTCCTCTTTTCTCCTCCTCCTCCTCTTTTTCTCCTCCTCCTCCTCTTTTTCTTCTCCTCCTCCTCCTTTTTCTTCTTTCCCTTCTCCTTCTCCCTCTGTCCCTCTCTCTCCCTCTCCATCTCTGAGGTGACTATATTTACCATATTAGAAAGCTGCTTCCTTCAGTATCTTACAAGAAATTAGTAAAGGTTTGAGATCATATAAACTTTTTAATAGGGCTTTCCAATTCTGAAGATTTAAAGGCTCACCCAATCCCTTTACTAGAATTAGTTACTATAAAGGTGGTTCTTCTGTCTACTTCCCTTTACCTTAGTGGCTCTAGGAAACCATGGACAATCCTTGAAAGTCTTCATGACAGAAGTCTAATTCGTCATCCATCATAAACCAAGTATTTTTTTATTCAATATGCTTTGGATAAGAAGTGCTTCAGACTTCAGGGTTTGAAATATTTGCAATTAATACAATTAATGAAATGACTTTAAATGTGACCAAGTCCCTAATATTTTGCCTGTGCCTACAGATACAGCTGGAGGGTGCCTGTGTGCTGATGATCACCTGTTGCATGAGTTCAGGGGATAAAATCTTTCACTTGTGATATCATGTCCATGGTCACAAAGTTCCAAGTTTAAAGGCATTTTTAATGGCAATATTTTATTTTATTTTATTTTTTTTTGCTGGCCATGACTGAGGAAGTGTATAGAAGAAATAATCTATTGGGCCTTAGAATTTTAGTGGGGTAAAGTCCATTGCCATTGTGCTTGGGATCATAGCAGGAGGCAGGCAGACATGGCGCTGGAGCAGAAGGAAAGAGCTCATTTGTTGATCCACAAGCATGAGACCAAGAGAGCTAACTGGGAATGGTGTGGGTTTCTGGAACCTCAAAGCCTGCCCCCAGTAACACATCTTCTCCAATAAGGGCACACCTTCCCAAACTATTCCACCAACTGGGGACCGAAGATTCAAACATAGGAGCCTATGGCGCCATTTTTGTTCAAAATATCACACATGGATACAAAATTAGAATGACTCCCTCGGAAAAGGCATTAGAAGTAGCAGGATGCTTTCAGTTACTGAAATAAGTAACAAGTATCCAATGCTCTGATACATCAAGAACCAAGATTACTTTGCACTGGAGGACTATCAAAGGGAGAAGGGGCTTTCAGAAGATGGATCAAGTCTGAGAAGCACAGATGAGTAAGTAGGCCAGGAATGCTGGAAGAGTGAATGGTTTAAGAAAGGGGGGGGGGCTCTGCAATTTCCTTTTTGTTAGCAAAGAGCTCTGGCTGCTTTTCAAAGCTAAGCTTGAGAACAAACAAAGCACAGTAGCTTTAACATCACAGAAGTAAGAAAGGGAAGGCAATTCACTCATTTCTCCTGTCAGCAAGTTGTCTTACATTGTAAATTTGGTTAAGTTTTAAGGTAGGAAAATGTATGATTTCGAAGTCCATGAATCTGCTATGGAATCTTGAAAGGACAAAAAAGAGAAGCCCATGGAAGTGTGAGGTTGGCTAGAATTTGTGGAGGATGTTGTTAGACTCCTTCACCCAAACCAGGATTCAAAATTAGATGGTGGTGGTATGCTCAGTAGAAGTATGTCAAACTTCATGGCAGCCACACTGACTGAGTACAGGTATGATCCAACAGGGATGGGGGTAGAGTATGATCTTACAGGGATGGGGACAGAGTATGATACTACGGGGATGGGGGTTCTGTATGATCTTATAGGGATGGAACTTGGTATAATCTTACAGGGATGAGGGGTTTGTTATGATCTTACAGGGGTGGGGTGGAGTATGACCCTACAGGGATAGGGGTTCTATATGTTTTTATAGGGATGGGGTTTGGTATAATCTTATAGAGACGGGGAAGGGGGGTTGTTTGTTATGATCTTACAGGGATGGTAATTGGTTTATCTTACAGGGATGGGGGTGGAGTATGACCCTACAGGGATCCGGGTTAAGGTATAATCCTATAGGAATGGGGATCTGCTTTGGAATTAATTCATCTTCTTCACTTTGTATCTCCATATTACTCATGAGAAAGTCAATGACAGAGTAAAGACAAGTGCAACATTTGTGCTTGCCTGGCTTTAAAGGGGGAACACGGAGCTAGCTGGAGTGTAGGGGAAAGCTCTTGATTGGGTGACCAGTGGTCACCCCTCTGAACTGCTTGAGTTGTTAAGATGGAGAAAATGCTTATTCTACAGTATACTTACAAGGGAATTTCATTCAAATTTGAGGAGGTGTGAAGAGAGATAAGAGATTTAAGACCAATAAAAAAAAGCACATAAGCAACAACAACAACAACAACAACAACAACAACAAACCAGGCAGGCCCTCTTAATCCAATTTAACTCTCAAGGCAAATTTGATTTCTTAAGAGGAAGAAGAATAGCTAACACTTGGTGGGACTATGCAGATAGACTCTGGGATGATGGACCCTGGGACGGCCCACTCATTTGAATGTGGATGCATCTATAATTGATGGTAATGAATCCCTGTGGTTTGAGAATCAGCTGCTTTAGGAAAATGAATCTTCTACATTGTTCATATTGATTTATATTGATCCACGTAAATATCAGCTGTATTGAAAAGTACTTTTTATTACTATTGTCTTTCGAAAAAGAATATCCCGCCCTGTGTATCATTTACTTAAAGATATGATTGGCTGGCATTATTATTAGTATCATCTTTTACCCTAGCATGTTATCACCCAGGCATGCATACTTAGGGGCAAGTGAGTGCTCCAGCCCATTGGAGAGGCATATACCATTGTGATTTTTATTTCTCATTTTGCTTTCCTGATGAATTTTTCTCTTCCTTCCCCTCCCCACTTTACTTCAGCTCTTTCTTCCTTCTCAGTTTGTTTTTCTTTTCTTTTCTTTCTTTCTTTTTTTTTTAGAGAAGCATGCGTTGAGATCACACCTTCTCCTGCCAGCAAGTAACTAAGCGGCAGGCAGTGGACAAGGATCATTGAGACCCTGTCTTTGAGTGACTCCCTGCCTTGAACTTACAGTTGTCATCGGTTCTGGTTCCTTTGGTGTCTCCACCGTCATGCCTTTGTACACTGATTTTTTTCACTTTAATCATGCCCTCTCTTTCTCTAACTCATGTAAGACATGTAGTCAGTAATAAAGGCTTGAGGGAGATATGCGGAACTGGTTAGACTTCATAATTACTGCACCTTTCATCACCTGCCACAATTTAATGATAGAGCCAGTATCATATGGTAAAAATGACAGGTATTTATTCTGATATATACTGCCAGTGTGACATCAGCCAAGTCACTCTACTTTTTCAGGTCTCAGCAGTGTCAACTGGAACTGTGCTGGTGATTGAAGAGCTGCCCTGCCCATTGCCTGGCTGTCTTTGCTTATCATCTGTAGCTATAACAGATTACTGGAAAATAGATACCTTATAGAGAAACGAGGTTTACTTGTCTAAACAGCATGGTGAGTGTCTAATGAATGGCAAGACTCACTGCTGGTCGCTGGGCATGAACCTAAGGCAACACCTAGCCTTTTCTCACTCTGTGTCTTGGGACTCCTTGAAATATCTATGGTGTTCCGTGGGGCAAACCACATGGTTGTTCTATTTAATATTTTTACCTCACAGGAATGATGCATTCTATATAGTAAGGTCCATTTCCTAGATGTTGCCTGAGTAAACGTTAAATATATGCATGGAGAAATATATAAACTATTCTCATTTTCAATAGTTTGCTAAATATAGCCTTTTTTTAAAAAAAGAAATCATCAAGTAGCTAGAAAGGCTCAATCACAGTAACTGGTCGCTAACATGTATCGCCCAGTAATCTGCTCTAAATTCTATTATGGCTGTCTTCAAGCTACCAAGAATTTAGTTAGTGACTACTAACATTTCTAAATATCCATTGAAGTTATCATGAGTCTATTATTGTGACTTATGAACCCTTTGTTCTCTAATGGCTTTTTTTATGCAGGTATACATTTCATATACATTGATACCTACCATGAATATGTCATACTATAGGTACTAGGATGTTTCTCAACCAGCTTCTTCTTTTTCAGATCTCCATCTGTTCTGTCAATCACACATGCTCTAAATTATTTTGGTCTTATCATTGACTAGGCTTTTTGAGATGGTGGTTACCTGTGTTAGCAGTGCAGCTCCTGGGTCGAGAGGCATGTATTCCATGTGGTATATTATTTAGAAAAGATATGGCCTGTGTTGGAATGCTTTGTTGGGGGCAAACTGAGGCTCTTAGGAAGCCTGGATGTTCTAAGACAAGTGTTCAGGACTTAATGGACCCAGGCAACATCAGTTCTGCATAACTTGTCCTGAAAGAGATTTTGGATTATGAGTGTATCAGTTGTCTATTGCTCCATCAAAAGCATTCAGAAACTGCTGCAAGACGGAACAAAGTTTTATTCATTCCAAAGAATACATGGGTTGATGTGTCAGTCATTTGTCTCTTGTTGGGATAAAATCCCAGGACACAGGATACTTAAGGAAGAAAGAGTTTATCTTGGCTCCTAATTCCAGGGCACAAGAGTCCACCATGGTAGGGAGGATAAGAGTAAAACAGTCATGGCACCATGGGCAGAAAAGTCAGAGTCCATATCTTCAAATGCAGGAACAAAGTAGAGAGAATGAAATGGAAGCAGTAGGGGCTTTACACTCTCAGATAAACCACACTGACATACTTCCTTCATTATGCCTTCACTTGCTAAACCTCTTCAAACAGTGCCACCAACTGGGAAGCAAAGTTTAAAAGTCTCAGCCTCCAGGATACACTCTCATTCAATCCATCTACCTGCTTACAGATTCTGCTATTTTGATGGTCTCATTCCTACAAGCTTTATCGAGCCAAAGGCCAGCTCTAATGATTGGACCTCTCTATGTATCTGTCATCTTCAATAAAGTTATTTGTCTGGGTCACATAGTGGCAGCAGCATTTCAAGGAGCCCATATATGATGTTGCGCATCAAGTTTCTGTATGCAAATTACTAAGGTCTCATTGTCTAAGGCATGTCATGTGGCCATGCCCAACAATCATGTAATGAGAGATGACATAGGGTCATGGTACTGGTAACTATACTTGCTGGGGAAAGGAGATGTCTTAGTTACTTTTCTATTGATGTGACAAAACACCATGACCAAAGTGACTTATTTAAAAAAGCATTTAATGATGAGGCTAATGGTTGCAGATAGAGTCAATGCCAATTATAACAGGAAGCATGACAGCTGACAGGCAGGCATGTTGTCAGAACAGTAGCTGAGAGCTTATATATGGCTCACAAATAATGGGCAAGGAGAAAAAGAGACTGGAAATTGTGTGGAGTTTTGAAACCTCAAAACCCACCCCTGGAGATACATCTCCAACAAGGCCACACCTCCTAATCCTTCCCAAACAGTTCCATCAACTATGGACTGAGCATTCAAATAAATATATGGGCCTTTGGCATCCATTCTCATTCAAACCTCCACAGGAAATATTAGCATATTGCTCTACAACAGTATTTCTTTCTCCTTTCTTGAGGCAGTCTGGTCACCTCCATGGAATTGGAATAGAAAACAGTACCTATCTGGAACATACAGTGAGCTGATTATAAATGTTATTTTTTTAGGCAGATCAACCTTCCTCTATGTTTGGCATACGTGATTTTATGTACATGTGTTATTTATACACCCGTCCAAAAGCACTAGAGGCTGTAGGCAATGAAAAGCAGATTCACAATTAAGCATTAAAAATACTCAAAGCCTTGAAGGCTAACTTTGTTGTTTTAATTGAATATTAAATTTAACATCGAGCTTCCTAGGAATCAAGACAAAAAAAGGGGAAAACATGATAACACACGTGCTCTTCATTGCTTGCTAAGAGGGTGCACACCGTGTTTTAGAAATGATCATCGGGGTCTTGGTTCTGCATTCATAGAGCATCCTAGGAGACTATGTGGAGTTTGAAGATTCCACATAGATATTGGGAATGTGTTGAGACCCAATGGGGATGTTCAGATACAGGACCACCTTATAGGGGTATGTAGCTTTCTAATACAGACACAGAATCCAAGAACCCAGGGTTCTGAGTATAATCTAGAACCACAGGGACCTGAGCAAAGACATGGGAGCCACTTCTCTTCTTCAGATTCTCCCTGCAGCTCTGGTGCTTAATGCTCCTTTGTTCTAGAATGTTCTCACATGAATCTCCCTTCTTAACTTCAGCCAGAGCTTACTCAAATACCCTATGTCATTATCCTTCCTTGATCTCATCCTAAATCCAATTCAGTATTTATCCCTGTGTCCACCCTGCCATGTCTGTGTCTTCCCTTACCATAGCTCTCTCTTCAATCTTGCTGTGATTTCTTCAAGCATCCTGTCAGCATGTTCCAGATTCATAGTGCAGTTGAATACTGAGACAAATAGAACCTTGCCCCTGTCCTGTAGCATCTTCTTTCTTTTTAAAAAAAAATTAAAAAGTTATTTTATGCGTATGGTATATTTTGTCTATAGATATATATATAGATGTTTGTTATGTGTACTTGTTGCCTGTGCAGGTATGAAGAGGGTATCTGATTCTCTGGAACTGGAGTTGCAGACAGTTTTGAATAGCCATGTGTGTGCCGGAATCAAACCAAGGTCCTCTGCTATAGCAACAAGTGCTCTTAACCACTGAGCCAATACTCCAGGCCAACTGAATATTAAGTCGCTCCCTCCAGATTAGAGATTTGACTTCAAAGTGGTCATCGAGATGGTTAAACTTCTTTATCAATCTGAGTAGATATAAAATTACCCAGGATATACACTTCTAGGCTCACCTGTGAAGATTTTCCTAGAAAGGCTTAATTGAGGACCCAGAATCCACCCTGAATGAAGATAGTATATCCCAAGGGCTGGAAGACTGAACAAAGGAAAGAAGAAGAAGAAGAAGAAGAAGAAGAAGAAGAAGAAGAAGAAGAAGAAGAAGAAGAAGAAGAAGAAGAAGAAGAAGAAGAAGAAGAAGGGGAAGGGGAAGGGGAAGGGGAAGGGGAAGGGGAAGGGAAGGGAAGGGGAAGGGGAAGGGGAAGGGGAAGGGGAAGGGGAAGGGGAAGAAAGGGGAAAGGGAAGGGGAAGGGGAAGGGGAAGAAAGGGGAAGGGGAAGGGGAAGGGGAAGGGGAAGGGGAAGAAAGGGGAAAGGGAAGGGGAAGGGGAAGAGGAAGAGGAAGAGGAAGAGGAAGAAAGAAGAAGAAGAAGAAGAAGAAGAAGAAGAAGAAGAAGAAGGGGAAGAGGAAGGGGAAGGGGAAGGGGAAGGAAGGGGAAGGGGAAGGGGAAGGGGAAGAGGAAGAAAGAAGAAGAAGGGGAAGGGGAAGAGGAAGAAGAAGAAGAAGAAGAAGAAGAAGAAGAAGAAGAAGAAGAAGAAGAAGAAGAAGAAGAAGAAGAAGAAGAAGAAGAAGAGGAAGAAAGCAGGACTATCATTCCTTGTTCTCTGCTTCCTGATTGTAACACAGTATGGTCAGCTGCCTCACTGTAGTGGCTTGAATAGATCCCAAAATCCTGTGTTTGAATATTTGGCCCACAGGGAGTGACACAATTAGTAGGTGTGGTCTCGTTGGAATAAGTGTGGCCTTGTTGGGGGAAGTGTGTCACTATGTAGGTAGGCTTTGAGGTCCTATGCCTATGCTCTGCCTGATGTGGAAGAGTCAGTCCTTTTCTTCTGGTTGCCTTTGGATCAAGATGCAGAACTCTCAGCTCCTTCTCCAACACCATGTCATCCTGCACACTGCCATACTTCCTGCCGTGATGATAATGGACTGAACCTCTTAAACCGTAAGCCAGCCCCAATTAAATATTTGCCTTTATAAGAGTTGGTCATGGCATCTCTTCATAGTAATGGAAACTCTAACTAAGCTTTCCCTACTTTGATGTGCTGTATCCCCTCAGACTGTGAGCCAAAGTAAATCCTTCCTTCTTATCAGATAACACCAATGAGAAAATAAAGTGGTGCAGTCATGCTCAGGACAGTATTGGGTACCTGAAATGAAGACTGAGGAAAAATGAGTTCAGGTTTCTTTTCCAGGAAGCAGACCCTGTCTGTGTAGACCAGCTCGCCTTGAGGATGGGCATGCCTAGCAACATAGCGACTCTCTGAAGAGCTGTGGTTGACTGACACTGTCATCACATTCTTTGCTCTGCCACCTACTAGCTGTGTGGCTTCTGGAAACTTGTAGCCTTTGTTTTCTTAAAGAGGAAATGAGCACGATAATTGTGGCCCAGTCATAAGATGAGGGAGACCCAGGGAGAAAGCGTCCACATTGGCAATTTTTTTCCTCCTTTGTCACATCTGAAAGAGGCGAGAATCGGCAAAGGGGAGATATAGCTGTTTTTCTCTGAAGGCAATTTATTGGAGGACCACAAGGCTATTTATTTCCTTAACTAGAGGCCGTGCGACATGAAGACTAATGAATGCAATTGGAAGCTGGGGGAGCTAAGGGTTTCCCCCTCTTCTTCCGAAGTCTCTTCTCAGACTGAACAGAGAGAAAGAAGAAAAGTTCCCCCTGTAAATTTTATGACTGCAGTGTCAAAAGTCTTCCATCCAAATCGTAGTAAATATTCTAATGAAGTCTGGAAAGAAAGCCATTTGTAATGGCTCGGGGCAGAGTATTAAGATAGCCTGTTTCTAGTTAGTCAGTCATTAGAGAGATCTAACATGCATGGGAAATGGTTTCCTGTTCTAAGTGCTTTAAAACCCAGTTTTAGGAAACCCCACTTCCTGCCGGCTCATTTGGAGACAACAATGTGCCAACTGGTCAGACTTCTCAGATGGCCAAAGGGTTACCTCCTTGGCTGCTTCTACCAGGGAGAGCTGGGTTTTCCATCTCATGGCTCCTGACGAGAAGACAGCTTCACAGTGGAGGATATCTGGTAACCCCCCGGGGCTACCCTATGCATACAGCATATTGGCATGGAATGATACGCATATGTATTAGAAACAGTGGGAGAGGGAGCCTCCCATCCCAGAGCTTTGCCCGTGCAGCTCCGGGCTTTGCTGGAGCTGCTGAAGATGTGAATGTCAGCCCTGGCCATGGGAGGGACAGCACAACTGATGGGAGAGGAAATGTTTGCAGCTACCTGATGTGCTGTGCATTAAAACGGGATTTTCTAAAATGAGGAAGTCTCAGAGACTTCAATCAGAGTGCAGATGAAAGTATTCGCTAATCAGATCCGTTTGTTTCTTTTGCTTGGCGAGACGAGGGTCAATACTGTACTTAGAAGTGGGTGAAACTGATGGGTCCAGGAAGACCACACATTTTCTCACCTCCAAATATCACCCTCAATACTGTTGGTAGCAAAGAGAGCAATTCACAGAATAAACTATCATTGCTATTTCACCACCCAGGCCCAAGACAGACCCGCTTACAGATACCAGACTCCTGAGAAGGCACAGTCGGGCTTACTTATGTATTTATTTAGCTGAGAATTACAGCTAAGTATTTCTCCGAGTAAAGCAACTAAGATGGACAGTGGTATTGTCTCAAATGAAAGCTATCCCTGGGATCCAGCTTTTTGGTACCCAGTCACTCTCCACTCTTGCTACAGCCCCATTGATGGCAGAAGATACCTGTTCTGGATTTGGTCAGTGCATTACAATTGGAACTGCATAGTGCCTGGGTCTTAAAGGACCCCGTGTGTTTTCCCTGTCCTGCTGTGTCAGAGCTGTCAACTTGGGAAGAGGCATCTAGCCTGCTAGACCCAAGAGGATGCTGAGAGGCACACTTACCTGAGCAGCTGTTACCTACCACCTGAAGCTCCACTGAGAAGCAATCTTCCACCGCCAACCTGAAGACAAGTGGAATATAAGCCCCTGTGTCTTGGGGTAGTTTGTTACAGTATGAGAGCTAGCTGATACACCTTTATTTTATCAATAAAGCAGGGCTCTGAGATCTTAGTAAAGGATTTCCCAAAGTATAGGACTTAAAATGGACTGAGTCCAGTTTCAAAAGCAGAGATACTTGATTCTTACCAAGAGCATCAGTTGCCTTTCCTAGGACCCTTCTATTAACCAGCTACTTTTAGGAAGCATCTCTCTCTGGATTTTGTTCTGTTTCTCTTTAAAGGCAGGTACCATACTTATCTTTATGACTGAAACAGCTAAGGATTGGAACTGACTTTCCAGCCAGGCAGGGGGAGATGGAAGCCTGTAGTTATCTCAGCCGCTGTCTTAGACCTGCCCAGGGACCATCTCGGGTCTACATTTACTTTTTACCAAGACTTGGCTTTATCAGAGGCCCCTCGTTCTGTTGTAGTTGATTTCAAATTTAGTGGGCACTTTCATTTTAACAGAAGAAAGAGGAAGCTTTTAAACATCATCTTCCTCAAAAACAAGCAATCTTTAATGCTGGCTTTCCGGGAAGCAGCCAGGCAGTAGGCACGGAAGGTTTGGTTTGCCTAGTGCACTGCAGATCATAATCAATAGCTGGCAGCTCTTTTGCAGGCGGGCCCCAGGGTACAATGACCTACAGAGGGCACTACAACTCTGAGAACCCGGGTATCAGGGACCTCTACCCTAGACTCATTGCCAGAACTTGAAAGTCTCCTCTTTCTCTCTGGGACTTAATTTCTCCATTGTAGAAGCAACTGTGTCACTCCCTCCCTGCATTTTCCAGCTCTGTGGCTGTCACCAAGCAGAAGGCTTCTGAACGTTCAGGTGGTGCGGCGAACAGTGAGCGCGTGTCAAGTTTCAGGTTATCAGACTGGAGCCTGTTATTTTCTTGATGTGCTCTGAGCAACCCAGGATTTCATGGCACTGGCGTGGCACGGATATAATTTAGAAAAAGATGAGATTCCTCCAAAGTACAATAACAGTCCTCATTATTTATTTTTCATCTTATTTAAATAAAGATTGTTCATTTAAAGCTGCCTTTGATTGAACAACTGTCCCTTTTAAATTTTTTCCTTGACAAAAGCTATGAATTATTAATTTCTGTCATTGTATTCACAGAACAAATGCAATTGTAAGTAAATGTCTGAAGTTTATAAAAAATTAAGGAAAGAGGATTTCTTTATAAGAATTAATGAAACATTTCCACAAACCTCTTTGAAATCATCACTCTGAAGCCTGGAACAGTTCTTGGGAACTTCTGTCTGCATCAAAGAGCTTCCAAACTCTACCCTTCCTTCCATTGGCACGCAGGACGATAGCATTTGATTGGGTCCCAGGAGCTCGGAGACGAGCAGGCCAGGAGCTCTGCCCCTGAGATGCTCTCCGCTCATCTTGAGTCACCCTCTCTTCTGAGAGGCCAGAGAGTACCAATGACATTGTTTTCAGTGCCCTCACAACCTTGAATGTTCTATTAACAACACAATAAAGAAGTTACACTTTGATTTCTGAAGAAGAAAGGAAAAAGACAGCAGTGCCCAGAGATTCTATCCCTGGAATCAGATTGGCATTTGCCTTCAGGGACTGTGTTGGGATGATGTCAAATCCTACCCCTCATTGCTTTGCATTTAATATGAACACCAAATAGTCTTCCTGCTGGCACTCCACAGAACCTGCTCTCTCCAGACCACCGCTCCTGTTCCATTCCATCCTGCCTGCTCTTATAATTTCAGTGCAGTGTTGAAAACCTCAAACCCAACATTGGGAGGCCTAGGCTCTGATGTAAATGTCCTCACTTAGTGCTGCGACCCAGGTCATAGGTAAATCCTTCTTTCCCTGAAAGCCCCGTGTATAAAAGTAGAGCTCTCTTCTTCATAGGGCCGGTGTGAAGGCTGAGTGAAATGGAGCCTGTTGTCGGCAACAGGATACAATTTGTAACAGAAACTATTTTCTTTTTATTTCAACTTCTTTATCCCTGGGGGAAATCCCGGAAGCTGTTCGGCCATGCTGTTCCGTAGTTCTGACATCAAAATGGAGGTCTGAAGCCAATGTTCCTCTTTAGAATGGCAGATAACGAGAAATTTCCCAATGTCCTTTGCAGGTAGGTGGAGTCACGTGACTGAGTCTTGTTAATGGTACATTAAGTCTCCAAATCAGATCCCTGCTTTCTCTGTCTCCCTCACTTCGCAGGCAGATGCAGAGCATGCGCACTGCTTCCCTTCCACATGGCTGCTACAGAACACTTGAGGGAATGGGTCAAGGCTGGGAAGGTTTGTTTTGCCTTCCAGTTTGAGAGTGGAGAAAGTGTAGGGGAGTGTCTCCTCATGTGGGAATTTGTGGCAGGAAGTAATGAGAAGATGTACATGACTCAGGGAAGATACAGTCTTCAAAGGCTTACATCTTGCGTCTGACGTCCGCTATTTCAGACTTATGTTCACAGCTTCCACTGCTCCTGAAATGTTGCACTATTCACTGGGAAAAGCATTCAAAACGGGAGTTGGTGAGGCATTTGTTGAAACCTCAATGGAGATTCCAGGTCTCTGAAGATGGTAAAGTCACTATTCGGACAAACACCAGCGTTTAAACCACTAGACAAAGGGTGGGTCTCTGAGCGTCCAATGAGAATACAAGGAAGAACAACAAGCAAACCTTTGCTGTGTTCGGTCAGTGAGATGTAATCTGTCTTTTGCATGATCTAGTGAGGCATATTCTTCTATAAGAAGCAACAACAGCAATCTTCTGACAATGGCAGACAGTGAAGAGCCATTGTTTACTGGGACTATTAGAAAATCATTGTGTGAGTGTGTGCGCGCGCGTGCGCATGTGGGTGGGAATTGGGGTGCTACATGTTTCCTGACTTAAAAGATGTGAGGAAAGGTTTACATTCGGAAAATTCTGTCTTTGTGGGGGTAACTGAGATAACTTGATGGGTGAAACAGAAATTCCTCGACTGCAAGCTATCAGAATGTTCTGAATTCAGTCAAAATCATTTCAGTATATTGCCCGCAAGAGTGAGACCACCTTTCTTTCTCTGTTTCTCCTTCCTTTTCTCTCTCTCTTCTCTTATGCTCCCGCCTTCCAGACCTGAAGCCTTTGAACATTAAAAAGAGACTAAGAGAAAAGGAACATTCCTATGATTTACTCCAATGAGCACACTTCAATGTATGCATAAGAGAGGCTCCAAATCATCCCCAGACCAACACACCATCCTCAGCAATGGGACCCTCTTAACTCCGTCACTGAAATCTCCATTAATCTCCTTGATATATAGATGTCAGGTTTTTCTGGCAGTTGAAACGTGAAACACAACATCAGCTGGGGATTACGTTTCAAACCATAAAGGCCGTGTTTACTTGCTGGTTCTGTTTAAGAATTCCCCTCTAACTATCATTTTACTCAAATGGCCTCCCATTTTATGAGAAATAAAGTTAGAACTAATAAAGGCAGGCCCCTTCTGAGCTCGGTGCAGGGTCCAGGCTGGGGCCATCTTCGCTGTAACGGAATACCAAAATTATTCGGTGACAACTGTGAACGGCTCCTGTTCCCTGTTGACAAAAAAATAGCAGTGCGGGCTAACGTGGAAACAGAATGTAAACATAGGAGAAGGAGTCTGAGGATTAATGAAAGACACATTAAGAATGAGAGGAAGAAGCCAAACTGCAAAATGCAGGAGAGCCCTGGCTGAAGGTCCCTTGACTGTTGCTGGGTACTTAGACACCCGAGCCATGGCTGTTCAGGTGACATTGGCTTTACTTTTCCCTGTTGCCCAGCAGGCAGTATCGGGCCACATAGGAGTCTCTGTTCTGAAACAATGCAGCTGATGTGAGAAAGGACTTCTCTTGCTTAAGAGTTCTGAGGGACGGGAAGAGCCGTGACACAGATTAAGTCCTTACGATTAGTAGCCTGCTGATTTATGGTCAGCAAATTCTTTCCTAACATTTTCCCTCTATGATCAAACCTTCAATATGGGTCTCTTAAAGCCCCCCAGAATAAGAATTTTCTAAGAGCTCTGGCTCCCCGTATTTTATTCCCAGCAGCTACTCAGAAGGGTTTTCTGGATTCTATGGAAGTCAGGTAATGTGTGTATCTCTGTGCACAGTGAGGTAGCTGCCAGGACTGTTCTACTGTAGCCGTTTGGGGATTGCCCCCAATATGCTAACTGTGCAACGTCAGGCTACATCTGTCAAAACATGAGTGAGTAAAGATGTATTTGACTAGGTACTTCAGAGGATTCATTAGTTAGGTGGGAGAGTCTGTTCACATCATGGTAGACCAGAAGCAGAGGGTGGCTGGCACTGAGGAACAGGCTGCATCTTTTAAGGACCCAATCCTAGCGACCAACTCGCTCCAGGTTTCACCCTTCCCAAGGCATTCAAGCGTGGCTCTACCATCCTAGGAACAGGTCTTTGAACAAAGTTTGTGCTGGATAGCTCAAACTCAAACCATAACAGCTCCTCAATATCTTTCCATTTCTGCCTTTTTATTTGTTTGTTTTTGTTGTTGTTGTTGTTTTAAGCAATGATAACTAGCATTTTTTTAAGCACAGATTGTTGTTTTTTCTCTTTACCATTTGTATTTTATGTGAAGTGTCTGTTCAGTTGAAATGATCCTATAAGGCAGAGGTTCTCAACCTGTGGGTCATAACCCCTTTGGGAGTTGAAAGAGACTTTCACAGGGGTCGTCCAAGACCATCAGAAACGCAGGTGATTAGATCATGACCCGTAACAGTAACAAAATTACAATTATGGAGAAGCAATGAAATAATTTCATGGTTGGGGGTCACCACACCTAAGGGATTATATTAAAGGGCTGTAGCCTTAGGAAGGTTGAGAACTTCTAGTCTAAGCAGAGTAACAAAAAGCAAGGCTCTTTGACACTGCCAGCCATGGAGCACAAAGATGTCCAAGCTACACTGCAACGCACCAATGAACATAGCCAAGTAGAACACGAGACTCAGCAACGGGCTGCAGAGAGCACACAGGGTCGCTGCCTGATTCCCTTCATTCTTTGAGGATTGCAGTGTGCTTGCCTGAAGGAATTCCGAGCCTCAGCATCAGACTGTACCACAACTCTGTGGGTGATACCCTGCCTTTGATGAGTTTCCAGTGGGGTCATGTTGATATTGGTTCATTGGGACACTACCAAGGAGCAGGAAATGAAGGTATAGGGTCTGCTCTCATTCCAAGGGTGAAGAGATCTGTAAATGCTGCAGCCCATCATCACAGAATGCTAGCATTTAGATAATAAATGAATGGTTTCTTTTAATGAAAATTTCAGTGAGATTTTGAAAGTGCCAATCGGATCATTTGTACATAAATATTTTTTTGAATGGTTTGGACCCAAATGCCTGGTGAATGGTAGGTTATCAGGCAATCTCTTGGAACCAAAAGCCCTGTGAAGAAAGTCTCTGAGACATGAGAAAGGATGATATGAAGTCCAGAGTTGATGGACCTTTGACCATGCATATCAAGAATGCTACTCATGAATATGAATGCTTTTAAAAATTAAACTGAAGCAGAAGACAAAAGCTGTATGCCCTGCAAACAGCGCCTCAATGTGCAATGTCACCGCCGCTATAATTCAGGGGTAATCAATGAGACGCCGTCGGGAGGCATTCCTACATGGAGTCAATATGCACAAACTTTTAATATAAGCCTAATTATGACTGTCTCTTTGCATGAAACTGAAAATATTGAAAATGCTGACATTGGGGAGGTGCCCTTGGACCAAATCTTCTGAAGTCAATAATCTATTATGATTTTCATTTTGCAGAAATAGTGCTATTATTTCAAAAGATCTGGAAAATCAATTTGGCCTTCAGTATATCTGTGTAATAATGACATCCTAATTAAAAATCCCAATCTGAAAAGTACAAAGGATGAGGTTTAATCTCTAATCAATGAACACCAAGTCCAGAAGTTATAGACGCAATCACCTTTTTTTAATGAACTTTTTTGCTTTCCTCAGATTTGGTCTGCTTTTCTCTGTAGTGTTGGAAGCCCTGTCTGTGTGGAAACAGACAGGAAGCAGAGACAATTGGGTGTAGCAAGAATGTAAATTAGAGCAAGATGCATCAAAGAAAGCATATCTTCAGAGTCGTGTGGGTTTCTTTTTAATTGGAATTTATAATTGCCCCTAATTATAGGACATATTTTGCATGTTCTCTTTGAGAGGCTGAGAAGGGGTGGAGCCCTGTCCACTCCAGTCACAGGAGCTGTAACCTTGACATTTTAATTAGATATTATTTTGAAATATGTAAAAGAGATTTAATACTCAGCAAAACATGTCACTGATGGTGCAGTTTACCCAAGAAAATAAAATGATACACGATTTGAAAAATAACCAGCTCCTCTGGGGAACTCTGCAAATGCTGGAGAGTAAAAGCAAGAAGACGCCTTGCCTCTGAGAACAGTTGTTCTGATGTTTTTTTCCAGGCAAAGCCCCTTCTTTGGAGTAGCCCCGTGTCAGTGGCCTGAGATGAGACAAAAGGAAGTGGGGTTAAGTGATTTATGGCTCCTGTACACCCATCCTGCAGATAAAATAGAGGTCAGAGGAGGGTCAAGAATCTTTTCTTTGAAAGGAATTTCTGGTGCCCTATTACCTGGCTGCCCGAGTATGATTAAAACAACCCCTTAGGTTCTCTTTTATCAGAGTCCCTGTCCTCTCCTGCTTCCGTGGAATGACAGTGTGAGACAGAGCAGAGTACGGATGACCAGATGGGTGTTTCTTCTTAAGCTAGCCTTCCTAGATCAGCCCGGACCCTGATGAGCAGCTCACTGTTGTATCCAGCACTGGAGAGATGTAGGGAAGACATAGGACCAAGAACCCCAGGGTTCTTCGTCAAGATGGAACCTTATATTCTTTCAAAATCTTGAACGCTCCTCCTGGATAAACATCTTCTAAGTCTCCTGGGATTTGAAAGAGGAAGATTGGTGGTGATGGGGAGTTGGTTCCTATGAGGCTCAAGAGCAGCAGTTCTCAACCTGTAGGGCATGACCCCTTTGGGGGTCAAATGACTCTTTCACAGGGCTCGCCTAAGACCATTGAAAAACACAGATATTTATGTTATGATTCGCAACAGTAACAAAATTACCATTATAAAGTAGCAACAAAAGTAATTTTTATAGTTGGGGGTTACCCAACACAAGGAATTGTGTTAAAGGGTCACAGCATTAGGAATGTTGAGAACCATGCTCTAGATAGTAGACTCTGATCCAGTGATCCTAGCCATACTTTGGAGTGTCAGCATAAACTAAAATGTGTATTTAAAGTATGGTTTAACTGGGCATTACATGGTTTGAGGTTCCCCCAAGCCCTGAAGAGCTTACTGCCAAGGTCAGCATATAATGCAGAATTGACAGGAATGGAATTCGCCATATAAACCCTTTACACCAGACCCAGAAGGCATCACACACCTCAGCCAAGACCCAGCAGAGATAGGTTGGCCTCTGCATTTATTAATTTTATGCTGCTGTAACCAAAATGCCTGACAGAAACAATTGAGGGGGGAAGGTTTGTTTGGCCTGTGGCTTTAGAGAGAGTTCACTTCTTTATGCATGCTAGTAGGAACAGCTAAGTCTGCCATTGCTGGTATTCAAATGATAGTGGATTGTGAAGGAAAGATGACAATCAGGAGTGTCTATAGACGTCAAGGGTTACTCCTACTGATATACTCCTGTCAGAAAGCACCACTCCTAAAAGAATTCATAGCCTTCTAAAATATCACTACCCACTGGGGTATGATTGTTACAAACATGAGCTTATGAGCATCTCATTTCCACATCAGGTCCAACGTCATGGCTGTCTGTTTGCCTGTGACATGCTCTACAGGGACTTATGTCAATGGCATTTTCCAAAGCCAAGGCGTCCAAGAGCTGTATCAAATCAGAGGGTCTTGGTCAAGGTTAGGGAACTCAGTGATTATGGGCTGGGGGATGCCTGGGGACAAAATCATACCGAAACATGTGGGTTCTGAGTCTGTAGAACCTGGCCACATTGTCTTATCATAAGAGACCCAACCATAAGAGACAATCCTATTGTCTCCTTGTTGAGGACTTGAACCCATTGTCTTCTCTGATCCCACTCTCTTGGCTACATCAGAAAAGCAGATCAGTCACATTGGTATAAAATCCAAAATCTGGAACTCCTGGTATGTGGAACACTGGAAGAGAGGGCAGAGAAAAGGCCACCCTTCAGGGCACACCCCTATTCTCTATCCTGATGTAGCACTTAGCCCTTCCACAGGGATAGATTACAGAGTTAGAGGGTGAGAGACCTGAAAGGGTCCCATCCACGGGCATTGTCTTTCCCTCCTGCCATGCTCCCCACATGCCATTTTCTTCCACAGATAGTTTTGGAGAATGGAGACTGTGGCTCTGGGTTACTGGTACTGTCCATCTTTAGGTACCAGCACCATGCTACCACCTTCCCCTCATCTTCCCTGCAATGCAAGGTGATTGTTCTCTGGGGAGTAGGAAAGCCATGAAGCAATTATTGGAAGATGTAGACAGATTTTCCCATTCTTTCCCCTATTCCTGCTGTCCACGTGGGCTGTCCACATCTTCCGTAAGGGAAGCTCTCCCTCACTGGGAAAGAGGTCCTGGAAATGTGGTCCCAGGGTGGAATACAGGGTGGAGGCTCACTCCCTAAAAACACACTGGTTTCTAAGCTTCCACTGTATTTTCTGCATGCACCTGAGCAGAATTTCCTGTGGATTTCAGATCATCCTTTATTTCCAATTACACTCTTGTTCACATTATCGATTTGGAGGATACAAATGTTGAATGACAAGAGAGGCAGAAGAAGGAGGGAGGGGGGAGAAAAATTCCATTTTGCCTGAAGGAGAAGATACTGAAATGCCACCCCGCACAGCATCTCCGAAGCGTTCATCAATGTGGCAGAGGCTGGCTCAATTATCTTTGTGTCAGATGATTATCTGAGAGCTTAATTTAATCTCCATTATCCTCCCCCGTCATATTTCAATTAAATCTGCTATCAGAGTGTTAACACATCTTTGAACCTGCTATTTCTTCAGTTAATTTTCCACTAAGAGGTGCTGGAGAGTAACAGATGTCATAATTATGCAATTATTAAGTGTATCTGACACTCGTTCTCTCAGGATTTTGTGGACGGGGTAGGAGCGTTGGAAAATTAATCTGATGGCAATATGCTTCCGTTGTGATCCGTCACACCACTGCAGGCTGGGGGCTGTCCTCCTGCTGTTCCTGAGGCCGCCGCCAGGAAAGATATAGGGTTAACGGAGTGTGCATCGGGTCCCTTTCACGTTTGTACATCTGGTGATCTGGATGAGTTCATTAGGCCACACAGGCATTCCGAGGTGGTTTTGATTTTCCTAACCTTCTGCAAGTCCTCAGGAAGTACAGTAGACAGATCTCAGTGCCGTGGGAAGTGGAGATGGTGATGTGACAGAGAAGTTAGCCTCGACTTCCCAACCGTATGCTTTGGCTGGGAGTTGGCTACGAGCTGGGCCCTTGGTTGTGTCACATCTTCTCTCTGCACGTTGGATACACAATGAATGAGCACATGGATCTGTAAACCTCTGCAGCTTCTAAGCACTCCATGGAAATCCTTACAAGCGATCTATCTTCTCTGTCTTGCACATGCATGATAGATAGATAGATAGATAGATAGATAGATAGATAGATAGTAGATAGATAGATAGACGATAGATAGATAGATAGATGATAGATAGATAGATAGATAGATAGATAGATAGATAGATAGATGATAGATAGATAGATAGATAGATAGATAGATAGATAGATGATAGAAAAGTTTAATCTTAAATATCAAAGGCTCTTATGGAGCCACCCCATGGCACATTCATTCCCTCTGTCCTTGCTTTCTGGCATCCCTGATATGAGCACCTGTGCTCTATGACATTACCATGTGATTCCATGATGATGAGCTCAACGGACTAACCACCCATGGACCCAGACTTCAGAATGGTAAGCCAGCACAAATCTCCTCCTTGAATTTGGCTTTAGGGTGGCATTTCTGTTACAGCAAAACAAATTCAGTTGCACAAGTATTCTTTCTCGATCCTCCTCCTCATTCTCCTTCCTTCTTCCCCTCCCTTTCTCTGCCATACACTCTTGTAGCTGTTTACATTTTCAAAACTGTTCAGTTTGAGTTCTCTGAAATACATAGCCATTAAGACCCAATGGTCAAATCACGATTCTGACATTTGTTAATTAGTAACCTCAGGTAGGTCGCCTACCCCCTCTTATCCTTCATTTCTTTTCCAATAGTATAGTGATGATATCATAAGACTAGTCTCAAAAGATTGATAAGATTAAATAAAATATTATATTTGCAACTGGCTATTTGTGTACTTGCTTCATTTATAGGAAAGGTGTGAGAAAATATATAGGAAGTTGAAGTTAGGAATAGATGTGTAGACTGGACATGACTCAGTATCTTTGAGAACTTCTCTCTCGTCTGATATAGTGTTTTGAAAATTCCCTAAAACTCTATTGTGTCCATGAAGACTATCAATTCCTGGCGTAAGATCAAGGACAAAGCTCAGAAGAGACTTGACAAAGCCCAATTCCCGTTAGTGACATGATGTAGTCCAAATCAACACTTCTTCTTTCCAGTCCAGAGCCACCAGGTCTCCTCAGCCCTGTGGTTCAGTCACAAGGCTGCCAAACCATTCTCAGGTTGCTGGGTCCTCATCAAACCCTTCTCCTTCCACAGCACTGCCCACCTGGATCAAAGGTAAACAACTCTTGCCTGCAGCCCAGGCAACATCCTTGCAGGTGGGGCCTAGAGCTCTTCATTCAATTACAATCTTAAATTAAAAATCACCCCCTTGCTCCAGTACAAGGTTCTAGTTTATCCTGATACTACGAGAAGAGAAATCATTGTGTTTATGGCCCTCTGTCCCCAAGGACTTCCAAGATGGCTCTGGGCTCCCATAGAATACCTGTAGAAAGGATCATTACAGAGACCATAGGTTTGCCTCTCCAGGCTTGCCTGAATTGCCTCTTTTAAAACTCTGTCCTGAGAAAGAATATGATCATTGCTATTTATCCCAACTGTCACTGCAGATCCTTAGCGACTGTTCTCGGAAAGACCAATTCAGTTGCATCTCCTCTTTGTGCATCCAGAACCCAGGGGCCTGACCTTCTCAATGTTTGTAGTTCCTAGTCTGTAGTATGAGAAGCCTAAAAAATTTGAACGGCATCTACTGGGTGCTTTCCCAGCAATCCAACCCTTGTGCAAGATGCTAGTGTTGAGACATAGAATCATTACTCCGCAGTAGTCAGGAAAGATAATTCTTCACAGAGCATTCAAGAAGCCACTGTCAACAGGTTTTGGCCCAAGAAGTAAGTCCCAGAAGTTCCTAAGCCAAGAATTTGTAACTGACTAGGGCCTCTGAAGTTGGATGGTCACTCTGGCTTTCCTATGTCAACAGGCTGAGTCAGGGAGACGGGGACTATGTCTGCATCTTCCACATTTAAGTGAGTTTTAGAGCAATTTACAAGGGTATATGGATTTAGAGACAGCAAATGCAAGGGAAGCATAACCTTTCTTTTTTCTAGAGGGTTTCCATGCCCGGCTTGCTTCTGTCAGGCACACGAGCCCAAGTGTCCTCTCCAACGCTGCCTTACAAGTCTCTTCTTTTCTCAGTGGCCTCCGTCTTCTGCTGCCTTTTCTTTTTTCTCATTTTACTTTAGCTTCTTGTATTCTGCAAAGCAATCGAGCAAAAGACTGCTCTGTGGAAGGTTTCATATACAAGAAATTACTATTTTTATGTTCCCTCCCTTAGGGTATGTTCAAACACGATCCATACTTTTGTGGGGATTTTTTTTCCCTATAATATTTGTAGCCAGAATGTGGAACCAGCTTCAAGAAAATTAAACAGAGCAAGGGAAGCCATGTGCCCCACAATTAAAGGAAACACTCCGAGTGGCAGTAGGCGCCCAACAGGACAGCAGGCTTTGCCAAGCAGCCAGTGCGCAGCCAGAAAACATGCCAAGCCTCCCTGATTTGCAAAGGGATTTTTTTCCATATTTAGGTAAATTAATGTAATTATTTAATGCCTCCTGCAATGGTAATAGGATTGTGCTTGGGCCCTTTCGACATATGGTGCTGGCAATAGAATCCTCTTTGAGGGAGGGAGAATGAAAGGCCAGATCACAGTTGCTGGTTTTGATGTTGGAGGCCTGCTTGGCCCTTGGCCGGCTTGGGGTGTGAAAGAACTGGGCCAATGGATTATGGTCCCTTTCACAAGCCAGTGGGCACAGCAGGCACATATGCCACCCACTGCCGTGATCCATGCTTGGTCCACAGCAGTCCTGCAGGCTCATTAGGGACGTCTGGCTTTTGCATTTGGGACCTACCCATGTGCAATCTCTTCCCTAGGACTCCATGGAAAGGAGGTAGCTGAGGTCTTTTTTTTTCTTACTCTCCCTCATTTTCAAGGCTATCAACCATTTCAGTCTGTTTCCTATTGCTGCAACAGACTACTTGAGACTAGGTAATTAGTAAAGAACAAAGGGTTTTTAACTCGTGGTTCTGGTCTAGGATCTTGTACACCATTTGCAACATCTGTTCATCTGCTGGTGAGTGCCTGGTCGTGTTTCAGCTCAAGCGGAAACATGAGGCCAAGCAGGCGCATGCTGAAGGGAGAACACCAAAGGGGCCTTGCTTAATCCACTCTTGAGATAACTCAATCCTGAAAGAACAGAAACTTGCTGAAAGGACCTTCGTCTGTACATCAGAGATCTGCTTTCAGGACCCAAACCATACTAGGCCTCACATCCCACCATGACTTCATTGAGGAGTTAAGGTCCCAGAACACAAACTTTTGAGGAATGGTCCCTGACTCGACAGTACCATTTCTCCATCTGACTCAGAAACACTGCCTCAAGGACCGTATGCATCACCCAGGTCTCTAGTCCTTCTTTTACGGACATCTTTTCCATTCCAACGCATATATAGCATATGGCCTACCCACCTAGACCTGAAATTTGATTATTTTCCCCTTAGGACAGAGTACCTGGTATATGTACCTAAAGCCTTCTCCATTACCTGAACACAGAGGCCCTCCATTGAAAAAAGATAGTCCAGTAGGTTATATTGTCCATTTTGAACCAGGCTCTTGATCACAGAAAGAAGATGACACAAACACAGGAAATAAAGAGGTGCAAAGGCAGGCATGTGCAGTGGTGAGTGACTTCTCTCAAGGCCATCTTAAGTTTGAGGGACAGAAGTCTTTCCATGCCAAAGTTGAACTGACTACAATAGTGAGGAAGACTTGTTCAAACTTGCCTCTCACTTGACATCTCTTCAGCCTTACTCTCCAGAGATGGAAATCAAAGGACTGCATTATCAAACATGGAGGAGGAGGCACACACATGAGGCCATGGTGGGAACGATGAGTTGAGTGAGAGCTGGGAAAAAGAGGTGACTAGTGGTTGCCTGCTGCATGAGTGAGTGAGCAAATGAATGAATGAATGAATGAATGAATGAATGAATGAAAGAACTAATAACAGCCTTGGGTTCAGTCCAGGGTCTGAGCTTGTCCACCATATTCTGGACTTCATACATTTGTCAGGTCACAGACCCATTAAGACCCTCTTCATCTGTTAAAGGCTATTTTCTCTTTCCTTGTCCTTAGATACAATAACCACATGAGATTACGGGCACAGGGATCCAGCTGCTGGAGTGGTCTAGAAAGGAAGGAGAGTCATCAGTATGGTTGCTTACATACATGCTTGTAGGATGCCAGTTACATCGTCCATGGGGCTACTGTACCCGGCCTGCTTTGTCTTGCAGGCAGTGTAGGAAGCGAGGAGAGGTTGTCAGCAAGTGCTGAGCTTCTGGGACTGCTTCCAGAAGCATCTTAGGAACCTTACTTGCTGGCTATGTTGCGAATTACTGTGAATTTTTTCTTCATCTCTCCTTTTCTATCAGTAACTCTCTGGCTTACCGAAAGCTACATTATATTAAAAGTAGGAATTTTGTAGCACATTTATTTTCCATCCATCCATCCATCCATCCATCCATCCATCCATCCATCCATCCATCTGTCTGCCTGTCCATCAGTCTGTCCATCCGTCTGTCCATCCATCCATCCATCCATCCATCCAAGTAACCAGCCAACCAGCCAGCCTGTCATCCGCATGTTAACTATGGTAATGTGCTAAGTGATAGCTATTTAAGTCCTGTCTCAAGAACTTAGATCCATGCTGGGGTAGCAGACATGTTATTCTGAGAGATACTTATAGATATTGGTAATGGTCAGCATGTTAAACATTCTGTGCCTATAGTTCTAGTGAACTTACTGGAGGAGTACAATATTGTTCTGATTGCAGATTAACGAAGGGAAAAATACATTATTTCCCAATCCTATGGACTATGTCACATGTTCCTATAATAACGGATGCTCTAGATATAACACCAAATATAATGACTGAAGCATAATAGAAGCTTTGTTTGCACTCAAAGCCTTCCTAACTGTCAGTCAGCTCACCTCCATGTGGTCACTCAAGGATTTGGTCTCTTTCCATCTGAGGACTTGGGTGATTTCTGGTCACTACACTTTCTATAGGAAACCAGCAGAGGGGAACTGTGGATGGTGCACACACCTAATTCTCAGCATCCTTGATCAGAAAAAGCCATTCATAACTGTCCCTTTCCCCTTGGTGACAGTTCATGGCTTCCCTAGCTGCAGGGTACACAGAAAAATGTCAGTCCGAGCTACAGCATGGCTCCTTCTAAGTCACTTCAGATCACTTTCAGAAGTCAGGCAGTCTGTTCTACAAGTAGCAGATTTCTTCTAGTCCAGCCTGCTTGAGTGCCAAGGGCCAGCTTTCCCCTCGTCCCACCCCGTGTCTCTACACAGTTGTCCTCCAGTGTCTTTGGTTTTTAAAAATGCTTCCTGCTACCAGTCTTGCACTGTACTTAAGTATTTGTAGATTTCTTAGAACACTTGACACAAGGCAGTGAGTGCTATGAGCCATTTTTACTCTCCATTTACCAGGGTGGAGATCTGTCCATATTGAGTCAGAGGAATCTGTTACAGGCCTCCCTCCAGAGAGTCAGAGAGTTCTGGATGAGACAGGCAAAAGAAGCTCACATGAGCTGTGCTGGAAGGGCCTTATAGAATTGTGGTAAGTCTGTGGTGACCCCAGCCAATCCCCTGACTTCTGAGTTGACTTATGCTTTTTGAAACCTTTCAAACACACACACACACACACACACACACACACACACACACACACACACAGGGAGAGAGAGAGACAGAGAGAGAGAGACAGAGAGAGAGAGAGAGAGAAGAGAAGAGAGAATGAGAGAAAGAAGGAGGAAGGGGAGGGGAGGGGAAGGGAGGAGAGGGGAGGGGAGGAGAAGGGAGGAGAGGGGAGGGGAGGAGAAGGGAGGAGAGGGGGAAGGGAGGAGAGAGGAGGAGAGGGGAAAGGGAGAAGGGAGGCGAGGCAAGGAACGGAGAGGAGAGGAGAGGAGAGGGAAGGGGAGGAGAGGAGAGGAGAGGGGAGTAAGGGGAGGGGAGGGAAAAGGAGGGGAAGGGATGAGAGGGGAGAGGAGGGGAGGAGAGGGGAAGGGGGAAGTGGGAGGGGAGGGGAGGAAAGGAGAGGGGAGGAGAGGGGAGGGGAGGAGGAAGGGGTAAGGGGAGGGGGAGGGGAGGAGAGGAGAAGAGAGGGAAAGGGGAGGGGAGGAAAAGAGATGAGAGGGGAGGGGAAAGGGGGAGGGGGAGGGGAGGGGATGAGTAGAGAGGGGAGGGGGGAAGGGGGATGGGGAGGGGAGGGGAGGAGAGGAGAGGGGAGGGGGAGGGCAGTTGGCTAGAGCCTGGGTTAAAGAGGCTCAGTGGTACAGTCGAATGACCTTTGCCTAGTTTTCAGATCACACCAATCATTCACCCCTCTTGCCACAGAGTAGTTCTGGAGATTCACCACAGCATTCGTGCTCTGGACTCTGCCTGGTGCTGTCAGGAGTGGCTGTTGAGGGAGCAGGAGCATACAGCCATAAAGCTCATTGGACCCTACCCTGGGGCTAAGCAGGGACCAGGGCTTTGTCTCCACACCTCTCACCGAGACATGGTCTTTACAGCTTCATGCTTGAAGCTCTGGGCTGCTTCCATAAACACACTATTTGAACAGCACCTGGCAGCACAATATAAAATTAACTTTACTGTATCTTGTAAGCCATATAGAGCCTTTATTGTACAGGGCCACATCAGATCTCTTCATAAATGCCAGCAGATAATTTTTATCTAATTTCATTAGCTGTGGTTAAACTTTTTTCCCCCTCATTTTTAAAATTTAACTCCTTTAGTTGCTAATTACCAGGCCTCTCGGCACCTCCATCACTCTGCCACAGAGGCTTCCAGGACGCTGCTCTGGGGCCAACTCCCTCTGGTCTCTACAGTCTGTTTCTTAGCCCGTAATCACTAGCATTCCCATGTCCCGTCTCCTTGTGGATTCATGGTTCAATTGGAAGTGGGCAACTTTGTCCATGCTCACATGCTACAGTCGTCTTGACAGCAGGGGAAACAGAGCGAGGAACTGGGGAGAGGGAGGCAGTGCTAGGTTTAGACCCAAGCTCACCTTTCTCTTTCTGTGACCATGGTCATTTGACAAACTCTCTGTGCTAACCCTTCATTGTGGTGGAGTTAAAAGAATAATTTATGGTAATTTATAATAATTTATAAGATAATTTATCAATGTGACACCAGGGATCCAGGAACCTGTTAGGATACAGTGTCTGGTCCAGTCTCAAAGTCTACAGACAGCCCAGGTTTATTTGTCACTCAGAGTCCAAGATGGTGGTCCTCCCAGAAAGGATGTGAGGAATCAGGTTTCCATAGTTTTGAGGACTCAGCTTCTATCCTTGTGGGAGAGGAAATGGCAGAAGGGACTTCAGAAGGCTGTCTAGCCTGGCTTGGGCATGGTTAGCTATGGTCTCTCTCTTATTCTTACCTGTGCATACGCTAGGTGGAGGTGGGTCCACATGGGGAGCTCAGGGCAGCTGTTGGAGAGAAGAGACTCAGACAAATGGCAACACCAGAAGCTTCTGCTGAGGCAGTCAGCAGGAAGTGAGAAGTGAGAACTCAGCTCCTCCCATCTCTGGAGCCCATTCTCCCTGTGAGTCAGGGCTCCTGCTCTAGCTGGCTTCCCCAGTGTCCTGTCCTTCACTGCTGGCTCTTTTGGTTTGTGCCCCAGTGCTGCTCCTGGGCCTCCTTCCTCTAGGACACACTGTTGCATCTTGGGGAGGAGGAGGAGACTCTGAGTAGCTACCACTAGCAGGAAATGGAATAGCGTGGGGGAAGATCTCCCTCTCTCTTTTCTCTTTCCCAGTCCCCAGCATGCAGACCTTTCTTGCGGCCTGGGGCAGGCTACTCTAACGTCCTGTAGTGTACTATTCAGAACCACAGTGCCCGAAGCACTGCACTGCATGGCTTGGCCCCTTGAAGCATCACACCCTCATTGGTCTGGGCTTGTGCTTCCCAATATCACTTGCCCCCCATATTCATTCTCATTCCCCCCCACCTCTCTCTCTTCTCCCATCTGCTCTCTCAGATCAACTGTACCCAGGATCTTGTACATATTAAGGTACCAAGTAGGTACTATATCACTGAGCTACAAGCTCGCCAAAGTGTTCCATCTTAATTCCAGCCATTATGCTTTTGTTGTTGTTGTTTTTGTTGTTGTTGTTGTGTTTGATGGGTGACTAGGGCTGAAGGTGATATTCTAGTTTGGTTTGTCACACTCTCAAGTTTCTTTTACTCCTTTCATTTTGGCAGTGTTGGGGATCGAACCCATGATACCGTAAGTGTTAGACAAGCCCTCTATGAACTGCGGTACCTACCCAGACTCCAAGTTTCTGAATATTTTTTGATTCTAGCAAAATTCCTGGACCTGAGCTCTTGTAAAGAAAAGAGGTATGTAAAACTAAAGGGTATGCTATTGGACACTTAGGAACATGCTGCCTAGTATGTGCTCAACTCTGTAAGGGACCCCCTCACTGGGACACAAAATGAAAAGGACTGCATGCAGGACACACCAAGCACACAGAGGGAATTTGTTTTATAATCCATTGTCCAGGACAACATTAATCCTTCGTGAAGATGGCACTCCGGCTAACTGAAATCATCCTCCGAGGTCCCAATTTGTAAGCTTTCACCACTTGTCAACAGCGCTACACTGGAACTGTGTTTGGAGCATGTTAACTCTTGGGGGACACTTCATGCCATTACAGACCACAGTGCTGCTATGCCTTGGGGTTCCTGAATGAAACATGTCTCCATCTCTGCCATCTAAAGACTTTCTCTGGGCCCTTCTGCTCAGAACCATCTTTTCTCTAGAACTGAGTCTCGGTTCTACATTCTCCTATTTCAAACCTCTCCCCAGTGCCTCTTCCTCAAGCAAACCTGAACCAGTTCATGCCAGCTTCCAACAGAGCCCTGATCCTGCTTCTCCAAAGTCCTGACATCATTCGGCAGCATTATGTTGTCTAGAATTATCTGTGTGACTCTGCAAATCACACCTGTTTTCCTCGTCTGACTCTAAGCTCGACGGTGCATAAAATAACATTATTCCGTTTTGTTTCCACACAGTTGCCAGCACCTGATGCATTTGACAACAAGAACCTCAAGAAAAGGTTTGCCGAGTTTTCTAGTACCTGCCCCACAGGCCTCATTTGCCCTTTGACCTGGCATGAGATGACACGCACACTAACTACAAGGGCCTCCCCAAACAGCTTGAAAATTCCTGTTCCCTGGGCTCAAAACACTCCTGTTTTGGAAGCATTTGCCCTTTAAACTTGTTAGTGGGATATTCTGGGGCTGACAGGAAAGGCTCCCATAGTACCCACGAGCATGTGTCTTTTTCTGTCTTAGATGAAATGGCTGGTGAGTGCACCTAACAAGGACATCGAATGCTGTTTAGACCTCCCCCTCCCCCTCTCCCTCTTCCCACCCTTTCCTGTCCATGTGTGCATACATGCGTGTGCATGTATATGTTGGGAAATGATGGATGATGTTGTCCAGTTTGGACTCCAAAACCACTCCCAGATCTCTGCTCAACCCATCCCTTTGGCTCCCTAGTGCTGTGACACCCTGTACATCAAAGAGGACAATAAGAGAGAGGGGAACTTTGCATCTAAGACTTCTCCTCAGACATGTGCCCCAGACATTGTGTGCTCCTTGTGGCGGAGGAGACCTGGGGTGTGCAAAACTCTGTTCCATCCCCTTACATTTTGCCAGAATTCCCAGCTGCATCTTACAACAGTGGCTACCTCCCCAGTCTGAGAGGGCACCCATCTTGTAGAATTTCCTTGTAGGACCAGGCATCATATTGGCAGCTGGATGTTCAACAGCCAGCCCAGTGCCCAGGGCACAGTTGGTAGCAAAATCTTTTTTGAGTATATGTGATTCCTGTCCCTTATTCTCCTCTGAGTCTTCTTGTGCAGAATTTCTGTTATGTGGGCTGTCCCCACGGCTGTGGTTCAATACGATCTGATAAGATGGTGTGAACACTATTGAAAAAAATTTACTTTGGCAACTGGGCACCTGTGAATGCAGGACCTTCTGCTAGGTGTTTTATCATTCGATATGGCCCTCTCTATCCTCTCAGTTGCCCTGTGTGATGGGTGTGTGAGATCAAAGCTAATGAATGCCCAAAGCTGGATTTGAACTTCCCCTTGTCTCCAACTGCCAAGCCCATTCTACTACTGCTCCCTCTAAAATGCTCCCAGGATCTGAGCTCCCGAGTGCCAATGGCATGCCACACAGTGGTACCCAATCCTCTCAACAAGCTGTTGCCAGCGTGTCTGGGATTTAGCGGGTGGTGACCAGCCAAGGGATGGACTAACTTTCCTTTGCTGTGTGGATCAGGATGCAAGATAGACTTCTCTCCCCACCCCCAAGCTTACCCATCCTCCTGGGGCCATTCAGCTGACAGCTGTGGAGAGGACAGCATGCTGAAAAGGGCTCCATAATTTCCCTCTGGCAAGAGACCGAGGTCCAACTTTGGAGAGGACAATTAGTGTTCTCTCAGCTGGAACAATGGGGGGAGCAACAGATGCTTCTTGTCCCAGGGACTCTGGGAGCCACAGCCTCCTGCTAATGGGATGCTTTCTTCTTCCCAGCTCAGGAAACCTGGCAGCTAAGCCAGGGTTGAGGGGGGGGGGTGGGCTGGCTGCAGGCTGGTAGCAGTGTCTCTGTCAGAGTAAGCCTGAGGACAGAAACCCCTCAGAGCAGCCACCATCCTGCTCAGATGGTGGCCCCAACCACACCAATTTCCTCTTAGGTAAGTATGTGGCCAGAATCACTCTTCTATGCACTAGGGTTTGGACACTTTCAGAATGTGTTGCCAAATAAGTACAAGCCAGACATCCAGGGTCAGTCGATGTGAGCTTGAATCCCAGCATTGCCTTTGGCTAAGAGTTGTCCTTGGAAAAATCCTTAACAATTACTAATCCTCAATTTTTTTCCATTTCTAAAACAAGAAAGATAATAGTCTATACGTGGCAAATTTGTGGGGAGAGAAGAAATCAACTAAAGTATGGGAAAATGGGACTTTACAGTGGATGTGAAAAGTGGCTCTAGAGAGTGCTATATATGCGAGACTACTGTGGGGCTCAGGATGTAGCCCATGGTAGCACATGGCCCTAGGTCTGAATGTCAGCAAGGTGCGCATGTGGGGAAGATGGGGGAGAGGGAGGAAGGGAGAAAGAGGAAGGGAAGGGGACTGCACTGTGTCAAGGTGGTCCTAATGATCTTGGAGAAGTTTGAAGGGAGGGAGCCTCTAAGAAATCGCCCAGGTCAGTTACACTTTGCTGCTACCTGGGACATTTCAGGGAATAAGACAAGCATCTTGGGTACATTTATTAGAAGAATTGTGAGAACTTTTTCAAGAACAAAATCAGCTGCTAATAGGTTAATCAGGCATGTATAGCCAATGAGTGACTCCTAGTGTGTCAATTTTTTTTTTTTTTTTTTTTTTGGTCCAGGCTATCTGACATCTTTAAAGACTTGGAATGGGCTTCATTTGCCTATCTTACTATGAAGACTTTGGAATTATAAAATGAGCCCTGGATGCTTGACAATGCTTCTCTGTGATATTCTCACTGTTTTTTTATAATGGAAATAAATGTCTTAAAAAAAGCCGTCTCTGTATCAACTGTCATCTACTGCCAATAGAAAGTTCTCTGACCAAGGTTGAGAGCAACAATAACCTATGGCCTTAAGGATAAGAATTTCAAAGGTAACTGAATTCTCATGGATCTTGTTGTATCAAATTATTTAAAATTCTGGCTGGGAGTTTCTATGCCCCCCCCTTAAACCAATTAGTTCCAGAATGAAAGATACACTCACAGCCTTTATCTTTACAATAAGCCTTAATCAGCACAATAGCTGGGCAGCTGCCTCCCCTCCATGCTGTTAGAATCTATTCTCCTATTGATAACCCCGAGTTATTACTTATTGTTTACTGTGATCCATCTGGGCTGCTCTTAGCTCCAGTTGGGTGCCTTCAGGGCCACACTCTCTGGACCCTTTAACTCATGGTACCTTCTCCTTCTTCATTTCCTGCATATTCCTCTCTTCTTTCTCTGAACCCAAGCCCGAGAAACCTAAACCCCACCTATGTCTCTTCTGCTCACCTATTGGCTGTCAGGATCTTTATTTACCACTCAGAAATAACTTGGGGACAGGCCTCTCAGTGTCTTATGTGCAGGTTCTCTCATCTCTGGGACAGCCAGTTTTGAGGCCCCCCCAAATTTGCATTGGAATACAAGCAGCATTAGGCCAAGCCCACTACAGATTACTAGGTCAGTTCATCAATATGGAAGTAGTAGATTCTCCCCTAGGATCTGTGACACTCCAACTATAGGTTCTTGGCCAGGTGTATGGTGCTACACATGAGTTCTCTCCTCTTGAGCAGGCTTTACATCCAACCAGATAACCATTGAATTGTCAAATTGTGGAGTGCTTCTTCTGAAATGGGGAGTCTATATTGTACGTCTGTCCCCAAGGTTTGGGGAGCATTGTGGAAGAGGGCACAAGAAAGTTGTAATGGTTAGAGGACCAAGAGGACTGTCATAAAAGACTGTTTTCTGAATGTGACAGGGGTATTGTACCCATGTCACGACAGCTGTGGTTGCCTACAGAAGAACTGTGAAAGACCATGCCAGTGCTCCCAAGATCCTACTTTTACTTGAAGAGCCCCAGGAACGCAAGCGCTGCTGGGGAGGAGTAAGTTTCTTTCAGGGATACAGTCACTGGTAGGTTGTCTATGAACCAATCAATGGTCAGCCCTACACCCATGTTTCTATGACCACATCAGGCTATATGTAACAAGAGAAAGAAGGAGGGGAGGAGCAAGAGGAGCCATGAAGTTGCGATGGGGAGGGAGAGATTACCAAGGAAGATAGTGACAGGGTATATAACCAAAGTGCATTGGACTTGGGTATGAAATTCTCAAGACATAAAAATAATAGTTGTGCATAAGTGTTTGGTTTTTTTAATACCAAATTTTAATGTTTAGATTCTATGCATTTCTGTTACTATTCTTATTTGTGGAAGTAAACACTAACCATCTGGATCTATAATATAGTAGTTAAATTCTACAACACACCACACACACGCACACACACACACACACACACACACACACACACAGGTAGTTTGAGGATCACTTGACCATAATCTCAGTTGAAGGGTGCTGGAATTTACTTTTTATTTGTGGCATTGGAAATCAAACATAGGGCACCATACATGCTAGGTAAATACACAACCAATGTACTGTGACCTCAGGCCTCCTCCCTTATGTACTTTATACTGTAGAGTCCATGAACTCTAAATCGAACCTGAGTACTACTGATTCCCTCTTCCTTTAATTCTGAAACAGTGATTGCAGGTTAAAAAAGAAAGAAAAAATGTTTGTCCTGGACTCGTTGGTCCAGAACTGATACCAGGTTCAAGACCCTTACTTACTTCTCTGTGTGCCCCACCTAGAGTCAGCATGGCTGCTGCTGCTGACCTCTGTGCTGAAGGGTCACAGCAGCATCCTTTCTACATTCACTAAATAGTCACCTAATCTAGCTTGGTGGTACTCAGTTAACTCTTAGAGATTCTGTCTGTCTTGTGGTTCCATGGCAACATTTTGGTCCATAAGGGAGAAAAGGGCTCCAGGTATCAGTTTATGACACCCTTGCATTCCATGTCCCTTAGACCCGCTGTCTCCTGGTTTCAGAGCCCCTTTAGCCCTCTGAAGAGGCTTGTTCATTGAATAGCAATGGGTCTTCCTCCTGCTCCCTTTTCTCCATCCCTCCTCTCGTCCTCCCTCTCTTGTCCTTTACCTTTCTTCCCCTCTCCTTTCTTCATCCCTCCCTTACTCTCTCCCCCTCCCTTCCTTTCTCTTCTCTTCCTTCCTTCCTTCCTTCCTTCCTTCCCAAGTAACATTTGAGTATATACACACATACATATGTATGTATGTATATATACATATATGTGTATGTATATATATATATATATATCATAAAAATGCAATCTGAAACAAAATGATGAAAAAATAATGGGAAACATCACAGTACCTGGTTTTAAATTATACAACAGAGTCATAGTAACAAAACAAGCATGGCATCAATACAAGAGAGCGAGACAGATACATAAACCAATGGAACAACACAGAGAATGGAGAAATAACTCCACACATCCTGAACATCTGATTCTTAACAAAGATGCCAAAAACACTTATTGGAGAAATGACAATCTTATCAACAAATGGTGCTGGGAAAACTGAATTTCTTACATAAAAGGAAAAGGGTCACTACACAAAGGTCAATGCAAACTGGATCAAAGACCTCCATGTAAGATTTGATACTTTAAAATACCAGCAAGTGGAAGGCAGTAATGAACAGGACACTAATAATCCAGGAAGCATCAGTAAGAATTAAGCAATGGGATTACATCAAATTAAAAAAGAATCATTAATACTTATGAGACAGCTTACAGAATGAAAGGAAATCTTTGCCAGTTATTACTCAGTAGCAGATTAATATCCAGATTATACAAAGTACTCAAAAAGAATTAAAGACCAAAAAGAACAAACAATCCAGTTACTGAAGGGGCAAATGAACAGAATGGATAGTTCTCAAAAGAAATACAAATGTCTAGCAAGAACATGAAAAAATAGTCCTAATCTGCTCTGGATTGAATGTGACCCTTCCACCCAGGCTCGGGTTTCTGAACACTTAGTTCCCATCTGATGGAGCTGTTTTGGGAAGGTTGTACAAGCTGTAAGAGGTAGAGGAGGAAGTGGGTCTCTGGGGGGCAGGTCTTAAGGTTTGTAGCCTGGTTTGACACTGGTAAAATGCGATACATGTTCATGGGCTGGTGCTGTGTCTCCCTCTACCCTGCTTTTCCAATTGTGATGGGGGGTCTCCTCCAACCAAAATAAACCTATTCTTCTGCATTGCTTCTTGTCAGGTATTTGGTCACAACAGAAAGAAAAGGAACTATTATACACATTCTTAGCCCTAAAGGACATACTAATGAAATTCCACTGAGATTCCATTTCAGTTACAATGGATAACACATTGAAAGAGAAGGGGAGCGAGAGGGTGAGGGAGGAGAGAGAGAAAGAGAGGGAGAGGGAGAGGGTGAAGGAGACTTGGCCATAGAGTTAAATAATTTACATGAAACTAGGTATTATCATTGTGTTAAATAAGTAAGCCAGACTCATGTAGACAAACGTCATGCCTTCTCTCATACACAGAACCTAGAAACATAGTGGTGAAAGAGGAGTGTTCAAGGGAAGAGCCCTGGGGCATAATTAAGGAGATGGATGGGATCAGAGTACACTCGATGCATATATGAAGATGTCATAATGAAACCCATTATGTTTTACAACTACCAGACGCTAGTTTTAAGAAGCTAGCAAATAGCATGAATGTATCTCAAATGATTAAGATGGTCAAACCTGCCTCAGCTGAGTGGAGTTTGCTTTTCAAGTGTCCTAATACTGGGACATTATCTTCAAAGCAGTTCACTTGCCCTTTTGAGGCACAGAACGGGCCTTACAGAACAGTTGACACCTGCTCCATTCAATAATGGCCAGCTTTGTATGCTGCAACTCCCTGGGTCTCAAGGCCTTCCGGCTCAAAGGATCACTCCAGGGCAGGTTTTCTGACCAAGTTTCTCACTTTCATTCCTAGATAGCCTTTCAAGCAAGGTCAAGGGGCCAGTTGGGAAGGTGTGCTATTTCTCCTACAACTACCTCCTACGAGTCTACGAGGTAGACTGTTTAGAGACACTGGCACCAAACTCTGCTTCCTGTAAGTTAGGGGACATGTGAACAGCTCCTTGTGACCTCTCCAGCAGATGCCACCTTGTGGTCACCGTGACATGTCACCTGGGCTTGTCTGAACCACCTGGTGGAGATAAGCTGCTCTTAATCTTCACATAATGTGAGGATCTAGGGACAAAGGTGAAGAGTGGACATGACATCGGGTCTCTCTTCAAGGGCTCCTATTCCAATGAAGTAAGATGGAGGAAGAGGAAGCAGGAATGGTCACTTTTACCTATCAGCTTGGCTAGGCTATGGGACCCAGAAATCCAAGCAAACCCTGAGCTAGCTGTTGCTGAGAAGGCTTTAGCACAACTGAACTCACTCGTCTGTATGAAATGAGATTATTCTGGTCAATTTCGAGAATGGATGGTCTATCTACTTAGTCAAAGGACCTAATTAACAAAGATAAGGTGCCTCGGATAGTAATCTCTGTTAGACTGAGTGCCAGCTCCTGCTTAGCTTTCCAGATTTCAAACCCACCCTCCAAGTTTGGACTTACCAACCCTGCCAAGACATATGCTAGTTCTTTGGAGTTGACACACATACTCTTGAACGCGAATGCATGTGTGTGTGTGTGTGGTGTGTATGTGCACACGCGCATACACACACACACACACACACACACACACACACGGGAATTTATATGCATATGCACACATACATATATAAATAATAGTGTCATGTATTTATATGAAGAATCTAGATAAATCTTCATAAAAGTATAATACTTGTTACTTACTTTTTTCTCTGTATAAGCTAAGTAGCAACAATAGCAACAACAACATAGGCTTTTGTGCCTGCTTTTTTATATATACATATTAAGAATTGAATTCCTGGAATATAGAGCAAAAGCAAGCCTAGTCTTAATTTTAAGAGATATGCTGAACTTAATCAGCTATTGACATAATTCCAGTGATTGACACATCTGCCAGTTAGCTCCTTAAAGAATCATTTTCCTTGCATCTTGACCTTTGTGAGGTTTCACACTCCGGTTCCTTATTTGACTTCCATCAGGCAGTTTCTGGTCTTAGCATCTGTATTGATGGCGCTGAAAGTACATGTTGGATTTGTTGAACAAACAAAGGTGATTGATTGGAGAAGAAGCTGGGAGCTTGATATCTAGTCCTCACAATCTCTAGAGCCTCATACCTGCTTCTTGATGTAGTGAGATCACTTCGAATCAAGTAGCTGCTAGCTGGATGTGGAAAGGGTCTCTGTCACATAGCTATAGAGAGCCAGAGAATGATCTACATTATATCTATTTATCCATCTATCCGTCCTCTTCTCTGCTTTCAGATACATTCTTGTAATATACTACAGGCTGGTCCAACTCACAATATCCTCTTGCCTTACTCTCCTGAGTTCAGGAATGACAAGTGTGTCTCACCACATAGGACTTCAAACTATTTGATTTAAAAATCTCTTATTATACCATCTCTATAGTATCAAGAAGACATCTATCCTTTGAGTAGCTATCAACATGTTGATTCTTTTTTATCTTCTTCTAGCCTATAAGATGCTAACAGTTTTTTAAAATGCAAAAGCCAATCAGATGAAGTTGCAAACGACAAATTGGCCTTGTAGATGTCAATTTTCATAACCAACTGATGACCCAGCTCTTCAGGTAGACATTGGGCTGCCTTTCCAGTTTAAGCTTTGCGGACATCACTGATGATCCAGCTCCACAAGCAGGCGCACCAAAGAACTGCTCCACGAGACTCTTAGGTCTGACTTCTGGTGTGCATTTTCCTGTTAACTTTTAGCATATGTAGCCTGCAAGGCATGTTTCACACAAATCTCCAGCACTCGGAGGAACCAATGATCAGTCACAGAAATGTGTAAAGATTTGAGAACACGCACAATTTTCACCTTATATGTTGTCAGTGGGTGACTGTTCTAAAGATTCTTTTCTCGCCCCTTGGCTGCAAAGTATAACCTTCAGTGTGGCAGCACTCTGACACGGTTACACATTTAATGAACACATCACCTAAAGGAATTTCTTCAAATTTGATAACTGCTTTCCTGGTATTCGAAGTCATGCTATAACCAGAGCTTTGGAACTAATTTCTGTACTTTAACTACAGAGAAAATATTCCAAAGTCCTCTCTACTTTGGTTCAACTGCTATGTAACCATCCGTGTTGGTAAGAGTATCCCAGATCAAATACCAATAAATAAATAAATAAAAGGTAATCCAAATAATTCTTGTCTTACCTCTGACACCATTTTGCAATCTTTTTTCTCTAGAAAAAAAAATTTATCTTGATAAAAAGACATGAAACTGTCTTTTTATGAAGACAGTGACAGTTTATCCTGATATATATTGTTATTTTAAGTTTTCTTACTCACATCAGGTACCTTCAGGACAAAACCCCCATGTTTACCTCTTTTCCTACTACTGTAGGCCCTAATGCAGGGTTAGATCATCACACTCACTAAATAAATGTTGGCTAGGATGAGAGCACTTGGCTTTGCCAATTCAATAAATATACTAACTAGATAATAGTCATAATTCTTTCCTTTCATTCAAAGTACTGAAATTATTATCTAAGCTCATTCTGAATTAGTTCCCATGTCTTAATGACAGTACTAAGAATACTCAAAGTTTATCAGGAATACGACAGGTGAATTATAAGCTGAGATGGTGAATGAGCCGTGTTGCTGCTGTCCATCCTAAGGAGATAGGAGTGTGTTTATTGTATATGACATGTGCAGTGGAAAACAACAACAATCCCAGTAGAGGTGAAGAGCAGGAAGATTGCTTATATACAATAACATGAGTGATGAAAGAGGATGACTTCCACGTTGGCTAACTCAGTGAATGGACGACAGCAGGGGTCTGCGTTATTCTCATTTTTTATCTCTGCTTTCCTTGGAGTAGAGACTGTATCTTTCAAGTGATCCTTCTGTAGTCACAAAAACCTCAGACACCTCACAGTCACTTACCCCAGGGCCCCTTTGTGAAGAAACCAACCATTTTGTCTTATATGCTTCCTTTGAAGAGTAAGGAAATGTTTCCTAGGAACTTTCTCAGATTTCCCCTCTCATCTCATTGGCCAGGAGTATTTGCATATTCAAATCTAAGTTGACTACTGTCTTGGACTGGATAATGGGCTGGCAGTAGATTTTGCAGAGGGTCAAGGTAGGAAAGTCTTCAAGGCTCTTTCACAATGAACAAAGGACAGTAAGAAGGAACTACCTATTATCTGCTATATTAAATACAGTTAACACAAGAAGCAGGGCTGGAGAGATGGCTCAGTGGTTAAGAGCACTTGGCTGTTCTTTCAGAGGTCCTGAGTTCAATTCCCAGGAACCACAAAGTGGCTCATAATTATCTATAATGAGATCTGATGCCCTCTTCTGGTGTGCATGAAGACAGTGACAGTGTACTCACATACATAAAATCAATGAATTAATGAATGAATGAACAAACGAACAAGCAAACAAATTTTAAAAATAAGAAAAGCAAAAGAAATCATGGAAATGGCTAAAAGAAGACTAAACAAAAGACATGTAAAAATTTCTCCCAGGACTACAGCTTCAAAACAGAAAAACAGCTGATGAAATAATTTTCCTATTAGATAATACAAGACTGGGCCAACAAAAACCTCCTAGGAATAAAGAGATGGTAAAATGAGGTCAAAGGTCATATATGTGTATGCCCTTTGACATATTTAGTTATTAACATTTAATTTTTTAATTTTTAAAATATCGTTTTTAAAGATTTATTTATTTTATATGAGTACACTATAACTGTCTTCAGACACACCAGAAAAGAGCATCAGGTTACAGATGATTGTGAACCACCATGTGTTTGCTGGGAATTGATCTCAGGACCTCTGGAAGAGTAGTCAGTGCTCTTAACTGCTGAGCCATCTTGCAGGCCCCCAAAATATGCTTTTTTATTTTAAAATTTTAAAATAGTTGAAGTAGAATAATATTCCCTTTGCTCTATCTTACTTCCCTCCATCTCTTCTCAGTTATACTGCTTTAAATTCCTCCCTTACCCCTTGAGAGCCTCTCTTTCTTTCTTTATTATTGTCGTGTGTGTGTGTGTGTGTGTGTAAATATGCACAAATATATATATATATATATATATATATATATATACAACCTGCCGAGTCTATTTTTGTTGTTTGTGTGTATGTAGTTTCAGGATTGACCAATAAAGCACTTATCCCTGGGAGAAATTCATTCTCATCTCTGCTGTCATTAGTTACCTATAGTTCTTTATCTAGTGGTAGGACTTTGTGAAAATGTCCCCTTCCATATTAATGTATCCATTGATGTCACCATCTACATGTGATCTATGGTTCTGACATGTAAGCTTCCAAACATGGTCTTAAACCTTAGGCTTGTAGAAGAGTAGAAAGCTAATTCTAGCTGGGCAGTGGTGGCGCATGCCTTTAATACCAGCACTTGGGAGGCAGAGGCAGGCAGATTTCTGAGTTCAAGACCAGCCTGGTCTACAGAGTGAGTTCCAGGACAGCCAGGGCTATACAGAGAAACCCTGTCTTGGAAAAAACCAAAAAACCAAAAACAAAAAAAAAACAAACAAAAAACAAAAACAAACAAACAAAACAAAAAAAGAAAGCTAATTCTAATGTCTGTTTTACCTAAAATAAGGAGAGGAAAGTTGGGCGACTGAAAGCTGGTTTATAAGGAATTCACTGCCTCTTGCCCTGCTCCCGCAGTGGAAGTCATGTATTTTTACATAGCCCAGAACAATACAGAGTTTTGAATAGCAATGAGCTTGCATTCTGCACATTTATGAGACAGGCTTCAGATGAGCATACCTGACCCCAGGCAAAACCCTTCTGGGTGTCAGGACACTGGAGCCAATCTTCTTTCACCTCCACTTCTGTACCCCTGTAGGACTACATCCTCGTAGCTAAGAGTACCTCAAAATGGCTGGGCCTGAGTTTAGATGCTGACTTTGACATAGCCTACAAATCCCAGTACATGTTGCCTAATTTCCTGAAGCCTCAGTTTCTCAGCCATCTGGGAGAGTAGCATCAGTTCTACTAGGTGCTACTAGATACCTGTGAGACTTTTGCTTGATCAGAAAGGGTCTAGCCTCATGTGGGTGGGGGTACCCCGGCTGGTGGTCCTGGATTGTATAAGAAATCAGATGGACCGAGCTATGGGGATCAAGTTCATAGGCAGCATTTCTCCATGACTTCTGCATCAGCTCCTTCCAGGAATGGATAGAGAGGAGACCAACAGCGACTGCACACGTGCTTACCAGAATCAGAAAGATCAAGGCTGTCTTCTGAATAGCTTTATGTCTCCAAGCAACCTTCCACTAGTCCATGAGTGCTGCTTCCGAAGCATCAGGCCTTCATTTTGGTAGCAACAATTATCTGCTGGAGTGTTATCCAAATATGAGCTCACTAGCACTGCCGCACCTGATACCTGGGAATCTTAAAGCATGGTAGTCCCTTGACTAGATTTGGAAGAACATTTGATTTGTGCCCCAGAGGACAAAGATTACTTTTTATTCTGGCTTCCCTTGTGTCGTTGTGATAAAATAGCCTGACAAAAGAACTTTGGGGCAAAGGCTTTATTTCAGCTCACATATTCAAGTTATAGTCCATTAGTGTGGAAAAGCCAAGGCATCAGGAACCAGAAGCTGTCGTGGATAGACACGTCACATCCATATGAGGTGCAGAAGACAATGAATCGTCCTGGTTAGTGTGCTGTCCTCACTAGTTTCGTGTCAATTGGACACAAGCTTAAGTCATCTGAGAAATGAAAAGACTGACTCCACAAGATGAGGCCGAAGGCAGGAAACCCTGTAGGGCATTTTTTTTTTTTAAATTAGTGATTGATCAAGAAAGGCCCAGCTTCTTTTGGGTGGGGACAACCCTGTGTTAGTTCCAGGTTCTATAAGAAATCAGGTGGATATTAGCCCTCTGTCAGATGTAGGGTTGGTGAAGATCTTTTCCCAATTTGTTGGTTGCCGATTTGTCCTTTTGATGGTGTCTTTTGCCTACAGAAACTTTGTAACTTTATGAGGTCCCATTTGTCAATTCTTGATCTTAGAGCATAAGCTATTGGTGTTCTGTTCAAGAACTTTCCCCCCTGTACCAATGTCCTCAAGGGTCTTCCCCGAATTCAAGAAGTTAGACCCCAGGAAACCAAATAACCCTATTAAAAATGGGGTACAGAGCTAAACAAAGAGTTTTCACCTGAAGAACTTCAGATGGCTGAGAAGCATCTTAAAAATGTTCAACATCATTAGTCATTACAGAAATGCAAATCAAAACAACCCTGAGATTTCACCTCATACCAGTCAGAATGGCTAAGATTAAAAACTCAGGAGACAGCAGGTGTTGGCAAGGATGTGGAGAAAGAGGAACACTCCTCCACTGCTGGTGGGGCTGTAAGATGGTACAACCACTTTGGAAATCAGTCTGGCGGTTCCTCAGAAAACTGGGCACATCACTTCCGGAGGATCCTGCTATACCACTCCTGGGCATATACTCAGAGGATTCCCCAGCATGTAATAAGGATACATGTCCCACTATGTTCATAGCAGCCCTATTTATAATAACTAGAGGCTGGAAAGAACCCCCAGATGTCCCTCAACGGAGGAATGGATGCAAAAAAATGTGGTATATATACACAATGGAGTACTATTCAGCCATTAGAAACAATGAATTCATGAAATTCTTAGACAAATGGATGGAGCTGGAGAACATCATACTAAGTGAGGTAACCCAGTCTCAAAAGATCAATCATGGTATGCACTCACTGATAAGTGGATATTAGCCTAGAAACTTGGAATACCCAAAACATAATCCACACATCAAATGAGGTACAAGAAGAAGGAAGGAGTGGTCCCTGGTTCTGGAAAGGCTCAGTGCAGCAGTGTAGGGCAATACCAGAACAGGGAAGTGGGAAGCAGTGGGTGGGGAAACAGGAGGAGGGAAGAGAGTTTATGGGACTTTCGGGGAGTGGGGAGCCAGGAAAGGGGAAATCATTTGAAGTGTAAGTAAAAAAATATATCGGAAAAAAAAAAGAAGAAATGAGGTGGAGCGAGGTGTGAGGAGCAAGGCAGGAAGCAGCCTCCTCCATGACCTCTGCACCAGCTCCTCCTTCCGGTTCCTGGTGGGTTTGAGTTTCTGTTGTGGCTGACCTCCATGAACTGTGACCCAGGATGTGTTAGCCAAATAAACCCTTTGATTTCTTAGTTGCTTTTGGTCATGGTGTTTCATCATAGTCAGAATAACCCTACCCAAGACACATGTTCCACTTAGCTCAGTCTTTCTCATTCAGCTCAGGGCCCAACCCATGGAACTGGTACAGTCTACATTCAGAGTAGATCATGGGGATCCCCATCCCAGTTAACCCAATTACAAAACTCTCTACCCCCAAGCTGACCTTCCCAGGTGATTCTAAAATGTGTCCAGCTGGCAACTGACATTAATCAGTGCACTCACTGTCCCAGCCCTCATTTTCCTCATCTCCACTAGCTATCTACTAGCATTGAGCATGAGAAACGCCAGCCACAGATATCAAGCTGTCTTCTTTCTTTTCCCTGGACAATGATCACTTGGTCTTTTTCTCCCACCATGGATCAGAGACCCCGGAGTACCTGTCCTCCTGTCATTTTTGTCTTACTCTGAGAGCACATATGCTGTTTTGAGGAAGATGAATGATACAAAATATGAAAGAGATAGGCAACTACATAGTAGTTTTCCATGATGGCCTGGACAATCACACTCAGTCTTGGTGCTGTATTTTGCTGACTGTTCCTTGAGATGATGTGTCTATCTGGAGAGTGACAACCTCCACGGATTGTTCTCAGATTTTGCTGCTCCTCCCTCTGCCATTGGCTGCCTCTCCTCCTGACTTCATTGGGAGTAAGATTACCGCACAGCCAGACAAGTTAAATTCCCATCTGTTCACTTAGTAAGGTACTGAATGCAAGAGCTATCTTTTATTACTGAGACAGTACCCATGTCTTGAAGAATGCTGGCCTGAACTCCATCTTTTCCCTTTTCTCTTGTTGACACTCAAGGTACCTTCTTGAAAAGCTGGGTGTGCTTTTCTGTGGTAGAGGCTCAAGAGGGGTCCAATTTTGCCATCAATCATATTTAATAGTTCATGTCATTAATGTAATTTTGTTACCGAAGGTTCCTGAATCTTTTCAGTGGCTTGTGCATGACAATTATGGCTTTTCAAAAATACAAGTGTATAATCAGATCTCACCTTTAATTAGAGGCATCTCAATTAATGTGGTCATTCTAATTGTAGCATACAATTTTTATTAAATAATACTTGAATTTGCATTTCCTTCATTTAAAGGAAAATGGCATGCGGACTCAGATGAGAATTTGTAATACTTGATGTTTTCTAGAAGATTGCCTGCTGGGTATAAAAAGTGGGGAATGAAGCATTGGCTGCTCCTAGTATTTCCAACAACACTCAGAACCAGTCTTATCTCTGAAGTTACATGGGTCCAAATTTAAAGATTCTCTCACCACCTAAAGAAAAGCTCTTTGGGTCCAGGCTTTGACCTAATTGACAACCAGGCTTCTGAGTTCCACATTGCCCCTCTTTCAAAGCATGGACAGGAGCCTGAGTTTGTGCAGACTGTTCGGAACAAGTTTGCTCCTGAGTTTGTGCAGACTGTTTGGAATAAGTTTGCTTTATGGGATCCCAACCTATTTCATGGAGTGTTTGCTTTTAGATTAAAACAAAACAAAACAAAACAAAACACAATTGGATGTAGTGGTGTTTACCTGGAATCTTAGCACTTGGGAAGTCAATGCAGGAAAATCAAGGTCTTTCTTCTTAACTTCATAGGGAATTTAAGGCTAGTCCAGGCCAGGTAAGATTCTGACTCAAAAACACAACATAAAAATAAATTAAAATAAAATAAAATAAAATAAAATGAAACGAAACGAAACGAAACGAAACGAAACAAAACAAAACAAAACAAAACAAAATAAAATAAAATAAAATAAAATAAAACCTAGCACTAATCCTAAGCTAAATAAATGCTTCCTCAGAAGAAATCTGAGGGGACTAGAAATAACTCAAGTTCAGATTCAGTCTCAAATTTACCCAGCTCTTAACAAGAAGAAAAAAGACCTGATTAATTTTTTTGTAAGTAACAACAAAGACAATAATATACAAAGCAAACTCAATAAATAAAATAGTATTTCTCCTAATTAGCCATAGTGTTCTTCTGTGCTTTGATATAACTAAAAATCAGAGACATTTTTCCTATTTTGAAAAAAGGAGCAGTCTTTGTTCATGTCCCTTAAGCATTTGTTCTCTGGCCATCTTGCTACTTGGGGTTTAAGAGCTGGAGAGGGAGGCTGCTCTGTACAGGGGCTGTATTAGCCAGAGCTCTAGCCTCCTGGCTGCAAGCATTCCGCTGGGGTAGGGTCCCGAAAGGAACTAGAGAGGTGAGTAACGACTCCTCCAACAATTTAGAATGTTTGAAGTTAATTATCCTCCTCTGATGACTGGTTGTCTAGACATTTTAAGTATTTATTTTGTGGTGTCCCCTACAGTTCATAATTAAAGAGCTAAAGGACGGCTCCCGGAGGTTTTTACTGGCCAGACCAGAAATTACCCACACAACATACTGTGCATTGGCAAAACACAGGAAGAAGTTGAATTCCTTTTTTTTTCCCATTCAGTTGGATAGAAGGCAGTGGATAGAGTATTGACCATCTTTGAACCACAAAGGCATTAATGAACCTAGCTGACATGCATAAGGCTTGGCTGAGGATCTCAGCCTGGGGCTGAGTTTGTCAATGGTTACTAAGAGACAATATGGAAGATGGGCAAACCTGGAGAGTCATTCATTCACTTCCTTTCAGTGCCCTAGAGTTAACCTATCCATCCTAGCAAAGGGCTGAGCAAGAGGCAGTGATATTATACAGATATGGCCAAAGAGTTTATTCCTGCCATAATCCACACATTTACTCTTCAGATTAGAGCCAGAGGTAGGCTTTTCCAGTTGGATGTGTCATTCTAGGTAGGTTGTCCATCTTTGGTGATACCAGTTTGTCAAATGGGAATGCTAATATTGATTTTTTGCATGGTCATTAGGTACGTGAGGCATAATCTCTACGGACCACAGAGCCTGGCTCATATTCCGGGCTTTATCTCATGAGCTTTGCCAGGACTGGATGTTGACGTCACCAATGCCAACGTGTTGAAAAAAAACAGGGTGCAGCTCTCTCTACTTGGAGTTCTGTAACTGTTTCTGATGCCTGAGGTCTTCGGTACATGCTGTGGAAGGCAGCAGTGTGCTCTGCCTACCTTGTCAATCACCAGCAAGTTCCAAATAGATTCTAATGACACAGGAGAGCAAAGCTTCCTGCACTTCTATGCAGTACATGTCTATGCTGGACTAGGTTTGCAGGAACTCAAAGCCCTCAGCTGAGACAGGATGCAGATGACTATGTTACCCAGATAACCATATTCTCTGGAACATGCCATTCTACCTGGAGACATGGTTGCTTCCTTTGGGAACTTGAACTTACACACACACACACACACACACATACACACACACACACATGCACACACGCACACATGCATGCACACACACACACACACACGTGCACACACAAATTCAAAAGCAAGTGTGCAATGTGTTTAAATTTCAAAGTGATTGTGAAATCTCAGTTTTGCCTTTCTTTGTTGTTAAATTCAGTTACTGTAAATGGCTGTCATTCTGACTGTCATCTGGAGCTATCCAGTCTCACAGTGAGTCAGGCAGTCCCTTAGCTTCACAGTGCCACATGTAAGATGCTATAATCTGTATCTATTCTATGGTTTCTCTGGAGCCCAGGAGCCCCCAAATTTTAACATGGTAAATTGTGAGCGTAAGTTTCAGTCTCCACTCATACCTGCTTTCTGGGCCCTGCTGGCATTTGGCTAGAAACTAAGCCATTTGAAATGGTTTCTAAGGAATAAAGAGTGACCACATCACTTTTAACCACATCTGTCTTCCCACAGGATCAGCGTGGGCAATAGCAGACAGTGCAGACTATGGCAGAGCCTGGGTGAGAAAGAACGGGCTAAAGAGGAGGACCAACCCAAGGCAAAAGCTGTTTCTGCCCCCAATGACTTAGTCTATGGACAGAAAGTATGTATGGACACAAAGACAAGTGGAATGAGGGAAAGAGAAGTTCATTTGCCCTTCCCAAGCCAAAGTCAGTCAATTGATAATTGATGAACCTTGTCAGAAATTCTTGGAGAACCCATAGGCTTATAAAGATGGGGACAATCTAGAGTTAATGGATACTACTCCATGGGAGATGCTGCCAAGGCAAGAAATTGAAAGAAGGAAAGGACGAAAGAAAGAGGGAGGGTGAGGGAGGAGGAAAAGGAGAGGGAAGAAGGAAAAGAAAAAAAGGAATGGGGCCCAAGGATAGAACCTTGGTATCCAACAGTGTGGGCCCTTTGCTTCACGGCCTGTCTCAGTCCATTTACATACCTGGGCATCTCTGGAACAATACATTTATTATTTACCTTGAAGCTTTTGTTCTAGTTTTTAAGACAGGGTCTCAACCATGTAGCCCTGTCTGGCCTGAAACTTTCTATGTATAGCATACTGGCCTCGAACTCACAGCGATCTGCCTGCCTCTGCCTCCAAAGTGAAGTAATCAAAAGTATGAGTCACCAAGCTTTATCTTGAAGTTTCTTGATCATTTCCAAACAATAGAACTGATTAATAAACAGAATGAAGGGATGGTGTTGGACATTATCTTGATTTTATTTTGAAAACACAGCAGCAGATAACTGGAAGCAAGCCCGTGCTTGCTTGCTTGCTTTCTTTCTTTCTTTCTTTCTTTCTTTCTTTCTTTCTTTCTTTCTTTCTTTCTTTCTTTCTTTCTTTCTTTCTTCCTTTCTTTCTTTCTTTCTTTTTCTTTTTATTTTGTTGCTTTGATGCCATTTTCCACAGAAACTCCTGTCCCATGATATGTTTTAAGGGCTGGGAAAGGAAATCAGACCGATAGTAGTCAAGCTTTGGAGTAGGAGCCACTTTATACAGGGCAGTTACTTGTGGCTTGACTAAAAGAAATCTTAACAGCAGAAGGAAAGAGAAGGCAAGACTCAGGGACAGAGAGGAGGGCTACTGGATGTCTTTGGCACAAGATGGTAAGCCGTTTCTCTGGGTGAATGAGTACCATTCTTCCAAGTGCCCTCTCTGAAAGCAGTGTTCCTCTCTCACCCTAAGATGTTGGAAATCTCCTTTTCTGGTTACAATGTAGAAGAGGCTGACTGTTAAACTATCCATCTACAACTTACATCTACAATATTTTTGCAGGTAGGAAAAGGTGAATTTTTAGACAGCTTTGTTAGTTTCCCCTTTCTTTTATCAATACTGCCTCATTTCAGTGAGAGGAGACCAAGCACCTCTTGCTTCATCCCATGAATTAATGATTCTTCAAATCAATTTAATCTAGAGCCTAATAAATTTTCCTAATGACAAATCAATGTCAAAAATAATGAAACGAGGAGCGATTCAATGTGTTCACCTCCGAATCTCTACTTCCCCAAGCAGAGATGCATTATCTGAAGGACAGCTTTAACATTTTCTTCTTCCACAATGCATGACACTTTTCCCTTTGCAGGCTAAATTCTCAACAGCACAGAGCAGGTTTCCTCTACCTGCTACAATCAGAAATTATCATCTGTGGTATTATCCTTTCTGCTTCTTTTTAAACCATAAGCATCATGAGAACTAAGGAACGTTGGTGTTTCTGGCTAAGGCAGAAAAACCAAAAGAGAAGTGTGTGTGTGTGTGTGTGTGTGTGTGTGTGTGTGTGTGTGTAGTTGTGTGTCTTCATCTGTGTCTCTGTGTTGCATGTTTCTGGAGAAAGCCTTAAGCAGTGCCGTGAGGTCAAGGGGTGAGCAATGCAATATATTAATGCTATGAGGTGTTTAATGGGGAAGATGGCCTCATGGTTTGTCCCCACTAACCTGAATTCTATTGCTTGAGACAAATAAATGATGACACTATTAAACCAGCCCTCTTTCTATCTCCAGATGCTTGGTCGATAGTCCCAAAGAATTAAGCAATACCTGGGGAAAGCAACTACGTGTCCACAATTGAATCAAGTGCTGTATGTAGGCGATGAAAGAGATGAACGTTCAAGTGTGAGAAACCTTCCACTGGGGCTAAGATGCAACGCCAAGCCATACACAAAGAGGGAAAGCCCTGTGCTGACAGTGACAGGGATGACCTGCCGTCAGAACAGCCATTGGTGAAGGAAGTGAGGAGTATTCTGAAAGCTTGGATGTAAGGCCTGGCAAATAGCACTAAAGGTGAGCTTGGTCAAGGATAGGACCAGATAGACACACTGAGTCCTGAAGGTGCTTGGGACGGTGACCATACTGTTCTTTGTGCATTTATCTCAATTCTCTAGACTCCTTTCAAGTTGGCCGGAAGAAGTAACACCAGACCAGACCAGATGATCTCAGGAAGACCTCCCTGGAAAAGTCCTCTGACTCTCATTGGCCTAGACTCAGCCATTTTCTTCCAGGGTCATGAGACACATTTTCTATGTCTGACATAATGGATGTGTTTAATAATACTCGTTGGCCTTCTGGGAGAAGGGTTCAAAACACCTTAACCTTTCGTCTTTCAGGAATGGGCATGATCAAATATTTAAGGTGGTCCCTGTTTTTGTCCTCAGACATTGCTTAGGATCGGAATGGAGGAGAAATTCCTTTCTCAATCCATATGATATAGAGGTTGTTGGTTTTCTTCACAGACTTAAGTAGAAACCAGGTATATTGATGGTAAATTAGATCAAGGTCCCAGAGGATCGAAATGGGACCTCAGAGCAAGCATCCCCTGTATAAATTAGAACTTTCTAGGAAAAGAGAATCATTTTGGCTGACGCCATTGATGACAAGTGTACCTTGGGACCTACATAGTCCAGTAATGTTCCTGACACCTCTGCTGCTTCTTTATAGACAGAATGGTGACTTTGCAATGGTTGGAAGAAGGGTTAGTATATGACAGAAAATGAAAACAAAGATCACTCAGAAGGCTTTTTCTACATTGAGTCTTTAAAAAGCACATTTATTTTATGCACACTGGTATTTTATATGCAGAGGTCAGAAGAGGGTGTCTGATCCTCTGGAAATGGAGTTACAGGAGGCTGTGAGGCAATCTGTGGGTGCTGGGGATTGAACTGGGGTCCTCTAGAACAGTATGTGCCCTTAATGCCAAGCCATATCTTCAGCCCACACATCAAAGTCTTAAAGTGCCATTTTTAATACTCTTACTTCTTGTGGCAGAGTAGCTGAAATCTCAACTGTAAAACGAAGCCCCATGTGGCTTTCTCCTGACTGCATTGGACAGAATCAAAACGTATATTCATTTAGGATATTTACATTTTCCTTGCGAGGAATGGTGCTGAGTGCTATCATGGTTAAATGAATGAGAACACAGGCCTGTCCATGCAAAGGAGGGGACATTTTTACTCCTGCGAAGTCATCAGCTCCTACTCAGAAAGGCCCCCACTTGTCATCTGACAACTGAGTCATTCGAGGAGTTCCATGCGAAAATGAGAAGTACTCTGTCACCTCTGAGTACCTATAGTACCTGTAGGCCATCACGTGTTTTGAAGCTTCCTCAGTGAAAACTTGTATTATTTAGCACCTCGTACCAGTGAAGTCAGGAAGCATCCTTTACTTAGTTCTCCAGGTAGTATCCTTTGGGGAAATATCCCATTCATCACCCATGTCCTCGTGTCTTCATCCAAGCCTACTAACTACTAGGACCTTGCACAGTGCCACCCAGCATGCTTCCAGTGCTCATGGCATACTCCAGAGTCCATTTACAGTATGGGGTCAGTGAACTGGATCAGCAGGTAAATGTGCTTGCTGTGTAAGCATGATGACCTGAGTTCAATCCTTGGGATCTATGGAACGGGAACAAGAGAGAAACAACTACGCAGAGCTGCCCCATGATTTCCATCATATATATATGTGTGCGTGTGTGCATGTGTGCATGTGTGTGTGTGTATGCACAATAATAGTAATAACAATATTTTTTAAAAAATGAATTTCCCTAGGCATCACAGAACCTGTGGGGGTAAAGTAAGGATTCTAATCCATGCCTGCTCATTCCTGAGCACTGCTTGCTTTCTATCTCCCCATTCAAGGAAGCAGCCAGTGATCAGAGCAAGATTCCAAAGCCAGATCCTGAGAGTCACCTGACCCCAAAGTCTCCCAGTCCACCAACTCTTTCGAATCCCCATTATCTCCCCACCAGGCTTAGTTGTGACCTCCTGTGCTCACACAGGTGACTTGAACAATGGATGCATAGACAGGTGGATGGTGTGGATGGTTCATCATCTGGTCTCTCTCTTTATTCTCATATGGCGTGGTGGTTTGTATACGCTTGGCCCAGGGAGTGGCACTATTAGGAGGTGTGGCCTTGTTGGAGTAGGTGTAGTCTTGTTGGAAGAAGTGTGTCATTGTACGGACTTGAGACCCTCCTCCTTCAAATCTGCCTGTGAGACAGTCTTCTATTTGCTTTCAGAACAAGGTGTAGAACTCTCAGCTCATTAAGCACCATGCCTGCCTGGATGCTACCATGCTTCCAATATAATGGTAATAGACTGAACCTTTGAACCAATTCTGCCATGCTGGTGTGTGCTCTACTTCCTAGCCCTAGAGGACTGGATCCTGACTGAAGCAGGTACTTGCTCTTAGAGATTTTAAGGGTTTTTTTTATTATTATTATTACATATTTTCAAGGTCCTGTGTCCTTTTCTCCCTATTTCCCTTGGGTTTAGCGTGATCTGAAGCTCTAACCAGAGCTGTGCCCCTTCTTCCTTGGTCACCCTGAAGGGAAGGAAGCTCAGTTTTTTTGAAATGGAGTATACAGCATGACTTCTTACATCACTTTTTTGGGTTGTTTCTTTTTGCTGTTGTTTGTTTGTTTTTGCTTTTAACCATCTCTTCTTACATGCTCACAAAACAGCCTCTATGTGTTTGAGGATACACATATTCTTCATGTAACCCCACAAAGCCATGAGACTAGGAACTAAGGCTGAGAGGGGTTAAAGAGTTCATCTCAGTTCCCACTGGAAGAGGTAAAGATGGATTCAAATTTGTCTTTAAAACATGTCCCTAGTCCCTTGGGGACAGCTTCTATCACAGGAAGGAATTTATTATTTTTCCATTCCAGCTTTCTGATGTTACCATGGGAATAGAATTCTTCCTTGTTACTCTAGGAGCTCGACAAAGGTCTGTGTTTGCTCTGTGTCAGTCTCTTGGTGACAGAGAAACAGGACTTTGACCCTGGCAGAGCAACTCCATCTTTGCTCCTCCTATGCCTTTGCAGTATGGCCTGTGGTTGAAGCCCTTGCCTCTTGAATGGCCCATCTCCCAGGTCCCCTCCTTTACCCTCCTCCTCTAGTCCCATCATTAATGAGACTCAGGAGCAGGCAGTGTAGAGACATGAAAGAGTACTTCCTTTCTTATTTATAGGTCTCCACCAGAGGACCAGAGGCGAGGAGTGTGGTCTCTACCCTGAAGCAAGGAGCAAAGCTCTCATAGGGGGCTGGGTCCTGGCTGGGCTCGGCCTGTGACCCCTCGTGTCTTAATCTCCTCAGCTGTACAATTAGGTAAAAGTTGGGCTACAATGAAAACCAGATGTTCCATCAGGAGCGAAGTCTCCTGGGCAATCAAATTAAATAATAAATAAATGCTTTCGGTTTTACTAGCAACTGGCCATGCTGAACCTCCTTCCAGGCGCCAATTAGAGCTTTGCCCATTGTCTTGGGGGGGTTTTAAAACTGGAGTGGAAATAGGAACGGGTCCTGTGAAGCCAAAAGTGCTTACTGGTTTTGTTTTCATTTTTGTGGATTGCTGGCTTTGCTTTGGTGTCATGCAATGCTGGAAGCCTGTTTGTACAAATCTCAACAAGTTTAGTTTTCCATCCTGGTTTAAGGGAGGGGCTAGATTACTACTCTCCCCACCCCCTTTTCCAGCAATTTGGTAGATGTTGATCCAGGAGCATTCTAATGTGTGAAGTGTTCTGGGGATTACAGTACACAGTGTAGATTTCTCCCAGTCTGCCTAAATCCAGACCAAAGCAGAACAATCCTCAACTCCAGGAATTCAGTTGTGATCTTGGCTGGCAAAGCGTTTTGTTCCCCTGAGAATCTGTGAAACTTTTGTATCTGCTTCTCTGACTTGGCTTAGTATGTGTAGATCATCCTAATGGCTATATGAGCAACTTGAACAAACTTAGACCCTTCACCTGACTGTATTTGTTGACTATGATTGGTATCGAGGAATATGGTGTTCTTTCGGACCTAATGCCCAAAGGCTAAAAAGAAGCAAATTCTGTTTTATACTCTATTACATGATGTTCCAGTCATTCTTTTGGAAAAATTCAAGAAACTATGTTTTGACTGAAACAAAGGTGGAACAGTCAGGGACGGCCCTATGGCTGCAGTGGCTATATTTGATCAAAAGGAAGTTGGGTTATAGGTTACATTTAGTGAGTATGTACTGTGATGGCTAAACTTGATTGACACTTTGAAAGAGTGTTCCTCAACTTTCTGAACACTGTGACCCTTTCATACAGATCCTTATGTCATGGTGACCCCCCCACCATAAGATTATTTCCTTGCATCTTCATAACTGCAATTTTGCTACTGTTATGAGCCATGTTGCAAATACTGTTTAGAGATAGAGATTAGCTGAAGGGGTCGAAACCCATGGATTGAGAAACACTGGCTTAAAGGGATTGAGTATCACCTAGTTTGTATTTTCAATGTCTAGAGTTGTGCATAGGAGGGTGTTTCCAGTGACGATTAGGTCCTGAACGCTCTGACATAAGGAATGGGACAATTGCTTAATGATATTGTACTTTGATAGCATATTGGGAGATGAGGCATAGGCGAAGAAAATAGGTCATGGGAGAGCATCTTGGGGACTCTGTCTTTGCCCTTCTGTATTGATTTCATTGTTTCTTATGTGCTAAGAAGGGAGTATCCTATGCCACATGTTTCCATGACTGTGAGGTTCTGCCCATATGAGCATAGACTGAGCCTTCTGAAATTGAAAGCCCATTTCTGTGGAGCATCCTGTGACGGTGGTGATAGTGAGGAACGCTGCTGCTACCCACACATGAGCATAGCATTCCACGCAGATTGCCTCATTTTATCCTCACTGCCTTAGAGCTAGGGAAGATTCTCCTGTGAGCTCTCCTATCACAGAGAGCTTGCAAATGAGAGGAAGAGATGATTGGTCCCACTTGGAGGCAGCCAATGCCTGGTGTCTCCTGGGAGAAGCAACATCGCACAAACTCAGCTTCTGCCACTTGCAGACACCGAACTGACATCCCTCTACTCATGATCATGGTTCCTCCTCAGACATGTAGGCTTGCCAGGATGCTGCTGTACACAGCTGGTGAACGCTAAGCCAGAAGCCATATTCAAGTCTCTGGTTTGAACTCAGAAATCAAGGATCCATGTTTCCTTTATCTCCTCTTGCTGTACAGCCTGAATTTAGCCCTAGAGAGCAAACCATTTTTCCACCAGGACTTAGGCATGCTGAGGGCCTAGGATGGCAGGGTTTCATCTGCAGGACCATGTGTCAAAGGCAACCAGAGTTTTCTCTACTCTATCATTGCTTGGATTTTCACTAGAGACATCGAGTAGAATCCCCAGGAGAGCACACCATTCTCTGGAGAGGCTGTGAATGGGAAAGTCTCCTAGGGACTCACTTGGAAGGCACTGTTGGCCATGACCTTTCTTCTTGTGTCCTTCCAGCCAGCCTTAAAATCAGAGACATGTCTGCTTCTTAGAATGGGCTTGATCACAACATGGGATTTTCCATTTTTCCCTTTTGTCTTCTTTTTTGTATTGTGTGGAATATTTCCTAAGAAACTGCAGTGACTGGTGAGTGCTGGTCTTTATTTCTGGTCTTTGGATTGTTTCGACATAGAGTCTCATGATAAAACTCAGGCTGGCTTTGAACTTGTGGTCCTCTTGCCTCGTCCTTCAAAGTGCAAGGCTGGGGTGACAGGGCACATCACCACTTCTGAATAGTGGTGATTATTTTTAAAAAAGCAAATGTATATAGTTATAGGATCACTACCTAATCAAAATAGAGAGCCCTTGCCTCTCCCCGAGGCTTGCTCCTTTGTTGCTAGTTTTGTTTCTTTGTTGTCACAGCGTATCTTCACCTGCCTTGGAAAGAGACAATGGTATTTCTTTCTTCCCCTCTTCTTTTTTCTTCATCCTTTTCTTGATCCTAAGAATTTTTTTAACTCCCATAAAAGCCACTAACCCCATTCATTTATGTTGTCGGGTAGATGATCTTTTGCCCTTTCTCCTCTAATATCCTTGCTGGACAAAATAAAAGATTACAACCTTGGTTATGCAGCTCACACTATGAAATATATAACAACTGTCCATGGAATCTAAAGAGCTGGTTTTGTAAGATGGGCAGTAGTTGACTTGATTCAGAAAATTGGAAAATGAAAGGAAAGGTGGCGAGGTTAAAGACTCCATGATCCAATCATGGTATGCACTCACTAATAAGTGGATATTAACCTAGAAAACTGGAATACCCAAAACATAATCCAAACGTCAAATGAGGTACAAGAAGAATGGAGGAGTGGCCCCTTGTTCTGGAAAGACTCAGCGAAGCAGTATAGGGCAAAACCAGAACAGGGAAGTGGGAAGGGGTGGGTGGGAGAACAGGGGGAGGGAAGGGGGCTTTGGGACTTTCGGGGAGTGGGGGGACCAGAAAAGGGGAAATCATTTGAAATGTAAATACAAATATATCAAATAAAAAAATCTTCAATTCTATCATAAAAAAAAGACTCCATGATCTACTTAGAAGATGCTAGATTCCAGACTAACAACACCAAAACTGAGACCAGATCTGAGCACAACTGTGAAGTCCCAGGAGGGTGTTGGCAGCCTGTCTTGAAATCTCCACCTAGTCCTACCTGTGAGTAGTCCCAGGTGACCATAGAATATAACTGCCCCTCTTTTACACCATTAAACTCATCTGCAAAGTAGACTGGGTTGGTTAAATTATTTCTGTGGCTTGATTTTTCTCCTCAGGCCTAGTTTTGATTAATTAGCAGTAATTTCCCCAGAGCTACATAAGTTCTGAACTCCAGGCTGCCATTTTCAACCTCAAGCAAACACATATCTAAGCATCAGACTTCCAACAAATTCTGTCTAAAGTTTCCTTCCACATCTTTCTAGGAAGCAATCAAGGGCTCACTCTTCTAGGAGACTGTAATTTGTTGAAAAGCATTTGATTGTTGTATTGAAAGGTTGCACTGTATGTGTAAAAAGGTGTTTATGAGGCTTCGTACAGTATAGTTAATAACCAACCAAGACCAGAGTCTTTATAACAGAGACCCTGGCTGCGAGCAGCCACCCTGAGCCTTGCCGGGTTGCGAAATGTATAATTACGGTGGCTGGTGGTCTGGAATATAAACCAGGGCTGCTTGCTGCATGCTTGCAGGTCAGCCCTCACCATGCATAGCAGAACTCTCTGTACCTTTCTCAGCTTCCACAGAAATAACCTTGCTTACACAGCACTGGACTGCAAGGTAGGCTGAGCAAGACATAGTTCTAGATGTGTGGGAAGCAAGAAGCCAGGCAGAAACCAGGAAACAATCCAGGGTTGGCATCTGTTTACTCCATAGGGAAATTTGGGATCCAAGGCTCCCTTAGCTCAACTCCCTGCCATTTCTTGCCAGGAACAGAGTCCATGGTTCTTTTCAGTCTCCCAATTTCTACCCTGATGATATTCTTCTCACTGTCGGGAGTACAGACAGCACCTGAATATTTGAGCCCTCAGAGGAGCTTCTAGTGTTCTCTAGGGTACACACTGCCTTGGCCTGTGATCTCCAGGCCCCTGTACCATCTTGTTTTCTCTAACCTTGGCTTTGCTGTGGCCTTAACACTTCTTATTCCCTCGGCATTTCTTACTTCCCACTGAAAGAACTTTGGTTCTTTGCACAGCCCTCAGAATATGAATACATGCTCTTTCCTTGATCCGGAATTAGCCTTTAACTCTTTCATCTTCCCCCTGCTGTGAGCCTGGTAAACTCCCCTCCTCTGTTGACCCCCACATCAAACTTCTTCTGGCAAGGCTTGGTCAAAATAAACCTTACAGGGTCACCATTCTTTAACAGCTTCCTGGGGGGCACATCTAGAAATAAGTTACTTCTCCCTAGTAGAAAGCATGGCATATGCTCTGCTTTGGCAGTCTATCCTTCCCAGTTAATACTTCGTGTTCCCCATCATGGAAATAACCTTGTGAGAGTCCATCAAGGTGAGAATCCTCTCTAGTTCCAGGATCATTAACACAGTACCCAAGAGGAGCATGACCACCTCTGGGACCTCACCCTGCTTCACTACCCTCTCACTGTCCAAGGATTCCCTTGTTCATTTTATGCACACTGGCCCTTGCTGGGCACGCTGGGCACGCTGGGCATGTTTAGCTTGTGCTCTGTTATCTTCAGTTCTAGCAGATGGCAACCAATCTATTTTTATGGTGTTTTTTAATCGACAGAAGCTTCCAGAATTAAAGAGATAAACTGTAGCTGGTTGAGGATTTGGGCCCTCAAGATCCTTCTGTCTTGTTTGACGCTTTATAAGTGATAGAATTTTATACAGTATTCAGTTCAGAGGATTCTTTTACATCCATCATCATGTTTAATTCCTTAGCATCTGGGAAGTGGGAGGCATCCTCTCTACTTAAAGAGGTGGTTTGGCGTGCTCAAAGCCTCATTGCCTGTGAACCATTGTAGTTTACTTTGTTTCTGGTAGATGAAAATAGGCAGCTTCGACCTTTTTATTGTCTGAATTCTTCAACATTCTCTACTATGGATTATTTTTTTAAGTATATTTTTGAAAAATAAGCTCTTAAAAGTGGACCTGGAAGCTTGGGGTATAGCCCAGTGATGGAATGCTTGCTCAACATGTGAAAGGTCTACGTGGAACACAAATTAAATAAGCAAGTAAAAGACAGAAGCTGCATTTCTGGCTCCAGAAGAAAACCACATGGGTGCCAGGGTATGCAGATTTTTCATGTTGACAGTACGACAAAGGCTTCCTCTATCAGACTGTATAAGGATGCCGACCAGCCAGTGTGCCTGTTCCTGACTGTGATGATGTCTCAGTTTAGTTATTAATTTCCCAATTAGCACTGAATTGAGACAGTCCTTTGTATGCTGGGAAGAAGTTCCTTCGGCCTATGGAAATGGTCCTTGGACTGTGACAAGCTGGGGCAGCCTCTGCAGGGAACTCAAAATCATTGTAGTAGAAATACAAGGTTAAAAAGGAACTGCAATGGTCAGGGCAGAGGGGGAGAAAAAGAGCCCAGGGTGCGTCCAACATTTTGTGAACTACTCCATAAGCACAAATATAAAGAAGGTTCCGGAAACTGGTTTTCCTAGCAGTACTGTAGGGGACAGTTCTTAAAGGACTCATGATGCCTAAAAACCACCTTTCTTAAGGCGGAGTCCATTTGGGGTTGGTTCATGGGTGGTGGGTGATTCTGGCTCCTTATTTGTAAGCTGGAATGGAGTCATGAACCATCTATAACATTTGAACCATTAGGTCTTCAGACTTCCAAAGGTTCCAACTGTTGGCTCTTTCTGCTCTAGCCCCTGCTGCCATCTTGTCCATGAACTCCTGTCCTTGCAGCTGTCCATATAACTTCCCAAGGGACCTTGGGTTGCAGATACAGTCATCTTGCTTCTAGTGAGCTCTGTTATGGGTGGGACAAGACCCAGGGTCAATAGTTGGAAGCATCTTCTTTTACCCATGGTCTAAAACAACCGCTTTCACATGAGGATGGGAGTCCAGGAACTGCACCAAGAAGGAATCTGTCCCCTCTGCTTGGTGCCAGAATTAGAAGCAGCGACAAGGAGGGGGATGAGTTTGAAGGATCGAGTGCCTCAAGCTAAGTGTCTGTTCATCAGACATGTACAATTATGAGCAGAAATTTCTGTTCAATTGATTTCTAGTCAAAATAGAAGTTCTTTCCTGTCAGCATATGCTCTGAAAAGTAGCATTTTATTGACTATATAATTATAAACCTACTATAATTTTTATGAGAATCCTATGAAATACAATTTATCAGAAATATTATGTTTGAAGGGTACAAACCTATATTCTTCAGTGAGTACGTCTGCCGGTGAAGACACTTGTCTTATGAATCCCAGGCATTGTGTTTTTATTATGCTGGTCAACTACCGGAGGGAGAAGAATGAGTTGTTTTTCCTCTCTGCTACAGAGGAAGTATTACAAAGTGGTTACCAGAGGAAGATGAAGATTATAGGAGGCAAACTGTAGGAACGAAGCACCACGGACCAGGCAGCAACATGCTATTTCACTTCTCTGGGTACTATTGTGACATTTTCTTAATTTCTCAGTTTTCTGAAAGTTGGTATTTTGGCATAATTTCTTATTCTAAATAAACATGGTTTTATGCCTGAGTTTGCTCCTTGGCATCATTCTACTTAATGCAGCTATGAAATGCGGTGTGCAACAGGCGCTATGATCTGCAAGAGGTTGGAGGTTGGGTGTGGTCACAAGGCTCTGTTTGGTTTCAACCCTGAGAACAGTAAAGGGCAGTTTATGTCTTTGGTTTAAACTCTTTATGTCATTGAAGTGCTTTCAGTGGTCAGCGTAACCAGGCACTCAGGAACTCGGTTGCATGAGGGAGTGACACCTCTAGTTCAGTGGTTCTCACCCTTCCTAATACAGTGACCCTTTCATACAGTTCCTCGTGCTGTTGTGATGCCCTCAACCATGAAACGATTTTGTTGTTAACCGTTTTGTTGTTACTTCATAACCATAATATTGCTACTATTATGAATTGTAATGTACAGACCTGACATGCAGAAGAATATCTGATACCCATGTGAAAGGATCGTTTGATTCCAAAGGTGTTACAAGATATTAGAACCTGTTTCTAGTTAGGGTGTGTCTCGGCCCTTAAGGCACAACTTTAATACCTCTAGTTGTAATACAGACATGCCTTTAGCACATACCTTTAATGCTAAGCAAGGAAGGTTAAGTTAGTTTGTAGAAGAAAACACCCACGTTTGAAAGTGATGGCTAATTAAGTGGTAGAAAAAGTGATGAATCAGAGAAAGATTTGACACAATAGGATAGGCCCACCTCCCATGAGAAGAGAGAGGAAAGGGAAGTTGCGTAAGAGACAGTGCAGGAGGAAGAGAGTACAGTCCATTAACAGAGCAGAATTCATGGAAAGCATTACAGTAGAGAGGAAGAGTAGAACATCCCAGAGAGGGAGAGAAGGAGGCAGTGTCACCAGATTAAAGAGAGAACAAACTAGACACAGGTAAGGACAGAGTAAGAAAGAGAATGAGAAGGAGCCGGAAGTTTAGAAAAGATTGCTAGAGCTAGTCTAAGGCCAAGCAGAGCAATTCGGAGGCCGAGAGAAAAGCCAGATTGAAGAAGTCAACTGGGACAGGAGCTTGAGTCAGAAGAGCTGAGTTGAACCAGCTAGCCAGAGTTCAGGAAAACAATCAAGAAAGGGTCAACGTATTTGGCAGCAAGTCTCAGAGGCTGAAGACATTCTAGGCCTCGATTAGATTGTGAGGAGGCTGGAAGCTTCCAGCACTAGGCCTAGGTGAGCAGACAGAGGCAGTGAGCCTCAGAGATGACCATTACCATGGAAGAATAAAAGCCACTAGTACGCAAAGGGATTGTGCCTCACAGGTTGAGAGCCTTTGTTATATTTTAGTCATTTATCACTGTCTTTCTTTGGCTCTATGTGATAGATTAGATTACACTAAAGTATTCACAGTCTAATGCATCTCTACGAGTAAACTTGCTCAGGAATCTTTGGCCTCGTGATGAGACTTATATACTGACCTTTGAAGGAGAAAGGCAAAAGGTTGATTCTGGACTCTGCTCCAGCCTTTGGGTCTCTGCACACAACTGAAGCCTGACTCTAGTAGTTCTTCCTGGGTTTGGCATTCCGTCTTAAATCTAGCCTGGAAACCACATTGCTGCTCAAGCAGACATATGGTTAGGGATAAAATGGACCAGTCAAAGTGAGAAGCAAGAAAAACAGCCTTGCAGTGTAACCACTTAGACAAAGTCAAATATAGATTTAACAACTAATTATAGGAGAAAGCTGCAAAGTGCGTTATAAAATCAAGTGTTTGCACAGAAACATTTTTGCTAGAAAGCAAAGTGGTAGCTCATTTGCATGTTCAGCATTGTTAGCGTACAAAGGAGCTGAACTGCTAAAATTAAGATAGTGAGTTGTTTGAAAACCTCATTTTAAAATAGAATAAATCACGCCACAGACAGATGTTTAAGAGTGTGCCTGATGTGCAGAGAGCTGGCCTCCAGTGCCAGGCGTGGGGCTGGGGGGTGGAGCCATTGCTCTACAAGGCCAATCAGAATCTTTTCTGAGCCTCGGTGGTCAGGCACGTGGCAAAACTTGCTCTGTGGTTTCCTGAGAAAGTTTTGTGGTCTGGAGTTCATAGCCCAGCCCAGTCAGGGGAGAAAACTCGAGTGTTGAGACCTAGAGTACCACGCTGAGCTCTGTTAGATAAGTATAATATTCCATCTGCAGCAGGCAGAAAAGGAGAAGAGAGGCTCCCGAGGTACAGAATTTCAGCAAGTGCCTGCTCCAGGCACAGGAGCCTGCACTTACCCTGAGAGTCATCCACTCGGATCTTGAATAATGTCTCATCTCCGATAGACAGTGCCAGGTTTAATTCTCATCCAACTTGTGACTGAAAGTATGGCTGTCCTTCTCCCAAGCTCACTTTACAATGTGTGGAGGTTGCAGGAGCGTCCCAAGTATCCTCAGCATCCAATCAGGCGCCAGGCAGGATGGCGCCTGGGTGCCAAGTTTGATTTCAGAGATTTCAGCAGAAAACGCCGCTCCTCACCCGGGCTCAGGCCAGATCTTCCCATCTATAGCTCTCTTATTTATAGAATGTCCAGAATCAAGGTAATATCTCATTTTGCATCATTTCTCCCTTTCCTTAACCTATCATTTTCCCTTTGTCTCCCCAAGAACACAGACAGGATACCCTAGCTTAAGGAATCGCTGTAATTCAACCTCCTGAGAGGTGAAAGTATTCTACCTACTTTGAATGCATGCATTTACCCATCTCCTTTCTGTCTACCTCTGACCAAGACTTGCTCTCTGCAACATTTTTCTTTATTTTCACCATTCCTCTTTCGATGTATGCCTGCCTTCTCTACTTCCTGTCTAGCAAGGTAATACTACTCACTAATTCCTTTTTAAAGACTGGCTGCTTTTCCACGGACTCTCTATTTCATGGTGGATGAAGTTCTGGACAGTGAATATAGTTGCAAACAATACTTAATTTACCATGTAGTTCTGGGGACAGAGCCTGGAAACCAGAGCAACAGCCTAAAAGTCAAAGACATCTCCTAAATCCACATAGAACCTGCTCTTCCTGAATATTGCAAGTCTTGCCATTAAAAATACAATGGCCACCCAAATTTAAAAGCAATAAGAAAAAAATCTTAACGAGTTCCTCTAATCTCTGATGAGCGGGTCCTGGGAAAAATTCAGCAGGAATCTGAAAACAAAACAAAACACCCCACAATCCCCCCTTTAAAAAAACAAAAAACAAAAACCAAGACAGCATGCTTCCTTCAAAAACTTGCTAACCTGTGTAGTAATGGGTCCTAGCCAAGATGACCTAGATAAAATTCAAGACACACAATCCAAAAGAGCATTTATAAATATGTTCAAGCAACTCGAGAGGATATGGATGTATTCATCAGCTGGATAAAATAGAGAAGCCAACTCAGGAAAGGAAGATAAAACCCAATAAGGCGATAGAATGCTGAAGAAAAACCAGCTAAAATGGTGACAGAAATTAAGAAAACAATAATAGAGTCAAATAAAAAAGGTCAGTGGAAAGTTTTCCCAATAGAATGGAATGCCCGGAGGAGTGGAAGACAAGGGGGTTCGACCAATCATTCAGCCAGTAATCCATTTTTAAAGTGTATCAATAGAATATGTAGGGTCCTTTTTGAAACACTGTGGACAACGTTATGAGTTATGAGTACAGAAGAGGGAGAATTCTTTACCAAAGGAATAAGGAAACGTAATTTTTTTTCAATTATAGAGGAAATTTTCTCAAATCTAGGGTGAAAGACATTCACCTTGAGAGAAGGGGCCTCACAGAACATCAAATGACCGAGACTAGAAAACAAACTCCCAATGGTGTATCAGAGTTAAAACTCTAAATACACAGAATGAAGATGGCTGTTGAAAGCTGCCTGGGAGAAGGGCCAAAGCATAAATAAAGGCAGGCCTATTGGGGTATTAGCTGACTTGTCAAGGGAAACTTTGAACAAAATCTACAAACTCAGTTCAATCCAAATAACAAAACATAGACTCAATTCTCCACAGAAATAGGAAAAAAAAACCCTTAAAATTCATATGGAGCGAACCTTGGATACCCAAAGAACAGTATTCTGAACAATAAGCACACAGTTGAAGGAACCACCAAGCCTGACTGTAAATTATACTGCAGAATGATAGAAATAAAACCAGATTAGTACCGCCACAAAAACAGACAAACAGATCAATGGAATAGAATATGGGATCCAGATATAAGTCCATTTAACCATAGGCACCTGATTTTTTTTGTCAAAAAAAAAACCCAAATATACATATGAGAGAAAAATGGCATATCCACTATGGTAGCTTGTATATGTTCATCAAAAAAAAAAAAAAAAAAAAAAAAAAGAAAAGAAAAAAGAAAAAGAAAGAAAGAAAGAAAAAAGAAACAGAAACTGCCATATTACCTAGCCATACCACTCATGGGTGTAGATCTAAAGGGCTTCCCATCCAACCACAGAGACACCTGCCCTTCTATGGCTCTCCTGGCTCTATATACAATAGCCAGGAGATAGGGTCAGCCTAAACATCCACCAACTGATGAGTGTGCAAGGAAAATGAGATACATATTCAGGAAACAAAATTATTCAGGGGTAAAGAAAACTGAAATCATGAACCTTGAGCCCAATGAGTTCACTCAAAGGGTACTTGCCACCAAGCTTGAAAATGTGGGTGCATATGTGGGACCCACATGGTGGAAGGAAAGAACTAACCCCTGACCTCTGGTATTTGTGCTCTGACTTCCATATATTTGCTATGGTTATTGTGCGTGCATACACATACACACAAATAAATAATGAAATCAAAGAAAAGAGTTAAAGGAAATTATAAAATTTTCAAGAAAATGGATAGGCTGAAAACGTATCATATCTAATGGACCCAGAAAGAATGTCCCACGTTCTTGTGTATATGTTGATCTTAGTTACCTTTTAAACACAATGTAAGTAGTATGCTACCATTGAGTGCTAGTAAATTGTGGGAGCTAGAGGGGTAGGGATATGAAAGCGGAAGAGAGAATACCGAGGGTAGAAAGAGCTAAGCTAGGAGAGGCACAGGAGAGACAGAAAGTAAAGAGTAGTACCCAAAATGAAGGAAGTGTAAAAAGGCCATGTATAATCCTTCTATTTCATAAGCTTTTAAAATTATATATAATTAAAAAAATGTTTGTGAGGAGATGTTCTCCATGGATAGATAGCACTTCATATATGTGTATGTATACAGGTGTGTGTGTGTATATATATATATATATATATATATATATATATATATATATATATATATGTGTGTGTGTGTGTGTGTGTGTGTGTGTGTGTGTGTGTGTTTGCATGCATATAAATATACATGTACACACATATGAAAGTGAGAGAGAGAAAAAAAAAAGAAATATTTCCATTTCTCTAGACAACCCTGACTAATATACCAGCTATGGGATATCTCCTTACTACTCGTTAGCCACAGAAGTCCCAGAGGACCCTGACATAGTACAGGCTATGGTCATTGCTGTTTGGTTTGTTTTCTTTTATTTTAAGATTCATTTATTTTTATTTATTTCACTTAGATGTGTGGGTGCCTGCATGCATGTACACATACCATGTATGTGTAGTGCCCAAGGAAGCTAGAAGAGAGCGTAGAAACTTCTGGAACTAGAGTTACAGGCAGTTTTGCGTGCCCACATGGGTCCTGGGCATCAAACCATAGTCCTCTAGAGCAGCAGGTGTTCTTATCTGCTGAGTCACATTTCCAGCCTGGATTCATTGCTTTTGGTTGCCCACCAACCCTTGAGTGTAAGGCTGGATTGCAGAGGATATAATAGACTTTGTCACAGGACACAGAAAATCAAGCCGCAGCTAAGCTGGAAGCTTCCTCCCTGTAGGCTAGCCTTCATAGAGCCAAGATGAGCTACTCAGTCTTCTGTGGGAAAAAGTTTACCAACCAACTTATCCCGCTATGAATCCTGGGACCTACTATAATGACCTGCAAGGCAAGATGTGCCCTCTAGTGTAGTAGAGACAAAACAACTATGAGGTAAACACGTGCTCTCTGGTTGGATTTGAGAAATGCTTCATGAATGGGTACTCATGCCTGCTTCTGTACACCTTGTCAGTAGCTTGTTCCTGGGAGGCTCTCAACCCTATAAAGTTGTCAAGTTGTTGTGATGCCTCTGCTCCCTAGATCAAGACTGAGGGAACAGGAGATAGGAAGACGGTGAGGGTCTGGGGATGGGGAAGAGTACTGTGAAATGCTGGGCATGACATGGCTATCAGATGCATGATCTCAAAGCAGCCATGATTATTAGTAAGTGTAAGTCTTACCCAATATCAAGCCTGCCAACATTTTAGCTAGATGGGGGCAGATAGGTCCCGTTCCTTACTGAGGAGCTACAAGCAGTTACTAGTTGCTGGTAGAGGGAGAACGACTTGGCAGAATGTGGCCACTGGTAGGGTTTCTGTGTTCCAGTGGATGTCTCTAGATCCATTGTACAAATGGACAACAGTAATTGGACTTAGTAAGAAGGCACATGTTGAGAGCATATGGGAGCAAATTTAAAAGGAAAGAAATATATTAGCAGAATGGTCTTCTCAGGCCCTTATAACCAATAACATCTCAAATGTGGCATCTCATCCACTTAGTACTAAGTCACATGGCTCCAATCAAATCAAGGGCAGGGCATGGTATTATCTGTGGGAATGAATACAGAGAAGTGACATCATTGGAGACCACCTTGGAAGCCCATTACTACTAGGAGGTACAATCTGGAATCAGCTTTCCTATTTCACAACAGGCTGGAGTTCATGAGGAGCAGTCAGTATTGGAGGTGTAAGCACAGCCAACCACAGAGCAGCCAGCCAGGCACAGTGCAGAGGACAGAGCCAGAGGAAAACAAAGACCACATTGAAGGTGTAAGATGCTGTTCAAACACAGATCACCTGTGACCATTTAACTCACCATTGTTTCAACCAATTCACCTCACAGGGAAGCTAAATAATGGGCCCCACTTTTACAAAGAGAAGCCATTAGATTCCAACAGACAGCAGTTGATAACTGTGATTTGGTATCAATTCATCAATCTTGGCTGTACACTTTCCAAATTGTTCTTTCTATTCCCTTTTCATTGGTAATTCTCCAGTTCCTTGAAAGCCAAGATCTTATCCAGTTCCTTGAACAAGACTGACAAACTGTGAACAAAACTCACTGAGCAGTATTCTCCCAAGGAGCTGAGAATGGATTCTTGAATGGATATTTGAGTTGACTAGGCTGGTACCCACACTATAGCATGGCTTCTTTCTCTTGACCAGCAGAGCCTAAATTTGTCATCTTGCACTTTAATAAAATGTTGGCCAAGTCTTGCTTTAGAGTTTCCCAAACTTCTATACCTAGCATAAGTACAGAAGCTAAAACAGACAAGACAAAGAAAAGAAATAGAAAGGACTACAGGCCCTTTCCTGCACAGAGTTTCACACATACCAGAGCAGCTACCTGCCTTTCAAATCATAGAGCAAACCCATGAGAACAAATGGAAAAGTTCTCTAGATTAATCCATAAGAATCTTTTTTATAAGGGGATGGAGATAGGTAGAGATGCAGAAATATGTATATTTATAAGAGGCATGTGACGTGGAAATTTCTGGTTGCTGGTTTCTTTGAAAACTCAATTGTGTCATGTGGCATTTTTCTGGAAGCTGTCTTGTAAGAGGATGTTTTGCTGAAGCAGATGCTTGAGAGGGCACGTGATATTTGTAGAACCCACAGACAGTAAAAGAATGTTCTTGCATTGCTGCACCTTGCAATGCTTTGAAGGTCACCACTTCATAAAGAAAAATGCACCAAAGAACTTCTCATATTCTGGATGATCCTTGCCACTTCTGTTGTCATGTACTGATGTGGCGGAGTCTTGTGGTTTCTGCTGGATCAAGTCGCTGCTACTAATTTGTGCTTTGTGTTTGCTATTGGGCTCACTGCTGATATCCTGACAATGAAGATTGAAATCACCCCAAAGAACTACTTCTAAACAGGTCCACAACCCTTTTATCCTATTAACCATCTTTCTCCCTTACCTTTGGTCAGTGGGCTAGAAGGGAGGTTAAAGCGTTTAAGAACTCTAAATAAAAAATCTAAATCTGAATTTGAAAATCTAAGCTTACAGGTATGTATATATGAAAATAGAGAAGCATATATATGCTATTTTCATATATATTATATACATATAATATACATACACATATATAATATATATTTGTGTGTCTGGGGCTGAGTTTGCTCTGTTAGCTGAGAGGATCTAGATCCACTGGTATCCCAGAAGCAACAAATACACTTCCAATAGCATTCCCCAAAAAAGAGTAATATATACTTTGAAAATAGTGTGTTATTGTAGGGTGAGGGAATAGTTGATCTGGGAAACACTTTCCAGCGCTAGAGGTAAAGAACTACCTCCAAACAGTAAGAGCACATCTTCGCGGGTGTTGTATGGGCAGAGGAGTTAACTGACACTTCTGGTGGCCAGAGCTGAAGCAATCTGAGCCATGGATATAACATAAACATTGAACAGATTAATAAATATGGGAAAAGATGAAAAGACCTATGTAGAAGAATTCCCAGAAGCTTTCATGAAAACCCCATCCTTAAGGAGGTACATGACTCCCCATTTCTCAAGGGTGAACTATGACATTGTGACTTCCTTCCTTACAGGGCAGAATGGAAGGGGCAACTTACAGTGGGGAGCCCTTACACTACCTGTGTCATGTGTGCGAGGTCAATATACAACATGATCAAAATAGTGCTTTCCTCTCATACTGAATGTTCTAGAAACCATGGCTCAGAATATCAAGAATGAAACAGATATATACCAATAGAGGCAGATCAGGCACGATATATGGCCTGTACTCCTAAAAACTGTCATGGTATCAAACGAAGATAAGTCTGAGAAGCTATAATGGCTAAGAGGAATTTAAGGGAGTTGTGCTGGCTGGGTAGTGTTTGTTGGCTTGACACAAACTACAGTATTCTGGGAAGAGGGCACCTCAACTGAGAAACTGTCTTCATCGGATTGACTTGTTGGAAAGTCTGTAGGAGCATTTTTCTAATTAATGATGGATGTGGAAGGGCCCAGCCCACTGAGGATGATGCCAAACTGGGAAAGGCAGTCATGGGTTATATACAAAAACAGACTGAGAAAGTCACAAAGGCAGGGTTCTCCCATGACTGCTTCTTCAGTCCCTGCCTCCATTTCCGGTTTCTACTTCTGCTCCTGCTTCTGCATGGCTTCCCTCATTAATTGACTGTGGCCCAGGACTTGTAGATGAAATAAACCCTTTTCTCTCCAAGTTGCTTTTAGTCATTGTTTTATTCCAGCAACAAAAATCCAACTGGAACATAGACCTTTTGATTAGCAGTCTCCTTGCTGGGACAGAAGACCTGGCATAAATAACTTATAGGGAATAAAGGCTATTTAGTTTACAGCCTCAGTTCATAGTCCTTACTCTGGATCCTGAGTTTGTGGTGAGGCAGAGGATCATGGGGACAGAATTATGTGGGAGAGGCTGCCCACTTCTTAGTAAACGAGAAGCAGAAAGAGGAAAAGAAAAGAGTCTGAACATTATTTTTTTGAGACCTACTACCTGTAGCTAAGACCCCACCTCCTAAAGAATCTACCGGTTCCCAGAAGTATTACCAGACGGGAGCTAACCTTTCAAAGCCTATGAGAGACATTTCATACTCTAACAATAGCTTGGGACATAATAACTAGCTATAATATGGCATCTTATACTAAATCTAGAATATCAGATAACAGCTAAGCAGATCTGATTTTAATATTAATAATATTGTTCATTAATTATAATGAAATTATAACAAATACCATACAGACATAAGGTTTTAGTAATTGTGTGTTTGGGTGAACATGAGTGTTCATGTCTATGTAGTAATGAAGGAATTCTCCATTATCTGGCTATATATATAAAACTGTTCTAAAAATAAAGTCTAGGGACTAGAGACATGACTTAGCTGGCCTCTTCCAGAGGATCTGAGTTTGGTTCCTAGAAACCACCTAGGGGTTACTCCCAACCCCAACTCTTGGGACTCCAATGTCTCTGGCCACTGAACTCACACACACACACACACAGGGAGAGACAACTAAATATAAAAACCTAAATAAAATGTAGTAATTGAAAATCAAAGTCTCATGGCTTTTGAGGTACAGAGATGAAACCCGGTCCCAAGATCCCAAGCTAAGAGGTCAGGCTCCTTCTGTTTGCCTTGCTTTTGGCCATCGTTGGTGGCTATAGAAAAACATTGTGATCTTGGCAAGTACTGCTTTGAAATAAATAGGAGAACCTGTCACATAAACCAGTCAGTAGCTTTTCTTATGACTTGGGCCAATTCTGTGTGTCCTTCCTGTGCCTCTGCGTGGTTAACACAGCTCATGTGCAGGGGGGGGGGGGGAGGGCGATGTGATGGGTTTACCTCCTACGGAGTTTATGGAAGCCCAGGAACCCACACCATATACAACTTAATCCTCATGTTTATGTCTGGGACTATATTAAATGCCATCTGCCTAACCATTTGCCATGTTATAAATTAAGGCGACATCAACAATGCTATAACACCAAGGAGCTCTGCTGTCTTCCAGTTTGATATTAAATGGGTTTTGTTGCCAAACTCTCCTTACAAACATGAAAAGAACAGTTGTGAGCCTTCTGGAGGAGCAGATGGTCTCCGAGGCTTTCTGACGCAGGCTTTCTGAAAGTTACAGGGCTCACATCTTTGCCGTGCAGTCAGCTCTGTGTGTTACTGTTGGAAAGCGTACGGATTTGGTGGATGAGGTCGGCCCTTGCGATGTCTCTTTCACTATGTAAAGTTGTGTGCATTAAAGAACACCTAGGAATCTCACAAGTAGAATGGGAATTTCTTCATGATTCAAATAAGGAACACATGGCCTAGCTCCTTCCTTGATTAATAGAAAGGATTTATTCCCTGTGACCTGGTATATACATTCATATATGACTCAAAGAATTCATCAAGCAAGGCAAACCCTTGCAATGGACTATATACACTTTGATACTTTCCTGTCCAATAAATCTAATCTATTGTCTTTTGTATTTTACAAACAATTCTGTAAATTAATTTTAGTCTTATTAAAGACTTCCAACTTCCAGACTTAAAAAAAAATTCCCACACTGAAGTGGTTCATTTAAATGAAAAGAATATGATTGGCATCTGAGCTCTGCTGTAAATGCTAGCTGACATGACTGTTTGAGATGTTATCAACCATGGCAAAGAGACAAGAAAAGTTAGAGGATTGAACACCATCAATCTGTCTCTTCTTCTTCCCAGATTCTAGCTCTGAGGGGCATCCAGTAACAAAGACTGCAGCGCTTCTGTCTCTGCAATGGCCAGACTAACACACTGTACTTAGGTTACGTGTACCAAAGCTCTTCCTCGTCATTTCTCTGCTAGCTCTGAGTTCACAGATGGATGGTATCCAGAGCAGGAACCTGCCCATTAACCAGAGGTGGAAAATTTGAAGGAGAGAAAGCAGGGAGCTATATGGGAGGTGCTGAGGGTTGGGAGGGGGAATGAGAAAAGGGAAATGATGTAATTATACTATAATCTCCAAAATATAAGAGATAAATCACAACAACAGGCAACAAGCAAGTTCGATGGTCCTTTCCCAGGTCGCTTCCTCTTCCCTGCCAGCACTTCCTGGAATCATCTCCAAAAGCCTCCCTTGCTGGTTCACATTCCAGGCTCCAGTTGGCTTATGAACGAGCCCAGCCTGGGCCTCCCATTAGCTGTCTGTTCTTGTAGAGGCCACCTTCAGGACACCATGGCCTCTGTCCCCTTTCCACTTCCTTTCACTGTGGGAAACTCCCTACCCTCCACAAGCCTGTGTGCCCAAGGTGTCAAATCAGGTGGTCACCTATACACGCATCTTATCTTTTTTTTTTTTCCCTGTTTGGTCCCAACCAAATAAACAAAGTGTTGTGGTTCTAAACATGGAACACATTTATTTGTCTGTCTTTCTTACAACATATCTAATATCCTGAAGGTCTAGCAGGCCACCCCCTGTATCAGTCACAGAAGCACCCACAACACGACGGTTTTCTTCAGGCAGAAGCCATCTTTTATTGGACTCGTGTCTGTGATAATGACGCAGGTGAATTTTATCATTCCTTTCGCTCCAGGCGTAATGAACAAATTCACTGCGTATTACTTAGGACTTGATCTCTAGCAAAACACTACTGGAACAAACAATTTGATTTGTCAACACCTTTCCAAGGGCTCCTCAATCAATGTCACAAATCCAAATTTAAACAGCAAAGTACATTTGACTGCAAGACCCTGGACTGATTATAGCTCCGAGTTCAGAGAATTGCTCCAGACAGGGCAGCGATCAGATTATTAACTCCACTTGGAAATACTCTCTGCTGTCTGGCATTAGCATGCATATTTTGATATAGATCGATAAGCAATCTCCTCTCTATAAGAAATGCCTGCAACATTCATTTGGCTGATCAAAGGTAGATATCAGCAGCCTGTGACAGCCAGCTATTGCTTCCCTGCTTTCTTTACAGAAGAGCTTCTATTTAAAAAAAAAAAAATCCCTGGCTTCTTTTCAGCTAATAGTGAAAGCCAAGAGAGCAACAGAATCCCATCTCTTCCCAGACACCTAAACACAATTAGTACAAGGGGACTTTGGTCTTCTCTGAGCTAACTTAGCCATTTCCCTTGCGTTCCCTGACAAGAAATAGCAAGTTTCTCTCCCTCCTTTGCCTGTTTCCCTCCAACCTCACTTATTTTCCTTTAGAGCAAAGGGCTCCAGTCTGGGAAGGCCAGAAAGGTACCACCTACCCATGGCCATCTGGTGTTTCCCTAGTGAGGTCAAAGTTCAGAGGTTAAGACCTTAATCTTGTTCTAAACTAGTTCGCTCAGGTTTGGGTCCTGGGTGGTGGCCTAGAATTGACAGATGGCTTTGGAGGCTATTTATTTAACCCCTAACTTCTCTCTCTTACCTGATTCTGTTATAAAATGTCCATTTTCTTTCTCTTTTTTTTTGAAAATCATTATTTATTCATACTTTCCATCTTTTAAAAATCCACTTTGAGGTTTTTTCCCCTCACCTAAGCTTCACCTGAACAAATCAATATTAAAAAAATCAAATTTCACTGAATAGATAGATCCCTTTCTTCTGTCCAAAGGTCTCAATAAACAAAAATCAAGGTTGTTTCTGCCACTTTACAGATTAATGGTATAAAATGCACACTTGTTTCAGTTTCTATTTAGGAAACAGAATTTTCCTGCAACTATACATACGCACATGTAATGACAAAATATGCATCATTGGTTAAGTGTGTAAGCACACACACATTCACACAAAACACAGCCACCCAGGACCACGCACCCATAGTGGCTGCACTTGAGCCCCGGGTTTAGGAAAGCCTTTTGAATTCTGCTTATCTATGTCTACTGTACTTGAAAGGTTTTAAAAACCCTTTGTACTGTGTTCTAATTTGAGGAAACAGTTGTTTTAAAGATGAGACTTAAGGCTGTCTCCCATACTGCCTCATGTCAGAATGCTCTAATGTGTCCTTAGAACATGTCAGCACAGCTCTCTCAGGATATGACGTCCATGGAAGCCACAAGGGCATTTTGATGTGTACATATGTCCATGTTCATGCCAAGACCATGCCTGCTCAGTTCCTGCTGCAAAGGTGATGTTGTGATCTTTGTGGTCATATGATTTGTTTCAAAACCTTATGGATCTGAAGTGACAGTGGGGCGGGGGTTTGAGGGAGGACACATAACCAATTAGGGAAAATCCACACCAAGGTATGGTTTAAAATAAACAAATTCAGGGGCTGGAGAGTTGGTTCAGTGGTTAATAGCACTGGCTGATCTTCCAGAAGTCCTGAGTTCAATACCCAGTAAGCACAACCATCTATAATGAGTTCTGAAGCCCTCTTCTGGTGTGCAGGTGTACACACAGATAGAATACTCATATACATAAAATAAACTAATTAATTAATAAAACCATGTTTGGCATAGAGAGGGACTTTCTGGGTGCCTGCCACCAAAGACTGTTCTAAATGGTAGAAAAGTATGCATCCATTTCTAATTTATAATGACACAAGTGTTTGCTTGAAATATTTAAGCCACCTTCTGTCTTGGTAAAGTTAAGCTTAGCTCTTACCTTAGTCACGCAGATGCTTTGTGAGAGGTGGTGCACATCTTTAATGTCACCAACCCAAATCGTCCCCACAGGGTGATCTGTGTGTTCCCATTTTACAGGTGAGGAGTCTGGGTTTCAGGTGACTCATTTACTAATCCAGTGGTTTTCATTAAGACTTGACTTACTTACAAAGGTGGAGAGAAAAGAGAAAAGAGATATACTGCAGCTGCCTTAGTATGGCTGATGGTGGAAGGACCGAGCTACTGTCTGAGAAAGGCCAGGCAGACACAGTGGACTGTGAAATGACACTTGTCTTTGTTGTTGCTCTGATTTGTTGTTACTGTTGTTTGTTTGTTTTTGAAAACAATGAAATATATTCTATCTAGTAATATGGGTGAGTTATGCACACAGGTCACAGATTCTAACATGCTTATTGGAACTAAAGAACACTGTATTTCTGGATCCTAATTATGTTGAAGCAGAACATGTAGTTCCTGTAATTAAATTTGATGGAAATATATGTAAACATGATCCACCCTCAGGCATACTTCCACCTCTGACTGGAATTGCTTTCTAGCTCAGTCCCGGGTAGGTCATTTTCTTTAAATCTCTCTCTGTCTTTTCTAGTAAATGAAGATAATAACAGGGTCCAGTTTACAGGATTTCTGTGAAGTTTAAGTGGGAACACACATATGTATATATTCACCTTCAGCCGAGGTACTCAATCTATACTGTGCATTATAACAATAGCAACGATCACATGTCTCCTTGATTTCTTCATCCACACTTACAGCTGGGAATTAGAAAGCAGAGCAGCTTTTCATGTTAGTGTGGTTTCCCAATGTTTTCTCACAATAGCCACTTTCTTTCTACTTTGTTAAGAAGACTCAGACCTTTAGCTGGAGGTCTTTATTTCCAGCGCCTTTTTTTAATTTTTCAAAACAATTTTACATATATTGGTGTTGTGGTATTATTGTATTGTTGCATTGTTGTTGTGTTGTTGCTGTTTCGTTGCTGTGCTGTTGCTGTGTTGTTGTTGCTGTGTTATTATTGTGTTGTTGTGTTTTTGCTATTGTGTTTTTGCTATTGTGTTGTTGTGTTGTGCTGTTGTGTTGATGTTGCAGTATTGTTGCTGTTTTGTTGTTGTGTTGTTGTTGCTGTGTTGTTCTCTTGTGTTGTTGTATTGTTGTGGTGGTATTGTTTGGTGTTGTTCTCATGTTGTTTTGTTGTGGTTGTGTTGTATTGCTGTTGTGTTGTTGTGTTGTATTGTTGATGTGTTATTATTGTGTTGTTTTATTGTTGGTGTGTTATTGTGTTGTTGCTATTGTGTTGTTGCTATTGTTTTGTTATTGTGTTATGCTATTTTGTTAATGTTGTTGTGTTGTTGCTGTTTTGTTGTATTGGTGTTACTGTGTTGTTCTCTTGTTACTGTGTTGTTCTCTTGTTGTGTTGTTGTATTGTTTTGGTAGTATTGTTTGGTGTTGTTCTTATGTTGTTTTGTTGTGGTTGTATTGTTGTATTGCTGTTGTGGTGGTGTTGCTGTTTTGCTATTGTGTTGTTTCATGTTGTTCTAGTGTTGTTGTTGTTGCCCACAAAACTTCCTCACAAGAAACAAGTACAGAGTTGTTGCAGAAGCACTCATTAGGCACACCTACCATGTTCCAAGGGCTAGGTTAGGTACTATCTGAGATCTCAGGTTGTTACACGGAAAATTAATACAACTGCTTGAATTAAAGGCACATCGGAATGAAATAAATTATCCACTTGACATCGGATTCTGGGGCCTTCTAGAGGGCAGTGGTTTTGCTTCCTGAAGGTATTGAGCTACCGCCTGAAATCCATGGAAGTCTTTGTTCCGGTGAGAAAGAATGAGAGCAGTGCTGGGGAGGAAGGAAGGGGACTCAGGGAGGGAAGCACTAAGAGAGTGAAGGGAGCAAGTGGAAGGAACTAGAGAGAAAAGGGGAGTGAAGGTGCTAAGCCACCCTGGCTGATTCTGACATCAAGCTGGAAATCAAGACAGAATTATAAAGGAGCAAACACAACCTAATTAGACCATGAGAAGCACAAGCTGATGGACAACAGCAAGGATTCCAGTGGTTTGTCAATGGGAAGAAAGCAGAGGAGGGAGCCACTAGCCTGGCCTCTGTCATCCAAGCCCTTGACTTGGATAATTCAGACTTCTTTCCATTATGCTCCGCCCCTTTTGGCATTTTTGGTGCTAAAACTCAGCTTTCTGCAATCCTGGAGCCACCCGGTCTAGCTTCCTCAAGCCCCACAAGTTTACAAGCGAAGGTGTTTTCCATGAGGTCCTGCCGCACAAACTATTGAAGCCTCATCCAGACTCATCAAGCACAAATTCGCCTTAAGTTCCAAGTTGCCAACTTCCATGTCATTGTGCTGAGTGTCTAACTGGCAGGTCCCTGGCATCCCCCCCTCCCCCGGGGGCAATGTCCAGTGTTGGAAAGGATGAGGGTGTGGCACATTTCCTTGGCTCTGCCAATTAGGTTTTGCCTTCTTGGTGTTGGGTGGCAACTGTCAGCCTGGGGCGTTTTCCGAAGCACCTTCCCTCTGCAATATGTTATATATAATGATCTTTGGCAAACTTTTTTTCCCCTGACTGAAGAAGAAAAATGGTTTTCATTTCTAGTCTAATAACCTCAGACTTTTGCAGCAGAAAAGTGAATCAAACTTTCTGATCTAACCAGTCAAGCCAACACAGATATTATGCTGGTGTTTCTAGGCAGCCAGGGCTAAATCTGATATCGAATGACTGAGTTGTTCTGTGAGAAATCCTGTTGATGTAGGGTGGGGGGGAACGCAGGTCAGACAAGTTAAGGGCACACTTGATGAAAAATCTGGGTTTTATCTTTGGCTGGCCACGGATAAAGCAAAGGCCGTGAGATGCACAGTAGGTCTCTTTGAAGAGGATATTTTCTCCTCCTAAAGCAGAAGTTTCTATGCAAAAAGCAATTTGAAGTATCAGATGGCTACAAGAACCAATGTATCCAAAGTATTCTTTCTCACTCAAGGGGCTAATTTAGTCCCACTGGGGAGACTAGAGGCCAGAGGAGGACTCTTTCCCTACCTTTCTCATTTGAGAATGGTATAAATGGGTCCAGCCCACACCCACCCAGACACAAATCCCTGCTTTGCCCTGTGATTGGATGAAAACCTCCAAGAATCACAGTGGTTTGCTGAGCGGTTCAGATTTCAAATTGCCTTGGGGTTGTTTATGACGGATCTTCTCAGAGTTTAGATCGTGTTTCTTTTGTGATTTTTGTGTTTTGTAGTTTTATAGCAATCTAAGTTGGAGACCCCCACCATGTTTACTTCCTCAACTCCTCCATGTTGTTTGCTCGGTCTCATCTCTTGCTAATATAACAGCCCATCGGAAGCCGTCTCCCAGCTCTCTGATCTCGGGCACGGTTTTCAACATTTCAGCCTTCTCTGATTTTGTTGTTGCTGTTCTTCCTTTATATCTTCGCATTGACCACTCTCTTCTTCCATAATGTCTTGTCTTCTGTTATTTGTATCAGAAAATGGTCCAAGTCCTCCACTGTAGTTTCCATTCCTAGAGGTGTTTGATCATCTGTTTCCTGTCTGCTGAGTTCTGACTCATTTAAAAAACAAAAAGGCAAGATTCTGTTATAATAAGCATTTTAATTAATTCATGTGATCCTCTAACATCTGAATCATCTTGAGGTCAATTTTGACTCATTGATTATGCCCATCACACCTACTATCTTCCTTTGTTTCATGCCCAACAAGTGTTTTTGAATGCTTGTACTGTGGTTATTTATTAAGCACTAGGGGCTGGGGTTTTAATGGTTTTTTTTTTTTTGTATTTGTGTAAATATTCCTCACCATTGAAATGAAGTTGATCTTGTATTAAGAAGTGTGAGTTCCTTCAAGGTCCAATTTAGTCTAAGATAAGACCTGCTGAGAACCCTGCCCAGTGTCCTTTAATTTACAAGCTTTTCCTTCTTGATGATAGACACAGATGCTGCCCAGTATTGTGAGTTCCTGGGATTGTTTCTTCCAATTGGTCAGAAAGTTTGGAGTCTTTTCACAAGCAAATTGCAATCCTTGCCTTGTCTCTGTGGGTTTCCAGGCTTCCTCTTCTCTCTTCCTTTGATATTTCAACCTGTGAACTGTAGAGCACCGAGGTTTGCAGGCGGGCATCTGCATCTCACTAGCAATAATCCAGAAGTTACACCTCAGGCCAGGTGCCTAGAAAAGACTATGGAAACAGAAGAAAGATGGGCTTTCAGACAGGAAGTGCATGTGACAGGAACTGATGGCCAGGCGTTTTAGTGATGGGTGGCGGTTCTCAGCACCTTCTGTCCTATCAAGAAAATAAAAGGCAATCTAGATTTTGAACTGAGAAGAATTTAATTCAGATACGATACAACATGTTTTTGTTTTGTTTTGTTTTGTTTTTAAAAATAACTAATAAGATGAGTGGTGCCCAGATGCTTAAAGCATGGACTACCTCTGAGGTACAAGTTGAGACAAAATTCTCTGCTTTTTTACTAGAAGGCAATCTCACTTAGTTGATCTGTTATCTATGTTATGGCACAGGCAGTAGGGAGTGGGGTTGAGAAGCCAGGAGCTATACAGCACCCCTCTCTGCAGAGGTGTCACCAAAAATATGTGGCAGGTCTCTAGCTTCCTCCCACCTTTGAATCTGTGGAGAAACTACCCTGAAAGATTCTGTCTGGAACCTGCCTGTCAAGGGTGCCTGTGTGATGAAGTTCATCGATTTTCAGGTCTAGCAGAGCAGAGAAGATGGAAAGCCCAGAACATAAATTTGGCATAGAGTTTGGGGAAAGCCTGGGTGTACTTGGTTTCTGACTGTGCTAGAGAGGGGACCCCAGGAGGTTATCCTCGAGTTTGCAAACAATATTATCCATTTTCATTGTATTGTAATGTCAAGATCATCCTTTGACTCAATGTGACAAAACAAAGAATCTGGTCTGAAAAACGTGTGTCATTCCTGATGGGCCAACACCCGATTATGAGATATTCTTTCACAATGGTCCAACTACTGTCAATAAATAATGCATTAGGTGAGAACTTAGTCTCTGGAGGCATAAAGTATATTTTTTAGATTTCTCTGTGCACTCGATGTCTAACATGTAGTTAGAAGTCTATAAACAGCCGTTGAGTCAAATGCATGAGGAAGATTTGAATGGATTTTGCTAAGCAGACAAAGGTGGAAAACTAGTCAGATGCACTTCAGTAAGGCATAGGGCTGCAGTGGTTGGCAAGCTTTGGTGTGCTCAGACAGATCCAGGGGAGCGAGAATGGAGTGAGTTATGGGGAATCTAATATGCCTGGTGGAGACATGTCTATCTGTCCCTTTCCTTGGAAACTCCCACCAAGGAGAGACTGTGAGGAAGGTATCAGGCCTTGGGTATGCACGGCTGTCTGCCCTCTGAGACGGGGATTTTCCATCTTCCGAGGGGTTGTACTGAGACAGGAAGTCTTAGGCATGGAGACAATTATGGATATATAATAATAAAGATCATTTAAGAACTGATAATAAATGTTTATTTTTAAAGCACTAAAATGCAAAAGCCCTATGCTCCACTAGAGGAAAGGGGCTTAATTAAAAGCAGAACCTTTCTAAAGGGCAATCAGACCCAGTATCCACATAAACCCCTACACTGCGCATAGGAGTCACCAGCAACCCAAAAGCCAATAATAAATGCACCCTGTAAAAGCAGAAATAAAATCAGCTCTGTCTGAGGGGGGAGGGGCAGCCCCTGGGGCTAGGTGACTGTCCAGCCCTCACCTAATTTAGTTCAATGACTTCGAGAGGAATTCGAAGCTGACCTGGAGGTGGCCACTTTTGCTTGAATATGACATACTAAAGCAGAAAGGGCTTGTTCAGAAGTGATGGTGGAACTGGGGTATGAACTGAGGTTTGAACACAGGTAGCACTGGGGGGTGGGGTGGGGTCTCTGCCTTTGTCTTCCTGGGAGAGCCAGGGCTGATTTTCTTACTCACACTTGAAGCAGGCTGTAATCTCCTCCCGTTGACAGACCATTTCGGCCAGAACTGGGTCTTAAATGTGGACTTAAGCCTTTTGAGACCTGGAGAGAGACACAAGAAGGCTGCTCTGAGAGACAAGGCTTGGGAATATTAAGCAGAAATGGACCTTACTCAATGTGCTATGCTGAAACCCCTGTTACCCCAGCTCCATCATTATCCAGATGCTGCATAGAACAGCCTTGTGTCTTCCAGACTTGCTGCAACCAAAGCATATCTGCATCAGATCCTCAGGTCGCCCGTGAGCACAGACACTTCATACAGGCTTGCAGGGAGATCAACATTCCCTTATGACTTATAGGATGGACACTTACTCTCAAGATGCCTAGACCTCCAGGGAAAATGCTGGGGATGTGCTGCTCCCTCGTGAGATGTTCCAAGCACGAGTGTTTACCGATAGCAGTTAGGTGCTCAAGAAAGATGACAAACTGTCCCTGATGCTCAGGAAAGAATTAGCTTCAAAAGGAGACGCAAGACAGTCTGTCACCCTCCAGGAAGCAAATGGTCAAAACAGGGGTATTTATCTGGAGAGGCAGGTTTGTGGAGCCACAAGGGTGGGTTCTGAAGTGGATTGATCTAGGACTTACAGACAGGTTACTGGCTGCTTTGCCATCTTGGCAAACTGTATCCTGTCTCTGGGACTCAGTTTGTCTCCAGCATGGAGTTATTGAAAGGCATCATGGGAGTTAAGATGTAACACCTGAGAACGGTGCTCAGCTCAGACCAAATGCTCTGCAAGTAGCAACCTCTGTCACTTCCCCGGGGATTAGTGGGACAAAGTGCCTTCAGGAACCTCACTGAGTGGAGGGTAAGATGGCCATTATAAAGAGCTGCTCTTGCTGTCTAGGAGGAGCTGTTACCATCACTCGTCACTTGGAGAACACCATGTCCACAGGTCTTCTTCATCCACATCTTCCTTGAGCATTGTTAATGCCCCTTTACTGAAAACAAGCAGAGGCCATTCACAAGCACAGCCACTGTATGGAGACAAGTCCCACGGCCTGAACACACACGGGAAAGCCTCTTCCTGAGGCAAATCCGTAGTCATCCCATTGCTATAGGAGCAGCCCACAAGTGGTCAAAACTGCTAAGGGAAGGAAAGCTGTACGCTGCTTTGCAAGAATGCCTCTGTCCCAAAGCCAGCCTGTTTGCTGAGAAGACACCAGGCTGAAAACTGTTACTGAAAAATCCTACAGCTAGCTGGATGTAATGACACATACCCAGAATCTCAGCCCTCCCTCAGGAGGCTGAGGCAGGGGCATCACAAGTTTGAGACCTGTATAACTATATACCTAAATTGTTTTCAAGGAAATCCCCATCTGAGAAAGATGAATTCAGAAAAGCCAGCACAGACACCTGAACCTCCTCCCTCCCATGCCTTCTTTTCCAAGGCATGTCCATCACGTCATAGATGGACAGCCTCGTGTAACCACAGCAAACATGGGAAAGAAGGCCGATGGGATGTTCTGTGTACACACACAAGAGCAGACCAGAGAGGCGAAAGAGCAAGGGAGGAGCTACCCTTCAATGTGGGGCTTCAGCCAGGCCATGGCCTGTGAAGTTCCATTTGGGGTCATGCTGAGTCCCTCTGTCACCTACCATCGTGCTGGAATCACACAGGACCTTATGACAAACGGTTGAGCAAATGGTGGACAAATTCCCAAACAAGACCCAATAACCAAGCAGAAAATCTTGACACAATTCTTAGAAGAAAGCACACAAGTCTTCTAAGAGGTATTCAGATAGACTGTCACAGCTGTCCATGTTCAGCAATGGTCACTTTGGTCAGACGCCTATGATTTAGTTCACATCTGTACATAATAGACTTATTAATAATATTTGAATGACTAGCATCGGCTGCTCTTGATTAAGATCAAGGCTCTCTGTTTTGAAATAGACGTGTTCTTTAGACAGCACCAGGCTTCTGTGTACCACAGCTGTTATTCGAATTTTGGGGTGACCAGTCAAAGACTACAGATGAAGTAAAGGGCTGGCCTGCTGGTCCCACTCAAGTCTACCAACTCAAAGTGCCCTTCTTAAGGTGCATGGGACCATCTTGTTAGAGGGGTGGTCCTTGCTGGATTTTTAACCACCCTCCACTCAACCTTCATGAAACACAAGTCAAATACCCATAAGATGAAAACGGTTATCAGAAGGTTTTTCTTTGAGCTGGTGGCCTCCCTCAGGCAGTGTGTCGTGATGGATGGAGTCAGCAGGGCAAAGGGAAATACTTTCCATCTCTCACCTCCTTCCTACTCAGCTGTCTGAGGACTGCATAAGAACCTGTTGACATTTTAGAAGTGTTATATGTGAGGGGAGGGTGAAGATGGGCTGTTGACTGTGGTAGGTTCCCCCAAAAGGCTGTAAAGACAAATAGTTTCTGCCTTCAAGGACCCTGAAGTCTGTAGGGAAAGAGAAACCACCTTGTCCATGTTAATACTTGGCAGAGAAGATTAAGCACAGAACAGGTTCATCCCTCAGGAAGTTAAAAACATTTTTTTTTTGAGATAGGGTCTCATGTAACCCAAGCTGACCTCAATTTCCTCATGTAACTGAGTGTGACATTGAACTTCTCATTACCTCCACTCGCTCTATACCCCTGTGCCTCTACCTCCTACATGCTGCTGGATTACAGACAGACACCATGTAAGGGTTCTAGAGTGCTGGAAACAGCCCAGATTGTCAAACACAGTGGGCAAATGCTCTACCAACCGAGCTACATTTCCAATGCATGGAGAATAAGATTTAAAGTAACTTTCTCAGGAGATAAAAGGGGAATTCTTGACGAAAGCGCTGGCATTTGAGCCGCAGCTTAGGATGCATGTCAGATGTTGGCAGGTGGAAAAGTGCAGGATATAAAAATTAGCATCCTAACTAAAGAGTATGCTACTAGCAAAGGCAGCGGAGAGCATAGGTTATGGGCTACATACCTCACAGAGGCCAGACCCAGTCTGGGAAGCTCTCTCTACTCTGGGCTGCCTCTACTGCTAAATCCACATGAACCAGAGTATAAATGAGCTTCTGTGGAAAAGGCTTCTCCAAAGTAGGAGGAAGAAAACAGCAGAAAGTCCAGGCATAGACCACTAGTGATGTCATTTTTCTCTCTGAACCCATGACATACATTAATGGACAATGGTATTTCCTCAGAGCCCTCTCACCGTAATATTTCCCCATTGATGGTTACCATATTCAATTCCATAGATGACATGTGTCCTAGTTTCCTGCATGTGACAGTGCACCTGGTTAGGTGTCTCCAGTCACCAGATGACTCAGTTTCAGTCCCAACATTTTTATATCCTGGCTGTTGCTTGGGACATCTGCCCTCTGAGCTATTGCTTAGTCATCTCTAGATAAAAGGCAATGTGGCTTCTGGAATAGAGACCACATTGTGTGTATATTTAATCCATCATTTTCTTCTCTCTCTGGCTTTGTAGAAAAGGGGTCTTCCCAAGGCATGGTTGGCTGTGGCCTGTGACTGTGCTGGCAATGGAGCTTAGATGGAAGGGGAGGGCAACATCCCTTGATCCTGACCACTATGCCCTTCTGACGTTCTGCCTCATCGCTGTGAAAGGTTACACAGAAGCCCCAGAGGCCCCAGGACTTGGGGAAGTACCTTGGTGGAAGTGGGCTGATCTTTTAGTCACCACCAGGAAGCCTGTTGAGTTTCCCATAGGAATACACCCGAGGGAAAATCAGCTCTGACTTGGAGACACCATGAGGAAGTGTTTGTCAAGGTGGCTGCCATCACCTGTTATCATCAATACAGCCTGGATCTCGTGATGCTATGTCTTCCTGGCCCTTAAGGGAAGATTGAATTCTCCGCCATTTGTGGTTTCACTAATGAAAACCGTGAGAACAGTTTGGTGGGTTTCTTATAGCTCTACTTTTGTAACATGGAATTCCTTTCCCACCAAAGTCCTTTATCCTTTGTAGCATCCCAGCTTCAGAAAGGCCTGTCTAGGGTGCAAAAGCCTGGACGAGGTTTGGAAGCCTGGCTGAGCTCTCGGAGGCTAAACAAGCTTAAAAACTTCAGGGAAACACATAGAGGCTGACCATGATAAAGGCTGTGGTAGAACCAGGCAGAAAACTTGCCCGTTAGAGAAGCACTACATTGAGCTGTCTCCACAGCAAATTACACAGACCATCAGGGACAGCTTATCCTGCTCCCTGACAGGAATCCCAGGGCTCCTGAAGGGCAGACAGGAAGGGCAGGATAAGAAGCAGGAGCCACAACTGTGATGGAGAACAATAAATAATCACATTTTTAAATATCAAACAAATTTGCAGGCTCTGCCCATTCAATTATCTCTTTCCCAAACTTCACACATTCCATGCACCATGGTGGGATCATTAAGAACATATCCCTCTTGTTGATTCTCACAGGTAAGAGCTCTCCTTAAGTGACAGACAATCAGGCCTGCCCTGTGGAGCCAGTCTGGACTTTGGAAAAGTATTGGACCGTACGTTAGTGAACTACCTCTCTCCTGTCCTCTGCAGCTAGCCTAGACAGTTCCTGGTTCTGAAAGAACAAAGAGGAACTCTGGCTGCTGAGCTCTCCACTTTGCAGACTAAGCTTTACAAGGGGCAGTGTGCATCAAGCCCGGTTTGACAGCATCAAGAAGGTACCCTCACCATCCATCACGTCCCCAAGGTGATTGATCATCAACTGGAGAACGAAAAGCCATGCTGAGAGATGGTCAGGGATAGTAGAGATGCTGCTGAAAGAGTTTTTTCTGGATGCTGTCCTCACATCTGAGTTTTGAGTGTCTGGGTACCATCAACCATAAAGACAGAGAAAGGATGGCTCTGCAGAGAAAGCTGATTGCTGATGACCCGAGTTCAGTTCTTGAGATCCACATGGTAGAAAGAAAGAATAGAATCCTTCTTCTGTCTTCCATATGTATGGCATGGGGTATGGACACACACACACACACACACACACACACACATACACACACACACACACTTGTGCATGTGCATGCATGTGTGTGCACACACACATACACAATTTTTCAAATTTTCTGCTTACCCCTGCAGGCTATTACTAAACTTTGTGCTTAATTGCTGGTAAGTCTTCAGTGACCAGCTGCTGCATGTCCAGAACGTTCAGGCACAATAGAGAGTGTAAGACACGATTCTTGTTCTTAAAACCTTTTAAACTTGAGGGGAGAGGACAAATCATGATCTGCATGCATTTGACTGATGAAGATGTACTATGTGCCACATCCATTGCTAGGGTAGATTTGAAAAATGGTCAGGGATAAGGATAGCGATAGGGATAGGGATGATAGGGATAGAGATGGTGATATGATGTCTTAGCCATTCACTCACAGAGAATGAAAAAGCTCCTGGTGTATAGCATGGCTGCTCCCAGAGACACTGACTTCAGGGGATTTGGTGTTTGAAAGGCATTGTAGCCAGTGTGAGCTGACAGTAGCACACTGCTGAGTATAGTTAGAAGACTGTGTGGTATATTCTACCAGTGCCTTGACATCTAGAGGAAAAGGAAGACTATGCATCTTTATCTCCTTGTGGGAAGAGCCCTGGGGCAAGAGGGGATATGTATGAGGTACCCAGGAGGGCCAAGACTCACAGGGAATGAGAGCAAAATGCATCATCAAAAAATGTAAAAGCTAGCATGGGTAGGGGCCGTGTTTCCTGAAGCAGATTGATCTGGGGAAACAGAGGACTGTGAAAACAGCTGGAAGAACCTGAGGGCTGTCTGTCCGTCCAGGCTGGAAGGCTTGGTACACGAGTATGTACCATGGCAGGGTCCTTTTAGCCCTCATCCCTGGACTGCACTGGCGACAAAGATTTGTAAGGTACAAAGCGAGCTTTGGAGCACTTGAAAAGCCATCAAAATAAGCAGCGTAATAGTGAGATCTATCAAGGAGTAACTTCCATGCTGGAAATGTTCCATTTGCCATAACCCACACCATCAAAAGAGGTTGCAGGCTGTGGTTAGCTCACTTCACAGACAAGGAAACCGCGGTGCCAAAGTCTTTTGTGGACTTCCCCGTCTATGATCATTCAGGAAGTGATGACAGAAACAAGACTGACTCTGGGCAGGGTGGCGCTGAGCATGTCCCTAAATCCTTCTGTTATGTCTTGTCTTGTCTTGTCTTGTCTTGTCTTGTCTTGTCTTGTCTTTTCTTTTCTTTTCTTTTCTTTTCTTTTCTTTTCTTTTCTTTTCTTTTCTTTTCTTTTCTTTTCTTTCCCTATTTGTATTTGTCCGTTTCCCACTATCCTAAGGAAGCATCTGAGGTGATTTATAAGAAGCTGATTTTTGACTCAAAGGTGGAAGGTCTGCACCTGGTGGGGGCCTTCTAGATGGTGGTCCCCAGAGGCATTATTGGTTTTGATGGCAAGAGAAGATGGAGTCTGTCTCCTGGTCCGTGTTACTCTAAATTAGTGCATACTCCGTTGTGGGCTTTGTCTTGATCTTATGTAATCTGCAAACTTCTTCCCAAGGCATTGCCTCTAAGCTCCATAGCAGGGTCCATCTTCAGTGACGTCACCATGAGTTTTGGAGAGTCACATGCTGATCATGCTCTTTCTTTGTCAGTATTCTTTCTAAACCTTTTCTAAATTAAAAAAAAAGTTTATGTGTATGTCTCTGCACCATGTGTGCACCTGGTGCCTATAGAGCCATGAAAAGGCTGTCATGTTCCCTGGAACTAGAAGTATAGATGGCTGTGAGACTCCATGTCAGATCAGGGAACAGAGATTGGGTCCTCTGTAAGTGCTCTTAACTGGTGAGCCACCTCCCTGGCTCCTTTGTACTCTGTGAGCAGATAAGTAAGTAGTGAGCTTCCAACCATGAACATGCCAGTCTAAATCACGTGTCTTCTCCCTCTCTCTTCCCGACCAATGTGAACAAATGCCGGGTGTATATAACTGCATTCCCAGTGACTACGTACGTATCTCAAATGTATGCACTCCTTAAGCACACTTGCCACTATAACAATGAGAGTCTGTGAGAATTTAAATACCACCAAATATATAATCGATGATCCTATCCCCAAATATTTTAAAAAATATAGCTCACAAATAAACATCTTCACATTAGAATCCATGAGCCTGTGCTGCAGGGCACTGTTCCTTGAGACATTTTGAATGTTCCTGCTTTTTACCATACCACTTCTTTGGGGGAGGGAACCATATGGTCCATCCTGTGATGTTTTTCACAGTTTGAGTTCCACCATGTATGTTCCTATGGGGTCTTATAACATATGTCTCCACCTGTGATTTTCATGGGAAACTGTTATGTCCAACAGCTTGAGCTGACTGAAACTAGGACAGCTTCTTGGTCAAGATTTCATCCTCTGAAATGAGAGATTCTTCCGATAGGAAGCACCTAAAATTGGCTGTCTTTCATTTCTGTGGCCATAGAAATCTGTGGCGATTGTTACCTCTACCCATCTCCTCACCAGGGGTCTTGGGTGATGGAGTTTTACTTGTATCTCTCGTTGTTGATTCTAGAAATCTGAAATATCTCTACAGAGATGCTTCCTGCACTCCAAGTATTTGAATTCTCTGATGACAGTTTATATATAAAAGGTAGGAACACTGCTTCTTTCCTGATCGTATTGTTTTTCAAAAGACTTTGCTTCCTCCCAATGGCCAAGAACGGGCACAGGGCTTCTGTTCTTCTTGTTCCTCTGACTGTTGTTTCAGTGCCACTGTGCACCCAGGGACATGTGTGCCACGGTCTAATCTGTTACAGTTTTTACATCTTCAACACAACCGTGGCCCCAGTTGAATTTATAATCATTTTGTAAGTGATTTTTGTCCTCTGATATCTCCCTCCCTTATTGGCCTTCAATTTATTGTGAAGCTGAGGATCACCTTGAACTTGTGATTCTCCTGCCTCCAAATCCTTAGTACTGGGCTTATAGGCACGTACTATTACTTCCACACCAAGTTTATGCGGTTCTGGAGATTGAATGAAGTCCTGAGCCCTTTGGACACAGCTCCTGCATCCTTTTATATCTTTCTTGCCTCTGGAATAACAAGCTGTCCTAGTCATGTTTTGTCCACTCTCCCCACAGCTTGAATGGGACATTTCTCCAGAAAGAGCTGGTATTTATAGACCATTCTCTAGGAACTAGAGATGTCTGGAGACTTGCATCTTCCTGGAATAAATAGAGGTGTGCACATTCCAAGGTGAAGATCAGTTTCTATTCCATTTGTGAGTCGAAGCAAAAAAGACATGCCTTTTAGTTCCTTTCCCAGATAACTGAGTGGCCATGATTTGACTTTTGCTGGTACTAACATCTCTGCTAAAGACAACAATAGCTCACTTTCTATACTGTAAAATAGAGTACATTCACACACTCTGGGGGTGGGTGGGGGGTCGTGGCTAGCTGCCTATGTCAAAATTTTTGAAACACACATGACTGGACAAGCCTTCATCACAGGAAGCTTCTGTGTACAAGGAGAAGAGGGAGGTGACTAGTTAGACACAAAAGTCCTTGTTCCTCATTGTCCCAGAGCTCCAAGGATCCCTTGGCTTTTGTTGCACTTAGGCCTAGCCAGTAAGTTATAGTGGGATATAACGGCAGGTCTTCACTTCTGCGTTTTCATTTCCCCCAGGAGAATGAGAGAGAGACACTGCCATCGTATAGACACTAAGATAAAGATGAAAGGGAGGCTTTTTGTTTGGATTCCTGAAGGTGTTCAGGGAAGCAAGGAATGCCTACAGGGGTCTACATTTTAAAAAATATAAAGTATTTATTTGTTAAATGTGAGCCACTATGGATGAATGGGTCAATCTGTTGTAGATGTTAGCATCATCTCACTAAGCCAAGGGCCCTTACATTAAATAGAGTGAACTCTGAAAGGACCAGATGCTCTGGGTTCATGATCCCTGCCACACTGTTCAAAGGTTTTTAAAATTCCCCTTGAATACTAAATTAGAAGGACATTATGGGCATTTTCTATTCATTTGAGGAAATAAAATCATGGCTGAGGGATTTTAATAGCTGATTGGAATATCCACAGCTGATGTTGTTGTTCCTTGCTATTTCACAGAGAACCAATTCGAGAACCCCAGAGGATGCTAAACTTCTGGGTTGCTCAAATATGTCACGGAAAGAGCATGATGCGCTTGTTCACTGGTTCACAGTAAAGTTACAGTCCAGAAAATCGCTGCAACTTGAAGACAGCATGTCTCAAATACACATTTATTACACCCACCCTACTAGGCCTTATGGCCTAGCAACACTGCACACTGTAGTATATCGGCTGCTCCCATTGTGAACTTAGGGCTGACTGATGGCTCGGTCTTACTGTTGCTGCCCCATGTCACAAGAAGAGAGCAGAAAACTTTCTAGTCACCCAAAAAGGAGACACTGTGTTCAGCCACCACACCATCACCAAACATAACAATCATAATCTGGAGACCATATTTATTGAACATAGCCCATGGACAGCTTGACAGGATATCCTAATGGTCTCTAAAGTCTCTTGGTAACTCACTAAGTGGAGGTGTTCTGCAAACGGTGCCAACTGAATTATGAATAATGGCAAGAATCATTACAAATAAGTAACCGTGTCTGCGTATGTTTAGCACAGATGTATTTTTGAAATACCTGAATCTGAGGTGAGTTGAATCCACAGATGCAGAACCTGTAGGTGAAGAGATCTGGACACATACTGTTAGAGTCTAAAAGTTTCTCTTCAGTTAAAAATATAAAGCAAGTCTCTCTTAGGAAAGACCCTCAAGTTGGTTATCTAATGCCAAGTGCACAGTGCTAGAATTAAATTCATGCAAGCTACTTTATAATGACTGTGCAGGTTGTAATTATATATTTAGGAATTTTTATGTATGGATATATACATATGTATATGTATATATGTATAAATCATTATGTATTTATTTAGAAATGTGTGTGTGTGTGTGTGTGTGTGTGTGTGTAAAACAACAACTTATGAATGGAAGCCAAGGATCTGAGAGAGAATAAGGAGAGACCACGGGAAAGGTTGTAGAGAGGAAAGGGAGGGAGGAATGATGTAACTGTATTAGTGTCAAAAACCGCAAAAAAACAAAATCAAGGCAAAACAAAATTACTGTAAGCTCTTTCATCAGCTCAAGTGGGTAAATGTAGCTTCACTGTCTGTAGAGTCAGACAGAAAATGTCTTCTAGTTGTTTGAAAGATGCTCACTTCAGAAGAATGCCAACAACAACGTCCAGGGGAGGGCCAACTGGGCCTGTGCTAAAGCACTTACATTAGACCAAGCTAGAAAATTGGCCTGGTCTTGCCTATGCACCTTTCCATGTGGGGAAGCAGAGCTTGCTGCCCCGCGGGGAGGAGCCCCCCACCCCTCCCCCGCTCGCCAGCTCTCCTAATTTGTCAAGAGAAAATCTTCACACAACACTTTCCACGCTCAGGGGCAAATCCATCAGCTATTCCATAAACTCAGAATTTTATGTGAAAATTCCCAACTTTGAAACAAATTCTTTATGAAATGGTTTTCAACTGTGCCTGTGTCCCAGACCCCCATCTGCGCGAAGTCACCCCAAGAGGTAGGTTGCTCGGAAGCCTCTGGCTTGTTTGCCTCAGAGGAGTGAAGAAAGACTATGTGGGCAGGCAGAGAGTGAGATTCACAGGTGGAGGGCGATTCATTGAAAAAAAAAATCAAGCACAGGACTCAGGGAAGGGAACGCATCCACCCTCCTTCCGCAGGGAGGGGCCGCCAGCGAGCAAGGGCAAGGAAGGTAAGCTAGTCAAGCCTTCTTCTGCCTGGCACATCCCCTAAATCAATGATTTTTCTCAAGACAGAAGGGCCCTTCGGAGCCGTTTTACCAGTTGGAATTTTGTCCAAGCGATTGTTGGGGAGAATACACAAACAGACTGCAATAAAATTAAAAATAACTTTTGAAGGAAATAATATATTGGAAGGATTCATTACAGAAGTTCAAACAAGGACCCATATGTTCCTTTGCTCTTTATGGCGGAGTATACACAGGGCCTGTAATAAAACGAGGGGGTGGAGCGGGATTCAAAGGATAAGATCCAAACAGCAGATAAATAACCAGGATATCTTTACGTTCATAGGCACTGCGTCCCGAGCCAGGAGGCTCGCCTTGCTGCTGCACGCCAGCCATGACGTTTTAATTAACGCTGGCTGACCGTGATAAGAAATGAATCATTTGTCTGTCTCCATTTTTTCTTTTTTTTCCCTCCACTGTCGATCTCTACAGCCCACCACAGTCCCCGCCCCCCCCCTCGGTCATCTGCAAGTCACCCCAAGAATTTAGTCTCTTTGGATAAATGTCTCTCTACTTTTATTATTTAGAGTCAACACTCCTTTGGGATTTTTTGAGTGAATGGAGCTCAGAATGCAAGTGATACAAAGACTTACCCAAAAGTTATGGTTCTTGATAATTTAAGGGAATTACACTTATTCGCAAAGTCTGTCCTAGGCTATATAAAATGTAAATTTTTTTATTTTATCTTTGAGATAATAAAAGCTCCTATAAGTCTCAGAAAACATTAGCTATTCTAAACAAGCTTTTGAGTATCTGAAGGAATAGTGGAAGGTGGAGGAAAATTTCCATACACATACATCTGCACACATAATCACACCCAATATAAGCACTTCCACAGTACATGCGTTAATGCTTTTTTAAAAAAATTACTATTAGACAGGATGCCAAAAGATTTGAACCTGTAGTCCAGACTAACTTAGGAATAAAGAGAGGCTTGGGTAATGTGTGTATAACCCCCCAGAGTGTTAGAGGATTCTCTTTAACAAATAATGAGAAAAATCCACCCTTCCAGAGTTCTTCTAAGAGTCCCTGGTCCAACTCCACAGGACCCACTGTTAAGCATGTCGTGTTTAAGGGTGGAGTAGGGGTGAGAGGAAAGGGGGGAAGAGAGGATGTGGCCGAGGAAAAGGAGGAAAATGTCAAGGAAAGATGAAGGAAAGAAAGAAATGAAGCCCGTTCTCCCTGCCACACCTAGAGAGGTGAGGTGAGTCACTCCAGTCCCTGGACCACCTTTCAGATTTTCCCCTCTTTCTTTCCTTCATTTCCTGGCTAACCTTAAGTTTAAGCCCTAATAAAACCTGAATTTATGGGGATCAAGGCTGTCACCAGCCTTTCATTACTGTCAGCTTCTCTTCAGTTTCATCTAACTCAGTTTGGGGGCATTTTACAGTGCCTATCAGGCTCGGTAGGGGCACGCTGCACCGGCACCCTCCAGCCAAGCAGAGGCTGTTTTGACACAAGTCAAGACCCAGGTCTTAAGAACAGTGACTGTGATCTGGGCCACACTGCAGAGAAAGGTCTTTGCAGGGCTCCAAGCCTTCATGTTTGCATCAGGAAAGGCGGGTGCAGGTCACAGGGGTTAGCCTGAGCCTTCCTGTTATACACTGACTGGGTCCCCTGCCCCTTCAGACTTCCAGCAGCATGAGAAAGCTTGCTTTCTGAAAGCCGTAAATCAGACCACGGTCTCCTTGCAAAGCGCAGCAAGATGACAGAACCCCACGAAGCCAAATGCTTCTCCCTAGACATGAGATTTTTATTTATTTTTCTTGGAATGTTAAGCCTTGATAGGTGGGTCAACGGGAGTCGTGCATTTTTTTTTTCGTTAATGAAAAAAATGTTCTAGCCCCATACGCTTTCTGCTGAGATTTAATACCAAATATCACCCAAGTGGCTCTTCCTCTTTTGCTTGCCCTTTTCAAAAGGCACTAGGTCACTTATTTAGGCTCTGAGAGTTGTATGCACTGTAAATCCATCAGGGCCAAACTTAAAGAAAAAAAAAGAAAAACCAAACCACACAACAGGAGCTGTAAAGCTGCTTTCTATATTGTTTGGACATGCTATTCTCAAGTGAAGTCATAAGGGAATAGGGCACTTAAAATGGGGTGTCACATTTCAAGGCAATAAATAGCAGCTTGATTCCACCTCCCAATTGATCCCGCAGTTTACTTATACACAAGGTGGAAAATAAAATACCAAAGGCCCCGGTGATTTACTTTGTAGAAACCAGACACTCCGCATTAGCTTAAGTGAACGCAAAGGCCCCGCGCCGACAATTTATTACAGGCTCAGTCCGAATGCAGTTTGGATCAGGATGGCCATTGGCACACACATATCCCCTGCTTTTAGCATCCCGACAATTAAATGCATTTTAGGCTTCTTTGTGTGTTGAAAGGACATACTCTTCAAAGGAGCCAACGATGTCATCCAACAACAGGTTTTCTCCCTTTCCTGCTTAGCATTGATGCCACTAAACAGCTGGCACCATCTTCTCCTCCCCGCCCCCCCCCCCACCCCTGTTAGCCTTTATAATTCCTGTCAGTCTTTGGTTTTTTTTTTTTTTTTCTTCTTCTTCTTCTATGGTATCTGATAATATAAAATAATATAATGTAAAAGCTTTTTATTTCATTTATTTGACACTCTAGTAGGATATTTCAGCTTTGTTTCTAACTAAGACATTTTGGCCTTCCCTTAGGATAAAGACACAGTTACCAGCACACCTAGTTTGCATGACTCCCTAAAATAGAAAGACACATTGTCCAACATGTCTGAGAATTTTTTTCTTGTCTCATTGAACAAATGAAAATTCATGGGCACACATCTCTGTGGTATAAGAAAACAACTTATTTGCACATGTTAAAAATATTTTATGTTGCACAATGAGTACTTTTGAAAAAGATTAAGGCACGTCAAGAGCAATAGTAGTCACAAGGCTTCTCGCTTTTAGAAGTATGGAAGAATACATTGCCTGCTCTACACAGATTCTAAACAGTGGCTGTCAAAACAGGACCTGTCCAATCTTAGACTCAGCCTTGAAGAGCAAAGTGCATCTTGTCATTCACAGTCCGTGGAGGATCCTGGCTTTTACGCTCAGTAAAAGCAAGCCAGGTGCTGAAAGGAAGATGCTACATGGTCTCCCTTACACATATGTGCACTCTGAAGATACAGAACTCATGGAAGCAGAGAGCACAGAGGAGATTATTAGGGAATTTGGAGTGAGTGGGACTGGTTAAAGGCACACAATGAAGATGAATAGCAAGAGTTCTCCAGAGTTACTGTGCACGGTGGTGACTGTCGTTAATAAGACACCACAGTCAAAAATTTTAAAGAGAGGAAATTTTAAGTGTTCTCAGCCCCAGAGTAATAAGCAGCTAAGTCAATACATTTGCTCATTACCATGATTCAACCATTCTATAATACTTACAAATATACAGTGTTGGATTGCACCCTGTAAATAAGTTAGATGCATAAGTTAGATGAAAATAGACCAGAAACAAGGTAGTAGAGTGACAAAAGCCAAGTGTCCTAATTGTGTTCTGAACTGTTTCCAATAAAGAAAATACAAACATCTCACAGAGAAAAGATTATCTTGGCTAGACTGTTCAAAATGGAATTATATATTGCTAATAAGCGCTTGGAAGATATTGACGATCCCAAGAAATCATAAAAAAACATAAGTACACAGTGAAAAGTTGGGTAAAAAAGAGGCTCAGCAGTTAAGTTCTTTCTGCTTCTGCAAAGTTTGATTCTCAGGACCCAGAGAAATAGTTCACAATGGCCTATAACTCTTGCTCCAAGGTAACTGATGTTCTCCGGGCTCCAAAGGCATCTGCACTTGTGCAACGTACATAAACTCAGGAAGGCACACCCAGCTACATACACATAAATACAAATCATAAACAAATCTTTTCAAAGGAAGTGAAAGGTAATGTACAGGTCATGCATGATACAGCCTACAGAAAGTCATTTCTGACAAGCAATGTATTTAGATATGAGGAAAGCTAACAATTGGAAATAAAACAAACCAACTGAAAACATGCACAAAGGAAACGAACAGACATTTCTCCAAAGAAAATACATAAATTGCCAGTCAGTGAATGAAAACATTCCCAACTCTCTCCATTTGGGGAATACACATGAAACGCATTCCGATACATCCCCACTATGTGATGGCCGTAATAAAAGGACAGTTAGCAGTAAGAGCTGACAAGGGACTGGGCAATCATTGTTCTGGGGAGGATAAAAAGACTGAGCTTTTGTATGCCAGCCTAGCAGCTCCACAGACAGCAAAGTGGGCAGAGGAGGTACTTGTGACCCAGCCTTCCTAGCCCAACAGTTCGGCCTTACAAAGAGCCCATGTCAAGAAATTGTTCATTAAAGGACTCCATTTCCAGAAAGTTACCTAACAAGTTTGACCAATTTTAAGGAACAAATAATTCCTAAGTTATGCAAAAATCTCCAGAAATGATTTGAAATGGATTTCACAGAGAGAGTGTCACAGAAATCAAGACACTCTAATACTATACTTGCATAAGTTAGATGAAAATAGACCAGAAACAAATGTCAGAATTGCAGACACACACACACACACACACACACACACACACCACACACCACACACACACACACACACACTCACACACTCACACACTCACAGACACACACACACTCACACACTCACACACTCACAAACACACACACATACACACACACACACACACACACACACACACACACACACACACACACACACACGGAACCACAGCAATGGCCCCAGATCCATGAAGTCATCACTCTGCAAAAATAAGAAATTCAGCTCCTTCTCTCCTCCTTCTACAAAGGCCAGTCCCAAGCAGATTCACAACCCAACTGCAAAGGGCAATGCTGTGAACCTTTTGCATGAAGATTTCCTGAAGCTTTGGGGAGGAAAAAAAAAACAATTTAACAAGATTTTAAACTAAAGGACAAAGCCTGGGGAAAAAAGGCTGATAACTTGGTTCCTGAAAAGACTCTAGAAAGGGAGATAAAAACAAAGTCTTAATGAGATAAGTGGTGTGTCGGTGGGGGGGTGAGGTCTGGGTGGGGTGAGGGTGGAGTGGGGGTGGGGATGGGGACTAGATAGGCAGTTAGTAGAGAGACAAAAGCCAAGTGTCCTAATTGTGTTCTGAACTGTTTCCAATGAAGAAAATACAAACATCTCACAGAGAAAAGATTATCTTGGCTAGACTGTTCAAAAATGGAATTGTATATTGCTAATAAGTGCTTGGAAGATATTGACGATCCCAAGAAATCATAAAAAAAACATACCAATTCAAGATGTTATTTTTCACCGGAGGAACTGGCAAAGTTTTTAAATGTCAATGCATGAGTGTTTGTGCCTATCTCCCAGTAATGACCCTGGGAAATAATTTGAATATATGATTTGGTTAAACTTAAAGAAGATTATAAACCTGAGGGATGGTATTGCCATCCTAAGTGCGTGACCTAGAAACATCCTCATGGTAAACATTCCTGTGGCAATCAACTAACATTTACCTTAGCAAAAGCAAAGCAAACATACCAAAGAAATCTGAATGAGTAGAAATGTCTGTGGACGAATAGGAGATTGAATATTGACAGGTGGATGTCCACTAAAGAGTGACAGCTACTGAGTAGCTTCTGAGTAGCTCCATCTTCTGATGGAGAATTGGGGAGAGGATGGTGAAAAGATGGTGCTGAGGGAATCCTGTAAGGGCTGATTCTCTCAAGCGGAAATCCTTTGGCTCCCAACCATGCGAGACTATGCCAACTAAATCCAAACCAGAGAAGGAAGAAGTGGTCAGATATGTAAGCTAAGGGAGCAGTCACTGTTGACCGATTTCTTAAAAGGCTAGTGATGGATGTTTTGATATGTCTTCTTACACTGTGTTTTCTCTGATCATGTTTCCTAGTCTTAAAATCTCAGTGTAACTATTTTGAATTTTTAAATATAATTAAGTTGAAAAAGGCTTTAGAGATATCCAGAAGTGTGTCTCGGTAGGTAGAAATAGGGAAGAACCTTACAGGTGCTCCACAGCACTAATTCCCAGACGAAGCCTTGGCAACAGGACAGGCGACGGCTACGTACAGCAGTGACAACACACAGGCTTGCCCCATCACAGGCTACGAAGACGTGACTTATGCTTGACAAGTAGCATCGAAAACAGGTGTGTGTCTTTCCTTCAAATGCTGTCCATGCGGGCAGAATTGAGGTCGTTTAGCTATGACATCAATTTCACAGGACAGCAGTGTCATCTCCTCTGTCTCATGAGGAAGGGGACCGGAAGGTGCGGCCACAGCAGGATTCAGCAGTCCTGTCCTAGAGCTAATTTAGCGGTATCCTCCTTTCTACAGCTGTTGGTAAGACTTGAGCAGTGGAGGTACTGGAACAAGAACAACAACAAAAATTAGATTGCTTTCCCTGAAACAACTATTTGAATATTTTTCCTTGCAGAATCAGAATACATACTTGAAGAGTCTTGCTTGGGTCTATAAAACTCAAGCCACTCACCCTGAGTTGACAGTTGTCACTTAGGACATAATTAGAACTTATCAAGTGTATAGGCCTCGACATTGACAATTTATCAGCTTATTTAATGCTGGTGATAACCCAAAGAGGTAGACACTTTATTGGTTGAAAATACACATGTTTTAATGTCGTGAAGTTTCACAAAAGCTTTCATTTCTCACAGGTGACTGACCCAAATGTGAACCGGGTCTAGTGTCCACTTGCCAGGACTTTTGGCTACACTTCAAGGATTGAAAAACTCAAAAAAGACAACCTGATTATTTCAGAGGCACAGCCCAGAAGTCCTCAAAGCATTACTATACAATGTTCAGAAAACCAAATGCAGTGTATATTGTTTACCTGTTTCCACACCTATGATCATCAGGGAACCTCAAGCTTTTCATGTCAGAGAATCCAACCCCAAAAGGAAATCCACGTGTACATATCAACACACGCAAGGCTCGCACAAGATGCCAGAGTCATTGAAATCTCGCCCATAATCCACCATCCCCCACATGAATTCCTTTCGGCAGAATCACTTTGTTATCCTGGTTATTTCTTCAAGAAGCTACAGAAGGGAACCTTCTTGGCTTTGTCAGGAAGGCGGGCGGGCGCCTTAGGTTGCAGGCCTACACTCTGCAAACGGAGAAGCTCAGTGGGGCCTCGCCAGCGTTTTAGTGTCTACCGAGGAGGGCTTTGTGTCAGGCTTGTTGGCTGTTACACAGGAAATGAGGACAGGAGCATTAATAGCCTTTGTAAACAGCACCTCCAAGACCTTCAATCACCAATTTGAGAGCATTCACCACCCTGGTTGGGGGCGGGGGAGAAGCAGAAAAAGCCAAACAGGAAATGCAATGAGGGGAGATGAAAGCAGATCAATAAAGAGAGAAACATTTGGTTTGAAGTTTTGCCTTTAAAATCACAGGAGCCCCCCTGGACACCCCCTCCAGAAAGTAATTTGGGGCATTACTGCAGGTCTGGCCCTGAGGTGTAATTGTCCCAGATTTCAGCCACCCAGAGATTTAGAATTCCAGGGTTTGTGCAAAGAATTCAGTTTGGGGATGTATATTTACGGCCGTGTCTTAAGTGGATTTTAAAAGGAGATTTACCTAGTGTTAGAATTAAAAACCATGGATTTCATTTTTCCTTGTCTGTCAAACTAAAGAAGTAGAAGGAATATTTTTTTGGTAGGACCTGTGTTTGCAGAGCATGATGCTAGGTTATAGATATGCATCATAAGTCGGCTCTTGAAATGGGAAGGGTCTTAGACTTTCCAGAGCCAGGAATGAGTCTCTCAGAGCCCTGAGATGGACCCAATGGTCCCGTGATTCTCTGGATCATTTGGAGTCCAACAATTTCATATTTTTCTCCACCCAAGAAAACATGAAGTGTGGTGTATGATACTCAGAAATACCAGGACTCTTGAAAACCCAGCAGTGTGGAGCCTGGAGAAGTGTGAGTCTTCTTGGGAGCGCAGACACAAAAGCCAACACCAATACACAGCGTCTCACAGACACAAAAACCAACGCCAATACATGGTGTCTCAGGAGGTTCCCTTTCCTAAGACATGCAGTTTGTTTTTTAATATCTTGACCTGGACACCCACTTCATAATCATGGTTTTCCTTTTTGGTTTGCAGATCTCAAAACAGACCGTCGAAATTCTAGAAGGAAGGCACATAAATTGTGAGTGCCGAAGATAAGAAGAGAGGAATAAGATTTAACTCATGATGGAGGAGCCTTGGGGTGTGAGAAGATGGTCAGTCGCAATCCAGATTCTGAGTGGATTCCCAGCTTCTCACACATAGAGACTTCCCTCATTCAGCAGTTGGGAGAGTCTTCAGGCAGAGTGTAAATGTGTTAAGAACCCCAGATACATTTCCAAATTGAGTCTTGTCGGTTGAGCACCAGGACCAAAGCACCTCTTCTTCTAGTCTTGTTGTGCCTGATGTGTTTGAAAGTAAAGACCCGTCTCTTACAACTATCACTCAGCAAAAGGAAGCACACCAATTACCTCGAATAGAGACTCCTTCTCTTGTTACCCTCTTTAAACCTTTGCATTGATTTGGTCCGTGGACACACTCAAACCTTGCTGAATGTGGAGTACACAGAAACCTTTTCTTCCCATCTGCACTTTCTTCCTTCTCTCTTTTGTCATAAATGCAGATTTTGGGGCAGGAACTAAAGCTGGCATTAGATTTGAGGCGCACAGTTCTGTATCCCACTCCTTTGTTTGCTTCCATTATTCTCCTTTAGATCTGAGCGGATGGGAAATGAACACATTAGAACAGACGCTTCATGGCATCTAAGCCACTCACTCCCCTCCAGATTTGCAAGACTTAATTTTGAAGCTACACTCTAAAAGATTTTCCCCTCCTTGCTTCATAGTCCATTGCTTTCTGTGATCACCAGGTCACAGAGCAGTCACTAATACCATTAACCACAGAATAATCATTACCTCTTGGGCCAACTTGAGGATTGCCAGCTTCAGTGAGATCTGCACGTCAAATCTGAGTGTACATTTGAGGGTACACTTGGAGATACATTTGACCAAACCCCTCTGAGCAGTTTCTCAATCTGAGTAGCACACTCCGAGAAGTTCTAAAATATCACCAATGTCCAACCCTCATTGTGGCCATGAAGAGCAACGGTCTGGTGTCTCTGTGCATCAAGACTTCCAGAAGTTTCTTAGTCAATTCGACTTTACAGCCAAGCCTGGCAACCATGAATGAAATGTCTTTTCTTTTCTGCCCCTGATTTTGGACTATTTTTCCTGCTACATTGACATGTCATGGAGTCCCCAAATATGGAAACATTTCAAGGTACAGTATTTTGGCAAGTTTCTTAGACAGAGAATTTTAATAGTTATCAAATGACCCCCTTCTTCATCCCTGGCTCCTAGCATTATTGATGGAAACAGAACCCATGACAATTTTTTAATGATGCAACCCATGTCCAGAAGCTATACCACCCTTATGCTTATAGTCAAGCCAGTGTTTTAACAAAAGAAAGTGTTCTCTGGTTTCCTGAAGTCTGTATCAAAACCAAACTTCTCAAATATTGTGATGGGATTTTACAACAACAGAAGAATCCTTCCCTGCTGTGGCTCAGCACCTCACTCTGTGGTGTCTGATGGCACCTTTGTGAGAAGCCACCTTCGTTGTCAGCCTGCAATTAAATCAGTGCCAAGAGCCTTCTGTTCAGAACACCTCTACATAGTGTTTTAAAGAATGATTGCTCAAGCTTGGAGGGAGTGTGGGAGAGGTAGGGGGGAGATGAAAGGTTGGCTTGGAGGGAATTCCACAGGAAAAGGTACCAGCAGATATCTCAGGTCTTCTTTCCCTCAAACATTCTTCTATATACCAAGTACAAAGTGGCCTTAACAGTCAGAGGCAAAGTATCTCTTACGCTGCTGTAAAACACTGTTCTGGGTAAACATGGAGAGGTTTACTAGAGGGAGTGTTAAACCTCCCAGAAAGATTAGATAATGACTCCCCAGCAGGGGCGGCCTCAGATTTCTATGACCACGAAGTGAAGAAAAATCTGTGCGTGAATTGAATTAAACAGCCACCAGGAAGCCCTTACTGTGAGTCAGGTATAAGATGCAGAGAAGTTAAAAGATCAAGAAGAGCAGGTACAGCTGTGAGATTTCACTGGGCTTGGCCCCAGATGGCTTATGGACCCAAGAGACCACAGTAAACAGCAGAAGATCCAGGGGCGAGGATGCAGATGAAACTGCAAGTGAAAGATACTTCCAACATGATTAATAATAGAAAGAAAAACTTGCTCTGTGACACATGCTCAGAGGGACTTGAGGGGTGAGCAAAGTGGGAAAAGCAGGACTGTTCTCTTGCAAAATGCTTTGGTTCAGCATTTGCTGAGTCAAATACGCTCTTCCACTGATGCTCTGGTAAATGAGTTGAGTAGGAACTTGGCTTTTGGATTGCCTGAGCACACCTACATCCAACTCCCTCATCCTCGCAGGTACAGTCTCATCTCATGCCCCACGCAGGAGGGATACCCATCCTTCATGACAGTGAGAGCTTTAGTGCTACCTGCTACTGTAGCTGTAGTGCTTAATAAAACAATGATATGATGTGTGACATAATATGGCGGCTACTGGAACAACTTGGTGGCCTGGCCAAGGTGGTCTCCTAAACAATCAAGTCATGGGACACACCTAATATAAAGATTTATTGGCAAGGGAAGGGGACCTGGAGAAGGGTAGAGGCAGAGAAAAGAGGGGGCAGAGAAGGACAGAAAGAGATAGGAGAGAGGAAGAGGCCGGCCAGTCACATGTGGGAACAGAGAGAAAAACGATGGAGAGAGAGAAAGAGAATGTGCTAATAAGGGGCCTTATTATATGCCTGGCTAACATCTGGGAGGTGGAGATGCAAGCTGTTGGGTGGAGCCTAGCAAGAAATATCTGTAAGCCAACAGTAGGTCTTCATCGAACTTGGATTGGACACTTCCAGTTATGGCCTTTCAGATTTCGGGGATAATGAGAGCGACCATAAGTCTATGAAAGGTGTGGTCACCAAAGCGCAAGGAGAGAGGAAGAGATGCAGACACCTCAGAGACTTTGGAAGATCACATCTACAACATGGGAGCCCGTGGTTATGCCATGCTCTTCAGACTTCTGGGGACTGACAGTGGGCAGCTCTTGGGGGGGGGTCACTGCACAGTCAGGGATGAGTTGGGGTCATTGTATGTAAAGTGCCAAAAGTCCAAGATTTTATATCATACTTTACTGTATTATGGCCTGTCACCATCTAATCGGTGGAAGACAAGATAAGGAAATTAGGTTTCCTTATCAAGAAAAGTTTAAGATTCTCCAAGTGGCTGCAGTGTCTTAACCAGGAACTAAACAAGACTGCTGAAGTCACAGAATCCTAAAGCTCATCTGTGTGACATGCTATTGGCAAGTTGCTGTCAGTACACAATTGGTACTATGCACCACTGAGGGCCTTATGCCAACCGAGGTAGAAGCTAGGTTAAGAGGTACCAATGGGAGCTGAAGGCCATATTTATGCTGGGTTCATAGGACTTTCAAAGACTCCAGTGTGTTTGTAACCTTGAGCCTAAGAACACCTCAACTTTCCAAGGTGGGGATGGGGGCGGGTCACTATGCAATAACATCCCAGTGGTATCCAAAGAAAGAAGCTGGCCTGGGAAATGTTTATAGTGGTTGCACATTATGATAATTCAAAACAAATCATAATTTCTTATCTTGAATTATGAAACAGCATTCAGGATGAAATTGCATCTATGAATCGGGTTTATTTACAATAAGTGTGTCTAGTCAAAATAGGAGACCTACTTAACATTATAATTAGAACTGATACATATCTAGTTGAAAAACTATCCAGTACCTAAAACACTTCCACAGGAGATGGCTACATACTTTGGCACAAGATCTCTCTATCCCTTCCAAAATATTTCTTTTTTTTTTTCTTCTGATGGAAGGCTGCACATTTTCCCACAATATCATATCAAACAAGAGGGTAGCATTATGCATTCAATGAGGCCCAGGCAGGCCCAGCATCAAATACACTTGTGTTGTAAGCTGAGCACCAAGGAAACATTTATTTATTTAAAATATTTTACCCATAAGTTAGAAAAACAGTAATATTTCACTTCACAGTGTTTCAAGACGGCCCTGCAGACAGAAATCCTACAGACCACCTTATGATCCTTCTTACATCCGCAGACAGATTTCATTAATTTTTTTTCCTTTGAAGTCAGATATATACTGAGGATTTAACACTTTGACCTAGTTAACTTGGAATTGGGTTATAGATACCAACTATAGAGAAGCCATACAGACCCCGGTAAGCATCCGTTATTTTCTCTAGAAATTTGGCCAAGTGCTTTGCAATAGTGAGAGTTCCTTGGGCTGGAACGTTAGCTCAGATAAGCTGTTAAGAGCATGGTCGACTATGCAAAAAGCCCTGGTTCTGCTACCAGCACCAACAGTAGGGCCACAGCCATCTGTAACTCCATTTCCAGAGGATCTAATGCCCTCTTCTGAGCATTTCCAGAAAGATCTTTACGGGACCCAGAGCAGTGGTTACAGAATATGGCCTTAGTGGTATATCAGCTTCAGCTGACTTGAAAATCTGATGAGTGGATGAGCAGTTATGTTCTGGCAAGTTTTCCAGTTGATTCTGATGTGAGTGATGTCCTGTGAGAACTCATCTGTGGATTCTCTGGAGAAATGCTGCTCGGGTGATATTCTGCTTCCATCACTGTGGGAATACTGGCTAAATATCAGGTGAGAGCCTTTGCAAGACTCACTGGAGGAGACACATGTGCAGGCTTGGAGTCTCCCCTCTTCTCCATGTACCCTTAGGGCAGGTGTGTTTTTAAAGTGAACAGACATCTTTAAATCATTGGTCATGGCTTAGTGGTATATGGTATTTGGAAGGTATATGGCACCCAAAGTCACGCGTGCGTTATCAATGCTTGCAGAGCCTGTCACACTCCCTACCACCTCCAGTTTTGTATATGCTTGGTATAAGGCAGGGTCATGCTCTTTTAAAGTTCTTTAAAATTTTTATTTATATGTATATATGTCTGTTTGTGAGTTTATGCCACATGAGCACATGTACCACAGAGGCCAGACAAGGTCACTGGATTCCTTTGAGTTGGAGTTAAGGGCAATTTTGTACCACATGTCGTGGCTGCTGGGAACCAAAACTAAAGTGCTCTGAAAGAGCAACAAGTGCTCTTATCCACTGAGCTGTCTCTCTAGCCCAGTGATTCTCAATCTTCCTAATGCTGTGACCCTTTAATACAGTTCCGCAGGTTGTGCTGACCCCCAACCATAACATTACTTTTGCTCTTGCTTCTTAACTGTACCTTGCTATTATTATGAATCATGATGTAAACATCTGTGCTTTCAAAGGGTCTCAGATGACCCCTGTGAAAGGATTGTTGAGCCCCCTCCCCCAGGTTGAGAACCGCTCCTCTTAGATGATTCGAATGTATAGTCATGGCTGAGGGTTCAGGTTCATAATAGTCCTGCCACATTAGAGGACATTGTTTGGTGACCATTTTTGTTCACCGGTTGAGATTTAGATTATTGAAGAGGCCTGGGATCTAATCCTAGGCAATGCCCTCTGGGTCTCAGTTTCTCTATCTGTTCACTAAGATATTTGCCAAATGATGATGCCTGTTGAGTGAACTACATCATTCTCTTCAGTAGACTTCAGGAAAGAAGACCCTTGGAAGATGGAGCTGACAGAGTCCATTCAGGGGGTAGCTAGAAAAGGCTTAGTTCATTTCTCAGCTGGCTCTCACTGGGTCCACCAAACATCTGATGGAAGGTTCTCATCATCACATCCTGCCTCCTCCACCAAGTGTTTAGGGTGAAGAATGAATGCTTCATCCAGGTGGGATGGCTCAGCAGTTAAGGGCACTGGCTGCTCTTCTAGAGGTCTTGAGTTCAATTCCCAGCAACCACATAGTGACTCACAACCTGATACCCTTTTTTGGTAAGTAGGAGTACATGCAGACAGAGCACTTCTACATTTAAAAACCACATTTAAAATGAATGCTTTAATTAATTATGAATTGTTTCCAGAGACCTTGGTAGTGCCTGGGCAACACTGAAGTATAGCAATTTGGATGCAACCCAACAAACATCACTGAAGCCTCTGTTCTTTAAGACTATCCCTTACTTAGACAGACTTGGTCACTTGGTGATTTATAGGTTCTTATTTAATCACGACAAACCTGTGAGGTATTCTGTAACGGCCACCTGATGCAGAGGAGCTCAGGGTTCTTCACGAGGCTTGGGATTTGCCCATGAAGGATCAGGACGGCAGTGAGAATCTCAGCTCAGCTTTGTCTGACTCAGGGCGCTTATATACTGCAATATGATGCTCCATTTTTCTCTCCACATGCCTAGGTGACAATTATTTTCTTTAAAATATTTCGGTTAGCTATTTGAGACTGTCACACAGATGTATTTTTATTATATTCATCTGACAACTCCTTCCAGATTCACCCACATCTCCCTAGCCACCCAACTCCATGTCCTCTTGTTTTTAAAGCCGTAAGTCTAATTGTTGCTATCTACACAGAATGCAGTGAGGGTCCTGCCCTGGAGTGTGACTTTCCTCACTACCTTAAAGAAAGCTGACTCCCGCTGCCACCAGCTCTTAATTGCTAATAGCTTCCCAGGTAGGAATGAGACCCTCCCTTCTACAGCTGTTCCAACTACTTTGAGTTCAAACGTTCAAGTTCCCTATTCTGTCTAAAACCAAGTCTCCTTATAGTTATCTACCACCCTTGGCTATTACAAACCTTCAGCCCCCTCTCCTGGGAGGGAGGATCCCTTAGTCTTGAGAGGAGGGGGAGTCCTAGAGATGCCTGTTCAGGGCTGAGCTCTCTTTACCTCAGTCTCTTATTCTCTGCATGTTGGTCAGTTGTGGGTGTCTATGTTGATTGTCATCTATTACAAGAAGAAGTTCCTCCAATGAGGATTTTGATAGAATTAAATGCCTAAAAATACTTGCTATCAGACTTGGCACCAGTGAAAGTGGTTCACTGTTTCCACCACCAAAGACTTCTAATCTTGTTGAAGGCACAGACATACAAGTTACCAAATGTAAAACGTGTGTAATATTAGAGAGCAGAAGGATTTGCAGAGACAAAAGCCCTGCGTTCTGCCTACCTTGTTTTGTGACCTTCAAATAGTCAGAGAAATCAGGTGACTGATCTCAGCTTTGCTATATTGCAGGGTAAGATCAAGGTTTACAGAGAGGTGAGAATGCACCCACACATGCACAAGATGTATACATGTGCAATATCGGATGGATATACACACCTGCAATGTTTCCTAAAATTTCCTGACTGTAAAAGCTTGTTTGAAATCCCAGAATAGACGGTATGTCATCAAGGACTCCATGCCTTGAGTGCTAGCACGCTGAAAAAGGAGAATATTATCATCATTGGTTTGCTGTTTCTTTTCTTTGTGGGGAACTGTAAGCTCTAGGTTATCATTTTTTAAGAAGCCTAATAGATTTATTTTCTGAATTCACTGTCATCTGGGATCTGACACAACACAGGCTTAAAAGGACTCCTTGAAATATATCCTAAAAGTAAAACTCTAGCATAGAGAACAGACAACAGAGCCCCTGAATCACCACACAAAGACACACACACACAGACTTTATAATACATATAACTTTATACATACAGAAAGAGACACACACAAAAACACATGCATATACACATGCATGCACACACACACACATGCATGTACACACGTACATATACAAAGAAACACACACAAGAGACACACATAGTCGCATGCACCATACACACAGACATACACAAAGAAACACTGGAAAAGAGACACATAGACACATGCATACACACATGCATATATACATACATGAATGAACACACAGACACACACACACAGACACATATAGACACACACACATAAGGAGACACACACAGACACTTGCATATATACACAAAAAGACACATAGACACATGCATGCACATATAACTCATGCATAAATATACATACATACACATAATCATACAATTAAAAATAAATTTGTTACACATCTTTTACAAAAAAGATGGCACTTTTACTGAAAGAATAGGATGATACTAGTGTTATAGTGTTTTCTTGCTATGCTATCAACTTGAAAACTTCCTCCTTTGATTCTAAGTAAGACTTATGACTAAGAGTCTGTTTTCAGGAATGTGATTAAGACTCTTCCTTTTACACACAGCAAAACCAAAAACAACGGGAGCAGAAATCATCTGTTGCCATGAGTACATTTTGGAGGACTTGGGTTTTGATTTCTTTTATTTTATTTCTTTTCATTTATTACTGTGTTTCAGCTTCAGTTTCTTCTGCTAGGTCTTGTTTCTGAATTGTTTCCTATCCATGGATGGGTCAGCAGCATCCATAAAAGCTTAAACTGTTCTTTCCTTCAATGTGGCAGAGAGAGATTTCTCTGTTCAACCAAAATGTCAGCGTTGCGTCTCACAGATAGTGTTGCCTGCATCAGTCCATCTCTCTCCATCCTTGCGGGGTTGGGGTTGTGCTGGATATGTCCAAGGTCATGTTCTGGCCATGCTCATCCCCGCTGTGGAAATATTGAGCCCTGCTAGAAGCACAGGAAGTAAAGCTTGGGAGAAATGTTTGCTGTTAACAGCAGAAGAGAAAATGGGTCCCGGAGCAGAGACCATTGAGTGAAGAAATTTGCATCTGCATAACCCTGCTGGGAGAACTGTTCACCCACCCACAGCCATCAAGCAATGTGATTATAGCTCACTGTTGTTAAAAGGCAATTTTCCAAAAGAGAGAGAGAGAGAGAGAGAGAGAGAGAGAGAGAGAGAGAGAGAGAGAGAGAGAGAAGATAAAACTCTGACTCTCACACAGCTATACAGTGAACACATGTCAAAATTTTTATTTAAGTCATTAAACAAAATGTGCGAACGATGCACATGTCACAACCGGTTCAGAGGAGAAGCCGAAGAGCAGCTCCAGGCTCAGCTGGGGAATGTGGAAAAGCACTTGCCAACTGAGCAAAGTCTCCTCCCTGGGAGTGCTCCATGGGGAGTCCAAGGCCTCTGTACTCATAGCTTGCCTATAGGATCAGTGCATTGCATCCGGTACCTAGACCCTACACTTCACACTCATTATGGTAGAATCAGAAAAGCTGGGAAGCTGTCCTCACAGGAAAGACCTTTCAGACTTCTTCAGGTTATTTCAAATTTCCTTATACTCTCCCCTCACAGAAAGGTGGGACCTGATCTCAAAATCAGACTGCTCTCATTAACTCTGGCCTGATTATTTACATAAGGGCAGGGAGACCATAAATTTCTCATGTAGGCTTTCTTAAGTTCGCTTTTCTGGAACTTTCCATATGAAATATTAGATTGGACTTTTAAAAGCCTCTATTATTTGATATCCTGAGGCTAGGAAGCCAAGCCCCAAAAATGCTCTCCACCAGATTTTTACCTGCGGTACTTGTGAATGCTGAATTCCTCTCTCCAAAATGCTCTAAAGTCCAGCAAACCAGAAGGAGCCGTCCTGGAGACTAGACTCCATGCAGAATGATGGCTTCTGGTACCTGAAAGGGCTGCTTTCTTAGCTCTGGCTTTGTGAAACCATCCTTCCTTCCCTAGACCCAGTACTCTTTGCTTGTTACTGTTGTTGTTTGGTTAGTTGGTTCTTTGTTTTTGAGACAGAATCTCACTTTATAATTCAGTGTGATCTTGAATGTAAGCAATCCTCCTGCCTCAGACGCCTGAGTTCTGGAATTATAAACATGAGTCATATCGTTCAACACCATTTTTGATTAAATGAAAATCCTTCTAAATAATGACTTTCTAAGCAAGGTCTTGATCACACAGCCATTTCCCCTCATTTATGTTATGGCAAAATAACAAAACAGATTGTTACCCATGAGATTGGGTCCAAACCCATGAAACATTAACAAATAATAAGTGCTAATAATTTAGGGAATCAGTGAGAATAAGATATTATTTTAAATGTTCTGTTCTCTTTCAAAGGCAGATTTTGCTAAGTATTTTTAGGCTACCAGTAACTTGACAAGAGAGAGAACTAGCATCTTTTTATATTTCAAAACTGAGACATTCAAATAACAGCAGCAGATTCTGAAGAGATAACTTGAATATCATCTGTTTCGCTTGCATGCTGGTCCATTCTTGTTCCATTGGATCTTGAGTTAGCAATCTCATGAAGGCCAATGCTTCCACACTAAAAAGAGGTCCTGGGTCCCAAGGAGATGGCTCAGTTGCAGTGTCTGTCATGCAAGCAAGAGGTTAGATCTCTACCACGAATGAATCTAAAAGCTGGACGCAGAGGCCCACATCTGTAACCCCAGCAGTGGAGGGTTAGGGTGGTGGGAACAAGTGAATCCCTGGGAATGTGGGTGAGGTGATGGGTCAGTGAGAGCCTGTCCCAAATAATAAGATGGAGAATGATCAAGGAAGACAGCCAGTATCTATGAACACTGGCCTTTGGGTTGTGGCCTTGACACATAGGTACATAAACTAGCACAGACAGATAGGCATAACACACACACACACACACACACACACACACACACACACGCGCGCGCGCACACACACACACACACAGAGAGAGAGAGAGAGAGAGAGAGAGACAGAGACAGAGACAGACAGAGGCAGACAGAGACAGAGAGACTGAAGCAGAGACAGAGATAGAGACAGAGAAGGTTCCGAAAATTGTATAAGCAATGGCATGAGAAGCCTTCACCAGAGTCTCCAGTCTTTGAAGTTTTAATGGTTTGATGTACTCAACATAGTCATTTCCCAAGATAGTTCTCTTGTTTTTTCACCATGCCGTGCCCCCCCTTTTTTTAGTAAAAACATGGACTCTATCTAGCCTAGAACTGATTACAGAAACAAGAGTGAAAAAATAAGTTATCAAACAAGAGGGACTTTAACTGGCCATGGTTAATTTTTCAAAAGTGAAAATGTCTGATGACTGCTTATAAGAAGAAAAAAGATATAACAATTTGACAAGGAAATGTGGTCATTCCTGTGTAAATTAGAAGACAGGACATTGTTGCAAAGTATTGTACTTTAGGATGGGTCAGTCTATTTTAAAAAGAAGTCAATAATATTACATCTGACTTAAAACTGAACGTTAGGTTGATTTCATTGTTATGACAAAACACCTGAAACAAAACCGCTTAAAAGAAGAAAGGTTTATATCTGTTCATGGCTTCAGAGACCTTGGTCCATGGTTTCTAGTTCTCAATGCTTCTAAATCCATTTGAGGCAGTATGTGATGATTAAAGATAGAAGGAGAGAGAGAGAGAGAAAGAGAAGGAGATAGAGAGAAAGAGAGAGAGAATAGCAAAAAAATAATCATGCTATATATTGATAATATACTGAATAAACATATTGAGTAAATATATTTAATAATTATGGAACATACCCATGGCATGTATATTCTTTTATTTAAAAAAAACCTCATAGTTAAGGCTAATGAACATGTCCTAATGTAAAACCATATACTGAGAAGATGATAGATTCATAAACAGTTATAATGATACAAGAATTTAAAATAATATCAAAGCCATGACAGATATCTCTTACCTCTTTGATGTCTAGGGCTTTGGTCAAGTTGTCATGAGGACATTCATGGATATTTAGAAACTTCTCACACAGCTTATACTTTCTGCATCATCTATGTCAGTCACATTATGCTCATACAGACTTAGCAAAAGAAGGCCAACCATCTCTTTTGGTTTGTGTGCGTTTCCCATACTACTTATCAGTAGCAACCTTTTAAGTACACCTAATTGTTTCCAGCATGCTCTCCCTTGTATGACCAAATAACCAATCTTTATGGCTTTCCATGAAGTTCCCAAGAAATCTCAGTACAGTTTGAGATGCAAAAGATGAACATAGCCTTGTTTCTTATTTACAACTTAATTCTGGGATGAACATAAGGAAAAATGTGTCAAAGAATGTCTGAGTCTCAATTACAGTTAAGATTCTGAATGTCTAAGACCCTGTGCAGTGAACCCTTTAGTCAAGTTAACAAAAACCAATAAGAAGTAAACATTGGGAGATGGCACAGCCACAAGACACACCTTGCTCTCCCATAATTGATTTGTTTTCCTAATGAGCAAGGACTTAGAAGCATTAAATTATTGCAGAAAGTCACTGTACCTATGTTCCCTAAGCAATGTGACACAAACACAATATCCCTCCTCAACAATGTCTGTAGACCTGGGAAAGACAACCCATTACACCATGAGAACCGTAGCCAAGGGTTTACATTCACACTAGAGTCTCTGAGATCAGAAGCAAATACGAACCTTTCATTTTAAAGCCACTTTATCCCAGATATTTTGACACAGCCATGAAAATCTGACTAACACTAAGTTTTTAAATCAGTAGTAGCTTATCATCAACTGAGGTAAATTAAATAGAGTTCATTTTCCCATGACCACCTTTCCTCTGCTCTTTTAGTCTGCGGAGCAAGCTGGCAATTTAAGGCAGATCTGGCAATTTAAGGGCTTGTGATGTCAGAACCAGTATCATAATGATACTATCTTAGTAATCCTTATAGGAATAACTTAGTAGGATGTTATGTGTTCATGATTGCCTTCTCCAAATTAATTAGTAACTATCTTCAGATTTTATGTTTCTATATATAATGTTGCATCAGTGCATAAATCTCAAAAAAAAACCCACCCCAAATTTAGAGTCCTTTGAGACCTCAATTAGATATTTTTGCTTGTGAATGTGTATGAATTGTGTATGTGTGTACATGTGTTTGTATATATGTGCAGGTGTAAATGAATGTGTGTGTGTGTGTGTGTGTGTGTGTGTGTGTGCCCGTGCATGCACAGATGTGGATGCACTCTTATCTGTGTGCCTATGGAGGCCTGAGGTTGTAACCAGCTTGCCCTGGCTATCCCTCTGCCCGCTAAGTACTGGGATTGCAGGGAGGCGGCCACACCCATCCTTCTTTGATGAGTGGATTCTGAGGATCTGAATTCTAGTCCTCACACTGGTGTGGGGCAAGCACTCTAACTACGGAGCCATTTCCTCCGCTATGTGCCCAAGTCTAAAATGTCCATTTCCCTTTAACACCATGGGGGTTGGGGCTGGAGGTGAGAGGTGGGATTTAGGAGGCTAGACTTACAGCATGTCGACCTCTAAAGGACATGCTTAGACCAAACAGGGACATGTGCTCAGTTGTGTTATTCTGTAGCTATGAGTCTTATTTTTCTCATATTTATATTAACTGAGACTTCAGTCAAGTAACTGACTTGCATTCCATAAACAGAACTAAAGATGGTTAATAATAACCATTGGTGCATTAGCAGTCAATGGTCACAGGTTTAGTCTTAACAATTCCCTACATGAGGAACTCACTCCTTAACCTGTCCCCAACAGGCAGCATCTCTATGGCAAACAAAGAGGAAGGTAAACACAGAGAGACTTAAAATTGTGTAACCAATGTTCTTAATTTATTTTTGTTGTTGTTTGTGGTGCTGGTAGTGGTGCTGGTGGTCGGTTGGTTGCTTGGCTGGCTGGCTGGTTGGTTTTGGGTTTTGGCATTTTCCACACAAGGTCTCACTGTATCCTTGTGGCTGTCCTGGAACTCACTGTGTAGACCAATCACAGATTTCCCCCTGCCTTTGCTTCCTAAGTGCTAGGATTGAATCTGTATGCCACTATGCCCAGTTACTAATACTCTTTTGTAAAACTACCATTTTTAAATTACTTTTTAATTATGTATTATTTGAATGTATATGAGTGCACTGTCTTCAGACACACCAAAAGAGGGCATCAAATCCCTTTACAGATGGTTGTGAGCCACTGTGTGGCTGCTGGGAATTGAACTCAGGATCTTTAGAGAAGTAATTAATGCTCTCTTAACCACTGAGCTATATCTCTCCAGCCCCCTAATAAAACTGCTATTTTATTAGGATATAATTCACATAATCTACAAGTCACACAGCTAAAGAGCACCGTCAGTGGGTTTAAGTACATTTACAGAGTCAAGCAACCATCAGCACACTGATTTGGGGTCACTTTTTATCACATACAAAAGGATCTCCTGAAACAATGGTGTTCAGTCACCATTTCTTTTTTCTCTAGTTTCTGTCTTCATTCTTCTGTCTTCCCCCTCACTGAGCCCAGGCAAATCACTCATCTCCCTTCAGTCTGTCCACACATATTTGTTATGGGTAATTAAAAAAAAATTCCTCCTTAACTTATGCACTGTCTCTCTATCCTTATTCACCAACCATTCTGTGTTTTTGTAAGACTGTCCTCAATTCCAGGCATGGTGGCGCAATTCTACAATCCCCAAACTTAGGAAGCTGAGGTAGGAGGATCAAGAATTCAAGTTCTAGGGGCTGGAGAGATGGCTCAGGAGGTAGAGCATGGACTGTTTCTAGCTGAGGACCCGGGTTCAATTCCCAGAATCTCTATGGCAGCTCACAACAGTCTGTAACTCCAAAATCTGATATTCCCACATAGATATGCATGTAGATAAAACACCAATGCATATACAATAAAAACGTGTACATTTCTTTAAAAAAAGAAAGAGAAAATAATTAATTCAAGATCAAACTCAGCTACATGGAAAGTTCAAGACCGAGATTTATCTAAGTAAGACCTGACTTAAAAAAGGATGAATATCTGAATTATATCACACGATGCTTGTCTTTCTATATCTGGCTACTCTCACTTAGAATAGCTTTTTTGTTGAAAAGGACAGTATTTGCTTGTTTTTCAAGGATATACTATTCCCTAATATGTTTTACATACATACACACACACACACACACACACACACACACACACACACACACTCTTTTACATCCATTGATGGATACTTAGGCTAATTTCCTATGTTATTACAGGATAGCTATTTGAGATAGTGCTGTATAAACAGAGATCAATCTACTGGTTGCACTACTTGCTTTTTATACATATTCAATACTAGGATTTCTGGCTCACAAGATTGTCTTAAATGTTTGGTAGATAAGACCTTCTACACTACTTTTCATAGTGGCAGTTCTAACTCACATTCCTACCAATGCTGTGTGGGGTTTTCTTTTCTCCACATCTTCCCAGCATTTTCTTCTGTTTTGTTAGTAGTCTAAGGGTTTTGTAAGGGTTAGTTCAATAAGACCATGCTTAATCTACATCAGAACGACTTGTCCTGGGTCTTCTATTGCAGCATGATAAACTACGCCAATGCTGCTTATGGAAAACAAAATGTTTACTTAGTTTATAAATATTATGGCTATTGGGGAGTTTCTTTGACCCAAGCTGGTAGCTCAACATCTTCCCATTTCAGCTGAGCATGCTCTTAACGCAACTATGACTTTCACTCTAAATGTGTATCCACCAAAGTGAGAATGAATGATACATTTCTTACTTCTAATTCCAAGGTGACTGTGGGGATTTCATCACCAAGTAGAGGTCTTGAAGACATAGGATGCAGTAATGTTTCCTAGGTTGTCTCTCCTGCATAGTCTCCTATCATCCTTCAATGGGCCCACCTTGGCTTATTCACACAGCATCAGTGGTACACCACCAAGATTGCAGCAAGCATGCAAGCAAGCAAGACTTCTCTGTATCAAGGTCTGTTCTGCTGCATCTTACTTCCCAGAGCAAGAGACAAGGCCATTCCAGATTTCAGGTAGACAAATTGACTCTACCTCTTGATATGAGGAGGACATCGGCCAGGACAAGGATCCATGAGGAGATGCGTGATTAATGCAATTAATTTACTGCAAACCCTTAACATGGGAAAATCTTCTCTAGGGCAGGAGGGAACCGTGACATAAATACCTGTCTCGCAAAGTAGACTTTGATAGATGCCGCCCTACAGGCACAGACCATCGCTATCTAATGGTAGAATAGGAACAATCTAACTGAGAGAACTTGGGGAGGCTGTACAGGAGTGTGACAGGAAACACATTATGAAGAGATGCCATAAGGATCCTGTCACATTCAGTGACAAGGGCCCTTGCAGGTGATGTGGTGGTGGTGGTGGTGGTGGTGGTGGTGGTGGTAGGGTCCTAGGCCTCTGAGAATCTGCAATGCACAACCCTTTATGGTGCATATTTATAGAGTGTGACCACAGATCTATCCACAGAGAAATAGTTTAGGATGGTTTAACCTGAACAAATCTGATTTTGAACACTGATGCTTTCTGCTCCCAATATGAGACAGAATGAATCTGGACAAATCATCTTCCCATCTCCACTTTCTTCCTTCTTCATAAAGTGCCCATTGTCAGATGACTGTGGTAAACCTTACCAAAAAATCCTGTGTGCAACTGTGTGAAATGGAAGGAAAGCTGAACTCTGAAGATTAAGGTGAATTGTGGTTAATCAAGAAGGAGTCAGTATTAATGGAAGCTCTAGAAATTAGGAAGAACAGGAGGAGTTGGTTAATATCAACATCTGTAAATAAAATGAAGAAGGAATTCAATGACTATCTCAGAGAGACCAACTAGCTCACAGCAATGTACTGTAGCCCATTACTCAGTGTGGAAGACACAAGCGATAATGTCTTTTACTGGACTAAGTAGGAAAAAAAATATAAAAACTGACATTTCTTGGAGGTATGACTACTGTACCTTATAAATAGTCAGTATGGAGCCCACATTGGCCTAAAGCCTATCGGGCAGACTGTCCCCCAAATTTAAATTTTATATATTTTGATGAAAAGGACTGTTTCATGAAAAAAAATTTAAGAATAATTCTCCCCTTGTTTGTGTCCTTTTACATATATCCACACATGTACAAACGGCATGTAAGTATGTATATGCATGTGTGCAGTCTACCCACAAAAATATTAATTTAGCATTTTTCGTAATGAGAGAAATTTGAAGCCATCAAAAGTACCTCCAGCGCAAACAAAATTTTCTATGACAATAGGAAGAATATTTATGTTAGTGAAGAAGAAAAAAAGCAAATAGAAACTGTGTGTAGTAAATATGTATGTATGAGTGCTATATGTATGTTTGAGTATCTATATATGTATGTATGTATGTGTGTGTATATATGCATGTCACAGTAGGATGTACTAAAATCCATGACCTGATTCTTTGAAAGATTAAAGAGAGCAGCTTGTAAAGTGCTTTGTAAGTTATAAAGTGCCTCCATATCTGAATGCAACTTAAACATTTGAAAAGCAGACCAACATATTTCAAAGCTCTGTGGCTATGGCTTCCTCTGAAGATCCACACTTGCTTTTTGAGAAGAGATTAAGAAAATGAACAAGATTCCCGTCAAAGGCTTCTGGGGGCTTTGGAAGTACAAAAACAATACCCCCCCTTTCCAAGTTCTTTTTTTCCCCTGAGGGGAGATACTCAATGGCAGTGATACCTCCCTGTTTCCTCTCAGCCCTCCTAGTCTCCGAACAAACAGTTAAACTACATAACAAACTAATAAAAAATAATTTGGAATCCAGGGCATGATTATGGCCATGGAAGACACTGACGATCATTTCATGTTGTGATCTTGGGAAAACCTAAAATAGAGCACTCTTCAATTACCATAATTTCTACTGTCATTGCAATTTCTGTACATAAAAGCATTTGGTCTGAGGCACAACAGATTTATCTGTAAATTGCACAATAAAGGATAAGGAATGGACCTTCCTTTGAAAGAACAAGCAGAATCAGTCATTTATGGAGACATCTTCATGTTACCCGACATGGGGGAAAAAAACCCAAATGTGTGCTCCATTATTGTACAAACTTCTGGAGACTGTCACCCCAGCCCACACCCACCCTCTCCCAAGTTTAATTAAACCAGTATCACACTGAGACTGGAAGGAAAACACAAAGATACAACAATAAACAAACATTAATCATGATCATTACATACATTTTATTACATGAAATAAACAATACCGGGGCGCTTTCCCCAGACGACAGAGCTCTTCCCCTTGGATAACATCCGAAGGCAATTGAGGGGTAAAATAATACTAATAATGATAATAATAATTAGTATGAAAGGGGGAAAAGGGGCTTATCAACACATAAAGCAGAAATCATACTCCTCCTTCGTTTATATTAATCTCATATTTGCTCATTTCTTCTTTTTAGGGTCTAATGAGGGTTTCTTCTCACTGAGATAAATAAAGTGTATTTTCTTATTTGTCGCCTTCCTTTAGCGTCTGTAACTCAACTCAGCTGCCCCAGGGCAAGGAGACACTCGGAAGATTCTGTCAATATTCGGTCTGCAGCATAGAATTCCACCAGGAAACAGGGGAGGGGGCTCTGAGCCCTCGGGCTCAGCCTGAGACTCAAAACCAGAGCAAGAAGGCATGACAAGAACCAGGGTGACCAGGTCCTTTTCTCAGTGGAAGATCTTTCCCTTTCTCAACAGAAGATCTTTCCACTTGGACTCTGAATTAGGAATGAGCCCCCTTAGGAGAAGGCCCTTTGTTTCTCTCTCCAAAGGGCCCCATGACATCCTTTAGTATAAAGAGCACATGGGGACCTACCACTAAATATATAATAAGGCTGTCCATCCCTATTGTCCATCCACAAGGGAAAGACTGGAAATAGGTCCACTCCTGCAGAGTTGCCCATTAAGGGCCATGACACCAGTCAGACATGATTCCTACATAGCGGCTTCACGAATTGGCCAGTCCTGAGGTACTTTTGTTGTCTGTTGCCCATGATACCATTTTAGAGACCCTCTTAATACACAGAAAGACTCAGCCTTGCAAGTCATGCTTTATGGAAATGAGAATCAGAGTAGGAAACAGCTTAGATGTCTACTTGAAACAAAGTAGATGCTTTGACAAGTTACTGCTCAGAAAGGTGATGGGAGATTTTATTTAGACCTCACTGGGGCTTCCCAGGAGGAAGCTGACCTGTCTCCCATTGTAAAATGCAACTAAGCAGAACATTTTTCTCTCAGTCCTTCTGTTCCTGCTTAGAAGAATCTGAATGTTGATGGTTTACAGTCCAGGGGAGACTGCTTCTAGAATCAAATGGTGACTCTCAGCAGAGCATGTAAGCACTCTCCAGTGGGACAATGGCCTATTGGGTGGCCCTCTGGGACTTGTTAGAATGGCCCTCAGCTCAGAAAATAAGAGAAGCATACTTAAAAGGGGATTGTTCTTCCTCAGACCAGGATTTCACTTTCTCCTCCCTGGAAGCTCTTAATGAGAAGGCTGGGGAGCTGCTCTCACTGCCCAAGGGCTGGCACCAGACACCTAGGGAAGAAATCCTGAAGTGGGACTGCTTTCTCTGGGCATCGTGTGCATCTGGCCCTCTCTGCTGGAGATGAACTAGATGTAGCCAGTTACATAGAACCCCATCTTTCTCCAGACTCTTTTGGGGAAAAAAAGAACAGAAAAGAAATAGGTGAGCACACACCCTCTCAAGCCTCTTCCCTACCACAGTCCCTCAGGGAATGTCCCCTACCCTCTGCCTCTATCATAAATACTCTGATTAAAATGTAAATTTAGCCGACCTATCAGCTTCCCATTAAGGGGACTCTTTAAAAACGCTGTTAATCAGCTGAACGATATGTAGTGAAATGCCACTCGTCAACTGTGACTGCTTATGACAGTTAACAAAGCTTTATATTTGCCCCAAACATGTGTGGATCCATCCATTACGCCAAGGTTCACTCTCACGCTAATTGTGCATTCTCCTCTCTAATGCATTTTTGCTGTTATCTCATAGGCTAATGAAAGCCAGGAAATCAATAAATATAAATTATACATGCAAAGAAGGACTGCTACGAACATAAAGTTTCTAATTAATTGCACTTGATTAATTTATATCCTTTAATTATCTTGCTAAGCCACAAACAACATAAATATCTTTGCAATCTGGTTATTGCTATGTCAGTCATAAAAAAGCAGACACAGTAAATCTATGAAATCTAGCAGACTGTATTGCCAGAAAACATGAAATGGTATAGCCCATAAATATTATCGAACCCACTCAAGACACCGATGAATAATTTCAGTGTGACAAATTAACACTAAATATGTTGCATGGTTATTTGACGAAGGTTATAGTGATGTTATAAGTTTAAATGGTACATATGGAGTAAGCAAAAACATGCATTTCTTACCTCTGGGCTTATAAAAATCTTTTCACACTGGGGATGAGTACAGTGTATTGGGACTCAAATGTAAATATCCCGTGTATTCTGAAAACGGAAGAGCGCTTTAGCAGCCCAGCTGAGAGGCATATTGTTAATGCTTTGTTTATCACTTTCTCTGGCTAAGCTAGGCCAATAAGGAGTAAATCCCACATCTTCTGCAAAGCCAAAAAGTAAAATGTGTATTTCAAAGAGCGATTGAAATCCCAGAAACTGAATACAGTTTGGGAAGAGCTGGAATGGTCGCTGCGTGCTCCCATTGTCTTAAGGGACTGAACTTTTACATGGAAAGTGGTTTCTTTTTAATTTTATCTGACTCTGTTAAGCCAGCCATCTGTCACTTATCTGAAATCTAATCCTCTCTGTCTAGCAAGCTTGGTCTTTGTCCTAGGCCACTGCATATTACCAAGCATCTATATCTACAAGTTTCATAAGTATGTAAAAAGAAACTGTATCTGTCTCTCAGCACAAAGGCCATCTGTCAGCAACTGAAACTATTCTTTTACATATATATATATATATATATATATATATATATATATACGCATCCAAAGGGATTTGCCCTCCACCAAGTAAACCCACTTACCCTTCCAATAAGATTAACTATTATTTGTTTCCATTAAATAAAAATGACCACCCTAATATACATTTAATAGTTCCATAACAGTTGCAAAAAGATCAGCTCTCCTGTGGATATCTTTTGTAGATAAAACACACACGCATATAAATAAAGGAATTATGATAGCAATTAGATAACCCATAAGGTGGTGGGGGGGGTGCTTTCATTTCCTCCCTCCAGTCTGCAATTGAGAGAGAAGGCAGCATAAAATATCGACGCCAGAAAGTATCGTGCCCTCCCCTTTCTCAATTTTACAGTAAACAGCACTTCTAGTTATAAAGTATGTCTGAATACACACAATTATTAAGATTCAGGGGACACCCTGTGACTCCTGCCCCTTCCCACTGTACATCCTTGGGGACATTTTTATGGCCTTTAGACTATGCAGTTTCAAGCCTCTGTATGTGCGGTGTACAGACCGAGCCTCACTCAGAATCGCTGTAATTATGGGAATTTGGTCAGGCGGGGGAGGGGAAAGAAGGGAAATAGCTGTATTTAGTGGTACTAATGTGGCCTTACAGTAACATTTGGGGAGTCCTATCTCCTATTTCTGTCCTAAAGATCGACAATATTGTTTGGATTAGCACTTCGGAAACAAAATAAATAATGCATTTGCTTCAATGGAAGAGCCTAGGAAAAGATGTGGAGTGCTTTTGGACTTTTTTTTTTTAAAGAAAAATATTTATTTATTTATTTATTTATTTTATTTTATGTGTACGAGTACACTGTAGCTGTCTTCAGACACACCAGAAGAGAAATCAGATCCCATTACAGATGGTTGTGAGCCACCATGTGGTTACTGGGAATTGAACTCAGGACCTCTGGAAGGGCAGTCAGTGAGCCATCTCTCCAGCCCTATTTTTTGGATTTCAAGTCATTTATAAAGAGATTACTGTGTTGCCAAATATTCAAACTAGGAAAACCACACCCTGTTCACAGGACAACTGAAGTTTGAGACTCAGTTTACCTCCAGTTCCTGTAGCCTTTGTGTGTTCCAAGCTCTGCATTGCCACCAGGACCTTTCTGGGGCAAAAGGCAGGTGTTCAGGAGACAGCAGAGTGGTGGCAGACGGGTCAGTGGGTGGATCCCACCATGGCTTGACATTCCCAGCTGTTGGTGCATGCAGAAAATCCAGACACCTTTGTTTCTGTGAGGTAGTGGGGTGGGTTGGAAGTCAAAAAAAAAAAAAAAAAAAAAAAAGCAAAGAAAATGGAATTGGCTTTCTTCCTCAAAGTTTCTAGATTTGTCTCCCTTAGGATGTCCTAACTTCCCAGTTTCATGAGAATGTCCAATTAGAAAGGTTGCCCAGCCTGAACAGATACATGGCATGTGCCAATCACACTCCTTTTTTTTTTTTATCTGCCTTGAGCTGGACTTACAACTTGCCCTGGTGATTTTGCTTTTCTCGGGTTGGTTATTGGAGAACCACCATCCGTCGCATCCTGGCTCAGGCTTTCTTCCCAGCTGCTCTTTTCTTGCAGGTCACACAGCCCAGGCCCAAGACTCCAAGTTTCCCATCCAGTGGATATCTAGGGAAACAGGAAGCAGCCTGGTGATGTGCTCCCAGCCAGAAAGGCGCACAGTACTCGCGCACGCGCGCGGCGGACAGGTACATCTCTTGACGCTGAAATCAGATCGGTGTAGAGCTTTTCAGATGAAACTCATCTGGTTGGAGCTGGTGCTCCAAGGTAATGGTTAAACAGTGGAAAAGGCAGACCCTTGATAAGTATGGCTACTGTTCTTTCTTTTAGCTGGAGCAGGGAAAAAATACCGTGTGTCCGGCAGGAAGTACGTATCTCCAACTACAAGTCCCCAGCTTTGTCATTTTCGATTTAATGCACCTATGTAGCAAGCCGGCTCACTAGGTTTGACTGCAATTACCTTATCTTTCCTATTTTTAGTGACAGGACCAGATTATTTTAAGTGCATTTTATAGAAAACCCTTCTTTACTGAAGTATAAAGACTGTAATAAAGACAATACAATGTTTTGAAACTGTTTTAAATCCTTCACTCAGCATTGCGTCTACAGATTTAACATGTAGGGGTTCTAATCTTACTGCTGCTAATTAGAGCTTTAGTGTAATTGTGCCAACAGGGCGCTTGGCATAATAATTACTATTGAGAGACTCTGGTGGCGCAGTCACATGCCTACATAATGCAGATATGTCTACGATTACAGTGCAGTCACCTTTGTATGTTGACTCAAGTTGGATTTTAACCAAGTAAGGGGTTATTTTGCCTTTATAATAAAGCTTAAGAGGCATATACATATGTATGATTTAGGTATCCATTTTTTCCTCTTTCAGTCCTTTGAATATTAATTAGCAGGAACCTCAGAAGGCAACGGGGACACATTTTGTTTTAAAGATCTCACAATGTAGGACCCGTCATTCTGTGAGTGAGACCCTCCATGCTGCTGTGGTGGAGTCTAGTTAGACCACACAGTGGCCTGCTCCTGGAATGTTTGGGTGGACAGTGCGGGTGGGGGGTGGGGGGCTGCCTTCTGGAGGAAGCTATCATGCCTTGGGGCAAACAGGGAAATGGGAGACGTAGGGGGTGGATGGTGGCTCCATAGAGACCTCAGAGATGGTCTACTCCTTACATCTTCACAGTTACAGCCTGTGGTTTGAGAAACGCCATTTTTTCCCAGGCTAGACTATGCAGCTGAGATGGCCAGGTCCCGAGTTCTCCACTGCTTTCTCTAAGGGGACATTTGAAAGGATGTGTCTAAATAGTTGCCTATGAAGTGTGTTGTGTAGGGGTATGTGTGGGGCGCTCTGTTCACTGTCATCTTTCTCTAGGTAGGACACAGCTGAAATTGGGCCACCGGCAAAGGCCATTTTCGTTTGTTTCAATGTTTGTTGCTCCTGAGGTACACAGCCACATGAGGGTCTCATCATGGTACTTTTGACACTTCAGCCGATCTGTGAGCTGGTAGAGCTGGTAGGGGCATATTTCTTGGCTTGGTTGCAGCTATGTTTTTTTTTTTGTTGTTGTTGTTTTTGTTTTTGTTTTTTCTGTGTGGATTTTTTTTTTTTTGTATGAGTGGTTTTTATTTTTGGCTCAGGTGAAAGAGTTTCTACAGAACTGATTTCTCAGAAGAGTAAATCACCATAGAGGGTCATTTAAAATGCTCCAGAGAGGTGTGTGTGTGTGTGTGTGTGTGTGCTTGTGTGTGTGTGTGTCTCTGTGTGTGTGCAATAATTATATTTTAAAGGTACCGTGCAATGGCCAAGAGCCTGACCCATAATTCCATTTTTAGCTCAACAGTCTTGTTTTTATTGCCCTTTAGTGTCTCACTTTTAAAGTGACAGGAAACCAATTTCTGATTACAAATCAATGGGTTAGGATGTCTCCCTCGGATGCTGAATGCAGCTGTAAATCCTCGAAACCTGTGATGCTGGGAAATTAGGGGTCAAGGAGTAAAATTGGGGGTCAGGGAGTAAAGAAAGTTGCTTTGTACAAGGAGGATGGAAATGCCGGTGTTAGCATGGTGTTTAATATCTCCACCTCTGGGGCAGTGCCAGCATGCACTCAGCTCCTTGCAACCGACCAGCCCAGTAGCTAACAGGGTGTGTGGACCATGCAGGCCAGAAGAGTCTGTCAATTTTCCATTTCCCCGGAGGCCGTGACTCTGTCCCAGCTGCGAGCAAGTGCGATCTTTGTCTCCTGGACACACTCTGCCTTTGCTATGTCATGTTAACCAAAATACCTGTGTTCTTGTCATGTAAGACACCTTTTGATGGTGCACCTTCCACCCCCCACCCCCGCCTAAGCTTTTAAGGTAATCTTAGAGAAATCATCAAGCTATAAAAAGAAATCAATAAAAACAGAAAAGGTTCCCATCACCCCTAAAGAAATCCATAACGTTTGCATTTTAATAGAGACGCTACAGGGGCAGACCCGTCATTTTCTTTCTGATGTGGTCCTTTGATTTCCCTCGCAGCTCACAGGCTCTTGACTTCTTTGAGAAAAGGGATTATTGAATTGTGTGTCTCCCTCAGATGTACTTGATCACTCAAGTATCTGTACTTACGAATGTTAGAGTCTGTTCAGCTGTTGTCCCTTTGGGAACTCATCATGCCTGTCATCTTAATATTAATTGGGTTTTCTGTTGGAATCTCAAGCCCCACATTGAGTGGCTTTCAAGAGAGAAGATTATGCTCAAAGCCAGATACAAAGACAAACAAATTTAGCATAACAATTATCATAATTGCAGAAACATTCTGTCGCAAAATAAGCAAAGCTGATTAAGAGCCCTTCTACGTTATCAAATATTAATCTGGTGTCTACAGTCTAACCTGGTTGAACCTAGGAGGCTTCTTACGGCTTTATGTATTCGCAGGCTTCCAGAAGCAAATGGAGACAAGCTAATAGCATGAGACAGCCAAGCCAGGATGGTAAAAGGATCTTTGCTGAATGTAATCCACTTAAATTGAAAGTAGTAACAGATAAGATCATAAACCTGAAATCAGAATTAAAACATATCCTGCCAGTGAGATGTTTCTGCGTAATTCCAACCACATGGTCACTCTGAACCATATTTCTCAAAAGAATTATTACTATGCTTTGCATTAAAAAAAGGTCAATATCTTTATGGTCAGTCACCACAATAAAAGGCACAGTCACCCAAACCCTCCCTCCTTGGCTTTCCTGGTACCCACACAATGTTGGAAGCTGTAACATTCCTGCTAAGCCGGAGAGTTAATTTTATTTGTAATTTTCAGCGGCTTTTAGTTTAATTGCACAATTTCCTCAATTATTAAAGTTCACCCTGCGTACTTAAGTTCATTAGCCATTGTCAAATGGGCAAATTACTTTGCAATTTTAATATTTGTTGGACAAAGCTACGCTAATAGAATCAGTCTCCAGACCCAGCCTTCAGTTTGCAGCAGGTCTCAGTGCAGCTGTGATAGGTGCCAGGAATTCCATCTCCTTTTCCTCTTTCTTTAGGACTGTCTCCCCCTGCTTCTGACTTCATCCGCACTGGTAGGCTTTTCTGTCTGCTGACTTCAGAGCGGGGGAGCCCAGGAGCATTGAGAACACTAGAGTGGCCATAGATATGTATGAAAAACTATCTAGGTGATGGACTTCTCAGACATGAGCCACTTGCATGAGTAACATGTATATGTATTAACCTATAGAAACAAAACTGGACTGCTCAATCATAAATCAGGTTTACTGTCATTAACATTTAGATCACTGTACTAACATGTCACTGTATTATCTATGCTAACATGTTATGCATGTATATATGTATATATATATATATATGCATATTTAAATTTTTCCACAGTCTAAGTTCTGGCAAGACTCTCTCTGTGACACTCTCACACACACTTACACACATTCACAACTCATTATATTACAATGAGCTACCAGTGTATGTGCTACCAGTATATGTATATGCAGGCTGTGCTTAAATATACATGCTTACCCTTGTAACCAAAACACCACTTTCTGCTGGCTTCGTCCCTTGCATTTCTGAGCCCCTTCCCTGTGCCACAGCACAGATCTCATTTGATTAATGACGATGGGCTTGCTTCCTGGCAATGCTGCCCCACCCTCTAGGGATGCTGATTGGTGAAATGTACCAGGACCACGAATCTAAAAACATGTGTCCCCACCTGCTGCTGACTGTGTGCCCTGTGCATAGGGACTCAACTCCAAAATATCCCGGTACTGAGACTTCCAACCCTGGAGGACAAAACCCTGCCAGCGTGGCTTATCTCCCTAATAATTAGGCTTGCGTTTCTGCTTTATTAACTCCAATACAACAGCCCCCTGCCCTCTGTCACCAAGGAGACTAATAGATGACAGTCACTCCGATTTGGAAGCCACACAAATTAAATGACTGAAGTGAGAGGAAGGGAAGTTAAGGGAAACGTGTCAAGATAAGGCAGTCCATCATTTACATAGGAGCTTTCCTAAGGTTAAGCGGGTGGGGGGGGGCGGGGCTTCATTTCCCAAGCGTCAGTGCAACAGTGTTAGGACAAATCATCCCAGCTTCCCCATTCGAGCTCAATGACAGGGAATTCCCAAATGTTTCTAGGAGTAATTGATGGCCTATGTCTAAAACCAGATGGCCTTCCCTTCTCCCAATATTTTTATTTTTATTTTTTTAATTTTCTCAAGAAGAGCTTACTTCCATTTTCTGTGCGTGAGTCCATGGTCTCATTCTCCCACAAGTAGTCAACAAGTCTAAATCTTCATCGCCTCTGGGGCGATTTGTGATGCCTTTTTAACGTCAACGTTTTTTCCTTTCCCGGGGTTTGGCGCAGGGGAGACACCCTCACACACCTTATGGACAATTAACATTACCCAAAGAAAGAAAACAGAATCAAAACATTGGGGGGGGGGGGGGCGTGCATCCAGCCATGCGCCAGTTTCCACCAGTCTTCTGTGGAGCTGTAGTTGCATTCTGTGATAGGATTTAAGAAGCCACATTAGCTCTGGCTGTGTAGCTGCCGGGCTGGAGAAAGCTGATGGGATGTGATTATCTCCATGCAGAAATACCGGGGTGCTTGGGAGATAATTTGAAATGAAGTTAAAAATGAAACGGCACTAAGGCTTCTCTCCCTTGTGTCAAAACAATCACATCTTCTCCGTTCCTTTCTTCTTCCCCCCTTTCACTTTGATGACACTGGCGCACACTGGGGGTGGAGACACGCCTCCTTGCAAACTGTAATCCTTGGCTAATTTTAAATTTCAGATGATTCTGTTTGAAAGACAGCTCTAAGTTTTGATCCAAAAAAAAAAAAAAAAAAAAAAAAAAAAAAAAGAAAAGAAAAAAAGAAAAAAGAGAAGAAAAGAAAAACCCAGTTTCCGGAGGAAATCACAGACAGAAGTCGCCACTCTGACTTTACTGAGCAAACCTTAGACACTGCTGTGACTCACAGACCTGAATTTTCATTTTTCCAAGCTAACGCTATTCAGGTATGAATAGTATGTCTTGATAATAAATGACATTTGGTTGCAAATGTCTTTGAACTTTAGCTTAAAAGAAGTGAAAACAGATTTAAATCAATTTCAAACGTTAAACACTATATTTATTGAATCATTGCTAATGGAGTTATTGTGTCGAGTGACAAGTTTTTAAAGCTATGTAAATATTTCTTACTTTAAATAGATGTATGTTCGTGCTAGGTATATGTCTAGGTATTATCTATCTAAGCTCGTAGCAATAATTCATGATTTACAAAATCAACAGTGAGGGGTTGGGGATTCAGCTCAGTGCCTAGCAAACCCAGGGCCCTGGGTTCTGTCCTGAGCTCTGAGTGTGTGTGTGTGTGTGGGGGGGGGGGGATGGGGGAGACAAAATAACAAAATTAACAGAAAATCTTGCAGTGGGCAAGAATCCATTGTAATTGTGAACATTATCCCCCGTGTGCACAGATGCAGTGATCAGATCCCTTGATGAAAACTTTTTAAAATTCTAAAGTGAGATTTTAGTCTTTGCTCCTTTTTCTCTGTATAAAAAGTAGCTGGGTTCTTCCAAAAGCTTCAAAAGCTCCAGCAACACTGTTGAAAAAGATATTTAAAGTTACTCTGCACAGGGCTGTACAACTCTGTGTTCACTGCAGTGTGGGGTCATAAAAGCCGAATTCACCAGGGGCAGAGGAAAAGCCTTTAGAGCTCTGTCTGCCCCCAGCACCATCAGTCAGTTAAGACGAGGATCTGTAGGGTGCCCCCTGCTCCTCTCATCCTGCAGTCCTGGGGGTGTTTATGCTGATACAGAGGGATGACACTTAGTTATATTTATCCATTCTGGGTCCATTTAATCCCCGCTGTTTTCACTCCCATCAAATCCATTATCCCAAACAACGTTGCCTATGTCTTGCTAGAGTTGCATGCAGACTGGCCTTGTTTACTCTGAGAAGATGAATTTTATGGCAACATTAAATACATAGTGAAACCTCACCAATGCAGGCCCTTGGCAGAGAGAAGCCACCCCTGTGGCTCCTCCTATCTGCCCTACCCCATTGCTGTTTAACTTGGTCCTTAAACTCTGGGTCTGTCTCTCCCACAGTCCTACATTTTCTCCACAATCTTACACTTATGGTCATTGAGCCCACGTGTTTCCAGAGGTCACAAAAAGCAACCCCATCTTCAAGCAACCAAAGGCTTTTCTCTCTCTCTCTTTTTGAAAATGGCTTGATTTTACTCCTAACACAATTCAGGCTTTCGTTTTTTAAGCCCAATTTTTAAAAAGAAAATAAATGAGAAGAAAAGAAATAATAATAATAATTAATAATAATAATAATGGGAGGGGGAGGATGGAAAAGGGGGAAGGAGGATGAGGAGGAGGAGAAGGAGAGCTCCCTTGTTTGTTTAGAAAGAAAATTTTAGGTGATCTTCTTACTTTTTTTTAACACTTCTTTGTCTCCCAAAGCGTGTTGTCAGCTAATATGGAAGCTGCACAAATGATTTGTTCAGAAAATGTGGACCTATGCTAGCTAACAACCACATAGTAAGGGTGAGGATGTCATGTGTTTGAAACTCGTGGTTTTTAACATCTAGGCCTTAACAGACAGCCAGGAACAGTGGCTCAGACTAAAGGAAATCACAACTTAATTCCACGAACATTGTTGCAGCCCAGGAATGGTACACACACACACACACACACACACACACACACACACTAAAAACTTTGAGAGGTCCCCTCCCCAGTGCCAGCTGAGCACACCAAGATCATAACGTGCGGCGCAGCGCCATCTGCTGGCGGCGGGTGCGTCACCTAAATCGCCCTCGTCGCTGCGGGCTATACTAGGTAAGTGTATGGGGTTCAGAACCCTTTTCCCTTGGGCTTCAGGCTGGGGACAGCCCTGTTTGCACAAAACTGTAAAGAGTGGGCAAGCGACTCTGTGCAGAGAGAAAACTGCTCAGGAGAAGCCGTTTCTCAAAGCTTGTTAAGTGTGTAAACCGGGAAAGATGGATAGGTTTGTAAAAGGTCTCTGGAGATCTTGGCCCAGGTTTCCAGCATCCAACAAGTGGGGATTTCTTTGCACAAGCACAGGGTTGCCTCTCCCCTTTCGTTCTGTCAGCAAGATATCCGAAGGCCTGTCTTCACGTCGTACTGTGTGCCCTGCAGACGCTGAACAGTTCTCACAGATAGCTTTGGGATCTAGGCTGTTGCTTTCTTCTTGGCTTTAGCAAGGGAAAGGGGGACACCAGGCTGCCTTTACTCGTAAGGTCCAGGAAGCCCTGGGAGCGATCCTCCCCAAGGGCGGGACCTAGATACAATGAACTCAGCACCCATATCCGGACTACATAGACCAGCAGGCAGTCTATCTAAGGAAGACCCTACTCTCCCCCCTGCTCCCTGCGAAGCGACCATGAATAACACCACAATGGCTCTTTAAGACCCTCATGTGGGCACGAATCTCAGCACTTTCCTCTTGTCCAACTCTCTCCCAACTCGCCACAGGCACACAAAGCAGGCTTAGAAGCAAGGGCAGGCTCAGCGCCATTGCCACCTTCCACAGGCCACTTGCTCCTAGCCTGGCTGGGGTTTCACTGGGCCTCGTGGAAGACAGCCATGTAACGGGGGTGGGGGTGGGGTTAGGGGTGGGGGGGTGGGTGTGTGTGTGTGTCGGGGGTGGGGGTGGGGTGCGGTAATTTATTTTCCCAGTTGCTCTCACTTTCCCCTATCCCCAAATCGAGTTAGATTTTCAGAAAGAAATACAGGATTTTAGCCTGTGTTTACCTGATTAAACAAGCCAAGCAAGCAAATTTGAATTTCAGATAAAAAGCAAAGGTATTTTGTTGCCACAAAAATGTCCCTTCTTTCTATTTCTCTCCCTCCCTCCTTCTCTTCCTCTCTCCCGCTAGCCTTCCCTTCCTTCTCTTCCCCCTCCATCCTCCTTTCTTCCCTTTCCTTCCCCTCCCTATGCTCCTCTCTTCCCCCCAGCCTCCCTCCCTCTGTCCCTCTCTCTCTCTCTCTCTCTCTCTCTCTCTCTCTCTCTCTCTCTTTCTCTCTCTCTCTCTCTCCTTCTCTCCTCCTCCTCCCTCACTCCTCGCCCGTTCCCCCTCCCTCTTGTCTCCCTCCCTCTCTTGTCTTTTTTTACTCTTTTCTCCTTTCCTTCCTTCTCTCCTCCTCCCCTCTGTCTCTCTTCCTCCCTCCCTTTCTTCCCCACTCCCTCTCCCCTTCTCTCTTGCTTTCTTCCTTTGATTTTTCTTACCTCAATGCGCTGTCAGGGCTCTCTAGCATAAGTCTTTAGATGGAAACTGAAATTGACAGAGACAAAGTAATTTGCCCTGCTACACAGTGAGGTCAAGGCAGCAGAACCAGAAATGAGGTCTCTAAATTCAGTCTGGGTCTTGGTCACCCCTATTACCTCTTCTACTCCAGGACAGCCCACGGGGTGGGGCACCCAGTCAATGAATCGGGGCCTTACAGAGTCATCCCAGGGACCAAGAACCATCAAGTAAAATGGCACTTGTCTGTAAGTACCCCTCTAGTCACCTGTGAGCAACCCTGCCACAGTGAATGTCACACGGCAACCCCTCTATTTTGGAAGAACCCCAAACATTTTCTGTGACCATTGTTCCAGTTTAAGGATTTGTCTATCAAGTGACTCTAAACACTTACATGAAAAGGCTAACTCTCCCCCTCCCACCTCTCTGAGATCAAAAGTCTTGCTTTCTTGGATTTTGTAGGTAGATGCTATTTGAATTAAAAGACTAATTAGTTCATGTTAAGATGCTACTATACACTATTTCACAGGTCTGCCTGTAATCGTTTCCATCTTGAGCCGCAAAGCTTGGGTCTGTGTCAAGCAAACCCAGGGGCTGCAGATAAGTTACTTCATGGTTGCGGTTTCCACACAGCCTTGGCTCTGCCACGTCCTGTCCTATGTCTAAGTTGGGTCTTCCTTCTTTTGAAATGGAGGGATTAATTCTTGTATCTAATCTGGACCTAAAATGCTAGGTTTCTAAAAACCAGCCCCTCGCTTTACCATGTGTTGATGACGTTCTACCTGGCACATAGAAGGGAAAACTGCACCCCAGTCCTCAGTGACACCCTACTGACACCAGGGACAGTGGCCAAACAGCCTTTTGGTTTCCCCAAAGCAGTGGACACTGAAATCACATATGTATTTAAAATACTCATCCTAAAGAAGGAGAGAAAATGGCTCTGATGGGGCTAACTTAATGGAGGGAAAGGCCAGGTTAGCCCACAACACTGATGTCTACAAGATAAGCGTGTGGCTGGTGAGAGGGCTCCTGAAAAGCAGAAACAGTGTCCTGGTTCCTGAGTTAGACCACTGCGCCTGGGGCTAAATGGACCACAGCAACAAGAAGTTCCAGGATAATGGGCTGGGTCTTTTTGTGCCACCTCCCAAAGGCTCCCCACACAAGGCTTTCCTGCTCTTTCCAACAGAACAAGAGGATCCGGTAAAAAAAGGTGTGAGCCCTGCTGCATCTGAAAGCTGAGGTCTCACAGCTTTCTAACACACCAGAAAGAGGAGCAGGCTAGGGAATGGGGGGGTGGGAGGTAGGGAGTGGGGAGGGGGGGAAGCAGGGGTTAAGGTTTTGCCTCCCTCACCAGCTCCCTTTGTCTTCCTCCAGTCTCTCTGCATGTGTCAGCCTTGAACTGCCTTCTGTGAGAAACTAACAAGGGGCAGTGGGAGCCAGAAGGCTGGAGACCACAGGTGGCCTCTGCAGAGCCTCCTGGTCCTTGGGCTCAGTTTCCCAAACTCCATCTCCGTAACTTGCATCAAACCATTGAGTACTTCCAGTGCTTCAGTGAAGGAGGTCCATGTGGGGCCCACGCGAGGTCCTCGCTCTGCCACAGGGCAGCTGTGCAGAGTCTTCCTGTCTTCCAGGCACTTGGGCCTAGTCCTCTGAGTCAGTGGTTCTCAAGCTGTGCACTGGAACCCCTACAGGCGTCGCACATCAGATATCCTGCATTTCAGACGTTTACATTGGGATTCATAACAGTAGCAACATTACAGTTAAGTAGCAACAAAATAATTTTATCTGGGGGGTCACCACATCGTGAAGAACTGTATTCAAGGGGCGCAGCATCAGCAAGTGTGCTAAGGAGTGATTCTTGATCTCTTTTTATGTTCCATTTTGAGAGGGTATTGGCCAAATCTGGACTTAACCAAAAAATGCAGGCCGGACTGGACATGTGTTAACTGTTTAGTGACTACAATTCAAAGAACTCACTGAGAAGAAAGAAAGAAGGGGCTGTTCAGCTTGACCAAAGACGGTAAGGCTGTTTTCTGGAAGACTAAAACTGATCTCTTAGTGCTATTGATAAATACTTGAAAGACCTCACTGGGAAGGTTGGACTTTACATTCAGTCCTTACTGGATAGTACTTCATCCCCATTTTAGGATAAATTGAGTAAACTGAGGCCTAAGAAAAATTAAAAAAAACAGAATAATCAAAATGCTTCTAAACTGGAAAGTCATGTCATTAGTTCAAATATCTACATTCTCAATGGGTTCAGATTAGGGGCGTTAACTGCTGTGTGACATTTACATTTATTTTCTGCTGTGGTTTTGGAGTGCTGGGGTGAAACTCATCACCTTGCACATAAGAGGACAACATTTCACCACCAGCCACTGAGCTACTTCTGGTCTTGCTTACCGCACAGTATCTTAATAGCTCCCCAATGAGCTAATGAAGCTGGTTGCCCATTAGGCCAATTTTATGGATTCAAATTATGAAAGACAGGGATCAAGTGAAGGGCTGGGAACTGCATCCACTAGCCTGTTCATACAAGACTCACCAATGCTGCTCCTTTCTCTTGGTCAGTTCATAGCAAAACCCTAGCTGGTACATAGTCTCTGGTTCTGTCTCTTTCTCTGTCTTCCCTAACCCTCCTCATTCTTCTGTTGTCTATAACACACACACACACACACACACACACACACACACACACACACACACACACATGAGGAATTACAGGGGAAAAAGAATGAAGGATGGAGGGACAGACAGACAGAATATATTAATTCTTCACTGATCATAAAGTCTTACAAATGCAGTTTCAGGAATTGTCCATCAGTTTTGCAGGCGGGAGGCAGCAGCAACAGCCACAACATTCCATTTTGGGATAAAGACACCGAAACAATGGCTGTTGAGGGGTGGAGTCTCAGCTCCGAGCTCCAATAATAATGTTCATGCTGGCTGGCTAAGTTACCCTTACCAGGCTGGTGTGTACTGTAATCAAGGTTCACCACTACCACCATGTGCAGAATGATAGAGAGAAACCTGTGAACCATCCACAGAGCTTTCCAAGTCAAAAAGTTACCTCCATTACAACGATGTATTTGCTTCCTCCTCTCATCCTTGTTTTTCTGATTTCAGGGGACTCACTCCCACCATTATCGAAGTCTCAATACACCCGAGGGGATGGGATACCAGTCCTGGGAGGAGGAAATCATTTCCATCCCAGAAAAGCAAATAGCTTCTCTACAGAAGACTGGTGCCAGACACAAAATCTTAGGAAAAGGCCCAACATTTTTCTCATGGGTTTCCGTAGCCAGGGGGCAACTTTTACAGTCTGCCAAAGCCAGGGTCTTGTAGAGCCCTCTCAGGAGATCTCTCCCTGGGGACAAGCTTCTCACTCTTCAGTTTTTACAGCCCCGGTGACTTTCAGCAGCCATCTCTAGCTATCTGTAGCTTGTCAGGGTACTAGAGGAGCAAGTAAGGGTACTCCCGGAGAAAACCTGAGGCCTACTTAATCACTCAACCCCAGTGACTTGTGAGGAAAGAAAGGGGAATCATTTACTCACTGTGGAGAAGCACCAGGCACCAAGTGTGGACTGAGACCAGGTTCTCTGTGCCCTGCTTCCAAGACTACCCCTCTGTTCTCTCATCTGTCTAGTGGGGATAGTAACACACATGTCCTTGGGTCCTTCTAGGGCAGATGATGTCACTCACATACAACAAGTCTGCACAGAGCCTGACACACTGTAAGCCACAGTCACTGAGAACTTTCTTTAAAAAAAAAAAACAGATGGAAAATATTTAAGCTGTGTGTACCATATAGTGTTGGCCCCAACTGCTTAGCTGTGCTGTTACCTGGAAGCAGCCATGGTCTATATGGAAATTAATGTGATGGTGTTCTGTTCTGTCTTTATTTACAGGAACAAGTGGCAGGCAAGACTTGGCTTTTGGTGTGTAGCTTTCTGATACTTGCTTGTTGATGTTACTAATGGCTAAATTCCAGCAGTGTTTATGATGGACACCAAGATAATGACCCATTATGGACAGAGAATTGTGGGTAAGTAACAAGACATGGTCTTTGTCTTCTGGTAACCTGAAAGTGATAGAGGAATAGAAACATCTTATCAGAAACCTATATAAGGTCTACTCTATCCAAACGGGATATTAAAATTAACAGCTGTAGAATTGGGAGCTATAGTAGTCACTGGAATTATTTAGTTTTATCTTTTAAAATCCCAACTTTATCCTAGGAAAGCAATCCGAAATACTTTCCACTTGTCAGAATGTTGTATTTCATTTAGAAGCTTGCATTTAAAACTCACTCTTTCCAGGAAAAACACAAGTGGACAGCACTGTCACACTCTGAAAGAGACTAGAGTGGCTTTCCGTGAAACAGTGTGTCACAGAGCAGGACGCTGGGATGCGAGGCTTGCTCTGTCCTCAGGCACTTTGCCCGAGGCGATGCTGGGGCAGTCAGAAGAGCAGCTTGATGTGTTTGGAGAGGGCTCTTGAACTCAGCCAGAGGCCTCAAGGTGCAGGCTGTGAGCCTGACTGTGAAAATCACAAGTGGAACAGAGCATCTGTATGCCAAGGTGGAACTCCAGAGATGTCTAAAGCAGCTGAGGTTGAGAAGTCTGCCAAAGGCCACCTACCATCTGTCTGGCTATCATATCTGTCTGCCTATCTACCTACCTATGTATGTATGTATGTATGTATGTATGTATGTATGTATGTATGTATGTATCTATCGATCTATCTATCTATCTATCTATCTATCTATCTATCTATCTATCTATCTATCTACCTACCTGTCTGTCTGTCTATAATTTATCTATATCAATTTATCATTTATAATCTTTATCTATCATCTATGTTTATCTACCATATAATCTATCTATCTATCTATCTATCTATCTATCTTTAATCTATCTTTAATCTATCTATCATCTATCTATCTATCTATCTATCTATCTATCTATCTATCTATCTATCATCTATCTCAATTAGACTTCAACGTCCGTGAAATCAATTACATACTAAGAGTTAGACAGTTGCTTCACCCAGCCCCTCCTCATCTGAGTAGACCAAACCACGCTTGGTTTAATTGGAGGCTGACCAGATATTTTCCAAACTCACTCACCTCTCCCTATTACTGCTGAACAGGTAATGCCAGCATTTCCTGGATACACCTGTTAAGAGACACAGATATAAGTTAAAGGTGGAGCTCATGCCCACGTCAGGACACCAGTAGAAGCTTCATGGAAGATTCAGTGTGGCTGTCTGGGAAGTTCTGAGAAAGCAGTTAGACACTTGACTCACCCATCACCCGGACTTCCAATCAATGATTGGTATTTACCAAGTTCAAATTCTTTAGAAAAAGGCATTAAGGCTGGGATGTAGTTCAGAGGCAGAGCCTAGGCTAAAATGTACCAACTTCAGAAACCCACCAAAGCAAAAGAAAAAACAAAGAAAAAGACAGAGCTTCAGAAGACAGAGCCAGTGGCCCCTTGGATGCACTTTGGTAGCTTCTCTCTCCTCACTTCCACCTCTTCTGTCAGACTTTCCCTTTAGGAACCAGGCTGAGGGATGCTTTTGATCCTCCTTCAGTGCATCTCACATCCATCATTTACCTCATAGGGCTTTGTTCCTTTGCCTGCTCCATTTCCTCTGAGAGATGCAGGTCTCCCATTTCTCTCTGTCACACCTACCCTCCAGAATAGTACCCAGGTTCATCAACATGACTAGGTACCATGTGCTATCAATTCCTCCTCCCTCCTCTCCTGATGTTTGTCTCTGTCCCAGGTATGAGAATCCGCACTGTAAAGCAGCACAATTCTACCATTAAGCAGGCTTCTGGGAGGTGGGGGTCTTGGGGCTTGGAGTTCTAAGCCCCAGCCCAAACTTAGCCAGGACTCTCATTTTCAAAGACAACCACAAGATGAATATCAAAGAATCTGCAGAATCCACATTGGGAAACCTGTCAGAAAATTGTTGGGAAAATAAGGTGAATCAATAGAGTATCAAGAGACTCAGATGGAAAAAATATTGAATATTCATTTTCTCTGTTTCACAGGGAAGGGGATTTAGCAGGACCAAGGCAGCTGGGGGGATTTCCGGCTTCCCTTGCAATGGTTCAAATAATTTTTTTGTGCTGTGCATTGGATTAGTATTCAATTAACTCTTTTAAATTATAATGCACAACTTCAACACACTTGTTAACGAGTCTACAGTACAATTAGAGTATTTAATAGCCACCAGGTAAAACAAATGCATACGGAATTTCTATAAACAGAAATCTAAATCAAATTCAGCAACTGTGCTTCCATTTGCATATCTAGTCCATGTTCAGATTCAGTGATAACTGCAGACACCAGAGAAAAACTGTGGAGGGTCCTGTTATCCACAGTCAGTTATCTGAAAACCTGATATCAGATCCATGCAGAAATTAAGTATTGGGGCTGTGGAGATGGCTCAGTGGATTAATCACTTGTGCGATTGTGAGTTAGCTCTCTGAAAGCCACGTAAAATGGAGGCAGGAATGACAACTGCCTATAATCCCAGCACACAAAGCAGAGACAGCAAGCTAGACTGTCCAGAATTGGTAAGTTCTAGGTTGAGGGAGAGACTCAGCCTCAACAGATGAATTGGAGAGTGACTGGGGGGAGACAATCAATGTCATCTTCAGACCGAGACACACATGTGTTCACAACATGTGTTCCCCTATACATACTTTTAAAGAGTGCTTCTTTTTGATGTGGTCACAGACCAGGAAATCTGATTCACTAACACAACCAGAGCTAAATAAGGGAAGTAATTGTTACAGTTTGTAACTTGGTATTGACAGAAGTGGCAACTATGTCTCAATATTTGCCCAGTGTTTCAAGTGTAAGGCCTCCGTGGGCTGTCATAGGCTAGTTCATGGGTTTAGAAAGCAAACAGTGATCATCTTCATGCTGCATCCGACTGGAAACACTGCTGGCATCTCTGTGAGTGCCCTACCTATTTCAGATATCTTCTCTCTCCCAGAGAAAAGGAGTGAACGGGAAACCCAAAGAAGGACTGAGAATTGTGCAAAGAAGATAAATGGCTTCCTCTTCATGGAAATGTGTATGAATGTCTCTGACAAAATAGAGACACCAGCTTTCTGTATGTGTCTGAGGTCATTTCTTGATTTATTTAGTTTTTTATGGTTTTGTGTTTTGTTTTGTTTGAGACAGGGTTTCTCTGTATTGTAGCCCTCACTACCTGGAAATCACTCTGTAAACCAGGCTGGCCTTTTGAACTCAGAGATCTGCCTGCCTCTGCCTCCTGAGTGCTGGGATTAAAGAGATGCCCTAGTGCCACCATTAGACATGTCTAAAATTATTTTATTTTACTTTTGTGACAAGGTTTCATCCAGGCTGTAGCTCAAGCTGGCCTCACATTGTAACACTCCTTCTGCTGTGGTTTCCCAGAGCATTTGAGCTGTCATCCCTGGCTCTGCTATTTTTCTTTGATTTTTTTTTTTTTTTTTTTGAGACAGTCTTGCCGCAGAGCACTTACCCCCACTTCTGGGATTCAGTCATCACCAGCTACATCACCACAGGTCACGCCAGATTCATTCCTGAATTTTCTCACTTTGGATAAACACATTTAAAGACCTTTTAGTATTTGCTTCAGTGTTAAATTAATTGTCTCCCACGAGGACTTTTTCCATCTTGATTTGATATACTGTAAAATATCTATGAAATCCAGATTTAAGCTTAGGCCCAGCACTCTCCAATGTTCTATTTCTTAGTAGTACCTGGTAACCTTTTATAAAGGAGTTTAGCTGTGTGGTAGGATTACCATGGGGAACACATCTTTGCTCAAGCCTTGGAGCATTCCTCTGCCACTCACTGATGCAAACTCTCTTCTCTCCCCTTCTCTGCACACGTCCACACAACCATGAACACTTCATGTTGTTGCTTAAGCAGGTGAACTGGGTTAACTGGGTTAATGCTGCAGTGCAGATGGGACATCTCTTTTCCACGCAACTCTAAAATCTTCCCACCATTCTCAACTAACCACCCCAATAGTAATAAAAGTCTAAAGGAAAAGGCACTATTTAAACCGGGTTTTAGATCTGTTCCTTCTCTGTTCTTAGCTAAGTTTTCAAACCAATGGCCAAGTCATTGTATGCTTTTCCAAGTCAAGAGGAAAAAGATGACTACATTACTACATTCTAAACATGTTCTTTTTGGAGCATAGAAAGAAGAAGGGAGGGAGCCAGTCCATTTTGTCTGAAGAACAAAGTGTTCAAGTTTTCTTCCCTAAATCAAACTTCTTCCCCCATTCTTCCAGTGATGTCAGTTGCCATTTCTGCATATTTTACTACATAACATTTGCAAAAGATAAAATTAAAGGGGAGTCCAAAATCAGCACATCTCTGTACCCACAATTCCTTTCACATTAAAAATGATTCAAAGGGCTGGGTACTCATCAGAAAGTTATTTGGTTTTTGAATTGAACAAAATATTCAACTAAGTGATTTCAGAGAAAGCACTTCCCCATTTCTCACAACTATAAACCATAGCCCTGTCATACTAACAATTATATTGTCTCCAAATTAGGGTATAAATCATCTCCTCAATTTCTCATAATGTTTTCACTGTATAAAAGACTCACAAAGCTAATGAAAAAGATTTGACCCAAATCACAAATGTTGGGAAAATAATAAAGAAGTAAGTTTTGTTATAGGACAAATTAGAATATTTTAGGAGATAGTGTGGTGTTGTCAGTGTACCAGTAAAACAAGTAGACATCCCCGATAGGTTATTTCTCTGTCGCTGGTAAAATGAGCCAATTCAAACCAAATTAGATTATATTAAAGGCAGGTTTATTGAGAAGCCGCTCACAGAAAAGTTCACTGGCTCCAAGGATTGAGGCCAGAGTCACTGTGGGAGAGAAAGAGAAAGGGTGTGTGCACAGATGCAGAGAAAGACAAGGAGGAGGGAGGGAGGGAAAAAGGGAGGGATGAAGGGAAGGAAGGAGAAAGGGAGGGAGGGAAGGAAGGAGGGAGAAAGGGAGGGAGGGGGAGAGAGAGAGAGAGAGAACACAAAATGCCTGGGTTATACAGGGAAGAGCCTCTGGAGAAGGGCAGCCCAGCCTCTGGGCTATAAAGTTCAGGGTTGGGGCAAGGTTTGCCAGGTAGGGACTGAGGGATACTGAGAGAACCAGGAGGCCAGGTCTGCTTTTTTTTTTTTTAATTAATTTTATTTTTTCTTTTATTTTGAGTTTTTTGAGACAGGGTTTCTCTGTGTAGCCCTAGCGGTCCTGGAACTTACTCTGTAGACCAGGCTAGCCTCAAACTCAGAAATCTACCTGCCTCTGCCTCCCAAGTGCTGGGACTAAAGGAGTGGGCCAACACATATGTAAAATACGCACCTCTGTCTTTTGTTCCAGGATCCTTAACCAAACCATCCCATAAAGATTTCCAGGAAAATGTAGGAACTATGATAAAAGTGACAGTGAAAAAAATCAGCCAAAAATGCGGATTTTATTTGGTGTCAGCTTTGTGACAAATAGCTATAAATAGCTATTCTCTTGAAGGAATGGAGTGGGATTATCCTAACCATACAGTTGGAAAGATAGAGTCACATGAAAAATATTTATAAATATCAAAAGAACTCTTAAGAATATAGAGATGGGTGTTTGCATGCTATTGGATTGGCAAAGCTTATACATCTGTGTAGCCGACTTTGTGAGTGCTTCTTTCTTCCATCCTTCTCCACCCCTTTCCCTCTACCTTTCAACCTCCTAACACTAGATAAGAGAGAAAAAGAGATAGAGAGGAAAAGAAAGAGATCCCTGAATAAATTCAAGGATCAGAAAGGGTGTGGCATTATCATAAGCCTACTTCCTTATTAGGGGTGCCAAGTTCCTTGGGGCAAGTTTAATCTTTGCCCTCAGGATAGCCAACTTCTCCACCTTATTGCCTTTTTCTTTGCATGTGACTACTTAATAAATCAAGACCACCAACAACCAGCAATAACCAACAACTACCGACAATTTACCATCCTGCCTCTTGGGTGCCCAGCATTTATATAACTTCTGAAAAGTCCACAGAAGTTTCATCTATTTCCCCCAGAAATATCACATAATCACTGAAACTGTCCACCGCTGGCAAAGTCACGCCTCTGTTAGAGCACAGACCAAATCATAGTCAACTGCTGTGGATGATGTGCCGCAGTCCCATATCCCACACCTGGGATTTAAATGAAAACATATTGTTATATTTCTATGCTTTCTTCAAAGAAACCAAAACTCTGAAATTGTCACTATTCATATACATTCTGTACATGTATTTATGTGTCTATGCATGGCAGCAACCTTGAAGGCCATTAACAGATTATTACATGAATATTAAAAATATCCTCATTTAAACATACCAAAATTGCTAACAGGAAAGGAAAAAAATGAGTAATGTAATTCTGCTCTATACAGAAATAGTGTTAACAATTCAGTATGAGAAAGATTAATATAGACTTCATAAAAGAAAAAAATGCAATGTCAAGGAACATAACCAAAGGACACTTTGAATATTTTGATATTTATGGATAGTGCAGCCTTGGAAAAATGTAAATTCTCACACACTGGTGATGAGAAATTAAATGAATATTACTTCTTAAACAAGGTTTTTTTGTGTGTGTGACATTTTTATGTCTTCTGGTGTCTATTTCATGAAATTGAGAGTCCTTGTGCTTGGTACATAAATACAACTGTTATATCTTCTTTATAGTTTGTGCTTTTTCTTAGTGTGGCACTGGTTTTCTTCTGAGTGGTTTTCCTTTGAAGTCAGTTTTAATCAGATATAATAATGGTGATACTTGTTTGCTGCTTACATTTCTGGGTTGGGTTTCTGTATTAGTTTGGATTCTATAGAGTCACAGAACGTATGGGTACTCTTTAGGGAATATGTCGATGACTTACAGTCTATAGTCCAACTCCTCAACAATGGTCAGCAGCAGCTGTGGATGCAGGCAAGGAAGAGTGAGTGAGTTTTCCTTCTTCCAGTGTCCTTATATAGATTTCCAGCAGAGGGTGTAGCCCAGATTAAAGGCTGTATGTCTCCAGTAGAGGGTGCGGCCCAGATTGAAGGCTTTGGTCTCCAGCAGAGGGTGTGGCCCAGATTAAAGGCGTGTGCCTCCATGCCTTTAATCCCAGATGATCTTGAACTCAGAGATCTCCTTGTCTCAATCTTCTGGAATTCATAGCCACTATGCTTCAAGATCTCCATACCAAGATCCAGGTAAGAAACTTATATCTCTGAGCCTCCAGATTAGGATCATAGGTGAGCCTTCCAATTCTAGATTGTAGTTCATTCCAGATATAGTCAAGTTGACAACCAGGAATAGCCACTACAGTTTCTGTCCATCAATTCAGGTTTTAGACACCTTTTCCAGCTAAGACAGGTTTTAGATAGATGTCTTTACCAACTAAATGAGCTAGCTTCTTGGCCCCAACAGATAACTGGGTCTTGCTTTAATTCCAGTCATCCTGTCTGTGGCTTTTTACTGAAGAGTTCAAGTCATTTGCATTTAGGATTCTTATGAAGAGGGGCTTGCTATCCCTGCAATTTGCTACTTTACACCATGGTTGCTTGTACAACCTTGCCCTCTCTTGTTAATATTAGGGGTTTGCAGGGCTTGAGAGGTGGCTCAGTGGTTAAAACCACTCACTGTTCTTCCAGAGGTCCTGAGTTCAATTCCCAGCAACCATATGGTAGCTCACAACTGGGCATGGGGTCCCCAGTGGAGGAGCTGGAGGATGGTCCAGAGAAGCTGAAGGGGTTTACAGCCTCATGGGAAGAACAATGATTTCGGCCACCCAGATGCCCCCAAGACTCCCAGGGACTGAACCATCAACCAAGGGTCACACATGGTTCCAGCCAAAAATGTGGCAGAGGAAGGTCTTGTTGGGCATCAGTGGGAGGAATGGTCCTTGGTCAGGTAAAGGCTCAACAAAGGCCTGAACAAAGGGAAACGGAGGGCATAGGGGAAGAGGGAGTGTGTTGGGTGGAGAGGCACGTACTATGCGTGGAGGCAGGGGGAAGGAGGAGTGGGAGAGTCTGGGGGTCTTAGGGGAGAGAGGATATCGGGAAAGGTTTTACCATTGGCAATGTGAATGAAGATGATATTCAATAAAATAAAATAAAATAAAATAAAATAAAAAAGAAATGTCTTTAAAAAATTAGGGGTTGTGGCGCTGGGTTTGCTGTGGTGGGTGTGCTGTGGTGGGTTTGCTGAGGTGGTTGTGTTTGACTCCATTTTGGCTGCCTTTGGTTCTTCTCTCCTTCTTGTAGAATGTGCTCCTTCCCTCCTTTTAAGAATCTTTTAGAGGTCTAATTTCCCTCTCTAGATCTGGGAAACTTTCTCCCATTTAATTTGATACATTGCCTATGACTTTCGACTTTTATCTCAGCTTCTTCTGATTCTTAGGTTTTGTTTCTTAAACTTACATTCTTGACTTCTTGGAAGCCTACGTTATGTTTTCCATTTTAAAATATTTTTCCAACTTGAGCATTATATTTAAATAATATGTTTTATTTGTTCCTTGAGTATTTCATAATCCTATACAATTCATTTTTTCTAGATGTTTTTCCTTTATTTTTAAAATGATATAACTTTATTTTTTATTTGATATATTCTTTATTTACATTTCAAATGATATCCCATTTCCCAGATTCCCCTTCCCGGAAAGTCCCATAAGCCCTCTTCCCTCCCCCTTCTCCCCAATTATCCCCTTCCTGTTTCCCTATATTAGTATTCCCCTACACTGCTTCACTGAGCCTTTCCAGGACCAGGAGCCTTTCCTTCCTTCTTCTTGCAAATCATTTGATATGTGAAAATTTTATATAGATATAATAATGGTAGGCATAAAGGTATTCCTAAGTTCATTGAAAGTGGAATTATAAACATTTTTTGATTAAGTTGAAGATTTACATGGAAAATATTTCTGATAAAGTTGAAGAAATATATAGAAAAACATGTTAAAATTGAAGATTATCATGGAAAATTATACAGATAAAATGGTAGGCATAAAAATAATTCTAAGTTGATTAAAAGTGGAATTATAAACATTTTCAGGTAAAATTGAAGATTTATGTGGAAAATATTTCTGATAAAATTCAAGAAATATAAAGAAAATATTAAAATTGACTATTTCATGGAAAATTATACAGATAAAATGGTACAAATAAAAACCTTTCTAAACTAATTGAAGATGGAATTAAAAACATTTTGTGATAAAATCAGAGATTTACATGGTAAACATGTCTGATAAAATAGAAGAGAATAAATAGAAAAGCATGCCAAAATAGAAGATTATCATGAAAAACAATGCAGATAAAATGATGGATATAAAAGCCATTATTAAATTAATTGAAAGATGAATTACAAACATTTTCTGATAAAATTGAAGATTTACATGAAAAATATTTCTATTAGTCTATGTCTTTTTATTGGGGAATTGAGTCCATTGATGTTAAGAGATATTAAGGAACAGTGATTATTGCTTCCTGTTATTTTTATGTTTGTGTGGTTATCTTCTTTTTGGTTTGTTGGAAGATTACTTTCTTGCTTTTTCTTGGGTGTAGTTTCTTTCCTTGTGTTGGTGTTTCCCATCTATTATCCTTTGTAGGGCTGGATTTGTGGGAAGATACTGTGTAAATGTGGTTTTATCAGGGAATATCTTGTTTTCTCCATCTATGGTGATTGAGACTTTTACTGAGTATAGTAGTCTGGGCTGGCATTTGTATTCTCTTAGGATCTGTATGAGATCTGCCCAAAATCTTCTAGCTTTCTTCTCTGGTGAGAAGTCTGGTGTAATTCTGATAGGTCTGCCTTTAGAAGTTACTTGCCTCCTTTCCCTTACTGCTTTTAATATTCTTTCTTTGTTTAGTACCTTTGGTGTTTTGATTATTTTTTGCCTGGAGGACTTTCTGGTCTGGCCCAGTCTGTTTGGAGTTCTATAGACTTCTTGTATGTTCATGGGCATCTCTTTCTTTGGGTTAGGGAAGCTTTCTTCTATAATTTTGTTGAAAGATATTTGCTGGCCCTTTAAGTTGGAAATCTTTGCTCTCTTCTATACCTATAATCCTTAGGTTTGGTCTTCTCATTGTGTCCTGGATTTCCTGGATGTTTTGGCTTACAAGCTTTATGAATTTTGCATTTTGTTTGACTGTTTAGTCAATGTTTTTATGGTTATGTCTATAGCTACCATGCTACTATCAACACCAGTGGGCACATTTTGCTGGGCAGATCAGTATTGCAGCATTCAGAGTCCCAAGTTTTCATTCTCTCCTAAAATCTTCGTAGCATCTTTTGGTATTATGTAAGCTAGGCCAGAGAAAGAGTTTTCTGGTTAGTATCCCAAATGAGTGGTGTGTAAGTCCATATCATCTGGTAGGTAGGTAAGCATAACATTGGCAATAGGCTGTGTTAGCCAGGCGGTGGTGGTGCACGCCTTTAATCGCAACATTTGGGTGTCAGAGGCAGGCGGATTTCTGAGTTCGAGGCCAGCCTGCTCTACAGAGTGAGTTACAGGGCAGCCAGGGCTATACAGAGAAACCCTGTCTCGGAAAACAAAACAAAAACAAAAACAGACAAACAAAAAAAGGCAATAGGCTGTGTTGTTTGGGGTGTCTCAAGGGTATCCAACTAGTAACTCTTAGGAAAGTATCTCCTTATTCCTAGCACTGAGATTTTCATTTAATAGTCCATATTTTCTGAGAGCAGCGTCATTCACCTATACAACAAAAGGCTATATATAATATGCTTATGGTCAACATTATGCTGAATAAATAAAAACTCAAAATATTCCAATTAAGATTAGGGAAAAAAAATCAAAGATGCTACGCCCTCCACGCCTCCTCAATATAGTGCTTGAAGATGTAATCAGAACAATATGACAGGAGAAGGGAATGAAAATGATAGACATATGAAAAGTAGTCAAAGTATCCCTGTTTGAATATTACATCATTCTAGAAATAAGAGACCCATAGACTACCAAAAATCTCTTAGAGCTGACAAGCAAAGCAGCAGGATACAAAACTAAAACACATAAATTAGTAACCTTCCTATATACCAATGACCTATATACCTATTCCATATATATGTCTATACACCAATGACCTATGTGCCTATATACCTGTTGTATATACTTCCTATATACTAATTGCCTGAACAGGAATCAGGGAAACAATTCAATTCACAATTCACAATATATCACAATATACATAGTAATATATATATATGTGTGGATTATGTTTTGGGTATTCCAGTTTTCTAGGTTAATATCCACTTATTAGTGAGTGCATACCATGATTCACCTTTTGAGTCTGGGTTACCTCACTTAGTATGATGTTCTCTAGCTCCATCCATTTGCCTAAGAATTTCATGAATTCATTGTTTTCTAATGGCTGAATAGTACTCTATTGTGTAGATATACCACATTTTTTTGCATCCACTCTTCTGTTGAGGGATACCTGGGTTCTTTCCAGCATCTGGCAATTATAAATAGGGCTGCTATGAACATAGTAGAGCATGTATCCTTATTACATGGTGGGGAATCCTCTGGGTATATGCCCAGGAGTGGTATAGCAGGATCTTCTGGAAGTGAGGTGCCCAGTTTTCGGAGGAACCGCCAGACTGATTTCCAGAGTGGTTGTACCAATTTGCAACCCCACCAGCAGTGGAGGAGTGTTCCTCTTTCTCCACACCCTCTCCAACACCTGCTGTCTCCTGAATTTTTAATCTTAGTTATTCTGTGATTTTAGTGTTTAAACTGAAATATGCCCTGAGAAGTATTATTTTTGTCTTGTCTATTTGATGTTATGTACAACTCTTGAACTCTAGGTTTGGAAAATTGATTGCTATGATTTACATTGAAAATATTCACTATACCTTCTATTTCCATAATTTAATATTAGGCCTTTTCACTATTTCTTAAAGTTCTCCGTGTTACATTTTTTTTTAACCTTAAAATTCTTATCATTGATTTGGACCAGTGACAGGGTCCTGAGGGGGAAGACCAGGAGATGAGAAAATAAGGAGGAGAGGAAAATTTGTTATTAGGAGATCTTACACAAGCTTCTGGCTTCATGCAACCACAAGTTTAGTAGCAAGCACAGTATCTTATGTACAATTTGTAGAGAAAAAATAGGACAGAGTCAGCAGAAAGTCATTATATCATGGGATGAAGTCAATAGGAAACTAATCAGGAAATATTACACAAAGGAAACAGAGTATCTCAAGTGTGTCATAGACCTTTGTGTTCATGTAATGGTGGCCAAAGGCAGTGGTGGCTACTTAGGTCTAGTAGTTCTGACACTTTATGCCAGTGTCTGAAGGGGACTTTTTTTTTTTTTTAAAGATATAGTCTATTACTTTCTGGTGGAATTTCCTGCCTGGGATCCTACTGTGTACCTTTTCACAGCAAACACAGTCTTAGACTTAGTGAATCAGAGATAGAATATTCACAGACAAGGCCTGTGTGATTCAGGCTCTGAGGGGATGTGGCAGGCTCACTCATCTCAGCCCCTTTGTGGGTTGGAAGAGGACTGGGCTCCACTGCATACTTCCTGCAGCCCCACGAGCCTTGCTCTGGGCAGTGTCAAGGAAGGGAAATCTTTCCTCACGCTGTCTGTCTGTCTTGTGTTCAGGTCCCTGGCTGTACTTTTCTGGGCTGCTCTCACTCTTGGGTTTCCACCTCTCTGTGTGTCTTCTGTGCTTTCTTTTCCTCAGCCCAGTCCTTTTCTTTCTGAAACTCATTTAAGTGTTTCAGGGGCAGAAATGACTGTCAGTGGGGTGGCTGAGGTGACTGTGGGCCCAGTGGTGGCAGGACGTCTATTTGTAGGAGAAGTTTACTGGAGGTGCCAATCCTGTGAGCAGTTCACTGGCAAAAAACACGTCATGCTTGTCAGCAGGATAGCTATGCTGGTCACAGCCTAGAAGCTGTCCTGTGTAAGAAATGTGGTGGTCAAGCTCAGGGAATCTGCCACCTTACTTAGATGTCCCTATTCTTAAGCCCTATTTTTAATCCCCTTTATACTTCCCTCTATTCCAGAGAGCCATTTCTATGTCACACACAGAATTCCATTTCCTCCTTTAGCTTTGGAACTCTGTTCTCATTTCCACTCGAAACAGGATCCTTTGCAAAGGTGGCTCCCAGCAAAATGGGGAGGGGCTACATGGTGAAGAAAATGTCTGGTCCGTTGCAGGACAGTGCTGTGCACAGTTTCTACATTTAGCAAAGCTGCGTCTGGTTTTGCCATCATAATTCAGATAGTGTCAATCCAGATAATAACAATTCCCTCTTCTCTATTCAAACGTCCAGCTTCTGGGACCTTGTCTTCAGACTGGGAAGAACAGCGCACTTCTTCTTTTCCTGAACAGAGCAAAACAAACCTCTTGGGAGAATGATTCCAATTTTATTCCGGCACAGAAATACAAATTACAAGGTTTCCCTAGAGCTCTGAACACATGTGGAGTAGACAGTGTGACTGAAATAGGCATGTAATCTCTTTCTTTGATGATATGATTATCTACCTGAAGTCCTTGAATGGATTTGAGAAAGGGGGAAGGCCAGAATTCTTGTGAGATAGATCACATCTATATCAGTTTTCTCTGTGCATTATGTAAGGAGATGGTTGATTTACTAAAATTCTCCAGGGGGTGTTTGACTATCAAGCACTGAAGACCCATTTATCTGGAATGGTGATTCTCAACCTTCCTATCGATGCAAACTTTTAATACAGTTCTTCATGTTGTGGTGACCCTCAGCCATAAAAATTATTCTCATTGGTATCTCATAACTGTAATTTGCAACTGTTAGGAATTGTAATGTAAATATCTGATATTCAGAATATCTGATAAGGGACTTCCAGAGGGATCATGACCTACAGGTGGAGAACCACCTCCTCAAGTTATATAAGAGGAAAAGCAAGACTATTAGGGAGTTTGCTGTGAAGTGAGGAAGGGAGTGGTCAGGAGAATATGTCCAGGAGCTGAGGGCTGAAGTGAGACTCACACATTCAAACAGATGCATGAATCTTTCCCATAGAGGACACACGTTGAGACCTTAAATTATTAAAGAAAATAAGAGATTCTATATTGAATTATAATCTTCCCCTGCTACCCCAAAGTGTCAAACATTTATAGCTAGGAGAAGAAAATACCCTGCTGGCTAATTGAGCCTGTTTCAGTGATGCGTCCACTTTCCTATTTAACACCACTTCTCTCAGATCTACTACTCATTTCTTGCCTGGGTTCACATGGCGCATTCCTTATCTTTTTTAATAACTGCCCAAATTATTACTATTAGTGATTTAGGGAAGAGGAGGAAAAAAGCACAAGTAAGGGAAATACGTTTCCATGGCAACCAGAGCCAGGTGAGACCATTTTCAACATCTACTCTACGACCGTTTCATTAGTCTTCTCTCAAGAGCCTGAGTCCCCATTAACCCATTGATGGACCACGTAGTCCTTTGACGATGCCACTCAGATTGTTCCCATACTTTGTGCGATGCCAGTTTGTTGTTCTTATAGATTCATGAATCTTGTGACCAGAGCCAATTTATCAGTCAGTGTTCCTGCCTCCTGTTTGGAGATGCCCTGCCTCTCTCTAGCATCATTCAATGCTCCATTGAAAAAGGGTGTGTAGAAACTTGTGTTGAGACAAAATGTAAAGTCCTTATTGGTAGTCATTATGGAATCCACACTTCCTTTCCTTTCAGGAGGTGTGTGGTGCAGAAGGCTTTATCAGCAAGGGCGAGGTGGTTACTGCTGTGGTAACAGGTTTTCCCTGTCATGCGTACTTGTTAGCTTGCAGGCTACAGTGGTGCTTGGCTATTTGTTTAAACACCAGTTCACTAATGTGGGAAGGTTCAATCCCTTCAGGTAGGTAGCCTTTTAATAGAAAAGACCATAGTGTCCCAAAGAAGACAGTGTTCTGCATCCAGGTTGCCTTTAGATTAAGGCTACCTTGGTATCTGTTGGAATGTCTCATTTGCCAGCCTGCCCTGCACAGCTCTGAGCTACTAGGCTGTGTAGTTGCATGGTCAATCCAATACTCATTATTTTTCACTCTCTCGTTCCTGCCCACCCTTTCCTTTCAACACTCAGCCCCAGCTCAACGTCATTCTCCATGATGCCTGGCTAGACCATTCAAGCCAGTCAGTCAGGGACCCCGGCTCAATGCCTCATCTTAAGCACACATCCATGGTCACCTCAGGTGGTGAGGGGAATTGAGCATGAGAAGTCCCACTCTGTCTCTCAACACTTCCATCTGGAAGTGACATTCATTGCCTTTTCACTTGTATTCCATTAGACAGAGCAAATTTTCCATTGGCTTAACATCAAATGAGGCAAGGAGCTGTAACTCTGCACAGAGCGGGGATGAGGGAAAGGCAGGTGAAGGGCCCTGATGACCACCTGTTGTGTGAACATTGCTGGAGCTATTTATGCCTCTGATGGGCAATGTTTTCTATTAGAAAGTATGCATCCAGAGTTCTAAGAAATCTGGTTGTGGTTCTTGTCGTTATTGTTTGTTTGTTGTTTGGTTGCTCACTGGGAAGTGACTGGGTGTATCCAGTGTCACTCTCCCAAGTAGTTCTCCAATGACAGTGGAAGATGACACCTTTCACTCCCTCCCCTTGTTGCAGAGCAAACTTTCCAGCCTCTTCTCACACCTTCTCCATTCATGCCAGACAGCTATGACTGTGATTACCTAAAAACATCCTTTTCCACATTCACCACAGATGCTGGTGTTAGCTGCCTCTCTCCTGGCCATCTGCCATAACCTTATTCCAGACCACCATCCTTCCACTCAGGCTTCTGCAGTAGCCTTGACACTAATTTTCTTCCATTGTCAGCTCCAATTTGTTTTCTCTAGAATCCCACCAGATAATATGTTCATGAGAGAAGCGATACAGCCTCATGGCTAAGGAGAAAACACGATCTCAACACACCATTTCCTGGCATTGAATTTCTACTTTCCTGTTTCCTATCTGGGTGATCTTGCAAAGTTGTGTAACATTGCTATGCCTCAATTATTCCTATATGAAAAATGGGAATAATAATGTTACTTACTTCTCAAGATTATTATGACATTTTAATTGACTGATAGCATACATGTAAGAGTGTTTTCTGGGATGATAAATACTGATTTTTTATTTCTATTTTAATGGGAGTTTCTATAACAATACCTTTCTTCTTGCTGGGATATCTTTGCCTCCAAATATAAAACAGCTTTATTCAGTAGTTGTTTGATCATGAAATAAATATATCATACTACAAAGAAATGAATTCATAGGTGTGGTAGGCCTAACCTGGTGTCCAGGGCCCTCTGCCTGCTAGCATTTATATCCTAGAGTTCAGATAAACCTAGGATGTATCTTGCAAATAAAAGTCAGTTGAAGTGAAGAGATGGGATGTCACTTAGGGGACCTCAGCCTTGGTGTCTTTTACCCCTCCCTACTTCTTCCTGCTTGTCCTCTTTCCAACAGTAGTTGAGGGATAAAGAGTTCTGTCATCAGTCATCAGTGGGCATGGTAGTGTGCCTTCCTCCCATCTGCCTGATGAGACAGGAATCACCTCTGAAAGATACCCCGATTATAGCTGCTGGGACTGAGCCACAGGAGACAGCTAAGTCTCCTCTAGATTCTTGTGCCACCATGGAAACTGAGAGAGAGAATTTCCTTTAACCCTAGAGAGCTTTGGGATCATTTATGCAGCAAGTGGTAATTAGTGCATTGATAAAGATGACTATATAGAATAGAATGTGCCAGGGAGTCACGAAGATGGTTTCTTTTAAATAGAAGAATTTCAGTTCTTGACTCCTGAACAATCTTTAGCATTTCCAGAATCATCATGGCCACACCACCCCTCTTGTTTCTCTCTTCTCACTACTTACTTGAGTCATGGAGATAAATGGAAAAAGAAATCAAAACCCTTTTCATTTGATTCACTGTATAAATACAGCCAAGTTACTCTGAGCAACTTTCATCACTTGAGAAATGAAGGTAGAAATGTCTTCCCAACCAGAGAACAGAGGCTACTGCAGAGGAAACACCATATAAGATACAACACATACAAGACCATACAAGATTCACAGAGCATCTGGAACACAGAAGGCCAGCAACAAGTGCTGGCTTCTGTCCTTCAGAGCTACTCTGCCATGTTTTAAAACTAGAATTATAACCAGCATCCTCTTTGGTATCTTCCATAGAGAAATAAGTTCAAATGTCCTTTCTTATCACATACTCAGAGAGGGGAAATGTCCATCTTGGAGGTCTTGTGGGTTGGATGATGAGTTGCCGTATCCATGGAATAGCAAATTTTAATTATGGGAGATGTTTTAAAGCACAGCCACGTTCTGAGGACTGACACACAACTTGCTGTGATTTGAATAGGGAACATCCCCACAACCTCACGTGTTGGGTGCCTGGCCCCAGCTGGTGCTATGATTTCTGGAGGCTCTGGTATTTTAGGATGTGGGGCCTACAGAGATGTAGGAATTCGCAGCCCCTGGAGGATGGATGCTAAAAGGTATTCTATTCACAGCTTTTTCCTTTATCCCATTCTCTCATTGTTACAAAAAACTGACGTAATGCACTTCTGCCACACGCTCCCAGAGCCGTGGTGTTCTTCCTCCCATGGGCCCAAAGACACCAAGCTAAAATCTACCCTAGACTAAAAAATTCCAAGCTACAACATATATCTTCCCTCCCTTAACTTATTCATGCTCCCTCTTCCCATCACCCCATCCTCACCTGACCAACCAGGCTGCTGCAGAATGCAGAATAAAAGTGACACTCTGGAGACAAACCCTCTACTGGGGATTGGAGAGGCCATAAAACGTGTGCCACTGCCTAAGAAGCCTGGGTATGTGTATCCTACAGTCACTGCTCGGTAAGAACAACAAGCCAGGGAAGGAAGGCAGTGTTCATTTACAACGTGAAAGCTTGCTGTTCCTGGACATCAAATACCACAACGTAGAGTTTGCTTTTTAATAACCACAGCCTTGCGCATGTAAGAGCCAAGGCACTGCTCCCATATTGTTTCCTGAACCGCTCAGCTCGTATTAGCTGACTTAGGAAAGCATCAACCACAAACATGTTGCTGATAGAAATTTCCTAATGCAAGCAGTCTTTATAGATCTCTGCTATTTCAGTGTGGGTCTCTGAGGACCATTTGAATCCATATTAATTTCCTCTCTGGCAGTTATGCCGCTGACTATGAACTGCACTATTTCACTTTTAATCTGTCAGTAATTTAGTAATGTGTAAACTAATTATGCACAGATATTAATGTAATCGGTTTGGGGAGCTATAAAATCAATGTGTTTTTACAGACTGCATTAAAGGGAACTGTGGTATTATAATCACATGTCAGTTACAGAAAATGTTATGGAATTAAAAAATGGATCTTACCCACACTTGAGGGAGAGCCCACAAAACCCACCAAATAAGGAGAACCTAGCTTCTGCCATTTTTAATAGAGCAGAATTTATTTTTTTAAATCACAGTAGACCCCCTCTTTCTTTGCCCTGACCCTGATGATTTCATTAACATGAACCCTACGCCTTCACCCCCCTTTTCCTTTGTTAAATAAAACCTTGATATTCTGAATCTCAGATGATATTGTCACATGCCACCTTTCTTCAAGAAGCCGTGCCATGAGATTGGGGAACGGATGTGTTCTCCTTGGGTGAAGTCTTTATTGGTAGACAGAGCTCAAGGGCAGGAAAGTGAGATTGCCATGGGACCTAGGGGTTAAGGAGAGTTATATTTGCCTTTGTGGGATCTTCTCATGCGACTGTGGCTCTAGAGGTAAGATATGATCAGATAAATAGGACCAAAGGCTTTTGCTTTGTCCCCTGGGTGTCCGGTGGGATACCTCAAATACCAGGAAACGCACTACTCCATGATAGCCCTGAGATCCCTAAGAGAATTCTCCACTGATGGGTTGTGTGGCTTTGGGAGACCAACCTTCCGGTACCTCTGTTGATTTGTCTCCCTGAGAGTAGCACTTAGTGCCTGCTTCTGAAGCTTAATCCATTCTTTTTCTGTAGCCTTAAATATGACTAATGGTTCACCCCATCACTTCTTTATGATGACAGTGAAAAGGCTCCAGGTGGACCACTGGTACCTTAGGGACACATAGGGGTAGAAATTAAAGTTAACTGGAGTAAGAAAGATTCTCAGCCCTAGGGTAACAGCCTTGAGTGAGGCTGAGAGTCATCCCAGAAATCCCCATGACTGACTCTGACATTCCTCTTTGAACCTTATTGTTCTCAAATGTGTCACATTTTGCAGAAGATAAAATGAAGTGCTTTCTATGCTTGAGCCATAGTTAATATTCAATAAATAGAACCACACATACTAGCAATGGGATTTGACACCATGTATTTAACTGCTTTAGAGATAACTAAATAATACGTAGCTCCTTCCCAACAGGAATTTTTGACTCCTGGAGGTGATGCACACCATTAATCCACTTGCAAGAGAATTCTCGCATGGTAGGTGAAGTTGACCAGCTTCTGCCTTTCTGAAATCTTCCCACGGGGCTGCTATTTCTATCACCACATTCTCTTCCAGGCCCATCACTATATAGCTTCATGCTTTGGCTTCTTAAGTTCTATCCCTCCTCCAACCTTCTGCAAGCATCCTGGGAAATGCACATGAAGTTAGTTAACTCTTTCTTTCATTTGTCCCCCTATATCTATTGACATCTCTAAGGGCAGAGCAAGATAGTAAGGGGGTGTTCACTAGACCATACATGACTGTAGCTTCTATACACTTAATTCCTATTGGCAAGATAAGAGCAGTCCACAATAAATGTCATTTATTGTGTTTTTAAAGTCCTTTGCTTCATGAAGTCTAGAATTCCCTTATATATTGACTTTTCATTTTGCATCTAAAGGAGGCTATTCCTCCCTTCATTCCCCATGCCCCTGGATGGCCACGATTACAACACTCTTTGCTATTTCTATTTTGTATTTACATTATTTCATACATTTTCCCTCATACGATGGAGATGGGATCCCAAGGCCCAGGGAAGAGGGAGCCTCAAGTAAGGAACTGCCCAAAGCAGAGTGACCTTTGGGCTTGTCTGTAGGAAATTGTCTTGATTGATGAGTGACATGAGAAGGTCAGTCTTGTTTTATTTAATGGATATTTTTTTTTTATTGAGTATCTTCTCCATTTACATTGCCAATGGTAAAACCTTTCCCAACTTCCCCCTCCCAAAAGCCCCCCTCCCAAAAGATTCCCTCCCCCTCCTCCTACCCCCTGCCTCCATGTATATGCCCCTCTACCTGACACACTCCCACCTCCCCCAGCCCCCCCAGCCCCATCCGTTTCCCTTTGTTGGGGCCTCTATTGAGCCTTTACCTGACCAAAGACCACTCCTCCCACTGATGCCCAAAAAGGCATTCCTCTGCCACAATTTTGGCTGGAACCATGTGTACCCCTTGGATGGTTCAGTCCCTGGGAGTCTTGGGGTGTCTGGGTGTCTGAAGTCATTGTTGAGAAGCTCAGTCTTAATGTGGATAGAGGCATGCCTTGGCAGGTGGGTCTGTATAAGAAAACTAGCTGATCTGGAGCCTGTGGGTGAATATAATAAGCAACCTTCCTCCATGGTTGCGGGTTTTCAGAGACTGTGCTGCGTCTATGCCCCTGGTTTCCCAGTACTTTGGACTGTGACTTGGAGGCATAAGGTGAAATAAACTCTTTCCTTTTATCATTTGCTTTTGGTCAGAGGGTTTGATGATAACAACAGAAAGCAGAGTAAGGAAGACCCTGATGCATTTTAAAATCAGCTTTCTCCCCCTTTCTCCCCATTCCCCATTGTTTCAATATCTGTTCAGCTGTCTTAGTAATCCAAGCATCTCCTTCATTTCTGTGCAATGAAGATCAACAAAGCACAGGCCAGCTACTGAGCTACTGCAGTGGTCTTTGTTGAGATAATGTTAGAAACTGTGAAGAACAGTTCCTAGCTCTTGGTAAATAGATGGTGATGTCAGATCCATCTTCTTCACACTCTGTTATTTAGAAGAGTAACACCTTGCCCATGAGGAAGTTATGCATACACCAATTAGATGGCTTCTTCTTGGGGATAGGATGCTTCTCTTGTCCTAGGAGCTAAGAACAGATTTTCAGAAGGGTATTTGTTATCACAGTCAATCCTTGACAAACCATTGTAGAAACTGAACAGAGTAAAGAACACAGACTAGGATGTACCTTCAGACATTTGGCTTTTTAGAAAAGATATTGTATTTATTTTTATTTTATGTGTGTGGGTGTTTTACCCATATGTACATGCAGTGCAAAAGGAGACCAGAACAGGACATTTTTGAATACTCTGGAACTGGAGTTACTGATGGTTGCCAGCCACAAAGTGGGTGCTGGGAATTGGACCCAGGTCATTCATAAGATCAATGAGTGTTCTAAACCACAGAGCCACCTATCCAGTCCTAGTTGGGGAGGGGGACTTTTGGGAGGGGGAAGTTGGGAAAGGTTTTACCATTGGCAATGGTAAAACTGTTGGACTTGAAAAAAAAATCAAGTTGAGTTACTTGAACAAAACTTCAGAAGAGAAATTCAAAAGAAAACCCTAAAAACAGTTATAATGTCCCAACTTAATTCCCATAGTCCATCTGTGTTTTATCCATTAAGCTATTTGCATACACACTATACTGTACAGGACTACAAATGTAGAATCATAAAAGCTGGTTCCTTTGTATCATTTAAGTGATGTACATGAGTAATATTGGTAATGTACCACTATTATTGATGCTGTTAAAATCCAACTTACATGAAAGGCATTTTCTTATTGCTTGTAAGTATTTCCAGTATATTGATGAAATCCCTAAATGGTATCAGTCAACCAGAATCCAGAATTCTCTGAATTGTCTCTCACTTCCCCAAAGATTTCAGTAAGTCGTGACACTTGACTGACCGCATTGCTGTCTATCATATGGTTTTTTGTTAGGAGACCCCAGGCATTACCGGAGATATCCCAGTGGTGTCACTAACCTATGATGACTGATCACTCTCTCTTCTTTCCCATGTCAATCTCTTTGGATGACAGTGAGGCTCTCTCCCACCCATCTGACCCCCCACTCTTGGCTGTCAAAAGTTTCCCTTCTCTGTAATAGTTGCTCAAAGAAGTTTCAGAAACAATTACCAGTAATAAAGGCACACAACTAGGGCTCCCATAAAATTAGGGTTCTTCATTCCTTTCACTAAAGCAAGTTATGGCAATGGCTTTTCCATCCTCTCATCAAGAATATCTCCCAGAATGGATTTTCTGCGCCAGGTTAGTAAGAAATAAGCCCCAAAGGGTTCTGTGTTATGATTGTCAGGACACGGATTATTGAGAAAGGAATTAGAATCATCAACTCTGGCTCTGGAAATCTGAGCAGTGAAGGGGTTTCATGCACTGTGAGGACTTTTATGGTGAATGATTGGGGCTGCTGCCTCGGCTCCTCTGCTCTGCTCCCTTGATGGAGTTATGAACCTGGGGTTTTATCACATGGTTTTAACTCACGCACTGCTGAAGTAAATCACTACTGGTTTCTCCAAGTATGAGGATCTGTCAGCGAGTCAGACATTTGGAAGGCCAGCTGTGAGCTTACTGCTGGCCGGTCTGAAAAGCTACAAGGCCGTTGGCTTTGTGTTCAACCCACGTGATTCACTACAGTGACCATGAGTCACATTATTTCTTTTGTATTTAGAGTTAAGTTTGTTCAAATCAAGTACAGTTATGAATCCAGCTAGATGTTGTAACAAATGCCTTCAACTCTAGAGACTCTGGAGGCTGAGGAGGTTCTAGGCCAACTTAGACAAATTAGTGAGACTCAATTGCAAAGAAGGGTCTGTAAAGAATGATTAAAAGCAATTCATTTGCCTACCATGCACAAAATCCCGGGCATACACACACACACACACACACACACACACACACACACACACATACACACACACACTCACGCTCCAGTTCCCTAGTTACACTGGCTGTAATTCAAGTGCTGAATAACACCATGTGTCTGGGTGCTACTGTTTGGATAATACAGCTCTAGTGTGAAGACAAATAAGCTTTCCAGGTCCTACTTTCCTCTAGTTAAATAAAGTCAAACAAACTCTATCCTTGTACCCTGAAAGTATGACATGAGACAAGTTAACATGAACAATTTGATATAAAGTGAATTTTTAGTAGTAACACAAGGTGTCCTGACTTTTTCTAATTATACACAATCCCATATTCATATTTAGGTTACTTGGTGGATTTTTGAAAATCTAGCTGATTCCAGTTACTCTTTTATGAAATCTGGGAATGAGATAACCCCTTCTAGATTATCTCTAGCCCTGATGCTCCAGTGTCTGGAAGATGTACATCTCGTTGTCTTCAGTGAATTTTCATTGTCTTACTTTGGTTTTAGAACTCAAGAGCCAGCAACCTGGGAAGTAGCAAAGTACTACTTGGGGTGGAATTTTAATCACAAGGAATTTCGAATCCCACAGATCACCTGAGGCTGAAGTGGCATCTACAGAAACAATGGGGGAGAATTCAGGTAGTTATCAAATTACAGGGGTGGGGGTTATTAGTGTGGGAGTGAGGAAAGGACAGCTGGTGGCCCATGTCCAGAGGAACTTCACAGCATGGTGGCATTTCTTTGCTTCTTTCTGATTACTAAGGGGATATGGTGATTTAAATATGTGTGACCCAGACAATGGCTCTATTAGGAGGTGTGGAGACCCTCCTCCAAGCTACTTGGAAGCCAGTCTTCTCCTGGTTGCCTTCAGAACAAGATGTGGAACTCTCAGCTCCTCCAGCACCACGTCTGCCTAGATGCTGCCATGCTTCCCACCATGATGATAAAGAACTGAACCTCTGAACCTGTAGGTCAGCCCCAATTAAATGTTGTCCTTTATAAGAGTCACCATCACCATGGTCATGGTGTCTCTTCACAGACATGAAAATTCTAACTAGGAAATTGGTACCAGGGACTGGGATATTGCTGTGATAGGCCTGACCATGCTTTTGTTTGGAGGAATGTGGAATTTTGAACTTTAGATTTAGAAAGGAGTGAAATGCTTTAAATGGGGCTTAATGGGACATCCTACCAGGACTATGGAAGATGTTGGTGCTGAGGGTGCTTGGTCTGGCTCCAGAGGTTTCAGTGGAGAAGAATGTTAGTATATGGCTTAGAGACTGTTTTTTGTGATATTTGGGTGAAAAAATGTGGCTGCTTTTTGACCTTGTCTGAAGAGTCTGCCTGAGGCTAAGTCTAGGGTGAAGAGAATCAAATTAATTGTATTGGCAAAGGAAGTCTCAAAAAAGCCCAGCAGAGACTTTGTTTTCTGGTTTAGTTGCATGAAGAACATTTTGATCAAACATAACAAGCTTCGAAAGGAAAAGTACAAAATGTATGGTTCAAAGAATAAAGGAACACCAGGAAGTGGAGCGGAGCTGAATCCTGTGGTCAAGAAGATAGGTGGATTAAGGGAATGGTGACCTCAGGGCAAGATCTCACCCAGCTAAGCGTATTGTTTATGTGTTTTCAGTTAAACAAGGAATCATTATATCATGTTAGGCATTATAGCCTGCTTATTGTTTTCATTTGGACTTTTAATCTGGAATGAACAACAATCCAGAAATGGAGGATACAGGCATTTGATCTGGATTTTGAATATTGGTCATGAAAAGCTTAGGTCCAGGCATGGTGAAACACACCTTTAATCCCAGCATTCAGGAGACAGAGCTAGGTAGATCTCTGAGTTCAAGGTCAGTCTACAGAGCAAGTTCCATGACAGCCAAGTTTAGGAAGCGAAGGAGTTGGAAAACAGAAAGCTGGTGATGATGTAATTGAACAAAGTTGGGGGAGCATGCTCCAGTTCCAGCAAGCAGCAGAACTCAGCAATTTTGGCCAAGTGGTCCTGGCTTTAGAGTCAAGAATAGAAGGGACTACTGGAACAATAGATGCTGGTTAGCTGGAGCTAAGAAAGTAGTAGCGATTAATTAGAGACCAGTATCACTGAGGTGAAATCATCTGGGATGTGTTTTCTGAAGCACAAAGAAGCTGTGTTCCAGAGATAGCCAGGATTGTACCACATGCTACAGCAGGACTTGATAATGTGTAACAATCACCCAGCTGGTACTGGTTTTAAAAGCATGAAGGAGTCTAGAAGAGTCTTACAGGCTTGGTACAGTAAGAGGCCAGGAAATGTCATTGGTTGAAGGTGCGGCCTCAGTTGCAGTTGATGGCCCAGGACTGAAGTGGCCATGCAAAGAAGTTAGGACTTGGCACCATGAAGGGAACCTATGAGAGGCTTTTGGTGAAGCCTAGTAGCATCAGAAGACACCAGCATATTGGAGATGTCAGTACCACGAGAGCAGCAGCAACAATGGAGAAGAGGCAACCAGAGTGGTATAGAGGGCAGAGCTGGAGAAGTGATCCAAGCCCTTTGGAGGAGCTTAAAATATCATGCATGAATCCCAGTTATTAGAACAAGAAGCTGTAAAGTTGAAGTTGCCCTGGACACTCTAAGATATTAGAGGTGTCAGAGCCATGGGAAACCTGCTGAGGAAAACTGCTAACAGGGAGTGGAACCAGGCCAGGAGAAGGGATTGTGTTGCAATCAGTAAAGTTGAAAGGAGTTGGAGATTTGACATGGAGTCGCAGAATTTGGAATTTGCCCAGTTTGTTTTAGATCTTGCTTTGGTTCAATATTTCATCACCAGTACATACTGAAATGGTAATGTATATTTTGTATGATGTTGGAAGTATGAGTTTTTTTTAATTTTGATTTATTAGAGAATTACACTTAAGAGATTGCATGAATCTCAGAAAAGACTTTGATCATCGTGAGACTGTTATAGACTATGGGACTTTTGAAGTTAGACTAAATGCATTTTGCATTAGGCTAGGCTAGGTATGACCCCCCAAAGACTCATATGTTTGAACAAGCCTATGGGGGCCATGGACTGGAATGTTGTGGTTTGAATGTGGTTGGCTCAAAGAGTGGCACTATTAAGAGGTATGGCTTTGTAAGAAATATGTCACTGTACAGGTGGACTTTAAGAGACTTTTCTCCTATCTGCCTGGAAGCCAGTCTTCTGTTTGTCTTTAGAACAAGATGTAGAAGGTGTAGAACTCCCAGCTCTGCCAGGACCATGTCTGCCTGGATGCTACCATTTTTCCCACCATGATGATAATGGACTGAACCTCTGAACCTGTAAGACAGCCCCAATTAAGTGTTGTCTTTTATAAGAGTTGCTTTGGTCATGGTGTCTCTTCAGACAATGGAAACTCTAATAAAGACAGAAGACAATGGAAACATTATTGTATTTGGGGTTTGTATTTCTTTATTTTAACTTTGCCTCAAAGCACATATCATGTTTCTTCACCTGAGCTGAACTTAATAATGCCTGTCTCACTTCTGTAGGCAAGACAGAGATCTGCCACTGTTTGCTTCATAGATATCAACACCTTGAAGAAGATGACTTTAGAAGTGGGTGCAGGGGGTGGAGAGACAGCTCATCATTTAAGAATTTCACTGCTCTTGAAAAGGACTCTGGTTCGACTCCCAGTATCCACATCAGGAAGGTTAAACTACTAGTTACTCCAGTTTCAGAGTCTCTGACATCCTCTATCAGCCTCTCCAGGCACTCATGCCTGTGGTGCACATAAACTAATGCAGATATGGACAAACACATAGAAAATAATAAGAAAATTCTTCTACTCAGGTGATCCCTGCATTCATAGCAGCCCTATTCATAATAGCCAGAACCTGGAAAGAACCCAGATATCCCTCAATGAAGGAATGGCTACAGAAAATGTGGTATAATTACACTATGGAATACTACTCAGCTATTAAAAACAATGAATTCATGAAATTCTTAGGCAAATGGGTAGAACTGGAAAACATCATCCTAAGTGAGGTAACCCAATCACAAAAGAACACAGATGGTATGCACTCACTGATAAGTGGATATTAGCCCAGAAGCTTGGAATACCCAAGAAACAATTCACATACCAAATGATGTCTAAGAAGAAGGAAGGAGAGGTCCCTGGTCCTGGAAAGGCTCAATGCAATAGTGTAGGGGTATACTAGGACAGGGAAATGGGAGGGGGTTGATTGAGGAATAGGGGAGGGAAGAGGGCTTATGGGACTTTCGGGGAGAGGGGATCCAGGAAAGGGAAAATCATTTGAAATGTAAATAAAAAATACATCTAATAAAAAATAAATTAAAAAAAATAAGTAAATTCTTTTTAAAAGTCAGTGCAAGGAGAAATATAGTGAGCAAAAGATTTCTAGGAGACAATTTGGGAAATTTTTGCCAAGAACTGAAAGGTGAAACAACTGATAATCTCTCCCGATTTTAATAGGCAGGGAGTGAATATTTTATTGTCAAAAGAAGGCAGGCAGAGCAGGTGTGACCACTTGTACTGCAGACCTGGGGAGTCTCTGTAACCGCATTCTTTTTTATCTGCACCCAAGTTTATAAAATAAGAATTCTGAGACTGAATTATGAATATTTGCCTAGGGCAAAAGCTTTGGCTGATTCCCACTAGTTCATTACTCAGTTATTCTATTTATTTTATTCTAAGTCTCTTCATGTGGTTGGTTACCTTTCCTCAGTTTCATGTGACTGTCTTCCTTCAGAGTTTGGGGTGAGTCACTCCTGTGCCTCCTATCCCAGAAACCCTATCTGTCTCCTGGTACTTCTACCTCCCTACTTCCTGCCTAAGCTCATGGGCCAACAGCCTTTCATTACCAGGTGAAGTTTCCACACATTGAACAAAAGATTCCCTCTTGAGTCCTCAGCACTGTTATCATTGTCTTCACACCTTGCATTGACTAGTCGGTCTGAAAGTGCAGTACAACACCCTCATGCGCTCTGGACAACTCCCCCCTCCCTTCAATCCCCATCTCTAGGTTTCAAAGGAGACTAAGCCATGTTAGATCAAAGCATTAAATCACTTCCTAGGCCATGGAAGGTCGGTTGTTGACATCCAGCTAAGTTCATCGGTCAAGTAAAGACGCATGTCTTTCCTGTGAAACATAATCCTGGGATTTCACTTGAGACTGTTAAGGAAGGGACGGTTTTACATTGTGGGGTCACTAGGCACAGGGCACAACTGGAGCACAGTGAGATTTACTTCGTGGGAGATGGCTCAGCATAACCAAAGACTGGCAAGGGAGTTACCCTGGGTTCTGAAGACATAGTCTTGAGCTCTGGGGAGTCTCATCAGTTCAGGGTAATATCATCTTGGACTTTTTGTGTTGGAGCCAGTTTGTCTTGATTTTTTTTGTTGATAGAAATCTAGCATTAAATCCAACTAGGAGAGAGAGAGGAAGGGAGGGAGGGAGGCAGGAAGGGAGGGAGAAAGAGAGAGAGAGAGAGAGAGAGAGAGAGAGAGAGAGAGAGGGAGAGGGAGAGGGAGAGGGAGAGGGAGAGGGAGAGAAAGAGAAAGAGAAAGAGAAAGAGAAAGAGAGAGATCTTATATATATATATATATATATATATATATATATATATATATATATATATATATATATATATATATATATATATTTACAGATTCAAAACTACTGACCAGGTAGCACTCACTCAGCCAGGCTTTGAGGCATTTCATTGTCTTTGAATATGGACTTTACAGAGAGTTTTCAAAATGCATGAGAAGGGAGGATGGGAAGGAAAAGGTTGGCAGGCTGAAGCCAAGAAGAATGTTTAAGGGTCCCATTAAAAGGAAAGGGAAAAGGAGTAAGAACAGAGCCAGGCTTGTGACATTATAGGTCTTCTGGGACAGCAGAAATGCTGAGATTTGCAAATACATAAGAGACAGCAGCAGATCACCAGAGTTTGCTAAAAGTAACAGTGTGTGAAAATAGAATGGATCTCAGCAATGGTGGCACATACATCCTCAGGGGAAATTCCCTGCCTAGATCTCTTCTGAGTATTTTATAAATAGATATATACAGTGCAGCAACGTATACAAAAGTATCCCTTAATATCCAAACACAGCATTTGTGTGTGTATAAAATCTCCAAATATAGCATTCATACAGTAACAGAATACAGGGATGTTTCTGATGGGAAAAGTTCATGTTGCTTCTCAAAGTTCTGTTCTTAGGTCTTTAGTATCTGTAGCACTTGGAAGAACCTTAAGCCACACCCACCCAAACTTCCTGGATCAGAGACTCCAGGGGTCTCAGCATGACAGTCTATGTGATTCCCACTCCTGATAAACCATGAATCTCACTACAATAAGGGAGGTGTGCATGTGCGTGTGTGCGTGCGTGTGTGCGTGCATGCATGCATGCATGTGTGTGTGCATGCATGTGTGCATGTGTATGTGTGTGTGTGTATGCATGTGTGCATGTGTAGCATTATTTTTGTATTTATCTACTGTTTACCCTGGAAGCTTTGGCAGACACAGAGCATATAACTTGCCTGAAATCATCCCAGAAGGGAAACATGGATTTGTGTGCCTCTAACCCTCAGGCACACAGTCCTCTACAGCCATAAAAACAAGGAGACACATCCTGGTTTAGGTGTAATGAATCTGGTTTTATCTTGTCTTAGTCATACACTGTTTTGGGGGCAGAATCTTAAAGCTACTCTTGTCTTCAAGTTTCCTATCTTGGGGCAAGGGAGGAGATGGTATTTGGGTATGGAAAGAAATATGCTCCAAGTTCATTATATACTTGCATGCAAATGACCTTATACAACCTTACATCATGAAAAGGGGGGAAAATTCTTAAATTTCAAGGCCCTAAAACAATTCCAATTTCCTGGTTATCCAGTCAACATTTACTTAGATACTGAGTTGAAATGAATTTCCAAATATCATACAAATTCCCCAGTCAGCTAACTTAAGGGTAGGGAGGTTACTTAGATGAGTAGGCTCAATCTTGTGAGATTTGAAGAGCAGAGATTGTTCTCTAGACTCATCATGTTGCTGCTAACTTGGAAGATGGAGGTAGTCAGACAAGAAAGAACACAGAAGTGGGGCCTCAGGCCTCCAAACACAGGAAGCTCAATTCCACAACACCTCAATGAGTTCGCTGCTAGATTTTTCTGAAGAGTCTGAGAATGGAGTCTCAGCTTGACTGGTGCCTTGACTGTAGATTAGTTCTACTCAAAGCCTAGAGCCCAACTATGTCATAACTGACTTTAAAAGGTTACTAAATTATGAACTGTTAGATGGGTGCATTTTTCAGCTGTTCAGTTTTTTGGGACTTAAATGTAACAGTAGAAATAAAATACAGTTCAAAGAGAATATCACAGCTAGAATATGGAATTCAAGCATTTGGAATGACAAGATAGACAATCATTAAGAACTGTAGGACAACAGTTGAAATGAAAGAGAGCAGGTGGACGTCTCAGGGAAGCTTAGTGAAGAAAACAAAGAACAGTGGGAAGGAAAGGAAATCCAATTGACTAATGGTTAGATTAGAGATAGCTTTGCAAAGCAAAGAGAGGACACAATTCTATAGGCTGAGGGGACACTGAAGGGACTCATGCTGTGGTAAGGTAAGGTATGGCAGGGACTTTCCAAACAGCTGATGGCTCAGACTTGTACTCCTACAACACCCCACACACAGTTCAAAGGCCTTGCAGAGACTGTGGCAATTGATTATTTCTGTTGGAAAAAATTTAAGATACCAAAGAAAGACACAAATCTAAGGTTAGTTTCTGAGTCGGCAACCAAACACCCATCCCACACTGTCTCTTGATTCTACAACAGTTTCTGCACTAGGGCGACACCGTCAATGTGGAGAAATAGTATATCTAGGCATAAAGACTAGAAGGGAGGCCTGCAGAAAAGAGCCACACCTTGTGTGCCAAAGTCTAGTGGATTAATCCAAGCCAAAGCCTGAAGGGTTTTGCTCCACAGCTATCTGCTGTTTTTGTGACAAAGACAATCACAGTTAGCAAGCAGGGTATGCTCTATCACAGAGCCTCAAACCTGATTAACAGGTTAGAAAACAGAATCCCTGGAACAAGAGAGATGATACTGGGAAGGCTTACACCTGGCAACAAAGGGGTTAAAGGGTAATCTGCTTGGGCAATGGGACAGGAGAGAGGTCTACAAGGTACATAAACTGAGCTGTGTATCCTTTTGTGTGTACATTTGGACACATACACACACACAGTGTCTGGATCTGCTAAGTCACTTCTCATCTATATTATTTTGTTTATTAAATAAATGACAGTTTATTAGCCCCCACAGGAACGCCTTCTCACCCCCCCAAGAAACTAAACAGAATATTAGTCTGCAAAAGAACCTTTAGCTCAGATGGGGAGAGAAGTCACCCACCGGCTGCTATCTGTTTCTGTGGCAACCAAAAATAAATATTGATACTGTGTTAATGGTCTGTGTCTCACTTAAGCTCCATTAAACTTGGAGCACTTGCAAGAAAACAGCCCATTGATGGCCCAGCTGAGGGAGGAGGAAGAGGTTTTATAAAAAGCAACAGTGCAAAAGGCACATGGGGTGCAAGCAAGACTTCTGAGCACTTCTCAACCAGGAAGCTCTTTATAGAATTCTTCCAACCGAGAAGACCCACTTATGTGCTGGCGAAGTTGCCGGCTGAGATGGCAGCCCCTGGATGAATGGGTTCCTGTGGACTTGTCCCTTTTACATAAAGAATAGTTGTGTGTTTTGGAAAGCTTACTTGCAGACAGCATTTTCCTGGAACATAGACGCCCAAAGCATGGTGATCAGATGAGTTGAACATCCAAATCACAATATTTCTTTCTCTTCTATTTTTCCTAAGTAATTCAAGTACAGACATTGTGGGGGGCTGTAGTCAGTATTGCTGCCTTTCATATTTATAATTCTGCTCTTAGGAGATCTATTTGATTTATTGTATGAAAGTATTTTATGGCTTTAAGTACTGTTACTCCTTGGAATGAGGAACATCGCAGTCTGCTTAATTTACACAGGGGATGTTAGGAGTATTTAATGGCATGTAAACATTTTATGGGGTAAGTTCAAATTGCAGGTGATATTTAATATACATTAGCAAAATGGACCACAAACAGATTCAACTTCTTATTTATTGGCCCAGTCTTTCTTACAGCATCAAAAGTGGAATTGAGTTTTAAAAGGTGTTTAGAGTTTTCAGTACAGTTTAAGACATTGGGCACAATAGATATATCTGCCTTTAAAAGCAGCATGTGAATTAACTCCAGAACCAGCCAGGCTACAAGCTTCCAAATTAGATTTTATTGCGTGCCTTCTGGGGTGCCATCAGAAGGAGGTATCAAGCCCTTGGCCCTGGCAGAGTTCAATGTCAGAGGGTCATCTGCATAGCTACCAGAGAGAAGATGTTTCAAAAATGTGGGCTTCTGGGTAGAAGAAATCACTGGGAAATAGCTTTGCCAGCGAGGTGGAGTGGACCATCATTAAGGTCGACTTAAGCTTGACTTGAGGGTTCTCACAAAATGTAAGACGATGTGAGAAGTGGCCTATGCCTCCTGCTTCCCTAGAAGGTCTTTGAGAGCACCATCTACCCACCTTCCTTATCAGATGCATCATCCTCTGATGGTCAGGACTAGATCAGGACTTGAGAATGCTGTTAACATTGAAGGTGCAGGACCAGCTAGTGACCAGAAAGCATCTGCAGATGTGACTGCTTGTCTAGAGAAAGGTCTGTATTGGAGAGCAGTCCTTAGCCTCTCTATCTGGGGAAGAGGATACAGCTAAGCCAGAGGACAGCAGGGCTGAGAAAGGCATTGCTGTAGCATGTAGTTTCTTCCCTGCTTTAAGCTCTGGGTGGACCACACTACCAGCCCCTGCTCAGGTTCCCTCAGATCCACAGATGAAAGACACAGACACATTAGCTTATTTTTAATATGCGTTTTAGCTCGATGTTTGGCCACTTCTAAGCCTCCTGAGGCTAACGTGCCCTTATGTTCACTCCCAGCTCAACACCTCCAATTCTGTCCTCAACTAGTTGCCTGGTTATCTACTCCTTGCTCAGAACCCTAAATATTCTCTCAGCTTAGTTGCATTTCTAATCCCTCCTGCTACTCCAGGCCCAGTTGTGGCCAATGGCCACTCCACCATAGACCTCATGTGGCTGATGGCTCTTTCTCCCTCTAAAGGATGGTGAATTCCCTTTCCTCCCCCCTGTGTTTGCTAGCCTACCTGTGGGAACCTTCAAGTCCCACCTATTCTGCCCAGCCATTGACTGCTAGAATCTTTATCAATCAAGAGCCAATTGGGTAACAGGTCCTTCAGTGTTTACATGCAGATTCCTGATCAAAGCATCAGAACCACCCCCTACACATCACAAGGACACTTTATTTCTCAAACAAAGTCTCTACTTCTAACCCCGGTCTCCTAAGTTCTCTGAGTCAATGCATCCCATATTTGACCATTTTTTCACTGTGTTCAGTCAGGGCTGCCATTCATAGTGTTAGAGCAATCTCATAGCCCATCAGTGAGAAAGGATGGGAAGACAGCTCCTGTGGTATTAAGGCTTACTGACAGGAGAAGCTCCTTATTGTATTAGAGACCATGTATTCTTGCCCCAGCCCTTATTTCTCTACATTGTCCTGTGAAAAACAAGAAAATCCTGGATATTTCTCTCAGTCAACAACTTAGCTTTCTTTAGCTTTCTTGGGTCTGTTTCTGGTTCAGACACTGATCTTTAGAGTCCATTAGTCCTTTTGAACAGTTGTCTTAACTATAGCACACGACACCAAACACTATTGCAGACAACTCATGTCTTCTCTAAACCTTCTCACACACATATTTCTAATTGTTCAGTGGAGGAGGTGATCCTGTCACCACTTCAAAATCAGAGATGAAGCCCACCCCCAAGCAAGGGTAAGAGGTAGGGGATGGAAATATGATGTGGAAATTTCTGGTTTCTTTGGAGGCTCAGTTTTGTCATGTGATGTTTTCTGGAAACTGTCTTTTTTTTTTTTTTCTGAGAACAGACACATGGTGTTTTTCTGGAAGCTACCTGGAAATGGACATGTGATATTGTGATAGAGAAGATACTTGATGTTTGGAAATGATATGAGTATAGCCCAAAAGACAGTGGAGGACACTGTGGCATTGGTTCACCTTACCTTCTTTACTGAACATTGTTGTGACACTGTACAGAGAAACACACCAAAGAACTTGTGATACTCCAAGGACTTCTTGCTGCTTCCAAGGACTCAAGATGATTGGCAGAGCCTCAAGGTTTTTTTTTTTTTCCTATGTATTGAACTGCCATTTCTGATTTATGAATGGTGTTCACAAATTGATTGAGCTACCTCTGCAGATTTGTGTAAACTAGACTGTTGATATTCTAACAACCAAGATTGGAATTGTCCCAAAGAACTATTTCTAAACAGGTCCACATCCTTCTTTCCCCTATCAACCTTTCCTTCCCACTACCTCTGGTTGGTGGTGGGCTAGAAGGAGGTTAAAATGATTAAGAACCCTTATTAAAGTAGGTTCTGAAGAATCCAAGCTTAAAAGAGTGGCTCAAGCAATGTGTGGTGAGAATTGTTCCAGTCTTTCCAACCCCCAATGAGAACAGGTTAATGGGTCTTTCCAGCACCATTCGTTTTCCAAGCTATCTCCTTAAGCCCTCATGACCACTTCATACCATCCTCTGTGTTTTACAAATGCGGAGACTGGAGAGCATAATTGAGCTACTCAGGTTCATCAGAATTTATACCTGGTTTCGTCTAGTCAACAAAAGCTATTCTACTTTGTCTTTACTGGGGAAGTGGACAGGTCAGCATGAGTCCACTCTCTTTGTAAGTTTTTCCAGCTGGGCATTTATTGAAAATTCCAATAAGTGGTCTTTTAGGTTTATTCAATAGACTATATACACAGAAACAAAGCAGATACAGGGAAAGCAAATGCTAAAATGAATGATATGCTGGTAAGACATTAGGAACTACTCCCTCGTCACTGCTTATACTTTGGCCTTTTAGTTCCAGTTCTCAGAGATCAACTGCTATCTAAAAATATTAAATGAAAATTATAGAAACAAACAACTAGTAATGATAAAAGTGTTTATCTGTAGTGGCAAGATGCATCCTCATCTGATTCACTGTCGGAGAAATAAGCCATTGTTGTGTCCAGGTTATGCAGACTGCATATACCACCAGCCTATCAGTCACATAGTAGCCATGTCTGATGTCAGACTCATGGTATGACATTACATTGCTCATTTCTTTGTTACCCTTATATGGGATGCAGCATAACACCACATCATAGAGCCAATGTCTTTTAACCTCAGTTCATTTCATCATGTAGCTATCATGGGAATTTTGCTATTATTTCCTGTTTTGCTTTAGTCATTAATCATTCACTATGTCTAATTTTATCATGGTTATGCAGTTAAAGGAAAATCATAATGCACAGAGTTTGATGTTGTCTATGGTCTCAGACATTTTTGAGGGTGTTGGAATCCCTTGCAGAAACCAAAGGGCAGCAGAAGAGCAGAGACCATGGCAAAAGGTGTGTGGTGAAGGACAACATTGGGACAGGATTATAGAAGTCCACTGAAGACATCATCTTTAAGGTGGCTAAGGCTGGAGAGATGGCTCAGTGGTTAAGAGCACTGACTACTCTTCCAGAAGTCTTGTGTCCAATTCCCAACAGCCACATAGTGGCTCACAGCCATCTGTAATGGGATCTGATGCTCTCTTCTGGTGTGTCCGAAGAGAGTATACTCATATACATACAATGAATAAATAAGCCTTAAAAAATTGTCCTGTATCTAATACTTGACAGGGTTTTGGAGACTTCTCAGTGTTCATTTTTTTCTTAGCTTAGCTTTACAAGTCAAAATGGCCCTGCATGTAATCCTTCCTCCATGTGGAACTTCTCAGACTTTCTCCTTATTTGGACTTCAGGGAACACTAATGTGTGGCTGTCAAGGCTTCTGCATGGGCACCCTGCTTCATACTGGTCTACATTTCATCCAAAAGTAGAGCACTAACTAGGAGACCATTAGCAGTCATGTAATTAGTGCTGCTGAAGACACACTGCATAAGAAAAGGGTCGTACAACTACCAACTACAGAATTTACGAGGTGCTCACGTTCAGTGGAGTAGGTGAATTATCACATTGCTCCAACTCTCTGATCCAGTTAAAGTGGAACAGAGAAGGGCAATCTGTTTGTCTCTCCACATCCTCCAAGGAGAATGAATGTGAGCCAGGTAATTTATACCTCTGTATTTGGCCACTTACTCAGTCTGGAAGGAGATAATGAGTTTGTGTTTACATCTGTAAACCTTTCCTAGCCAGGACATGGAGGAAGCAGATTGCTGTCACATATGTTCCTTATCCAGGCACCCCTGCTTGAGAGATTTACTTTGTCAAGAAAGGCCTGTGTGATGTGGGATGTTTATGGTCAGGGTTGAGGGGCCTCTGCTCTGTCTTCCCTGGCTTTCTCTGGCTTGAAGACAATGGGGTTGAGGGATGCATGCGTTATGTTCCCACTACCAGATCTCTCAAAGCAGTCTGTGAGCTCATATAGGCTACACGGTAGACCAGCTGTATGAGCCATCGCCTTAGAGCCTTCACCATTCTGGTACCCTGAACATGCTCCCTAGCTTTTGCTATAAAGCCTATTTCATCACCAGAAGTCAAATCTCAAAGCCCAGACAATCAATTCACTTACTAAAAAAAAAAAATCCATTTTCAGAAATGTCTAGAAAGCAAATGTCTAGTCACTTAAATTGAGCAAAGCTTACTATTGTCTTATGGAAACTTACTATTGCTTATTACTCTGAACAAAGAGTTTCACTGGATCCGGTTATCAACTGGAGATGAATTTTGCCCCGTGAGGGTTATTTGGTCACATCTGGAGACATTTTGATTGCCACAATGAAAGGATGCTAGAGGGTGAGCAGTGGTCAGGGATGTTGATAAATGTCCTACAATGCTCAAGACAGTCACTATGACAACTGAAAGGGATCTGGTCCAAAATATTGATGGTATAGAGGATGGTATAGTTATATCATGGATGCAAGAAAAAAGAGGATCCTGACTGAGATACTTGTATTTTAGTGACATTGCCAAATAGCATTTTTTTTCTGTTACTGTGCTAGGGGTCATAGATAGACATCAGAAGAGAGGTATAATCTGTCCATGGCCCCACGAGCTAGGAACAGAGCAGCATAGCTAGAGATTGCCATGATTAGGTCATAAGCGATGGGACTGAGAAATGAACCCTTAAAATGATGTCTAGAAAAACTATTGTGAGACATAAGTGTTCCTTTCACCAGACAGAATGAGAAGACAGAAGAATGCAATGAACAAAATGTAGAATTGGACTTTAGTGGTTATCACTGAGTTAATATCTTAGGACTTGATTAGTAACTGCAAAGATGCATTTTTGTATTTTAGTGTAACTACCCAATAAATGTATCCTAGTACCAGTAACACAGTAACCTATGTGACTTGGAAATTAATAGGTATTAAATGAGAAACCAGTTAACACTTTACACCAGACCCACCTAATTATTCTTTGCTCATTTCATAGACAAGAAAACTAAGACACAGAACTGAGGTAAGAGCCCTAGACCACGAAGACTGCTCAAACTGGTTCCAAAGGTCATCCATGCTCTTGTTGACTTCTAGTCCTGCTTCAATACACATGGAACGGCAAACAGAAGAGCAGACTGAAACTCCAGGCTTGCGCCTGTGCATGGGTACCTGCTCCAAGAACTCTTCCATGCACAGACATTCAATGTCTCAATGAGGAGAAAAACAAAAAGGACAGAACTTCAATATATGCTGGTTTCTAAGGCCCCCAAAGGTTCAGCTTGATGGAGAGACGTAATCCTCCATTATTCATTAAGCCTCCCAAACTTCTCCCAGCAAATTACTAGAATTGGGTTTAAATGCTTAATCCACCATCGTCTGTCTCAGAGGAATCACCACACCATGATGGTAATAGAATGTGTCAGGGAAAGTGGTCACATCTAGAACCAGGAAGGATGAGAGTAAGAACAACCGCAGTAGACAGAAGGGAAGGGACCTTCCGGTGCACCAGTCAGGTGACAGAAGGATCTCCTACTAGGCCCTGCTTCTTAGGAGTGTTCTTAACAACCCCAATACCACCACTCTGGGGACAAAACTTTTGCATAGAGATATTTGATCCTACACTCATAGCAACAAGGGTGTTTATATGAAATTCAGTAAATATTGTAGAAACAAATTATTGGAGCAATGCTTGTACACAGAGAAAGAAAATTGTGAGTAACCCTTAAGTCCTTATCAGCTTTCTTTTTCAGAAATCCCTTGGGATCACCATGAGTGTCTTGTATTTCAGATGGTTTTGGATTTGTAATATTTGCTTATATACAATGGTGAAGCGTTGAAAGTGGGTTCAAATCTAAGCATGAAATGCTCGACTGTTTGATCCATACATTATATCCATTGGCTTAAAGTAATGTTAGACAGTTTTTTTTTTTAGTGGGGTTGCCTTCTGACTATAACCTTTAACATGGGTTGGGTGTGGTCTTTTCCACTTGGAGGTAGTGTTGTAAGCACACTCAGTAAGTTCAGGATGCTGGAGTACTTTAGATTGTATATTTTGGGAGTAGGAATGTTCAACCTGTATTATTACAAACTGTTCACCATAGCCATCTTCTCTAGAGGTTGGAATACTGAGACAAACCATGGGAGCTGGTTATGATATGTGAATGATAAGGGCAATGCACAATAGGAATTGTGGTAACTGTGGAGGAATGGAAAGGGCCATTACTTAGATTTTTCTCTTTAATACAAATGGAGGGAAAACCTCTACAGTGAACCCAGAGAAACAAGTAGAACAAGTGAGAGCCAATGAAGCAGGAACATAAAAAGTTTCAGGGTACATTTTATTTTCCCTTTTGAGGGAAAATGTGCAAATATCTGGAAAGGTTAGAAGACAGCCCCTCCCTCCGGGACACCCCTGTTGACATAGAAGATGAAGAAAAGGCTACAAGACATAATTCTGAAACTATAAGCAGAGGGGGCTTCGTTTGCAGCCATATTCAGGGGTGCTCACCTGTGTCTTGAAAGAGCGAGATATTGATCTGACTGTGGAGCTGCCACAGTGGAACAATGCTCCCCTGACTGCCCTGCAGGGTTGCCGAGTATTATTTATTGAAGTAGGTTGGATAGCAGAGGGAAGGCTCTGCCCCAGTAATAAGTGGTAATTGCTGGGAAGTGAGGCATTGCTGGTTCTCATTGACCCCTGCATCCTGGTATTTTGATGGATTCTATGTAACTCCATTAGGATTGGCATTGTAATATTACACCAACTGAGCTGTAGAACAACAGACCTCCGTCTGGATCATTGATTTTTGATTATACAGCTCCTCAGCATACCCCACGAGCAATTCCCATTGCTGGAGCTAGGATATCGGAGATGATGGGGGGAACAGATGGAGACTCCCTACCTTCAGTTAACTTCACGGGGCTGGAAAACTGCTCCCACTGGAAGCAGAACCAGAGAACAGCCCCAGCACCATGGCTATGGTTTATATTTTATTAGTCACCCTCCCACCACCCTACAGGCTCGTGTATTAAGAGCTAGGTCCCAAATATGGCAGTATTTGAAGGTGGTGTGGAACCTTCAGGAGATAATGACTAGGTGCAGGTCTTAGGATCTTTGAGGGGAGGTGGGGATATGAAAGTAATACCTTCAAATAGCATTAAGGTATTACTTACTCACTAGAGTTTCTGCTGATTTGTTACCTAAATCTAAGCTGCTCTCCCAGGCTCCCCTCTGCTCCCTGGTCTATGTGATTGCTTCCTCCCATGCATGTTTTCATCATTCCAATCCACAATGAGTAATGCAGCTACATGGTGGCTCATACCATCTGTATGGAGGAGGCCCCAGCCCAGACGGCAGCATGCTGATTTCACCTCCAGCCTCCAAAACTATGACAAGGCATCTCTTTCTCTACTAAATAAGTCTGCCTCAGGTATTTGTGATAACAACAAAAAGAGTCTTAAGTCCTTGTCGTTGGCTAAATGTTGTATTCCATAGCTGTCTGCAGCTACTACGAACTGGGTTCCTGGAACAGTAGCTGAGGGATGGATGGGGAAGGGGCGAAAAGAAAGAAGGCCAGGACGATATTTTACCCCAACTTTAATGGCGGTCAGACCTTTTAACAGTTTGGTCAAGCCCTTCCCCCAGACTCCGGGCTGAGTTCCAGGAAAGACTTCTGGCAGTCCTTGGCTCCACTGCTCAGACAGCTAGGTGGTTCACCTGCTTAATTCAGGAATTCATAGACCTGGAGGAGCAATGAGCTTAACCTTCACTCTGAGCTTCCCCACCCTAGGATAAAAATTCCTGCTGTAACCTACTTCCCTATTGTCCTAAAGTCAGATTCCTGCCTGAAGCCAGGGATTGTCCTTGGCCAATGTCAAGTTCCTACCGTGTGTCTTGAATCCTAATATGGCTCTGTACAGCTAAGAACTAGAAAGTCTCCAAAGTTATATCCACAGTGAATGTGACAGAATTTGGGGTTGATTTGGGGAACTTTGTGGGCCTAAGGAAGGTGTGGATTGATCTTGACTGATCAACACCTTACCTCTGAAGAATATTAGTTATATCTTTAAACATCTCCACCCTGACTTTACCCGTACTTTTTGAAATTCGTTTCCAGTGGACATGCTTCTAGACCTGTCTGCTTACCCACCTCTTCCTTTACTTTTTCAAATACTGCAGCTACATAATCCACAAGTTAACATTGCTCCTGACTTCTCTTTCCTGAAGGAAGGAATACTCAGGTAAATCCTTGAAGCCTGCCCCTCTGCAAACTCCTAGATCAGCCTCTCACATTTTTATCTAGCGTTGGGAATTGAACCCAGGGCCTAATACTAGCTAAGCAAATGTCCTATCACAGAGTTCATTCATGTATACGGGTGCTTTACCTGCATGTATGTCTGTGTACCAGGTGTATGCAGTAACCTCAGAGGTCAATGGATGGGATCATAACTCCTGAAACTGGATTTACAGATGGTATGAGCCACCGTGTGTGTACTGGAAGTTGAATCCAGGTCCTATGGGAAAGTCCCAGGCCCTAGATATGATTTTGCGTGTGTGTGTACACACGTGTCAGATACAACTGTAATAAGAAACACAGGAAATAAAAATTTAATTGATGTGATAAGCCTTCCCCAGAATGTGCTTCAGAATAAGGGAAAGGAGCATTCTTATCATGAATGGCCTTTGTCAACCATCCCCAGCAGGGACAGCCTGTGGGTGCCATATGTACTTCTTTAACTCTTAGGTAATGGCAGTTGCTTGCTCTGAGGTAATGGCAGTTGCTTGCTCTGAGATAAAGTCAAAGCCTGATGCCCCTCTGGGTGAGTGGCTGATTGCTTAGGAATCTGTGTTGTCTTCTGCAGTCCTTATGAAGCATTGATGTTTGTTTGCTCTGTTTGCTCAGAACTCTTAGTTAGCATAGGCACAGAGGAAGCTCCAGGATAAAAGTTTTGCTTGGACAAAGAGCCCCAGACTCAGGCATTTTGGTACCAAGCATCAGATCTTGGCAAACTCAGAACTCCTCCAAGTATAACACAATATAACTCAGAGAACTGGGGCAAATCCTCTTTTTAAAATTAACCAATTAACTAGTTAATTACTTACGTTTACATTTCAACCACAGTTTCCTCTCTCTTTTGTCCTCCTGGTCCCTTCCCCTTCAGCAGCCATCTGCCAGCAGGCACAGTCTGTGCATGCCATGTGTACTTCTTCAACTTATAGGTAACAGCAGCTGCATGCTCTGAGATACAGTCAAAACTCATGTTCTCCCCCTGAACCCCCTTATCAACCCCTTCTTTGTTTCTCTGTCTTCAGAAAAGGGCAGAACTCCTATGGATATCAACCGGCCTTGGCATATCAAGTAGTAGCAGACTAATCATATCCTTTCCTTTTAAGGCTACAGGAGGCAGCTTGGTAGGAGAAAGGGGCCCCAAAGACTGGCAACAGAGTCAGAGACAGCCCTTGCTTCTGCTGTTAGGAGACCCACGGGAAGACCGAGCTACACAACTGTAATTTGTGTGGAGGGTCTAGCTTAGTCTTATACCGGCTAGCATACTTGCCGTGAAAGGGGCTAATTCTTTTAATGGGGTCCAATGAGGGATCCGTGTCCAGGGCTGAGGAGAACAGAGAGATGGGACCCTCCTAACGTTTTTGTTACAGAGTTCTTTCCATTTCCATTTCCTTGATCTGCTTCTCCAAGTCCGTTGTAATTCCTTCTTGCTGAAAAACTTCCATTTAGCTCTCAGTAATGAGATGCTCCCACATCTTAACCCAAGGTTAAAGAGCTGTGATAGTCAGATTTTTTGTATATAGATCCATCTAACCTATGCAACTTGGGCTTATAAGTCACCTAAGAAAGCCCAACTGATCTTGTTCCCAATGCAGATTTTTATGCCTGGAGATTTGTAGAGAGGTATATACCCACCTGAGCGTGCAGGCTGTTTTATAGTTATGTGTCTCACTAGGGATTGATAAACCTTCATTTGGCATGCAGTCATCAGTCTATAGCTACTGTAAGGATGCTGAGGCTTCCCCAGGGACACTCAGCCTTCAAAAAGACCCACCTATTTCCTCTTAAATACAATTACAGCATTCTGTTCAAAGAAGTCTAGAAGGAGATTCATGAAATTACATGAAGCTCACCACTCAGTGGAAGGACTCCTTTAAAACCAAGGCAAAACCATAACGTTGATTCCTGAAAACAACATATGTGGGGTCGGGGCTGGGGGTAGTAACACAATTAACTATGCACCAATTGATGCACCATTTCTAAAGAGGGGCTTTTCATAGAGCGGGCAGGTGGGTAATGGAATGTGGAGTCTTAAGAAGTCATTTTACTCTCCGTGAAGGCAGATTTTGTAAACCCACATCACCTGCAGGCAGGTCCAAATACTCGGACCAATCTACTTCCTGCCTCTTACAGAGTTTAAATGGATACATATCATGTTTTAGCGATTTCTTTGTAATTTCCTTTGTTTTAAGGGGAAAACCTTCTCTTAGTCATGGTAATAGAAGACTACCTGTTGTTGGCAATCGCGTTGGCACTCAGGCACATCCACAGACAGCTAAAAGTGACGCCACCACAAGCAGGCATCTTTACAACCAGCTTTCGAGGGACCCAGTGACAAGACACATTATCTCTAGATGCCCAAGAGGCAACCCTGTCGCGCCAAAAGCATGTCCCTTTGCGCATGCGCCAAGGTCCCACTAAACGTTGCATTCTCCCTACGCCCACTCTCTCCGCTTTCATTTCTCTCTCAGAGGTGACCTCTATTTCCTGCCCAATAAACCTCCCACATTAAACCTGACTCATGTTTTTTGTTGAGACCTCTGCCTAGTCCTATCACGACTCAATGTCAGTACTGTTGGTTAGGTTTTCAGTTTTTAAAAACAAAAATTAGTGAAAAATTAGAGAAAAATCATAGTCAACTTTCTCCCTGAACAAACTGTTTCTCCCTCTTGGAGACCCTCAGTGTGTCACGAGCTCTGAAAAGCATATGTTAGCAGGAACCTTCTACATATTATATTATTTGAAGGCATTTTCTCTAACCTATTAGATTGTGTGCTTTCTCCCTAGTAAACTAATGCCGGCAACATCAGTAGTCTGCAGAACATACTTCAGGGATTATCCTTTCTCGTCATGTTCAATACTGATTTTCATTTGAACCCCTGCAGAATTCCATTTCCTTATTTCCAGGCATTTCCTGAGGTACCTTGCTGCCGTGCCCTGCACTAACCGGCTTATTGGGGTTTCTACTGTAATCTTACATTACTGTCAAAACTACATCTGTGTTATCGCATGTTGGGTCCTTTAACATAAGCAAGGGAGCTTTGTTCCCATGCTCTCCCTCCTAAATGCATTTGCTAAAGGGCATTTTAAAAAGGCACATTAAATTTTATGAAGACTAGCAAACAAGTAAGTGGCCATGATTTCAGTATGAGTAGCAGGCAGCTAGGAGGGGGGGGGGGGAAGCTGTGACGTACAACACTTCTTCTCAGAGAAGGGACACCAGTGACTCCCTACTGCTATAGTTAAAACATAGATTCTAAATAGTCAGTGTAATGAGTCCAAATTTAAAACTGGCTTGGCCCCTGGATGCAGCTAGTAATTAACTTGTAATTTTATACAGAAGCAGAGTCTGCTTCTGACCCTTGACTCTGTTTAGTTCTCTCTTGGCATTTCAAAGGCATGATGTGTTCAATAGGTTGTTAAAATTCGTATTACTGGGAGAAGTCAACGAGGTAAATATGCATATGGAAATGATAGCCAGAGGGGCAATTCATAGAAGCTGCCTCCTTGAACTCAGGTTTGGCTAATTGCTATTGCAATCTTATTCAAAATTACAAACCAGACTATTAGCAAATGGAATTATGTAAGCCCTGTAGGATCTAAACAATTATTGTCTAGAGCCGCGAACTATTACAGCTGTAAAAATTTACAGAGTGTCTGTAACGACTGTCTTCTTAGTTGACAAGTCGGGAAACTGAGCAAGCCTCTATCACCTCTTGTCTGCTAACAGTGAGACAAAGTCTGTGTCAGCTAGCTGAAGACTGGGGTTGGGAACGGGACATTTTAGTTGTTGATAGTTTTTTTTTTTTTTTTTTTTTTAAGAGAACATTCTCAAGTTGAACTTTAATCTGTTCTTTACTCTTGAAAATTGAAGTGAGAATACAATTTAATGTGTAAATGATAAGAGTGTGTGGAGAGGTCAAATGGGGACGAGATTGCCTGTCAGCAGCTAAGGATTTGATACTTAAACCAATTTTTATTTAATATGGTGTATTAGCTTAGAGTTACTGTGATGAAATACCTGATGCAATTAGCTTACGAAGAGAAAATGTTTATTTAGCTCACAGACTTAAGCTTCTAGTTTAGAATGAGGGGACCAGGCAGTAACAACAGAACAGGTGCCAAGTAGCTATGATTTTTGTCAGTTTGACAGAAGCCATATGTCATATGAGAAAACTGCCTCCATCAGATTAGCAAATCTGTGGTGCATTTCCTGGTTTGGTGATTGATGTGAGAGGCCCAGCCCCTTCATAGTGGGTGTTGCCAATCCTCTGGCAAGTGATCCTGGGTTCTAAAGGACCTCAAGCTGAGCAGGCATGGGAAAGCAAGCCAGTAAGCAGCCTCTGCCCACAGTCTCTGCTTCCCTTCCTGCTTCCTACCTTGAGTTTCTGCCCCACTTCCTTCAGTGATGGAAGTGTAATCCAAACACCCCACCCCCACCAACTGCACGCAGGATGGTCTTGCTCTATATCAGACCAATAGAAAACAAACCAGGACAGAGGCAAAGAACCTGCAGTGCCCTGAAAGTGCACATAACTCCCCAAGAACTTCACGTTGGGACCATTTGTACACATGCACATGTGGCCTGTGTACAGTCCACAGTGACTTCTAATACCCCCCGCCTGTGATCCAATCTTTACATATAGCCCTTTAAGATGGGCACAGAATACACAAATACATACTTACACGGTTTGCACTGTCACAGCAAACTCTCATGGCTTGAATGACTACAACAGAAACCAAGATCCAGGTGCTGTTGGGGTTGGTATCTGTACTGGCTGGTTTTGTGGGTCAACTTGACACAGGCTGGAGTTATCACGGAGAAAAGAGTTTCAGTTGGGAAAGTGCCTCCATGAAATCCAGCTGCGGGTCATTTTCTTTTTTGTGTGTGTGTGTGTGTGTGTGTGTGTGTGTGTATGTGTGTGTGTGCGTGCGCGCGCACTAGTTAGTTTTTTTTTTGATGCTCTTCTAGTGTTTTTTTTTATTCGATATAATTTATTTACATTTCAAATGATTTCCCCTTTTCTAGCCCCCCCCACTCCCCGAAAGTCCCGTAAGCCCCTTTCTCTTCCCCTGTCCTCCCTCCCACCCCTTCCCACTTCCCCGTTCTGGTTTTGCCGAATACTGTTTCACTGAGTCTTTCCAGAACCAGGGGCTACTCCTCCTTTCTTCTTGTATCTCATTTGATGTGTGGATTATGTTTTGAGTATTCCAGTTTTCTAGGTTAATAACCACTTATTAGTGAGTGCATACCATGATTCACCTTTTGAGCCTGGGTTACCTCACTTAGTATGATGTTCTCTAGCTCCATCCATTTGCCTAAGAATTTCATAAATTCATTGTTTCTAATGGCTGAATAGTACTCCATTGTGTAGATATACCACATTTTTTGCATCTACTCTTCTGTTGAGGGATACCTGGGTTCTTTCCAGCATCTGGCAATTATAAATAGGGCTGCTATGAACATAGTAGAGCATGTATCCTTATTACATGGTGGGGAATCCTTTCTCAAGTAGTGATCAAGACCCCTTGTGGTTGGTGCCATCTCTGGGCTGGTAGTCTTGGGTTCTATAAGAGAGCAGGCTGAGCAAGCCAGGGGAAGCAAGCCAATAAGAAACATCCCTCCATGGCCTCTGCATTGGCTCTTGCTTCCTGACCTGCTTGAGTTCCAGTCCTGACTTCCTTTTGTGATCAACAGCAATGTGGAAGTGGAAGTTGAATAAACCCTTTCCTCCCCAACTTGCTTCTTGGTCATGATGTTTGTGCAGGAATAGAAACCCTGACTAAGACAGTATCTGATGAAAATACACACACAAAGAGAGGGGGCAAACAGGGAGAGGGAGAGAGAGGGAGAGGGAGAAAGAGAGGAGGGGAGGAGAGAGGGGGAGAGAGAGAAGAGATAGGAGAGAGAGAGGGAGGGAGAGAGGGAGGGATGAGAGGGAGTGAGGGAGGACAGAGAGACTAAGAGAGAGGGTGGGGGGAGGAGAGAAGAGGCGTATATTGGGAATAGTGACTCACTGTGATGTTGCCAGTCCTGGGAAGGTGGTCCTGGGTAGTAAAATTTGTGGGTTTCAGATTCAACATACAAAGTTTGTGGGCACATAACTCAGACAATACCAATTCATAAGAGCATCTGAGGAAGAGCTGAGGATTCTGGTTGGAGAACTTGGATACTGTGCTTAGTAATGGGTTCTGTCTTTGTCCCATGATTTTTATCTAACTGTAGCTTCAGACCTAACATTTTATTGCCTGCTCTGGTGCCTGTGAACCCTGCAGTTGTCAAGGAAGAACTGCACTTCCCCTGACTGTTGCAATAGTTGCACTGAATGAGCTGTGCTCACAATCCCTGAGCCTGAGAGGCTTCACCACCACCCCACAGCCTGTGAAGCTTAACTCCCCTGAAAGAGTCAGGACAAAACCTGTGTACCACGGCCCCGTAGTTTTCTCTATTCAAGTGTAGACTCCAGGTGAACTTGCACGGCATATGGTGCCCCAAGGTTTGGGAGGGGGGGGGTGTTGCAATAGGTTACCAGTCTTGGCAGTGTAATATTGGATGTCATTGGAGTAAGAGATCCCTGTACTAATAGAGGGACTATGAACTGAGAAACACCCCAATCACTGAGACCCTCCCTCCAGGGATTGTGCTGGCTCTGTCCTGTCCTACAGGGATTTCCCTCTCTCCCCCATATCTTGCAAGGAGCTTTTAAACACTTTCATATGCCCCTTTTCTACGTGAGAAGCTGACTGAACATACTTTTCCCCATATCTGAACCTTTTCAGAGGTGTTTTATCTGCTTTATTGATTGGCACTCTGGGAAGCTTGCCGCCCTCCCCCACCCCCCCTGTGTGTGTATGTGTGTGTGTGTGTGTATGTGTGTGTGTGTGTGTGTGTGTGTGAGAAACAAAGCTGGATATTGGAAAAGCTGGAACCAGCAGTCAGACTATTGTAATCCACTATCTAATACATTGAGGATAAGAGATGAAGTCTAGTGTCAAAGAGAAAGAAGCTTTAAACCATGGATATAAAGTCGACATCACTAAAGGTCCTGAGTTTATACTTCTGTTTCAAAAAGCAATAGTGCTCTAAAAAAAAATCTACTTCTAAGTTGCTTTCTCTTCTGTAACCAATCTTAGCTATGAAAAGACAGGCTGTATGTCAGAGGTTCGTGTATATATATATATCAGCTTTAGGGGTGACCTTGGAAAGTCCCTCCCCCCAATGAGTCAGTGGAAGCAATACATATACACACCTGCAATATCAGGTCTGAATAGATGGAGAATCATACCTGACAGGAATCATACTAGAAAATACATTTAGAGAATCTGAAATTAAGCAAATGTTAAAAACAACATACCCTTGCCCCCAGTATTGTCTTTTCCATTCAGATCTTAATTTTCTGAAAAATTATTATCTGAAAAATACTCAATTAAGTAATGTTATAAATCACACTCAGCTTGGCTATAAAATTGATAAACACAAACATGTATTATATAGAATCTTAAGAAGACCTAGCCACCAACCTCACCACCTTGGCATTCTCCTATACTGAGGCATCTAGTCTTCACAGGACCAAGGGTCTCTCCTCCCACTGATAATGCCATCCTCTGTTACATATGTGACTGGAGCTATGGGTTGATGGTTTAGTCCCTAGGAACTCTGAGGGGGGGGTCTGGTTAGTTGATATTGTTGTTCTTCCTATGGGGCTACAAACCCCTTTAGCTCCTTCAGTCCTTTCTCTAACTCCTCCATTGGGGACCCTGTGCTCAGTCCAATGGTTGACCATGAGCATCTGCCTCTGTATCTGTCAGGCTCTGGTAGAGCCTCTCAGGAGACAGCTATAACTGGCTCCTGTCAGCAAGCACTTCTTGGCATCTGCAATAGTGTCTGGATTTGGTGTTTGTAGAAGCAGGGGAGCGGGAGGGGATAGGGGGGTTCTGGAGGGGAAACTAGGAAAGGGGATAACATTGGAAATGTAAATATATAAAATATCCAATTAAAAAGAAGACATAATGAGCATGCGCATGTTCTTTTTCCTACTTCCGTAGCCTGTGTAATGATGGCAATGGAACCAAGTTGTCAAGACCCAGAGGGCAGAAAGAATGCTGTGAGAGACCGAGAGATATTAGCATTGAGATGTGAGAGACATATGAGAAGTGGGAATTTAAAAAAAAATAACTATTTATCTATTTTATGTATGAGAGTACACTTTAGCTGTCTTCAGACACACCAGAAGAGAGCATTGGATTCCTACTACAGATGGTTGTGCCCTAACCAAGTAGTTGCTGGGAACTGAACTCAGGACTTCTGCAAGACTAATCAGTGCTCTTAACTGCTGAGCCATCTCTCAAGCCCTTGAGAAGCAGGGTTTTATTCAAGTATTCGGCACCATACAAATATGGATCATGGGAGGAAAATTATATTAACAACTTAGGGGTAAAGAGAATGAAGAGTTCTTCATGCAGCCTGGAGATAAAATCTCACAGTCACAAACATCACCATAAAACCTTAGATCAATGAAAGTAATTGGGAAGTAGGAGCTGGAGAGATGGCTCAGAGGTTAAAAGTACTTGCTGTTCTTGCAGAAGAGAACCTACATGGCACCTCACAAGTGTCTGTTACTCCATGTGAAGGGGATCCAATGCCTGTGGTATTGTATATATGCATACATATGGAAAAATACTCATATTTGTAAAGTTTAATGTGTGTGTGTGTGTGTATGTGTGTGTGTGTGTGTGTGTGTGTGTGTGTGTGTGTGTGTGTAATGAATTACTTGGGAATAATTCAGTGCATCTCAGATCCAGCAAATGCACCTTGGCCCTTCTGGGTCTCTGTGTTGTCTTGGTCCCTTTCCTCCTCAGATTCAATCACATTACTGAATTTCATGTTAGTGATTATCTCACTTTTATTCAATAAAAATTCACACAACACGCAGATATGCACACATATATTCTGAAGCATTTCTTGCATTCAAATTGCCTGTTTGGGGGCTGTATATAAATGAAAAATCACTTTTGTCAATATTCAGTAAAGATAAAGTATAATGAAAGGTATTTATAAAATTTATGTTGAATTAGGCTCACATGCTATGGGAGGTGTTTTCAATGCTTTAGAAGGATGTGCATGTGTTCCTTTATTCTCCTTCTCTCTCTCTCTCTCTCTCTCTCTCTCTCTCTCTCTCTCTCTCTCTCTCTCATTTCTTTTATGCTCCTTTTCCCCTCTAGGTGGTTCCCTCTCATCTACCTTCATGCCACATGCTTTCTTGACCCTGTCCATATGTTAGATGTACAGGTTATCATTATCATTTTAAATTATGCAGACAGGGGATTTGGGGATGCTCACGGGACATGGCACCAATTCTGCAAGATGGCAGGGATCCCTGAGAGAATAGATCAGGAGGAGAAGGCAATATGGAGCCGTCCCCATCTCAGGTACCAGGCAGCAGGACAGCCCAGGATGGTGCAGTTGCCACCCTACTGTCTTTCTGGGTTGGCATTTAGGGATGAGAAGACAACTCTTAGGCACTTTCAGATGATTCATGATGAAAAGGTCAAAGCAGAACTGAGTTCAGGGGAAAGTTTGCAAACCAAGTGTTTGTTCATCTTTTGGAGACTCTACATTGCCTGTCAGTGGTCTCCACTGATAATAACCTATACACTAGAATATCAATAGGCAAAGCTACAGACAAACATAAACTTTATATAAAATCTTCTCTCTAGTTTAGTTCCTAAAACAAACTAACTTCATCTAATTAGCAATCCAACTGATGCCAATATATGTCTAATATGAAATATGACTGGATTCATTTCTTTTTAACCATAGGTAAAACCTAAACCTTTAGAATAACATATAAAACCCTTCCAGAATCCAGATTTAGATGGGGAATTGGTAGGCTCTGAATCTGAGGTACTTGTGGTTGGATTTGATGAAGCGTTGATTACCTTTTACTGAAGTTGTGATCAAACAGATAAGCAGCTCACAGTCTTCAGGAGGAAAGCATAGGTCATTAACTTCCCAGAGGTTGAGCCCCCTGGCGTGACTTGGCTGATGGAATGAATGAAGGATTCTCTGTGCCAAGTTTAGTACCTAATCAAAGAGTCATTGGCTCTTGAGTGGTGAACAGAACTTTAACCCGTCATAGCGAGCCTATTTACTTTTGATAAAATGTCATTTCCTCTCTCTAACGAAGAAAAAACAAATGATGTTTCAGGACACTGTTTTTGAAGAAAAAGGAGTGAAATGGGCCTTAGATGTTAAATGCCTCTTCCTGAGCAACTTAACACATAGAAGGATCAAAGAACTGATTGAAAAGGGTGTGGGGACCAGGAGCAGCGGCTGAGAGAGGAGCCCTAAAGAATTGAGGGACTTGTTTCCCCAGAGGTCAAGGAGCCAGCAGTAAGAAACAGGAAACAGAGCAATGCTGGATTGGGCTGGAGAAGTGTTAAAAGAACACATGGACTTCTCACTCACTGTATCTCAGAATCTAAAGGCTGGAAAGGCTGGCAAAGGGGAATGCCCAGCATGCACAGAGACTCCATCTTGTCATGGTCAGGTATTGACGTCCATCCACACAGTGCTAAATTAGATAGTGGTCCTAGCCTCTGGGACTATCCTCAAAACCACCCCAGTCACCCCTTTTCCAAGGTGTGGCTCTGACCAAGCCACTAATGACCCCAGGTCTGATTTACTTCCATCCCTGACCTCAGCTGAGATTTACTGAGGGTGAGACACCTTTTGCCTACAAGTGTTTTGCTAGTTTAGTACACAGTATACCTCTGATCCCGAGGGATTTGAAAAGCACAGTAATTACCCAGAAAGGCGATGCTTGCAGTGTTTTATTGCAGTTACATAATGAAATGCATACAAAAAATCAGTAGAACCACTAGATGTTATGTCTTAACTAAGCATTGTTGGCATCCTGGCTGTGGCTCTGACCTACAGCCAATGAGAAGTCTCCTCACTACCTGCTCCTTCCACAATTCATAGTCAAGCTGTTTCCTGAGGAGTGCTTCTTCCGTAGAAATTGTTTACCAGAGATATGGCCTGCCATAGTACATCTCTTTGATCATTTCTACTTCACCTAGGTCTCCAGAGCTGGCCTTTCTAAGGACATGACATTTTTGTGGTTTTTATTTTTGTATTTTTTCTTTTAATTTTTTTGGAGTCAAATGTGAAAATGTTTAAAAGATCATATTCTAGAATAATACTAAAGCATGAAAATTCAAAGGGCTAGAGGAAGGAACTGTGTGACATTATGGAAGTATAATATGCATAATAATAAATGACTGTATTGTGTATGTTATGAGAATAGCTTGCTATATTTGCTTCTGGTAAATGAGATAATGTTATCACCTGAACAATTTGTTTTCTAATGACAGAGTAAATTATTGTGAGATGTGATGAGGATGAGCTACACAAGATGAAATACAAGTATTATGGAATTGTATTAAAAAATAGTGAGGTTACACCATGTTGACTATTATCATATACTTAATATGTAAGTCATCCTATTGTCTGCCAATATGTAAATAGTAACTCTTAGATATGATTTGTTCTGAATCTTTAGAAGCAGTTTTAAAATTGAAGTGTATGTATGTATATATATATATATATATATATATATATATATATATATATGGAAAATATAGTGTTAGTATGGAATCTCTGAATTTTTTTGGAAGTTTCAATTTTTCTGTTTTTTATCCAATTTTTAATTTTTTCTAAACAGTTATTTGTAATTAAAATACTACCTCATTTCTCTTCCTCCCTCTCCTGCTTCCAACCCCTTCCATACCTTGCTTACTTCTCCCAAATTCATTATCTCTTTTTCTTTAATTATTAAATATACAAAACAGCATACTGAGTCCACTCAGTGTTAGTTGTATGCTTATATTTTTAGGGCTAACCACTTAGTATTGGAAAACCAATTTGAAGGACATGCCTGGGGAAGACACACTCTCTCTCTTAGCAATTGTTAACTGCTGGTAGCTCTTTGCCTAAGGATGGAGCATTGTGTGATTTTCCTCACCCGGGATATCAACTGGTGTTGGAATTGACCAGATCTTGTTTTAGGCAGTTATATTGTTGAGAGTTCATGGGTGTGACTTGTCATATCTAGAATCCAAATCTTGCAGAAGTCTTTCTGATTCTCTGCTTCTTACAATTTTCCCATGCCCTCTTCTGTGATATTCCCTGAACCATTGGGTACACGAGTTGTTTGTTAAATTTATCCATTCTGGCTGGGGTTCTCTGCATTTTGACTAGTTGTGGTTTTCTGTGATGGTATCCTTCTGCTTCAAAAAGAAAAATTTTGGTGAGGTCTGAGTGGTACACTTATCTGTGTATATAAGGAGAGGTATTTAAAATAAAGTTAAGAATTATATTTGTTTCATATAGTGCTAATAGCAGGTTCTCCTCCAAGAGCCATGACCCTACTAGCCACCAGTTGTTGGTTTGGTTTCAATTTGAGTAGGCTGTGAGTTAAGTCAGACAACTGTTAGCACCAAGACATATGCAACTATTGCTCTGCTAGCCATTGTGTGGTTCATAGTCATCCAAAATAGGTAAAACTTTCATCCCTTGGCATCTCACACATCCCCATCTGATATTATGAATGCTATCAGTGAGGCTTCCAGGGGTCAGACCCAGCTCCGATCTTCTTGAGTCCTATATCTGAAGTTCATGGGTCTTCAGCAATAGGTACTTACCTTCAATGTCTTGGGAGCCACTGAGGACAACAGCAATAGCCAGTGTAGTTGGATGTCTCTTGAACAACACTGACCAGTAACCCCAAAGATGATTTTCTCATGAGCCTGGTACTAGGGATTTTGATAGATAGCTTATAGTCCTTGTGGGAAGGAGCATTAGCACTCCAAGTGATATAACTAAGTTAAAATGGTGTGTGTGTGTGTGTGTGTGTGTGTGTGTGTGTGTGAATATAAAATAAATAAACCCCATTTTCAAGTATTCTTAGTGTTGTGTTATATGACACTTCCGTCTCCCCAACTAGAGCCCCACCACCTTTCTTCTCACTCCCCTTTAAATCACATGTATCTTGGGATTTCCTTTTCTGCAGCTTCATCTCCACATCATGGTCTCTTTTGAGGTCATCCAGACCCAGAGAGACAAATACCACTTGACGTTCTCCTCATGTGTGGTTCCTAGCTCCAAATCTGCAGACGTGAGCCCATAGCCTAGAGAATACACAAAACCACAAAAGCAAATATCAAATTCTTATGTTAGCTGTTAACATAAGTCTTAGTTTAATTTCATGTCAACAAACCTCAAATGTTATTAATATAAAATCACGACTGTGGGAAAGGTCTCGTGGGGAGGGGGCAGGGCTGAGAGGGAGATGACAGAGCATGGATATGAAAGTACACAGAATATAAGTGTATGAAACTGTTAAAGTAAAAGTAACTTTAAAAAGAAAGACAATTTCTGCTTTTGAACCTCGTTTTCTCGTCATTTTCCTGTTGGCATTGGCGTTGACATTGTTAGAGAACGGGGAAAGAAAAACTTGCTGGGTAACCACAGTTCACTCTTGCCTTTTGTCTTAGTTTAATTTTCAGTTTGCCCCAAGGGGTGACTTTGCAATTCTTACTAATGGCTGAGCGAGGGCATTGCAGGTGAGCTAGTCCAAGCCAATGAGATGTGGTATCTTAACTGTAGCCTTCATCTTCAGCATAAAGCCCCTGCAGCATCTCTGATGGCATCTCTCCAAATATCTTTGGAAAACAGTGAACCTGTGCTAACTGCAGCTTCTGGGATTTCAGTTGTTTTCTAATATGTCTAAACTTGATTTGAAGTGCATCAGAGTAATCTGCCTATGTTCTTTATTGTTTAGAAGTCTCCTCATGTTGGGGGTTGGAGAGATGGCTCAGCGGTTAAGAGTGCTGGCTGCTCTTCCAAAAGAACCAGGTTCAAATCCCAGCACCGCATGGCAATTATAATTGTTACTCCAGTTCCAGGTCATGCAACACCCTCACACAGATATACATGGAGGCAGAACACCAAAGTAAATACTATTTTTTAAAACAGAAATTTCCTCATGTGTAGATATGGGAAGAACATGTAGTGTACATCTGTCTGAGCCTGGATTATGTCACTTACTATAATATTTTCCAGTTCTGTCTTTTTTCCTGCAAATTTAATAATTTCACATTTTTTATGACCGAATATGATTCTGTTGAAAAATACCATCATCTATTCATCAGTTGATGTGAAACTAGGGTGATTATGCCAGTCATGAACACGGGTAGGCAAGAATTACTGGAGTAAGATTCAGTCCCCCTTGGGTACCAAATATCTAGGAGTGGTAGAATTGTACGATTGTGTCTTATGATAATAGGCTCTGTTTTTAGGTTTTGGAACTTTATTCACACTGATCTTTTACATCGTGTGCAACAGGTTATGTTTCCATTGGTAGCAGGTAACTTTTTCTCTTTCCCCACATACTCCCCAGCCTTCATTGTCACCTGTTTTCTTGATGACAGCCACTGTGATTGGTACGACCTCAAAGTTGTTTGAAGCTGAATTTCTCTAATGCCCAAGGATACTGAACACACTGAAAAATGTTTAGTGGCTATCTTAGGGTTTTCATTGCTGTGAAGAAGACCATGACCAAGGCAACTCTTATAAAGGAGACAATATTTAATTGGACCTGGCTTACAGATTCTGAGGCTCAGTCCATTATCATCAAGGTGGGAAGCATGGCAGCTTCCAGGCAGGCATGGCACAGAAAGAACTGAGAGTTCTACATCCTCGTCCAAAGGAAGCCAGGAGCAGATTGTCTTATAGGCGGTTAGGAGGAGGATATCAAAGCTCACCTCCACCACGACATACTTCCTCCACAAGGCCACACCTATCCCAACAAGGCCACCCCTCCTAATAGTGCCACTTCCTGAGCCAAGCATATTCAAACCACCACAGTGGCCATTTGTATTTCTTCTTTCAAGAATTCTGTGTTTGGTCCCTTAGTTGTTCTTTGACTGGGTTGCTTGTTTTCCTTTTGTTTACGATTTTGAATTCTTTGTATATAGTAGATTTTAGCTACTTATCAAGTGGATAGTTGAAAACCATTTCTATTTTTAAAGTCTGTATGATATTTGACTTTTAAAAGAGTAAACTGGAGATTACTAGATCCTTGTTTATAAGTAGTGCACATCCAAGTTGGTTGTACTGATATCCAATTAATGCTACTCAAATGGTCCTGGTGGCAGCGGTGTATTCATATGAATTGAAGAATTCAGAGTAACTTGCAGGCCTCTGGCAGAATATATTGGGTGGAGCTAACTTAGCCATTTGTAAGTGCTTCTCTTGGTTTATATTGCTTTCTGCTCTGTGTTACTAAGTTCTTGGCCAAGCCAAATCCCTCTAGCCTGTGACGGTTCCCATTTTTCTGGCACCCTACAGTCTATGAAGAGGTCCACGGTGCTTTGCAAGGCAATCCCTTTGTTCTCAATATTTAGCACTACGTCAGTGAGTATGGACTGACTGCTGTCTGGCTCATAAACTGTCAATGCAGAAAAAGCAGGACAGTAAAAGGTACACTAGACTTGGTGTAGACTGGGTCTCTTCATTCTTGGTACTCATAGGTAAATAGCTTTGCTCAGGTCGTGGACCTCACTGAACATCTTAGGTAAGATGGTGATGAAGTGAATCCTTTCTTGAAGTGCTGCTGAGTGATCCATTGCTTCCTGGAAATGACTTAGAGTTATTTCACTGTGCTTCATTGGGTGATCATCACAGCATACCCCCACCAGGAGGGGGTGCTATGGAGCCAGCCAGCCTTCCTGGAAGCACAGTTCAGATCTGGCTTGTTGAGAACACCTATTATCCTCCCTCCTCCCTCTTCCTGGAAGACATGGTGGAGAACACTCCCAAGCATTCTGTGCACATCTTGAGACAGTAAGTTCCAAACTATGACTCACTTCTCAGTCTGAGTCAGATGGCTGGGACACTGATGTCCCAGAAGGGCCAGACAATGGCTGGAAGCTGACATTCTGTCTAGAGATGCCAAAAGGTTCACCTGCAGCCCAGTTGTCCCCTGGTTTCTCTGCTTATATCTCCACCTCTCTCAGGCCCTGTGACAAGCCTGCATATCTGCGAGCTCTCCGAACACCTGGAACCTCACTCAAGAAAGAGTTATTGAGTAAATGAATAGAAAAACGTGAGCAAGTGAGGACATTATCGGAATTCGCTTTTCACTCTTTTTTTTTAATTTTTATTTTTTTATTTTATTATTATTATTTTTTTTGTCTTTCTCATAATGAACAGGGATTTCCTGGAGGAATGGGATGTTTTCACTAAGGAAATCAGCTTTACCATAAGATACAATTACTAATTATATCTCACTTCCTGAGTTGGATTACTATAAAAATCTTTTTTTATCAAGTGGAGAAAGAAAACTAAAGTAATAGGGGTTGGGGAGAAAGAGGGTGACTTATGTCACCCATTTGGACTTCTATACAAATTTCAAACCAACTGGGCAAGGCAGTGCAGGACACTGCTAGAATATGGATGTTGAATGTCCCCAAAGACCCATGTGTTGAAGTCCTTGTCACCTGGGAAGGGCAATTTGAAAGTAGCAGCTGTAGGAGGTTCTTAGGCTGTTGGAAGCATGTCCTTCCTAGGGATTCAGGAATGCCCAAACCTTAAACTGTTCCTCTGCCATCCAACACCCAATGAGAGGCCTTAAAGCACTGGATCTACCAGATTATGGATTTGAATCCTAAAACCACAAGTCACCAGAAACCTTTTCTAGGAGTTGCTTCCCTGGTAGTTTGCTATAGTGACAGAGGGCTGACTACTGCAGCCTGCTCCAGTTCAGGAAAACCCTTATGTCGTACATCCCATTGTAGAAGGGACTTCAGTTTATTTGTCCTATTCAAGAGCAGGTACGGACCATTAGTATCCATCGTTACAATTCATTGTGAATGGAAATTAGTCTTAGGTGATGTACTTAGTCCTGGGTGGTAGAGTGGAGCCAAGCACAGCTCATTCAGTTTCCTGGAAGACACATGGTGACTGGGATCCAGTTCATTTCACTTAATGCATGCGAGTGTCTTTTGGAGGAGAAATCTGAAAGCAGACTAGGACTTCTCCAACTTCCGAATGGGCTCTGATCCATGTGTGCCCCTAGCCCAGACCAGAGTGCCATGGGTGGCCGTTAATATGTTATTTCCCTTCCCTGTATCACAATATAAAGGGCTTTAGCAGCGACCTTTCTATCAAAACATCCTTTGTTTAGAATGAAAAGCCATTCACGGGAGAGCCTTATCTAGGGGGTTTACGCAAAGGATCAAATCCAAAGAGTGAGATTCGTTTACTTTGTATTAAATGAGCTTGGTTAAGGAGTCTCGATTTTGGCAGAAAGGAACATTAATCACAGCTGCAGAACAGATCTCTCTTTTCACAGCTCCTGGTTTACTTTCAGTAAAGTTACACAGGGAGCCTTTTGTTCCCCCCAGAGTAGCACTGTATTTAAATACAGTAAATATAGCAAAATTGCCTTCTTAAAATGACACAAGAGTCCCTCCAGCGCAGGGCGCCCATAATGGCCTCAGTGTTGCGGGACCAACTTCACGGCTTTGGAAAGCCTCTCAATTGGTTTGGACAGATGGGCTTTATCCTGTGGAAATCAATGAGTTTTTGTGAGTTTGACTTAATTTTTATGCAGCTAGCACTTTGAGATGAAATTAAAATATGTATGAAAACCATATTAAAGTTTCCCTTGGGTCAGGAGCTGTTTGTACATTTACAAGGTGTTAAAGAGATGATTTAAAAACTAACTCTGTAAGGGATCAATGCAAGCAGACCATGATTTATGGTCTTCCATGACATTTTTGACACTTTGGGCTTAATGTCTTGTGTGTGTTGAACCACTAATTATCTTTTAATTCATAAGGGCTTCGTGGTATTTTATAAGTGTAATATAATATACGGGACTGTATCATATAAGAAAGCTCAGAGAACAACATGCTTTATACACTTCCTTGAGTGGGGAACACGTGTAAGCAAATTTGGGCCGAACGAAGCTGGCTGAAAAGGCTTCTTCATAATTTTATAAAGCTGGCGACTCTAGAGACATCCAAGTCAGAGATTTTCCTTCTTAAAGGTGGGTGTGGGATTAAGACCATCAAAGATCACAAGTAGGAACCAAGTCATACTGTACCTGTGACAGAGTAGGTGCCCAGTGAAGACTGATGGAATGAATACATAATGTATAATTATGTATTCATATATAATTATAAATTATAGATAGTAATGTATTCTGCAAACAAAGTATGTTTGATTCCACTTTTTTTTTCCTGGAATCAAATGTCTTTCAAATTGGATTATTCAACAAAGTTCAATGAACTACAAAAGTCACTTAGCAGATATTCTAAAGAAACAAGGGGTATCATTGTTATGGTATTAACAAAGATACCCAGCCTGCACCAAGATCTGCCCCAGAAATGGGGACTGGCAAAATTGCAGTTGAGACCCAAAGCCAGAGAGAACATGGTAATGTTCCCATTGTATAGATGTAAGAATGACAAGACCCGATTACACAAGAGCTGGACTGTAATCTGATTTCTCCCCACAATTCAGGGTAAGATCAGCATTAGGTCCAAGTTTTGAGATCTGACTACTGAAACCCCATGGAGAGAAATTCCTGACTTAGTGTCAAGCCTGTAAGGATGACCTGACTGTGGTTGATGCTGTCTTTGGCATTAGCTCTGAGCAGTGATCTCTGCCTTTGGAGAGATAAATGTGTTTTCCAGAGCTTCTAAGGACTTTACTACCTCATCTTGTCAGCTATGGAAGCAGCACCCAGAGGAAAGACCAGTGAAGGAGAAAACAACATCTTCTCGATACATTTTATTGTCATTGGCCATTTGCTTGCACCCTATGGAAAAGGGTGGGCTTGGGTTGTCTGAATTACTCCTCCTCAGACTCTATGACTTTTGAGTTAGAAAGCACAGCTGTGGGCAGGAGGTAACAGAAAAGGAAGGCAGGTCATTTGTATCATATCACCATTGACTTAATGGGCGCAGTTAACACTGGGTTGATACATCTCAGGGATTATCTTATTCAATAGCTGAACAGCCTTGATTAATATCAAACCCATAATATGGGATAATTAAGTCATGGGGTCAAGTGCCTGCCCTTGGTTAAAAAGTGAGAGGCTGAGACAAGAAGACTGACCATAAGCCCCTCTCCTTACCACCTCATTGCCTGGCCTTGGACTCCATGCTTGAACTCAGCCTCTGGACCCCGAGTTAAGAGCAGTGGGAGGGGCCAGGGCTCTAACAGCTAGTCCAGAGAAGTCCAGCATTTGCCTGGACGGTCACAGCACAGGGTACCTGCTATGTCTTGTAAAGTATAAAGTGATGCAGACAGAAAGGGAGCTTGTCCCAGGTGGGGATGTGATTCCCAGGGGGCAGACAGATTTATAGAGCATCTATAAATCTAGAAGTGTTTGGATGACAATCACACAAACTCAACTGATCATGCCGTTAAACTGAGTCACTTCGAACATAAACCTGTCTCTGTGCTTGGGCTATAAAGTATGGACCAAAACAACGCCCATACATCTGAAAGGTATCCTAGCTTGATGTAAAGACACAGCCAAGAGTAGATATACCCTGGTCACCAAGCAGCTGAGTTGCAGCCTGTCACAGCAGCTGGCCTTCAGCCAATCACAGACTGGCAGCTGCCAATCAACAGTGTCCAAGTTGCTTCTGTGGGTCATTTGCTCTTTGCTGTCTGTAAATATGATCTGCACATGGGTGGGGTGGGCATTTGGAGCTAGTTTTGGTCTGGAATACTCATGTGTATTCTGCAGTCTTTTCTTATTCCAATTTTGTGAAATAACCCCTAACCATGATTTTTCTCTAATAATGCATCTATCTTTCTTATAAAAAAAAATAGTGGGAATGTCACCCCTCCTTGATGGCATTACTAACTACCAGGGCTTTCTGAGACCCTTCCTTTTCTTCCCCTGGCATGTGGCTTTTGTGGTCTGCTTGCAAGGTGGCTTCTGACTCTCTAGGCATTGTAGTTCCACTTAAGAAGAGGAGGAGGGAGAGGGAGAAAGAGGAAGAGGAGGAAGAGGAGGAGAAGGAAGAAGAGAAAGAGGAAGAGGAGGCAACACACACTTCTATGACATGCAAAGGAGAAAATATCAGACTCTTCAAAATGATTGCACTATTTTCAACCCTGTTCATAGTGCAGGCGTTTCTGTTGCCGGGCAGTTTTAGCTTGATGTCGTGGACTTAACTGCGGGTCTGTTGATAAAAGGACAGCAGTGAGCAAGGATACCACAAACCAAGAAGATGAAGTGGAGGTAAGCAAAACAGGGAGATCACAGATGGTAGGAGGGGCCGCAGGGGTAAGGGGAGGTGAGCAGTAGAACTCTAGTCTAGAGAGGGAAGAAGTTCAGAGGGACTTGAGTGTGGAACTGTCTACGGGGTGAAATTTCAGAGAGCTTTGCCTTGAATACTTTCTTGCCAGTGTTACCTTTATTCTATAGCGAGCACAAGAGTGTTGGCAATTTGTGCGTTTTCTTTGACCTTTGATGAGTTAAGATTTATGTACGACAAATTTAACTTTTAAAAACACAACTTGCTGAGTGTTTATATATACATAAGACCCCTTCCCCCAAACCGCCCCCTCAATCAAGATAATATATTCCCACTCCCTGCTTCATATGATCATCTTTCTAATGCACCCTCTCTGCCTCCCCTTTATAACATTCTTCAGATCAACCCATACTACGGCAAAAAGGAATTTTTTAAAATGAAGATTTTGTCCAACTTGCCACTTCCAGTTGTAAGAAACTTGCTATAACCTTCATGGACAAGTGATTGTGTGGACAGATTCCTTCATTTCTCTTCAGTGAATGCCTGGGAACTAAAATGACTGTATCATAGATGAGCTTCCCTTCCCAAAAAGTGAGCACATGGATTTCTAAAGTGCCGTCACTGAACAGTGTTCTGTCTACAGGACATGTTGTGATTTCTCATTATAGTTTTAAGATGAAACTCCCTGAAAAGCAGTGGTGAGTAAGGGTGACATTTGATTGACTGTTTTTGTCTTCTTTATTGAAGCATCTGAACTTTTGCTTTGCAGGGTGTGGTGGCTCATGCTTTTAGTGCCAGCACTCGGGAGGCAGAGGCAGGAGTATCTTTGTGAGGACAGCCTGGTTTATGTCATGAGTTCTAGGATAACGGACAAATATTGAGACTCTGTCTTAAAAGAAGCTTAAAGAAACAAAAGAAGTTTGACTATGTTTAAAAAGTCAGATTTTCCATCTTGCCATTTGTATATTCGTCATAAATTCTGGACATCAACCTTTAGAGTGAAATACATGCTAAATTGTCCCTCCTGATTGGAGCTATCTTTGTGTTCTCTTAAAAGTATACCCTGAAATGTATTTTAATTTTATGGATTTGTCAACTTTTTCTGGTTTCACTCTTTGTGTTTCTTAGAAATACATGTGCGGATCAAAGTCTCAAAGAGTTTTTCCTAATAACTCTCTAATTTTAAATTTTACATTTCACTTCAAATTTGTGTTAATTTTTATAAATAGTATGGAATAAAGGTTAATGTTCTTTTTTTCAAATAAAATTCTATTGATTTGACATTATTTATTCCAAAGACTGTCTTTGCTCCATTTAATGGCCTGAAAACTTCTGAAGAGAAACACTTGTTTTAGTGCATGTGCATGTATGTGTTTCTGAACTCTCTAGTCCTTTTCATTAATCTCTGTTTATATATTTGCCAACAACAAACTTCTTATGATAGTAAATCTCACCAGAAAAAGTAACATTTTTTTCTTTCTAATTTAAAATTAATTTTTGTTTTATTTTGTTTTTATTGATATAAGAGGATTTTAAAAATTTTATTTATTCTTCTCTCATTCAATACAACCAAATGCAGCCTCCTCCCCTTCTACTCCTCCCAGTTCCCACCCCTCACTTTTCCTCTCTCCTATAGTCCCTGCTCCTCCATTTCCCTTCAGAGAAGAGCAGACCTTCCAGTGAGATCAATGAAACATGGCATAGGAAGATGTAGTTAGACTGGGCGTAAACCCGCATCAAGACTGGAGGAAGCAACACAGTAGGAGAAGAGTCCCAAGAGCAAGCCAAAAGAGTCAGATTTGCTTACCCACAAAGACACCAAGCTAAACAACTTCTGCACATATGCAGAGGACCTAGTACAGACCAATGCAGGCTCCAGAATTATTGCTTCAGTCTTTGTGAATCTCTGTGAATCCTGTGTAGTTGATTAGGTAGGCTGTGTTCTGCTGTCCTTGACTCTCCAAAGGATTCATTTTTTTAAAAATGACACACAACGTATTGGGTTTGATTATGGTTTTTGCATACAAACATGTCACTACATTTTGTTCTGGGTTCTGGTTTTCACATACATTTTAGAATTGGATTATTATATTGTGTTTTTTTAAAAAAAATATACTGAGATTCTGATTAGAGTTATTTTGAATTTATAGATCAGCACAGTGAGAATTGTCACCTTATCAATATTGTTTTCTGATCTATGAATATATCTTTCCATTGAGTTAATTACCTTATTATCTCAGGGATATTAATAATAGCTAGAGTAGGGATCTTAGACATCTTCTGTTGGACTTATACCTAATTATGTTAAATGATGCAAATAGTGGACAGTAGAATCACTTCTGGAAAAGTAATATCAGAAACCAACTAAGATAATACAGCACTGGTCCAGATACTGTGTCTTGCTGAAGTAATACCTTCACGCACATTCAATGGCAGAGAGCACCTCTAAAAAGACTGTGCTTTAGGTAGGAACATGGCAGTATGCATGAATGCATTTGGCAGCTACTAAGAGTTGTTAGTGTGCAGGGGTTCGAGAGTGAAAGCTGAGATTAGGAATCATAAGTGCTACGCATTTCTAAATCAGCCTCTACAGAATTAGAATGCAGGGACCAACCAAGTGGTTTCTAAAATGCCTTTTCTGTCAAGAAGCCTTCTAGGCAAAAGGCGGTCCCACCCCTTAGCAAATACTGACTATACAACTTGTATGGAGTGTTTCTGTGTTTGTGTCAAGATCCCCCAGGGAGAGGAAAGCCAAGTAAGCCACCCACTTCAATTACCAGATGGGAAACTTACACCTCAATTGATGTAGAAAACCTAATTTTCTAAGACTACATGTATGTATTAATGCAGATATTAATATTTGTATTCTTAAATAATAAAATATAACACATATATTTATGTGGATTATATATGTACAAATATTTGTACATAGTCTCTACTTCAAATTATATACTATATATAAACATATATGTGAATATATAAACATATACACATATAAACATAGATATGCATATAAACATGTATACACTTATAAATATATATGCATATATAAACATGTATACACATATAAGCATATATATGCATATATAAACATATAAATATATACACATAAAGTATATATCTATTATGCTACTATGCAATTTGGATCAGTATATATTAACATATTGATGTACATAATTACATATATATTTTAAGACATATGCCTATATGCTTATGCCACATCAGGTCATAATCAAGATGGAGCCTAGGCTACTCATGTTTCTAAAGAAAGATGTTTCATGTTTCTAAAGAAAGCTTAAGATAGGAAGGCTAACTTCAGTGAGGGAACGTGAATGGTCACATACTTAGCATCTACTATGCCAGGCTCTGTGCTAACGAATTTCATGGTTGTGCAAGAAAGTTTTTTGACCTTGAAGAACAAGCATTTAGGTTGGTAGTGGGTAGACATTAACCGTCCTTCATAACAGGCTCAGATAAAGTTGTTCCCCTGAGGTTCCGTTTAGTGTCAGATCTGTGGCAGCCAAATCTATACAGTGTTCCCTCTGCCTTGCCGCAGGGGAGCTTCAGTGTTCATAGCAGGGATCATTACCACAACCTACCATCTCATAAGGAAAATCCCAGTGAGAGCTCTTCTTTTGCCCAATATCACACCTCGAGAAATTTTTATTTTATTCACCCACATGGAAAAGATGCAAATGAGTAGCATACCTGAGTTTATAGTTCAACACTTCCTAGTTAAAGCAAGCCATTAAACTGTGTACTCACATTTATGAGGCTGCGATTTGAATTTTTATGTATCCCGGTTAAAGGGAGAGCATTTTCCTAATTTTGGAGGCTCTATGGCAACCATCATCAAGAGCCCTCCCAGGAAGCCAATGTCTGAGAGAAGATCCTTGGACCGTCATTACTACTAGATTTGGATTGACTTCTATTTGGTTCTTTGCCTCTGGCACAGATGCAGAAAGCCTTCCACTTTTCTTTGCACAGCAGGTGGGGGAGGAGCAGGACAGCTGATACGAACCACAGGCACAAAGAGGCTGCGAAGAATTTCCATCCCTGTCCATGACAGTAAAAATATTTCCAGTCTTACATGTTATTCCCAGTGGGACTACATGTAGGTTCTTAATGTCTGTCAGTTGAGTGCAGTGGTTGTATTGACCACTCCTGTTTTATAGATTGAAGAGAAAAAGCAAACCAAAGTTAAACCACCTTAGACATAGCCAGTGACTAAATGTTAGAGACAGTGAGAGACTAGGCAAACGCCTCTTTGGCTGGATTATAAAGCCTCAAGAATTTATGTTCTTTCCGCCTTTGTGAGTTGGCTCTACACCCCAAATCCCACCTTTATTATGAATATTTGTGTGTATAAGTTTGTTGAACTTCTTGTTTCTCTTAGCTATTTTGGGGGCTGCATGAAAGAAATTGATGTTTTCTTATTTTTATTTTATGTAGAAAGAATTGTTGTGTTTTTGTTCATCTTTCTGTAAGGATGAGAACAGTTTCAGGAAGATGGAATCCTGTACCCAACTTCCTGATTTAATATGGAAAAGGCTATTCCACATTCGCCCAGCATGTCAGAGGTGGCAGTCAGAATCCAGTCTCTTGGCCCTTGTATTATAATGTCTTACATGGTGACTAACTCTGGACTAGGATATGTATGTGTGTGTGTGTGTGCATGTGTGTGTGTGTGCGCGCGCGCGTGCTCTTGAGAGAGGGGGGAAGGGCAGAATGGGGAGGGAGAGAAAGAGACAGAGACAGAGGGACAGAAAAGCTGGGGCTGATCTCATGCCTCAAAGCCATGATTTCTTGCCTTTGCCTATGAAATGATTGGAGTAGTGGCCGGAATGCTCTATCATCCTCATCAAAGAAGGTCATCTCTGAAGCTTGTTTCAATTCTGGTCACTGGAATCACTAGTCAAGACACCATGCTTTCACTAAAATTAGCTTTAGCTATCGAAAAAGATAATGAAACCAAGGTAAGTGAGGTTAGAGTTGAATTTGGGGAATAGGCATTTCTTCAAGACTCCTATCAGTTCTCCTCTACTTTAGCTTCTGCCAAAGTGTTCCTGGGGTCAATCCAGTGTTTGGTCATGGTTTTCTCCATATGCCACACTATGTCTTTGATGTCAGGTTGGCACTGTACTGATCTCCCAGTGAAGCCCAGCCTCCTGCAATCCATCAGGAGCCTCCAGCTGAGGACAGTCCTGTGGTCATTGGACAACTAAGGAAACCGTCTCAGGTTCCAGTCAGGAATGAAGATACTCAGGACAGTATGAACATTCTCTGGACCGGAAATCTGGGTTACTTTTAAGAGCTGTTTCTGCCATTAGCCTATGAGAGATGTCAAATTTATTTAATGCTGGTCTCTGTGAGAATTTTGGTTCTTTGATCATTTGCTCTAAATTTAGAAAAAACATTTTGAGGAAACTGAGGCAGGGGCTAGGCTGGGACTGGAATGAAGGCAATAGGAAAGTTAAGTATGCCTAGGGCAACAAAAGTCGAACACACAAGGTTAGTGTACGGGGAGGTCCAACTCTGGCTGCACACAGCACTCCGTTGCCTCCAGCTCCTTCACACGGGGCACACCCAGCATTGCAGCACAGGGTCCTCCTGCCTTCCTGTCTGGTCCTGGCATGTACCCAAGATCCTTTTCATTCAGTTTTTTGCAACTTTCTCCCTCTTACCTCAGGATCTTTTTGAAAAATGTTCTTCATAAGCTGTTCTTTTTCTTAACATTCTTTTGCCAGCTCACGTTGTCTTCACCCATTAGCTTCTTGGCCCTCATCAATGCCTCATTGTTTCTCGGGGAAATCTTATTTATAACTCCCTTCCTTCGCTGCCTTAAATCCCATCTTGGTGCTGACCATTCACACCACCTTCCACTCTAATGCAAAGCACTTATCACGTATGTACTTTGTCATGTGATTATTTGATAAATATGTCTTTCCTCCTGCTGAGACCACACTCCCGGGATGTCTGGTTTAAAACTGCATTGCTTTGGTCTACTGCAGTGCTTCCACAGAACCTGGCACACCACACACACATACTCATACACACACACACACACACTCACACACACACACACACACACACACACACACACACACACACACACTCAACAGATACCTGTTGGATGAAGTTGTGTATTGCCCCACAAGACTGTCATTATGACAGGGACCCTACAAGAATCAGCCAATGAATCTCACCATAAAACAATAGCTGGAAAGTCATAAAATCCATCCCCAAACCACCAGCTCTCATAACCCAGGTCTGGACTTCCCCACACCCCCAGGTACTCTGCAGCATGCTCAACCTCTCATTTCCTCCAGTGTCTTGAAGCCAGAGCATGCTTTGTGTTTTAATTTCCTCTTTTGAAAAACAGTACTATAGCAAAATAGCAAGGGCCAGCACAGACTCTCCTGCCTATCCTGCGAAGCCTGGCTAACAGACACAGGGAGATTATTAACACAATAAACCATAATTCTGCAAATTTGTACTCAGGGACTTTTTATTGCCTGGTTGGGGACTATTTAATCTATGTCTTGACTCCTTGGTTACTGGATTACTTGGTTACTAAGTAACCAGGTAATTGACACATGAACCAGAAGGTTTACAAAGATGCTGTGTCCAATATTATATTTTATGAACTTAGTAAAAACTCCAGTTACATATTTAGAATTTTAATGAAGTTTATGGCATTTTAATAACCACATTCCATATCATAACCAATTTCCTAACAGCTTTGGGTTTCCTTGTAATACAGGCTCTGAGAATTTTTTTTGGAATTTTTGCCTTTATTGATAATTTTTAAAAGCTCCCCAGCACCCCATAAATGACTCTAAAATTAAAATACCTGAGAAGGCTTGCAAGGAGCATGTGTCTATCCAGGTCTCATTCCCTTGCTAAATTTTTATCTGTGATATGGTGAAAAAGATTTTAAACTCAACATCCAGAGATCTCTGCTGTATCAGACCTGGTTTTACCACTACCGTGTGACCTACTGATGCCACGTAATCTCTGAGCCTCCATTTCCTGCTTAGGAAGCGATAATCATTTCTTAATTTGGAAGGCAGAGTTATGAATTAAATTAAATGCTATATGAAGGTGTTTCATACCCCATAAAATACCACATCGATGTATTACTATTAGTAGACGCCTTCTGCTGTTCTTACTGGTGCATTCGCACATTTTTGTCTTTGATTCTGCTTGTACTGTAGTCCCACTAACAGCCTTATAACCATGTTACTGTAAATTGCAATCTCCTAAAATAAGACTCTGTTCAGGCACCGCCTTCCAAACTTTAACTTGGAGCTATGTAGGAAGGGAAGTACCCATCTTGATGTGTTTCCTTTGGCGTCACTGTGTTCAGACCTAGCCTGGGCTCATGGTTTCAGACCTAGCCTGGGCTCATGGATTCAGGGTTTTCTCAACTTCACTGTTTATAGATTCGTCAAAGGCTCATGATCTGGGCTTCACAGTTCATAGCTCAGGCCTCCTTATCACCTTGTTTGTCGAGCATCCTCAGAGCAGCCAGGCTGTGGGAAATGGATTTATTCTACTGGGATAGGCAGAGAAGTGGCAGGCAGCCATTGTTAGAGAGATATGGTGCCTTTGCTGAGATAGATCCTCTCTGGCAGACACTGTCCGGAGTTAGGATTCTCTAGAGTCACAGTTATTCTTTACATTTCCAGGAGACACACAGATACTGCTGTAGGGAACGAAGGAAGCCCCACCAGGATGCATAAGATGTACACGAAGTCCTGAGAGGATGTGTATTACTGACAAGGACCCTAATGCCTCGGGCCCATCTAAAAGACTTCCTCTGGTTAGCTGTGCGATTGTTATGTGTAGGAAGCATGGACAGAAGCTTTGCAGTCCTGGGGTGCTTACAGCCTGTGATTGTCCCTGTCACAGAACTCCCACAAAGACTTGCTAACCCCTCCTCTTGGGATGTATATAATAAAGACTCCAGAGTTATGAATGGGTTGTTGAGTAGTAGGTGATCCTTCCTCGGGGCTCGCCCTGTCTGAGTCTGCCTTCTTGCTCTGTAGGTGGCTTAGATGGTGTCTTACAGGCAGCGACGCTGCCTCATGTCGGACTTACCAACCTTACAGAGAACAAGCAAAGGCTGACCTTTATTCAGCAATGCTTATTGTCCATTTACTTTATTTTACCCTCTTCTAATCCTAAAAGACAGAATTCTGATCTTCACACACACAAAAAAAATGTAGGCTCAGATGCTTTCAGTGGCCAGAGTGAGGTCCTGCAGCCTGGTGTGAGCAGATCCTGGGCGTTACTGTTCTTCTTCCTCTGTATTCCATAATGACGTCAGTCACCTGTCCTGTTAATATTAGCTCAGCATCCTACGGTCCACACTAAGCCCTCTTCACAGCCACACTTTTAGACAGTAAGCCTAAAGAAGAAGAATTTTAAACTAATTGGCACTATCTCCCTAACACTGGCCACTATTTAGTATGTGATATGTCCCAGATGTCAGTTCTACTCTTAGAAGACAAAGAAGTTGCCTAAAATAAATCATTTTTTCTTCCACTTCCAATTCTGCCACCACAAGGACCTTCTCTGAGCACCGATGCTGCAGTCGGGTTCTGCCACCATCTCCTGCCCCGGCTATTTCAATCGTTTCTGTAACTTCAGAATAAACTGTCCTCTCCAGGGAAGAGAAAAGCTAAGTAGAGACAGGTTCTTTGACACACGTTCCTCAGTGCTAATGCGATGACATTGCTGGGGGACACATGGAGTCAGAGCAGTCTGACTTAGACACTTGGATTCTTAAAAACTGATTTAAAAATTACTGGTGTGCTATGTGCGTGAAGAATGGGTGCCCTTTAACAGAGCTTTTATACCAGGCATCTCATTTGCCTTTCGCCTCCTTCTTGAATGGCTGCATGTTATTAATACCTTTAGAAAATGCTCCGAATTACAGGAGTGAAAAGCACAGGGGAAAGAATGAGGTGCCCTTCATTCACCCTGGCACTTTGTGAAGTATAATGCCCATTCCCAGAGTGCTCAGTCTCTCCCAGAGAAATGCAAGGGCCCCCGGATTTCAGTTGCATAGCTTCCTTGGGACTGGGAGAGAGCTGAGACAACCCAGGGCCCAGCCCTAGTGGAGGGTGTGGTACCGTGAAATGACCCAGCTTTCAGGAGCCATCTCTCAGGCACTTTGGGTCATCAGGGAGCTAAGCAGAGGAATTCGGAAACGGAGTGCTTCTATGATTTGCAAGATACTACTCCATCATCACTGTTGCCCTGGCCCATCTGCGCGGCTTCAAGGACACCGAAAATACAGACTCTAAAACTGGGTTTGTAATGATCACATGTTGGTTTTTTTTACCATTTACAGGAAAAAAAATAGAGCCTTGAAGACAGAGATAGTACAAATGCAATTGTTTCAGATTATGCATTGAGAGAACTGCAGTTCATGTTAATTATCATTGAATCAGGGTACGGCAGCATGTGCCTGGGATCTTAGCACTTGGAAGGTTGACACAAACTGAGTGTGAAGTGAGGTTAGCTCAGAGGACACAGTGAGTACACAGACGACACTATAGAGAGACCCTACTTTATAGACAGTATGGGACAGTGATCTGGCAGAAGCACACTCTAGTGACCTGAGAGGACTTGATAGTATAATCTTTATATGCCTGAGTCTGCTGTTTTTGCTTAATCTTCAGATGAAAGGTTAGATTTGTACACAAAGTGAAGTCATACATGAAAAAGGTCCTATGTTTCTATGAAGGCAAGTCAATTCCAAGAGGGTCTCATGCAAATGGCTCTACGGTAAGGTTCTCATTCTCTTTACCTTCCGGGGGCATCTCATGGTCCAGTGTTTTGAAGACACATACAAGATCAAATACACTCAAACTACAGCATCATGACTGGTTAGTAGAATGATACCCCCACAGGAAGCTATCCGATGAATGGCTCTATATGCTTGTTGATGGAGCAATAGCCCCAGTGCAATGGGAAAACCCAACATCCAACAAGGAGGGTGATACTGAGGCTATCATCCAGTGCTCCCTATGATTTGATCATCAAGCTGTAATTTGAGAAATCACTGTAGGGCTCTCAGTGCTTTGGAGTTAAAGTTCCTACTGTCATTGGAAACATTAGAAAACCCAAGTGAAGATCAGACACTTTTGTCTCCCAAAGATAGACTTGGCTTAATAAAATGATGCACTTGGGAGCTGAGGTCATTTTTTTTCCTACGGAGCTGAGAACTGAGAGCCCCTTTAGAGAATTCTGGCGTTCACACAGAGGTCACAACTTTGGTTATTTAACAAAAGCATTAATTTGTATTTAAATTACCCAAAATAGATGAAAGAAGCCTATGATATCATTTAATAAAAAATAAAAATATAGGTTCTGGTCGTGACAGCCCAATTCCAACTGCGGCTCTGTACTCAGCTCTGTTCTTGGGGCTAGCCTCTTTTTTGGTATCAGCATGAGTGTCTTGTATTTGTATGTGCTTTGCAAGCATGGACTCTGACTATTGTTATTACCCATTAGGCTTATAAGGATGTTTACTCAGTGAATAGAATGGAGTAAAAACCATCTTCTCCTGTATCACAAGATGGGTACCCAGCTGTCATTAATAAAGGATGTCTTGGTGCATGTATAGGCAGCTGCTTCCCATTGTCCTATATATAGTGAACTTAAGGACTAGATACATGTATGTGTGCTATGTTCTTTGATGAGTAATACAGACCTTTGTAGCCAGGCAGTGGTGGCCCACGCCTTTAATCCTAGCACTTGGGAGGCAGAGGTAGGTGGATTTCTGAGTTTGAGGCCAACCTGGTCTACAGAGTGAGTTCCAGGACAGCCAGGGCTATAGAGAGAAACCCTGTCTCAAAAAACACCAAAATAAATAAATAAATAAATAAATAAATAAATAAATAAAGCCCTTTGCTTATGATCAAGAGATCTTGTGGTAGCATCCATGAAAACTGTGTCAATATAACTTGCAGCTGATAAATTGGATAAAATCCCAGATATTTTATAATACACACGTAATACCTGTTGTAGTTGGATTTTGGTATATGCAGACAGACTGTAGCTATCAATAGAACTAAGGTGACAGGCCTACTTGTCTAAGGTCTTCAAGAGAAAGAGGGAGTTACTCTTTTCATTGTAAATATCAGCCCCAACCTTCACTCAGATTGGATCTATAGCTATGACCCAAATATGAGAACAAAGTACTTCCGGGGGCAGGCAATGCAGGTTGTCCTTGCTTATGGATAGGTTCCTGAAATGGCTACTGACAGTGGGGATGAATTTGGCTCCTCAGCAAGTTCATAACATGAGTGTGATCTGGAAGGACACGTGTGTAAACTATGAGTTCTGTGGGGGATGAGAAAAAGGAATTGAATATTATGAGGGTAGGGAGAGTCTCTGAGGTAGTAAATGAGTTTCCCGTTTGAGAGAAGCTCACCCAAACCCCTTTGTTCTTAGGAAACATGTGAGTGCACACCCTCTCCTCTAACACGACGTGGAGCCCTAACCATTGCGATTCCCCCATGCTCATATTTCAAGCCATGCTTATGAGTTTAGGCATTAAGGGATCTGGTTCAGATCATAAATGCTATACAAATCAACCCATATGGATTAAGTGCTGCCACAGTCTATAACTGCTAAACGAGGGTCATGATTTCAGTCTGGTTAATAGACTGTAATACACTGAATGGTTTTATGAAACCCAAGTCTTAGCCATTCATCGTAACGTGAAATTTTATATGGTCTCGTAGAAAACCAGCAAGTCACATACAATTCTGCTTTCTGCTCATAGAGGAAGGGTATAGTGCAAACTGGAGGCTGACTTGGGTGGTCATGCTTCTGGAGACAAGGCTGTGTTGGCCTTTCATTGGACCCAGTAGTGTCACACAAAATCTCAGCACCCTCCAGGATGGGGTACAATGCTTCACCTACTCTGAGGACTACTGGATACTGGGTTCATGTTTCTTTTCTTAAATGTCGACAACAACTATAGTGTATTATGAAACTGTTCATAATCCTGTCTCAACATTGCTCTTTGGGGAGAGAAAATCTAGTTCCAGCACACAATGTCTCATCTTATAGAGTGGCCAGTTAACTCAAAAGCTATTCTCCCAATCAGGCTGAACTTGAGCCTGAAGATGAATCTAGAAGCATCCTAATCATTTCACTCCCTCCCTGTGAGACAGCAGGGATGTTATTTCCATTCTTTGAAACTATTCTCTCATTGTCTCTAAATAGATTGTTGTAGGTATTCCTCAGGTTACTGTGACTAGACAAGGTAGTATATGCGAAAGAAAAGCATCACCAAAATCAAGGTTGAGCTCATGACAGCGACCCCATCAACATTAGCTACTAATTAATTAGACCCAGTGAATGTGCCAACAGGTAAGATAGTTTCATAGTCAAAACATATATCTTATCTTTTTAAAATTTAAATGCTAAAGAATACCTACTCACCCTCTCAAAAAATAGTAGTTTCAAATTATTAGGTAGCTCCTGCCCCGCAGAGACTTGTTCTATTTGAGGATCTGGAAAGTCTTCTCATTATAATATACCTGGACCAAGTAAGTACTGTACGTAATAGGCAGAATGTCTACTTCCCTGGGAACATGCTACTTGAATGGTACAAGGGACTATGCAAATGCAATCGAATTAGCCTTCATTGGTTAAGTGGGCAGAGTCTAATACAAGTCTTTTCCTAGCTGTGGTTAGAGGGTAGTGGGGAATACAGGAGAAAGTCAAAGATATTTTGAATATGGAAGAAAGGAGCTGTGAGCCAAAGGATATGTTCAGCTGCTAGAAACCAGAAAAAGGCACGGACTTAAAATTTCCCTCAGAAACACTGACTGAAAGAAACACAGCCCTTGAGGAAATTTAATTTTATTCCTACAGAAACTTTGTAACTTTAGCAGATATAGAAAATCATACTCCTTGATGTAAGCCACTGGATTTGTAACTAATTGTTATAGTCGCAGGAAAATAATAGACACCACTTAAGATAGGCACTGACTGTGCTTCACTCTTAGTTTGTGTATCTGGCTCTGTCCCCGCCAGTTCTCTTCACAGTAAGAACTGTGGAGAGATCCAGCCTACATGATTTGTCCATGGTCTTCATCCAATGCCAAAGCTTGGGTTCAACTCCAAATGGTTCTGTGTTTATTCCATTATGTGGGTCCCTTCCTAAAACTCAGTAGTTAGAATAAAAGCAACAGATAATTGAAAATTTCCCATCAACAGAATTGTGATGTTTCCTCAGCACTATTGTCACCTCATGAGAACAGAATGCTGGGTGTTCCTGTCCACAGCACCCAGTTCCCTGTTGGTTTATTTTTTTTTTTCATGACTCCTTCCATGGCTCTGCTGGATTTTCTCTAGTTATTGCTGGCTGTGTCTCTTGATGGGATATTTTCAATAGGGGAGTCCTTCACCTTAAACGGGGACACAGTCATGAGTGGCTTAGAGCTGTGGTTCTGGGCATCTTCCTCAGGACCAGCAGTAGCCATTTCTTGGCTCTTATAGTTAGATCACTTAATGACATTTCCAAATTCCAAACTTCCTAAAATTCTCAGGCACTCCTGGGACTGGAATTTTCACTGTTGTTTTTGTATTTATAGTTTATGTTGGGTCACTGTTTTTATCTTTCCTTTCTTCAAACTTCATTACCTTGGATGGCTTGCTACCTACTCTTCAACTGCCCAACACCAATTCCTCATGTTTTATGTCTCAGCTTTGTAAAGATGGATTACGAGTATTCTGGTCTATTTGATTGAAAGTAACAGTGTTGGATTCTGCTCTTTTCATTCTGCCCCACTCATTTCCCTTCCCCTTTCTCATTCACTCACTATTTCTCCCTCTCTCCACCGCCCTTTTCCCTCAGATACTGGATTAAAGCTGTTTTGGAAAACACTCTTTCAAACCTCCCACCTGTCCACACTCTCTGCCCTTGCATATCACAATTAATATTTCTCAGGGTGGGGATGGCAGTGTATTAGACAGAACCCAGCTGGCCAAATAAGAGATGCTAGTTTCACATTTGTTTGCTTGTAGCATTAATTAGCAACAGAGAGACCATCATCCCAAATTCTCAATTTAACATGAAAATTGGAAGCTCAGGAGGAAGTCAACATGAGCAGATGTTGGGGGAGGGCTTATACAGAGTTCTCCCTTCTCACCAAAGCTTCTCCCATTTGCATTGTGTGGTAACAAAAACTCTCCATTGCCATGTGGTCAGGGCTGCCACACTTCATGGCTTCGTCTTTTTAGCCACTTGAAGTTTTAACACATGCCCTTTCTATCTGCTGATTTTCTGGGATTATGGCTTTTTCAGGAACTGTTGGCCAAATATTCAAGCAAGACCCATGTGGGGTTTTGCATATACTGAGTGAGCAAAGTGTCCCAAATGTTTGTTTTGTAAAATGGAGAGTCCGTTCTACTTCATATAGACTTCCTCATGCATCAATCATTTTTTCCTGGGGAGACAGTTATGAGAGGAGTGTGACTTGGTTCTACACAGAGGTGATTAATTCCTTGGACCTCTAGACTTCACCGGAGGGTTTTGTTATGACAGCATGCTTCTTTTATGACTAACTCATTTTTTATTTTAAGGCCACTTTCTCCTTGATGCCACCAGTCATTGAGGGTGGTCAGCCAGGCTGAAGTGAAACCCTGCAACGGTGCTTCAGAAATGAAGGAGAAGGGAGAGAAGAAAGGGAGAAGAGGAACAAAAGGTAGAGGAAGGCACAGAAATGTGGATAATGGTGGACAAAGATTCAGGGGAAATGAGAAATAATGGAAGATATGAAGTCCCCAAAGACAACCAAAGCAAGAAGACAATTGCAAGACAAGGGATCAAGGAGGAGATGGGGCAAAGAAACCAAGACCACTAGTACAATGTGTGTGGTTTCTCTTCAGTGGTGTTTTTATCTCTAACAGCTGCTGTCCCTGCCATGTTGGCAGCCATCTTGTATGCCAACTTTAAATAAACCCATTTCCTGTGAAACTGCACATATTTTGTCTTCCTGATAGACTTGTGCTTTAAATCCTCACTTCAAACTTGGCTACCAGCAGAGAGCAGCAACCATACCACATCCTAGATACTATGATGTCTTGCAATTCCCTCTGCCAAACAACTTAATCAATTACTTTTGAATTTAGCACCACCCCTATTTTCAAGATAGGGGCAGGAAGTATCGAGATGATTTGATGGAATGTAATAGTAATAACCTCTAATCCAATTCTGATGGACTCCTTTCTAGCTGAAACTTTATGAACCTGGCCTTCATGATCTGCACTTCTGTCTTCTATCAGCTTTATGGTCTTCTGAAATCCCAGCACAGTGGTCCATAAGTTTTGATCCAAGTCTTCTAGGCTTCTCTAGTCTACACTTTCATATTCACCTACATTCTTTCCACAAATCAATTCTAAAGGTCTCTGAGACACACCATCAGGTTTATCACAGCATAAATACCATTTCTTGGCACTAGTATTACTTTTCCTGTTGTATGACACTGAGAACACCCAATGCAGGCTCACAGATTATGCATGAGCAGCCATCGTTTGTAGAGAACGCGTGTTGGAGTTCATGGCAGCAGCAGTGTGGCCCCTGAAATTCCCCTACTGTAGTGAGCTAAGACTCACTGGGTCTCCTCTGTCACCTCTTCTTGCCATGGTCCTTTCTGCACCAGCCCTGCAGCACTTCCTTTCTCAGAACAGCAATTTTGAAGTGGAATGGGGTGCCTGTCACAGGAGAGCAGGGCTTTTAAATCCATCAACTGAGACTCCCTGATGAAGATTCCATGTTATGTTTTCCCATCTCAATGAACTTTACTTGAACAAAAGCAGACTATTCTGTGGCTTTTTCTAACCCATTGCTGATGCTGAGAATTGCCAGGTGGGGGTATTCCTGGCTCACAATACTTAGATGCTGTGGGAAGCACAGGGAAAGGAGGGCCCATTAGATGTGCCAGAGGCTTTAAAAACAAAAAGCTGTGTTTAGAGGAGGGGCCACTTCTGGGAAGTCAATCTTCTGGGACACTTGCAAAGATACCAGAATGAGGCTGCTTCTGCCTAATGCTTACTCATGCTGAAGCCCAAAAGTTGAACATGGGTGACATGCTCATTTAATGAACTAATCCGTAGGTTCGAGGAGCGTGAAGGTACCATTTGGTCTGTCTGGGAAGGTCTCCAGGCTCGACTACTGAGTTACAGGTAAGTACGGAGCTTGTATGTGTGCGCGCGTGTCCGGATACACAGCAACACGTCCATTTTCTTCTGTGCCTGCCAGAGTTAGAAGATGGCAAAGGAATAGTTGAGATGAAACTAGGGAGGGTCTGTGGGAGGAGGAAGTCTCACCATGCAGTCTGAATGCCTTTTATAAGGATGCTCCCTCACTAGCGAGGCCCCGTTACAGCATAGCGTCTAGTGGGTTGCCGAAGGATAAACAGGACTTTTCCCCTAGTCCTCAGGGTTGAGGGGAGGGGAGGGCCCCTTCACTGGGTACATTTTTGGAGACCCTCAAAGTTTTGAAAAGCAGCGGAAAAGGAGGTTGGGCTCAGGGCGAGAGGGATGGGCACCATCCCATCTCCCAGTTATTACAGCTATCCCTCGGGTCCCGCACGCTCCACTAAGCGTGGCGACAATTTGGCCGGAATAAAAAGCTGCAGACTCAAGAACTCGTGAGGGAAGGAAGAAAAAGTAAGCTTTGGAGAACGATTTTCTTCCTAACACTGTGAAAACTCAAACGGCTGTGGGGCTGGGGTGGGCAGAGGATAGAAACAATACCTTTGTCTCAAGTCATCCAGGCTTCAAGAGAACCTTTCTGGCCTGCATGCACTACTGAGGCGTTTTTTCAGCCTTACAGTCTGGCTTTCAGAGTTCATCATACCTGAATGAAAAGAACTGGAGGTTTAATTTAGTATTCGAACAAAAAGTCCAGACACATGTGCCTCTATGAGAATGCTTGGCTGGGGGCTGGGGACAGGGAGGGACAGCATGTGTCACTAGCCGAGGCACTCAGGCTGTTTTGTGTCTTTGAGGGGATTCGTTCTGATTTTAACAAGTTTGCCAAAAAAGGCCTTCAGCTGGGCCGCATATGAGGCCCTGCTATTTTTAATATAAATGCAATGTTTTTAAATCCACCGGAGGTGTCCTAAACCAGATTTGGCCGAAAGCAGCTGTGCCGAAATTGTAAAATCTCACCCTTGTGTCTGGTTTCACATCTGGTAAGTCACAGAGACCAGTTTCAACTCTCCAATAGTAATTAAATGTTTTCTTTAAAAGAAAAAAAAACCCAGCCCAATCATACACAGCTGAATGCATTATTAACAGATTATTTTGATTCACAACAAGCGCTGGCAGGAAGAATCCAGTGAGAATTTTATAGGTAGGTGGGTACTTTTTAGGTACTTTTTCTAAAGGTGTTGATCAAAATAAGTACGTGTTGCAAGGCATCTTGGGATGGGGTGGTCGCTGAGGAGCCTGAGAGACCGTAATTGCGACTGAGGAGAATTGCCTCTTCTTTGATGTCAACCGCTGGCTTTCTTTTTTGTTTCAGAAAAGAAGAAACTTCAAAAGCCTTCATTTTGTGACATTTAGTACTCACTAATATAGGTAGTAACTTTAACTGTTCTTCAGCTGAGAGAGAGAGAGAGAGAGAGAGAGAGAGAGAGAGAGAGAGAGACAGAGAGACAGAGAGACAGAGAGACAGAGAGAGGTTTCAGGTGAGGATGTGCTATAAGGAAGGAAAGAGATTTCAAATATTTTTTTCTGTATTTTTTCCATATAATATTTTACATTTGAATAAATGAGAAGAAGCACAGATCCTGAAGGCAATCCCCTTCAGGGATCACACATGTCTTAGAGGGAGTAGCAGTTCATGGGTTGTATTTGAAACATGATTCTATTTTGTGTTTCTTTATATCTCTTAATGGGATATGATGAATAACTGGGTTATCCTAATGGTTTAATGGTTCTGGAGTCCTCCCTGGTCACAGGAAGTTGCATAGATTTTATAAAACAATCTTTCTTTCCCCATTACGTTGTCAGCAAGGTGTCATTTTACTAAGACATGAAACCCAAAATTTGAGTTTGACATCATAGTAAGTGATGTCATATATATATATATATAGCAAATATATGTTGATATACATATATATATATACATATATTTATGTATATATATATATGAGACCACAGAGTTCTGCCTGCCTCTACCTCCTGAATGCTGAGACTCTGTGGACTGTTTGATGGTAACGTCTTTCTTTTTATTGGTTTGAAGTGTCATGAAAGCAAAGGCACCAGGCACTGGCAATAACTACCTGCGGCCTGATGAATGTTTTGAAGTTGGCTTTTCCCATACATTTTGAGATTACAGCAAGTTTTAATAGCTTTACTAAGTTGTATAAGAACTGGCACAATCAAGTTTTGAACCGAATGACTTTTTAGGTATTCTCTCAAAAAATAAGAGCATAGATGGACTCTAAGAAGGCTTCTGAAGTAGAGCAAACTTAGGGACCAGCCTCAGTTGTCACACCGACTAGCTTGGTCCTTTGCGGAAGACTTAAAGACTGTGAAGGTTGCTTGCATTCCAACCTTCTCCATCAACCTCTGTCTCCCCAACGTTCCACTCATTTTCCCTCCGGAGTCAAACACAGAGCAAAGAGGAAGATGCTAAGGCCAGCCAGTGCATGTTCAGAAAGCATGCATCTCAGTAGGCTGACTTGTGACACAGACGATAGAGGGGCGCTTATTCTGAAACCACTGAGTCTGGACGTCTGCACAAAGCAGATGCCATTAGACTATCCAGGATTCAGAAAAGCACACAGTGACATGTGACATGTGTGAGAAGAGCGGTTGTCTCCAAGGAAGGAGAAATCTCTGTTGTTTTCAAAATAGGGTCTCATCTGGTGTCTGAGGCTGACTTAAATTCACTATGTAACCCAAGCTGGCTTTAACCTCACCATAATCCATCCTACTAACTGCTAGGTTATAGGGCTATCAGTGATGACTTTGCCAAGCAAACCTATTTCCCTCTTTTCCAGACCTTGCTACTGCTGCTTCTCATCAAGTGGGTTGGCTGAGGAGTACAGCCTGCAGTGTTTGTACAGGACATGGAAAACATACAGAGATGGAAAATAATTTTAACGGATGTGATGGGCTGCTTTGAGTTCTAATGTGCTTCTGCTCACCTACCCTTGCTGGAAGAATGGGGATGCTGAATCATGGATCTGCCTTCCTGGCTGGTGACTAAATGGTATTTGCTGACACTCTATGCTGTCAGTCTGCTCTGAAAGCCAGGGGGTACCCTGCAGTCTGTTTCACTTTTGAGGCACGAACCACTGTGATCATCCTCAAGGTGAACTTCAGAGTATGAGGTAATGAGAAAGTCCCCAAAGGAGAACGGACACTGGCAGAAGCCCTTGACCAGGTCATGGGGGAAGTCACTCATCTTTACAGCTCACCTAGTTTGAGAAAGAGCCAATCAAAAGTGCCCTCGTGCATGGGTTCCTGGAATGTGCAAAGCTCTGGGAGTGTGGGAGCTCTGTTGTCTACAAGGATCTGCTCCTCACCCTCTCTCTAGACTCTTAATTTAAATTCGTTTTATTTTATGTGTAGGGATATTTTGCTTGCAGGTATGTTTGTGCACCACATATGTGCCTGGTGCTCTCAGAAGCCAGAAGAGGGCGCTGAATTCCCTGGAACTTAAGTGACAGGTATGAGCTGCCCTGTGCCAGAACCCAAACTCAAGTCTTCTGGAAGAGCCTCCAAGGCTCTTAAACAATGAGCAATCTCTCTAGCTCCTCTCTGGGTTCTTTAAACCCCTCTAGGATGCTGGATTTCACCTAGACATTTAAGGTCTCTCTAGCAATTCCTCCCTAGGCTCCTGGAAACTGTAACCCATCCGAAGTTCAGAGAATCACTCATCTGGAACACAGGCACGCACTTTGCAAGGCCTGCTTCTTAAGCCTAGGATACACTACCCACACCATAGCTCTGAGAAAGATGTAGAACAGCGCAGTTCTACCAAGTAAGGATTCCATGCTTTCATCATAGGCCCCTCACTAGGGTCTATTTAGAGCCAGCTGTCCTTTGAACCAGGCAGTTGCTTTGGAGTGGTCCTTGAATGCTCTTTGTCTTTCTCTCTGATGCCAAACGTTAACTGCTGGCGACAACAGGACCACCTGCAATGTGTTAGTCATTAAAAAGGTCACGTCACTAAACATTTTAAACCTCGAATAGCATCAGATTAAATGAGGTGTAAAAAAAGTCATTTCCTCTCCCGTGATAAACTCAGACACCTGCAGTAGGGCTCAAGTTTACCAGAGACATAAAGGGCCTCTCCCACTTACAGACCATTTGGAGATTTTTTTTTTAAAGGAGCATTTTGTCAGCTATCTGTCTTCATTGGAAAACAGAGCTCTGGGCTTAAGGATTGTGGGCACAGCTCCTGGAGATGCTATGATGGTGTAGATGGGATTAAAGCTGTTATTTGTGTTTGCTTCACTGAGTAGTCTATAGCATGTTGGGAGGAATCTAAGAATTTCCTCATTTTAATCCTGTATAGCATTTAGCATGGTATCAGCCCCCCTCCCCTGGTTGCTGCATGCATCCTGCACAGAAGGAAGGCACATGGAGGCTGGGATTAGTTGGCATTGGTTGACCAACTATGGGCTGGGTACTGGGCTAGGTGTCAGCTTACAGCTCTCAATTCTACCCAGCGCTCTGCTCCCGTAGAGCAAACCTCAGAAAGCAAAGCAGAATTATGAGGTACTGTTTCCCTGATGAGAACCTCAGGCTCTGAGCCGTGGAGCCACTGCCGTCATTGTTGCCAAGTCTGTAAGTCACCTGTGATTCCCACTGTCCAAGTCCCTGCCCCCTCCTGCCTGGTCGGCAGCTTCCTCTCGCCACATCACACAGTGGTGCTTTTTTCACTCCCCTCAGGATCCATGTCTCACATGGAAGTCAGAGTGGGATTTTCAAGACTTTAACTTGGATTACGTCACTTCCTGCATAGAACCCATGCGGTCTCACTGTAGTTAATAAAAGCCAAACTCCCTATTTGATCTTGCCCTTGTCTTCCTTCTTAGCCCCTTTCCTTCCCTTTATTCTGGCCAGGATTTCTGGTTCTGTTATCTCTTGGCCTGCCAAACTTGCCCTCTGCTTCCAAGGCACTCCTTGAAGGTGTGACTGGCTATTCATTAAGGAGTCAACTAAAACCGCACTGCAGCCATAGCCCGGCCTCTTCTGTGTGCTCTGTGGTGGGCATCCTCGCCTCTCTGTCTTTTTCCAGCTATAGCTTTTTTTTTTTCAGGAAAATATATTTTATTTTATATAATATATATTATATATTTAGAAATTATATTATCCCCTGTTTTTCTTTTTTATTTATTTTCTATATTCTTTGTTTACATTCTAAAAGCTTTCCCCTTCCCCAGTCCCCCCCCCCCATATGTCCCACAAGTCCTCTTCTCTCCATCCATTCTCCTATCTTTCCCCCTCCCTTTTCTCTGTCCTGGTACTCCCCTACAATGCTGGATCAAGCCTTTCCAGGAACGGTTGAACCTGCTCCATTGGGAAGACGCCTTGCTCACTGTCTCTTCTTCCCTAGGTTAAACATCTCTTTGAGGAAACTTTGTCTTTATCTCTGCTGTACCCAGCTGTGCCCTCTCAGTGCCTTGTTTGAAGTTGGTACCTACTGAATGAAAGAATAAAAGAGCTGGTGTGTTACAGAATTGAGTTCAGCCCCAGTGACTCCATGATGGGGACATTTTTCATAGCCTAACAACTAATACTGTTAAGCTAGGTGCCTATGCCAGGTGCATAGCAAGGATCATAGCTGCTTTATAAGACATCTCTCTAATTTTAAACATTGCTATAAACACTAGAGAGAAGCTCAAACCAGCCACTTCCACACGCAGCCTGCATACATTGTAGCATATCTACCTCAGTCTTTATCTTACCCTGCTGTGTCGATAATATGAAGGTCAGTCTCCACTCATACATGGCAGGTTTCTGTGAGGACCTTACAGGACAGTATACCTGGTTATAAATGACCACCTTTATCTTCTTTGAAGCTTTATTAAACACTGGACTGTTACAGTCTTTTGGCTTAGAAACTAGTTTCTCCCAACTCCTTCTTTCCTTTTCTTTCTTTCTTTCTTTCTTTCTTTCTTTCTTTCTTTCTTTCTTTCTTTCTTTCTTTCTTCCTTCCTTCCTTCTTTCCTTCCTTTTTCCTTCCTTCTTTCCTTTCCTTTCCTTCCTTCCTTCCTTCCTTCTTTCCCTTCCTTCCTTCCTTCCTTCCTTCCTTCCTTCCTTCCTTCCTTCCTTCCTTCCTTCCTTCCTTCCTTCCCTTTCTTCCTTTCTTTCTTCTTTCCTTTCTCTCTCTCTCTCTCATTCTTTCTCCTTCCTTCCTTCCTTCCTTCCTTCCTTCCTTCCTTCCTTCCTTCCTTCCTTCCATCCATCCTCCCTTTCTTTCCTTGCATGTGCTATACATTACATGCTATAAGCTCACAACGGACATTCAACATGTGTTTGTTGCAACCAAATATAGCTTCTCTTCCTTATTCTGGTGCATGGTTTCAGAGGATTTTAAACCATCACAGTGAGGAGGGTGGGGTAGTGAGAGCCTGTGGTAGTCTCTTTGTAACATAGCTGTAGATGAGGGGGAAAGAAAGAGAGGAGGCAGGAGGGAGAGGAAGGGGCAGTTATATAATCTTCAAAGGCTCATCTCTAGTGACATACTTCCTCCCTCTAGGCCTTACTCCCTAGACATTCCAGAGACTCTCACATAACACTATCACCATCTAGGAACAAGTGTTTAGGATATGAATCTGGGTGTGTGTGGGGGTGCATTTCAGATTCAAACAATAACACCATCAAGGTAATTGGAAGCTTGTAAGAGGAGTTGAGGAGAGAGGAAAAATTTTCTAGTAGTGGTAAGACCATCTATCTCAACTTTCACTTATATAGAAAGAATATGAATTTCAATGATTAGGAAAAAAAAGAGTTTACTGTGATACAACCTTAAGATAGAATACTATCAGTCCCTGTGAAGAATGAGCTACTTACTGACATAAACACATTCCTATGGTGTGTGTGTGTGTGTGTGTGTGTGTGTGTGTGTGTGTAGGTTTTTTGAGGCACCAGACACCAGCCTATGTGTTCCAGTATGACTATGTCTCTAGTCCTATAATGGTACACTGTTAAACACAAGAAGAGAAAATGTTATCTGAAGTGTTTTATGTAGGAGCCTATTTGTATAAAAATGTATTTATAGCTTTGAATTATTAGTATAAGTACAGAGAAATACAGGGAAAGATACACACCAGATTGTTAAAATATGCCATTACAGTCCAGTGGGGAAGATTATGGTAGAAGACAGGTATTAAATTTCCTCTATAAATATTTAACTAGCTTTAATTTTTTACAATACATATATTGCTTTAGAATAAAAACATATTATAAAGAAAAGATTATAGCAATGCAAAACTGGACTGAGGCATATAGTCCAGACAGATGACACTGTCGGTGTCTTCAGTGACTAGTGAGTTAACCTTCTCCTGCTCTATATCCCCTGGTGGGCTCAGCTCTTGTTCACAAATCCAGTTATTAAGAATAGATGGCAGGCTGCTGGGGACTGACCCTGAGGCCATAGTCCAAGAAGAGAGCTCAGAGAGAGCCCCTTCCTTGGGGTGATTTATCACTGTGCTGTTTTGTAGGGCTGTAATATTGGCTGCAACATAAATTGTGCAATAGGGGAGAGTTAAATAAATGATGACATACTCACTTGGAAATATTATGAAAATGGGAGTATCTGATCCTTCATGATATCCTGGAAATTGTTAATTAAAAAGCACAACATGGAAAAATTAGCTAAGATCTATGAGCACAAGGATATGAAAATCCTTAGGAAAAAATAGTATTAAAAAAGATATATCCAATGGATTAAAGCAACTTATGATGTTACTTAGAGCCTCCGGCACCAAACACCCAGATGGTCACTAGAATATGCAGTAGTCCTTCTAAGCAAACAACACCCAACTGTGTGAGCTCCTAAAAAAATGCCAGTTTTACATTTACCTTAAAATTATTTCAAAGGTTAACACTTTGGCCAATATTTTCAAATAACACTACAGTACAAACATCTTTGTTCCCACTCCCATTGCCAGATGCATCTCAAGGAGGAGTCCGTGCATCTTGAGAAGAAAAAACAAACAGAAACAAACAAAACCACCAAACAAACAAAAATAAAGGCTGTCATTTATTTGATTTGTAAACTTGTTCCATGTCTTGTGATATCTCAGGGGAAATGATCTCTATTAGTCCTAAATATCACATGTCAAGGGTAAATCTAGGTCAAATGGTTGAAAAGTCCATTTTAAGGCAACCACAAGAAGGTGAGCTACAGAGAATTGTAGGCAGAACAATGAACTAGGAGTTGGAAGATCTTTTGGCCTCCATCCATCCATCCATCCATTCATCCATCCATCCATCCACCCATCCATCCATCCATCCATCCATCCATCCATCCATCCATCCATCTATCCATCCATCCATCTATCCATCCATCCATCTGCCCACCCATCCATACATTCACATGTATTATGTACAAACCATTGGACTGGGTTGTAGGTATACAAACGTAGTAAAAACAATCTGGCTTCTACCATCACAACAACAATACCTGAAGGGTCTTGATTGAAGAAAGGAATTATGGGATATGGAGAAAAGTATCTCTGATTCTCTTTAAGACAGTAGGTTTAGGCTTGCCTCCAAAATGGAAGTACTCCTGAAAACACAAGCCTGCAGACTCCTGGCTATTGGAAGCAAACTTGCGTAGAGGCTGAGAATATGGTTTATGTTGTTGAGTCAAGTCTCTTCTTCATCAGGAAATGTGTGGCTTGAGGCAAATTAATGAACCTCTGCAGGAATGACTTCCCAGACTGGACTAAAGAGATCACAGTATTAGAAATCTTGGTGAGAAAGAATTGGGATCCCAGTAGAAGCTGCTCATGCAGGCTTCTGCTAAAGACCTGACCCCTAATTCCAACTAAATAAACACATAGTAGCTTTATTACTATTGAATAGCTTATTAACCTCAGCCATTTCAGCAAAGTGGATGTTAGGTCACTGCCATGGAATACAGTTGGTTTCCTATTTCAGCACAGTATTTTTATCTGCAAAGTTTGGACCTAGGTTCATAAATGTGTCATCATGTTCCTATTCATCACATTCCTGAAACATTTCCGGATTAGCCTCTGGAGCGCGCCCTGTCCACAGGGCTGTGGGTGTGTGAATAGCAGGGATCTTACTCACGTGTGAGCTGCTCTGCCCTCCCCTGATGTGACACAAATTGGAGGAGGTTACAGAGCTTCCGCCTGCTCCCTGGGGCCCCTCCAGCCAGGGCTTCTTGACAGCTCTGTGGTTTGAGTTGTCATCACAAATAACCACTCATTTCTCAACTGACGCCCTGTGTGGCTGCATCCCAGCAAGGCTGTGGGAACAGAGCCCGTGAAACAGAAAGAGGCAGGGAGATGACCTGAGATCCTGGTGGTAATAGGGCAAAGACATCTAATGGACAAAACTCAGATAGATCCTTTGTTTTCCAGACCAGCAGGAAGTTACTCTGCCTGGCTGCTCTATATTTTTCAGGGTGTATTTGAAAGCAATGTCTGAATTCCTGTAGTCTTTAGTGTATACCCCAATCAACAGAGCTGTAAATGCACTTAATGGCAGGAGGCTGTATTGAGTTCAAGATTTCCTGTTGGAATCAGTCTTTGATCAAGCACTATTCTATTCACTTTATACAGGAGAAGCTGAGATACAGGCAGACTAATTGTTTGTTTGGGTTTTTGTTTGTTGTTTGTTTATATATTTGCACAACTTGGGTGAGTAAGAATCAGATTCAAGTTTTGGCTGTAAAGTGCTGGTTGTGAGGATTTTCTCTGTGAGGTGCTATCTTCTGTTAAAACCTTGAGTCTTGAGCAGGCAGCCTGAGCTAAGTAAGACTTGGTATGGAATGCCTTGAGAATGTAAGTTCAGAGAGGCTTCCCAGAGTTCTCCTGTTCGGTTGGTTTGAACTACAAGCTAGGAACTCCCTCCATGGAACTGGCTTCTTGCCTCGCAAAGGGGCAGTTGGAATTGTATTGTTTTGCTTTTGAGACAGAGGCTCTTGACTGGTGGCTCTCTCTGATCTCATCCAGAGGACTATGGACGAGAGGACAGAGGAACAAGATGGCAGAGATGAATGGAAACGGACCAGCACATCTCAATCTAGTGTCTTCAAGTGTCTACCCAGGGTTGCTACTGATGAGTCAAAAGCTATTTTTCAGCTCATCCTGTTCCGATGAGTCCGCTGGGGCCATAGTTTCGTAATCTGTGGATTCTCATTGTAAATGGGTTCATATAACTCAATATTGGAGTTTTGAAAAAATGAGCAGCAGTCAGATTTCTGAGTATGTAGCAACCAAAACTTAATTCGAAAGCAAGCAAGCAATATTGTCAGTGTCGGTCCATGTTGTGCCACGTGACTTTTCTTCAGTCTTTGAACACACAGGTATACTTTGCTCTACACCAGTGGTTCTCAACCTTCCTAATGCTGTGACCCTTTAATACAGTTCTTCATGCTGTGGTGACCCACAGCCATAACATTATTTCATTGTTACTTCATAACTGTAATCTTGCTACTGTTATGAACAGTAATGTAAATATTTGATATGCAGGATATCTGATATGTGACCCCTATGGGGATTGTGACCTACAAGCAGAGGACTGCTTCCCTACATGGTCATACTGCAGAACACCCAAAAGCACTACTTGACAGCACTTGGCTCAGAGTCAAGATTATTGTGTGCCATAAACTGCAGTGATTTTTACTGTACAAGTTTTCAGCTTGTACAGACACATAATGGTCTAATTATGGAAAATGAAGACTATTAATGCTTCCAAACCATCATTTCTTAGCACCTAAGCATCAGATTAGGCTGTTTTAAGTTCTATTGTGTTGGAATGTTTGGTTTGAGAAACTTTCATTTGAGTTGTTGTCTTGGGTTTCATAGAATTTCCTTAAATGAATTTTGGTTAGGATTAGTAGAGGACTTTTAAAATTTCTTCCATTTTGTGTTTTATATTTATAAGGAGTTGTGATGTCAGCATTTATGATTAGAAAAATCCAAATATCACTGAGATCTGAAAATATTGAAGATGTTCTACATTCTGTAGTATCAAATATTCAGCCAAGATTTAATTCTTACATCTATCTCAATAGCATAAAATTAGCTTTTGTCTTAAGTAAATGATAATATTATCTAATTAACATAGACTTGTTTTAAAATAAATTGCTTTGTAATTTTTCATCATTAATGTTTAATATATATATATATATATACATATATATATATATATATTATATGGGGGCATATAAAAGGTTTTACCTATACACCAAATTTAGAAAACACTGACCTAGTCCCCTTTCATGTGGATATTCTCCTCTTGGTTTTCCTGTCATTGTCCTGTGTCATGGAGATCCTGTAGTTTTGGATCTGTAGAACTGTCCCCTTCATGCACTCCAGCAGTTCATCGATGGGGTAGATGTTGGGGTGGGCCAACTGAAAGCCCTGGATCTGGGCCTGAGAAGTATCAGAGATGGTCAGCCCACAGGCTCTCCTGCTTTCATGCCTTCCCAGTGGTCTCACTGTCAACCAAACAACAGGGCCAACTCTTCCCTCCACCCAGGGGAGGGGCAGGGCCTGCTCTTCTGAGTGCTATGGCTGGTAAAGGGCAGGATCAGCTCTCCTGCTCTCCTGCCTCTAAGCCCAGGTCTTCCAGAATGCCCAGGTAAGGTGTAGGTCCAGCTCTCTACAGTCCTCAGACATCAACATGTCCACAGTGGTAACCAGACCAGAGATGTCTGCCTAGCCTTTGATAGCAACATCCCCCTTGTGCTGCAGGGCCGTGGATGTGGTCCGCAATGTCAGCACAGACCAAGCCCCCACCATGATCCCCGGTGGCATCACCAGCTACTCACATCAGGCTGCTCCTCTCTACCCTCGACTCTCCAGTTCTGTCTCTCTTCATCGTGCCCACCTCCTTCTATTTATCTTTTATTTTGTCACCTCTTACTTGCTCCTCTTAGTGGTGCCTGGGTCTCTTGAGCGTCTGGGGTCATTTCAGGCATGATCTCAGAGTGTTATATCTTACTTGTGCATTATGACACCGGGTAGGGGTCTTCTCAACTGTGTTCTGCACCCTTGGGGATGCCAGACTGGTGTTCATCTCAAGCTAGCTCCCTGTCTGGGCCCCATGGAGCCAGTCTGGTGTCCATTCCAGGCTCACTCCTCTCCTGGCCCACCTGAGTGGCCTATCTGTCTTAGACTCACTTCTGTCTGGGGACCTTGGTCCTAGGCAGTGTTCTTCTAGTCTCCATCTTGTTTCCCATCCTGGGAGCATGTGGAGCCTGGGAGCTACTGGAGTGATAGTCATCTCAGGCTAACTCCCAGTCCACTCTGCCCCATAATTGCCTAGTTAGGTTAATAGTGTCCGACAGTCATTTGACTGATGTGATATGAAATCAGAGGTCCTATGGTTTTGGTTTTGGTTTATCCTTGAAGCTGTGATTAGAGCTGCATCTCCTGTCTCTTGCTCTATGTCAAGTTGAAGCCTACGTCACAACTGCTGAGAACACCTTGGAGGCAGTAGGGATGAACAGTGACCACCATAACGGACCATTTCCAACCAGAAGAATGTAATGCTCCAGTATTTCTGGAAGCCTCACCATGCCAGCATGTCATGGGCTTTGAAGATGAAGGTAAGGCCTCTGCAATAGGCTATCCACTCTGTGGAGCCTTATGGTAGAGCATACACATAGAGCATACCAGAGTCGTGGCCTACAGCTCTGGCTGAGAGCACCATGCAGTCATGACTCCCACCTGCTCCCTCCTACCATTTGACTTTTAGATAGCTAGGCAAGCCCATGGAGAGGGAAAACAATCACTGAAGACTTTATCTGTGTCGTGAGGGCGAAACCCATCATTATGAAAACATTAACCTCCCCTCTCCTGGGCAGAAATAGCTCTCTCTGTCAAGGGATGCCTTACCTCAAGAACCCCATGGTTTCAAAGAATTTGCAAAGTTCCAGTGAGCCACCTACCCCCATTTGTCTGTGCCATATAAGAGCTTTTATATTCTCCAACCTGTGGACTTGTGACCTACATCTCCATGTAGTCAATAGAAAGTGTCCCATACCAGACATAGTCTCCACCCCGCTTTCCAAATGCAAAAAGAGATGGTTCCAAGACACCTGGAAGATCTCCAGGCTTCCTATATAATTCAGATAGGAAGAACAAGGACCTGGCTATTTTTTTTTTAATTTTCTAAGAAATTAAATTTTCAGTCAAGGGTGGAGAAAGGTCCTCAGATTAAGTTTCTTGCAGGTAAGTGAGGAGCTCAATTTTTAAACAACAACAACAACAACAACAAAATCAGACTGGATCTTGGCGTTTTATTCAACAAGGAGTAGTCTCATGACAGTAACTTACCATTATCCCCTGGGTGACACTTCCGGAGGACCCTGCTATACCTCTCCTGGGCATATACCCAGAGGATTCCCCAGCATGCAATAAGGACACATGCTCCACTATGTTCATAGCAGCCTTATTTATAATAGCCAGAAGCTGGAAAGAACCCAGATATCCCTCAATGGAGGAATGGATACAGAAAATGTGGTATATATACACAATGGAGTACTATTCAGCAATTAAAAACAATGAATTCATGAATTTTTTAGGCAAATGGATGGAACTGGAAAATATCATCCTAAGCGAGGTAATGCAATCACAAAAGAATACACATGGAATGCAATCATTGATAAGTGGATATTAATTAGCCCTGAAGCTCTGAATACTGAAGATACAATTAGCATATCAAATGATTCGCATGAAGAAGGAAGAAGAGGGCCCTAATCCTGGAAAGGCTTGATCCAGCATTGTAGGGGAGTACCAGGACAGAGAAAAGGGAGGGGGAAAGATAGGAGAATGGATGGAGAGAAGAGGACTTATGGGACATATGGGGAGGGGGGAACTGGGAAAGAGGAAAGCTTTTGGATTGTAAACAAAGAATATAGAAAATAAAAATATATATTAAAAAGAAAGCACCAGAAATACTAGCAAAATAAAATTAATCCAATTTTCTTGACTATGAAAAATTAATCAAAATTGTGGTGATCTAAAAAAGAGAAAAGAACACACATGGTAAAAAAAAAGTTTCTTGCTGGTAAGTGAGGAGCTCAATTTTTAAACAACAACAATAACAAAATCAGACTGGATCTTGGCATTTTATTCAACAAGGAGTAGTCTCATGACAGTAACTTACCATTATCCTCTGGGTTTACTGTTAGTGCTCTGTGACAAGTCTTGCATCTCTTCTCCCTCCACGGTTTGGGCTATTACTACAGTTCCTCATGGGGCTGGGTTAGTCGTTAAAGGGATGAAGCACAAGAATGTACTAGACAAGTTATTAGTACCATGAGGGAGTTATTTGGGATGGATCCTAGGCCTTCAGGAAAGCTAAGCTCATGTTCTATCACTGACCCACTCCAGACAGGAGCTGGTCTTGGTGGTTCCACAACCTTTCCATTTCACTCAGAAAGCAACAACAGTTCAATGTGGAGACAATATGAAGGGCTGTCTCTAACATGGAATGAGATTTCATTGGTTTTTTTATCTGTCATGGTTTCTTAGCCCGAAACAGAGTCTATATTACGGATACAGTTCTGGTTAACCCTCTCTCCTACCATTTAAACATGCAAATATGTTTTTGCTTGCTTCATTTGAGCCTCTTAAGTTACCAAAGCTTCAATGTAGTGGTTTTTTTGAAGACGTTCTAATAAGGAACAGAGGTTGTGTCAGTCTTCATGTTGGGGAGAATTGGCCATACATGTTTTCAGGAGGTAGCAATCTGCAGTGTGAACTCACCGGTGTGCAGTCAGTTGTGAGAAATTGAGCAGCGACTTACAAGGGAAAGGGGCCTGGTGAAGACTTGCTGAGTGGAAGTGGGGGGCTTTGGGAAAGACCAGGTGCCGTGCTTCGTATTACAAGGGGGCTTCTCAACCACTCACAAGCAAACTGCTCTCTATGCAGACAGTAGGACTGCAGAAGGGCAGGGAAAGCAAACACCTCCAAACTATTGATCCTTTGTGTACTGGAGCGACTTCCTACACAGGTCTCTGAGGAGGGAGAGGAAGAAAGGAAATCAGATGAAGGGGAAGGAGGAGAAGGAGGTGAGAGGGAAGAGGACAGAGGAACAGCTCATCTGATGGGCATTATTATTATTTATTATTGTTATATTACTACTACTACTACTACTACTACTACTACTACTACTACTACCACTACCACTACTACTACTAAACAAATCACCTTTGAAGTCTAAGAATGTCCCATTAAGTTCCTATTAGGGGCTGAATCTCCATCTACATTAATTCCTGTTTGGTGCTTAGTGTAATTTTTGGCCTGGGGAGACATTTTGCAGTACTGTGAAACCAATGGGCAGGTAAGAAAAATGGCTGATGAAGAGGTTGAATTGACAATTAGGTTTTTCTTTCTTGCTACAAAACCTACTGACAGATGTCCCATGACCATCCCTGTCTGAGACCAATTCATATCTCCTGAGAGTCTGAATTTGTGGTGTATCTAAAACAGTGAGCGTCGCCATTTAATATCATGGCATCCCTTGGCCCGGTCTGTCAGAGTGCCAACTCCGTGCATCGAGGGATGGTGCACTGTGACCACAGTTGCTAAGATCTGCCTTTGGCTTCCCAAGGACATTCCCAGCCTCTGATTGGGTGAAGGACACCTGAAGTCCATCTTATTTGGCTTCTAGTTCTGCCTCTATCCCATCCTTTTTTGGGACTTTTTTTTCTCCTCAATAAAACAAGAAGTTAGGAAGATTTTTTTCTTTTTTCTTTTCCTTTTTTTTTTTTTTTTGCCTCCAAGGTGATGTCACTGAGAACCATCAGATAGAGGTCCTTTCCTTTATGTTACTTTCAAAGGGTAACCCTCAGTGGTTCACTCAAAACAGTTATGTAAACATCTGATTCTCTCCCAGAAGGTACTTTTAGGTGTTGGATAAATAAGTTTCAATCTGGGCCGTATTGAAATGTCTTATCAGCCATTCTCACTCAGGAATGAGAATCCATACTTCCTCTGTCAATGCTGCTAGGGCCTGTGCCAGGCTTTTGCCTGGCATCTTCAATGAAGCGTGATTCCTTTCATCTTTTAGCTCCTGTTCACATGTCCTTACAATCAACTTAAAAAGGCTGGCATGGGGATTTCATTAAATAAGCCAACTTCTTAAAATTGTTTTGAGATATAGCCCCAGATTCCTTTGGTGTATTTGTTAAACTCAAAGGCAATATTCTTTGGCTTCTGTCAAGCTCATGACTCCAATGCTTTGGGGATTCCAAGAGAGAAAAACCATATGGACAGTCAAGCGGAGGCCCCACTTTGCCCAAGAATATCCAGGGATATGTGGTAGAATGGGCGGGCAACAAATCCTTGCCAAATATTGAGTAAATCCAGACAACACACTCATTCGCTTTTAGGAGGGGAGTGGTTTGTGATGGAAGATACAAAATTGTCCTGTAGTGATAATTTTGGAATTTTGGTTTCTTAAACAACAACAACAACAACAGCAACAACAACAACACAGGAATATTGTAAGAAAGTGTTTTTGTTTTAATACCAGGTGTGCTATTGGGCTACTTCATGCTGTCCTCAGCAGTGGACTTTGATTTGCCTCGTGCTCTAGTAGAGGCATGGTTTTGCCAGTTGCAGATAGTTTCTTTGATCCTGTGATGTTTGGAACTCTGGGAACTTTTCAGAGGATATATAAATACTACAGTCCTGATAGGTGGGTGTGGTTGTTATTCATTCAGGGAGTTTGGTTGCAGTTTGCTAGTACTTATGCTCAAAGAAGAAAGAGAATAGATTCAGTTCTCTCTCTCTCTCTCTCTCTCTCTCTCTCTCTCTCTCTCTCTCTCTCTCTCTCTCTTTCTCCCTCCCCCTATCCCTCTCCCCTCCCCTTTCCCTCTCTCCCTCTCTCCCCCTCTCCCTCTCCCTCTCTCCTTCCCTCCCTCTCTATTTTTTCTCTCCTATCTAGTGGTAGGGGGTGAAAACCTGGGGCGGGGCGGATAAAGGATGGGATAAAGAAGAGCCCACAGAACAGCTAAGACTGGCTACATTTTCATTTATTCAACTCCTGTGTGGGATTCTGAAGACACCAGTCTCCTCAATCTTTTCTTTCCTAAATGTGTTTGTCCTGACAGATAATTTCCAGAGCTACCCCAGTTCTAGGCGGTCTTTGCCCATTTATCACCAAAGAGTCTTGCTCAAGGAAAGCTGAGATTAACCATATAGACAGATGCTCTAGATTTCCTTCCCAGAATTCCAGTTTCCAGCCTGAAGCTCACGATGGGAACTTTGGGCATGGTGCCCACCCCAGTGCCTTGAGCAGAAGTGCTGAGCCTTCAAGATATGCAGTGTGAGGTCATGCCCTGGCAACATCCGAAATGGACCCTTCTGGAAAAACGTCATGAAATTCATGACCAACTGTCATGCACGAAAGGAGATGGGACTGAGAGTCAGAGCCAGTGGCACCCTGCTTTAGTGTGGTTCCTGCCTTGGTGACTTGGTGATGATTATCCATGTCACCTTCTTTGCTTAATATCTCTGTTCTCAAATCGAATATTGATATTTTGCAGGTGCTTCTCCTGTAACAATAGCTGCTGTTCAAATTATGTTCCTGCATATGTCACGTATAGTACAGTCTAATTTAATCTTCATTACACATGGCCATATTGCAATTATACATGCTACCAGAGTGTTAACACATATTTAGACTTGCTATTTCTTTGTCACTGATTTACAAAGAGGTACCTGAGAAGAAGCAGATGTCATAATTACACGCTTATTCAGCTCATTTTAAACTAAGTCTCAAAGTAAATTACAGACGAGCCAGGAATGTCTTGAAATTAATGTAGTGGTAGGGCACTAATGCTGTGATCCATTATGGTTTGTCAATGTGCCGTACTTCTGGAATGTGCGATAAAATTATATTAATACTCTACTAATGAGATTAATGAATATGAACATGCAGGAGAAGAATGGGGTCCTTTGTTCAACTATTGAAAAAATAACATATAGGTAATTAAAAAGAATTAATCAAACCATGTACAGCCTCATTTATATTAAATTAATTTGTCTGGTTTCATTTCTAATAATTAATCACTTTTTACACATTGCCAAGCACTTCAGGCAGATGAAGGCACTACTGAAGGAGTTGTGATTCAGAATATTTAGAGCGATCAAGGTGGTCCCTGTGGGTTCGTATTAATTAAGGTTTAACAGTTTGGAAAATTGTAGCAATATTTTATGATTCATGTAATTAAACTCTGTAACAAAATGTCACAACTGCTAGTTACTTCTGCGCCTGTGATTTATATCTTTCCCCCCTTTGGAAAGGAAGCAGCTGAACTGAAAGCTTAAACATGCCGACACAGTGGATGAGAGAGAGAACAAGCCAGTGAGTGGGCCAGCCTCCTTTATCAGGGGCGAGGCACACCCTCTACTCCCAGATTCCATCTCGGAGGTTATGCAAATCAGGCCCAATCATTTGATCTTATGACTGGTGAGCTCTCCAGGATTACTTCTGGCACATTGGCTTGGATAAAAACAACAACAACAAAGCAAGAGCTGGGAACCCCCTTTCCAAAGTCAAGGGGGTCGCATTGTCACTCCCAGGGATGGAGACTCAAGCAGAGCCGGAACACACAAGGAGGCTGTGGATACACTGACTTCAAATTGCTTGGTCCACGGCAGTCCTAGGCACTCTGTGCCTCAACATCTGGCATTTGAATAGAAGGATAGAAGTGACCATCTCTGCCAACATCTGACTGGGCATCTTCTGGCCAAGCGCAAGGGGAAACTGAGGCACAGTATAATTAGCAGGCTCTAACTAGCCATGCTCTCATTCTTTAGCCTGCACTGGGCTGGTCCAGGACAACCATGCCGGCCTCTCCTCTCTGCCTCCTCACTCCTCCCGCTTCCCCTGGGGTGTGTTTTCCAGGTCAGGGAGAAGGAGCCTGTGTATGTGCCATACTGAATCTTCCCGCCCGCAGACAGTGGAACTACATGAAGAGAACAGCACTTGCCGGATCCTGCCTCAGTGCAGCTGCCTGTTCCTCTCTAATGACCTCAGCCCCTGCACCACCTGTCCAGCTTCTTTCCCTATCCTCAGGTCCCCATGGCTTCCCACCATCTCTAGTTTATGGGGGCCTCACCATTCCCCATGGGTCTCTCCATTCTATTCTCTCCTCCATAAAGCACCCTTAGTAAAGTGTCTTCATGACACCTTAGTCAAGCCTGGGCCACTCCAAGAGATGCCTGTTCACACTCTTTCTTTCTTTCTTTCTATCTTTCTTTCTTTCTTTCTTTCTTTCTTTCTTTCTTTCTTTCTTTCTTTCTTTCTTTCTTTCTTTCTTTCTCTCCCTCTCTTTCTTTTTTCTTCCTTTCTCCCTTCCTTTCTCTTTCTCTTTGTTTCTTTATTTTTGTTTTTTTTCTTTTTCTCCCTATTACTCAAGGATCTTCACCTGTATATGACAGAGAGCCTACGAAGGCTGAGAGATGCTGACAGAGTAGTCAGCACACGCCAGCTTCAGAGATCTTTCCACTCTATGGATTCCTTGCATCCTTGTAACAACCTCAAAACAATGATGTCACCTTTTCCTTGTACAGACAAAGTAGCTGAGGCCGAGAGAGGGCAAGCAGCTTGCCAAGGTCACATAACAAGGAACAAATCTTAGAATCTAGACTTTGAACTACTATTCCAGGCTGTAAATAAGAGTCTGAACAAAGCGCTCTAAGGTATGATTTTTCCCCCCAAGCCATTCCTTAGAAGAAACCAAAGCCTGAGCCTGAGTTATTTCCTTAACAACTCTTATATTCAGTTGTCTGCTTACTCATCCAAAACAGTGTGAGGAAAAGTGCTTAAGTAGAAGGCCTTGATATCAGACCCTATCTATAGAACCAGAGAGGAAAATGGAAACAGGAGCTGTCTAGCTGGCTCAGCAGCGAAGGAAGCTTGTGGCTTCCCCAGAGGCCCTGAGTTTGGTACTCAGCATCCTTTTCAGACTGCTCACAGTTAGCTGCCTGTGACTCCAGATCCAGGGGCTCTGAAACCCTCTGCTGGCCTCCTTAGGTACCAGTATCCGTGGGATATCCATTCACATAGGCACATGATGAAACATATATTAAAATGATGTTTTAAAAAGCAAGCGGAGTGAGCCGGGCTGTGGTGGCACATGCCTGTAATCCTAGCACTCTGGGAGGCAGAGGCATGTGGATTTCTGAGTTCGAGGCCAGCCTGGTCTACAGAGCGAGTTACAGGAAAGCCAGGGCTATACAGAGAAACCCTGTCTCAAAAAAACCAAAAAACAAAGAAACAAACAAAATCCAAAAAATCAAAAAAAACAAGCGGAGAAGTACAAAATAAACAAACAGTTAAAATGGGCCTATCTTATGAGTCAGGTATATTGCATTACAACCCATGGAAAGTAAAAATCCTTCCTAAGAGGAGCAGTGCTAAGCTTTCACAATAAGTGGAGCTTCTGAGATGAGGAGAGAGTGAGAGAGAGAGAGAGAGAGAGAGAGAGAGAGAGAGAGGAATTAATTCTCAGAAAGTATGGCATATTTTGGGTAGGGTGGTGTTTGCCTATAATTCTAACATTCTGCAGGTAGAGGTAGGAGGATGGTGAGTTCAAGGCTAGCCTGGGCTACATCAAAAACAAGAGAAAAAGTGTAGCACATGGTAAGCTCTAACCAGATGGTTTAGAGGGCAGAGGCTGGGTAGGAGAGGGACACCTTGCTATTTAAGGGTCACTTGTCCCCAAACACTGTATTTCAACTTACCTTTTTAATTCAGAAGAATCAATGTTGTTTTGACATGAGAGTATACTGTGGTTAGAGTAAAGCTAATGGATTCATTTTTACCAAAGTGTAGAAGTTGTATTGGAATAAGCTGAGGGTCCAGAGTAATTGACACCAGTTAAGCTCTCATATCAGGCAAGAGAGATTACTTAAGCCAGAGGCCCCCATGTGCAGAGAAAGGGGCTGCGCATTGCGGAGCAGTCTGACTGCATGGATTTGTCTCCTCTCTGGACCGCGACATGGTGCCTGGCTATTAAATCTACCGTGTGTGGTCTGTAATGGCGTGAGCTGCCTGGCTTCGCCGGGCCATTTGGAAAGCTCTGCTCCCTCTCAGTCTACACTCAGATTGGATTAACTTGGAAATGAGAAAGACCATGCTTTTTTTTTTTAAATGTCTGGGAGCAGATGTTGGGAATTTTGGGGTTCCCATGGGAGAGTCCCACCCCCCCCATCAGCAGCCATGGTGTTAGGTGTCTGTAAATAACACTAATTGGGAACACTTTGGCTTGCTTTGTTTTGTTTATCGAGTGTACGAGCCCCATTGTTCCACCCCAGAATGAAACCCGTCCACTTCCATAGTGGGTACCAACTTTGCTCCTAAGGTGCAAGGAAGGAGGGGCTACTAATAGGAAGAGATGCAAAGCCAGCTTCCAGACAAATGATGATAAAGTGAAATCTTTAGGAAATCATCAAAAAAATGAGGCAGGGCGATGCGAGTTGTCTCTCCAAAATGACAGAGCTAAGGAATCTGCCAAGCCTCCGGCCCAAAGCGCCCATGCACATTTATGATTTAATTCCCATTTTGACATCAATCAACATATATTAATAACTTCAGTCAGAGAAAGGAAGGCCCTGGGTGTGCTTTAGGCTGACATGCCTACATCGAAGAAGCGTGGCTTTGATTGCCAATTAAATGCCAACAAGCTCCACCCCCTGCACTCTTCTACCTCAGAACTTTCCCTCATAGCCCAAAGGGCACTCAGGGGACCTTGTCATAACTGGAGTTTGCTACATTATCTCAGAAACTGACACCAATTTCATTAACCTAATCTTGGTCTGTGAAATTACCAAGTCTGTTACCTAGAAGTGGGGTCCTTAAGGATCACCAGGTCCCACTCCCTTCTTTGACACCTGACAATTTCACGACCATTTTAGACAATGGCTGCAGTGCTTAGAAGCCTCTCTATACCATGTGTGCTTAAAAATACTCATGGATTTATCTTAACTCAAAAATCTTAGCTTAACTTCAGGGGTGTGTGTGTGTGTGTGTGTGTGTGTGTGTATGTGTGTGTGTGTTAAATATGCATATATTTAACACTCACCCCAGGACAATTTTTCCCTAGAGATATCTGACAATGACTACATGTAACTTGGGTTGTTTGAAAGTGGGATCAGGGTAATATTGCTACTCCACTCCACGTATTGGGAAGAGGCAAGGGTACGCATCCTTCATTGTACAGGACAGCTCCTGCAGCTGTGCTCGTCTGGCTCTACATCTGAACAGTGAGTATAGAAAAGAGAGATACATTGATAAAGCAGACTAACAGAAACACCCAAGCAATTTGCACGGTGTGAGGAACAATTCCCTATTCTGTTCGTGACACAAAAAAGACATGGTTCTTTTGAACCAAAGATAGGTTTTCCATTTAGTCTTAGATATATCCCTTAGGAAGACATAGAATTAGCTGAATTTCCTCCGAGAAAATCACACAGAGTCTGTGAAACAAATATATGAAGTCCCTTTTTGAAGTAGAATCTCTCCACCAAAATGCTTCTAGTTTCTCTCCATATCCCACATCCCATGTAGGCCAGAGTTTGCAGTGCTTTCCTTACAATTTTAGTAAAAAAAAGTCACAATATGGAAAATTAACAGCCACTTCCAGATTCTAAAAAATGAGGTGAATAGGAAAGAGAAAACAGCTTCAGCTTGAGAGATGACCACAGATGCCTGGTCTCCAGGGCACAGAACATGGCTAGAATTGAATAGAGACAAGAGAGGTAGGCTCTAGCTTTTCAATTTGCTTGGTACTGGGTCTCAATATTGCCCAGTCTGCTTGAACTCACTGCTATCCGGTTGCCCCCTGCCTTTGCCTCCCCAGTGCTTAGATTTTAAGTGTGCACCATCTGTCAGGGTTCTTTTACCAGTCATTGAAACTTAAGGCTTAATGCAGTGTTTGGAAATCTTTAGGTACCCCATAACCCCTTACTGCAAAGAAGAAGAAAAGATGGGAAGAAGGGGAGGGAAGGAGAGCTGGATGGATGGAAGGAGAGAGTCATAAGAGGGGATTCTCATAAAAGGGGGATTAGGAACGGTAGGCAGACCTCCAGGAAGGGTCTTTGTCCCTTTTAGAAGCCACAGTTCTTAGGCAAACAAGAGAAGTGTCAGAGAAAACAAGCCCCCAGCACACTGTGAGGTGCTGGCTCCTTCTTAGAGACCTCCTGGCTTTGCTGCCCTTCCCTTCTGTTTGTGAGGCTGAATTTCTTGCTGCCTCTTTAAGCTTACAACATGTTTTGGGGCTTTGCAACATGCAAGTCTGTTATTAGAGATTCTGTTGAATTATTCAGGGCTAAATCAAGATGCGAAGACACCTTTTTTGAGACAGAAAATTGGCAAACACTCTCTACGATGCCTTACAGCCAGGAAAAAAAAAAACCCTATGAATTCTGCTGCAGCTGGTGTATTTACCATGAAATTGATCATGATAAAAAAAAACAACCCGTTACCTGCATAAGAATGACACCTTTGTCTCCAGTGTCAGCATCTACTTCCATCAGCTGCCACTGAACAAGGAATGCATCTAAGCTGAGACCCAAGGGGTTAATTCTTTCCTTTGTAGCTCCTGCAATACAAACAGGATAATGTACCATCAATATGAGAAATCAACATTAAGTGAAAAGACCTCCCTCCTTTTGACTTTCATTACAGGCTCAAGAATATTGAAAAACCACAGCGACCCAAGGGATTGTGTCAAAATACACTTGATACACATCAAAAAGAATTGCATCAGCAAGGCTGAAAGAATCAATTGTCTTTGCTTCCAAAATGCTGACCCCAAAGCAAACTGCACTGAAATTTCTAGAAAGCCTGGAAAGACAGTATAGGTGTGGCAGTCTGTACCAGTTCCTGCCTTGGAAAAAAAGCCCATGGTCAGAGATGCCTGCTCCTGGCTGAAGACACAATGGAAGGCAGTAGATGCAATTCCATTGGACCAAGCTCCTTTAAGGAATCTTCTAGTCCGTTCTTTGCTTCACCAGTCCCTCCTCCAAAACACTTCTGCTACAGCCTGAAGGCTATGTCACATCCGGATTTCTGTATTGTAATCCTGCCTTTAAGAGGATGGTGTTAGAAGGAGGGGTAGGGAGTGGGGAAGTGAATCATTGAAGGTTCTGCTTCTGTGAAAGGATAGGATGCCCTTCTAAGTGATCCTAGAGAACGCTCTTGCCTTCTTTCTCTCTGATTCAGGAAGAAAACAGGCAACAACTATAAACACTGTAAACCAGGAAGCACATAGTCAACCCACAGCAAACCAATTGACTCTGATCTGACCTCCAGACTTGAGGCATAAATTCCTATGTTTCATGAGCCACTTCATGCCATGCTTGGTGACAGAAACCCAAATTCACTGGCATTATCTCTTCCTAGGCAAAATAGTGCTTCAATTGAAGTTCTGAGAATTACATATGCCAACAATAGAGGTTGGTCAGCCCCTCCACAGCCAGAGCCTTCCTTCTTTCTGACTTTCAGTAGAGGTGTCATGTCAAGGCTTCCTTGATGACTAAAGTATTTAGAAGTATAAAGGGTGTGTCTACTGTAAGGTCATGGCTGTCTGTCATCAGTCCTTACAGTGTGCATACACCTAACACTATTAGACCCATGCCAAATTTTTAAGGTGCCCTAACACTAAACACATTCAAAGATTCAAAACCACAGTCAAGTATCTGTGTCTATGTTTCAGACTAGCCGAACTCGTGGCTACATACTTGAGTGACTTCACTTGCACAAAGAAGGAATATCTTTTGTAATGAGAAGTTTCTAAAAGCAAGTCAAAACCTGTCCTCTCCCTCATCTACATTTACTGCATTAACTGTCTAAACATAGTAAATAGCTGCACCTCCCCACCTCCCTGTGTCATTTCTTAATGCTGGGAAAGGCTTGCAGGGTGGGCACCCTTTACCCATCTTACAGTCTAAGAGCTAAGTGTAAAGATGCCCTGAGCAAGCCAACACCTTAACAGTCTCATCACACTGTGCCTATTTTCTAGAGTCTGCAAGGGCTTAATTGTGCATTAATTTATAATCTGTGCTCTAGTTGTACTATTTAAAAATTTGTTTATTACTATGACATTGAATTAGTTGAACCAGAAAAGCCCATTACGGTAGCTTAAGTGGTAGGTTCATTTGCTCATATAATGGTATGTTCAGAAGTAGGTAGTCCTGAAACGGGGCAGAGAATAGATAATGCCAGACCAAGCTTTGTCCATCATTTTGCTTTATTTTCTGGCACATAATTCTTATCTTCCTATTCAAATCCAAGTTACTACACTTTTGGGAACTGTGGCAGCATTTGTAGCAAGAAGATGAGAGTCCCAAGAGTCAAAGATGAAAAGACTGTTTTGTTTTGTTTTGTTTTTTCCATTTGGGAAAGGAAGCTATCTGATTGTTTCTGCCCATGTGCCCTTCACCAGAGCTCTATCACATGCCCACTCCAGTCCATGGTGTAAACAGAAGAGGTTTCTAAGAAGCCCCTGAACATCCCATGCTATAGAACTAGGATTCCAGTACTGAGAAGTAAATGAACAGAAGTGGATGTTGGGTAACTGAAGTCATGTACTGTGATATTTTACTTGAGAATATTTCCTGTTTGAGGTCTGAGAAGGGTAGACCTGCCCATTGCTGTCATCACTGTATTCTTTGAACCTTTCATGGCAAAGCACTGAATGCCAAATACAGAAGAGATCAGGACAAAAGCAAGAAAGGCAATGTGAGAGGAAGGAAGGAAGAGGGAGGGCTGGGGAGAGGTAAACAGACAAGAGGCAATGAATGGAGAAAGGAAGAAGTGAAGAGAAGGTAAAATTAGTGAGTGGAAGAGAGAGGTGTAGGGAGCTCCAACTGCCAACAAATCCCGTCCACTACTTGATTTGCAAATAAAGTTTTATATCAATACATCCACGCTTACTAGGTGACATAAGGTCTCTGGATGCCTTCATAATAACACCTCAGAATAGCTGTAGAAGATGCAGCCCGATCTTGATCAGAGCTGCCGACCTATCCTTGACTGATGGTGTCATAGGTGATAGATCAGCCTAAGAGTAAACAATGTGGCAATGTGGGTGACGAAGGACCATACACGATGGACTCTTTCCTTGTGCCTGCTTTCCTTGGGCTCCTGACTTGGCATGGTAGAGCCTTTCCACCCAGCCCAGTTGACTCCTGTTGGAAAAGCATGAAAGCAGGTGCCCTAAAAAGTATTCATATTGCTCTGAAGAACCTTGTTCCTCCATAGGCCTTTGGCCTTTGCCTATCCAGATGGCTCAAAGATAGATAGATAGATAGATAGATAGATAGATAGATAGATAGATAGATAGATAGATAGACAGACAGACAGACAGACAGACAGACAGATAGATAGATAGATAGATAGATAGATAGATAGATGGATGGATGGATGGATGGATGGATGGATGGATGGATGAATGGATAGATAGGCAGGCAGGCAGACAGACAGGCAGGCAGGCAGACAGATGATGACTGGTTCTCCACACTCATGATATTTGTGGAACACTGGCTTAGCTGCCATTGCAGAGCTGGGCAAAAGGCAGGACAGTCTGTCACCAAGAGTCCATGAGCCCACTCAGACTGCTTGCTAGAAGAGGAAGGGGTGTGGCCAAACTTGCTCCCAGTGCCCTGGGCTTTTTGGTCTTGCAATTGGGCAGCCTTCTGGAGGCATTTGGAGGTGCTAGCAGTTTACAGGGCCCTAGGGAACTTTTCTGGAGGAGGTCACTATAGCTCAGGCTCTCAGTTTCTTGCCAGATCTGCAGGAGGCAAGCCCTAGGCAGTTCTAAACTGTATGGTGACTCTGGGGTTATTTAATGACTTGGGCTCTCCTACTGGGGTTTACAGGTCTGTTGCCTGCCTGGATTGGAATGTCCCACTGGGTCTCAAACTTAGTCCTTAAGTTCTTTACTTGCCTTCAACATTAAGCCCAAAATTTCATACACTTCTTATTTAGAAACATTGTAATTTGGGAACAAACGGCAACAGAAGCCGTGGTGGCGACAGTCAGCAAACCTGCATGTCTGCCTCCCCATACCGCTCATGTCGCCAGCTCCTCAACTCCCTTCCCACCAAAGGGCAAAGGTCAGGCTGCACAAAATGCCAAAGCAGCGTTTTATAAATAAACCTGCGTCCAAACTACTGCCATAAAACTCTGAAACCCTCTCTGATTGAGACATTTGGACTAATTACCAGGGAGCAGCCACGTTGGGCCTCTTCTAATGCTGTTTATTACCGTCCCTCCTTTCGGAGACTCCCTGGGGTTAGTTTCTGAAATAAAGATTTAATTTGAGGGTAAATCAGAACAACAAAAAATGTAGCTCATTGTAAACAATAGTATCCTCAGCCCAGCTGAGTCCATCAATATAAAAACAGAAATCCTCCTCATCGTCCCCGAACTGTAAACATGGCAAATGCTATTTATTGTGACTACATGTGTGTGGCCCGGCGTGAGTGAAACGGGGGAAGATTTTCGTGACTGAGAGACATAAACATTCACCGCTGCCTCCATCATTCTTCCCATTTTAAAGTTATAAAATCCAAATATTAATTTTAATAGTAAAGTTAGGAAATCGGAGCCTGCCCTGTGCGCTGAAGCCATCAGAATTGCACATGGGTCAGAGAGTCAGAGAGTGACGTCTGCTTTCCCAGGAGATTAAGGGGTAAGTGGGGTCCAGACGTGGTCCATGAAATATGACATATGTCATAAACAGAGACTTAGGTCCCAGGACTCCCATCGCAGTGCAAGCCTCGGGCAGGGTTCTGTGGATGAAGGCATGGTGTACAGTGAGCCTGTTGTCCATCAGAGGAGCCACTCTGGCGACCTTTAATCTGGAACCTGAAAAAACAAGTATTTCTTTTGACATTACCTGAGTACTTATCATGACTGGCTAGGGGGCTACTGGAGGAACACATGGATCTGGGTTATTCTAGAAGCAGTCATGACTTTAGATGTGATCAGGTTCTAGATAAGACTGGGAGCAACACATGCCCAGCTCCCTGCCCGTTCTCAGCAGAACCACAAGGGTCTCTCTGGTATGGACAGAGGTTGGCTGCTCACATAAATCCTCTCATCTCCAGCTGCAAATGGCACCCAGGTTGGTGGATCTCAGAGTTGTGGGGGGTCATCATTACCTTGGAGTAAAGAAGCTGGTACCAGGTAGATTTAGAAGGTTGAGGTTCTCAAATCCATCACGGTGTGGCTGAATCTAAACTTAACCTTCCCCAGGTTTTTCCTCTAGCTCCATCCTACATAGCTTGCTAGCCTCATCTCCCTTCTGACCTCCCAGATTCTAGAATTGAAGAGATCAAACACCCATGAGGGCAGAAGAGTTACTGGGAGTAATTTTGCTCACACAACCAGGACACTCGGAAACAACCGGGATACTTTGCCATTACAAGGAGAGGCAAGCTTCATGCATCTCAGGAGCTGAGGTTGGGATACTATCAACCATCCCAAAGTGCACAGAGCAGCCCACTATCACAATAGACAGCCCCGGATGACAGCACATTAGTGGCTGGTTGAAGATTCCTGCAATACCACCTAGAAATGAAGCATAGTCACTAATTCACCAACAATTTTCGGTCTACCAAATGCAAGCAAGTACATCTCATATTATTCTAAAATGAACATGTGTTCTTGTTAGCATAATCATCCCTGAAGAGAGAATCACAGTTTTACCTTTCAGAAAATTTCTTCCCCTACACTACATACAACTGGATGAAACTGAGTATTTTACAGACTCCAACCCCAGGAATATCTACGGGATCTCCACTAAATGTCTTAGGTGGTTACAAAAATGGTTAATGGCTATGGATATGTTTAACTAAAATCTGATTAGAGAATCAGTTCACTGAAAGGGAATCTGGTCTGGAAACTTCCTAGGATGTAGGGGAATATACAGGAGACAAAGTATCAAGCAGCTGATGATAGGCACCAACCAGAAAGGGCTGATGTGGCTGGAAGCCCACTCACCCACTTTGAGCATCGAAGATAAAAATGGATAAGCTAACCAGGAGATTTCACTCAACAATAAAAAAAAAAGCTGTCTGTACAAAGCCCAGCCTTTGCAGTGTAGTCTGAATCAGGCATGTAGAGCTTTAAGGGAAAGGTACGTGAACACATGGTAGCAGGGTCCGTGGAAGGAAACAACCCTAGGGTGGGGCCTCTATCCTGATAGATTTGGAATGTGACCTGCTCAAGGGTTTGATTGCTTTTCCCCGTGTCGGATTTTATTACTGCCATCCATCTACATTCTACAGAGAGCACCAATGGAGCTGTTATGCTGTGCTGAGGCTTTGTATAAAAATGTACGTGCACAATCCACTCTTTCCTTGCTTGCATTTATCTGCTTTCCTTTTTGAGTAAACTAAATGAGGGTTCTCAGGGTTACAAGAGATGAGACGGATATGGGATATGATAATGTCTAATATCTGCCGGCTGCGAGAGGAAATGAGTCATTGGGATAACATAAGCAATGATAACTCTGCTGAATATGACTACGACGTTAAAAATAAGGTGTGTTTACAATTGAATAAACTTCCTGAAGCCTCTGCTGTTCTCCAGGGAGATGGGAGAGGAACAGGCCAGTGTCCTGACATCCCACAAATCCCACTGTTTTCCATTTATCACATGTGATCACGGTATGTCATTCTTGGTGGCCTTGTCGTTACTTCTACACAACCAAGGACATGCCTGTTGCAATGGAATGTTCTTGAGAACCTACAGGACAATCACATCACTGCCGTCCTTAGCCCTTGCTTTTCTACTTCTCCATGATGGCCAGAAAACAGACTTTCTTGAGATGCAAAACTTCATTTATATTCATTAGCATCTAATTCTCCTTTCCGTGTCCTTTGCACAGTCTCATTATTGAATTTCAGGACACTACCAGTAACCGCTTACTCATCACATCCTGATAATTGATTAATGAAAACCTATAAAAGACTTTGAGCTTGAATGTTTATGTTTTGTAATGACTTAACATTTCTTTTACCCATAAAACAGTGAAACATAGAGAGGGTTTTTGCTCTTGAACTACACATCTGTCAAGGTTATGGTTAAAGGCTTTGGATGGAAAGACTTCTGTCCATCTACAACTTAGATTGTTTTCTTCCTACTGTGGATAGCCCTTTGGGATGCCCTATCATGGCTTGCTAAACTCACCCTTTTAAAACAGAGGCTGAAAGATGCAACTAAGTTCCCAAGCTCACCTTGGAGCCAGGGTCCTCAGCATGAGTGTGAGAATAAAATGCAGACATCGGGATCTGGGGAAGCTCTGAGATGACGCTCGCTGATAAGACATCACCGTGGGTTTGATTAACTGAGACCCGGATCAGTGGGTGTGGGACAGTTATGGGGAAGCAACTATAGAAACATTTCCATGTTTGGTGACCTTAAAATCAATGGCATCTTCTACTTGTGCATTAGAATTCAGAGGGGGGAAAACCCTAAAATTGTAGGAGGGAGGGAAACAGAAACCCATTTCTTAAATTCTAATTCAACAAAAGTTTTTCAACAGTTTTGAAAATGCCCCACTCCCTATACTGATGTTAAAGGTTCTTTTTGTATTGTATCATTTCTAATGAAACACTGATTCATAAACTTGGACTACTGTGAGAGTCATCCCACCCTTTAAGGCTTCTACAAGCATCAAAAGATCAAGTGTGTTTAGTTTCAACCATCCTTTTACTGGTCTTGAATTTTAATAAAAACCAACCAAACAAACTAACTAACTAACAAACACCAAAATATGCTGGGGTTGTTGCAAAATACTAAGGATGTCAGGAACCCTACCAACAAGAACTACACACAACAGGCAGCTGGTAGAACATAGAAAAGCACAGCAAATCTCTCTTATATGACTGAAGAGCACAGGGATGGGATTTGCTACCCTATTTTCCCTGCTTCAGAATTCTGGGTGTTCAGTGAATAAACTTTCAATGGAAAGAAACACCTGAGGTTGCTCTTGTTAGCTCTTATGTCTTTATTCACGGTCCTCAACTTCCTTCTGTCTTTATTCACGGTCCTCAACTTCTGCAAGACAGCTGGGTATAAAAGGATATCGAGACTTGAAAGGATACCTGAACTCAGAAAGTCCCTGTGGCAGCAATAGGAAGACTGGTGACTCTAACTGGCCCTAAGCCCTTCTTTGCAAGCACAGTAGTTATCCCTATTAATGATAGGAAAAGATCCCATGTAGGCTGAGCTGGAGCAGGTAGCTTGTCAATGCAACACTAACTTCAGACTCACATGAGGAGTCAATCTAGATAGATTACTTCTCACTGCTGAAATGTATTATTATTATTATTGTTACTAACATTTGCAGACATTATATGTTAGGTACTACCTTCTCTTTGAGCTTTCCACGGGTTATCTCATCTAGTACTAAGCCAGCACCACTCTCTCTATAAATCTTCCTGCTTGACTAATGATGAAACTTAAGCTACCGGATATAACTACCTAGCCTCCAAATTCATAAGGAATAATTTGGAGAACTAGGGACTAAGCACAGTCTGCCAAATATGAAAGGCTTTGCTTTTAAGAGCTCAGAAAACTTTTCATTTTTAATTTAGTGCTGGGAATTCAGCCCAGATCCTCACTCATACTGGGCACGTGCTCTGCCATCAAACTTAATCCCTAGCATTGCCTCATTTTTTTATCAACGAATAATTATGTATTTTGAAATTAGAACCACAATTACATAATTTCTCCTTCCCTTTCCTCCCCAAACCTCTATCATGCACTTCCCATGCTATCAAATTTAGGGCCTCTTTTTCCTTAATTGTTGTTACATACGAACACATGCCCACATATACCCCTCCACACTCATACATACCCACATACCCACATACAGACACTCACACACATACACCCACATGCACACACATCCACACACATATGCACACCCACCCATGCACCTCTCTCCATACCCACACATAAATTATTAAGCATATAGATATAACCTCAGTTCATATAATTATATATATATATATATATACATACACACATCGCTTAAGTATATATAAATACAACCTATTTAATTTATATAATGCTGTCTATCTGTATATCTAGATAGATAGGCAGACACACATACAAATGCACACATATACATATACACCCCCCACATACATACACATACACATATACATACACATACACATACATATTTTTTTCCAGGACTGACTGGCATTAGATAACCAATTGGTGTTTTTCCTTGGAGAAGACAATTTCTTTGCATCTCATCTTGAAGGTTCCCTGAAGGTTTTGTGTGTATGTGTGTGTGTGTGTGTGTGTGTGTGTGTGTAGAATTGAGGCCCATGACATTTTCTCAGCATGTCTACTGGTGTCCTCTTGGTCTTGTTTAGGCACCCATGTTGTTGAGACTTCATGAGTGAAGCTTCCCTGGTGTTTCTAGGATACACAACATCACAGGAGACTTCCTGTGTCTGCTCTGCCTTTCTCTGCCTCTTACAATCTTCCCGCCCCCCTCTTCCTCGATTTCCCTGAGTCTCAAGTGCAGGAGCTGTACCATCGATGCCTCAGCTGAGGCTGGACTTCCTAGAATCATCTTGACTCATTTATGATAGAATGTCTAGGGAATTTGAAATCTGTCAGATAATGAGGGGAAAACAAAGCTTGACTTTTCTGAAGATCTAAAGGAAAAAAAAAACAGAATTTTGAAAGCTAGTATAAACACCCTGAAACTTTTTTTTTTGTAATTTAGATTTATTTATTTTAGGTTTATAGTCACTTTGTCTGTGTGCCTGGAGGTTAATCAAGAGCTTGCCTGGTGTGCAAGGAAGTTGTTGGACTACATGAAATTAGAATCATGGACAGTTGTGAGCCAGGAATCGAACCTAAGTCCTCTGGAAGAATAAGTGATCTTAACCAATGTCTCTCCAGTCTTGATTTTTATGTTTAGAAAGTAACTCTAAGGCATTGCTTCTGAGATGCTAAATCATCAAGTAAAGCCCCCAAAGGATTAGGATGACAAGAAAAATAAAAATAAATACCACTAGAGATTATAAGAGGTGGTTTAGTAGAACGTGAGCCTCATGATATTATACCAGTGAGCAGAGGCTGACAGAACTAGGGGGTAAGGACCACACTGGAGATAGCTCGGGTGTGTCTAGGGATGTGTTCCAGTGGCAGAGCACCTTCCTATCAGGTGTCAGACCCTGGACATTACAACCAGCAGAATTACAAATGAAAACAGCTGCAGGGGTACAGGTAGAATAGTAAAGATACAGACGTTCTAAGGAAGGCATGAACACATTTAGAAATGTAGCAAAACTCCCAATACCCCAACAGCAGCTCCAAGGGAAACAAATATACTTAGTAAGGCATACCACACACAGGGTCAAAAGCAGCAGTGACCAAAACTACATCTCCCCAGAGCAGCATTTTAAAATTCCCAGAACCACATAAAATCAACCTACCAGCAAAGGCCTAATGGTTTCTTCAAAGAACCAAAGGTAAGCTCTTCTCAAATTTCTTTGAAACTTTTAAAGCCCTGGGAAAATGTCACAAAATCTATAGCTATTGGCGAGTTCAAAGGCAAGTGTAACCTAATACGGTTTTTTTTTATCCATCTGAGTTCTTGGGGGGGGGGGATGTTCTCCAATATGGAAGAATTCAGAAAACAAGCTTTCAAAGTGCTTTTCCCTCCTAGGGAATATAGCACTGAGAGACCAGGGAGATAACCCAGTGAAGACGGAACAGTGCATCAGCAAAGAAATTGCAGCTGGATGGGCCCAGCAGACCCCTCCCCTCCCCCGGGGATGGCAGCTGTGCAGGGCCCAAGTCTCTAGACAACTGAGGGTATCCTTCAGTCTGCTGTGCCTGAGGCCCGTGAGCTGCACATACTCAGGTCCCTAGCTTCTAAGTACTTAACGTCCTTTTCTCTATGTTGTAGGTAGAAAAGCCACATCCTGAGGCGTGATATCACAACATACAATTTACTCCTTCAAAACTGATCAGTCCAATGGTTCTTAAGGCTCTTTGCAGAGACGTGTATTATCACCATGGTCCATTTCAGAATGCTATTTTTTTACTTCTCCCAAAGGAAACCCCAAAGCAGCCGGTCATTTCTCATCCCAGCTCCCAGCTCCAGCTCACTGTCTGTTTCCTCTGTGCTGTGGGTTTTTGTGTCTGCATCGTTCAACACGGTGCATTCAGTCAGTGTGCCACGTGGGCTCTCTCGCCATGCTTCCTTCCGTGGTGGTTCCGGTGATGTTTACACGTGGCATTTGGCTTGTGAACTTGTCAGTGGTGGGCATTTTGGGTTGCCCATATACAATGAGACTAATTCTTAACAAAGTGCTAGTATTTATCACAGCAACATTTTGGTATAAAGTCAGCAAATTCCCTTTGTAGACAACCTCGCTTGGGTAAGGTCAACCATGTGTGCAGAGAATATACCTTAAAATGAAAAAGAGATGTAAAATCAGTGCAGCAGTTTGAATTATAGATAAGAACACTTTTGTCTTTATATATTGTCAACATGAAAAAGTCTGCATTAAAGATTCTCTTGGAGACCAGACACATTGTCATGATAGTGAATCTTGTCATTCATGCTATGAAAACCAAGCTTCTCCCCACGCTGTCACTGACCCACCAATGAAATGTCAATGGCTTCAACTGAACACCATGAACACTTTGCATTGCATCATACACCATTACTTTCTGGGGAAAAAATGAGTACAGAAAGTATAGCCAGCTAACCCAAGCCACGAAGTAATGCACAAAGGCTCATGCTCAAACATGCATCAGCCTCTTCAGTTCCTTCTGACAGGGGCCATGTCCTTTCAAATCTGATATTTGAAATTTCCATCACATACCAGGGCTTGTCCTTCTATCAGATTGTAGAAGAAAGATACAGTTTTCCTACCATCCATACTGACATACAGGATCCATGTCATTTTCAAGGAACAATAGTATGGTATTTATGTTTTTCATAAGCCCCTGACCTTGTGAAATTGTCTGGAGGTTTTACTAGATTCCTATGGCATGTTATTTTTAAAAATACTCCGCCAACATATCCCAGTGTTGTACACTTGTTTCTGATTTTCTGTTAGGCCTGCTGCCTCCCCTGTGTGATTTTGCATAATGCACTGACCCTTAGCTAAGGTATGTTGAATCCCAGCAGGACCCAACATACACAGACTACCTTCTAGAGACCAGGGAGAAGGCGGTACTGAGGGAAGAAACTATAAGCTGTAATTTGTACTGAGCCTATGAAATGCTTCCTGCTCTTCTCTTTTTAATGCTTTTGCAAAACAAAGTCGATTTTAGGTGTGAAGCAATACTTTCCAAGCATGATGACAACACACACACACACACACACACACACACACACACACACATGCCTGTTCCCAAGACTTGGTGTTTTCCTGGCTATTTAATTCTCATGAACCCATCCATAGACTGTAACTGGGCAGAGACGTAGAAGAAGACATCAGTTTTAACCTAAGCAAGAACCCCTGCTTCTCCTTTAAAGACCTCGTCATCGAGGTTGGGGGTGGGGGACTAAGTAGGACTCTTTGCGTGAGTGAAAGGTTTCATCCAAACTGAATGCAGGAATGAAAAGACAAATGTGTGGGTGAATGGTGTGTAGGGACAGATGTGCTAAAGAAAAGTGGTTAGTGTCTGAGTATACACTTTAGGTCAACAGCTGCATTCCGGTCCCAAGAAAGCCAAGGATACAGTGAAAAGTGGTTTCCAGCCAGCAGGAACCCCACACAGTTTTTGTTTCTCTCTGTGCAGCAGAGCCTTCTAATTATCGCTGCTATCTCTATGCTGTAAAATAGTTTATCAGTTACCCCACTTTGCGGCATTTCGTCTGAAGCTCTTTACTGTCATAAACGCGCTCAGCCGCCTGCCAACGTGAAATAATAAATAATTATTATGTGAGTGACTGATTTACTTTGAAAAAAACATGAAAGGCCTCTAAACCTGAAGTTTCTTGCTCCACATAATGTGCACGAAAGAAATGAGCATCAGTAATCACTGTCAACAGTCTCTTGTAACTAAGAATTGAATCATTTATCTGTCCAGCATGTGTAAATTATCACTATCGTATGCCTCAGGAGTGCCTGATGGCAAGTTGTATTATAAAATAATAAGATATGAGGGCTTAATAGAAATCTTTCCGTGGTGCTGTGCTTGGAAACACTGGACTTTGGCATTGGCAAGAATCACATGCCCTATGCATTCAGACATACCAGTCAGTTGTTTATCACAGACTTCTTTGTTTATATCTTCTTTCCTTACTTTCTCTAACTCAACTATGAGCCAAGAGCTTCCGTATTATATTTACGGGATGACCTTTCCCTATGTGCCTCAAGGATACTTTCCTTTATGACGAACAAAGATAACGCCAGGAGCAAATGAGTTCTAGGCATGAATAATTGTAAATGTTCTGACATCCTTTGGAAATATTATCAGAGCCCTAAGTTGCTATATATCCATCATGTCCACCAGTCTGACTTTAACTTTAAACACTCAACAGCCGATAGAGTATTCCAATTTTCTTAGTTTACTTGACCTTGAATATATAGAGACTTTTGGACACCCTAAAGAAAGAGCTTTAGGAAGGATGTGTGTGTGTGTGTGTGTGTGTGTGTGTGTGTGTGTGTGATCCTCTTCATCCTTGTGGTAAGTTTTTGTGGCTGAACATTCCATGCAGAGGAGAAAAAAAGATATTCGTTGTCCAAACTGGAAGGGTCTTTGCACTTTGGATCATAGGAAGGTTTCTTGAACAGGCTCAGGATGCCAGATGGTGTCCAAGGGGAAGCTATGGGAGATGGAGGACAGTAATCTGGGGGAGGAGAAAGGATGAACACTTACAGAAAGACGGAAGATGCTCAAAGCAGTCTCCTCATTCCTCTGAGATGCTATGTGCTCAAGGAGTTTTAGGATAAAGTCTGTGCCCTTGAGAAACGTCATCTGGTAGATGGTGTGTGTTGGTCCACAGGCAAGTCTTACAATGTAACAATGGTGTTTTCAGTTTCCCTTACTCCCAGGCCTGAGGAGATATCTTGACTCTACAATGGACCGTGTGAGACTGACTATCCAAGTTAGAATCCCTAGAATGCATATGTAAAAAGCCTGATGCAGTGGTGTGTGTCTGCAGCTGTAGCACCTGTATGTCATTGGAAGGAATGTAGGAGAGTCACCAGAAGCCTGAGGCCAGACAACCTGAAGTACACCGAATAGCAGCAGAGACAAGAGAGACTCTGGCTTAGTGTAAGTGGAAAGCAAGAACCAATTCTTGAAAATTTCCCTCTAACTTCTACACCTAGGTCATGGCATAACTGAACCTAAACATGCATGCTATCTTGGAAGTATGTGTGCACATGCACAAACACACACACACACACACACACACACACACACACATACACACAATCAATCCATTAAGAATGTAATAATTAAAACAATATTGCACAAGCCTGTAATGGGAGAATACACACACAGGAAAGTTAAATTTTGTTAAATTTGTACACATGCACAACTGTTTCCAAAGATAACAGCTATAGAGCCTTTGATTGGCCATAGGATAAACACAACCCAATAATCCTTTATCTACTATACTGAGGCACAGCACAGCCTTTGAACATCATGCTATGCTTCGAAGTAACATGTTTATATAGACCAGGCATGCTTCACCCACATTCACACACTCATTACTCTATTAAACTTTTGGCGTTACTCCCGTTCTTTTATAAGTTCATATGATGTATTTTGGTCATAGGCACTTCTCCCACCAATTGCTTCCAGATCCACCTTTACTTCCCTGCCCTGCCAACTTGATGGTCTATTCTGGTGTACTAACCCATTGAGTCCATTTGATGTTGCCCCAAAACTCTTGGGCTTGGCAATGCCTCAGAGTGTGCTTGTCCTATTGAGGACTGTATGCATCAAGAAAACTCATATTCCACCCTCTCAGTGGCCATCACATTCCAATAGCTTCTTAGCTAGGGTTGAGACTTGGTGCCCATGCTTACTGCTCCATTGTTGAGCCTGGGCATATAAGTCACAACTTATAGCTCTGAGAGATCTATGTGCACTGCCATGTTATATCTGGAAAACACCAGGCCACTGCAGTCATCTACTTTATCTGGATCTTACAGCCTGTTTTTCTGCCTCCTCTTTCACCGTGGCACCTCAGCTTTGGCAGGATGGTGTGTGTGTGTGTGTGTGTGTGTGTGCACAAGCACACATTTGTGTGTAATAGATTTCCTATTTGTGACTGAGAACCATGTGATCTGTCACTCTTTGCACCTGTCTAGTTTTGGATCTCTATTTCAATTCTATAATACTGGAGAGGAGCTTAATAGAATGTAGATATGAAAAGCCCTCCAGCCGGGCGGTGATGGCACATACCTTTTATCCCAGCACATGGGAGGTAGAGGCAGGGAGATTTCTAAGTTCGAGGCCAGCCTGGTCTACAGAATGAGCTCCGGGACAGTCAGGACTATACATAGAGAAGTTCTGTCTCAAAAAAAAAAAAAGCCCTCCAGCCTACAGAATCTCAAGTGTTTTCTCCATAAGCCTAGGAACTAACATGGGATGTCAGCCTTCATCACTCCTATCTAATTTTGTTCTGGAGACTCTGACAAATACAGTACATCTAGAAAAAGAAATAGAGGGTATTTGAATTAGAAAGAAAAAAATAAAACTATGCTTATTCAACAGACAACATGAGTCTCTCCAGCAGTGGTCCTCAACATGAGGGTTGTGATCCCTTTGTGGGTGAAGCAACCCCTCCCCTGGATCACATGTCAGATATCCTGCATATCACATATGTACATTACAACTCATTGCAGTAGCACAATTCTAGTCATGAAGTAGCAATGACAATAATTTCATGGGTGGGAGTCAACACAACATGAGGAACTGTGTGAAAGGGTCACAACATTAGGAAGGCTGGGAAGCACTGCTCTAAAGGGAATGTCACAAGGGATCTGTAAGAAAAGTCCTCCAACTAACTAACAAGCAAGCAAACATGCTCAGCAAGGTTGCAGAAAAAAAAAAGATCAATAGGCAGAAATCAATTCTGTTCCTACGCACTAGCAGAGAATGAGCACAAATAGAATGCTCAAAACATTCTCATTCATAACAACTCCCCAAAATGAGTCACGACTACCAACCAAAGGAAATGGGTAAAGATTCTCTATGCTAAGATCTCTGGATGAGCTCAAGAAGACCCAAATACTGGGGCTGGCGAAATGCCTCAATGCTGAAGGGAACAAGAGTACTATTCCCTGTACTGACTTGTGCCAGCTGATACCACCTATAACTCCAGCTGGGGGGCTCTCTGCCTCCAGCTTCTGTAAGTACATGTACTTACCTTTGTATCTCAACACACACACACACACACACACACACACACACACACTAAATAAAAATGAAAAAAAGAATGTTTTTAATAAAGGAAGACCCCAATGAGCTAATGGACTGAATGCAGGGAGATATCTTTCATAGTTAAGATAGAGTAATCTATTCTCCCCACATTGACTCACAGGTCTAAAGTAAACTAGACAAAAATCTCAATGAGCTTTCTTAAACACACACACACACACACACACACACACACACACTAGCAGCTTCTAAAATATATAAGGAAATATTAATGAGCTGTAATAGTCAAGACAGCCTTTAAAAGGCACAAAGTTGGGATACTCACTGTCCAGTTATTTCTTTTTTTTTTTTTTTAGTATAGAATAGAGTTTATTCAGGGCAGAGGATTGGAGTTAATGGGGTAGTGGAGGCAGAGAGAGGCAGAGAGAGGGAGAGAGTAGAGAAGCAGAGGCCGCAGGCCGCAGGCCATGGAGAGAGGAGGGAGGGGAGGAGAGCCCAAGAGGGGGCAAGAGAGAAGTTGAGAGTGAGAGAATACGAGATTCAAGAGAGGTAAAGTGTCACTGTGCAGTTCTAACAGAGTGTTTGATTTGTGGAAAAAAATGGGCAAAAATACCACGAGAGTATGAAAACCCAGTGACACACATGCATTAATTAACTTTGAATTTTTCTATCACTCAACTAATGCTTCTGGAAAAGGATGTCCTTGTGCTAAAAAAATTAATAACCTCCTCCTCCATCTCACATAAGCATGAGCACTTGCAATGGATTACAGATCCACATAGAAAGGTTAGCAGATATAACCCAATAAGTATCCCTTACCTGGAAACATGGCATCAGAAAGATTTCAGAGTTGAGAGAACTGCAAGACAAGGTATTTTAGATGTAACTTGAGTCTAACCGAAAAATCCACGTATGCTTCACTTTGTATGTAAATAAAGAGGCTAAATGTGATTTTATAAAGTATAGAGAGGGTGTCTGACTACAATTCTCCTCAAAATGTGCAAGTGTTTCTTAGTGTTTCTATTGCTGCAATTGGAGAGGAATTGGTTTACATGCCAGCTTACATGTCTGTATGTCTGTCCATCATCCAAGGAAGTCAGGGTAGGAACTCAAGCAGGGCTGGGACCTGAAAATAGGAGCTGATACAGAATCCACGGAGGGGTGTTGCTTACTGACTTGTTTCCTTCCTGTGGCTTGATTAATCTGTTTTTTTTTTTTTTAATATAACACAGGATCACCAGCCCAGGGATGGCACCACCCACAAAGGGCTGCTCCTTCTCACATTGATCACCAATTAAGACAATGCCTTACAGCTGGATCTCAAAGAAGGCATGTTCTTAATTGAGGATCCTTCTACCTTGATGACTCTAGCTTCTGTCAAGATGTCATAAAATCAAGCAGTATTGTGGAAATGTCCCCTTGCAGGATCATATCACAGCTGGAGTTTGCAACATTTCAGGTTAAGGATGTTGACCTTGTACTAGGGAACTCTTACACGGAAACAGAAACTTCCTGATCTTGTTTTACGGAGAGCCTCTTTAGCTAGACCACCAAAAGCATAATATAGGAAATTAAAAAGGTTATCAGAAAAGAAGTATTAAAGTGGGGCAAAATAAAACTCCCTTGCTCTGAGAATAGCACAATGAAGAGGAAAACATGACAAGTTACAGATCAGCAAAAATATTTATAAAGCACATATGCCACAAGGATATATGTTTACATTATACAAAACACTCATAAAATATAACAGTGAAAAAAAAAAACCACCTGGCTTTAAAAGCATGCAAAAGGGTTGCACAAAACTTTCCTGAAAAGGATCTATGCCATCTAATGGATGCTCAGAAAAATGTTCAATGCCATTTGTCATCAGGGAAATACAAGTTAGAATCTAAAGAGTGTACTGAAAAGATATTAGAATGAGTGACTTTTAAAATAACATCAGGCATCCATGAGGTTTCAGACAGCAGTTTTCATGTGCACAATGTCTAGGTTACTCTGGAGAACGCTCTTGAGGTCCCCATAGACCTGAATGAGAAATGTCCCCAACAGCCTGATCCACTTGAACACTTGGCCCCTAGTCAGAGTCTGTTTGAGGAGGTGGTGGGTGCAGCCTTGCTGGAGAAAGCATAAACTTGGAGGCAGGTTCGAAGGCTTTATGGGTTGACTGAACAACTGCTTTATCTCTCTCTGCTTCCTGTATGTGGCAGAAATGCAATCAGCTAGCTTCCTTATCCCGTTTCCATGTTGCCCATTTATGGTGGACTCTATCCTACAAGGAACTATAAGGTCAAACCTACACCATCTCCTCCAAGTATTTTTGATCATTGTGTTTTATTAGAGAAATAGAAAAGTAACTAATTACAAAGGTAAATACAGCCAGGCAGTGGTAACTTACGCCTTTAATCCCAGCACTAGGGATGCAGAGGCAAGCAAATCTCTGTGAATTTAAGGATAACCTGGATTACAGAATTAGAGCCAGGACAGCCAGAGCTACACAAAGAAACCTGTTTAAAAGACAAACAAATAATGACAACAAACAAAACACAACATACTACATTTCCCTGTAATCCATCTTCTAGGTATTTATGCTAAAAAAATAAAATAAATGTCTGCCAAAAGATACCTGTATTTAAGTGTTTATTATTTATTCATAATTAATATTTTACTCCACCCTTGCTACCCTAATAGAATATGCAAGAGTAGGTAATCTTTAAACCAAAGACATGTCTTTCCTCATATTCTGGAGTCTAGAAGTTCAAGGTTAGCCCTTACCAATTTGGCATCTCTGAAGAAGCCTCAGTTTGTGGCTGGGCAGTCCTTGACAAAAGGAGAGAAAACAAAACAAAAAGCAAAAACAAAAATGAAGCAAAACAAACAAAAACATAAAATAACCACTGTATCAAGCTTCTTTCACAAACCTCTCAACCCAGGTATGGAAGAGGCACCCGAAGACCAAACAAATTCAAAGGCTCTACCTCTCAATATCATGACATTGTTTGACATAACTGAACTAGGGAGCTGATGCACTGAACTGGAGCAATTATTTAAAAAGTCTAGAATGGTCCTATATTGGTGCTCAGTGTAAGAGTTTTTGCCTACCACATTCTGAATGCCTCCATTTTTACCACCACAATAAATAAGTAAATAAACAAACTGAAAACAGCCCTGAATACACTTTAGTGGATGAACAAACTGTGCAACCACTATTCACAAACTGTGAATTTAAGGATAACCTGGACCCAAATGGAGTACTACAGAGAAATAAAAAAATATTCAATGCCCCATTTGTACTAAGAATAGATGTACACACATCAAAGTTTTCATGTGTGGGCACACTATTTTTTTTAATAGTTTGAGAATTTAGGATTAGTGAGGAGTTAGGATTTGATGGGCTTTGGTACAAAGCAGAACCATGTTTTGGTACAAAACCAGAAGAATGTTTTTAGTACAAAGAGGAAGTATGGAATACATTCCCAGATTGTATGCATGTATCAAAGCTCAAAGAATTATACACCAGCTTGGGGAATTTTACCTAAAGTCACAACAGTAAGAAGTTAACTTTTAAATTATTGGAAGAAAATTAGAATAAAATCGAGGCATAAAGCCAATCACTTCACAACTATCGATGCCAACTGTTCACTCAGTGGTTGAGACACAGCCAAATAGACTGTATCTGAGTCTTCATTTGACCCAAGTTCTTCAAAGGAGGCCCAGAGAGGGAAAATAAATTTGCTAGACTCACACAGCTATTCTACTCCTGAAGTCAGGTCCTTCCACTCCTGAACCTCTGTGGGACTTGCCTCATGCAAGTTGTAGGTGGAGCTGTGTCCTAATATACCTAAGTGAGACTTGAAAGTATTACCACTCAGATGCAGATTAGTGACAAAGAGAAAAGAAGACAAGAAATTAACCCCACAATAGAAAGAGAACAGACTCCTTAATGCTCAGTGTTTACAAGGAGCATATTAAAAATTATAATCTCAGCAAACCTTTCCAGTGCAAGGAGAAGAGCAACAGATATAGCATGTTATCTGTTGAAATAATTGTGTCAAAAAAATTAGCAATATTCCAGGGAAGGCTGTGGGCCCTGATGGTCCCCAGTAGACCATTGTCCACACAGAGCTGCTATTGATTTTGAAACAACCTCGCACATGATAAATGAGAATGTGCTTTGGAGAGGATTCGGTCACAAGAGTCCCCAAATCAATCAGCTTGTCAACAGGCAGACGAAATTCAATTTTTATTCTTAGTAACTCTTATTTGGTGGCAGACCATCGTTTCTGAGGAAATTGCTTCACAAAGGCCCAGGGGCAGGCGTGAGAACATGGAGAAAGATAATCTTTTCAAAGCTGCTCCCAGTGAAGACTTGGGGCTTAGGAGAAGGTGGAGGACCCAGGCACGGTGGCTACAGTGGTAAGCACAGTCTACCTACCTTCTTTGCCCAACAAAACTAATTAGGAGGAGGCGTCATCATCCCACACAGAGTGAGCTTTCCCTCAGTTGAGTTAAGTAGTCCCCAGACATTTTAGAGGAAACTAGATGGCCCAAGACCAAGCTTAAAAGACTTGTACTTCCCCTCTTATATCATACAGAATCACAACTTAACTGCAAGGTTTTTTAGAAGGCAGAGTATCAATAATTTTCAGTTATTGAACCATGTATACCTCTCATCTTTTTTGCTACTTACTAAAAATTTGAGGCATTTTTTTTCATGTTTACAATTCCTCAAAAATCACCTAAGAAAATTAATTCAGAGGCACAGGAGTCTTGCCTCTGGGGACAGAGTTCTAGATCACTCTCCCTCTACCTTGATGCATGTGACTGAGACATCAGTGTAAGGAGCATACACCCAGCAGGACACAGCAGTGCTCTGATGTTCTCATGATTGGGAGGGGTGCACAGTTCAGAAAGAAGCAGAAGCATTCACTGAGAAACTGTAACAATGTTCAGGAAGAACACTGGGTTGTCAGAACACCTCGGGGACCTATTGTAACACCGGGATGTTGGATGGACTGCACCAGGAGGAGGCTATGCTCAAACACCCACCTGTGGACTAGGGGGAAGTCAGAAGGTAAAGGTGACACAGGAAGGAAAGTATTCTTGGGGAATAGCCATTCGCTTTGAGCATTACAGGACCACAGCCTTCATTGAAAGGCAGATGGCCAGGACTTCTTTGTTATGGCAAAAAGCTAACAAAATAATATGGTGATTGTTAGGTCAGAGATAATGGTAAGTAGGCTACAAATAACAAGCCCTGGTAAGAGGAAGGCAGATCGCCTGCCATTTGAGCCTCTGACCATAGTTGCTTGTGACTTGTGGTCTTAATGTGTACTAGAGCATTCAGACCATAGACTAGTAAGAGGAATTAGGATGTCAATCCAATAGGTTTTGTGAGCTTCTCATCTCTGCTTGAGAGGGGATGCTTATGCCTTTGAGTCATTCATGATTCTGTAAGTTACACCCCACTCCCAATCCTGTAGGTAACACCAATAACACATTGTGTCACCAAGCTGGATGAAGAATAGTTTCTATAGTCTGATAGTGGGAGTAGACATGTATTCTTACCTTCCTGGGAAAAGCTACAGAAAATGCATGCTCACTCCAGACAAAACCAGTTACACAAAGGTGTTGGAAACACAATTTGGCACAGCTTGTCCGGGTATGTAAAGGAAGGTCTACATTCCTAGGAATTAGAAAACAAGGAGCAAAATGCTACTGAGTGAAGCCGGCAGGCCTGTGTCCACCACAGTGTCCAGGTGCCTCTTCCATTTGGGGCTCTGTAGTTAAAAGGCTAAATTTGGTACAGGACTTTCCTGAGCACTCTCCTTCAGACAAACATGAATAGAAAAAGCAGAAACTAGAGAGGCTGTTCTCTCAGACTGTTCATACTGCTCTAACAAAGCCACATTTTGGTTAATTTATAGGGAATAGAAATACATTTCTTGTCATTCTGGCTGCTGCCCCAGATTAAGGCATAGGCAGGATTAATGCCTGAGAAGGGCTAATATATACTTGCAAGATGTGGCTACATACGGTGGAGTAGACAAAAGCTGTGACCACACATGACTGAAGAGCAGAAGATAGAAGCAGGCTATGATAGCTCGAGACCTTTAATACGTTTTATCCATTTAGGAGTCAGACTTACTTGGTATGAGTATGAAATCAGCCTCCCCCTTCACGCATTTTCTCAGATTATGGGAGCTTGTGGAGGTGAGAGACCTAGCTGGGAAGCAGGTTGTTGAGGGTACATCCCTGACCTCCTGCCATTTTTCTTTCTCTTCCCCTTTGCCATGGAGTGGAATCCTCCTCCACTACATGCTGAAGTCCATTGGTTATCTATCCTCAGCTCTGACCCAAAGCGATGGATCCTGACCCAAAGTAATCGATCTAGATAAGTTTAGACTTCTGATTTTGTGAGACAACAAAAGCCTTTCCTCCATCAGCCTCTTTCTTAAGTATTTTGTTATAGAGATGCAAAATCAAACCCAAGAGTTTTCCCATCATAACCCCTTTCCCAGAGCTAGTACCTGACAATACCAGCTCAGAAACACTAAGCTCTGATGTAAACAACCCAGATGACCCTCAACAGAAGCACGGATACAGAAAATGCAGTACATTTATCCAATGGACTATTACTCAGCTATTAAAAACAGTGACTCCATGAAATTCACAGGCAAATGGATGGAACCAGAAAATATCATTCTGAGTAAGGTAACCCAGTCACAAAAGAACACACATGGTGTGCACTCACTGATAAGTGGATATTAGCCCAAAAGCTCAGAATATTCATAATACAATCCACAAACCATATGAAGCTTAAGAAGGAAGACCAAAGTGTGTATATTTTAATCCTACATAGAAGGGGGAACAAAATAATCACAGGAGACAGAAAGAGAGGGACCTGAGGGAGAGAGAGGGGAGGGACAAGGAAAAAGGGGGGCAGGATCAGGTATAGGAAGGGACAGGAGAGAAGTACAGAGGGTTAGAAAATTGAATAGGAATATGTAGCAATGGGGTATGGGGAACTGGGGGTAGCCACTAAAATGTCCCAGACACCAGGGAAGTGAGAGGCTCTCAGGACCCAACGGGGATGACATTACCCCAAATCCCCAACAAAGGGGAGGTAGAACCTGTAGAAACCACCTCTAGTAGACAGGCACAGCCCCTAGTTGAGGGATGGGGCCACCCACCCATCTCAAAATTTTAACCCGGAATTGTTCCTGTCTAAAGGAAAGGCAAGGACAAACAATGGAGCAGAGACTGAAGGAGAGGCCATCCAGACACCACCCCACCTAGGGATCCATCCCATCTGCAGACACCAAATCCAGACACTGTTACTGAAGAGTGCTTACTGTCAGGAACCTAGTATGGCTGTTCCATGGAGGTTCTACCAGCACCTGACCAATACAGATGCAGTTACTCACAGCCAACCATTGGACTGAGCCTGGGGACCCCAATGGAAAAGCTAGGGGAAGGACCAAAGGAGCTGAAGGGGATTGAAAGCCCATAGGAAGAACAATATTAACCAAATGGATGGCCCAGAGCTCCCAAGGACTAAATAATCAACCAAAGAGTACACATGGTGGGACCTATGACTCCAGATACATATATAGCAGAGGATGGCCTTATCCGGCATCAATGTAAGAGGAAGCCCTTGGTCCTATGGAGTCTCGATGGCTCAGCATAGGGGGATGCTAGAGTGGTGAGTCAGGAGTGGGTGAGTGGGTGGAGGAGCACCCTCATAGAGGCAAAAGGGAGGAGGGATGGGATGGGGGTTTGTAGAGGAGAAACTAGGAAGGGGAATATGATTTGAAATGTAAATGAAAAAAGAATTAATAAAAAAATAAGAAGAAAAGAAAAGAAATGGCCATGACAGCAGCTAATCTACAATTAATTGCTGGTGCTCACTGAGAAAGAATTTAACCCAAATAAACCATCAACAGTGTTTCTGGTGTCTTCTCCCTTGAGTGATTCATTGCTAAACACCAAAAGCCAGATGCCTCACAGACTGGCTGGGCCGTGTGGCCCTGCTTCTGTCCTCACTTTGCCCTGTGTTCTCATCAAGGTGAGGTGATCCAGGAATACTCACAATGACACGAGAAGCCCCTACAGTTAACTAGGGATCCCAGGCTGGCTGCATCTAGCTGTGAGGGAGGATGGGTGTAAAGAAGGTACCACGTGTCTTTTCTACTTATCTTTCAGGAAACAACACAAAAATCAGAATATGGGGGTCAAAGGGATGCTGCCAGGAACCAATGGAGGGAGAAATATTCCCTTTGAATGTCAGGAACCTGATTGGATACCCTAAGAGAACAGGCTGTGTTCTGTTGATTGCAGTTGGAAAAATATAGTGAATGTGCAAAACCAGCCACTGGCCAAAAACAACCTTTGCTTGATTTCCTTGAGCCTCATGTAACCCAGTGTGGAAAAATCCCATCAAAAAAAAATGCAACTAATTAGCATAAGATACAAGTTACTGGGTTGCTCTTCAAAGTCTTTTAATATTCTTTCTTAATTAATGGCATAGAATTTATGTGGGACCTTTCTTTTACTCATTCATAAACTGGGGTACAGTCAAAACTCAACCTACTTCCCAGCCTTCTAAGTTCTGGGATCACAATTAAACACTACTGCATTGTCTTTCTCCCTGTTAAGGTTCCATGGTAAGTCTTTCCAGAAAAGACAAACGTTATCCTTTCTTATCACAACAGAAGGGATAATGAAGAAATAACTTGTTTTCTGGATAATTTAATGAATATACAAAGCTTTAATCAGTTGTAATTTGTTAATATCATATATTTTTTGTGATTTTGCAAGACAAAAGAAAAAAAGCAACAACAAAATTGAGACAATGTGCTAAACTGTAAAAATGTTATCTCTGGCTTCTTTCTTCAGTGTCTACACATTGGCCTACTGGCCAAAATACCCATGGGGGCGGGAAGCTGGCTGTAAGAGGCCTGCTCTCTCCCACATCATATTCCAAGTACCCAGGATCCTGATTAGCTTTGACCAACCATCTCCACACCACTTTCCTAAGTTCTATTTCCTCCTGGAGGCCTCAGTTTTCCCCCTTAATATAAGTGGTACCACTCAAGGTGCCCTTCCCTATGCTAGACAGAGCCAAGGGGATTTTAATTTGACACAGATTAGAAGGAGAGACCTTGACATCTGCACTCACTATCTGGAGGCTCCTGATAACATGGGTAGAGGCTGACATTGTGGGAAGAGGTGGGGAAGATCTCCTCAGGCAGGTGCTGAAGGCTCACCCTGGAGGAGTGGTACTTTGCAAAATACAACTGGGGGATTGAGAGGTATATTTGTCAAGGACAGCACATATGTAATAGTTTGGCAACTTGGTGTCAATCTTAAATACTTAAACTTATTCTATGTGCCCACTTTGTCCCTTTTCTGAGAACGTTAGTGAATGTTATAAATGAAGCTTCAGTGTCCAGGCTAGATAGTCCCAGACTATCTGTTATTGGTGGAACAGATATCTCCAAACAGAGTCCCCAAACAAGAGTGGCTTATAGTCTTTTGTGTGCCTAGATTCAAAATCTCATGTTAAAAATTCTAATACTTTCTTTAAGTTGTTCAAGTGCAGCAAGCATAGCTGATAGGTTGGTAAATATTCATATGTTTAATTGTTAACATACTTGCATAGTCAACCCTCGATAATTATGTTTTCAATATCTTTGAATTACGTCTACCCCAGATTGAAAATATTCAGAAAATGCATCTATACTGAATATGTACAGTCTTATTTTTTATAACCATTTCCTAGCTAATATGGTATATCAACAACTTTAGCAGGGTAATTATACACAATCTAGAGATGATTCAAAATACTTGGATAGATGGGCATAGCTTCTATGCAGATGCTGTCTTGTTAAATGCACGGGACTAGATCATCTGTACACTTTATATCCATGGAGTAGGATTTCAGAATCAGCATCCCAGGTATGGGAAGGGACAAGTGTACATGATGAAATGTTCTTTGAGACACCATCTGTGTTCATAGCCCTTTTGACTCAAGAAAGGGTCAATCACCTGTCAAGTTCTTCAGAAACGTCAACTAGAAGGCTTCAAGGTCAGGGGCAGGTAGCAACCACACCATCAGCCATGTCTCCACCTGACAATGGTTAGAGACAAGGGGAGAAACAACCTACACAAAATGTCATCAACAGTGCTCAGAGCTATATGAGAAACTTCTAGATCCAGAAGTACTTGGCCAGAAGATAATGCTCCAGAGCTTCAGAGCTTCAGAACTTCAGAGTCATGCCTCACCTCCAGTCCAAATTTTCCACTCAAAGTCTTCCACAGTCTTTCTGTTTCAAACAGTAATAGAGGAATAGATTATGGATGGCAAAAAGAAAGACAGAAAAAAATTACAGGGAGCCTCCATTAGCCAATTAGCTTTGAGGAACTCCTACATTCTATGCTTCTGGTTCTGTGGGAAGTAGGCTGCATATCTCATTTCAGGCTCTGTTTTAACATGAAAAATGGCCTATATTCTTGATCCATTAAACTATTAGTACATTCTAGCATCATGGGTCTTAATAAACATTTCCTTAAATAACTGTGAAAGCCTATTAGTTGTATTTATTCTAGAAAAAAGGCTGAAAATGAGACAATATAATATATTGGACTCAGGGATCAAGCTAATTAAAATTGTAAATGTCAATAACAATATCTGACATTTCTTTTCAACAATAACCAATTATTGTAAGCATTCTCCCAATAGCTATTAAATTTATCCCTGCAAACCTCATGTTTTCACATTTAGAATATCTACCAGATCATTTATCCTAGCCCCTTCCATTAGTTTCTGGATAAATATATATTTGGAACATAGTATGGTTTATGTTTGGTTTAATTGGAGTATCTTATTCCATGTTGAAGGCAATATTAAATTGCATTTAGGAAAAGGGATTGTTATTTGTTAAAACCAGAATAAAGCTGTGCATCTGGTATATTTTAGTCGTGGGATATGTAATATCTTGTTCTTTCCCAAATTCTGTCTGCCTGCAACCAAACTGAACAATTTTAGGAAATGTTTCATCTTCTGTTGAAATTTGAGGCATAAACAGAGTCTGGTGGGTGGATTGAGAATGCATGTGGCAAAGCAGCATTTATTGGAACAAAAGGATTGGAGTCCCACGAGGCAGAAAGTCTCTGTTTGTTAGCTTCTTGACAGATTGATAAGATACCTGCTGGAACAGCTTAATGGTGAAAACATTTATTTTGGCTCATGTTTCAAAGAGTTCAGACCATGGTTGCTTGCCTCGTGCACTGGAATGGAACATCGGGGCCCAAGAGTGTGTGGCAGAGGGAAATAGTTTGCTAGAGGACCAAAATGGAAATAGAGAAAGAAGACTGCAAATCTGGTGTAACCTTCAAAGGTGCTCCTCCAATAACCAACTTCCTCTTGCTTCAAGGATCCTAAGATTCAAAACATGATCCAGCAGAAGGAATTTTAACCATCCAAACCAAAACATGCTCCAAAAATGAAGAACCAGGGAGCAGATTTTGAAACAGGTGAGATCTTGAAGAAGTTTATATTGAAAACATCATAGCCAGTGACAAATGATTCCAAGATGCAGGAACAACTGAATATGTGTTCGCTTACAGAGGGAGGAGAAATGATTATAACGGGGTGTGGGGCAAAGACCCCTTTCTGCTCTCCTTTTTATGTTTAATGATTGAGTAGAGTACATTTTGGGATTTACACTAGTTTGCTTTTCTTCTGCTGTGATAAAGATTGTGACAGAAAAAAACATATCTAAGGAAAGGGTTATTTCATCTGTCAGCGTGACATCCATCATGACCAAAAGGAAAGACAAGAACTCTTGCAGGAACCTGGATGCAGGAACTGAAGCAGTTACCATGGTGGACTGCTGCCTCCTGGCTTTCTTTACATGGTTTGCATAACCTGCTTTCTTATACAGCCCAGATCCACCTGCCCAGGGGCAGAATTAACAGTGATATCTCACAGACTGGCCTACAGGCCAGCATGAGGGAAGCATTTCCTCACTGAAATTCTCACTTCCCAGATATGTCTAGCTTTGTGTCATGCTTACGGAAACACACCAGCACAGAGTCACTGGCTGTGTATTAGTTTAACATTTGATACAGTAATAAAATGCCTTGATGAAAGCAACTTAAAGGAGAAAGGGTTTACTTGAGTTTACAGTACCTGACCGGATATAGGATATCATGGCAGGAAGTCATAGCAACAAGAACATGAAGCCATCTTGTCAGTTGGGAAGCAGGGAAAGGAAATTGAGTCAGGCTACAAAACCTCCAAACCTGCCTCCAGTGACATATGTCCTTCAACAAAGCTCCACCCTTAGGGTTTTATAACCTTTCCAATCAACCAACAGGAGAGTAAGTGTTGATGCCCCTGAGCCTCTGTTGATATACCTCACATCACATTTGATGGTCAAGCCCAAGAGCAATAAGATCATTCACCCACTGAAACTACTAAAGCTATAGGAGAAAAGCAACCTTTTGTCTTGGTGGTTGAGTATCTCAGGTACTTTGTTACAGCAAAACAGAGCTAACTAACAGAGAGCATGTTCTTATCCACGAGTTGCCTGCACCCTTGACTAGAATGCCAGCTCTCTAAACACAGGGCACAGTTTTAATTCTTGTTAATATTTCCAGAACCCTGTAGAGTAGTGAGGATTCAGTGGGTGCCATTCAATATTCATTAGGTAAATGATGAAGGAATAGATGAGAGAGGTTTTCATCTTAGGCATATTGAAGCCTAAACTCTCAGCTACAAACCTAGCTCCCTTGACTAAAGCATGAAAACAAAACTTGAAGTTCATGATACCCTGAAAGACTTGCTGGGGTAGTGATCTAGAGTGTTGAGTGGAAGATTGTTCATATTCTCTTCCTTGGGATTTACACTAATGTCACATGACCAGGAGAGTCTGCTTCAAACAAACAAACAAACAAAAAACCTGGTATTTATCTTAAAGTGCCTCTTAGAGTCAAAACCTCTAAGAAAGAAGAAGCAGGGGCTGGAGAGATGGCTCAGTGGGTTAAGAGCACCGACTGTTCTTCCAAAGGTCATGAGTTCAAATCCCAGCACCCACATGGTGGCTCACAACCATCCGTAAAGAGATCTGATGCCCTCTTCTGGTGTGCCTGAAGACAGCTACAGTGTACTTACATATAATAAATAAATCTTTAAAAAAAAAAAAAAAAAAAAAAAAAAAAAAAAAAAAAAGAAAGAAGAAGCAAAATAAACCATGCAGTAAGAAAGCAAGGATCTCTATTCCTTCAATGACCCACTTTAGATGATGGTGTGCCTATTATCTTATCCCAATGATGACCTGAAGAAGCTGTGCCTTCTAGCAATCCATTTCCTTTTTTTTTTGGTTGTTTGTTTTGTTTTTTAGAAAAACATGATGTTCAAAGACACAAAGAATCTTATCTGGATCACTCTGCAGCAGCAAGTCTGCTGACTCAGGGACTGTAACAAAAATACTTCAAACCATGGTCAGGAGAGTAAGAGGCCACCATGTACCTTTCTTGTTAGCAAGACCCTAATGGGGTAAAGGTTGCTGTGTTTAGACTGTACCACTCAGAGGAGCCTGAGACAGAGTGTAGAAGTTCTCCAAGAGATATATGCATCAGGCTACCCCCTTCTTAACTTTCTGTTCTCCTTTCCAAGAGAACCTCAACCAGCATGCATGTCTAACCATCAGCTAATAATGTTGATCTAGACCACTAAAGGAAGCTCAATGGTGCCTTTAAAAGGAGTCGACCTTCTAACGCCATGTACTTCCTAATCTCTGTGCTTTCTGACCAGGGACATGACCACAATCATATGTGTGCATGTGTTTTGTCTTCTGCTTACTGAGGGGACCAAACATGCCTATAGCAATGGTTTTCCCAGAAACCCCAGAGGCTTGGTGTTATGGTCAACCCTTATACAATTCCTGTATTCATCTTCTCTATCCTCTACTTCGTACCCCTGTGGTCCTCCCTGGTACAGGAACATAACTCATAAAAGAAATATTAACATTAGCTGTTTATCATGGAGCTTGCAAAACAGAAAAGCAATAAACGTGTAGGCATGCTCACTCAATTACCGTTGAAATAGATATCACAAAAATTATTCAGTGTCAGAAATCTAATTTTGTATGATATTTCTATATATTTCCATTGCTAATTTTTCTTCCCTCCAGTATTAGTGAATTAATATGCTTCAAATGGCCCTGAAGCTACTCTGAAAAAAAATACTACTTATTTAGTTGAGTTACCCAAATCCATTAGACAAATTTCCTTTACAGCAAAGTGTTGATGAATGAAACGTCTCATGCTAATGTAAGAATAATCAATTTAGAATGCTTATGACAATTAACAAAGCTGAAGATACGCCTTGAAGGCTCCATGCTTTGTCAGCCCTGATTTGGATTAAACTTGTGCTAATGGTATCATTTTTCTTCCAAAAGGTATTCTTTTTAGGCAGACCTATCAATTAATATGAATTATGCATGTATAAAAGTACTAATGTCATTAATTAGACAAATTAATTTTTATGATTCAGTGGGTAGACTAACACTAGATTATATGCGATAACTTCCCCCATGGCACAAGCAGATTTGAAGTGAATGAATAGTTTATATTTGTGTGCTTTCCACAGACTCTGTTGGTATTCATCAGGCCACCGTGGGCGGGAGATAGTTGGGATGCTGTGAATTCTTGATTTCTTCTCAGCTGGTGCGTCACCCCAGACCATAGTGCCCAGATTTCAATGCCAGCAAACTCTACAGTAATGCTGCTCAAGGCCAGGGCAATGCTAACAGACTGTGAGCATGAATTCTATCTGTTCTCTCCCCTGGGTGCACATGCTCTTGCCTCAGGGAGAGTAACAGAGGAAGGAAGAGAGACAGAAGGAGGTAAAGGAAGAGGATGGGAGGGGTTGGGTGAGGGAGAGAGAAAGAAAGGGAAGGGAAGGGAGGAGAAAGAGAGGAGGAAGAAAGGGAAAGAAAAGGAGAAGGGAGGGGAAGGTGAGAGTTATAAGGTCAGAAACTTAGCATAATGGAGGGCACTTTTCTACCAGGGATGTTATGGATGCTGTGAATGCTGTGGATGCTGTAGATGCTGTAGATGTTGTGGATGCTGTGGAAGTTGTGGATGCTGTGGATGCTATGGGTGCTATGGATGCTGTGGATGCATCTTTTGGAAAAGAAAACATGGTTTAAGTACTTGAGTCTTCTAATCCATTGTAAATGTTAAAGTTCTTAGTCCAGAAAGCTCTGGGTAACCAGTCCTTGACTCATTCTTAGTGATCTTTGATGCCCTTGATGTTGGTCAGATCTGGGTGGTGCAGTATCACCTTCATGCCCTGTGTCTAAGTTCTAACTCCCTCATCTGGAATTCACTACATTTCTACACAGGCCCCACGAAACCTTTTTACTTCTCTAAAGCATAGGGTGATGAGTCTCTTAGGTGGTCCACGATTTGTGGATTCAGTTTCTATGTTCAGCTTCTTTGTGTCCCTTCCACATCCTGTTGGAACTGAACCCCAAGTACAGTCACATTAAGAAACTGAGGCTTTCGAAGGAGGGCAGAGCATGTGGGCCCCTCTCTCATGAATGCCATTATATATAAAAAAGGCTTCTGGAACAGGTGAGAGGCTCAGCTGCTGAAAGCTCTATCAGGGTCTAACAACCCTATAACCTGGAGTTGAGCCTCGTAATCAATAATGGGAAAAGAAAAACAAAACCCTAAAAGTAATTCTCTGACTTCCACATGCATACTACAGTGTGCATCTGTTCACATTCATGCATACACATCGTACACACTCATATGTGTGTGTAAAATATCAACAAATAAAATGTAAACAAATAAAAGCACATTATGAGAGTGGGAGTGTAACACAGGGTAAGGCCCCTGCCCAGGAAGTGAGAGGCAAGGCGGTAGGTTTGAGATGATGCAAACAAACGCACTGTGTTACTAAGCACCCCCGGCCAGCATTTCACCCTGCCATCTTCTTCCACGGAGGATGCAGCAGCAGAGTGTCACCTTGGAAACAGAGTGAGCTTCTTGTGAGTTACCACAGCAAGGAGTTGGTTGAATGGTGTTAGATTTCTTAGCCTGTTGAACTAAGGGGGATGAAGCTCTGTCTTTTGAAGCTCCCCAGTCTAAAGTCTTTCATTAGTATAGGCCAGGACCTGCCCTCACCTTCCTCATCCATTCTACACCAAGGTTGATGGTGATGGCAGAGCGGCCCCCACCAGGAAGGAAAGGTCAGCTCACATTTATTCTTTACCTGATCTCACTTGGTCTCCTGTTTTGCAGGAACAGGCATTATGGATCTTATTTTAATTTAGCAATAGGGATAAGGATGGCATTGGCAATATTTCCTATAATCAATTCAATGACTTCTATTTGGACAAGGCGGATAAGACTTACAGCCAGGAAAGGCAAGGTTCTAAAGTTGAACAAAAGTGATTAAAAGTTTCAAAGGGATCTCCTGCTTGAGGGTCACACAATTACTGCCTGAACCAAGGTAAGTTCTTCATCTTCTTAGATTACAAGATGAAATTGTGAGTAGTCAGTTAGTGATACATTTCCTGTAGACTCAGTGGAAATCACAGGCATGTGAAAGGTATTCGTTATATACTCTCAGTGGCCATCTTTATATCCCATGGGATATCTGATGCCAATGAAGAGTAAGCCCTTCAGGGGAATAATCCTGGGTTCAAGTCATAGTTCTGTGTCATACTAGCTCAATGACACTGTATTATGACTCATTGGAAAACTTTGAGGTCTGAGTGCTATTGTGTGTGTCTGACAGTATAATACATTACCAGTCTCTCTGTTAGTTGCAGAAAGGCTTAAAATGTAAAAGAGGCTCTTAGAAGAAATACTTCCTCTCAGGGCAAAGGCATTGCTGAGTAACTCATTGGATTCAACCTTCACGAGGAAGATGAGACAGAGTACATCACCCTCTGCTCAGTTCTGATTAGAAAATAAACATTTGCTCTCTTATGTAGGTTGGGAAAGAGGCAAGAGAGCACGGCCAGATTGTTTGGGTTCAAATCTTGTGTTTGAAAGCAACTACACAAGAAACGAAAGGCACACGCACAGAAAAGAAAGAAATGAAATCAACCATTTGCTGACTTTTTGTATAACTTTTTAATTCAATGTAGTGATCTCATGGGCAAGTGAAATTGCCCATGATCTGGATAGTTTAGTGACAATGAACTAAATCTTCAAGGAAATGGTTACTTAGCAACAAGTGCACATGTGTGCATGCATAACTTCTTCCACTAGCATATACAATTCAGGGTTCACTCACATCCTTAGGACCCTCACTTTTGTAATTAATCGAAATATGAAAAGTTTTCCTTGAGTTTTAAAAGGGAGAAGATAAAAACATTCTATTGAGGACTCTAGGAAATCATGCATAGGATCAGCAGTTTCCCTCTAGTTCTACCTAGTGGTACCTCTGATCCCCTCTTCCGGACTCTGAAGACATCACTACTCGGCAGGAAGATAAAGCACCTGTGCTAAAGCATGGGGAACTTGGGATGGTGAATCCTGCTTATGTGACCTTGTGCCCAGGCCATTTTTATCCTCCAACCAAGTTGGTTGTTTTCTGCAAAACTTCAGAATCCAGTAGTATTTAAGACTGGTCTTTGATAGTTTCAAAACAGGATACCAGCTTCATCTCTTTATAGTTACAAGCAAGATGCCTTATATCCCTTCTCCATCTTAACAGTGGGGATAGGGATGAGAGGCACCAAGTTCTTCTGATTAAATGTCTTAAGCAATGACTGTCTTGTATACAACAGACTCTTCTAGATTCTTGAGACACAGAGAACAAACCAGCCTGAGCTACCTGCTCTCATGAATCTGTTACCGTGTTCTGTCTAGTAAGATCCTGGTAGGATGTAATGATGCAGCCTAACATGCTACCTGTAGAAAGTCTAGCATGCTGCCTGTCACGTGACATTAGGGTTTACTGATGTTATTATTAGCACTCAGAACACTGCAACCCTGAGCACACAATTCCCTTACCTGGAGCTACCCACCGCTAAGAACTGAAACACTCAAATCCAGGATGGCCCTTTTCAAAATATTTCTTTTCAAAAGCTCAGTCTAAGTATTTATTAGCCACTTTTATCCATCTCTATGTCCTCTCTGGAGATGTTACAGTGTGAGGACCCCTTACCTTTACAAACTCAACAGTAGGAGTTTCTTCTCTCCAGAGCATTTGATGAATTGTTTTAGGTGGAGAAATAGTACATATCAGAGAAGATCTCTGTCTGTTTCTGTCTCTCTATCTCTCTGTATCACATTCCACCTCTCTGAACACACTTTTCAGATAGCCCTTGGCTAGGAAAAAACTAGGGTTACCATGCAGAGACACATCAACTAGGAGTCTTTAGTGTCAACCATTGGAAACCCTCACTCCAGGAAACACAAAGCCAAGCAAATGATAGGTGGAAGGTGGGGTGGTTCCCACAAGCCCTGGGAAAGTTATTGTGCTCAGGCCATGATCCTGTGGTGCCAGCAGCAGGTTTATGTCTCCTGTTTTCACCTCTGATGAAGGCTGAGTTTCTGTCCCTAAAATTCACCTAAGTCTTTGCAGGCACTACAGCTTGTTACATCTTCCTGGCCGGCAAATGTCTCTTTGTATGGAGAGTCCAGATTTTTTTTTCTGTTTCACCATTGGTGAATTTCAAAGTGGTATCTAGCTTTTAGCACTAGGACTGCTGCTGATGGTGTTCAGAGTCACCATTTGCATTTTGTGCGAGTGTACTAGGTACATGTCTATTAGTTGGATATTGAATCTATGAATTTACATATAGCCAGCTTAGTAGAAATTGCTAAACAGTTGCCAAAAGTAATCCTATCAACCACTTGTACCCAAAGGCAGAACATTAAAAAGCCTTGTATGCTATAGCTACATCTTTGTCTTTTCAAGGTTAGCCATTCTGGTGTACACACACACACACACACACACACACACACACACACACGTACATACATTGATCTCTCTGTAGTTTTAATGTGCAATCTTCTGATGATGGATGGAGTTCACACTGTGTTTGTGAAGTGACCTTTGGGTTCTCCTTTTTCTGGGGTGCTTGTTCAATAAAACTTTCTTATGCATTACATGATTAGATTTTACATGAGACTTGCACTGTTTGACTGTGCGAAAGACTTGTCCAGTGCAATGGATGCATGGAATGCAGGGATGGCCAAAAGCGTCTTCCCCAGCATGCCCTCCGCTTCCTTCCACCTTCTAACTTTAAAACTATAATCCATCAATCCTCTCCCTGTAAGGTCAGCATCTTCCTAAACCCATCTTAGAGTATTTCAGAGTCATAAACTTCTTCTCCTTTAATATTTTCTGGAAAGTAGCTATTTAGTGCATCTGGAATGCATTCTTGTTACATTATGAAAATGAAAGTAGTCCAGAACTATTTATTTAAAAAGTTGGGGAGATGCTTAGAGAGTAAAGCACGCATTGCCCAAGTCTGATGACCAGACTCTAGATGCCCATATCCTATGGAATGCTGGGTGCAGAGTGGGAACATCTATAATCCCATTCTGTCCCATGGGGAGACAAGATAACCATTGAGTGCATGGACCACCTAGCCTGGTGTGTGCACCAGTGAGCAACGAGAGGCCTTGTCTAGAACAAAGAGAAAGGCAAGGAACAATAATACCCAAGGCTGCTTGTGACCTCTAGTTGCATATACACATGGGTGCTTGCACACACATTATTATTACACACACATAGACAAACACACACACACACACACACACACACTTCCTTCTGCACTGAAATATCACACATACTTACTAATGCAGGTCTGTAATTTAGGTGCAGGAGCTCAGTTCTTATTGTTTTAATATCAATGAATGAAAATCTTTCACGCTCTCTTAATGACTCTCTTAATGACTTAATCACCTCTATGACTGGATCCTGATATTCTCCTCCCCCCCCCCCCGCAATAATGCTTATTTTTTTATAAGGAGGTATTTCTTCACTTGATTGTTGCAATACAGTATACATTTCTAATAAGTTTGTCAAATTCTCCTGAAGAAAACTTGCCATTTTAAAACTCATATTGAATCAATTCTATAAATCAAGGAGGGAACACATGTCTTTATCTAATTAAATTTCTAACTCATTCTCTTCTTGAATTCCTTTAATTTGTTACAGTGTTTCTGTAAGGTCTTACCAATCTTTTGTTAGATTTGTTACTAAATATGTAAGATGTTACAAGAATTTCAAAATTGCCTTCTAACATTTAATTTATAAATTGAAGATTAAATTCAAAATTTTATAATTAATTTGTAATATTATGCCTAACACATTGTGCATACAAAATCATACAAGCAAAGTGGTATTATTTTATTTACTCATATTTTTATAATACTGCCGTTAAACACCAGGGCCTGGTGCATGCTGGGTCGGCACTTACACCCTGTCCCTTTAGATAAATGTCCTCACTGTATTGTCAGAACTTTTAGTACATTGTTGAAATACATACGGAACAATGGGTATTCTAGACTTTACTCCATCCACCCATTTGTTATGTGTATTTGTGTGAGTTTGTGAACCACTTGTCATGGCATGCTGGAGGTCAGAAGACAACTTCCAGGGGTCTGTTCAGTCTTTCTACCCCATAGATCATGGAGATGGAACTCACGTTGTTACGTTTGGGGCACACATCTTTTCCTGCAGAGCCATCTTGCCAGTCATTCATTTATTTTTGATTTGGTGGCAAAGCTTTTAATGCTTTGCTATGAATGGGAGAATTTTTCCAGAGGTGCTTTTATTTAAAGATCAAGAAACTTATTCAAGAATGAACATCTCCTTTAGTGGAGATAAAGAGTTGACATAAGAGCTATTCATTTTATTATAAATGCTATTACTTATAATGCGAATATTACAAAAGCTGATAATTTTATCTAATCCTTTTCTGTTTCTGAGATAGCATGATTTTTTTCCCTCTATCTCTTAATTTCAAATTGTAGATCAGTGATTTTCAAAAGCAAATCCAGCTTGGATTCATGAAGCTACCTTATGGTGACAGGCAATATTTTTCTATTTCAGTAATTTCAATTTATTAATATTTTAATGATTTAACTATTATGAGAGAAAACAATCTGGTAGTCTTTATTTTGAGTAATCTTTCATATTTTAGTATTACAGCATTTCTCATCCTAGTTCCTGAAGGAATTTATTGAAAATGACCTTATTTACTTTAGTTTCTTTATAAAATGCTAAAGTTCAGTTGGGAAGCAGTATGGGCCTGGAGATTGCCTCTTGGTATATGCATGTGCTTGTGGGTGGGATTTTGTTTTATAAATAGGCTTTTAATTATGAAAAAATTTTAGCATAGCTCCTCTATGTTCTTCTGCTACTTTTATTACGGCTTTTTATGAATTGCAAATTTTAAATGGTTTTTGGGAAGATTCATATTGTTTCAAATTGACAGATTATCTACTGGCTTTGCATCAGTTTTGCTCAAATGTGTCTAAGCATGTTGTTGTAATTCTTTTTTAATACATATTTGCTTCATTTGAAATTAATAACAATAATCGGCAGCATGTTCTTGTTACTCTTTCTTAAATGTCTATCTCACTTTTGTCTTAAAGATTAAAGTCCCAAATACATATACTAGACTTTGTATGTGTTATCCATCTTAGATGTCTATCGATGAGGATATGTTCTATTGACTCATTTCCATTTCATTAATTATTACTTCAGCTCATGCTATCTGTAATCTTGCACCTGTTGAGTTACTTAGCTTTCATCATTTCCATTTCATTTTTTTATATCAGGTATTTGGCTCTCTGGTGATGCTTCCTTTCTGTTCCCCATGTTGTTGAATATAATAATTGCAGTAGTTTTAGAGTCTGTGTATGGACATGGCAATATGGAGAATCTGTAGAAGCTCTGGGTGATGTTAATGACATTCTTGGAAGTTCTGTTTTACCTTGGCAGATAGAATATCATCTTAGTCTAGTCCCGAGGGAATCATGGCAGCAATTGAATCAGCATCTGAGCCATAGCTATTTCCAAAAGTTTACAGCCTGTTGAAAACCAGGAAGGTTTTCCTAAACCTCTTCTCTACCTGCCATCTCTCAAGGCATATTTTTGTTATTTTCACTGGGTCTTGATGTGTAACTGAGTCTGACTTCCAATTTGGAATCCTCCTGCCTCTGCCTCCTGAATGCTGAGGTTACAGTCATACACCACATGTCTTATCCACCAATCCCTCATTTTATCTCTACTGGATCTATATAACATGTAAGACTATAGACTGATGATTACAAATGGTCAATTCCCTCATCTAAATCCATTTGTCCTCTATTTTGGTTGGCTTTAATAGCAGCTTGACAGAAATCAGAATCATTCCAGTAGGAAGCCACACCCATGGGAGCTGAACTGATTACCTTGATAGATGTGGGAAGAGCTACCCTGATTGTGAGTTTCATGGCAGAAGAAGGATCATCTTACTTTTTGCTGGCTTTGTCTTCCTCTTGTGGCCTAGTTGTTTTCCCCTGTTGTTGTTGTTGTTGTTGTTGTTGTTGTTGTGTAGTTGTTGCTGTTGATGATGATGATGATTGATGATGATGATGATTGATGATGATGAACCCTTCACTGATGGCATAACCATTGGCCTTTCCAGCTTACATCATGGACTTGGATCCTTCCAGACTTTTGGAGCCAGACAGGAACTGCTAAGGCACCCAGCCTTGTGGACCGAGTAACTTCCAAATGCCAACTCCTTCACCTATCTCTGCAGTAAGAGGCAGCTACTGTGGGAGGACTCTGGCTGCTGAGAAACAGTATTAAAGACTGAGTATCTACAGGGTTCTCAGGTGTGATCCTGCTGTGGATATTGTTTTAAAGGATTCAAATAATGACTTGGCACATTTATTAACACACATATACCCTCCCTCTCTCTGTTTCTCTGTGTCTCTGTGTCTGTCTCTGTATCTCTGTGTCTCTCTACGTCTCTGTGTCTCTGTGTGTCTCTGTGTCTCTGTCTCTGTATCTCTGTGTCTTTCTATGTCTCTGTGTCTCTCTGTGTCTCTCTGTCTCTCTGTTTCTGTCTCCGTCTCTGTCTGTCTGTCTGTCTCTCTCTCTCTCTCTCTGTATGTGTGTATGTGTGTGTGTATGGTGTGTGTGTGTGTGTGTGTGTGTATTTTCTGTTCCTCTACAGAACCGTGACAATCCTTCCACAGTCTGGCAACCTTGTAAGCTCTAAGTTTCAATCTTATTGCCTAAAGTGCCAAAAATGTTGATTAACTTCTTCCTGGAACAGACATGTTCTAAACTGTCTTTACTTTGAGTGGAGCACTGGCCCCAGAACCTCCTTCTGGATACCACAATTCCCAGATCCTTACTCAGAACCATAAAGCGTTGGCATGTATCACACATATGACCACCCTCTTGCAGGCTTACAAGTGAAAATGAGAATGGATGCATTTCTATTTCATCTTTAGGTTGCCCTTGACCAAAGATGGACACTCTCTTTCAGTTTTTAACTTTTGGAATACATCAAAAATGAACCACATACCTGTTAGAATTATTTAAAGATCTGTTCTGGACACTATTCAAAGAATCGTTTGTGATAGGTCTAACTACATATATAATCCATGATTTTTTTTTTACTTTCTAAAATTTACCATATGTCATTACTCCAAGAAGATACAGAATTCAAGAAGAGATATTAGTGAAGAGAAATATTAGTTCGGTGGTTGAACTAAACATACACAATGTCCTGAGTTCTCAGACTGTTAGGGGACAGAAAAGGAGACCCACAGATGCTGGTGCTCTTGGGTCAGCTTCTCAGCCTCACAAACCAGTTCCTGTGATTGTAATTATAGCTAATATATGAGAGGGATGGACAGGGATGAACAGATGTTGGAGCCGAATGAGGGCGTACAGAGCACAATGGCGTGATACATAAAACCCTAAGTTTATATGGTGCAGCTGGCTGTGTCACATGGCTTTTTATTATTATTTATTTACAAGGTGTGGCATCTGGCCCTCTATTGTCATGCCTTGATTTGTCTTGTAGTTAATTCCCTCCTGGTACAAAGGAGCATGGGAAATACTGTTGAGAAACTTAACTAAAAATTCTCTTGGAGGAGGAAAAAAAAAGAGTATGGGAATTAGAAAGAAGTGTGCTCTGAATTTCTATCAAAAGTAAACAGGTAGACATCCCAAATCCAGCTGTTAGCCTCCTAGGTTTATTGAGAAACTGGAGGTTCAAAAACCGAGGTTCATTTTGTCTCTGCTGCCCTGTACTGGTTGAGCTGGTTGATAAATCTCCCACTCTGCACTGACACACCTCTGAAGTGGTGTGTATAGAGAAAGACAGGAAGACAGAAGATAGAGTTTAATATGCCATTAATGAGGATAAGGTTGGACCTCAAGAAGTACCAACTGGATATTCTAAATGAGCCTCTTTAAAATATCCTCTCCTGGTGGTTTTTACATTGCTGCTGTGAACTCACTGTCACTGAGCTACAACGATTGTCAGTCAACATGGCTGCCTTCCGGAGAGAGCCACCAAAGGTCACAGACTTCCTGCAGCCAGGTGCTAACTACATTTAATGCTAGCTAGCTTATAAAACCTTTTGGGAGAGAAATCCACGCACATTTTCTCGTCAGTTTTCTATTACATTTGCTCATTAGCTTGAAGGACAGTCGTGTGTTTGGGTTAAGCAAAAGTTTGTAGGTGCAGGTGGCTTTGGTTCAAATCTACCTTCCAAACCACTTTGGTTTACAGGGTAGAGGAACATCACAAAATCTGAGTCTCTTCACAATCCCAGGGAAGACTACAATGACATTCACAGTGTTGTTTAAATATTAGTTGAAACAACATCTAGAAAACAACTGGCTTAGTACAGCCACACACAGTATTTACAAAATGGCAAATGATCATCCTAATATTGTGTGTTCTTTATGTCAGCAGATTAAGTCTGCTCAAGCTGCTTATTTTCCAATTGACTATTCTCTGAATAATCTCCTTTCTCCTTGCAAAGCCCGATCCCAACCCCAAATGGTGAGCCTCTCCTGTGGAACTCTCTTCGTTGGTCTTCCCTCATCTAGAAGATAGCATCACTTCTTCTGAACCACTATAACTGAGTTTTCCTTCCAGTTACATCCCAGCATAGCTTGCCTATGGATATGGGTGCATCTACCCCAGTGTGCCCACCTCCCAAAGTCACCATCTCTTACCTTTGAACATTGCATTTCAAGACAAATTCAAAGATATATACTTATTAAAGACAAAGGTCTTGATGTACACTTGGATGGATGTGCACTTGATGTGCACTCAAAACAAACTAAAGGTTGTGATGTGCACTTGGATGGAAAGAGTAGACTCCCAAGACCTGGAGAGACCACTGGCTGCGCCAGGACCTCATGCTTTGGGCAGAATGGAAGTTTCTGCTTGCCCATTCCCACCTCTCCCCTTGCTGTGTCTTCCTTGTTGCCTTTAAATTTCCTGGGCCTGTTTCTAATGGCCGAATAGTACTCCATTGTGTATATATACCACATTTTTTGCATCCACTCTTCTGTTGAGGGATACTTGGGTTCTTTCCAGCTTCTGGCAATTATAAATAGGGCTGCTATGAACATAGTAGAGCATGTATCCTTATTACATGGTGGGGGGAATCCTCTGGGTATATGCCCAGGAGTGGTATAGCAGGATCTTCTGGAAGTGAGGTGCCCAGTTTTCGGAGGAACTGCCAGACTGATTTCCAGAGTGGTTGTACCAATTTGCAACCCCACCAGCAGTGGAGGAGTGCTCCTCTTTCTCCACATCCTCGCCAGCATCTGCTGTCTCCTAAATTTTTAATCTTAGCCATTCTGACTGGTGTAAGGTGAAATCTCAGGGTTGTTTTGATTTGCATTTCCCTAATGACTAGTGAAGTTGAGCATTTTTTAAGATGCTTCTCCGCCATCCGAAGTTCTTCAGGTAAAAATTCTTTGTTTAACTCTGTACTCCATTTTTTCATAGGGTTATTTGGTTTTCTGGAGTCTAACTTCTTGAGTTCTTTATATATATTGGATATTAGCCCTCTATCTGATGTAGGGTTGGTGAAGATCTTTTCCCAATTTGTTGGTTGCCAATTTGCCCTTTTGATGGTGTCCTTTGCCTTACAGAAACTTTGTAATTTTATGAGGTCCCATTTGTCAATTCTTGATCTTAGAGCATAAGCTATTGGTGTTCTGTTCAGGAACTTTCCCCCTGTACTGATGTCCTCAAGGGTCTTCCCCAGTTTCTTTTCTATTAGCTTCAGAGTGTCTGGCTTTATGTGGAGGTCCTTGATCCATTTGGAATTGAGCTTAGTACAAGGAGACAAGGATGGATCAATTCGCATTCTTCTGCATGCTGACCTCCAGTTGAACCAGCACCATTTGTTGAAAAGGCTATCTTTTTTCCATTGGATGTTTTCATCCCCTTTGTCGAGGATCAAGTGGCCATAGATGGATGGAGCTGGAGAACATCATACTAAGTGAGGTAACCCAGACTCAAAAGATCAATCATGATATGCACTCACTAATAAGTGGATATTAACCTAGAAAACTGGAATACCAAAAACATAATCCACACATCAAATGAGGTACAAGAAGAATGGAGGAGTGGCCCCTTGTTCTGGAAAAACTCAGTGAAGCAGTATAGGGCAAAACCAGAACAGGGAAGTGGGAAGGGTTGAGTGGGAAAACAGGGGAAGGGAAGGGGACTGATGGGACTTTCAGGGAGTGGGGGGTCTAGAAAAGGGGAAATCATTTGAAATGTAAATAAAAATATATCGAATAAAAAAAGACAAAAAGTAAATGATAATAATAATAAATAAAGAATAGCAATAGAAAAGAAAATTTCCTGGGCCTGGCATCTGGGACCCTGCAGCAGCCCAAAGCCCTAAGGAGCTTGGCCTGCTGACCAGGAATGTTACTTTTCCATAAAGGAAACATTTTCCAAGTCCATTAGAAGTGCCTGTGACCTACACCAATTTAGGAAATTAGCAAATGCTCCCTGTTCCTTCCACAGACCATATTTTATTATTGGATTAATGTGCAAAGAGCTCCTATTTGGTAGCACCAAATATTTACTTTGGAGACATTCTCTGGTTTTATCATGGATTTGCCTTGCACTGTCAACAAATTACTGCAGACTGCATAAGGATCTATGGAATTAAAGAAAATACACATGGGGCTAGACCTGTTTGGAAACATATATTTTGCATTTAGGGAGGGAAATCAGTGAAGAGTTGACATCCGGTCACCCACTGATATAGGTCTTATGACCCTCTCTCATAAATCACATGGGAATTCTTATTTTTATTTCAAGCATATGGACTGCTTAAAAAGTTCCAGCCAGATGTCCTATGCCCAGAGTTCAATTTTGGGGCTTAGTTCTATATCATAAAATGCTACTATAATTCCTCCACTGAGCCAGGTAAAACATAGTAAAGTGACAACTGTGGTGGGGCCATGGAGTGGCTAAAGGAATGGTCAGGAGGTTCTGAGAACAGCCTTCAGGAGCTACATAAATTCTCCACACTAGAGAAAACATTTGGAGGATGGAAGTGCAGCATTAATTGGGTTCATTCTTTGGTGCCTCTGGACAAGAGAACAGAGCAACATGCCCTAAAGTCAGGATACTGCTGGCTACCTAGTGCTATTCCACTTGGTTCCATGCACACAATGGGAATCACTATGAAAACCATTCGCTGGACCATTCAACATGGCAGCTTCTGCCATGACAGCTCGAGTAGACATGCTCCAGGTTATGACTGTTCATCTCTGCTGAGGATAAAGGAATTTTCTGCAACTGCTGAACATCTCTCCAAATACCTTCCCTTCCCTACTGCCTTGAGGTTCTGCACCACAACCTAATCAGTGTCTGTGTGTTACATGGGCAAAGTGATGTTCTTCTTACCTATGTATACATGTGAAGCCTCCTAGCCTCTACTCTGCTTCCAAATGTTGTGCTGATATGCAAATTTGGGGTTTTTTGCCACTCTTCAGAGAATGCTGCTAACCCTTGACCTGCTACTTCAGGTCACGCTTGCCAACCACACTTTTCTGAATTCTGAATCTAACTAGGTTTTCTCTGGACCCCAAACTTCCCCCAGAGTTTTTTTCCTTTCTGCAACTCAGCTGCTGCCCGTACTGTACACTATAGTTAAAATGCTCTTGCTGTGCACACTGCTGGACCTAACTTACACCGACTTGCTATCAACCAATTGGCTTCATCTTCTAACATCAACACCAGCCACAGTTGGAATTTACATTTATGGGACATTATTTTCTTAGCAAGTGTCACTCCCACTGTAGAGATGCTCTATAAGATCTGGGAAACCATCTGGTCCTTGTCTTTCTGACATTGCACCAGCAGCACAGAGCATAGTGACTTCACATAACTGGTATAATAATGGATGTGCTGTGATGAGCCCATGATTACCCCAAACACAAAGCTGTGAAGTGAAAGCAGATTGCCTTAACTCAGAAAACAATTTGTACATGGATCATACACACACACACACACACACACACACACACACACACAGCCAGAGATTTTGATCTAAATGTTCTTCTAAGATAGTGTTTGAAAGAAAAAAATGTTCAGATTGGGATATTGCCCATGGCCATAGACAGATCTGAGTTGGAGATCAAAGAAATAAAAGTCCATTTTTCTATAGAAATTTGTCAGTTTTCAGACATCAAAGCCACCATTAGCCTGGAAGGAAAGAGCCAAACCCTTAACATGGTATCCCTGCCTCTACCTCCATTGGTTTTGTAAGTATATGTTATCAACAGAAAGACAGAAAACAAGATGTGATCAAGATACTGAGTAGTCATATGATCTACTGGAAACATTCTGTCAGTCCCTCACCAGTTTTATCTCTCCTGATGGTCTTATTTGTAGGGAATATTAACTCTGAACAATATTAAGGGATGAAAGCATAGAGTCAGTATGACAGCAACCATCAAATAAATTCATTTTATTGATGCATTCAGGTTGATGGGACTCAGGATTGAAATGATGTCTTCAGAGTTTCCAGACAGATCTTCCCCGGGCTGAATGTTGTAGTGCACATTGGAAAAGCTATGTCTTTGGAAGAATATGACCCCTTGATGTGAAACTGCAATGGTGAAGATCTTGCTTGAGAGCATTGGTAAGAATTCATGACACTGTCAAGTTTCTGTGATGATCTGTTGGCCCAACCCCTGATGTCTTCAGATAGATTCCATTCATCATTACTTCCCAGGTGGGGCAAAATCCCTAATTATACACAAGGTTTGAAGTGATGTGCTTTGACTAACTGGAGACAACAAATCAACAAAAGAGACTCTTGGGATTGAGGTTACCAACCTCCAAACTCCCACAATAATCTCTATGGCTGTTATGAGATCTTAGCTGTGGGTCAGACACTTGCCTCCAAGATTTTTCTGTCTCCTGAAAAACTAAATGAAGGGGGATTTATCTTCTTTATTCCACAAATGAGGAAACACTGAGTGTACTGAATTTAAAAGGAAATGGGGCCATGGCCATCAGCTAATAAATCTGCTTAATTCAGTGTGAGTCTGAATCCTGTGCTGTATCCTGTGCTCTGTTGCCCACATGAAGACACACACATATTGGTTTAAGAAGCAGACATATAAAGAAGAGTGGTACATGTTTTCCCACAGTCTGGTTTGACCCAGAGAATCAACCTATGAACTTCAGAGAATAAGTGTGGGCAAGTGTCACTTTTAAAGGCAAAGCAAATGAGGTCAGGAAATGTCTACCTCACCACCAAGTGTCTTCTTTACGTTTATTTAGAGTATCTTAAGATAGACTCCTGGCTCTATGGAAAACAAGAGTAGGGATTTGGGTGCTCTCTGGAAGGAATATGGTTAAAGTAAGGCTGGAAGAGAGTTTAAGGGTTTGTTGTACAAATATAAGAAGATGAAAGCTGTATTACTGAGATTGTGTTCCTGGGGATCAGACAAGGAGGAGAGCCCAAGAAGAAGAAAAAGCAAACCAAACCAAACCAAACAAACAAAAACAAAAACATTAGATACTGCCTGGGTGCTCAGTGTGAGTTCTCCAGAACTGCTGATCCAATGAGAAATGGCCTGTGGGTGCACAGGCTGAAGCCCTGGCAAGAAGGTGATGGAGTGTGCTAGACCTCCAAGCTCTCTGTCCTCCTCTCCCCTCATAGAATCAGAATGGCAACCAAGCACCTGTCTGCACTGCAAGAATACATTCTCTGAACCCTTACCATTGGTTGGGCAGATGACAGTATTCTTTTACATATATATGTATATATATAATTTTCCATATTCTTTGTTTACATTCCAAATGATTTCCCCTTTCCCAGTTCCCTCTCCCCATATGTCTCATAAGCCTTCTTCTCTCTACCCCTTCTAGCATTGTAGGGGAGTACCAGGATAGAGAAAAAGGAAAGAGGTAATTGGAGAATAGGTGACAGTATTCTTATGCCTGCGATGTGACACGCAGACATAAACCTGCTCTGGAGAAATGGGAAGTGCTTCCTCTTAACTTATCATCTCCATGCTAACAAGAACCTGGTATGACTGGCTCCTGGGGTCACCAACAGCATGAGAACAGTTGCCGGGTGTTACAGAACAGTTGAGAGTATCGAGCATCCATGACGTCATACACAGAACCAGAGCTTGTTGCCAAGTTGAACTGATCATGTGGGACCTGGTTCTCAAGAAGAAACAGACTCCTTCATTAAGTATGCCTCCTGACAGTGTGTGTGTGTGTGTGTGTGTGTGTTACAGCAGCCAACCTATATCTAACAAGCATAGTGAATAAATGTAGGTGAAGAGCCTTGTTCATTTTCTGAAACTTTGTGGGTTCCCGTATGCCCACGTAGAGATGACCACTAGAGGTCATAGGAGGGGGTCGAATCCTGGGAGCTGGAGTTGCAAGTGATTTTAAGAATCTTACGGGACTTTCGGGGAGTGGGGGGCTAGAAAAGGGGAAATCATTTTAAATGTAAATAAAAAATTATATCGAATAAAAAAATGTAAAAAAAAATAAAGAATCTTAGCATGGGTACTGGAGTTGATGTGGGTCCCCCCCAAGAGCAATATATGTTCCTAAACTCTGAGCCATCTCTCCATGCCAGCATAATTCCCACTTGGACCAGAAATTGATAAGCAATGTTATAAGATAGAAACTCTTCTCAAACATATGTAGTCCTGTGGATCTAGCCACAGGTAAGTAGTCTTTCTTCTGGATCAAAACTTCTGTCCTGGTTTTGATCTAATGACCAGGTAATGGGTAATAGTTCATTTATCCAAGAAATAATCTCATTCTCCAGTTCTGCAATTATCCAAATATCTAATTTCATGCTACACAATACTTGAAACAAGTTGTACAATGTTAATATTTCTCTGTAATGAATGTTTTTGTCAATGTCTTTGAAATCAGTTATAAAATATATAAGAATAAAATTAATTTCTTCAAAAATATAGAGGCACATGCAGTCATAAAAATCCAAGGAGTGGACATTGCATAAATATTTGGGATCCATTTCCATTTCTGTGTCCTCTCTCATCTCTCCTCTCTCTCTCTCTTCCCTCTAACCTTCCATCCCTCCATCTCTCTCAGCTCTGCAGTGAAGAGGGAGGTGAGGCTTGTATAACGTTTCCTGAGTACCAAGTATGTGAAAAGATCAGAATTTAAGAGCCATGATTGCAAAAGTGAACATCTGGAATGCATTCAAAAGCGGGGAAATTATAAGCCGGGAACATTATTAATAGTGAACATCTTGCAAGAAATGAATCAATGGAAAACCTCTTTCCTAGATTCCTTTATGGAGGCAATTCTTCCAGGGGAGAATGTACAAGGCTGGGGAGACAGCCGTGTGGAGAGGGAGACTTGACTGACACCATCGTCTCTCAGAGGGAAACTTCTTTAAAATGCTGATAGTGTCTGTGCACGATTCTTTCTGCTTACTTTATGTGTTGCTGAGGGAAGGTCTTTGTACTTAACGTTAATGAGGAGCTGTTTTTTTTTTCCACTAGCGAAGTGGGATTTTCACACTTGTGCTTTGCAGCACCAACTCTCAGCCCCGTGGTTTATTTTTGGAATAATAAAGTGTCACACTTCCTGGTTTCTGCGCCCGGCCTAGAGAATCGCTTTTTACCCCCTTCTTGGTGCCACTGTAGGAAGGGAAGTGACTCTACAGGAGAGCCCCACTTTAGGTAGGAGAGCAGAGCACTGTCCTCGCATTCCAGCTGAGGACAGCAGCGTTGATGTGACTTCTATGGGCCACCAAATGCATGGTGCCATGAGCCTGGAGACTGCTATTTATAGCATGGTGTCAAAGTGCTTCAAGTGTTTGTGCCAGTAAGAGAAAAATGATCCTGTGGCCTTATGTTAGGCAAAAGGAAAAGGAACTCACTTAGCTCCGAGGAACTTAGTGGAGGGTTTAGTTCCAGTGGAAAGGGTTATTTATTCATGAATAAACAAGTACTGAGTGCCAAAGGACCTCCAGGTACTGTCCTTATCCCCAGAGGACATGGGTGGCTATGGAGCAGATAGAAGCAACCAATAAATGGAAGAAGCTGATACCAAATTTAGGGAGATCTTTGCTTACCTTCTAGACTCTGGTCACCCTAAGGATTTACATTTTGAACCCCAAGGAGATATAGCAACAGTGCATCAAACTGTCCTGTGAGCAGACATACACATCCTATAGGAGTCCCCCACATCCTTGTGGACTCTGCTTATAACACTCAAGTATAACACTGCTTATAAACTTGGTAGGGTCTACAGTCATCTAGGATGCACACTTCTGGGTGTGGTCATGAAGGATTCTATTGATCAGGTAAGGTTGGATGATGTACTCTAATATGAGTGGAGCCATTTCTTGAGCTGGGGTCCTAGACTTCATAATGAGGAAAGTGGACCCATCTGATGACTCGTTTCACTCATCTCCCTCAGCTCTAAGGCTGTGGATACAAGGTGACCAAATGCCCCAGGCCCCTGCCACTGTGCCTTCCTCATCATGGCACACTCTGCACCCTGGACTGTGTGCCAAAATAAACTTCCTTCCTTAGGTTGTTTTTGTCAGAATATTTTTGTCACGGGATTGTGAGGAGAAATTAGCATAGTCCTCTTCTGGTCCATCACTATCCTCAACTAGAGCTGGGTGCTCTCAGGCCCTTCCAAGTCTATTCTGAACTCTGCCAGTGTTTTACAAGACTTTGTTCTTTATTCTTCCAAAGATCTCAGTTGTTAGCAGCATCCTTGTCTGAATTTTTTACGTTGAAATAAAAGAATTATTTTTAAAAAGTTTTTGTGTTTTTCTTCTTGACTTCTTTTTACAATGTAATGTGTGTATGAAATGTATTATAATCATTTTCACACACACACACACACAAAGAGAGAGAGAGAGAGAGAGAGAGAGAGAGAGAGAGAGAGAGAGAGAGAGACTATCATACTATTATAGTTGGTTTTAATGTCAACCTGTCACAAATTATAATCTTCTGGGTAGAAAGTCTCACCTGAAGAATTGCCCTGATTACTTTGGTTCATGTGGGAAGACTCTCTCTGATTTTGAGTAGTTTCTTCAAGTAGCAGTCTGGATTTGAAGAGGTCTTTCAAAGGGCAGTTCCTCTTTCCTGTTGCTCCCTTGGCTTCCTTCTTGATGCTGTGTTGCATTGCATGCATATATGCTGCTGCTGCTGCTGCTGCTGCTGACGATGATGATGAAGAAGAAGAAGATGAAGATGAAGATGATTCCTCCATTGCCAGCAGAACCAGCAGCTCCTAGATTTTGTGGGTTAGGGGCCAATGATTCCCCAGGAACTTCTGGCTTCTTGTGCCAGACTGGGACTACGGAGACACTTCTTGTGAACTACAAGTTGTCTCTATCCCTGCAGTGAGAGGCATCTGTTCTGGGACTACTCATACTATTAAGACAACTGTCTCTTGATCTAGCATTGGAGGGGAGTATCAGGACAGAGAAAAAGGAGAGAGGTGATTGGAGAATGGGTGGAGAGAAGAAGGTTTATGGGACATATGGGGAGGGGGGAACTGGGAAAGCGGAAATCATTTGGAATGTAAACAAAGAATATAGAAAATAAAAATATATAATAAAAAAAAAGACAACTGCCTCACGGACTAAGTACCAAGTTCTCGCATCTCAGGTGTGATTTGGCTGCCATTGCCTTTTAAAAGTTCCACATATATACATACACATACTCATACATATTATGATATATTAATATATATGTACTGACGCCCCCACTTCATCCACTTGGTTCTGTTTCTCAAGAGAACCCTGACTGAAACACACCCATTACTCACTCCCTATTATCCTTTCTCACTTCTGCTAACATGCCTCCTTTCCAAGTCTTGCCCTACTGTCAGGTCCTCCTGTTTTGGAGAGACCAGTATGTGCAGATGCTCACAGCTGTTCCCTATCAGAGCCAGAAGGCAGTGGTCCACAGTACTTTTGCCTATCCTGGGGCTCCTCCAGCCCTTTTACTCCCTCTTCTGTGATGTTTCCTGGACTTTGGTGGGTAATGTGGAAATCCCATCTAGGACTGGGTACTCAACAACATTTATGATCAGCATTCTGACTAGCTTATGCATCTCTGCATTAGCTGTCACCACAGCCAAGAGATGTTTCTCCGACCATGGCTTAGAGCTACACTAGTCTATGGATATAAATATTTACAAAGTAGTTTAAGTGCATGTCCATTTAGTAGTAATAGGTCCCCCTATCCCCATGGCCTGTTCCCCCCCTCCCCCCGCTGAAGGATGTCGACCAGGCTCACAGAATCGACTGTGTATTCACTACAGTAGAGCAGGTCTCGTTCTAATCAGAAGGTGGTTGCCTACCCCCAGCACTGCCATGCCACCATTGCACAAATGGGTGTATCTTTCCTGGAGACTGATACTGTTGGTGACTTTTATTCCCTAAACCCTACATACTACATACTACATATGACCTCCTGGTACCAGCAACACTGGCCAGCATGGAGAAGCTTCCAGCTCAGTTCCAGCTTCATTTCTCTGTGTCCTTTATCCAAGGTACATGACATCTTCACCAATAGGGTCTGACTGCTTAGGTTTTAATCTTCATTTTACAAATGGAAGCAGACATATATTAGAAAGGAGTAAGAGCATGAACAGACAGCATGACAATACAAGCAACTGGGCTCCTGAGTTACTGGTATTTCTCAATCTACACTCACACTGCTCCAGACCCTCACACAGCAGAGCGATCTTAAAGAATTATGTGTTTTCATGGTCCTTCAGAAGAGTCCACACTGGGCTTTATTCTAAGCCACAGGGTACTTACTTTGTATATCTGTGACCATAACATATGAAAGAACAAGTTGAAGAAAAAAAAGATACATTTGACCTATAATTTCAGAGTATTTGTTCTATGGTCACCTGCGCAAAAAACCATGGTGATTTAAGCCTGTGTGGAGAAGGTTCCCCACATCAGTGGAGTACAGGAAGCAGAGAGAACAGAGCACAGAAGAACCTAGGATAAAAGAGTGCTCCAAGGTCTTTCCCTCAGGGATTAACTTCTTAGTAGCTCTTTCCTCCTAAAGTTTCCTGACCCCTTCAAAATAGTGCTACCAGCTAGCTACCAACTTCCCAATACAGAGCTTGTTGAGGATATTTCTTATACAAACCACAGCACTCTGAGAATCTTATACTACTGGGCTGGGAAAGTCTCCAATTGGAATCAAGATCAAAATAAGCACACATCACTCATGATTCCTGTCATCCTGTTAGATTACAGGACAGAAAAGTCAACAAGAACGTGTGTGCTTCCCACAGAGTTGTCTAATGAATTACATGGTTGTGAGACTCAAGGTGTCTTTCAAAGAGAAAGAATGGGAAAGACAAATACATAGATACTTTTGCTCTAATTCAATTAAACATTTGATCACCATATGCTGACTGGGAAACTAAACCATAGCACTGCTAGAGAGGTTAGATGACTATAAAACCTGGGCTTCCGCCATCTTGTATTTGAAGATCCTTTCTAAAGATGTCATAAGTATCAGCATGTATAAAGTCCTAGTACTCTGGGAGGAGGAAAGGACACCTAGGCTCACCACGTGACCCATGGAGAAGCTGAGAAAAGAAATGAAAGTTAGTAAAGACACACTAGAATTAGTTTCCTGATTCTGTAGGGTCCTTCCTCACTATGGAAGTCACCCCTGGGTTCATCAGCCACATTTTGAAGACAACAGTAGGGTGGCTTCAGGTCCAGGTCTTTTGCATCATCCTCAGTGGTCCCTTTAAAACGCAGACTGCAGCACGTCCCAACAAGTCCTTCTGAAGTGCAGCCTCACACTAACATGCTGCACTTCCACATTGTGCAACTTCTGGCAGCTAGACTTTTATCGTTTGTTCACATTAATGTGGTTGGCAATCTCACAGAAGGGCTTTTAAACTTAATGGCTCAGACACTAACAGAGCAGCTTCCATGAGCAGTTTAGAATGATGGGCTGTGACCCTTTAAGGTACGCCATGCCTCTTCGCCCATGAAGCATGCGCAGCTGAGGTGTGTCGTGCATTCACAGGGTGTACCATCTGCAGGCTGTTCTTTCTGCCAACGTGCAGAAGTAGGAGTGAATATGTGAACAATTCACATATGGACTTCTCAAAAATATAATTTGAGCTACTGTGTGTGTGTGTGTGTGTGTGTATGTATTGTATATACACGCATGCATTTGTATACCTGTGCCCCCAGTTCACCCTGCTCTGTCTCAGGAGGCCTGATCATGAAGAATCATGAAGCTGAGTTTCTGTAGAGGGAGGACTTTAGATGCGTTCTTTGTGCTGTGCTTTTGAGAAGTGCTAAGGCTTTATCTTCTCTCTCAGAAATGGTCAAGAAGGTCACCCATCATATAGTTCCATTATTCTACCTGTTTGTCTCTATCTATGTATCTATGAATCTATCTATCTATCTATCTATCTATCTATCTATCTATCTATCTATCTATCTATCTACCTATCTATCTATCTATCATCTATCTATCTATCATCTATCTATCATCATGTGTGTGTGTGTGTGTGTCTGTGTGTGTACATAATGAAAAACAAAACAAATGGCGTTTTGAGGTGAAACACAGTTCAGTCAATAAAGTTCTTACTGTACACATGGGAATCCAGGAAGAGTGGCCAGCACGGATGAGCCTAGCACTGGATTCCGAGGCAGAAGGATCACTGATGTCCACTGGTCAGCTAGCCTCGTTGAAATGATGAGCTGTAAGTTCAATAAGAGATGCTGTCACAGAAACTGAAGTGGAGAACGACTGAGGAAGACAGCATTGATCTCTGGTCTTTGCCTCTTCCACATGCACACAAGTACATGCACACTGTCCCCTCCCCAAACATGTGCACACGCGCCACACACATGCTTTCTGATTCTAGACAAAAAGTAAAAGTTGATAAAGCAAGTCAAGATGATTCCCACTCCCTTTGGGTTTTATCTAAACATTTAACTAATGTATTAAATCTCTATTGTACAGAAAATTTGCAAAAGCCACCCGGATTGTACATATATGCTAAGACTGGTTTTCCTTCAGTGACACATATACCCCATTTCCAGGTGATGCCATCCGTGGTCCTCTTATCAGTGTCAATAATTCCATTTGGCAGGCAGCAGCTAATTCTTTTCATGTGCTAATGATTAATCAGACAAGCCTATTCACTAATGTATCAGAATGCATTAGAAACATAAGGTAACGGTGGACAGAACATCAATTCAAATATAAATGAACTACATTTCCATTGGATACCTATTGACTTATGTCACGGAATGAACCAGAAAATGCAATTTACTTGTAAACCATTGAAATGAATGAAAATAGAATTTCAAACTCTATCTTCAAACATAACTTTATTGACTTGGCTCTGAGCCTTAAGGGAGGGTCTAACTGAGTTTAAAATATATAAATAACACGCTAATTCATTTTGTCATAAAAGAGTTTGGATCCCAACAGCTACATTCAATGGAATTTACTGAAGTTGGAGCCAGTACAAAATAAAGCAAGGTCATAGTGTGGTGTAAGACATAATAAAGTTCTCACGTTGGGCGTTTTGAATCGAGCTCTCTTGTACCCTGTTTTTGTCTAAAATCTTGCATCGGTGCTTATGTCTCAAGGGCATTGGACCATATCTTACAAACCCAAAATGCCAAACAAAAACCTTGGGGTATAGAAGCACGAAGTGGTGGGAGGTAGGTTAAGTACATTTATAACAGCAATCAAGAGCCCCGGAAAGCAAGCTCCCCAGGGTCTGCGTCAGGACTCCCCTTTCTGAAAGGGAATTTTGTAAGATATTCAGAGCAACAAGACTGGCAATTTAAACACTGAAAAGGGATGGGGCTCAAATCACTTTGTAAGGAAAATATCTGTGATCACTGGTATCAAAATATCAACTTTCCATCTAGAGATGTATGTAATAGAAAAGATTTCTTGGAGATTTTCCCAAATCCACACACACACACACACACACACACACACACACACACACACACAAACAATCTGGTACTTTGGATCTATTAAAGAAATAGAATATTTTCTCCAAAGTTGGGATTTCTGAATCATTGAGTTCAGCCAAGAAAGTATTGAAAAGATTTACCTAATTTTTCATCCATATTGGACATGTACAGACTTCTGCTTATTACCAAATAGCTCACTGTAATAATTCTTTGTATGTGTGTTGAGGGCAAGGAATCTTTGCACTGTATAGGTGTTAGATGTGTCAGGGATGATTGACAGTTTATGAGAGGGCAAAGCTTGGTTACAAGCAAGTACTTTCCAAAGTAACAGACTTGAGCATCTGGGGATGAAGATGTCTTGTGAGGGGGCTGGAGCCAATCTCCCATAGACACAGATGTTCTTGATTTACTAACAGCCTAAGTTCTTGCTTAGACCTAGGACAACTAAATCGAGCCGGTGGCCAGTGGCTTCTGTGTCAGAGCTTTGAGCAGTTGGTGCAGTTTTGAAAATGTAATCTTGACGGACCCCAGGAAGACTGGAGAGAATATCTGGGGTTTGACATTCCAGCCCACCTGATTTCCTTCCCTTCAGACTAAATACAACGTTCCCTGAGATGTCCAGACAAACCAGTGCTTTCTGAAGCATAATTCCCACAGAGTAAGAAGAATTACACTGATGCTTTCCATGAGCAGTTTTGAAAATTTCAACCCTTGATTCTCTCCCCAGCTGGTTGTCAACTCAGAGAGCAACAGCCCTGAAGAGTCCTGCAGTAAAGAAACCTCTAGAAAGAGAATCTGCCAGCACTTCTCAAGTTTAATTAGCCGCAAGGATGCTCCCTCCCCCCAAATAGGAAATCAGTGCTCTGTGGAACTCCACTTTGAAATTATTTGTGATACTCAACATATTGAGAAGTAAAAGCAAAACACAGTCAAGAAAATCCCTCCCTTGTCCTAAAGGAACACAGGGAAGAATTTGGTGCTGTTAGACTTCAAAGAGAATGGATGGGTGTTCCTGTTGGTGCCTTCTTAGGAGGTAGCTATTGGTAGCACTTGTCTTAAGAGCAGAGACATTTCACTCCAAAACCAGAAGCCCACCCCTCCCCAAAACTTATATTTATCATTCACAGACTCTCAGAGTCTGTGCTGCCCTTACTGGTGCCTGCACTCTGTTGGCTTATAAATAACCAATACCCTTTACACCAAGATGTCCAGGGCAGAAGAAACACAATTGTAGGTACCATGGAGAAGAAACAGTCTCTAGCACAAAAGAACCCCTTGGGAGGGCTTCTCTGCAGGTGTTACTGCTGTGGGACGCTAAAAACCCAGAGCAGTGTCATCTGTTCCTTAGAAGCCTGATGATCTTTCCAGTTTATTCCCAACATTAAATCCATCAGGAAAATGGCCAGAATAGTAAAGTGGAAGTTAACTGATCTTTGTTAATAATATAGCAATTTTGAAAAGTGCAGCTTTAATCAAGGAGGGCATTTTCCAGAATTTGACAACATTTTCCATCTCCCTGATACTGACTGCATTATAAAAGAAAAAAAAAAGAAAGAAAGAAAAGAAAAGCTGTCTAATGCTGCTTCTTAGGTGGTGTTCGATAGGAGCGCGTCTATAATGCAATGCACTCTCTTTATGTGATGTTTAGATATGAGATTGATCTTAGTGGACACCCTGGAGTTCTGAAAGTAGGGTTATTGGATTCTGTGGCTTTCTCAGATGTCGAAGATCTTTAAACAGAGTCTTGCAAAGTTGCTACATCTTGCCTGTCTGTGAAACACTTATGAACGCATCAAAGAATGCAGTCGACTCCGTGTCAATTATCTGGGTGGGCCGAGTTAGGGGGAGGCAAGATCACTTCTTCCCACCTTAAGTTAAGTGCTGGGACCAAGTCCACTTTCATACCTTGAAAAGAAAACCCGAGTTCCTCCATCTGTGGATCAATAACCCTTAACGGGAAGGTTGCTGACACAGGATGTGATCCAGAATTCAGACTAGCAGGGGGCACAAAAAGACCCAGCTGCTAAAGCTGAAATCTCTGGTCCCCTCAGGAAGATACTAACAAGCTTAGTATTTGGATGAATCCGATGGCACAATAATACGATGCTTCATACTCATGGGTTGTATTCACATTTCAGAAAAACAAGGACATCACATGCTTCCTCTGACTTCAAAGGGACAACCTGGGAAAGGACATGTTCACAGCCCACTCTCTGCTCCTGCTTTTGCCCCCACTGTGAATGTCACTGACATCTGACAGCAGCCTCGTAAGCAAACCGGATGTGACCCTAAGAGTAGAGCAAGGAGTCTTGAAACACAGCCACCTGTGAATGGGAGGTGGGGGTGGGGATGGGGAGTGGAGTTGCTCCACAAGCCAGTCTGGGCCTCTCTAGTTGCTTTTAAGTGGAGGCCTTTCTTTCCAGGTCTGTGGGCAGAGGCTAAGACATCAGCCAGACATCCAGACCGGGCAGCAGGAATAACGGAGAGATTTCACATTCTAAGTTTTCCTTCCAAGAGCATCTTTAAAACCAGTGGCATCCACATTCATGTTTATATACATGAATTATATATGGCATATAATTATATCTGAGATGGCACAACGTTCATTACATTCCCTTCATTCCCATCCACATCCATGAAACACAGACCGTTCTCCTGCTTGTTTGCTTATAAACATTTTCATGAGATCACTGTGTTGGCTCTGCTATCTTTTCTTTGATATCTGCTTTCATCTACACCCATAAGTCTTCTCCTCTTCTGAAGCTTGGAGTTAGGAATTTTGAGATCCAATGTGGCACTCACTCCTCCTTTCTTCATTCTCTCTACTCCTTGAAAAGTGGGTGCGCTCTGCCTAGGTAAACGAGTAGGCAGAGAGGCTCAAGAGGCAAAGGAAATACCTCAGATGTCTTCAAGCACATCACCCTTCATCATAGCATTTCAAACAAAGCCCCATGACTTCCAAGGACTGTGATGCTTGATCATACTTAAGGATCAGAAATAGTCTCAGGATAGAGTTTCCTGCTGGGTGAATGGAACAGTGCCAGGAGCCTCTGACCAAGGTTCCAGAATCTATAGTAGATGGATAATATAGCCCTAGCCCCAGTACCTATACAGAGAAACACTGGAGCTATACCACATGCTCAATGTAATAGTTTTTATGTGGTTTGTCTCACAGTGATTGGCTTCTAGGCAAGGGGAAAGACCAAAAGCTTTAGGTTTAAGCCAGTGAAGTATTAGAGGTAGTACTAAGCATCCTGGATGCAAGACTTGCTTAGCCCTTAGAAAATTTTATGACACTGTCACAAGCATCTGCTATTCTGCAATCTCTGCCTTCTCACCAATTGCATAGAGACTGTCACCCCTTCCCCAAACTGATAACTCTATAAGCAATCATGTACAGATAAATGCCTTAGAAATTATAATGTTTTTCTGTCCCCAAAGTTCTCAGCCAGGCAGAAGCATTAGCAGAATCAACAAATATGGGAAATGAGAGTGGGAAGAAAAGGGACAGAGCCGCACCTGCAAACAGACAGGAGGCATGGCTGCATAGCTCCCCGTTAAGCACTGGGGAAGAAGGGGTGTAATCCATACCGTGCCGCAGGCTTTCATCAATGGAATCAGGAAAGGGGGAGCACACCCTGCAGGGTCCACTTCCTTGAACAAAATCATTTCCTGGGTGTGTTGCATTACTTACTGCTTTGTTCTGAAGGACACAGATATCATTTAGACTGAGCCAGGCAAGGACCTCCATTTCCTATGCATACCACAGCTGGACCTCCAAATGTGAGTCTCAGGCTCCCACAGAAGCACTAAGGATGTTGTTAAGAAGGTAGCATCCCCTACTCCATCCTCATTGAGAACTGGACTATGTCTACAGCCCAGAAATCAGCATTTTGAATAACCACACATACTAAAATATAGAGTCCCAAGTTTGAGAGTGGTGATAATGACAGTTGTAATTTTTCAAGGTCATTAAACTGATCTTTTCATATGGGATGACCTCCTAAGTGTTGGTTGTGAATTTATGTATTCAAATCCACCACTGGGTTATGAAGCCTGCATTGTCCTCATCGCTGGCTTACACATAGATGGTGGAACTCTGCTTCCTGGATGTGTTGCAATCCTACAGGCAAGTGATTCCCTCGGTTTTTAGTCAGGGAACAATTGTACATGTCATGACTTATTCCATTAAATTCATCCAATCATGCCTCCAGGCAACACACAGAAGGAAATACAAGAACCCTCGGTATCCATGTCTCAGTGTCCACCCCAAGTGTGCAGCTCTAAGAGCACAGCTAGCTCACTGAGCTGGATGCAGTCTCTGCATGAAGGCCAGACTTCTCTTCCCTTTATTTCATTATGTTTTTCTGCTTGAGATGCATTTGGGATGTTTAATTTATACCCCTTGATCATAAAGTGATCACATCACTAGAAAGGCTGCGGTGTTGATTTATATGATCGTTGTCTGTGTCTGTTAATTAGAGAAATATCATTTGGCTTCCTACAGAAGAAAAACCATAAATTATAGAGGAGGGAGAGGCAATTGGCCCCCAAACCTATGTGAGTTCTTAGTCTTGAATCTTATTTATGATCCTAACTGATTTTACTCCATTTATATCAACAAACGTTAGGAGAAAAAAAAATGCAGCTCAGGATAAAGAAGAAGGAGGAGAAGGAAACAGGAAGGGGAGAAAATAAATGTAGAAGCTATGCCTATGTGACTGTTTGGTACATAAAACTCTCTTCTGAGGGGAGAAATGACAGGGACCAGGTGCTGAAGAGATTGATACAGAATTGCAAACATGCAGTGAGCTATAAAATAGAGGTATATGAGACCACCAGAAGCTCCAGGGAGATAGAATGAGTTCAAGGTTAAGGCTGAGATAAGTTGACTAAGACAGAGGGAAATGTGTTCCAGGAAGAAGGGAGAGCAACATAAAAGGTGTCAGGAAGAAAGGTTCAAAGTGCTGAAGTGTCAGTGGAACCCATTCAGAGTCCACAGGCCACTTTGCACGGGCACTGTGTATCCAACTGCTGAGATCTTACTGCAAGACTCTAAACTCAGGCCTAAGGTGCTATGGTATACTTTCCATTGTTATTTGCATTTGTAAGAGGTCTTTGGTGTTTTGTTTTGTTTTGTTGCTGCTGCTGTTTTATCTTGACAAGGTTTTTGGTGTTCCATGTTCAAAATTATTCCTAAATCAATTCAGTTATGATGGCATGAGCCCATCATCACAGGATGATGGTGGAGGCAGAAGGACTTCAAGCTTGATGCTAGAGTGGACCACATAGTGAGACATTGTTTCAAAGAGTGAAGACCTGGGCATAGAGGAAGATAAACAGGAGAAAGGGTGTGTGAAACTTTGTTGCAGACATGCATTAAAAGGCTACAAGATAAGCATGATGAAGATGAACAACCAAGAAGACCTTTATTTTGGGGGGTGTTGGGGATCCCCGTTCTTGTGGTATCTGCATAGAAAGAACTAAGTAAATGAGAAGCAAGGCCGCCTGAGGAATTCCCCGCCCCCATGTTAAGAGGACAAGCAAAGATACAAATGCTGATTCGCCAGTGTTCATGCTGAGGAACAGTTGACTCCCCGTTTTCTTTCTTGAGGTTTAAGAAAGGTGCTTCTATGGAGTAGACCCTCCCAGGGAGGCCACCATCATCAGGAGACACAGGACAGCTCCGAAGAGCCTTCCAAATAAGTTTCTGAAAGAAGAAGACAGAGACAGAACTGTGGCAACGTGGACAGGATTGTCATTGTGTATCCTCCTACGGAAGAACGAGTTATGGCTTCAGATCATTCTTAGATGTGGTGGTGCTATTTCCTTAACTCACATCCTTCTAGAAAGTTCTTACAGGGTGCTGGGCATCTCAAGGAAGGAAACAACCTCAGTTCATTTTGAGAGCCCTGGACAGAGATGGAAGTATCCAGACCCTTATGTGGCCTAAAGGCTCCAAACAACAAGGAACCTAAGGCAAGCTTCACAGGATTTGAGATGTTCAGGAATGAGGCCCTAGCCATTGTGCCTCCCAGAGAAAACTTCTCAGTGCCTGGGAATTATGTTTCCTTCATTGAAGCTTTGCTTCTGAGGAATGCACAGCCCTAGCAGGGAACCCCGACACATGTGTGGTCACAACAGCATAGAAGCCACATACCCCCAAATTCTTGATTTTCAACAGTGTCAAAATCACCACCAGAGAATGGTCTCATTAGTCAGAAAGACAGAGGGCAAGGTGGTTTGGTCTATTGGTTTTAAATAGCATTGCCAGTGATCTAAGGATGTCTGGGTTCTCGTCAGGTTCCTCATGGTTCTCACTAGGACCTCATCTCTCTCTTCCTGAAGCTATGAACCATGCTGTGCTGATCCCAGACAGAGATACACATTCTCATCACCATGGTGTTGGGAATCCTTCTCTGGCTCCATTCAGAGCCTCTGCCTAGGGATGGGGAACGGGAACATCCAAGAAGAAGAAGGCATGATTTGCATGCAAGAACACTGATGAGCAAGTTGCCCACATTGCCCTTACTTGCCACACAAACAGCGTCGGCGTCTGGCATCCTTTCTGCTCTTCATCCTGTCCTTGCAGACACTCATGGGCATGGCAAGCCTCACACCACACAAGAGAACATTGCCTGTCTTGGTGCTGGGTGCTTGGTGTTTCATATCTGACAGGTGCTTAAGGTGCACAGTAGCATCACATGGAGACATTTAAATGCAGAATAGTGTATCTTGTGGTGAGTTGAAACTAGAAGTGACCCTGTCATTTTTATAGAGATTTTACAACAGAGAGATTTATATAACCTCAATACTTATAACTTGAGTGAAATGGAAAGTCAGTTGTAGATTTCCACAAGGGCTTCCATTGCATCTTTCCCCTTGATGCTCACCCCTTAGTGCATCTCCTTTCCAGGATGCCCCCAGCTTGGCCACATGACCAGCATGGTGAGAGGAAGGTTAACGAGTGTGAGGTAAGCCGAGCATTGGTGAGCCCAACCAAATGTAAGGTGAACCACACAACATGCCCAATAATCCATTAGTTTCATTCCAAAGGCTAATTTTAATAGTATATAGTATTTAGCCACCATATTTCAATATCTAACATTATTTAACATTTTACTAGTCCTAATTTTCAGGTTATGTTTTCAAATCAGGTCTATATATTATAATTAAAGTGAACTTGCATTTCAATTTGGACTGAACACTTCCACTCCTGGACTGCCACACTCCATCAGCACTGTAGTCTCGGGCATGGGAACATATCCTCTTAGAAGCCCAGCCTAACAGTATGAATCCCTCACATGAAGGAGGAAGGAGACACAGCCATTGGCACTGCTGAGCTCCCAACTCTGGCAGCACAGCTTCTTCATATCTGCATGATTTGTATTCTACAGCTATTAATGGAGCCACCTTGGCTGAGGCCACATGAAACAGAGATATGCTCTTGCCTTTGAGCGCCGCTCAAGCTGTAGAACTCGGCTGCTAGTTTAAGCTATCAAATGACCTGGTAGCTTGTAACATGGCAATACACAACCCAAAGAGCTATTATCTAGGACACAGTTGATTGGAGCATGAAGGATTTTCTTCTGTCCCTTAAGGGCTGGTTCATTTTTATGTTGCCTATGCTACAGGCTCTAGTGTAGATGATAGAAAGCAATGTGGAGATCTTGGCCACCCTCTGTGGGCTCTTCCAGTATCTGCTTGGAAGATACTGTGCTTGGTGAGAGTATTTCCAGGAACATAGAGTCTCTGCCCTTCAATCCTTGCTACTAATTTGCAAGGGGATCTCAGCAGATCCGAATCTCATTTTAGCATCTTTCTTGTAACTGTTAAATGAGGATTAAGGAAATAGGTACATGAGAAAGAGGACAGACTGCATAGGCCAAGATGTTAAAACAGCAGTAAATAAACAGAAGCTTGAAACTGAACAGCAGCAACAACAATAGCAACAAATACAGCAAAACGGCTAGAGGAAGAAAATCACAGCATATAGGGTGGGAGGGGCTGAATCCAAGATTCCGCTTGTAGAGGTGATGGAATCACCTGGGCCAACCTGAGGACCTGGTGGGGTGGGATGCAAGTGCCTAATGCTCTGTGAGCATGTAGGACATTCTGAGAAGCCAGAGAGGAGGCCGGGGAGACAGAGACAGAGAGACAGAGACAAAGAGACACACAGAGAGAGAGACAGAAAGCAACAGAGACAGAGAAACAGGCAGACAGACAAAACAAATCAAAGATAGAGAGAAAACATAAAAGCCAGTATTAGTGGAGCCAGCAGGGGCAGGGCCAGCAGAGCCTCCTCAAGAGTGAGAGACATAAGTTCCATCCTTGTACTTCAAAGGGCCGAGTTTAGAAAGGCTCTATGTTCATGTTGCTTCACCTGCACTGTCTCCACTTGAGTTTTTGATTCTTCATCAAGGAACTCCAGACTTGGTCAGCAAATTTAGATACAGCATCCTCACACAGGAGTGAGGAAACTCTTATGCACTGAGCTATACTCTGAATCACACGGAGAGCACAGTGTCATGTAATTTCACGTTCCTGAGAAGATGAGCAAAAATGAGAGTTGTAAACACAGACAAGTGGAACTCAGAACCACGGTGAAAGAAGTGAGCAGACCTTGGTGAGCCTGGGAGGGCAGAGAGGACCAGAACAACACATTTCTTTTGTGTACAGTCCTTTTGGGATTCTTGTCTACACATACACACACACACACACACACACACACACATACACACACACACACACACACAGAGGCATAATTTAAAAGCATTGATCCATTCATTCATTTATCTAGTGTTTTATTAATGCTCTGAGAATGCCAGGGACCATGACATCTTAAGGATTAAACAAAAGTAAGTAAGCCCATACCTTCCTTTGGGAGTCTCTCAATTAGTGGTCTCAAAATGCAAGGTGCTTCAAAACTACAATTGAAGATAGAAACTATTGTGCTAAAGAGCAAGAGACCCCTCCACTGGGTCTCTGTGGTGGGTGGAGGGTAGATATTTGAAGCTGGGTTTTCTACCTTTCTCTCTTCGTTGATGTTTTAAGCAGCTCTGCTTCTGAATATATCAAAACATGTCTGTCCTTCTTAGCTAGTGGGATTCCCTTGGTCTCTGCTAGATTGCAGTATTTTTTTCCACTTGGCCTCTAGAGGCATGGGAGGAACCTCTCAGCTCACCACACAAACCGGTCAGTATTCCCAACATTGGTTAAGATGTGAAGAGAAGATATGGTACGAAGAGAGAACAGAGTTCAAATCCCAACACAGGTAGAAGCCAAGAATGATGGAATAGAAATGGAGCCTCTACCTGGACACTATAGAACCAGGACCAGAGAAGCCCTTGCTAAAATCAAAGAAAAATAGATCACTCTATCCTTCAAATGGTATCCTTACAAGTTATGCTAAGACACTCCATGAAAGGGTTGGCCACTCTGCTCTATGTCCTGGCCCCCCACTCCCTCATGAACAGTTTCCTGAAAGTTACGGTTTTTACATAGTTCCTAAGCTTAGGAAAATGTACAGTGCACACCGACAGCCCAGCCCCCTGTTCCAACATGTTTTATAAACATAACAAACTATAGCAGCTACCCCAGATGTTTTCACAACTTATTTTTTTTCATAATTTAAAATCTGTTCGACCTGATGGTTTTTTTTTTTTGCTCTGTGTGCATTTCAACTGTAAAAAAGGAAACTGAAATATTATTCATGTGGTGTTATGCTGTTACACCTAATTTCTTCTCAAGTTCACACTAAACCGAAATGTCTCTAGGAACCTTAAAAAAGGCAGCAGCCGAGAAAGTGAGGAAATATGTCAAGGGCTTGTAAATAAACAGCTGGCTCCCGACATATGGATTTTCTTCTATATTTTTCAGGTGCCACAATCCCCCATCCGTATCTGCCAGCCCTGCAGCACATGGCATAACTCAACTGTAATTGATAATGCAAGGGCAGATGGAGAGGATTGTCAGCTCCTCCCTTGAGTCTCTGGGGACTCTGCAGAAATCAAAGCAGATGGTCCAATCACATCTTCTTTATGTGTTTCAGGGAGCTCCTCTGTCTGTGGGATAATGGATCATTATGGCCTGCTGTGTACAAACACCAATATGCTTTTAAATCTGGTCCTCAAGCTTATGAAAAAGCACTATATTTCATATTAATTTGTGAGGCTGCACTTAACAAGGTCCACTGTTGCTAATTTACGATTTGGAAGGGTGGGAAGGAGAAGTTCCCATGGCGCTTTCTGCCCTGGCAGGCACTCCCCCTTCCTGCAGTCTGGCTTTCTAGGTCCCTCATCCAGCCCTGCCTCCCATCCAAGCCAGTGGTGACCAAACACAGTGATCACAGAACGCCCAGGGCAGGCTGATGGAGAACTCTGTGCCCAACCTGTTCAGACAAACTTCCAAAGAGAAAAGGTTCATAGAGAAGCTAAACAGTCAGACGCTTGCCAAGGGCACATGGGTATCTGCTTTGAAGGGACCATTGTTTCTTAGTTAATAAACTATAGCATACTTACTACATGGGTAATACTTCCTGGGTAGGGAAGGACAAAGGAGATACGTATGACACCCACTCTGTAGCATCCTATGGCTGCAGATAATTCAATAGGAAGTTCCTAAAAAATATGGTTGGGCTCCTCCCAGACTGTCATGAAACATGGTATCAGAATAATTATGTCCTGCTCAGAGATTGAGAAGTTAAGGTCACTAGCTAACTAGGACTTGGCCAGGAGACAAAATATGCAGGAGATGTTGGGGCCTCGTGTGTTTTTCTGCCATGGGGTGGAGAAACTTGTGGAAGTGTGAACTGGATGGAGAAAGTATTCCATTCCTCTGCTCTTGGCCGAGGGCCTGCCTGCTCCCCTTGGTCCTGTTACCAAGAGTCTCCAGGCCAGCTGCATACACAGTCTTTTCCCTAGGACACTAGTAACCAACGGCTCAAAGAAGGAGATATCGCTCTAGTGACTACTGCATCTGGCAGGTAGCAAGACCCTGGGCAGGTCCCACTGCTTGATGAAAGGGATTCGTGGGAGGTCAGGAAGCTGGGGAGGTGCACAGAAGAAACCTTCCTGCTGCTCAGGGAGGTCACAGGTTTGTAGTTCTTGCCTTTGGGTGTTAAAAGCTCATCTGTCACCTCACCTTCCCCAGCTTATGTGGCATCTCAAAGTCCCCAAAGCCACAAACATTGAATTTCTAGAAAAGGACCACAGGCTTATCTTACATGGCTCTACCTCAGGAAGCTCTAGGAATGTTGTACTTTCACTTATTTTGTGTCTCCCAATTTAAGACAATGAGAAGAAAATTAGTGATGCTGGACATAATGAAAATGCTGGGAAAGGTAGGCTGAGTGTGCCTCCGTGGAGTCGTGTGTGCCTCCGTGGAACCATGTGTGCTTCATAGACAGACAGCCCTAGGTTGGTTCCATCCTCATCACTGGAAAGCAAAGAAAGAAAAGAAAAAAGCAGGAGATGGGTATTGCTATCTATAAAGTCAGATTTTCAGTGTTGTCTATATTTTCAGAGATGTGTCATTGCAGTGGTTGCCAATGAGAGCCGTGGGCACCAGGACCTTTCACTGGCTACTGCCTCAGTGGATATCATCTGGAACCATCCTTCCACTGGATTCCTCCCACTTTCACTTGGCTCTGGGAATTACAATACGCTGGGGGAAAAAAAATAAAGGCGGCCTGAGCATCACAAAACAAAAGCTTGTTCACCCACCGTCAGAAGGGAGATTCTCTCACAGATTCCTCTCACAGATCAACCATGAGAGGAAAACCAGCCCCCACACGACAGCTCTTAGGAGTATTTCTTTCTGAGTAACAGGAATTAATTATATATCAGTCATAAATGAGATGCATTACCCTGCAGGCATCTCTTCACTGGCGGAATAGTTCACGGATTGTCGAGAAGGAAACTTGAGCTTTGATTGTACTCAGCTGTCCAGAGCCAGGGCTGTGTGTAGGCTCCCAACTGTACCTCTAGAAAAGACTAGAATGAAGTAGGCTCTTTTCGTATGCAGGGCTACAGCTCAGTAGGAAGCCACTCCTGCCTCCTTGGAATCCTACAAATCACACATGTTTTAAAGTTAAATGGGAACTATACATGCACACAAACTCTCAAATACCATATGCATGGAATGTCTCCCTTACTATTGATGGGGAACAAAGCTAGAATGGGTTCTAGAGCATGGGGCCAGAATTGTGAGCCCAGGAGTTCATTCTGAACGTGCTAATGGTGACAACTTGATGGGGCATGTGTATACAGGCAAAGTATTCAGCGTCATGACCTATTAGCATACAGGATATGCATGCTTATCAATCAATAACAGCAATGGGCCATTTTCAGTGGTCCAGTTCCGGCATCAAATGTTAAACTTGCATTATCCCACTTATTGTCCATCATCAGCCTGAGACTGGCAATATCATTATTCCCATTTTACAGATTAGGAAACCAGGGCCTAGAAATGTCAATGATTTCCTCAGATTCAAACCAGATCAGGTAATTGAGTCCTTGAGCCCAGAAACAAGGACAGTAAGAGACATCATTTTCCTTATGGCTATTAAAACTAGGATCAGCTGTCATACCACCATCTCAAGTAGTGGGCCCTGCACGTGCTCCCTTCACGATATCTGCTAAGATGCAAATTTCAGATTCTGCTAAGATGCAAATTTCAGATTCTGCTTGAAGAATTCTGCCATTGGGAACCTCGCTACTTGAGCAGGCAGGGAATGGAACTCCAACCCTTACATTTCTTGAGTGACTTCAAGTTTTGTGCACTCAGAAATATCAAGGAATACAGAATTACAGGGGAGTCACAAATTGGAAGAAACTAAAAAAAATAACAACACAAGGATTGGAGCATAGAGGAGAAAAAGAACCCTGAGGAGAGGCTAGAGAGACTGGTAACTAGGTTACCAGTAAGGCCTTGGTAACACTGTGTCCTGCTGCCTCCATCCTGTCTTCATCATTGTGCTACAAGCATGAGAGATGTAAACACTTTGGGGAGGCACTTAAGGGTGTGCAGATACTGTCTTTGCAACTTTCTGAAGTGGAAAATGAATTTAACTGATGTTAAAGTCTAGGATACAAAAGGAATTTGGATACAGCTGAGAGAAGAAAGGAGGAAGAAGGTTTTATCTAAAATGAAAGGGGACACATAACACAGAATGTCTCAGGTTTACTCTATGAAGAAGAAGAAGGAAAAAAAAAACAACAACATAAATGGGCAGCTGGGAGGCTTCCCTGCAGTAACATACATCTACCTCCAGACGTCAGAAGTTCCTTACTCATGAGCAGCACCCTCTAGCTACCCCAGGCTGAGCCTCAGTTTCCCCCTGATGGGATTTTTATACCCCAAGCCTCAGCAATTCTGAGCAGTATTAAGAACCCAGGGCTTGGTGTCAAACCTCTCCTCAAAAGAAGTGTGGAGGTACATTTTGGAGCTAGCACAACCTTCCAAGAAATACTGGTGAGCCAGCAGGAGGGGCAGAACCCCATCCCAAGGTCAACATGATGCCTGATTATGTTTCATAAAGGACTATTAGTGAGTACACAGGGCCATGATGACCACCAACCAGTCCCTGGACCAGGGAATTCAATGTTTGATTGAATTTGCCTTTGAAAATAGCTTCATTATGAGGTATCTTTCTATCTATCTATCTATCTATCTATCTATCCATCCATCTATCATCTATCTGTCTATCTATCCATCTATCTGTCTGTCTGTCTTTCTGTCTATCTATCATCTATCAAGGTATAAAATGTTTTACATAAAACTGCTTAAAAACTTACTATGAAATTGACATTCGTGTGGCGTTATAAGACTCAAATACTTTTGCAACTTATCATACCTATCTGTTATGATGCTCTGAGAAAAGAGGAAACTTACTCCACCTGTAGGAGTAAGTTCATTTCTTCAGTCTTAAATTTTCTCCTTTTAAAACTCAGAGGAGGGGGCTGGAGAGATGGACTGGGCCAGTGGTTAAGTGCCTCTGCTGGTCTTGGAGAGGACCTGGATTTGTTCCCCAGTCTCCACATGTTTTAAACATCTCTAAGTTTTGTTTCAGGGTGTTTTGTTCCAATACCTTCTTCTGGTCTCTGCAAGTATCAGGCACACATATACATATATAGATGTAAAATAATCATACATATAAAATAAATAAATATTTAAAACAATCTTCTGTTTCCCATGTTACATGTTTGCTTTCTACATTCTCTCTTTCTCCTTCTTCCTCTTTCTCCCCTCTCCTCCCCTCTCCCTCCTCCCCCCTCTCTCTCTGGTGCATACAAATTTCATAAAGCCAGCAACTAGTCACATGTCTGTTGTAATCCTTGTACCCATAAGGTTGATACACATCCCATAAAAGTGTTCTCAATGAACATTAACCAAATACTTATTTTTTCGTCAGAACAACATTCTGCACAGGTCATAGGGTTCTGTGGCAGAGCTGGTCTATGTCTCCCAAGGGTCTAGTGAGACATTTAGAAAGTGAGACATAGAGAGTTAAGGGGAATCTGTATAACCCTACATTCAGACGTTATAGCCTTCCACTGTGGCCAGACCTTTCCTCAAATCATAGCAAAGAACCAAAGCTGAGACCCATCCTTCCAGCCTCTACCCAGCCCATCAGGCCTCTGGCTTGGTGGGCATTGGTCACAGCTGGACATTGCCCGCCATCTTATCAGTTCGTGTGAACAAGCTGAGCTAGTTAACTTTTCCTTGACACACACAGATCATCTTACCACCTTTAACAAGCTCTCCTGTGTCAGAATGCTTTCTGAAAGTAACTGTAACAATGCCAGAATACTGCGGGCTGCATCGTCTCTCCTCTGGCTTCAGAGCTCTTTTATCCTCAACTCTGCCTCATTGTTCTTGAGATCAATGGAAATTATTAAAGCAATTTTTCTTGCAGATGAATTGGTGTGGAAGCAATGACTTTAATAGACAGGAATCTTTTCTTATTTTTCGACTGAACTGATAGAGCAGTCATTTCCTTAACAGGTGGCAATTCAGTGCTTCCTGAATAGAAAGGGTCAGGGTGCTGTTGAAGACACCTTAGATCAGAAGAAAATGCAGCAGCAGCCTCAATATGAAAAGAATTGTGGATTAAAGAGACGCTGCCATCAGTGGGAAACCCTTCTGAGCATAGACGTGGACTAGCCTTTCTTGAACCCTCCTCACTAGAGACACCACCACAAGCTGGGGTTCCACAACCCTACCCTGTATGAGATTTTCAATTAGTGCAGACTGTAAACCTCCCACCTCTCTAAAGCTGCATGACTCCATACATGTCGTTACTCTATATTGCTGTGGGGAGATCAGTCACTGTCTCCTATGCATTGCTGAGAAAACATATTTGGAAAAGTGAAATGGCTTGCCCAAATTTAAAGCAGAGAAGCTAAGGATGCATTAGGTCCTGAGAACACTGGCTCTGGGATGAGACTGGTTACATATGTGTTCTTGGTCCTCTGTTTTTGAGATATGTGATCTAGGACCAGTTATCACTGGGACTTAACAGTTTCCTATTGGGGAACTGAGAATGACATTTAGCGCAAATATGATAGCACTAGAGGGTATGTGAACCAGAGTATGTGAAACAAAGGTTACTATACCTTTACGTTCTATCATAACAGTACAAACCAGGGGTCACTAGCCCTGGGCAGATAGCCATGTAGACTTAATAATCTCTAATAGTCTTCACAGCATGGTTATCTAAGGGTCCTCCTCAACTACTACCTAGGATAATTTTGTTCTATAGCTATGGAAAATAAAATGAGAATAGAGTCACCCTGGCATGGTGGTTGTTTGAACCTACATTCTCAGTACTCCAACTGAGATGGGAGGATCTAGAGTTCGAGTCCAGTATGAGCTATATAGTGAGACCATCGCATCACAAAGAGAACAAAACAAAAGAGAAGTTTCTCTCTGTGCTGGCTTTTGCACTTAGATGGCGGGGCTCTTATAAGGGTGCACCTCCCATATAGAAAATTATGTATTATTTATTTATTTTATGTGTGCACACATGTGTAGTTGTGTGGGTATGCATTGGACACCTTGCCATGTGTGTGTGGAGGTCAGAAAACAATAATAGGGAGTCAACGATATTTCTTCCATGTAGGTTCTAGGGGTCAAACTTGAGTCCGTGGGCTGAAGAGTAAGCATCTTTACCTACTGAACCATCTCACCTACCATCTCACATACTGACTTCATTTAATAATACTATGTGTTAGCTGAGAGCTAAACTCTAACCATTCAAAGAGAATTCTTTTCAGAGAATCCCTTTCTTAGTAAAGCAAACTGACCGTCGGGAGAAAAACAAAAGAAAAAAAACAGAGAAAAGTGTGCATTTAGCATTCGACTCCAACTATGCTCCCTCTCATTTGTCGAATTCCCAAGTGGCAGGCAGCTACGCTCTGCAAGCCTCTGGGTGGTACCCACTCTAAGTGCATCTTACAGTCTCACAGAGCTGGAACAGGGCACCATTCTAGTCCAGAGTTATATCCCAGAATCCCTGCGATTGGACAGTTCACAATAGCCCCAGTGTTAATTTTGAATAGTCATGGTTTTCGGCAGTCTTCAACACCTGACCTTCAGGAGAAAGGAAATACTACTGTATTTCATGTTTCTGAAATGCTTCTTTACCGAGAAGTCTCAAATCCATCACTGGTGAGTCGTTATCAAAAACCAAATGATGTAGAGAAGGAGGAAGTATATCCATCTTCATTCCTAGGCTGGGTAGCTAAAGCCCAGACAAGTCTTCTCTCGGCTCACTATGGTGCAATGAATTAGAGAAGCAGAAAAAGATGGCTGTGTAAGACCACACCAGAAAGATCAAGGAATCCAACACTAACAAATGAGATGGACTGGCGGCTCATTTTTAAATGTAAATTCTAGAAAGGAGCCAGGAAAGCTAGGGTAGGAGGTTGAGAGAGCAAATTGGATATAATCAGAATCAGATTCAAGGTAAACTATTCATGGTTAATAGGGTCAGCCACCCAAGAAGCAGTTAGACATGGAATTTTCCACCCTCGGTCCACACAGTATTCACTAGAGCCCACGTGAGTCTTCACCACAGGTCAGGCTGCCAAAGTGATCAAAAAGAAACAGAAGTCGCCACACCTCTTCCACCCCAAAGTGTGGTCTTGCAGCTGCAATACTCCGGGTGGAGGGGGGGTCAACTACACCAAGATAATAGCAGCAATAAACAATGGTGCTCACCACCCAGCATCGATTAACAGCACAGAGCTCTGCACAAAGGGTGTTAGGTATAGGATATGACTCAGTACACGTTCACAGTATAATTTCTGAAGCAAATAATCCTGGTCTCTCCCTCTCTCTGAGATAGATAGGTTGTGGCTACACCGATGAAGCTGAGTTTGAACTCCTGATCCTCCTGACTCTGTCTCTCACGTACTGGGATCACATGTGTACAGTACAAGGACTGGCTAGTTATTCTCATTTTAGAACCAAGAAGATAGAGAGAGCATAGGAAGCCAAGATATCAACTTGAAGGGGACCAAGATGGGCTTGAAGTGGCTAAGCCCAATGCTAGCATGCATTGTATTGACATACATAAAAAAAAAAAAAACCTTACCTTGGTTTTCACCTGTTCTGCGTGTGCCTTTTTGGTTACATATAACTTTCAGACGTTAGCATCCCTTCTTCGAGATGGGGAGGACAAAATCCAAGGCAGCCCAGATTCCTGCAAAAACACAGACAGAAAGCAAAGAAGCACTTGGGTTCAGCCCTCCTCTAGCTCCCTGCTATTTCCCCTGCCCCAGCGTCCATCAGACCTGCCTGGGAAGTCAGGAGAGAAAGAGTTAGTAAGAACCCCAGGGCCTAGGTCTGTCCAGGCTTATGCCATCTTACATGGAGTGGCCTCAAGCCTTCAACCCTAGGCTGGGAAAGAGACGGAGGGAGAAGGATTAGGAAGGACAGGGTCTCCTAGATCCTTATTCTCTGCCCAGGTCCAGCACCCAATAACTATCTGTGTCATTGTTAGGGTATGGAGTGTTCCCCGCAGGCTCCTGGTAAACACTTGAGCAACCATGAGAAACACCCCAACTGCTGGAACTATTTATTTTTATTTTTATTTTTTTTAATTTATTGATATATTTATTTACATTTCAAATGATTTCCCCTTTTCTGGACCCCCACTCCCCGAAAGTCCCATCAGTCCCCTTCCCTTCCCCTGTCCTCCCACCCAACCCTTCCCGCTTCCCTGTTCTGATTTTGTTGTATACTAATTCACTGAGTCTTTCCAGAACCAGGGGCCACTCCTCCGTTCTTCTTGTACCTCATTTGATGTGTGGATTATGTTTTGGGTATTCCAGTTTTCTAGGTTAATATCCACTTATTAGTGAGTGCATACCATGATTCACCTTTTGAGTCTGGGCTACCTCACTTAGTATGATGTTCTCTAGCTCCATTCATTTGCCTAAGAATTTCATGAATTCATTGTTTCTAATGGCAGGTGCTGGAAACCTTAGAAAGTGGGGCCTAGCTGAAAAAGTGGGTCACATAAAGGGTGTTTTGGGTGGCTATATCTCACCTAGCCCCTTCCTTTCCCCGCCTCTTTCTCTCTATCTCTGTCTCTCTCTGCCTCTCTCTGCCTCTCTCTGCTTCCTGCTATCACAGGGTAAAAAGCCTTGGCCACAGGCTTCTACCAGGATGTTCCTGCCTTGTCTCAGGCTCAAAGCTGTGAGTCAGCCACAAATGGACTGAAACTCTGAAATGGGGAGCTGAACAAAATAAAACAAATCAACAACAACAAAAAAACAAACAAAGAAAAACAAAAATAAACAAACAAAAAACCCTTTCTTAAGTCATTTTGAGTGCAATAAAATAAAAATCCTAAAACACAATACTGTAGTCCCAAAGCTCACACCTGGACAGCCTCAGACAGCAAAGCTATTTCACATTCTTCTCTCCATCCCCCAAGTTAATATAAAAACCTTCCTGCTTGGCTGTATTGCACTTCTCTGTGGAAATGAAGAGATGTTGTTTGGATACTGTCATGATGGCAAAGGCTCTTTCTTTAAACTCTGTCAGGCTCTTCCCACCGTGGAGTTGCGATGGAATTCTTGCAACTCAAAGCCACAGCAGAATGAATGCAGAACAAGACAGGAAAAACACCAGAAGAAGCAGGAGAGATGACTTTTTCAAAAAGTATTCATAATATACCTGCTTTAAAATGAGCACAATAGAGCCCTAAATGCTCAGACAAAGGGGGGCCTAATACCAAATACACTGAAAGGAATTTATTTCATTCATTTTCTGTTGAACGGCGGCAGCTGTCCAGCATCTTCACAGGGAAACGGCTGCCTCTATCTTGAGTCACAGGTTGTCATTCTTTAGCCAACAAAAGTAGCCCTAGTGCATGGTACTTTGTTGTGGAGCAGATCTTGCAATGAATATGGTTTGTCAGAGCAAAGGGTCTTAAATATGGTGGCACCATAAATATATTTGTCATTTCCATGACTGGTTGAGGTACTCAGATGCCTCTCAGGGGCCCCAAAGTGGAGGAGAGAAGGCAGCTGCTGAATTCACAACTAAAGAGAGGCTACCACAGGCGTCACCACTGAGGGCTCCTATGGTTTTCCACCTCAGGTGGAAAGCAGGGTGAAATTTTTGCCCCCTCATGCTTGTAAAACTCTACAGCCATTAACAATTCTCTCTTCAGTTATTTTCTCTCTCTTAAAGACTTGTTCATTTTTACTTATGTGTTCCTGTGCATGCCTTGCATGTGTTCTTAAGTTCACGTGCATGCAGATAATGCTGGAGGTCAGGAGAGGACATTGAAAATGGAGTTACAAGCAGTTAGTTAGAGATGTCTGCTGTGGGCCCTGGGAGCTGAGTTCTCTTTCAGTAAGAGTTCTCAATCTCTCCAGAAAACTTTTAGTTTTCTGATTTGTCAAAGTGGGCATAACAATCAAATCTATTTCTCAAGGCTGTTTAGTGAATCTCTGTAGGCAATAGCTGATCTGGATCAAATGATTTTACGGGTTAGAGATTGGTACCTTAACCATCTCGTCCAGGAAGGGGTAAGAAAAAAGAAAGGAGAGCATCTTCCTGGAGGAAGCATTTCGGGGAGTAACTTCCAGCACCACACACAGAACTGTTTGCGTTGAACCAAAAACACCTCTCTGTTCATGTGCCAGTCCCTGCCCAGATCCTAAACCTGGAGATGCAGAAACGGATCTCAAAATTAGAGATGCAGAAATGGATTTGGATCCCAGACTTGGAGATGCTCAGGGAAGCACAGTGGCTGCCTTATGCTGTACCTGCCCAATATAATAACAGGCTGGGCCTACATTCACACCTCTTGTCCCATGACTCATGGCAATGTCACTACACCATAACTCCTGGAAAGAGAGATTTCTAGGAATTAACTTTCAATTTCTAAATTGAGGTCCCCGTGTCACTATTGAGAACAAAACTCAATGGCATCCAATGAAAATATCACTTAAATAGAGGTTGTTGGTTTTGTTTTTTGGTTTTTTCTGGGTCCAAGGAAACAGAGAACAGCTTTCTGTCAACAAGACTCTGCCCTTGGATGTGGCTGATGTAATGAGAACAGCAGCTCACTGGTCCAAGGGGGAGAGAAAAGAGAAACATGATTCTCAAGCAGACCCTTCCTTATCAGCTCTGTTGAAGGAAGTGAGAAAAGCAAGAGAAATAAATGACAAAAGTGGAAAGACCAATCAATCATCTCTGGTCACCTGCCAGCCTGGCCTGCAGGTACAGCTCAGAGAAGATGAGCCTCGTCTCTCTCTCCTGGAGCCTAGCAGCTGTGGTAGGAAAGGATGAGCTGTGAGCATGGCTAGCTCTGGCTCTGGCTCTGGCACAAGGATCTTCTACTCGGCTTTCTGCAACTTTAGGACCTTCTACGTGTGTCTGAGTTTCCTAGCTCCTAAGACATACCACCACACAGACAGTCTCAGGTTGCTTCTCCATTTTCAAATTCTTGAATCTGCATAAGCACCAAATTCCAAGGGTAGAAAGAATGTTTAAAAGACATTTCCCTTCACCTCTCTATAAAATGGAAAACTCTATCAAATGACTCTTGTTATCAAATGTCTGCAAACTGTCATTTGCTTGGGGGGGGTGGTCAATGAAAGTGAATGGTTAGACAAAATTAAACAGCTTGTATCAGGAAATTGTGTCCTTTGGACGTAATTTTCTGAGTGCCATGATTAATATGCTAAGTTTTGCCTGTGTGATCTTCAAAATTTTAGGACACTCAGCATTGCTTTCCTTGGCCTTATGACCTCTATTTGATTAACGAAGAGCCAACTTTAAAATAATGAAATGGATTCATTCATTCATTCATTCATTCTTTCTTTCATTCATTCATTATTCAGCAAGCTATTATGCACCTGCTGGATACCTAAGTCGAAGGCTCCAGACATTCAAAGAGATCTTAAACAAGGTCTATCCTGATTAAGGCAATGTAGCAAAGTCTTTTAACCCATAATGAGTCTTAGAATCAACTGGAGCTCACACCATACCTGCTGAAGCTATTTGCAAATTCTCTGACCCAGCGACATTTATTTTGCCTTTCTGTGTCTTGATTACTTTTTTTTAACAAAATAATAAAATAAAATGGGCACACCGCTATCTGCTGACTAGAGAGTAAGTGAGGATTATATGAGTTAATGACGTCAAGCACTTAGCACATGATCTGGGATACAAGAACCAGGCAGTAAACAACAGCTGGTGTTACAAGCTTCAAGAACATTCTGAGTTGATGGCTGGGCCAAGCATGGCAAATGGCTGTTTTGTTTGATTATTTTTTGTTTCTTTCTGCAGAGGGCAGATCTCCCACGTGCTGATGAGTTTTGTGGCAGCCAGGGGACAGAGAACAGACGCCTGCCTGGCTCTCTGTGGAGTGTGAAGCTGGGCATTTGTGCAGCCTGCCAGCCTCCAGCTCCAGGCTTGGCAATGAACCTGTGGAATATTCCAGACTCACATTAAAACTCTCCTTTCCTTCCTTAGTCAAAGAAAAAAAAGCTATATCCTTTGGCAGTCTGTATTATCTCAGTAACTCCCAAGGTGGTTTGGACGTCAAGCCAAGAGGTGGGTGTCTTTCTGTCCCTTCTAGAGCCAAGTTCTAGCCAAGATTTGTCCAATTCAATAAGGCTCTCCCAGACCCTGCCCACAAAACGGGCTCAGCACAGCTGAGCAAGGCCTCCAATCAGATCAGAGTTCAGGTTGGGACAAGCTGGAAAAATCATCACCAGGGAATCCCAGACTCAAGGCATCCTGTCACTAGAGTGAGGAGGACACTCAGCAGAGGGAGCTGCACTGGTCTCCTTGCTCCAGTGGGAACACTGTCCATGCGCACGCTGACACAGAAGGTTTTGTCATTTGGGCTGCAATAAAATCCACTTCCTGAACTCTGTTCACCTCTAGGCTGTGGCTGCACCGCTTCGTCTCTGCAGATGCTCCTACCCTGTGCAGAGTCCAGCCCAGCGCACACCTGCGGCAGGAGCTGCTGGACGCCACAGGACACGCTCGTGCGTGTTAATGAAAACTGTTCCTGGCCACCTTGAAGGGCAGGGGAGTGCGCCAGCTAAGGTGGGGGGTTTAACATGGGCTGCGTGCTGGAATTCTCCATGAGCTTTTACACTCTATGATGCCAGCCTTTGAGCAGACCAATTAAACTGGCACTGTGGGAAGAGGGACCCAGGCATTCGTGTAGGTTTATAGATTAGCCAAATGAGTCCAGTGTGTGATCAAGTTTAAGACTTAGTTTCTAAGGAAGATGTAAATGTAAGTTGAGACTTGAAGGACTATCCTTCTTAATTTCCTCTTTCTGCCCCTTCCTTCCTCCTGTCTTCCCCTTCTTCTCTTTTGCTATTTACTGATGTGCTAATTATACTCTGTTAAGCTGAGGGTCTACAGTTAGATGGTTCTTAATTACAAATTCTGTCTTTATCGCTACTAATTATGAGACCCGAGGCCAGTTACTTAGCCTCTCTTAAGTTCAGCTTTCTTATTGTGTATATTGGGGAGGAATACAAGCATTTACTGAGAATCTTTATGAGGATTAAGTATCACAGATGAATTGCTCAATACGTTGCTTTTGATTAGTACATGATCATTAAATGTAGCATCATTTTCTTCTAATTGTTATGCTAATTATTTCCTAGGAGCTACATTAGATGTGGGGTCCAGAAGCCATTCGTTGTATATGGGTAAGGTATGATCTCTCATGACCAATGCTTTTTATTTTACTCCCTAAATTGTGAGCTAAGGCAGGACAGACAGAGATCTCCCTTGCAACTGATAGTTCTTGGGTCCTGAGAATTCCCAGTGCCTGGCTCAGTCAAGGCACGCTGTGAACACACAGGGGACTTGATATAGATGTGCAGTGGGGAATAGGATTCCAGGACAGGTCTCCCAACCTATGATTGTGTAGTGCAATGCCACTAACATATTGCAGTTGGAGACGCCAAGATGTGGCTTAAGTATTTCATTCCAGGTCCCACAGGTGGATACATAATGCAGGTACTTAAACACTCTGGTTAAGTGGGGTGTGCTAAGGAGTGATTCAACCCAGGGAAAAAATAATAAAGCTGTTCTCCAGACTTAAGCAAGTCTGTTGGAGGAAGACAAAACACAAGTGGATGCGGCATAGGATCAAGTCACCATGCTCAGGAACTGATAAGAATGGGGCCAGAGTAAAGACGGAAGAACTTGGATACAGGCGAACACACGAGGATTAACGAATTACATGTGGGCAGTGAGTCTATTTAAAAGGCCCTGGGGAGGATGGAATAGTCTCAGTTGTAACAAGTCTGTCCAAGGGTGTCAATATAACTTGGTTTCCCTGTCTGCTCTTAGCCAAAATGTTGAGAAGCAATGGTGTCTCTGAACAATGATGCTTCATTCCTCGGGACAAGTTGTTTAAATTTAAGCAGCGAAATTTGACATTAATCACTTGAGAGGTAAGCAAGCACCTTGTCTAAATGGCTTAGCTCAAGTGGCTTGTGTTAACTTTGTGTACAATGGGCTCTGTCTTGTACAGTTTGTAAAGTTTGTAAAGGTCTTTACTGTTGTAGGGGACACTTAGGACAAATCAAAAGAAGCCAGGGAATTTGAATGCTCTGCTTTGGGGGTCTGGATTGTGTTCAAGGCATGGCTTATAGCAAGGCCCTACCACTTAAAAGAGTATAATCACGCTGGTTCTCAGCTTCTGATCTATAAACTGGAGCTAAGAACTCAGCTGGCTCCCAGGCTCTGGATGAGCGATCCCCACGACTGTTGAATGCCCAGCAAGACACTTCACCCAGGCTCATGCTGGAGAGCTGGCCCACTGTCTGGATAGCCGAGAGAGCTGCCACGGGCTCAGGAATTGCTCCTCTTGGCCCTGGCTCTGCTGTTTCCAGAGTCCCTGCTGCAGCCAAGTCAACGTCCCCTCTTGTGCCAGAGTTGGCTACTTGTTATGTGTTTTGTAGGGTATTTGTTTTCCAATATTGTTACTGAGTAGGAAGGCTCTATCAATGAGGTCTGCTGCTTTATGGGTTGTTAATTGCTGGGGCATAATTGTTGTGGCATTGCTTGGTGTTTCTGTAATTCCTACAGCCAATCAAGGTGGCTGCTTCTCTAATTACAGCACTGCACGTTCCCTGTCACCCACGTCCAAACACACAACGTGATGTGTACTGGAGTGCTTTCCAATGCTTGCACTGAAAGGAACTCAACTGGAGAAAGTCACTCTGAAAAATGACTGACAAAGTCATTTTCTAGTTCTGCAAGGGTATACACAAAAGGAATTCTTAATACTCATCGCAAGGTTTATATATTCTTAAAGTAGTCTCTACAGTCAGTCTCAAATTTAACTCAAACTCTAAATGAAATGAATTGGTTTCTGTAACTATCAAAGTTCTGAGCTACCCCACCCACGGAGCCAAGGAGCCTTTGCAGAGTATTCTAGGGTGGGCTGTCCGCAGTCTCCTCTTCTAGCGCTGAGGCATTTTATTGTGATTACATATTTTACAGTGCTCATAACCCATCTGTATGTCAGGAAATCAAGGTATTCATTCCACGGGAATCACGTAAGTTCTTATGGGTTCAAAGTGGTGCTGTAAACAGCAGGTAAAAGAGTTATCAGTAATCCACCAGTGATTCTTATCTGATGACACAGTTCCCACTTTATTAAAGAGTAAAATCCAAACTGGTGACTGGTTCCATGCCATCAGTGTCTGGCCCAGCCAATCTCTGGCCTTCCCTCTTCCCGTTTGCCCGCCTCTCACTGGGCCACAGCCCCACCAGGACTTCTATGTTCCTCCAGCAGCTGAAACTGCTCCCAACCCCTCCTCCCCTTTGCTCTTCCTTTGGGTCCCTTTCCTTTCTAGGCTCCCATCTGGCAGTGTCTGCATGATAAACATGCCCACACTGTCAAAATGCCATCCTCAAACTCTAAGAAAGCATTGCTTTATTCTAAACAGCCATTATCATTATCATAGCCTAATGCTATCTTAATTTGTTCATTGCTGCCTCTTTATCCATAAGGTAATGTTTATACTGACTTGTTTGACCTGTTGCATGCAACACTATATAATACCTATAACAAAGAAAAGCCATTGCAGCTACCCATGAAACAGTTATTTAATAAAAGACACTAATGAATGAACACAGAGTTTATACATCTTTATTCAATACTTGTCCAAGCATCTTGCTTTATTTGTGATATTCATCTCCCCACAGGTGCCCTATGCTCTATGTAGTTCTATATGTGTGTGTTCTGAAGTCCCTGAAACCAAAGAGAAATTATCTTTGGGACTAACCTGCTCAACAGCACAGTACACCCAGGCATTATATGAACCGAACAGCAGAGAACAAGCCCACAGCTCCAGAAGCAAGCAAATGAACGATACAACAACCATAGAATATTAATATCACTACAAACCTGTTTGTTTGTTTGTTGCATTTGGCTGTACCAAATATCTAAAGCACTTTAACACCTAGAAAGACTGCTTAAAGTTTTGCTTGAATCATTTAGTCGCTTTCTTTTTCTTACTCAAAACCTTTTATTAGAAGATAAACACACCCAATAAGAAATCCACATAAAGCGTAAAGCATTCTGAATGCGTGGTCACCTACGGCTTCCGATTCTGACAAGTGCTTTTGAATCCTACAGCTTTTTGCTACGATGGCAAAATGTCTGAGAAAATTACTTAGTAAGAAAAAATATTTGTTTCAGATCACATTTCAAGAGTTTCCTACCCGTGGTCTCTTGGCCTTGCTTCTTTGGGCATGTAGCATACATCCTTATGGGAATGTGTGGGTGTGGCAGAGGAAAAGCTCACAGCAGCTGAGAGTCAAAGAGCTGGTCAAGAAGGCAGGGATCCCAAGATCTCTTGAGTGCACACCAACAAGGACCTAAAGACTTTCCAGCAAGCTCCACCTCTTAAAGGTCTCAGTACCTCCTGGTAGCACCATTGGCTGGGAGCGCATAACCTTTGATGGTGTTGCAGACCCAAACTCTAATGCTCAACTTCCTTCTGCTACCTCGACCTCCTTTCTGACTCTTACAGGCTCCCTTCCTCGCTTTCCTCTCTGGATTCTTTTCTCCTACAGATGTCTCTTCATACACCATGGCTTGATTTGGTCTGCTTAATCTAATTATTCAATAAATAGAATCATGCAGTGTTTCTCATTCCACGTCTCCTTTCTTTCCCTGAACATTCTTTCTGAGATTCCTATACACTGGGGTAGCTGTGCTATAGTTTCTGATTGCATAAACAGTCTTCGGCTTGTTTTCTTATGGGTAAGCTGGGGGTGAAGCGGCAGGTTATTGCCTTTCTCTCTGTCTCTCTGTCTCCGTGTGTGTGTGTGTGTGTGTGTGTGTGTGTGTGTGTGTGAATGTGTGTATGTGAGTGTGTGTGTATTTGTGAGAGAGAGAGAGAAAGAGAGACACAGAGATAGATAGATAGATAGATAGAGAGAGAGAGAGAGAGAGAGAGAGAGAGAGAGAGACAGAGTGGGGGGGAGCCAGACATCAACTGCAGGTGCCTTCTATTGCTCTTTACCTTACTTTTGGGGACAGGTCTTCCCTCTGGAACTGAAGCTTGTCTTTCAGGGATCCTCCTGTCTCTACTCGCTCAGTTCTGGGGTGACAGCATGTTCCATCACTTTCACATGGATGCTAGTGATCTGGAATAATGCTCATGTGCTTGTCATAGACGCACTTTACTCACGGAGCCATCTCGGACCCTGGCTCTGTGTTTAAAACTGTGCTCGATTAAAGAGCTAAGGCGAAGGGCAATCTTAGCAGGAGCACAATCTCCATTTCACCCCAGATGTCCTGTGAGCTAACACCCTCTTCCATCACACCTTTGGGCCATCTGTTTATTCATTCAGTCAATATTGCTGCCCACCAATTATGTGTCAGATTGTCCTGGGTGTCAAGGAACAAGGTGCTGTTCATGTTCCTTGGAGTTCGGTAAATAATCTACTGAACCTGGGGAGAGGAAAGGGCAAGACAGATTTTCTGTGTCAGTCATCAGAAGGTGCTGACTGGTTTTCCTTAACCTTATTGCTAGCTTCTTCCAGGAACTCTCATCTTAAGTTTTTGAGGATCAAAATGTGTCAAGGCCACACAAGGTGCACCTGTGATGACCTTTATAATGTTAATTTTAACAAGTGCTACTACAAAGCTTGTGCTGGAACTTCGTATGTGATATTCCAAACATGCATCAGCAGATGAATGAGCAAGATAGTAACCCAATGCAGTGTTATTTAGTAGTTAAAAAAAAAAAAGGACTATTGATATATTACCAACAAGATGAAATTCTAAGTGCCATGACCAGTAATAGGTTTTCAAACTAAAATATCATCTATGAGTTGTTGGTTGATAGTCACAGAAGCTCCCCCAAACAACACAGGCTATTGTTACTGCTCTTGTTGGCCCATCAGAACTAGACAGTAAGACCCTATTGTTCAAGACCCCATATACTCAGAATACAGCACACAAAAAAGCCAAGCTAGTACCTTCTTTTATACCAACTACCTTCATGATGTTGGAAGATATTATACAGGATGTTAGGAGACTAAAGTCATCAGTGTTCACTCCCTGCTGTAGATGGCACACGCTATATAGTACTCAACTATCTAGCAAGATGTCCTCAGTGTTACAATCATGGCATAAATGTTGTATGGGGCAACTAACTACTTCATAGTTAGATTTGCAGACTACTGTCTACTGTCTGGGAAGGGATATATGCTTGACACTGTAGAACTGGCCAAAAGGCTATGACTAGGGTGTCCACAGACCATATGGAGAAACTTATTACAAGTACTTTGCCAAGTGAATATGGAGCTAAGCCATTGAAATATTCATGTTTATATCCCTAGACCAATGAGGTCTTTGTCATTAAAGACTCAGCAGTGGGTGACAGCCAGAGTGTGAACACATAACCTGTTGAAGTGCTGAGAATAGGGGACTGTCGAGCGCTTGACCCATAAGGACAAGTCTTTTCCATCCCTTCAAAGTCAAAAAATATCGTGGAGCTGTGCGAGCTGAAGGTTGGAGAAAGCAAGGGAGGGGGGCTTGCTGTTTTCTCGATATGGCCTAACTTTTGCGATCACCCACACTAGCCATGACTGCCTGTATGAGGCCTGAGAAAGAGAAGTGACGGAGGGAGAAGATGAAGGAAGAGTAAGGAAGCAAGGAAGGAAAGGAGGGATATGAAGGTAGGAGGGGTTACTTGTGAAGATGAGGCTTAGCAAAAGTGGCGGGGGATGAGAGAGGACAGTGGGCCGAGTGCAATCACAGTGGAGTATGACATCACTAATTAAGTAAATAATGCTCTGTGAAAGAAGCCAGATATGAGTGATCTTATGACTCCAACTCTAAATGTCCAGAACAGGCAAGATCACAGACATGAAGAGCCACTGCGAGCATCAGGGGACAGTGAGTTGATGGGAAGGCTCTAGAACAAGATCCCGGCTGTCATTGCACAACTCTAAATTCACTAAGAAGCACTGAATTCTGCATGCAACACTAGAGAGCCTTTGGCTCTACACAGCATACCTCAATACCTTCTATGTAAAACCTTCTTTGTAAAACATCTTCATGAAATGTTTCTATTTATAATTTTAAATTAATTTGGAAAGGCAGATTTTGAAGTTCTCAAAGTTCCCCATGGTTTGAACTGAAATATAAGTACAGTTATTTATGGATACCTACTATAGCACATTAGATTGGTTAACATACACATTGCGAATGTGATTCCATTTGGTGCTTTATTCTGCTTACCATGAGACATGTTTTCCTTACCTGAGAGAGTAGGATAATTATGCAAGCGACTAACATGGAGGCCAGAGGGAAGAACTTAGACTCTCTGACAGTCAGGGAAACATCCTGGAGAGTCACCATCTTGGAGAGGTAGGACCTTTGTTCTAGCATGAAATCTCATTCCCAGCATCCTGTGCTCTTAAAATAAAGGCTGGCATTTCTAAATGCATATCCCTGCTTCTCAGCCCCCACCCCCTGAGTGCACCTGTCCTCGTGTCTGGAATTCCTATACCATGCTGGAGTTTGGGGTTGGTGACTTCAGGTGAGGATTTGGTCAAAGATAAATGGCCAGGCTCAGCCATGAGCTGAGGAATCCCCAGGATGTGGTACCATGAATCAGCCAGGCTCCCCCAGGAGCTGAGGCAGTCTGCTTCCTACCTTCACCCAGCCATGGATTGCAACATACAGACATCAGGCTTGGGCCTGCAGGCAGCTGAACAGCAGTTTTCAATTTATCTGCAGCAACTTACATCCTGAAAACTGCAAAGTAGAAGCAGGGCCTGCTCTGAAGTGGGAGGGGAGGGTTGTGGGCCACCCTTCCTCAGAGCACCTCAGGTGAAAGTTGAGGCTGCTGTGATTGTCAGCCCAGAGATATGTCCCAGAGGCAGCTCTGACTGTAGCCAGTGCTAAGGCTACTGAGCCAAGCCAGGGCCCAGCAAATGCTTGCAAACAAATGAGCAACTATATCACAGCAGGATGATGAGAGTTCACATAGGGTTGCAACTCATTTTGATACTGCCCTGAGAAAAGTAAATGAGTCACACTCTGCTGTTCACAGAAAAATAATCTAAGAGGATACTGCCTCTTCAGCATGGCCCCATTTTACTATGCTTTATGTGTCTGTAACTTTGATAAGACTCACAGATATGTTACCAGAATATTGAGCTCTCTTGGCAGTTTGGGTAATTTTCTTCATTTATGTTTATCTTCACATTTTTCCGTGCTGCGAACTCAGTTCTTAACAAGTAAATCATCAAAACTGAAGACAGACGCTCAGTGGTTTCTCCTTGGCCTGACTCCCACGGGGCTTACAGGGCTAGCATGTGGAGAATCTCCAAGCTGCAACATGGTCCAAAACATGAGAGACACAGAGAAGCCAGCATCTAAACAAAGGTTAGCATGGGGTACCTTGGCATTCTTGGGGAAGGGTCCAGAACTCCCACGAAGACCTAGCTTTAGGGATGCTCATGTGACTTACATAACATGTTGACGTAGCTATATCACCCCTAAGTACTCCTTCCTTCCTTCCTTCCTTCCTTCCTTCCTTCCTTCCTTCCTTCCTTCCTCCCTCCCTCCCTTCTTCCCTCCTTCCCTCACTTCCTTCCTTCCTTTCTTCCTTCCTCCCTTCCTTTCCTTCCTTCTTTCCCTCCTTCTATCCTTCATTTCCTTCCTTCTCTCCTTCCTTCTCTGCTCCCTTCTCTCCTTCCTTCTCTCCTTCCTTCTTTGTGTTTACAATAATTAAATGCATTGCAAACATGTCACAAACGGTCCACTCTTGTTTGGAGGATAGTGACAAGAGAAACAGACTTGCGCATGTTTGTTGCAGAGGCAACCGTTTCTTAGATATTTTCCATCTGATTGCTTGACTCCACAGAGCCTAGATGAGAATGAGAGTGGCCCTGGTGAATGCTGACTTACTTGGGATTTGCCCTTCCCAACAGGTTCGCATGGGGAACAATCAGGCCTGCAGTTTAGTTCCTGGGAGTTTGTGGTGACTTATCTCCATGAGGTGCATGTGTCATTCTAGGTAACATATCCCAAACTCTGCCTAGCAGATGGATGCCTGCCAACCTTCTTATCTGGAAGGTAGCTTCTGCAGCTGGAATGCTCATGCAAGGAGTCTAGGACCACACACACAGTCCGTTTGTACTTCAGCTGGCACTACCATGGGGTCAGCACAGCTCAGTATTCATACTAGTGGGTAAATGTATGAAAGCCGGCTGCTTCGCATGCCACAGGACAAGATGCTTCTGCACTTAGGCTAGAAACCGACTGTAGCTTAGATGTCCAAGTGAAGAAAACACACACACACACACACACATTGATGATGACTCCCTGACACCAACACGGCTAACATGCCTTCCCATTGGGTCAAACATCTCCCTCCCTCTACATTACAAATATAAACTCATATCCATGAGCAGAGTTAGGCTAGAAAACCCCAGAAAAAAAATGGTTCATAGTGAGCTCTAACCATTGCATCTGAGCTGAGTTTAATAACACTTAAAGAGGACAGAAAGAGAAACACCAGCAAAGGCTTCTGGGTAGAGGAGGAGGGCTCTCTAGGCTTCACCCCAAGTAGAAGACCTTCCTCTTCTCTTTTGCCTAAAACCATAAGGGCTTGTGTAAATTAGGGCCCATGAGGTAGCTCAGTGGATAAGGCACTTGCTGCCAAGCCTGGGAACTTGAGTTCAAGTCTTGGGCCTCACATAGTGGAAGGAGAGAACTGAGTACACTCTATGCATATTGTGCATCGACAGGAACCCAACGTCTTAGCACTTTCTGCCTTTCAATGACTCCCTTTTCTTCCCTTCTTTCTTTTCTTCCTCCCCCACCTCTCTCCAAAACAAAACCTTGTAGGGTCCTTATGTAACACTCACTGTCCCTGACCTTGCAATTCTCTGCCCAAGCTTCTGGAGTGCTAGGATTAAAGGTGTGCACTAAGATGTCCAACATCATGATCCTTAAAACATCAAATAAGGCAGAAGAAGGGGCCCAGGGAAGGCTCTGGACCACTAATCCTCAAACTTAAATGGCCAACAGAACTGCCGAGTGGCCACCCAACCCGCCCAACCCCCAGAGTCCCAGTGTGGAAGATCACGGGCCTCACCCTGGTTCTTCTTGGCCTGGAGGATGTGGTAGGATCACCAGAGCTGCTACAGCCTCTAGAGGTGGCTGAAGCCCCTCCTTCAGCTGAATAACACCAGAAAATTCACATCCATATCAGAACCAGGCAAAAAGGCCAGAATAGGTAAGAAACCACGCCCAAATCCCTGACTTCGAACAAGATAGTTTTTTTCCTTTCTTAAGATTTGCTTTAGTTTATATCAGCACACCGGGGTAACCATTTTTATGGATTTTCAGCATTTTTAGTTTGTACCCCTGACCCCCATGCTCCCATATCTCTCCCCTGTATCTCTACTCACTCTTTGTTATCATCCCATTTCTCCGCCAATATTCCGATTTCCACCATGATGTTCCATTGCTCTCCCTATGGTGCTGCCTTGCTAGCTTCCTGGCTTTTATCCCACTCACTCCTACATATCGTACATACATGAATGTCACAAGCATGAATGTGAGAGCACAGATGTCTGTCTTTCCGAGACAAGGTTACCTAACTTGTATAATATTTTTGAGAAGTTCTCTAATTTCATTAAGGAAAGGCTAAACGATTTAAAGCAGTCTCCTGCTGGCTGGGGAATGTTCAGGAGGTGGGTGGACAGTATGTTTGGTCTTGTGGTGTCTCCATGTCACCTCTTGCGTGACCTGTGGCAGGGAAGGACAAGCCCCCCTTGAGACTTCAGACCTCGTATGAATGGCAGGAGCAAGTCATGTGACTATGCAGGATTTCAGGAGGTGGAAAAGATATATGACCTCCCTGGTACTCATAGATGGAAGTGAACCAGATTGTGCTAACACTCGATCTCTACCATGAGGACTCAAGTATGTTTTTCTTCTTATCTCCATGAATTTTCAGAGACGGAAAGGGGGTGGCTGGATGCATCAGACACCCCTGCTTTCAGAGTCCACTTCTGCCTAGTGGTGGACCAAAGGCAATACATTTTCTCTTCTATTATTTCAATCATTAGAATCCTATATTCCACGGTGATCACTGGCTCATTCGATGATTGAAAACAGAATAGATAGTCTAAAATGTAGTAGTACACACAATAAGAATGTGTGACTATAAATACTGAGTAAAGGTCATGTTCTATTTAATCATATTGCAGCAATATTGATCTCCAGGGTTTGATAATTCAAAGTCAGGTCTTAATATTGGGGTACTTGGGTAAATGGTGTTGGAGGTTGTGCTACATTTGAAACTATATTTATCATTGCCCTACACATTTTAGAACCAAAAGGTATAAACACAACCACAGACAGCTCTGCATACAGGCCCTTTCCTTTGTCTCATATCTGCTATAAATGTCCCAACTCAAGCAGCACTGAGATGTCTAAATAAAGTGAACTTTTGCCAGAAGCACAGGAAATCTGATTCACACGACGGCAAGATGGCTTCAAAGCTCACCTGCCTGTCTGTTCCTCCATTCTCCACGGAAACAGATGAAATCTCTTTGTCAAAGGTGAACACGAAGGCTCTTCAAGCTTCCCTCGCCTGCCCTTTAGTGCAGGTAATAAGTGGGAGCCAGGTGAATTGCTACATACTTCCCTTTAAATTCTCGGGCTTCAGTGACAGACTAAGGCTCTCATCTGTCACCAAACAGTTCCAGGAAGACCCATTACTTTAGTACCACAATAAAATGAAGGACATTGGGATAATCTGTCAGAGTGAAGCAGCTGGGAGCCTCGGTGCGCACCACAGGCTGTACACATTTGCTCAGAACGTTTAGAAAATCTCGGTCCCAGCTCTTATCCCCAAAGTCCTCACTTTGCCCAATAAAATAAATTTAAAGTACATAAATGTATATTAAAAATATCTAAGCAAACACTTGCAGCTAAATAATGCTTGCCCAGATGCGCCTACATTTTTTTTTATCGTTAGACATGGCTCCCATTCTCCCAAGTAAATATTTCACTGAAAATGCTCCCCAAGCAGTTGTTATCTGGATATCTTCACAATGGAATATTCTGTGCTCTCCACACATAAATACTGTAAATAACTAGGCATATTCCCGAAGAGGCGGCTGACTTTCTGCAATTTACAAAAGACTCTCCATGGCATGGAGAGACAGAGATGCTGAGGACACTAGGACCCAGAATTCAGGTATCAAATCTTTCCCATGAAGTTCCCGAGAGCCTTAGCCAGAGGGCTCCCTACAGAATTGGTTAGTGTGTTCCAATCAAGGACACTGTCTCATAGGGAAGGGAGTCAAACCTGAGGTCACCCAGGTTTGACATAAGGGATCTTTCTTCCAATTATGTGATTTTGAACAAATAAAGGCTAAGCCTGTGAGGTGAAAAGCAGTGGCCAGGCTGCTGCCTGCTCTAAGTGGGAGCTCTAGCTAAGTGCCTAGTACTACCGTGCTTGGTAAGGAAGAGGTTGACCAGCTGGTCCAGGATGCTCAAGATGGCTATGACCATCCCTCTAGAGAATTGTCCTCTATCACAAAGACCCAGTGTCTACTGCCATTCAGCGTGGCATTGTTCTGCATCTGATTGCCATTTTCTGGTACTCTGTAGAAGCACTTCTACCCTCAGTGTACATCAGATTCATGCGGGGAACAGGCTGACAACACAAGTCACCAAGGCTCACTCACAGAATTTCTTACTCATAGCTCTGGGTGGTGTGTGGCAATAAGTGTTTCTCCACCAAGTTCCCAGGTAGTGTAGACCCCATTTCGAGAACAACTGCTCCACTACAAGAGCAGACACACCTTTCCTGTAAGGCCAAAAGAGTCGATGTGATAGACTATGCACAACATACAGTTCTACTACAGCCATTCAACCGTAGGCACTTTCCCACACAGAAGACATGGGACACATATACCACATCTCAGTAAAAGTTTATTGATGGACACTGACATTTGAACAGTCTTTTGATTTTTCTCTAACTGCTTAAAACGCAAGAACTGCTCTTGGCTCTTGAGCTGCAGGATGTAGTTCTTTCTTACGTGTTTCCATGGTGAATGAACCAGCCAGGGCACCGCACCATATTCCCAGCACCATGTCAGCGCCCGCCAACCTGGTTTTGCCAGAGCTCCTCCTCCAGACCCCCCTTCAGCCAGCCCTTTTCTCTGCATCGTGTCTGTTCTTTTTATAGCTCTGCACAAATTTGTCTCTGTGGTGAATTTACAGCATGCACCGCTTGTCTGAACTATTTAAAGGCACAGTATTCTCGACTGCCCCATAAAGCTCTCCCATTCTGTGTGTTTTATTTCTCAGTTTGAGGGCTTTCTATGAAATCAGCAGCTAGACGGAAGGAAATCATTTGCATACTTGGCCCTATACACCTGGAATTCCTTAATTTTAGGGATTAGCAAAATGAGTCTAATAAAACATGGAGGTTCTGGTTAGTCATCACCATAAAGCCCCTTCATTACCCCTTCCCGGTGCCCAATTTGGGGACACGCATCAGGAAATCCACACTGTACAGGTCAGTTATTTCAGTTTTATGAACTGATTTGTAATTTTACGTGACACAGGTTGTGCTTTTCGTGTTTCTGAAAGTTAAATAACTCTTCTGTGCCCATCCCATTTCAAGAAGCCACTTTTCTGGGATATCACCAAAAATGGCCCACAGGTGATGGGTGTGAGGCGCCCTGCAAACGTGAGCAGGAGAGCTGGACTCTCCGCAGCTGCCTCTCTGTGCTGCTGCTTGGGGTGATCTTGATGCAGCTAGTTGAGGCTAACACTGCCTGCTGTGCTCTCTCTCTCTCTCTCTCCGGGACATTCCAGATGCTTCTCAACACTTCTTCATCTTCCTCATCCCCTTACACGGAAGAAATAGGCTTCCCTGGTCTCCCACATTGAGGAAAATCTGATCAGGGTCAGGTCAACCGTGCAGCTGTCCAGGGTGCTTTTCTGGAAATTCTAGGAAACCCCCATCACTGACTGTCAATCTGTTTCCAGTTACTCCCGGCTTCCACATAGAATTCTTGCAGAATATGTAAGACATAGATGGGTCCCAGAGAAGTAGATTGCCCTGATTAGTGTTAAAAATAAGACAAAACTCTTCCATGAAAGTACCACAGATCCCCTTTTGCAACCCAAATATAACTAACTCATCCCACGCCCAGGGACCAGAATGCCCGCAGCTGCCTGAAGTCTGCCATTGCAATGCAGACCCTTTCTGACGGTGAGTGCCATGCGCCAGAACGCTGTTTACAGGAAATGAGCAATTTATTTTATTATCCAAATTCTAGACCCTTTTACTATGCCTCCCAAGAAGATGTCTGATTTAGAAAATTGCAGAAGGGAACTTTGGAGGAGATGAGGGGCAGTCATGAAATTTTACCACCATGAAGGTCAGATTGGGGAAAAAGGGGAACCATTAGAGATAGCTTGATCTAAGATCCATATTGTACAGCTAAGAGTAAAGGGGTACGTGAGCTATAGTGGTAAGATACAAAATGAATTCTCCGGAAGTAATAAGCTTGCAGGACCTTTATGATCAGTGCATGTACACATACATACCGACAAACTGAAAACATACTTCTTAAGAAATTGCTGGCAGTAGCCAGTGGGAGGGAGAATGTTCTTTATGTCTTCCCCTTTCTGGCCTGCTCATACCTTTAAATTGAGTTCATGCAACCTTTACTGTTTGGACCATTAGATTTTGTGTGAATGGCAAACTTTTTATTACAATCACTCATATTTTAGTGAGCAAAACTTTTAAGGAAAGATTCTTTTAAGGGATCTTTTTAAGTCTCTCCTTTTTGAAAACAATTATTGCATTTATTGATGGGGCTCTGCACATGCCACTGTGCACAGATAGAAAAGTCTGAGGTCTGCTGGTGGAAATCAGTTTTGTCCTTCCATCCGTGTGTCCCAGGGATCAACTCACATCATAAGCCCTAATTGGGCCATCTCACCAGCACATGAATTCCCCATTTTAAGAGGAGACAGAGGCACAAATTTATACTTATAGGAAATTTTAATTAGTAGGCAAGCCATGTTTTCAAACATGTACTATACATGAAATTGTATGGGGACATAGTTATAGAGGCATTAGCTTACCACGGACATCCAAGTTGCTTAGCCAAACTGCACCTATAGCTCTCAGCAATTCTGGGGGGTTCTGACAAGAACAATTTCATGCATTGATGGGGAAAAAGCCAAAGATAAAATTAGGCAGCCAGGGTTTCCCTGATCTGTAAGGAAAACAGGGAGTCTTCATGATACCCTTTGCTGGTAGGGGGCTGGCTTTTCTCCTCTCCTCTCCTCTCCTCTCCTCTCCTCTCCTCTCCTCTCCTCTCCTCTCCTCTCCTCTCCTCTCCTCTCCTCTCCTCTCCTCTCTTCTCTTCTCTTCTCCCCTTTCTTTTCTTTTTTCTTTTCTTTTCCTTCCTTTTGTTTTCTTCCTTTCTCTTTTTCTTTTTTATCTCTATCTGAGACATGATACAACTCTGTAGCCCATTCTAGCCTCCAACTTATAATGATCCTCCTTCCTCAGCCTCCGGAGTACTGGGATTCTCTCACTCACTCTGATTCACCACACCCAGATTGCCCTAGAGCCTAACTAGTAGTATAAAGGACCAGTGAGACCAGTCAGCTTTTACCCCTCCATGTGGAACCGGGATCTGGAGGGAAGAGAAGTGATGTGGCTTCTCTCAAATAGCACAGCAAGTCTGAGAAGATGGTCCCAGAGTTTAGTATCCCTCTACTGGAGGACCACAGGGAACCTGGTTGGCTAGCTCACTTTCTTTGTTTAGGTCATCTAAGCAACCCATCACATACAATAGAATAAGTAGGCTGTGAGAAACGGAGGCAGATGGGGTTGATTCGGATAGAATAAAAGCATTTTGTGTTAATTTATCCCTTTTGAATCTCTTCTTCTAAGAAGAGTATACTGGAAGTGAAATGGTTTACTAAAATTGGGGGAAGCTGGGATCAAGGATCAGCTTAGCTATAGGCTGTGGTTATTTCCTACTGTTTGTAGAATTGTTGTGATAGACTGTCACTTACTATAAAAAATATATAAAGAGCCTAACATGTGTGCACACCCCAACACCTGACACATTCTGTCTAAATCTGTATCTGTTTGATACTACAGAAAAGCTATAGTTGAGTTGGGTATAATTTCCAAGCCTACTTGTGTCCACAGGCCACACCTGGACTCTCTATATCGACCAGCCTTTCAAACCACTACACAGATCTGGCAAGCTACTTATTTCAAACTTTCCCAAGGAAATACAGAGATTTTGAAAATTTGAAACCCACTGATTATATTAATTAAAGCAAAAAGAAGGATACTGTAGAGATGGCTCATCAATTAAGGGCACATAACTGATTTTGCAAAGGACCTAAGTTCTGTTCCCAGCACTCATGCCAGGTGATGTACAACCAGCCATTTGTAACTCCGGGAGATCTAGTGCCCTCATATGGCCTCTGTGGGAACCAACATATAGATAGCATACATTCAGACACACAGAGACTCAGTGACATGCACACACAAATTTTTTAAAAGGGGGAGAGTTTGTGTAGACAATTTGGAAATCAAGAGAATCCAGGTTCTGAGCCTTCTGTGTGAATGAATCAGGAGCTACTCACACATCAGAACACACTGTGTCCTTAGATTTCAATTAATGTGCAGTCGATGATTATATGAGGAACAAAGCAAGGATGGCTAGCAACAGTGACTTCAGAGGCACATGGTGGCAATTTGGGGAGTGAAGGAAAGGGAGAGTTCCTGGGTAATTCTACCCAAACACACAACAGTTCTGCCAGGGAAGTTCCTGACTTGAGGGAAATAATAAGCAACCAACTGCTGAGGGATTGTGGAACTGTTAAGACACGCAGTCTATCTGGGAGACTTGGGGCCACTGGGACTGGACTTTTGGGTTATAGGATGCCTCCTTTCTGGCACTAGCTCTCTTTGCCTCCTGTCTGTTGAGTGAGGTGTTCAGTCACACAGTCCTATCACCTCAGTGCTGTGCCTTCCTTACCATGATAAGGCACATTGTCTCAAACTGTGAGTAAGGCAAATCCTTCCTCTCTTACCGTCTTTGTCAGGCTTTCCTTCACAGCCAGAGTAAAGTAACTGCTGAGGAACCCACCCCCTCTGATGCACCAAGGTTAGGGAAACACTGTGAGCAGGTCATTCATAGCTTATGTGTAATTATACATAGTTTATGGGTTTGAAGGTCTGGAATTTAACTTATTTTTCTTTCCTCATATCCAGTTAGGGTCCAAAAATCACTGAAGGATGACCCCCAGACTCAATAGTATGCAAAGACAAATCCCATTTATTCTGCAGAAATTACCAGCATGCAGGGGTCAACCATTCAGCAAAATGGCGGCCACTTGAGAAGCTTGCAGGTCCCCCTTTTATACAGGGCCCAGGGGAATTTTCTAGAAAGTTTAGGTAATCTTTAACATGATTGGCAGGGGCAAAACAGAAACATTAGTACAATTTTGATTGGTTGCTATGTTAGTTCTATTATTTTTGGTGAGACCTTGAAGTATTTCAGAGATTAGCTCAGCTTTGGACCCATTATTTCCTCTTGCCAGGTGTCTCAGCTCTAGAGCTAACCTTTCTAGTTCAGGGTCATAATTGATAAAGACCCATTGTCTGTGGCTTTCTCTGAGGAGTTCAGTTTGCTTCCCTGGAAATTAAAATTTTTCATTCCCAATGACTTTGGACCTCTCAGTCCTACCCACTTTAAGTTAAAAAGAGAAATTGATATCTACACCCAGAGCCTGGCACTCTTCTGATCTTCCCTTTCTCCCTCCCTACTAAACAAAAGCCCTGGGTCTGATTGCCTATTCTGCTCATGTAACATCAAAATGACTGTAAGCCCTTCTGAGAGAAGTGAGGCAACAGCTCATCCCATAGTGCTAAGGCCCCAGGATGCAGAGCGGAGGCTGCACAGATTTTTACCAATGCCACACCTTTATCCCATGACACACACCTAGCCCACATAGTCAACCTCTCTTATCTGTGAGCAAGAAACTGAATTCTCAGAGGGAAAGAGACAAGTAATATGTGCCTCTAGGAAAGGGTCTCAGTCACCCAGTGTCCCTCTTGCCCCTCATGGTGAAGCTTTTCCTGCTCCACCAGATGGAAATCCACATGGGATAACTTTGGATACCAACTGCCAGAACCATCAGATAGAATGACACTAGACTGCTGAATCACTGTTTGGGAACTACTTTTCTCCTGATCAAGGAGCTCAGTTGGAGATTTTTATGTGCACGGGACGTTTTCTGCTACAGAAACTTGGCCCTTGGGTGATAGCTGTTTCCAGCTGTGATTCTGACCCCAGGGAGTGAAGTGATTCCTGGAATTGTCCATTGGTTTTGTGAGGAAGTCATTCAGTTCCAGTCACTCAACACTGCTGGCACAGCTCAGGATGTGTGAGCATCATTGGGTGGGGTTGATGACTCATTATGTTGGTTCAGTGATCTTTTAGCTATTTTACTTTCAACTCAGGTGGTTGATGCCGGTATATTATCTCATAGTCATAATAAGGCCACTGTATATCTACTTGGCCATCAAACAACACCAACACCAACAACAAAAAAGCCAATTTCCACACGTTTTGCTGTGGAGGTTTGGCTTTGGAGATTGCTCATTCTGATCTTGCAGAATGAAAATAACTACGTTTAACTGGGAAAAAGAACAGCAACAACAACAACAAAACCATTTCTAAGACACATTGGCCAACATAAGGTCACATTCCAGTTTAGTTTAAGGTGTGAAGGTTCAGTCACTGCTCACATGGAGAGTCACACAGGACCTCCCAAGGCCATTGAAGGAGTGTGAATTGGGTGACAATGGAGAAATGGAAAATGAAGTTGGCTTCTGATCTGCTGGGGAATCAGATGACTCAGTCACAAAAAGAAAAAGAAAAGCCAGGGAGGTGAGCACTTGTAGTGCCAACACTTGAAAAGCTGAGGCAGTACCATCTTACAGCCCCACCAGCAGTGGAGGAGTGTTCCTCTTTCTCCACATCCTTGCCAACACCTGCTGTCTCCTGAGTTTTTTACCTTAGCCATTCTGACTGGTGTAAGGTGAAATCTCAGGGTTGTTTTGATTTGCATTTCCCTAATGACTAATGATGTTAAGCACTTCTTAAGGTGCCTCTCGGCCATCCGGATTTCTTCAGGTGAAAATTCTTTGTTTAGATGTGTACCCCATTTTTAATAGGGTTATTTGGTTCCCTGGGGTCTAACTTCTTGAGTTCTTTGTATATATTGGATATTAGCCCTCTATCATATGTAGGGTTGGTGAATATCCTTTCCCAATTTGATGGTTGCCGTTTTGTCCTTTTAACAGTGTCCTTTGCCTTACAGAAACTTTGTAATTTTTTGAGGTCCCATTTGTCAATTCTTGATCTTAGAGCATAAGCTATTGGTGATCTGTTCAGGAACGTTTCCCCTGTGCCCATGTCCTCTAGGGTCTTCCCCAGTTTCTTTTCTATTAGTTTCAGTGTGTCTGGTTTTACATGGAGGTCCTTGATCCACTTGGAGTGAAGTTTAGTACATGGAGATAAGAATGGATCAATTCGCATTCTTCTGCATGCTGACCTCCAATTGAACCAGCACCATTTGTTGAAAAGGCTATTTTTTTCCCACTGGATGTTTTTGGCTCCTTTGTCGAAGATTAAGTGACCATAGGTGTGTGGGTTCATTTCTGGATCTTCAATTCTATTCCATTGGTCCACTTGTATGTTACTGTGCCAATACCATGCAGTTTTTAACACTATTGCTCTGTAGTATTGCTTGAAGTCAGGGATACTGATTCCCCCAGAATTTCTTTTGTTGTTGAGAATAGTTTTAGCTATCCTGGGTTTTTTGTTATTCCAGATGAATTTGAGAATTGCTTTTTCTAACTCTGTGAAGAACTGAGTTGGGATTTTGATGGGGATTGCATTGAATCTGTAGATAGCTTTTGGCAAGATGGCCATTTTAACTATATTAATCCTGCTGATCCACGAGCATGGAAGATTTTTCCATTTTCTGAGGACTTCTTCGATTTCCTTCTTCAGTGACCTGAAGTTCTTGTCGTATAGATCTTTCACTTGTTTGGTTAGAGTCACACCAAGGTACTTTATATTGTTTGTGGCTATTGTGAAGGGGGTCATTTCCCTAACTTCTTTCTCAGCCTGCTTATCCTCTGAGTATAGGAAGGCAACTGATTTGCTTGAGTTGATTTTATAACCAGCCACTTTGCTGAAGTTGTTTATCAGCTGTAGGAGTTGGTGGAGGTTTTCAGGTCACTTAAGTAGACTATCATGTCGGTTCCTCAGAAAACTGGACATGACACTTCTGGAGGAATCTGCTATACCTCTCCTGGGCATATACCCAAAGGATTCCCCAGCATGCAATAAAGACATATGCTCCATTATGTTCATATCAGCCTTATTTATAATAGCCAGAAGCTGGAAAGAACCCAGATGCCCCTCAAAGGAGGAATGGATACAGAAAATGTGGTATATTTACACAATGGAATACTACTCAGCAATTAGAAACAATGAATTCTCAAAATTTTTAGGCAAATGGTTTGATCTGGAAAATATCATCCTAAGTGAGGTAACCCAGTCACAAAAGAATACACATGGAATGCAATCTCTGATAAGTGGATATTAATTAGCCCAGAAGCCCTGAATACCCAAGGCACAAATCGCATAACAAATAACTCCCATGAAGAAGTATGGAGAAGGTCCTGATCCTGGAAAGGATTGATCTAGCGTTGGAGGGGAATATAAGGACAGAGGAAAAAAGGAGGGAAGTGATTGGAGAATGGAGAGAAGAAGGTTTATGGGACATATGGGGAGGGGGGGATCCAGGAAAGGGGAAATCATTTGGAATGTAAACAAAGAATATAGAAAATAAAAATATTAAAAAAGAAAAGAAAAAGAAGAGCTGAGGCAGGAGGACGGTGATTAGGATGGGCAGCCTAGGCTATGTAGTGAGTGCTTTCCCCAAGGAAGAAAAGGGGGAGGAATGGAGAGGAAGAGGAAAGAGGGAGAAGGAGGGAAGGGAGAAGGGAGGGAGAGAGGGGGAAGGAGAGAGAGGGAGTGGAGGGAGAGCAAGGGAGGGAGAAGAACAAGAAGTAAAAGTAGATAACATGGACTTGGGGTGTGGCAGAGACATGCCCTGAAGCTAATTTCAAATCTAATAGCAACATCAGTCATCATGGAGACGAGGAAGATTTGCTTTTATTAAACTTGTATATTCGGAGTTTGCCCTTATTTCCTTTTTGAATCAAAAAATCAATACTATGCTGTGTTTTAGCCTAAAGAAGAGGTCGTGAACAATTGGATTTTAGGAGCTCAGTCAATCACATGCAGCCTGTGGCCAGTGGTGCTGTGTGGATTAGCTTTTGCCTGGCTTTTAGAGCTTCCAGTAGGGGTCCAAGACACTTCTTTTCTATTCTGTACCTTGCTCCCTAATGGCAATAGTACCTGACCTAATCATAAATGTCAAGAGAGATGATATGTAGTGATACTAATCAGGAGGCTTCTATCAGCTAAAGCCTACAGCACAGACAAGTCTTGATGTGAAATGCTTTGGGTGCAACTGAAATCAACCTACACTGTAGTGGACCTTTAGGATAGAGGGAATGGTGCTGAAGTAATGGCTCAGTGGTTAAGAGCACTTGCTCTTGTAGAAGACTTGAATTGATAGCAGGTGACACAACAAACACCTATACCTGCATCTCCAGAGGATCCAATGTCCTCTTCTGGCCTATGAAGGAATCTGAATTGATGTGCACATATTCACACATAAACATACATATATACATATTTTGTAGAGGGAACGTGCTTGTCACTCCTGCAGGTTAGTGGATATGCCTATTGGACTTGTAGCTCATGTGACTGGCTAGGTGGCTGAGTCTACACTGCACCTCAAGTCTCTGTGATCATGTCTATGTCATTTCAAAGCTGGCTACCGATGGAAGACATGCATGTGACTTTAAAACTGCACTCGATGAAAGGTTTGGGTTGCAGTATGGTATTTTCTCTGTGTGAACTTTTGACCACCATGAGGAAGCAGATGTTTTCCAGTCTATGAGAAACGGAGATATCCACAGTTCAGCTCATAGGACAGCTTGGACTATCTGCCCCTGGACAAGAATCACACAGACACAAGCAAGCAAACAGAACACACCAAGCTTTCCAGCTGTCATCCCTGCTGGCCGCCAGCAGTCACCTGAGGACACTCTCAGCAACTACCTTTAAAGGATTTTGATTTCAGAGTCACTTGTAGAGGCTTGACTCATTTTAGCTTTTGTGGGAGCAGCTGAGCGGAGAGAATGCCAAGTGGCTCTCCTGTGGACCGTGTTTGCCCCTCCAATCAAGTGTCTCTTCTCCAAACAGAGGGCAATGGCTATCTATAGAGCTCTTCCATACACCAAAGTGCCATCTCTGGGGCTCACTGCTCAAGCACCTCCTAGCTTTAACCCCATCAAGAGCCACAGAAACGATCTATGTAATGCTTCCTTCGAGCTCTCAAAGGGTAATAGCAGACAGGTCTGTAAAACAGACATGTCTTGCTCTTTACATGAATCAGAGTCTAGTACACTTGGGAGACATGCAGAAATTACAGAATGCATGGCTTTTCCTGAATAAAGAAAACCATACAAGGATTTGTTTTTGGTTTACTTTTAATACTATAAGAATACAATGAAAAGAAAATGCACGCTCATTGGCTTCTCCAAGTAGAAGCCTTGGGATGTGTTTCATAATGAGGATGAAACCCACCTAACAAATGTGTGGCCCATGAGTCTGGGGACACAAAGGCTGTTTTACGTTCCCACAGGAACTACTTAATTTAGGAGTTGATTGGATGCACTCAGGCAGGTAGACAGTGCAGTTGGTTGTTTGCCACACTTGAACCCAAGGGATAGAAGACACCCACAAAGGGGAATTACTCTGCAGCTAGCAGTAGACACAATATTTGTTAAGGAAATATTTGTCTCTAAAACTCAGGCAGAAGTTAAAGTGGTACATGGCCAGTCTCACTTCTGGGAAACTGTCTTGAGGAAAACATTTAAGAAGCACATAAAGCTCTTTGGAGCCTTATGATTGACATGCAAAGTCCAGGCAGTACCAACTGCCAGACTTGTGGGTGACGTCATCTTAGACTTTCTAGACAATGTTCAACTTAACTGAAGTTGTATAGCTGAATCTAGAGAAGGGTGACTATAGATGCTGTACAGAACTTGTTTATGATTTCGTCTGTTCAGACAAGCCATTCACTCTCTTAATATCTACATACACATGACATGTATATATAGAAAAATACCTACTCGAGTCAAGCCCAAATTGTAGCTCCCATGCTTGCCACTGCAAACCATGTTTCATGATCCATTGCATTTGGCTGTGGAGATTATACTGTCCATCTAGACCCTTGAGGGACTCTACTGAGCCAGTCAATGGACACATTGGAGTGTATCCACGAAACAACCCAAGATGTAGGAAATGCCACAGATCAGTTCAGTAGGAATGCAATGACAAGGTACCATGGACTAGGCATCCTAAGCAGTAGACCTCCATTATCACACAGTTGCAATCTAGAATTTCAAAGTCAGAGCTGACAGATGATTCCTTCTGGGGACTGTGAGAGAAGATCCTAGTCCCCATCTGTACTTGGTTTGTTGGTGACTCTCCCCTCTTTGTGTCTTGTTACACCGCATTCATTGCATGAACTGTATGAATATCTGTATTTATGTCCAGATGTCCCATTTCGTGGAAATGTAAATCATAATGGATTGGGCCCACCTTAACTGTTTTAACTTGATGACCTCTGTCAAGACATTATCTCCAGGAAAGTGAGACTCTGGTAATTTAGATGCTTGAATTTTAATGTATTACTTGGGAAGGGCATAATTAAACCCATAATGGTGGATCCAGATACTCTAAGGCAATGGTTCTTAACCTTCCTAATGCTGTGGCCCCTTAATACAGTTCCTCATCTGTTGGTGACGCCCAACTATAAAATTTACTTGATAGTGATTTTGGTATTATTGTGAATCTTAATGTAAATATCTGATATACAGGACATCTGATATGTGATCCCCTTGGGGCTCACGACCCACAGGTTGAGAACTGCTGCTCTAAGATATGTTTTAGTAATGACAGAGGGTTCACAGAGCATGGACTTCCTGTCTCTTCCGCCTGCTCTTCCATCTCTTCCACATAAACTGCACACTTAAAACTCCTGCAACACAGCTTCAACTATACATTTTTCTAGCAGCAAAAGGAGCTTGGCCCTTTGGAACTCCCTCTTGCAGCCGATAGTTACTAGGCACAGGGAGGAAAGCATCCAATATCAGCCTCCTGGGCCAGCAGAAAGGACAGTGGGTAAAAGACATCAAATGCTCAGGATTCCATGATTCCAGCTGTGTGGCTCACACCAGTTCTGAGTCTGTATTACTGAGACAGAAAGGGCCATGTTTCCTCTTGTCTCCCCTTCCTGCAGAGAGGAGCTCAAAGGCATCACACCGTTGCCTGACATCGCCAACATCACCCCTCTGTGTCACCTGATCTTTTCTGTCATCCGTGGACTATGAGCTTTCTTTTGCACCTCCGACAGATCTTTTCTTCAGGAGTAAAATTCAAATGCTTCTCTGAGGTTGGACATTCATCCATGGCAACTTTACCATCACATCAACACCGGCTGCCCATGGCAGTATTACTATCATTGGATGCCACCCAGTGCTGAGCTCTTTCCGTGCCCTGTGGTTGCATTATGATTTCTGGTTTTTCGCTGACACAGGAAATGGGTACTACATTTTCACTCAGTGCAGAAATGAGAAAACAAGTCACAAGCATTTAAGGGACTTCTATGCAGTCACGTGACGGTTACATGAATAAGCAGAGATTTAAGTCCAATGCACACAACCAAAGTGTGTGGAAAGAAGGGTCAGAAAGATGACTCAGTCCGGGCTGTGCCTGTAACCCCAATGCTTGAGTTGGGGGCACAGACTGGAGGGTCACTGGGGCTTGGTCAGCTGCTAGCCCAAGTGAAGTGAGAGAGGTTGTCTCAAGGAACTAAGAGAGAGAGAGAGAGAGAGCGCGCGCGCGCGCGCGCGCGCGCGAGAGAGAGAGAGAGAGAGAGAGAGAGAGAGAGAGAGAGAGAGAGAGAGAGACATACACGGGCATGTTCCCTCCCATTCACATGTGTGCACATGCACATAGGTGCAAATACCAAATAAATAAATGCACTCATCCATTCTTCACAATTCATGCTTCCTTTTCAGATGAGTGACCATTCAGTGGCTACTTTAGAGGGGCAACTGAGCAAAGCCAGCTCCCAGCTTCTGTGGGTTTTCAATGTTTTATAAAACTTTCCCCTTTCAGGACTCACTGTAGTTAGGCATCCTTAACCTTAGCACTGGAGAAGCAGAAGCAATGGGATCACTTCAAGCTTGGAGCCAGCCTGTGCTACATAACAAGTCCTAGGCTCATAGCCACTGTAGTTCTGCATAGTGAGATGCGGCTTCCTTGCACATGAATACCCAAGAGGGCACAAAGTGGTGGCCAGGGGCTGCAGTGAAGCCATGTTTAGCCCTTAGCCTTGGGAACACACTAGTTCCTGCGGAGGGCATTTGCTTTGTTTGGTGAGCTGTGTGGGCTATCCTTGTCTTCATGCACTAAACCTAGGCAGTCTGGCCAGCTGTTGGATGAAAGGTTCCTGGGCATGTGGAACAGATCCTTACAAACAAGGAGCATGATTCCAGGAGTGCCATCATTTGGGTTTGGCCCTTAAAGTAAGCAAACCTTGGACAGACAATACGTCTTCTGTTTAGTGAGTGTTGTCCGTCTCTGTAGCCTTCTCCACTAGTGGATTTGTGAGAGGGAACATGGGGGTAGTGGTGGGGGTGGGGTGTGAAGTATAAACATGGGCTTTTTCTTAATTTGCAAATTGTTCTAGTGTCTCACGTGACAGCAAATTGTAACTGACCCATCTGCCACCCGTAAGTTCCTGAGTATATCTCCCTCAGATGCCACAAAAAAACCTAGAGTCCTCAGCTGCACCCACTGTCATTGCCCGTTTCTTTTCTTTAAGGTGACGAGGATTTGAGGCTAACCTCTGTTTTGTTCGCTTATTTCTCCTTTCTTTCTCTTCGAGGTGGGTGGGGCTGAACCTGGGACCAAGGCGCATCCCTAACCCAATGCTAAGCTATTTCCTGGGAAACCTGTACCATGCTCTGGTCCCCCATAGCCTCTGTACCAGACTAGTCAGGTAAGTGGGAAACCAGGATGAATGGGAGAGGCGTGTCCCTCAGACACAGAAAGGGCAGGAGGGTGTGAACGAATGGGAAAGGTTCTCTCCGTGCATCGTCCCACATCCGGGCACATTCCTTCCTTCTGTGCCACGCCAGGACTGAAGCAGGAGAGCTGGTTTCCCTGCTATCAAGCATCTTCTTCTATCCAGTCATGTAGGGAGTGCTCCCTGGAAAAGGCAGTTCGTATCAGCGTCCAGAAAGAAGCCTCCAGTTCAGGACGACAATGCAAGCATAAAAACAATTAGGTAATTACGCATGCGCACACATGTTCTTCCTGGTTAGCATTAATCCAACCTGCTGCCCAGCCTGGACTCTGTTCGAGGATTTGAATCTCTCGGTATTCGATTCTTCTCTTCCATTTCTCCTGCTGCATCTTTTCTTCAATTCTGGTTGGCTTTTTGCTGCTCAGCCTTATTCTGTCAAGGTGTCCCTTCTTTCCTCCTTTGAGTAGTACAAAAATTAAGCACATGCATTTAAAAAAAAAAAGAAAATCGAACTTGCTAAGTGAGAAGTGGCTGCTCAGTGGATTCGAGACCCCGATTCTGCACCTGGCTCTGCTAAACAAATTATTAATGTAAAATAAACATCCTTACTTTTTTTTTTTTTTAAATCACAGCCTCATTTTTCTGTCTTCTCAGGGCAAAATCTCACGTCAACTGTCTTCGGCTGCTACTGTCAACATCAAATCAAGGCCCTTATTTAGAAATCCTCCTCTTCTCTTCCAAGCCTTTGATATATATCCTCTCCCCAAACCCTACCCCTCACTTTCTCTATTTCCCACTGCCTTCTTGTGCCCCCCCCCCCCAACTCACACTGCCAGGGTAACTAGAAACATCTCAGACCCTCCCCCAAAGGGCCAGTTCCTGTTTGTACTCTGACCTGACACCCTCCCTTCTCAGGATACAGGAACATTTCATGCATTCAAACAACAAGGCAGAAAATGCATATACAAGACAGGGGAGAGATAGCGTTATCCCTAGGCAGGCTCGCCGTGCAGAAGGCAGGCAGTTTAGGATGGGGACTTCAGGCGGCAGAAGAGAAGATCAAAGAGTCCAGCTCCTGTATCCCGGCCTCCTTCCCTTTGCTCCTCGCAGGAAAATTAGATCCTGCAGTAATCATATTCACCGCGGCAATTCCCATCCACATCCCCAGAGGAAGGTAATTAGCACACTCTGTTCGTCCCTCCTTGGTCCTTTCTCTCCTTCCTGCTGGAGATGGAGCCAGTGTGTCCCGTGGCTAGGAACTTGTCCGCACTCCCAGGTGTGTAATTGGCAAATTCCTGAGGCCTCAGTTTCTGGCGCCTAGAATGTGACTGCTCTCCTCACTTGAATCCCTCTCCCCATAGCCCAGCTTGCCAGCCTAGGAGAGCCCTCCACCATTCCACCATCTCCTCTCTCTGTGTCTGCCACATTCTCACCCAGAGGTCAAGCAAATACCACGGGCCCAGTCTTTGCTTCGTTGACATTAGGCAAATCATCCACACTAATGGGACAGGGACAGAGAAACAAGGGTAATAAGGACAGGTGGACATCAGGCTGAGTAAAGCAAGAAAAAGGTAAAACAGCTCATGCTAGCGGGTTTTAAAAACAAAATCCTCAGGGTGGTGGTGGTAGTAGCAGCAGCAGTGGCGGCGGCGGGCGGCGGCGGTGCACGCCTTTAATCCCAGCACTTGGGAGGCAGAGGGAGATTTCTGAATTCGAGGCCAGCCTGGTCTACAGAGTGAGTTCCAGGACAGCCAGGGCTATACAGAGAAACCCTGTCTCGAAAAACCAATAAATAAATAAATAAATAAATAAATAAATAAATACATACATACATACATACATACATAAAAATTAAAAAAATCCCCCATTCTTTCAGAATGCCCCCAGGCATGTTGCCATCGTCTCCCCGCGCCCCCTGCACCCCCTGCAGCCCCCCCTGCAGCCCCCCCATCCCTAAGAATGAGCAGGAAGGATCATGGCTTGTGAACTTGACCTTTAGCCCTCAGGTTACAGATGCTGGGCTTTAAGCTAGAACGTGTCTCTGCAGCTGGATTGACCTTAAATACATCTCTGAAAAAAAATCTCGTAGACCAGATTTCCAAGATTTTAAAACGAGACTGCTTTTGGCCTTCCAGCCTTCTGAAACTGAATTATTTTACCTGGAAGTTTTCTTTCCCTAACCCCCATTTTTTCTTCTTATAAGGCTGTTATTGAATCAAGTGTGTGTCTCACAGCCTGTAATGTCTTAGGATCGAGACAAAAGGGAGCACATTTTTCTGAAAAGTGACCGTGTGTGTGTGTGTGTGTGTGTGTGTGTGTGTGTGTACAACTGCGTCTCTGGGGATAGCCGTTCATTGCCTCCTCTCTGCGGAGAAATGCAGTGACTCAGCTCCAAGGTCCTGGGAGAGCATTTGGGGCAGACACGGACAATGTTCTCAGAGAATCAGCTCCCGAAAGAAACACGACTAAAACTCATGCCAAGAAAATGGCTGGGGAGGGGTGGCTCAGTGGTAGAGGGCTTGCCTAGCCTAGCACGCTCAAGACTCTGGCATTGAAGAAGAAAAAATAAATACGGCGGTGACTATGGTTTTGTGTCTACAGAGGCTCAGAAGAGACCCACTGGGCTCCTGAGCTCGTAAAGTCCTTGATGCTCTCTGAGCTGCAACTGTACGGCCATTATTATTAGGAACACCCAGACCAGGGACTGAGCTATGTCTGGGGGTGTGCACCCTGCAAGCGAAGAAATGCCTCATCTTTCAAACAGGATTTCTGTGCAGATTCCTAACTTCACCTCTCCAAGTTTTACACTGCATTTTGTCAGTTTATAAATTTGCATGCCGCCTCTGCACCAGGAAGAGGGGGCAGATAATCAAACCTAAGGGCGTTTTACACTCAGACACTGAAAAATAAAGACCATTAGTACAAAGTATAATTAAATTAAAATGCCAACTCACCGAAGAAGTTCCACAAATGGGAAATACATCAAAGCGTGAGGTACGAATGGGCTATTTCTCAAGGCTTGAGGGTGTCAGCGGAATAAACTTGCATCTTCTGTTGACCTTTCATGGCTAGTGTACCGGCGGTAGCTTAAAAGTAAATCGCCACAAAAGTAAACTTCAACCAGAGTACATGTGGACAGTGCTTTTACCCTGATCATTTCCTGAGTCTGGGGATCCCAAGGTCTGGGAGACTGGTAGGAGGTGGAGGTAGGTAAACAAAATCACGTAAAACCCAGTTTCTTCTTTTGGGCAGGTTGGCTGGTCCCCAAGCCCCAGTAGGAAGTTTTATTAGTCATTGGATCATTTTCTCGGGTTCATTCAGCCTAATTTATTTTGAACGCGTGTTTGCCGGCCGGGTTGAACGTAGCTGAGTATTCTCTGTAAAGCAATCTCATAATGAGGCCACAATTCTTTGTAGAATATTGAAAATGACTGTTGGCATGCAAGTTCGTTTTCTTAATTCCTCTTTTAGTGTGCAAATAACCTTTGAAAACCTGCTTCTAGGTGTTTATGTGTCAGGACAGTATCAAAAATTATTCAATTGCCAAATCACATGTCAACACGTCTACTACGAAGCCGGGGAATATCCCGATTCCCATTACTCTGCTGCCCTCTAGTGGGCAATTCGAAAACCTTGCTTTCGTTTCTTTTTCAGTCGCGAGCATACCATATAAGACATTCAGACTCGCACAAAGGTAGATAGAACATTAGAAGTTGTAAATATAAATAACAAGGAATCGGGAACCCAGGTCAGATCCCTGGGTGGAGAAGTCACTGCGACACAGTTGTCCAACAATTTTCTAAGAATTTACCTAAGAATCAACTACAGCCACTAAATTACCCTTGGGACAAAAGTTTCTGACTTGTCCAGTGGTTCAAAGACTGTGTTGATTGAGACTGTGCCCATAGGAACTTAGGCGATGGCTCAGACTATTTCCTTTAGAGCTATAAGAATGTCATATTTCAGAATGTCAAAGACAGAAGGAAGCCATTTAAGAATCGATGCATCCTAACACTTTTTAGACGCAGAGGGATGGTTTGAAGTAACAGTAAAAATATGCAAAATTTTACTTGCCTTAAAGAAAAATTGCTGAATACACAGCAGCACAGCAGGTATGAAGTGTGACTGTGGCTTGTGGTTGACATGCAAACTCATCCCACACATGCTGAGAAGGCTTGAGCATCAAGTGTCTCCCAAAAGGCTCTTGTGTTAAAGGCTTGTGAGCTGGTGGGCCTTCACTGAGGGCCAACCGGCTCATGGAGCCTCTGACTTCTTCAGTGAGCTAACCCATTGGTTGGAGGAAGACGATCACTGCTAACCATTGAGCTTTGGTGTCTTTGAAGGCCATCCTGCCTCTGATCCCTTCCTGTTCCTCTCTGCGCCCTGGCTGTTCAGAGTTCAGCAGTCTCCTTATCTGACCCCCTCCCCCACCGGGCATTTTCACAATGTCTGCCTTGCTTCAGACCCAAAGCAAGGGAACAGATTGTCTGGAACCTCCGTACTCATGAGCCAAAGACCATTGATCCACAGTTACGAAGTAGCAAAGGCCACCAGATCTATACTTCATAAACCAATCCTCTAATAATTATGATGAGGGGGTAGGGTAGCATTTGCTTAATTGTATCTGTGTTCTGGGTGGGTTCAGGTTGCAACGGCTCATGTGTGAGGGTCACAGGACAGCTTTTGTGAGTCAGTTCCCTCTTCCCACTATTATATGTCCTGGCACTCAACAACAGGTTGAAAAGTTTCGCAGCAAGCCCCTCTACTCACTGAGCCATCTTGTCAGCCTCCGTCCCAGTACAGTATTAAAATAAGAATTACAAAAAATTATTTCTGTTATAGGCAAGAAGTTCTGGGATACACTTTGACAATAATTTGCAATGTCATCAGCAAGTCTCCCAATAACTAAGAGCCAATCATGGACTTTATGAAGTCATTCGTGTTTACAAGTTAATTAGACCAGACCTGCATGGCTTGGTCCAATCTGCATTCTATTGTCTGGACTCCTACGCTCTCCACACCTTGCTGTGTACAGTGGGGAGAGCTCATGCATGCTGCTTCAAAGTCACGGCCAGGAAGTGACGAGGACAGTTAGTAGGGGTTAGACCCACAGCCACACCTAGATGTAGGACCAAGAGTATGCAGAACAGACCCCAGTGAATAAGTGGTAACCTTTGCCACAACTGCACCAAGCCAAGTGTGGTGCCAAGTCCCAACATCTAAAACAGTCTCTTATGGGGCTGCACTGGCTCGAGTGGGGGCACCGCTGAACTCCATGATAAAAGTGACACGGTTAATTAAAAAAAATTTTATTTCTATTTCATGGAGAAATAAAAATGCTTTCATAGTGCACTGGTACAAAGCTGGATGCCTGTCTTGGTCTTGACCAACAAGCGTGGGCAGAAACAGTGGGTGCTATTGCCAAGCAAGAGCTTAGAAAGCTATGGTCCACTAGTCTCTCCTTTTCCTGCCAAAGGACCCGGCGTGTTCCGGACAAGAGCCTCTTGTTCAGCAGATTCTAAAATGAAGAAGCTGTAAAGCAAAAACAAAGCCGTTCCAGGACAGCTATGTCATACGAGCAGGAAAAACATTTTCGCTGTTCAGTAAGCCGGAAAGAACTGGGCTCGCTTGTTAGAGCACAGCTCAGCCTGAACTGACTACTATGTCCGGCTCAAGTGCTCCCTCGCCTCACTAGGTGAGTTACTCCACCCCTCCTTAAAAGTCACAGACTTTGACAAGCCCCGAATTTGGGAACGAATTGGTGATGAGATTCTTTTAAATCCCAGCACAGGGTTCTTCTTGTTGACCTTTGACTCAACAAGCGTTACATCCTGCCGAGTACAAATATGTGTTAGTGGTGGGTGTGCCCATGTTTTCTTTCAGTTCTAGGGACTTAACCGGCCTCCCCACCAAGCCTCCTGAAAATGTTTTGTAATTTTCTGTGAGTGGAACATTCTAATCAAGTGTTCCTCCGCAACCCACTCCTCCCCCCGCCCCTAATGAGTTTCTTTAGCCTCCGGATCCACCGGACTCCATATTTGAAGGCAGCGCGCATGCTCCTTTCTCTCTGAACGCTTCAGACTGGAAATCGAAATGAATACACCTAAGCTGAGGATTCTAAACCCTTCCTGTTGCTTGCTTTTGGTTTAGTGGGTTTGCTTCCCCTCAACCCCCAGCTGCCAGACGTTGCCTGGCTCACAGTAAGTGTTCAAAACATGCTCATTAAGGAAATGAACAAATGTAATGTTTGCCAATTAATCACAGAAGGAACACAAGCAGGCTCTCCTGTCAGGTGTATCTTAAAATGTAAGCCTCCTGTGGATTGACGACTAAAGTCTGGAAAGGTGACTTTTTTTTTTCTCTTCCTAAAACAGATTATCTTTCTTGCTAACCTGAGCCTTCAAAATTTTCATTTTGGCCAATAGTATAACGATGCGCAATGTTATAATGTTGCTACGTTGTGATCTCACAGGCTTAACTTTGACCTTCCACAGTCATCCTTGGTAGATGTGTTTTAAGGGTCTTTTTTTTTCCTAAGAAGAGGAAGTATGCTGAGCCATTGATAATTTAGACTTGTTGTTAAGTCCAAGGTTTTGTTCCCTCCCTACCGGCAGATACATGCACATTCATGCATTTGCTATGTTTTAAAATCTGTTTATATGCCCAGTGCCTACAATCTCTGCTTTATTATTAATAATACACTACTAAGAACTTTCCTCCAGAAGCGCATGTGCCACCATGCATTGGGGCTTTGGAACAGCACTAGCCAGGGGAGGTCAAACCCCCCACCCCCTGGAAGGAGAGACAAGGCTTGCCTTACAGATGATGCTTCTCCTGCTTCAGTCAGGGAGAAGAGGTGATGGACGCAGAATTCGGATGAAGAAATGACTAGCACGGAACACAGTGTTTGGAGTTATCTTAAATTGCACACACCCAGGTGGACTTAAAGAAGGGGGCACTGCAAGGCAGGTCAGACACACCAGTAGTCAAAGCCTCTGGAATTCCAAACAGAAGCCACCTCTTTTCCCTTCAGGAATTCCTCTTCCATTTTTCTTCTGCAACTTTACCAGGTTTCTTTGGTGACTCAGTGAACCTCTTTTGGGGCCTTTAGGCTGACTTCATGCCATTTTTCAAGCCTTCAATGGAATGTACCACAGCAAACAAACTTGTGCAACACAGATCAGCCTCACCCGTGAACCTGGAGCGGAGCGGTTCTCTTCTCACTAAGGAATCTCTTCTCTTTACCTGGGGACTGGAAAGAAGGTGTCCCCTGTCAGAAAAGCAGTTTCTCTGGAAGAGAGACAACAAAAGAAGGCCCATGCTGCCTCCTGGAAGTTAGGAGTAAATAGAACTGACACCTTTCTTCCTCTCACTCACAACAGCTGACTTCTGAGGAATGGCCTGGGGTGGGGGTTGGGGGGCAGGATTACAGGGCCAACTGGGACCAGCTTACAGAGAAACAGTTGTCTCTCAAGTCTTCTGGATCAGAGGTCACACTGTGTGTCACTTGGGCCTCAGGCATCCCTTCTTTGAAGATGAAGGGTCAGATGATGTGCTCTCTGAGCTGTGACAGTGCGCCTTTCAAAGCTTGCTCTAGAAACTGCTTCAGTTCCAGCCTGAGGCACACATTCTGTGATTCTGGTCTTTAGAAATCAGGTGCTCAAGAATTTCATGACTTCATTGCTTCTAATGGCTGAATAGTACTCCATTGTGTATATATACCACATTTTTTTGCATCCACTCTTCTGTTGAGGGATACCTGGGTTCTTTCCAGCTTCTGGCAATTATAAATAGGGCTGCTATGAACATAGTGGAACATGTTTCCTTATTACATGCTGGGTAAACTTCTGGATATATGCCCAGGAGTGGTATAGCAGGATCTTCTGGAAGTGAAGTGCCCAGTTTTTGGAGGAACCACCAGACTGATTTCCAGAGTGGTTGTACCAATTTGCAACCCCACCAGCAGTGGAGGAGTGTTCTTTCTCCACATCCTCGCCAACATCTGCTGCCTCCTGAATTTTTAATCTTAGCCATTCTGACTGGTATAATGGATGGAGCTGGAGAACATCATACTAAGTGAGGTAACCCAGACTCAAAAGATGAATCATGGTATGCACTCACTAATAAGTGGATATTAACCTAGAAAACTGGAATACCAAAAACATAATCCACACATCAAATGAGGTACAAGAAGAACGGAGGAGTGGCCCCTTGTTCTGGAAAGACTCAGTGAAGCAGTATAGGGCAAAACCAGAACAGGGAAGTGGGAAGGGTTGGGTGGGAAAACAGGGGGAGGGAAGGGTGCTGATGGGACTTTCGGGAGTGGGGGTCTAGAAAAGGGGAAATCATTTGAAATGTAAATAAAAAATTTATCGAATTAAAAAAAAGAAATCAGGTGCTCAACAAGGGATGTATATCAGGGTGGCCTTGCCTACTGGAGGCTTGCTCTTACCCTCTGTGGAAGGTTAGCAGCTGCTAGCTACTAAGAAATAGATGTATCAGCGGGAGAAAACATGGCTTAAATTCTGCATCTGCCATTTATTAAATGTGATAATTTCATTCAGAACCTGGTTAGTCCAGTGAGCTAGTTATTTGATGCAACACGAAAGTAAGCACTTCTATGAAGGCATTTTTGTAATTGTGGGAATAGGTGGTTATTTAATTTTACTCAATGGAGGTTCCTCTTCATAAGCTGAGAGGCTCTCTGATCTGATCAGTCAAAGGCCTTAGAGGAAAACACACTGCCCCAGAAAAGAAGGAAATATGCTCAAAGATGGCAGGTTTAACTTCTGTCTGTCATCTTGCCCTAATTTTGAAACTGCCACTTCTTGTAAACCTCAAAGGCCAATCTTGATAGTAAGTCACTTAATATTGTGTGTGTTCATACAAACATGTAATTCTGCAGAACTACTGTCTTCGCCACTGTTGATTGCTATGTAGAAACACCATGACCAAGGCAACTTCTAAAATAAAACATTAGGGGTTGCTTACAGCTTCCAAAGGCAAGTCCATGACCATTGTGGTGGGAAGCATGGCAGCATACAAGAAGACATGGTACTGGAGCAGAACTGAGGGGGTCACATCTTTATCCACAAGCACGAGGCAGAAAGAGCTGAGAATGGATTGAGCGTTTGAAAGCTCAAAACCCACCCCTAATGACACATCTTTTGTAACATCATCTCCTCATCCTTTCCAAACAGTTCCAACAAATGGAGACTGAGTATTAAGACAGATAAGCTTATGGTAGCCGTTTTCATTCACACCACCGTACAATGTCACAATTATTTACAGGATGCTGAGCTTGTATTTGGTATTACCAATTACCTCAGGATAATATAATATTTATGGAAAACTTGTATACAGAGACTAAGTTATCTTATCCAATGAGCTTAAGCACTTGAGGATTCAGGTATCTTTAAGGGATCATGAACTGTATCCTCATGAACTCTGAGTGGTGACTCTATTTTCAGAATTTTAAATGAAGTAAGAGGAAGCCAGCCACATGAACATCTTAGGGATGAGACTTTCATCCAGAAAGTACCACACACTCATATCCTCTAAGAAAGGAGTGTGCTCGGTGTATCTGAGGAAGAGCCAAGCAATTTCAGTGTCCGAGAGCAGGAAGCTAGCAGGCATCGAGGACAATGTTGCAGAAGTGTCCTGGGCACATAGCATATGGGCCATGGAAAATCTGGACAAGGCAGCAGCCTGGCCAGACTTGTGAAGGATTACACTGTGGGAGAGAACTGGGAACATGGGGGACAGTTTGAAATCCACTAGAAGTTTCCACCTAAGACAAGGAAGTAGCCAGGATCAGGGTAAGCTCCCTTAAGGAGATTCTAGAGGCTGGTTATCCTGAAGGAAAGGTTGGTGGAATGTATGTGGGTATGAAATGAAAAAAAGCTCAGAAACCCCCAGAAAGTGTTTGAATGAATGGTGATGTCATTCATGATTAGGAAAGGATGCTGCTTTGTAAACAAGTGAGTTTGGGAGGATAGGAACAGTTAGGTTTTGACCACGTTGCTTTTGGAAAGTCTTCTGGTTATTCAAATGGAGACCTCAAGTAGGCAAGTGGATGCTTACGTTAGAGTGTGGGTGGGACTGGAAATGGAAACTGGACTTTTTTTTTTTATTGAGTATCTTCTTCATTTACATTGCCAATGGTAAAACCTTTCCCAATTTTCCCCCTCCCAAAGCCCCCCTCCCCAAAGATGCCCTACCCCTCCTCCTACCCCCTGCCTCCATGTATATGCCCCTCTACCTGACACACTCCCACATCCCTCCCACCCTCCCAACCCCCCCTGTCTGGTTCCCTTTGTTGGGGCCTCTATTGAGCCTTTACCTGACCAAAGACCACTTCTCCCACTGATGCCCAACAAGGCAGTCCTCTGCCACATTTTTGACTGGAACCATGTGCACCCCTTGGTTGATGGTTCAGTCCCTGGGAGTCTTGAGGGTGTCCGAAGTCATTGTTCTTCCCTTGGGGCTAAAAACCCCTTCAGCTCCTCCATACCACCATCCAGATCCTCCGTTGAGGACCCCAAGCCCAGTCCAATAGTTGGTTGATAGTTTCTGCCTCTGTATTTGTAAGGCTCTGGCAGTGCCCCTCTCAAGACAGCCATGGCATGCTCCTTTAGGTACACACTTCTTGTCGTAGTGTTGGGGTTGGTGACTGTTTATAGGATGAATCCCCAGGTAGGGCAGGGTGCTATGGTTCCTCTGAGAAAGGAAACATAATACTCACGGGAGCAATAAGGGAGGCAATGTGTGGAGCAGAGTCTGAAGTAAAGGAAACTGGAAGTTTTAAGAGGATAGGAGGAGAAGGGAAGAGGTTGCAGATGGAGGGACATTCCATGGACGGGGGATGCTACAGGGGAGCATTCAGAATGTGCCTGAGTTATCACAGGGTCGACACACCCTTTGGTGGCCTCCTGTCAGTTAGAGCATGAGAACATCTTAAAAACCGAGTTTTCTGAGAGAAGCCAAAATAAAATGGCTCCATAGTTGGAGTATATGAACCAAACCATATGGGAGCCATCACTCCTGATTGGAACAAGGAAAGACTGGAAACCGTTGACAACAGGTTGAAAAGAGACATGGCGGCTAATGCAGTGAAACACACAGGGTAGCCCTCTGATACAGACCTTTCTGTATCACGAATAGAAGGCCAGGATTTAAGTTAACAGTAACACATTAATGTTTGTGTTTCAGTTATGTTAAAAGCACCCTGTTATGTAAAACCCTAATGTTAGGAAACACCAACTGAAGGGAACATGGGAATGTCCATGCCTACTTTAAAACCTGGCTACAAATCTAAATAATCCTAAATAAAACTTGTTTGTTTCTTTTTTTTCTCCATTGAACAAGGAAGATGAAGGCTACCCATATTCTGATTAGAAAGAGCCTTTGGAGACTGGAGAAATGTTTCAGTGGTTAATAGCACTTGCTGCTCTTCCAGAGGACTTGGATTCAATTTCCAGCACCCACATAGTAGCTCACAACTATCTAGTTGCAGTGGATTTGACCCCTTCTTCTGGCCTTCCTGAGCAGGTGGGCACTAGGCTTGGTCATACATAGAACATAGATAGACATCCAAGTGAAACAGTCACACACACATAAAATTAACTAATTAATAAAAATAATTTTTAAAGAAAATTTATTTTAGAAGAAAAAGAACATTTGTCAAATATCCTATGTGTGCTGTTCACTAAGCAAGCACTCTTACAGTTGCTTGTCTTAATTTTCCACTAATAATATTGCTGGGTTTGCTCTTGCATTGGAGGTGCATAGAAGATAGGACCTTTGAGAGTTCAAACAACATTCTCATATATATCAGGTACTCAAAACCAGATCTAAATGACTGTTATTTCTCATTAGTGATTTTGTTTTATGCAGTTGAAAAAGTTCTAGATATCTGAGAACTATCTACACACATGGAAAAGGATATTGCTCTTACTCTATCGGCATCCCAATGTATGCCACACTTGATCCAAGATCACACAAAAATCAAACAGGGCACAGGTGAGCAGACTTGAGTCTAGCTCACCCCAGACTTCTTTTAGATACAGTTGCTTGAAAACTTTTTAGTTAGTTGATGCCAGAATTCTCCATGAAGCTCAGTTGGTGTCAGAATTCTCCATGAATTTCCCATGTCTATCATTTTAAAGAATAATAATCTGTGGTTCCACACACCTCTCTAACAGCATCATTCTGGCAAAGGTAGGTTCCACTGAGATCTTAATTGTGGTCTCTGAAAAGTGCCCATGCCAATCAATGACTTAGAGAACTTTTCTTCATGAAACATATAAGGCCACAGCACCTGTCACAGGGAAGACAAGATTACAGCCTACAAAATGTTAAGAACATTGGCTCACTACAGCATCTCTGGGTACCATGGGGACACATGGTTCAGACCATCAGAATACCTGTGACAAAATCAATCTCATTTAGCGAAATCCTTAAGTGTTATTAATGTAGCATTTCCCTGAGACTCTGCCATTACTGTATACAATGCAGGAGTCACTGAACACAAGGTATAAGTCCTGCTCACAAACCAATCCAGGTCCCATGTGATATGGAGGGAAAAATGGAAAACTTGCTACAAAGGGAGATGGAAAGTGAGGGAGAAATTTTATTTATGAACTCAGTTCTGTCTTTAAAAATCATTTTAGTTATGACCTCACAGTGGGGCATGTACATGTATATTTGTATGGAGCAAATATATATAAATGCATACAGTTATGTCCTACATGTGAGTGTTTCCATCAAGAACAAACTGCGCATGAGTGCTATCTGGTTACATCACCTAATGAATGCATAGGTTCTTCTGTTCTTGTGACTACATCCTGCATCTTCACAAAAGATGTATTCTTTTATTACCAACTATATATTTTTCAGCTTGTATCCCCAGTTCTAAGGGAGTTGACTGAGTATATATGCATGGATAGATGTAAGAACAGTTCCTTGGTTGGAGCAATAGCAGATAGGAGTGAAACTAGAGGTCTTATAGAATAAGTTAGGGAAATACAGAGATACTTAGTCTTGGCCCTGAGTCCTTCTTGCAGGGCTCTGAACCTACCACCTTCTGTTTGAAAATACCCCAAGCTAATTATCCCAGAATAGCTGTTTTTTTAGTGATAAATTATATTTGGTTCAGCTCCTTGAGAGGCCTAGTCTTAAAAAAGGAATAAATTCTTATAATTGTCTTATATGTCATGGAGGTCTCAGAGGAGGGAGTTTGTACCTAGGGCTCCCTTTCACCATGTGCTGAAAAACAGCAAGATCTCTAGAACATGGTCCAGTGGGCCATCTTTCCCCTATGACACCAGATTTGATAACCCAGTGTTGCTAAGTTTAACTTGGGCTAGTGTTAACTACTAGGACTTTATTGAGAGGTGTAGAGCAATCTTATGACCCCTACTTGAGGCAGTGTAGTGGCTCACCATAAACCTCAGCAACAGCAACTGTCTCTTTGTCCTTTTTATTTGGGGATGATTTTGCTTTTATTGTTGCTTCTCTTCCCAAATTTGTCCCTACTTCTCCCATGGGCTCTCTTTCTCTCTAAGTGTCTCCCTTCTCTCTTCTCAGAATTTATTTGATTGCTATTGGTGATTCCAAGTTTCCTGGCCTTAGAGCCCCAAGGATGTTCAGCTGCCCAGTCTTTCACATTTTGAAAAAGAAATGGGCTGATGGTTCCAACTTAGGTCAACCCAATTGGCTCTGGCTATACTGCAGACATGGAGAGAGTTGCTCAAACTGAATCCTTTTATCAGGACTGTTGGGAGTCTAAGCAAGAGAGGCCCAGCACAAACTGCCTGACTCCTTATGGTCTTACAAGCCAGGCATAGAGCAAGACCACCTCCACTACCACTGCAGCACAAGAACTGCATTTCTTTTTAGAGAAAGTTGAGCCACTGGCTAAACATAAGCTAGCAAATGCACTCAGGCATCTACAGGATGTTCCTGCCACTGTTCTGCACCTTACCTGGGAAAGTGCCCCAGATAAACTAATTCAGATCCCTGAGGGTGGTCAGAGGGGAGGAAGCTGGCAGAAGCAGGACCTCATTCAAATGAAAGAAGGGCAAGACAGCAGCAGCAGGGCATTTGTCTTAGTTGGGGTTTCTATTGCTGTAAGAGGCACTGTGACCACAGCAACTCTTACAAAGGAAAACATTGGGGCTGGCTTACAGTTCAGAGGTTTAGTCTGTTGTCATCATGGCAGGAAGCATGGAGGCACATAGGCAGACATGGTAGTGGAGACACTAGGCTTGGCTTGGTCTTCTGAAACCTCAAAGGTGACCTCCTATTACACATCTCTTCCATCAAGATCACATCTATTCCAGTAAGGCCACACCTCCAATAATGTCACTTCCCTGTGAGTCTACAAGGCTATTTTCATTCAAACCACCACAGTGCCTAAGGAGAGACCATCTCTGAACCTCGAAAATGGGCCTCAATGAATGGGAATGAGCTTCCTTCAGGACTGGAAGGCCACCAGGGCAGGCTCCCTTTAGCATCTGTTTCTCTTGGTCTTGCCCTACTCTAAGCATTATGGGAAGAAACAGCTGTCTCCCTGCAGTGATAACAGCCACAATCCTCATCACTCTATGGCCATGTCAACACTGAAACTTACAGCAAAACATAAAAATGAAAGACATATGTGATTGACCTTGATCATGGCATAATAAAAACTCATGATTGTGGAGAGTGGGCACCATAGCATATATGTGTATGTACACATATGTATGTATTTGTGTAGAAAGTGATGTTGTGATATGGTTAATCTACCATCTGAGGTTCCTTCTTAGGCTTGCTTAGGGTGGAAACTTCCAGAATAGCATTTGAGCTCCTTCACACTCAGTCTAAAGTTATTTAAGTCTTCCAACTCCTAGAATTACTCCTTCCTCCTTAGGTCTGAAAAGGTCATCATGAAGCAACCATGACCATCATATAAAGTGACCCTGCCATATTCCTCTGTTGGCATTCTGTTTTGTCCCCACCCCCACCCCTTTTCAGATCGCTAAAGATTTCTGATGCAATTCCAAAGCCATCCACAATAAAGGCTTTGCAAACTACATGCTCAGGGGTGAGATCTCAGGTGCGCTGCGAAAAATGGACACAAGTCCTTGAGCAGGCACTGCCTTCATCTTGCCATCCCCCTAAAGACTGTCACGAGGGAGTCACACTGCAGCAACTTGTCTGCAATCTACCTTCCCAAGAGCTAGAGAATCTTGCAGAGAGAAGCTTATGGAGTGCAAATCTTGTGATGTCTCCACTACCATCTCCATCCAGTGACTGTAATCCTCAGTGGCTTCTCATTGGTCCACTGGAATAGAAAAAAAAAGTGGCTGGCATAGTTTCTATCAAGGCTCCCCTCTGCCACAATGTAGTACCCCAATCTTGTAGCCTCATGGCCTCTCTCCAACTCTGCCCTGTCCCCATCTGCCTCCCTCCCCCATTATTATTGCCTCTTTGAAACTGCCCTACCTTTAAGTTTGCCCTTCTGTCTACCACTACTCTTTCAGGAGTCAGACTTTTTACTTGCAACCCTGCCTGACAGCCAGGTTGGTCCCCTACTTAAGAATTACTTCTTCTTCTTCTTCTTCTTCTTCTTCTTCTTCTTCTTCTTCTTCTTCTTCTTCTTCTTCTTCTTCTTCTTCTTCTTCCTCTTCCTCTTCCTTTTCCTCTTCCTCCTCCTCCTCCTCTTCTTCTTCCTCCTCCTCCTCCTTCTTCCTTCTTCTTCTTCTTCTTCTTCTTCTTCTTCTTCTTCTTCTTCTTCTTCTTCTTCTTCTTCTTCTTCTTCTTCTTCTTCTTCCTCTTCCTCCTCCTCCTTCTTTTTCTTCTTCTTCCTTCTTCTTCTTCTTCTTCTTCTTCTTCTTCTTCTTCTTCTTCTTCTTCTTCTTCTTCTTCTTCTTCTTCTTCTTCTTCTATTGTCTTAGAGTTTTATTGCTGTGAAGAAATACCATGGCCATAGAAGCTCTTATAAACGAATGCACTTAATTAGGGCTGGCTTAGAGTTCCAGAGGTTTAGTCCATTATCATCATGGCAGGATGCATGATGGCAGCATGCAAGCAGTCATGGTGCTGGAAAAGGAGCTGAGAGCTTGACATCTGGATTCCTAGGCAGCAGTGGGAGACTGTGCGCAACACTGGTCTTGAGCTTGAGTATAGGGGACCTCAAAGCCCACCTCCACAGTGACTTACTTCCTCCAACAAGGTCACACATCCTAACAGTGCCATTCCCAGCCTCTCCCTGCCTTTCTCGCCAGCCTCCTCCTCTCCTAAGCTCTCCACCTGGAACTCCTCACCACATGAAAGAGGCGGTTGAAGTGTCTGGTGTGGCTTGTATTCTTTAAAGCATTACTTCTTAAGAGCATTATTTCTCTTCCTTGATTCTCATAGTTTAAGTTTTCAGGAAGCTTATGTGGTCAGTTGACACAGTTAACTAGAGGACAAATTACCAGAGAGTATAAACCATCTCTTTCTTTTTCTCATGTCCTCAGTGACAAGAATGCCTGGGTCAGTGTGGCTTGAACAAGAGAGGATCAGACTATGGTTTCTACCAAGAAGGTTCTGAGCAGCTCTACTCCAATAGTGGTATGAAAGGTATCCAAAAGGGAGCTGTGTATCTTATCCCATATCTTCAAGCAAATGCATTTAAAAAGAAGAAAATGGGAAAATTCATTTCGCTCATTGGGCTTGAATGTTTTTGTGTCTGTGGATGTATATCCACACGATTGTCATTTCAGCAGCAGTCAATGTAAAACAAAGATTAATGAGGTGATGTTTTTATGCATTTGAAGTCTTTGAAATCTGGGGAGAAGACAGCACTTCTCAATTCTGACCAATCACACTCAAGATGTTCAGCAGCCACAGGACTGGAGAGCAAACCCTGCCTGCCCAGGAGCAGAGGACCTCGGAAGGGTGGGTAGCCCTTCTCCAAGTGGGCTGTGCCTTTAGATGTTTCAGAAGAGTGACCGACCAGTTCCCTAGACCAAAGCCATGCCACTGACCATTTTTGTAGAGACTTCAAACCATGATGCTTTCACATTTTTTTTAACAATTAGATGGATTTTTAAAGCTTGTTTCATATATATATATATATATATATATATATATATATATATATATATATATATATATATATATAGAAAGAAATTCAATGTTGGCATTTTGTAAGCCAGCCACCACCCACTCGTTTACTTGATACCTAACCCAGCATAACAGAGTGCACTGCAGCTAGGCAGGTACTTACAGCCCACACAGCCTAAATTATATGTTAGTTAAAGAAAAAGTTGCCAACCACTGGAATCAGGGTTTCTTGATAAAGTACAAGAAAACCAATTGACCTTTTACATTAAACAATTAACAAGTATTTTAGTATATCTCCAAAATTTTAAGAAAAAATATAAAAAGGAAACACACAGTCATGGAGATAGTTCAGTGGGGATGGCCCAGTGTGCTGAGCCTCTCGGCCTGAGTTTGATCTCTAGAACCAAGAAAGTAGAAAAGAATTGACCCCAACAATTTGTTTTCTGATCACCACACGTGTGCCACAGCACACAGACTTAATTGACTAACTAATTAAGAACAAGTAGTGTAGGATATTCTTAAATTAAAAATAATTTATACTTCAGAAAAGCAGAGATATCCTTTTTAAAAATTAATTGTATATCTATTTGTGTGTGAGTATGTGTGTGTGTGAAAAAGTGTGTATGTGTATGTATGTGAGTGTGTATGTGTGTGTGAATGAGTGTGTGTATGTGTATGTATGTATGTGTGTGTAAATGTGTGTGTATGTGTGTGAGTGTATGAGTGTTTGTGTGTGTCAGTGTAAGTGTGTCTGAGACACTTGTGACCAGAGGACAGCTTGAAGGAATCCTTGCCTTCCATTGTGTGCGTTTCAGAACAGAACTCAGGTCTGGAACTTCATGACAAGGGCCTTTACCAGCACCCTGTATTCTTATTGGCAAATCTGGCTCCCCTATTTAGATTAAAGTACGATCATTTACTCACAGTAAAAACCCATCGATATCTCATTAACATGGAAGAGCAAGAGATTCAGATTAAAGCAAAGTATTTCTATCACTACAAATCAAATCAGCAGTGATCAGTCTAGAAAACTTCACTTTAAATTTGAACTCAGTTGAAAGGAACTTGGAGTGACAAAGACTAATTAAATAGTCATTGGGAAAATGACTTGAATTTTACAGTACTAATATTGAAGGAGTTGATATTCATCAATCCTGGGTTGGAAAAGTTGCTTTCCTGTTGTGCATTAAAACATTGACGAACATATTACAGGCGTGTGGCTACATGGACCTGTGTGAGACTATATTAATTCTAATACCTTTCTTAGCAACATTTGAACCTTTGAGATGGGAATCAGCACCCAAGAAAGGAACTCCAATTTGCATTATTTATACAAGAAATTAAGGGATCCATTTAAAGGAGATTGACTCTCAAATATCCTCAAAGAATAAATTGAACTCAAGGCAAAAGTCACCAAGAAGACATAAGTTTGGCTGCTTCAATTCACTGAAAGCTATACATGCGGTTGCTTGGGTAGGCTGAAAAATGCCTGTCTGGGTCGAACATGAACAGGCTTATGTAAGACACAGGTAGGCTCTCCATTACCGCCTGGGCCCAGAGCTGTTAATATTTGATGCGCTCCTCATCTTCTCTGTTTGTGTAATTTGTCAACGCCCAACAGGTCCTCTGCCAGCTATGCATTAAAACTATTTTCAAAATATGTCATTGTCAGCCCTTGGCACACTCATTACTTATTAAGATAAGAGGCCGGTGAGGCCGCCAGGAGGTGGCTTGCTTACTTAAACACACTTGAGTCAACTGCAGGGGAATAAGCAAGCTGGAGCACAGATTCAAAGTCTTAAGGTCTCCACCCCTGCCTGCAATGAGCAGGTAGAGAAACTGAGGCCCAGGAAGAGGAAGGGATCTAACCAAGGTCACACAGATTTTTAGCAGAGCTTAGAACACAGCCCAAGTTTCTTAGGCTCCCAGTCCATCTCTTGCACCTAATGATAATCCCCAGTGCCATTACAGTATTCTTCTATGCACATACATTTTTAAAAAGAACTCAACTTCCAAGAGAGTTTCTTACTGCAGACTGTATTTCCTAAATGTTACTGCAATGACCTCATGCTACATGCTGCCTGGGGTAATGTAAGAAGTTATATAAACATATGTGTGTGTGTGTGTGTGTGTGTGTGTGACAGTATGTGTGAGTGTATGTATTAGCATCTACACTCACACATGCTGTCACATATATATTGAGGTCAGAATAAATCTTTCAAGGCTCCGTTTTTGTCTTCTACCTTGTTAAGGCAGGGTCCCAATTATTTCAGCTGCAGGGTAGTTTAGTCTAGCTGGCTGTCTCTCTGCCTCTGCCTTCTATCTCAGGGTAGGAGGGCTGGGAGTACAGATGTGAGCCAATGAGATTTTTATGTGGGTTTTGGGGATTGAACTGAACTCTCCCCTAGAATTTGCATGGCTGGAGCTTTTATCCATTGGGGCATCTCTCTGGCCTAAGTATTTGTTTTGATGCATTATAAATCATATACCTAGGTGGCTGTGGTATATTGATTGAGAATCTCCCCCATATTGGCTCAGATATCTGAACATTTGGTCTCAAGTTGGTGACAGAGTTTCGAGAGGTTTAGAAGACACAGCCTTGCTGGAGGAAGTATGTCACTTTGGGTGTGCTTTGAGGGCCTAAAGCCTCCTGTCACTCCCAGCACTTCTTTTGCTTGATGTGTGCTGTTGAAGATGTAAGCTCTTAGCTCAGTTCTGGCTACTATGCCTGATACTTGGTGCCATGTTTCCCTACCATGACAGACTTTTATTCTTCCTGAACGATAGGTTCAAATAAACCCTTTCTTCTTTAAGTTTTCTTGTTCATTTTTTTCCATATCAACAGAAATGTAACTATTACACATGTGATTTGGAGAGAAAATGTACAGAATCCAGGAACTTTGGAAATATTAGTGCTTGGATCAGAGCTGAATCATAAATGGGGTTTAATTCAAAACCAATTTAAATGTGGTTATTCCTTAACTCATGTTTCCAATGATTTATATGTGCAAGACATTGTTATTACTCATACCTATTAAAACACTCAAGGCTCTCATGACAGCACTGGAAAAATAGCACAGCTGATAGTGGCAGAATCAGAGCACAGTGAATATCAATATTTAATTAAAACTAATGAATATGAGTTTTAATTTAAGCACTTAATGTATGTGATAAAATGTATATCAGTGAGATACAACTCTATTATAACACATAAGCAAATGTTATACCATCAAAAGCAGAAAGTTTCAGACTACAGATGTGAATGGTAGGTGCTTGACTTCCCTGCCTTAACCTCTACCTTAGATCCCAAGGTACTTGACTCTGTGTGGCCTCAACCATCACCCATAACATAGTTTACTGTTAGGAAATACAAAGCAAGATGTTCAGATTGCTCTGGTTTAATATGTTCACCATCACCATGATCATGCATACACATTGGAGGGCCAAGAACTACTTCACCAGATAATGAAATACAGTGCTGATGGTGGAAACTACAGACACCATTAGAACTAGGAAGTGATATTCCAGGTCCAACAGGCCTAAAGCAGGGAAGGCCAAGTTCATTCTACGGCAGAGTAGTGGCCACAAAGCCAAGTACCAGAATTGTGGGTGCTACCATTTGGCTAGGCAGTGGATCCTGTAGAAGAAGCTTCAGCAAACATACTAATGTTTTCTTTTTTAAAAGCTCAAAACCAAAAGAAAGAGGAAGAACATGTTTTTTTGTGACTCTTTCTTCAATGAAGAATGATTTGAAAATATACGAAGTTCCATATCACTGAACTTCTGTCTCCTCTTGCCCAGAACTTCACCTATACAAATCATACCTGTTTTGGATAAACTAGACAGCAATAAAGAAGGCTTGACCAAGTAAAAGACCTGGTATATCTGAGTCACCACAAACCACCATGTCTGAAAACACAGGGGAAGCATGTAGGAGAGTGGGTTCAGTGAATGGGTAAACTGTTGTCCATGCTTCCTTTAGTTAGACCTCTAGTGATTAGTTAATGAGTGAAGTAAACCAGCTCTGAATGTTTGGGTCAGGTCCACTCATTCCATTCATACATATTAAATATCTGCTCCAGCCAAGCTAGGGTGCATTGAAAATAACAAAGACCTTCAGCTTTTGTGTTCCAGACATGTTGACTGTAGGACAGCCAGTGCTATCTTCTCTTTCGGATGTCCACTTAGACTGTATCAGCAGTGGGTTAAGGGAACACCACCACAGTGTCTTGTTCAGGAAGATCTACAGCCAGTCAGCAGGAAAGGAATTCATGAGGTTTGTGCATGTGACCTTCCTCAGTAGTGAGGGCCACTGGCTCTTCCAGTTATGATTTTCTTCCCATTCAGAAGCTCTCTGTGGTCCTTAAACATGAATGCACTATTTCTGCTTAGTTGCTCACACCTTGTGTTGTGACCTTGTCCTGGAAGCAGAGGTTTGAAGTTAAGCAGAAACAGTGCATCCACGTTTAGGGACTACAGAAGGTGAACATCTGTGGCATTGCTCACAGCACGGTAGTTCCTTCAGTTTCTTGTTGAGCTGAAAGATTATGTGTCTTTGCTGGGCTACTGTCTTCTCACGCCATCTGTTAACACTGCTTGTAATAGTACAATGGTGATACTGCATCATCCATATCCCCCCGGCCACACACACACACACAAACACTGGCTTCCAGCAAGTCTCCCCACTGTTGGTTAACAGCTACCACCAATGTTAATCTTACCAAAAAGTCTGCTGTGGTTACTTTTCTGACTTTGTAACTTTTCTGTTCTCAGTTTTATAGGTAAAGAGCAGAACAACACACTTTCCCTTTGTCTTCTTAGAAACTTCACAGATCGTTACTGTATTTTTCGATATCAATTCCCTCTACCAGGGTCTTCCACCACTCCCTCATGGAGGCTACATGCATCAAATGATTTTGTGGGTAGTCTACATAGAAGAGGTATTGTAGTAATGATTCTGGTTTGAATTCAAGGGGCTGCATCTGGCAAGGGTCTTCTCATTGATCGGATTTTAAGGTGATGAAGGCATAGCATAATGAGAAGTTTGGTACGGTGCACATGTTTAGATCTTGGTAGAAGGTGAGTGTCTGTGCTAGAGCAAGGACAATGAGAAGCTACTTCATCACAAAGCATGGCCGCTTCTCTTCTGAGGTTGTTTAAAAATGGCATACCTTTGCCACACCCACCTGAGGCAAAAGAGAAGGAGACAGAAAAATTCTGGGTTTAGCAGCAATCAACAGAGCCCTTGATAAGCTAAGTGTGGGCAGTCCTGAATCCTGGTGGGAAACTTGGTAGGTGACCAACCTAGTTGTGAGGGTTGGAGACTGCCTCCTTGAGTAGCTGCAGACCCAAGGGACTACTTCAGTGATAGCACACATGGTAGAAAATCTGGATGTGGTCTCCATGGACAGATAAGCCCAAGGGCGTCTCAGGAGATAGGGTAGCTAGACATACATAGCCTTCTCTTTGATCTGGCTGCCACTCAACAGCAGGGTGTTGATGCAGGCTGTAGGATCTTATGTGATTCAATGATTCCAAACCACAACCATAGTAGGATCAATTGAGTTTGTTTGTTTCATGGATGCTCTCAGGGAAGCATAGTTGTTGACTGAACCCATGTGGAGGCCTTAGCAAAGAAAAGATGGGAGAGGAGAATAGATTGAACCTTGGAAATTGTGACCCACTATGCACTACCAGGATAGGTCTGGGCTACAGGTACTTAGAATGTTTCCATCAAAATACTCAAAGCAATAGGTCTGAAGGTAGGGCCAACAGACAGGGTTCTTCCCCATCTATATGGGACATGTCACATTGAAAACTTAGTGGAGGTCAAAGCTAACCTTTGAGCTTCTTCTGAAACCAGGATTCTCTCTGACTCAGGAGAAGAATGTCCAAGAGTGGCCAGAGGGAAGTCTTTTGTTGAGAAAGCTTGTGATCTTCTAACAACAAAGGTCTATAATCTAGACATCTACCTATCTGGTATCTAGATAGAGGTTGAGGACCTGTGTCTTTCAAGGACTGCCTACTGGGTCAGGATGGGATTCTAGGAGGCAGCACATTGGCAGATCAGGGAAGGAAATTAACTGAACATCCTAGGTGATTAATGATAACCTAAAGATGGGCAATACTGAATTCAGAATAAACCCAAGTGAGCTCATTCATGGTGCTAATCCAGCTAGGGAGTATACTATGCCCTTGAGCAGGGAAGACTGCCTGTCCTTAAGTAACATCTTATGGAGAAGGATATGACCTTTCATCTTGTAGGAACCCCATTGTCAAGTGGAAGGGGATAGTAAAAAGGTAGGGTAAGAAGTAAGCAATGATATAATTAATTATGGACTCATGGAATCATGGATGAGGACAGAGCATCTTTGCTGTGTGTAGGGGGATGTTTATTATTGAGCCCTTGAGGAGTCCTGTGTCAGGCATCTTATATGATGTCATTCATGTATTTCTCCAAGTAAACCTCAAGATGCTGTCATCAGCTACCTCCACTGACATCAGCCATCATCATCATCATCATCATCTAACAGTTTCAGTGTAGTCTTAAACCCCACCTCAGATCCACCTGACTTCATTAAAGCTCCTGATTGGATCTATTGTTTCCTGTCTTAGCTAACTGCTGCTCCCATTAAATCCTAATCAGGTTTTGCTGAGTAGGTCAATGACTGCAGAGATAAAAGACTCTGACTAGAACCTCTATTGACTGCTTAGATCAGCCACAGTGAACTCCAATAGTGGTTTAGATGAGTCACTGATCAAAAAAGGTTATGGACTAGAACAAACCACAGATCTGATCAAACATTGATTTGGTTAGGTCTAATGAAATCAAACTACCAGCTAGATTGTGTGGCAACTTGGAGTCACACTTTATTAAGTCAATCAGGGCCCAAATCTGGATAATGACTGGCTAAACCACGTACAGATCACTTCTGCTTGAACTGAAGTCAGTGATTACCTAGGCTGCTTATTGATGGTTGGTTGGTAAGTTCCTGGGATAAGGTCTGGACCTTATGCTTCATGGTACTCTCCAGTTGTATCCAAACTCACAGACTTTCTTTGCATATCACCATAATTAGACAAGAGCAGAAGTCATCCTCAGTTTTGTAGTAGATGACACTGAGAGTCCTTTTATAGCATAATGAAGTTCTGTAAAAAACCATGAATATGAAAGAAGGAGCCAGATGGACCTAGGGTGGAACTCCTTTGAAGAAGCAAAAGCAAGATGCATGGAATACAACGTAACACTGAAACACAGAACTGAGTGGCTGTGACTTCAGAGGCATCTTAACAGCATGCCTCCCAATGCATCCTGCATCCCTATCAGAGGATACTATGGGTTTGGCAGGTATCAATTTGCATGAGTCTCTGTCATTGATAGAATATACTACATCCTTTATTCTGGTAAATTCTGATACATGTTATGTCAAAACTGATGTCTTCACAATAAGGCTTGTCTCTTTGTTCCATACTGGCCTGCTGTGGTTATGAAGAGAAAATCCAATTTATGATGGGAATTTTGCACTCTGGTACTGACTCCTGACTATACAGGGAGAGTGTCATGGCTGCAGTAGGAATGCCTACATCCAGAGGAACATTTCAAAAAGCTTCTGTCCTCCAAATCCACCCTTTTTTGTGATGCCTCAACCTGTTGAGAAGGCCTGAGGAAAAAAATTACAAGAGGAGATGATTTGGACCCTGGAATGGACAGATGCAACAAGGTGCTCCTATCAGACAAGTCCAGATTACATCGTTAAATAAATCCTGCCTCGAGATAAAGTGGAAGGGTGACCGTACTCTCTAACTCGTGTTCTGAACACTGGCCTTCATTAAACAAGTCACCATAAAATGATAGATTGGATGAGTGGGATCGCAGATCAAATGCTCTGCCCATTGGTTAAGCGATAAACAGTTTCCCTCTCCCGTTTCTCCTCTAGGTTTACAGTCCTTCATTCCTGGCAGCATCTGGCAGGCTCTCTTATTAGCTTAAGGGGGCAATTTTAATAAACAAGTAAATATTGTTTTATCTTTCCAGGCTGTTTGCCTAAAATCTGGATTCATTGATTGGTTCTCACACTTTAGCAGGAGGCGCAGAGTGTTCTAATCTTTGTGTAATCGCCATTATGAGATTTAAGAAAAATAGCTGGGCTGCAGCAGAGTCAGTTTAGGACAGATCATTATAAAATTCCATTATCACCGCTACAAGTTGGACTATTTGTCATCACAGAAGAGATGACAAGCTCAGAAATACTACATCTGTTATTATCAGATGATAAATGATATTCCATTAGGACTGCCATACATCACAGGTGAAGCTGCAAGGAAGATATCAAACCTATCAGAACTTGACTTATAATTTAATTTTCAAAAGCTGTCAACTAAAATTCCAAAGGCTAAGCATTTTCATTTTTAAAGTTCAGCTTATTTATTTTCCTCATCTGTTAGTCTAATTTTGGTGATATGGCAAAAATAACTGATTATGTGCAATGTATAATTCTCTTCTTTTGATTAGGTAATACATCAGGTGTCTCTTAGGTATTAAAAATTAAATGACAGATAATAAAACAAGAGAGTCCCATAAAAGACACCTTATTTTGATTTACTCACATGTTAAAGTAAAACACTAATGGGCAGGTCAATATTTGTTAAAGACACACACGCTGCAGAAAGGCCTATTTCCCCTTTATTAGGCACTCTTTCAAGGTGCCAAGGTGCAGGTCGCTTTCCATTGGTGCTTATAAAGTCTTTTTACTGGTAAACAAGTATGCTTTGTCTCAGTTGCATGAATCTTAATCACATGCTCCCTTGATGTGTTCACCTTGCTATCACGATCCTTGCTGACATCAAGTACCAGATGCTGGTTGAGACAGCTACAACTCCACTCCTTTCGGTTGGTGCAAGCATGAGAACACATTCCTCCAGTTTGTAAAGCATCTGTGTCCTCCAAAGACTTTCAGGCATATTTGAAAATGTTTGTGGATATTCAGATAGTAATTCTACTGATGAAAGGAGTAAACTTGACTAAGGGCCATCTTTGAGGTCATGTTACAAACTCAGAGAAAGGGAGAAACCGTATCTGAAGTCACATGGTAAAAATGATGTAAGAAGTAGCCATGATTCTCCATGCATTATTCTAACTTTTTGTAGAATGACAGGAATCCATGCTGATCAAGTCTAACAAGAAATGGGACTCCTTCAATTTGTCTGGAGGTCTGGCTCACTGCTGATGCTTCTTAAAGATGAACAGAATATGCACAGGTATGAATGGGTGAATGAACAGATGGATGGATATAGCAGTTGATTAGGTCTCTTATTTTTTATCTGAAGGTCTGTTCTGGGTAAATTAACCCTCATTACCACATCCCATTCCCACCTTTTGGAAGATGTAAGATGTCTTCCATGATTTTAATGATTTCTGCCTGCTACTTCTCAGGACCTCAGATGATTCTTGGGCAATTTAAATATCAGTGTGACCTCTGGCCAACACCAAGAGAAAGAAGAATAGGAATGTTAGTTTATCAGAAACCCAAACAATTCAGTTCATATAACTCCTCCTTGTTCCCCTTTTCTTCTCTCCATTCCCTTCTTCCTCCAACCCCTAGTAGCATTTTCATAAAATTTGCCAGTCTAATTTAAGAATTCAGAAACATGGGGCTATAAAAATAGTACAGTGTTTAAGAGCACTTGCTGTTCTTGCAGAAGACCTTGGTTCAGGTCAAACTCACACAGGGGCTTAGTTCCATTCTTATTTCTAATTCTAAGGAATTGTCACCATCCTCTGGCTTCTGAGGGTGACAGGAACACATGATGCACATTCACACATGCAGGCAAAACACTCATGTGTGTAAAATACAAATAAATAAAACCTTTTAAAAATTTTGAGATATAATTATATTCCAAATACCATGTAATCCTCACACTAACTTTCTCAACAGCCCAAAGAGAAACTTTGTGCCAACTGTGCAATAAATGCCCATTCCCACATCATCCCCGAAGCCTCTAATCTACTTCTAGTCTCCATGACTTGCCTACTTCAGTTATATCATAGGTGGGACCATTTAATACACTCCCATTTATGTCAGGGACATCTTTATATTTATAAAATTATAAACAGAGTTACATATATACTTTGTTTCAAGTAAATAAGGAATATGTAAATTTATAATATAAATCAAGCCTCCTACCCACCCATCTTTCCCCCCTTTTCCTTACTTGTGTTGTTACTCCCCATGTGTAAAGGTGTGTGAGGAGAATAGGACTTTCCCGGTATGAACTGTTAACCTATGAACTGGTTGATAGAATACATTCTGAAATGACAATGGGAACTGTGAGACCAATCAGAACTCAGAGTTTATGCTGTGAAGTGCTGTCATGGCATCTCTCACATAACAGAAGAGTGAATGTAGGACAAGGGGCTACAAGTTCTTAGCACAATCCTGGCAGCTCCATCTTGTATGGAGCTTTTGCGTGTAAGAGAAGCTAATATGATCATGGTATCGACGTATTCATGTCTTTCTATACTGTTTAGATTGCTTTTGAAATTCCTTCATCAATGGTGCCAACATTCCTACCTCATCCTATTTTAATGGCTGTATAGAAGTGAGGGATCGTGATTTGTTTATAAGTGCATGCTAATATTTTAATTTTACTTTATGAACTTAGTGGAGTTTGTCATTCTATGGCCAGTACCATTTCTGGATGGGTCAATACAACAGTGGGGCTCTAAAATAGTGATGAAAATAAGATGAACATTTAATGAACTCTAACAATGCTCTCAGACCTATGTAAGGTAACTTCCTGAGCCTCCTTTCTGGATCTTGGTTCCTTGCTCTGCCTCTTTTCCAGCAAGTATTCTTTGATCCTCCAGAGAGTTCCACATTTCAACACCCATTCACTGCACCATACACCAGTCTTCAACAGGACATATTCATCTCATATTGCTCTTTTTTTTTTTTTTTTGCTGAGATTCAGCCCCTAAAGTAAAAAAGCACATTGATAGAAGATGGGTGGTAAGTGGGGAGTTGAAATATATTGATTTAAAGATGCTAAGTAGGGAAACACTTGAGTTGAGATTCCTCAAAGGACTAAGGAAGATCACATTATTTATTTAGTTTACTTCTAGTTCCAATGCAAAAGCTAAGAATCAAGATCTAGATTATTTCTCATTGAATGATATTTTATCCAGAAACACAAGCAAACAGAAGCACAGACAAAAAGTAAATACACCTTAGGGTATATCTGTTATTTTCTCCAATCTAGTGTAGAAGAAATGAAAGATCACTGCTAAGACGGAAGTCCGGGACTGAAGAGATGACTCAGGCCTTTAAAGCTGGTCTCACAACCAAAAGGAGGGAAGCTAGAGTTACAGTTTTCCAATATTCCAGGCAAAAAGCTATTCATACTGACTTAGGCAAATAATATTACCCTTTATGGCACCCAAGAGACTCATCTGCCAGGAAGTCTTAACCATTGTGGTAGTTTGAATTAGGATAGCCCCATAGGCTCATATATTGAATGAAAAGTGAAGCTGTTTGAAAGGATTAGAAGGATCAGAAGGCCCTTTTTTGGAAGAGGATGGCTTTGTTGAAGAAAGTATGTAAGTGGAGGTATGATTTGAGGTTCAAAAAACTCCACATTAAACTCTGTCCTCTACCTGATGCCTAAGAACCAGGATGTAACTCTCAGCTACTGTTCTAGCACCATGTGTGCAACCATACACTTCACTATGATGACAATAATCTAAGCCTCTGAAATGGTAAGCAAGCCCCCAGTTAAATGGTTTCTTTTATAATAATTGCCTTGGTCATGGTGTATATTCATAACAAAAGAACAGTGACTGAGACAACAGTTAAGATTGAATTTCCCAAGGCAACCATTGATATAGATCAGTGAGTAGTGTGCTTGTTCTGCAATTGGGAGGACCTAAGTTTGCATTTCCTCAACCCACACCAAGCTGAGCATAGTACCACCAGTCTATAATCACAGTGCTACTATGGTGAGCTGGAAGGTTGAGACAGGATCTCCAGAAGCTCTTGGGATAGCTAGCCTCAGCAAACAAGAGAGACCTTGGCTTAAACAAGGTGAAAGGTATGATACCTGAAGTCTTCCTCTAACTCCCACTCATGCAATATGGCATATGAATATGCACTAGTGTACAGTACACAGTTTCACCCTGCCTGCCCCCCTCCACAGCTACCACCACCACCAACAGAAGCAGCAACCAAAACAACAACAATAAAATACCACTATTCATTTACTTTTCAAATATTAGGTGCTGAATTTAGATATGATTATATGAACTCAATACTCTGACCTAAAATCCAGCTGCATCAGTGAGTATTATACTAACATTTCAAGATTTATCTATTTTCAATTAGTCTAGTGAACAAAGCTATCTTCATTTATACTGCTATTTCTTTATATAGTTCAGGTGTAAGACTCTGATGAGCCTTAGCTACAAGGGACACTCTGAGTGAACCATGTGGAGCCAGGTATTGATGCAAAAGCAAAAGAAATTTATTGTTCCAATACATTGGGGGTCTTCCTGCACCTGAAGGAGAGATAGCAACCCCAGGCAGCAGACCCATTCAGAAAGTTTTTATAGTTTTAAGAGTCATAATAGAGCATCAGCAACTAGGTACAATATAATTGGCAGGACAGTATAACTTTTAAACTGATTGGTCCTTAGGGAATGAGGTAGCAAGTGCTTTCCTTATCTGCAAGTGGCCAACGGTTGTTCCCCACTGGGGTCTTTCTGAGAGGTGTAATCAGCCTCTCCCTTCTGGAAGGGATGGGTGTCTACATGCTCTATGACCTCTCTCTATCATGAGGGGAGGGGTTCCTGGTAGAATTTTCCAATGGCCCTGAGCTGATCTCTTCACAGGCTGTTGGGAAGGGAAATTTTCAGGAGCCATGGGTCAAGAGTTGGCTTTTTTGCTTCTTCACATTCACCCTTAAGTCCCACAGTCTCCATGAAAATTTCCCCATCTATTCCACCCCATACTTTCTTCTTCTTGCTTGTCTCCTCTGATCTGCATTATGGGCAACATGGCTTGGGTCATTTCTACCATTGCTGTTACTCTGCTTATGCACTCCATGCCTTGAGCAATGACAGGCTATTATTTTCCATCTGTACCCAATCCCAATTCTAGAATCATCCTAAGTGCATACACTGGGCTCAGAAAAATATTTATATGTTGTAATGTAGTCAATAACAAATACTTCTCCACAGAGATGAAGAAAAGCAATACCCATTTTCTTTAGTTGTTTTGAACTCAGTAATAAAGTCTTTGGGCAAAGGATGTATTTTTAGAGAAGAGTTCAACCCAGAGATAGTTTCAGAACAGGAATACATCATTCGGGTGTCATGTTTTGTCTCAATTCTGGTAAGCAATGACTTCGAATGAGATACTCTGTAAGCACAAGTTTGTTGTCATTTCTAAATAGTCCATAGAGAATAACAAAGTCAGTGAATGATAAACTTCAGATTAGAAAAAGAAGGTAAATGGAGAAATGAGCAGTCTAAAGTAATACTTACCACATGTGGTTGGGGTCATTTATAAAGGAAGAGGTTTAGGTGATTATCTTAGGATGTCGCCAGAGAAACCACGTGTTCTGAGTCTGAGTGTTTGTGTGTTGTGGTGTGTGTGTGTGTGTGTGTGTGCATGTGTGCATGTATCTAGTGTGCATCATTTCCAGACTTAGTCATCACTCTTCACCTAACTGCTTGGGGTAGTTTGACTAAGAATGACTCCCATAGGATCATATACTTGAATGCTTAGTTACCAGAGAGTGGCACTATTTGAAAGGATTGGAAGGGTTAGGGGGTGTGGTCTTGTTAGAGAAAGTGTGTCACTACAGGTGGGCTTGGAGGTTTCAAAAGCCCATGTTAAGCCCAGAGTCTCTCTTTTTGCATACAGATCAGTGTGTTGCTCTCAGATAATGCTCCAGGCTCTACCTGCATGTCACCATGCTTCCTGCTATGATAATAATGGACTAAACCTCTGAAACTTTAAACAAGACCCCCAATTAAATGCTTTCTCTTATAATAGTTGCCTTGCTCATTATTTCTTTCCATAGAAATAGGACAATGATTAATACAGAAGTTGATACTGGGGAGTAGGGTATTGCTCTGTTAGGCCTGACCATGCTGTTTTTTGGAGGAATATGGAAGACTTTAGGAGTTTGGACTAGGAAAGTAGTTGATTACTTTAAGCAGGGCTTAATGGACAATACAAGTAAGACCATAGAAGATGGTGTGAGGGCAGTTTGAATTGTGGGGACCCAGTTTAGTAAATTTCAGAGAGAAAAGATATTTGCAAGTGTCCTAGAGACCATTCTTGTGATAATCTGACAAAGAATGTGACTGATTTTTGCTCTTGAACTAAAATATTCTTGAGGCTAAATTGAAGAGCTTTGAATTAGTAGCATTGGGAAAGGATATTTTAAGACAGCCTAGTATTGATTCTGCTGTGTGGTTGCTAATAATCACTCTTATGCAGATCTACATTAAAAAGAAAAAAGCTAGACAAAAGAAATATAAAGTATATACTTCGAGGAGAAAAAGAACACCAGAAGTATAAGGGAGCTAAGTCCTATGCTCAAGGAGATAAAAGTTTAAAGAAAAGTCTGATGTTAAATGGAATAAAAAGAGAGGTAGTGTCAGGGCAAGACCCTACTGAGCTAAGTTTGCAACTTGTTAAAAGGAATTAAGAAAAACTTAAGCAGTGAAAGAAATAATCAATAACAGAAATCTGTTGCAAATATAAAGAAGCAGCCACGATCCAGCCCTATAAAGCAGTAGAACATTGTAGCTTTACCACATGATTCTGCCTTTAGATTCAAGGATACAAGAAAGAGGTTGCAGAATCTCCTTTAGCCTCTAAGGAGGCCAGACCTTTGTCAGAGGTGTCCTTTCATGGAGACCAAGAGAAGCCATTGTGTGAGGCTGCAGTCTGGGTTATGTTAGAAACCTCAATATGTTGAAGATTCCACAGTGATGGGATAACTGCCAATGAAAAGGGATAACAAGGTATGGAGAGAGAGAGAGAGAGAGAGAGAGAGAGAGAGAGAGAGAGAGAGAGAGAGAGAGAGAGAGAAGCCAACAAAGCTGGAAGCAGTTGGAAATTCTAAAGGACTATTTGACATCAGACATGAAGCTGCAGAATTTGGAGTTTGACCTTCTGGTTTTCAGTCTTATTTTGATAAACTATTTCCAGATTATGCTCACTTTCTTCCATTTAGAATGCTAATATATAATCTGTGTCATTGTATATTGAAAATATGCGACCTGCTTTTTATTTTTATTTTACAGGCAATTATAATTAAGAGATAGCTATATGTCTCAGAAAAGATTTTGAACTTTGGTTATTTAAACTGTATCAAGACTGTTAAAAAACTATGAGAAACCTTGAATTTGGACTGAATACATTTTATTAAATGTTTTCTCTTATAATAGTTGCCTTTTATAGTTTCTCTTCATAACATCAGAATAGTGACTTAGGTACCTCCTCTTCAGAGTTCATCTTCAGACCTGGCATTTTCTATACTCTTGTTTGGCTCCTTACAGATTTATTTCATCATTCATGCAAAGACTCCATTGAAGCTTTTAGTTTACACACTAGGTGACCCCATTTCCATCAAACAGGAGGAAAGTGAGTTTTCAACCCTTCTACTCTACCCTACTTATTGGTCATCCTATACCACAGTAACATCAGTGTGTTCTGGAGGCTTCTGTATGGCCAATATAACTCCTCTACTATTTCTTTTATTTTGATTATATGATGATTCAACAAGTCTTATCCTTCAATACCGTCAGGTATCTACAAGTATTAAGAGCATTGTTATGAAGCTATTATATAATAATCTATTATGTAAAATAGATGGATAAGAAAGTAAAATATGAGACTCCTGCTCTCAGAACCCAAGTCGGAGAAGTGTCTAGAAATTCCCTTCAAAATAATTTAAGAAAAGATTATGCTTATCCCCTGAGTTAATGCAAGTTTGTGTTATGATGTCACTAAGACCAATTAGTTTATATAAGAAGATAAGCAAAGGTTAAATAACTATCTGATAGTCATTCATCATTGTTTTTCAGACCACTATCTCAGAATCCCAGAATCATTTCTGAGTCCTGTATTCCAAAAAATCAAGTGACCACCCTGACAGAGGAAAGTGAGGGCAAAACAATATCATCAATACTGTGAGCGAGATATGAGGCTCAGCAGAAATCAAATGTCATAGTTCATCATGAGAGTTACCTCTAATCTCAGTTCTAAGGGCAAGCCCAGTGGGTTTATCCACAAACAGACAACAAGATAACAGAGTCAGAAGCATGAGGAATGATCTCTTTCACATTTATAAGCATCTCACCACTAGGAACATTTAAAAAGAGATGATTGCTCATGCCCTATGTTTTTAAATGTGTCTTGGCATAGGAGAAAGAGCCAGTGCTGCCAACAGTGTGCTTATGGTCTAATGGACACTTGTTCCAGACCTCTTAACAAAAGCAACTGTGCTAAATATGTCCACTCTGTCTCTGATCTGCCTGGATGCATGTCCCAGAAGCTCCCAGTCTGGTAGCCTGTATCAAGCAGACAGCCCCAGGTTCTGTTCCGGCTCTGATGTCCTTTAGAAACTATGCCATTCTCTCCTTTTACCAGTCTATAACAAGTCCACATAGTCATGGCCTCAAGAAAACTGCTTTCTGTCTTGGTGACATGATTTGAAAATGCACCAATCAAGGACATTAAATTACATGGCCTGACGTTCTCATGGACTAACATTGTGTGACTTTATAGACTTAGCAGTTGGAGCTGGATAAGACCATAGGAATTCATCCCTTTAGCTAAAATAGTTTGGCTTCAGGAGTCCTCCATCAAAAGATATAACCCTCCAAACACACACACACACACACACACACACACACACACACACACATGCACGCGTGCACACACACACCATTCTTGGTTAATGGCACAGGACACTTGTTCTTATTTTGGTAGAAAGTAAGTTTTCCAAGAAGTAAAACATGTTCAGAGAAAGTTTATAATAGAAAAGAGGTAAGGGCTAGCCTGATCTAGGGAACTGGACCAACTGTGAGAAACAAAGGATTGGGTAGAACATTTCACAGCCAATCCCTCAAGGCTCAGAGTCCTTCAAAGACATCCAAGAGGAAGTAAATAGAAAACGGACATCTTGAAGACGTTTCCTGGCCACACTTTCACAATCTCAGGGAGATACAATCTCTAACAACTTCTTCCTTGACTGAGTTCTGTCACCTGGCATTGCTGGGCTGTGTGTCTGCCTCACCACTGGGGTGCCAGTCCAAGCCACTCAGGGGAGGTAGAACACAGTCCATAATAGGGGTCCAAGTCTATGTTTCCCCAGGTGAGAAACAGTGGAGTCTGAGACAGATGCTCTCAGTTCCTGTCAGATGTTCCCAGTCTCCTGAGTATCCAGGCACATTGCCCTATCACTGTGAGTTGGGAATGGGGCTATGAGGGTTCACACTTCCTCTTGGGACTATTTTGGGCCAGGCAGGAAAGGGAAGACTGAGCCTAGGATGGGGGCAGAGTCTAGTTGTGTTCAGAGTAAGTGCCAAGAGTAGAAAGGGGCTGGAAGAGAGAAGACCTTCTTCAGGAGCTTTAGGAGTGTTCCCTGAGGCAATCCTTGATGAAGGACAGTCCTTGTCTGTCCAAACTGTTTTATTTGATGGTGAATGTAATGAGGGTGGATATACTCAGGGTGAACCAGGGATTAAACACCTTTTGCAGGAAGGAGTGCCCAGGAAGGGAAGCTCATTGGCTCAACTTGGGGCCTATCTAGATACCTCATTAGCATGGAGAACTGGTTTTTTTATGCTCTGTGACAGATTGTCATGGTCGTCTCCGTGGAGTGACTTGGCTACATGTTCCAGATCAGGTGGTTTGGCAGGGAGCTGGTTCCATGCCTGTAGTTCTCAGTACTGAGATTGCCTGGGGTCTGAGCTTTCTCAACCTTACCAGTTCTATCTGGTGGCAGGGTCCACTTCCCCCACATGGCATCACTATTGTCAATCTTCAAGGCTAACTGTTTTCCCAGACCTTATTTTCCTAGTTGGGTTATATGGCAGTCATACTCAATTTTTGTTGTCTGTAATTATTGGGTGTGTTGTTGTAGGAAAATCTGAGGTGTGGCATTCTAGAAAAAGATGGTGGTGGTGTAGTGGACTCTCTGGGTTGGCTGACCTGTTTTACCTCAACAAGGCCTTTCCAGGATCACCTCTCACCAATGACAGTTGAGCATCTAATTTTGTAATTTGATCCAGGCCACAGAAAGCATGGGATTCATAAGCAAATTTCTGACCTCCTAAGGCTCCACCCGGGACCTGTCTGGGAATAAAGTTTCAATACCCATGAGGCTTTCTATAGGTGCATTTAGATCTGAGTTCGAGACCAGCTGGGAATGTCAATATTAACACAAGTCCAGGGACAGTGCTCACAGAGAAATAAAAAAATATCTTGCAGCTTTCAGGCCTCTCAGGTTCCCTTGAGTTTCTTGAAGGACTTCTCATGGGCTGGGTCCACTTGTCCCCAACAATGACTTGCCAAGGACATACCCTCACCTAGCTTTCTCTTTTCTAGCATGAGCCTTTAAGCCTTCATAATGCTGCCATGAATCTTCTTTGAAGTAAGTTTATGGTACCCAAATCTGTATCTAAGGAGCTACATTTAGAAGAATAGCAGCCTCAAGTACTCATTCAACTCTGCACTGACCATTGTGGTAGTTGAAAAACAAAAGCCCATATCTCATAAAGAGTGGTGCATTTAGGAGGCGTGGCCTTAATTGGAGTGGGTGTGGCCTTGTTGGAGGAAGTGTGTCACTGGATATGATTTTTATATGCTTGGCACAGGGAGTGGCACTATTAGAAGGTATGGCCTTGTTGGAGTAGGTGTGTCACTGTAGGCAACCCTCATCTAGCTGCCTAGAAACAGTCTTCTAGCTGCCTTCAGAACAAGAAGTGGAACTTTCAACTCCTCTAGTCCCATATTTGTCTGGATGCTGCCATGATCCCATATTGATGATAATGGACAGAACCTCTGAATCTGTAAAGCCAGCCACAATTAAATGTTGTCCTTTGTAAGAGTTGCCTTGGTCATGGTGTCTATTCATAGTAGTAAAACCCTAAGACACTGGGGGTGGGCTTTGAGGTTTTGAGTGCTCTAGCCAGGTTACTCTGTTACTATAATAGTGTTACACTCTCTCTTGCCTAATGATCTGGGTGTAGAACTCTCAGCTACTTCCCCAGCACCATGTCTGGCTATGTGCCACCATGCTTCCCACCATGATGATAATGGACTAAACCTCTGAATCTATAAGCCAGCCCCAATAAAATGTCTTCCTTTATAAGAGTTGCCATGGTATGGTGTCTCTTCAAAGCAATGGAAACCTTAACTAGGACAACCATTTTGGTCCTTCTGGACAGCTACATGACTAGGTCTCCCTCCATGAGACTTCTATGAGAAAATAGCTACAGGACCCTAGTGGAGGTAGCTATGAAAAGCATCGCCCTGGGCACCATGTTCAACCCTCCCACTCCATCCCAGGCATTCATCTCTGTCTTCTTTTTCAAATTTGATTTTAAATATTTACAGCATCATACATCTTCTCTATCAGATATTACTAATGAACTGTTATTGTCTGCAAAACCTACCAGATGAGTGATGGCCAACTTAAAAAGAGCATCAATGTTTTATTCGTAAAATAGAAGCTAGAAGGAGAAAGTGATTACGCGTTTTTAGGCCTTTCATCTTTATTATTATTGATCTCTTAGTTGAAGGGAGACACTCTGGCAATTAGAAAAATCAAACAGAATTGAAGCACCCACATGGCATTAGCAAAAATGCATTGATATGTACATATTTATATATCTAATCAATAGTAAGGTAACTTTCAAGTGCCCATTCTGAGAGCAGATGGGTCACCAATAGAGAAATAACTCCATAGACTTGCTAGCCTCCCCACAAATGCATCTGGTTCACTTGTGATTCTGGGTTGAGAATAAACATCAGATGACCTAGTGGAAATCAGCATCAGCATCCCAGAGCTGACTTGCTTCACATTCACATCCCCCAGCCTTTCTTCTCTTATTGCTTGTTCAGGACTCTAAGCCAGAGTGAGAATCTCCCTTTCAAATTCTGTCACACATAGCAGGTAACTAATGGTAACAGGCGTCTAGTCATCATACAAATGAAAGTGAAAAACCCAGAGGGTCTCCTTAGCTGTGTCACCTGTGGCATACCAACTACTCTTTTGGTACCTCAGTGTCTTGTAGGTGTAAAACAGAATACCTAACCTGATGCTGACTTTCTTGGACTGGGTACCCCACAATTCCTCAATGCTGATGTCTATTGATTTCCCAGCAGCATACTTAAGGACCCCCTCTCTGGTTACAGAAGAATATACATGTTTATTTAATTGCTTGTACTATGATGCTGATGGTACTCCGCCACTGAGCTATTCCTCCAGCTCAGAACCTGCATCTTTAAATGCAGGTCTTTGCCCAGTGAACTTCCTTATTCTTAGTTCTGAGACCAGAACATTCAAGTAAATTAGGGTCTTACCTATGAATGCCAAGTTATTAGCCCAACAATTCCTTCCTAAGTTGATGGAGAGTGACTTAGATGTCACACCCATCACCCAGTTTCAGGTCTTAGGAATAACAAAAACTGAGGTATCCTGGGAGAGGGATTACCCTGTTCCAGGATGAGGAAGGAGCATCAAGTGGGAGGGGCTACTGTGTTGAGCTGCTTACCAAGACTCAGTTATCAGTCATGGCACTGCAAGTAAGAGAATAGTATAATGGTTTTCTAGGAGGAAGAAGCCCTAACACAGACTACATTGGTTACTTTTCATTGCTGTGACCAAAATATATGACATAAACAACTAAAGGAAGGAGGGATTTGTCTGGGCTCACGGTTTTAGAAGTCCAGGAAAGACAAGTAGGGGCAGGAAATAAACTCTAAAATCCCACCCTCTTCTCTAAGTTAGATCTTCCAATCTGACCCCATTTCCTAAAGATTTTGAACCTCTTAGAGTAGCACCACTAAATTATTCAACATAAAAACAGGAAACTATTTATATTTAAACCATGACACAGACCCAAAAAGAGACCTTAAAGCAGCGTCAGCTTTGAGCTTTGGGTCTCCAGAGGTTGAGTATTTCCTAGATGCTCTAGACAACTGAGGTATTTTCCAACATTTCTTGACCCATTCTAGAACAAACTTAGGCACCTCTGAGGAGCAGAAACTGGGACACTCATCACTATTTCCTCTAAAGCACAGGACACAGTATCTGGCCAATGTGTATAAAACAAGTGTTTGTGTTTTGAAGGAATTCACAAATGTGCTGGAGGTTGGGAAGTCGGGCGATGGGATCTCTGTGCACTAGGCAATGTGCACAGGGAAGAATGTGTGTCTAGAGCCTGCACCCACAGAGAGCAGTCCTGGATTACTCATCATCCAGCAAGGTCCCCACAATGAACCCTACTGTGTTTTGCTTCACTGTTTCTACTGATCCTGAGGCTAACCACTGCAGCCACCCACTGCATATTCTCCAAACACTAAGGTATTCATAAACAGAGACAAAAAGATATATGTGGGGTAGTAACAAAGGGCACAGGATGAGGTGAAGGCTGATACTTTCCAGACTCAAGCCATAGCTTTCTTTGGTGACCTGTCCCTATGACTGCAAGGAGGACTGAACTCTACTGGATTTTACCTCATACTGAAGTCTACTGAAATCAACAGGGAAAGTCAATAAAAATGGGCCTCCTAGAGGACAGAACATTAAGATTAGGAGTCTCAAGACAGGTTCCTAGCCTTCTGGGAGGCTCTATGCCAGATGTGTCCCCAGATGCCCCAGGACCCACTTCCTCCCCACCATTCCCATCAGGCGTTGGTTTAGTAAATTTTCATTTGTGTGGAAGGATGCTTGGCTGCCACAGGCACAACTCTTTTTGTTCATCTTGGTAATTATAGGGTACCACTTGTGAGCTAGATCTTTTCTCCTTGAGGGAAAGAACAGTCTCAGCCCCAAAGGTATTTCCTCCCACACTGTGTCCATATGATTCTGCCATTTAGAAGCATCTGAACAAAACTTTTTCTCCATCCCCCTCCTTTTCAGGGAGTTTGGGCAATTGATATCACTCTCTGCAGTCCTGGGTGCAAACAGAATTATCAAGGTGATGGCTGGTGTTTTCTTCTATGCGAGGCGTATCACATCTCTGAATGATGGGCATATGACATGTGCAGCCCTCCCTGCAAATCCCAATGAGCCAGCCACCCTGATAGACAGAGTCATAATTTCCCACCACCCTCTGGGTTTTATGTGGGTCTCTGATTGCAAACCTTCAAGGAAATCTTAACTGGCAGCAGAGTTTATACAGTTCAGTGAGTCATTTGCCCTCCCAATGTTGACTTCTGCTGCCATTTCCATTCTAAACAATGACTCACTGCTAATTTCAACTTTGTGCAACTGTGGAAATTTCAGCACCTTTAGCATTTCTTTCTGACCCAGAAAAGCTAATTTCAGAACAGAGCAAGGACTGGAAACATACTGTACTCCCAGGACTTAGCTCTTCACATAAATAAGCCTCCATTCGACTATGGATAGGAATCCTCGTGGGCCCTATTTCTTACCTCACTGCTTAATAATGATGGGATGGTGGGTGACTCTGAGATATGAAAACCACATGCCACTCCTTGCTAAGGATAACACAGGAAGTGACTCTATACCAATCTGATTTGCTGTACTTTACCACTTGGTAAGTAACAGCAGTGGTGGAACCGTGTGAGCCTGGCTTGTTGAAGACACCTCCATCTTTGGCATGCAGATAAAGACTTCATAAGGGTCTTTCCCCAAGTGTGCTCTATTCAATTCAGGTTTACTTCAGGAAGCATTTCCTGAGCATCCCTTCTTGTAGTAGGGAGGAATTGGTTCTTTAAAGTGCTATCAACAACACCAGTCCTTGGTGACAGCATGTTTCTGGTGGCAGAAGGTTTCCGAATGAATTCTGGCTTTCCAGTATTTACCAACTACATGAATTCGGAAAGGATCTATGCTTTCTATGCTTTCATTTTTCCACCTATAAAATGTGACTGTGATGGTACCTAGGGAAATGGCTTTTGTAAGCACTATGAATGAAACTATGTGAAATAGTGGGGCCTGTGCCTGGCATAGAAAAGATGCTAAATTGTTGTTATATCTTTATACTGATAAGCAAAACCAATATGTTCATCATTTTCATAGAGTCTTGTGTGGGAGACAGATATTAACCAACACTCAATGATCAAATTGTAATGATGGCAAATTTTACAATGTATATGTTGTATAATTGTCGGCAATATGTATTTAACCCAGCTAAGGAATGTTGGGTTAGAAATGGTGAATGGGGTATATATCCTGAAGAGGACAGGGGTCTCCTAAATAAAGACAGAGGGATAAAGAATGAAAGGAAGGTGTGATGGTTTGGATAAGAATGTCTCCCAATGCTGGACAGTGGTGGCACATGCCTTTAATCCCAGCACTTGGGAGGCAGAGACAGGCAGATTTCTGAGATTGAGGCTAGCCTAGTCTACAGAGTGAGTTCCAGGACAGATAGGACTATATAGAGAAACCCTGTCTCAAAAAAACAAAAAGACAAAAACAGCAAAAAACAAAAAACAAAGAAGAAAGAAAGTATTCTAAGAGCGACCCCCAAAGGCTCCTATATTTGAATGCTTAGTTCCCAGTCCCCAGAGAGTAGCACTGTTTAAGAAGGATGAGGAGGCATAGCCTTGTAAAACACTCACCCCCCCCCCCCCCGATTCAGAATGTAATGTATCTCTCAGCTACTTTACCAGCACCACTCCTGCCTGCTGCGATGCTGCCTTCCATGATGATAATGGACGGAGCCTCTGAAACTGTAAGCCTGCTCTAATTAAATAATTTCTTTTGTAAGTGTTGCCTTGGTCACGGTATCTTTTCAGCTATAGAACAATGACTCAGAAAGAAGGAGAGCAGCAAGCGCAATGCCCAGTGCTCAATGTAATGGGGTGCTGTGGCTATACTTTCCTGCCTCCTGGAACATGGCCATGGCCATCTAGCTAATATAGTGTGTGAGCATGTGTGTGGAGGTGTGTCATGCTTGAGTGGGGTTCTCTACAGCCTCTATGCACTGCTTATTGGGAATTCCTAGTCTACCATTGCTGTTACACCCTGGATGTATACCCTAAGCAATATCTGGGACTCTGATTCTAAGCTACTGAGATGTGGGGGTTGTATATACTGTTACAGCTTGACCTGACTGATGGAGGAGATAAGTCTGAGTTACAGAAAAAAAAAATCAGGAAAAGTGCAGGATGAGATGGGGTATACTGAGAAGCAGATAGCTAAGAACTTTGCAGGCTAAACTAAGGAATATTGTTGCCAAAGTAATAGCAGAGGAAAGTGAATGAAAAGCAGGAAGGATGAATGGATAGGGAGGCTGAGAACCTATGCATAAAAAAGACCTAGTCAGAGGGCTGCCCACTTTCTCCTTATCTTTTCAATATTGTACTTGAGGTACTAGCTCAGGCAATTAGACAACATAAACTATCATTTGCAGATGATGTGATAGTCTACCTAAGTGACTCAAAAAACTCCACTAGAGAACTCCTACAGCTGATAAAAAAACTTCAGCAAAGTGCCAGGTTATAAAATCAACTCAAGCAAATCAGTAGCCGTCCTATACTCAAAGAATAAGCAGGTTGAGAAAGAAATTAGGGAAACTACACCCTTCACAATAGCCACAAACAGTATAAAGTACCTTGGGGTGACTCTTACCAAACATGTGAAAGATTTGTATGACAGGAACTTCAAGACTCTGAAGAAGGAAATAGAGGAAGACCTCAAAAAAATGGAAAAACCTCCCATGCTCATGGATCGGCAGGATTAATATAGTTAAAATGGCCATTTTGCCAAAAGCAATATACAGATTCAATGCAATACCCATCAAAATCCCAACTCAATTCTTCATAGAGTTAGAAATAGCAATTCTCAAATTCATCTGGAATAACAAAAAACCCAGGATAGCTAAAACTATTCTCAACAAAAGAAATTCTGGGGGAATCAGTATCCCTGACCTCAAGCATAATTACCGAGCAATAGTGTTAAAAACTGCATGGTATTGGTACAGTGACAGGCAGGAGGATCAATGGAACAGGACTGAAGTTCCAGAAATGAACCCACACACCTATGGCCACTTGATCCTCAACAAAGGGGCTGAAAACATCCAATGGAAAAAAGATAGCCTTTTCAACAAATGGTGCTGGTTCCACTGGAGGTCAGCATGCAGAAAAATTCAAATTGATCCATCCTTGTCTCCTTGTACTAAGCTCAACTCCAAATGGATCAAGGGCCTCCACATAAAGCCAGACACTCTGAAGCTAATAGAAAAGAAACTGGGGAAGACCCTTGAGGACATCGGTACAGGGGGAAAGCTCCTGAACAGAACACCAATAGCGTATGCTCTAAGATCAAGAATTGACAAATGGGACCTCATAAAATTACAAAGTTTCTGTAAAGCAAAGGACACCATCAAAAGGACAAATCGGCAACCAACAAATTGGGAAAAGATCTTCAACAACCCTACATCAGATAGAGGGCTAATATCCAATATATACAAAGAACTCAAGAAGTTAGACCCCAGAAAACCAAATAACTCTATTAAAAAAATGGGGTACAGAGTTAAACATAGAATTCTCACCTGAAGAACTTCGGATGGCAGAGAAACATCTTAAAAAATGCTCAACTTCACTAGTCATCAGGAAAACGCAAATCAAAACAACCCTGAGATTTCACCTTACACCAGTCAGAATGGCTAAGATTAAAAACTCAGGAGACAGCAGATATTGGCGAGGATGTGGAGAAAGAGGAACACTCCTCCACTGCTGGTGGGGTTGCAAATTAGTACAACCACTCTGGAAATCAGTCTGGTGGTTCCTCAGAAAACTGGGCATGTCACTTCCAAAAGATCCTGCTATACCACTCCTGGGCATATACCCAGAGGATTCCCCACCATGTAATAAAGATATATGTAGCCGCCAGCAGCTACATGTAAACTGGGTTACCTGTTGAGAGAATTTTGGGGTCATAGGGAAGAGCGGCGAAAAGTACGGCTAAGTCAATGTTCACTGATCAAAGCCGTAAACTTTAATGGCGCCAGACCTTATAACAGTTCGGGCAAACCCTTCCCCCCAGACTCCAGGCTGAGTTCCGGTGGAAGTTGTCTAGCTTCTCTTGGAGGTCTTCGTCTTGACTGCTCCGGCAGCTGGGTGGGTCACCTGTTTAATTCAGGAATCCCTATACCAGGAAGAACAATGAACTTAACCTTTACTACGTGCACTCCACCCTAGGTGGAGCAGGATCCTGGCATTCTGGGAGAAGTTAACCTTGACCAAAGTCAAACTCTGACCAAGTGCAAGACTGCCCCAATATGGCTCTGTACATGTCCTCCCTTTTTTTATTAATTTGAACACGAGGAGGTAGAAAACAAGTGGATAAATATCCTTCATAAGAAGGCGGGCCTTAACCAGGAGGGGAAGCATTGACCGTAATTCCTCTTAAATATTGTATAACGTCTTTTTCAGAGGAGGGGTAATAGGCTCCCTTATTATTTTAAGGACAGCCTCTCGACGTTAACCCCTATGCAATTAGGTGTACTTCCTGGGGACTCAGAAGCAGAAATTCACCTCCCCATGCAGTGCTTTGCCTCGCACGTCTCGCTGGTACCCATGTTTGTTCAAAAACAAACACACATAGATCTGAGTTCTATGTGGCTCCCTCTTTGGAGATCCACTTGTGTAAGTTTTGAAGCCAGGGGGGTCTGCAAGTGTCTTTAACAGACATGTAATCTCTCCATCCAGGTGAGCCTGGGTGGAGACAGCCAGTCTGCTTAACAGACAAGGTCAAGAGTTAAAGGTGGAATAGGATTAACTTGTCCCAGAAGTATCCAATTCAGTTGTAAATTAACAACTTTAAGGACCCAAGGCTTGGCCTCTGAGGTGGGAGAGGTAGCCTTGTGAATCAAGAATTAAGCTGTTACTTCTCAGGAAAAGTGGAGACTATATGTTAAATTAACACAGCTGGCTGAAGATTGTTAGCCATCTTCAAAATTGGAATCTTCAATATTGGGATTATTTCTAGACTAGTCTATGGTTAAGTCAGCTGAACACAATAAGGAGAAGAGTCATTTTAACTCTTCTTTAGATTAATTTTTCCTAAGCTAGCTTAACAGTCTCTATTTTCTGTCCCACAAAGTCTAAAAGCTTGAAGCTAGGCAATTTATCTAACCTGGGACATTTAACAATTGAGGTAAGTCAAGAACATATACCCAATATAGCTCTTATGTTACCATGGTCTGGGCATTCAGCAAGCACACAGTCAGCATATCTTCTGCAGCATTCTGTGGAAAAAACAGAGGACATGCCTTCTCCCCCAATATTAAATCAGGATCATGGCATATGTTAGTAAGTGAATTCCTTCATTTCACCTAGACATCAATATGTCTAATTACAAGATGTCATATACATTTAGCAAGGAGTTTCTTGGCATCTAAATTTTAAAATTTTAAAATTTTCTTAAAAACATGTAAGCATAATTTAAATTATATGTACAGGGACACAATTTCCCCTCTCTTCTTTCTTCCAAGAAGATATTGTTTTATTAATTTAAGTTGGAACACAAAGTATAACCCATAACATAGGCAATAACTATGTAATTATATAAAATATAGTTGCTTTTTCTGTTAGAGCAGTTGCAACTAGACAGCCTAAAAATGAATCATTAGTCACATGTACATATTTTTTTTTAATCTTTTAAATTAGAAATATGAATATCATTTATCTGTAATAACTAAGTCCTCTAGGATTAACACCATTACGTGGTAGAGGTAGAAATTGAGGACATCAAGAACAAATCTTTATAATTTGATGTGCACAAAATATAAAATTATTTCAAATACCTAAAGGACAGTCATTTAGAGAACATATCCTTTGTTCTTAGAAATTTGAATCACATTTGTACAAACTGTAGAAATTAAGAATTAGCAGTATTAAAAATGGACCAATTTTAAGCAATTATAAACCATGAGCTATGTATATCTACTATTATTAAAAGCTTGACCTTTAACATCTTAAAAATAGCTGCTATAGCACCCAATTCAGGTATCTGTGTTGAAGCAGGGAGAAACTTAAAGGAATAAACATGTGATCTGATAGTACAAATTATCTTTTGGATAACAATTATTAATTTTGCCTAAAAATGCTTACCATGTAATAGACCAACCATTAATAATAAATTTGATTGTTGCTTGAAGCAAGGAACAAATGTTTCCTACCTTGAAAACAGAGGTTTAAGACCTTCTGTGGCAAGCTTAAAATGAGGTAAATATAAGATAAAGCCAATTAATATATCCTAACAACTTTTGAAAGCCATTTACCTAAAAATTCTAAAAGTCTATAGGAGCAAGGGCCTGTAACAAACATTCTATGAACATTATACACTGAAAATTTTAAGATCTTAACTTCTAGTATTGAAAGAGAGACAAACATTTTTTCTCACAAGACATAAGGCTGTTAGCCATTCCTTGAGGCAAAACTTTCTAATGAAATTGTTTTGTTGTCTCTTTAAAATTAGAAGCAAATGCTTTTATAATTATCAGAATGTAAAGCAAAAAACCAACCCTTTAAATTTACAATAATTTTATAGGGAGTAGACAGGCCAAATGTTAATGCTTTTATAGCCTCCTTGACCTTTCATAGATTTGAACTGCATTTTAACCCACACCTGGATAAGTCAAAAACCTTTTTTTTTTTTTTTTTTTTTTTTTTTTTTTTTTAAAGCCAAACACTCCCTAGGTGGGGCCTGTAAGGCAGAAACAATTTCTCAAAACTTCCTCACTAGCTTCCCCTGAGGCAGCTCTAAGCTTTGCATTAACTCAAATGTAAATTTTTTTATCTGCCCTAGGATCCACCTTGAGTCCTTGGCAAGGACTTTGTATGAGATTCCTCAAATGTAAATATCTTCTAATCTGAGCCTTTTATCTAAGACCAGAACCAAACCTACAAGGAAGTTGAGGATTAAACAAAAGAAACCTGTAATTCCATGGTCAAAGGAACCTACTTGATATCAAATACATTTCTACAGAGATATCCTTTTTAATCTTGGAGGGTTAAATTTTGCTCCTACCATTGTAGCCTATAAACTTGTGGAAAAGTGGCAATGGGCCCCTAAAACCCATAGCTGTATCACTCTCAAAATTATCTTAATTACAAAATGTTAACAATTACGAGCCTGCAAACTGAAAACTGTAGCCAATGACACACTGATTTTTATTGTAACTCAATGTTTTCTTGCAATATTAGAGCACAATTGCAATTTTGGAAGCAAATCCCAATTTTAAACAATCTATTTTCTTTAAAATCACTGGCAAACACATTTTTACAGCACAAGGTTTGTATGCCAGTTCTTATGTTCAAGTGTATAACAGTGTAACTTATTAAAGAGACAATATTTTAGATCTTAATCTTCATTAAGTCTAATCTCCAGGCCAAGATTCACATGAAACACCATGCCAATTTAGGAGCGTCTTAAAGGCCTGTATTTCCTGGATTGCGTCATGCCATGTGGTGTTCAAAATGGCGACTACCCTAAACTACCAGCCTTAATCGTCATGCCACGTGTTCAAAATGGCGACTACCCTAAACTACCAGCCTTAACCATCATGCCACGTGTTCAAAATGGCGACTACCCTAAACTACCAGCCTTAACCTGACTTTTGTTAATAACATTATACCTTTTAAATCATGTGCAGTGACTTAAGCCAATACTCTATAGTCAAGACATGCAAAATATACCTTTAAATCCAATTATAAACAAGAACAAAGCATGAGTGGCGTTAGGCCACGTGTAGTTAGTTAAGATAGCTCTAACACTGAATCACCAGTTTTTAAACTAACCTTTTCTTAATAACACTATACCTTTTACATAATAACCAATTAATTTATAACTCTTTAGTCAAGAAATGTAAAGCCTTATATCATTAAAACCAATTAGAAACAAGTATAAAGCGACTACATGAATTTCACAAGCCAAACCAAAGTCTTCCCAAATCTCGAGGTTTCTGGGCTTTTAAGAGCGGCTTTTTCCCCAGCCATGTTTCTGTCTTGGGTGAGTGAGCTACGCTGCCGCGGCGTGGCTTTGAATCAATCCCCACACAAACTGTGGCTAGCTCAAGAGGTTACCAGCAGATGTAATCTTTACCAATTTTTTCTTTTTAACATGAAACAGTCATTCACACAAAGACACAGAGAGGACATAAACATACACATAGACAGTCGGTGCACCGGGACAAACACGGAAAGATACACAGAAAGTTAAGCGTGCTTGTTAAGCAATTGCATCCATTTTCCTCTTTAAACAGCTCTTAGAAGCTGTGGACATATGCCTATTTTTAAAAACCCCTTTCTTTTCGCCGAAATCAGCTCTTACGAGCTTTGGGCAAATGCCTACCAAATTCCTTCCCCATATTTCCCTATCTTATCAACCCAAGCAGTCCTGCGCTGGGTCCACGCAGTATGCTTGAAAAACTGTATCCATTCCTGCACTCACAACCATAGACACGAATTCACTAGCGCTAGTTTTGCCCTCTATGTTGCTTACCGTGCGGACACCATTAATTTTTACCTTTTTCTGCGAAGCTTCGCTGGATAGGGCTACCTCAAGAAATTCTCTCGTGCCAGGTCTTCCCACGTTCAGGCGCCACTATGTAGCCGCCAGCAGCTACATGTAAACTGGGTTACCTGTTGAGAGAATTTTGGGGTCATAGGGAAGAGCGGCGAAAAGTACGGCTAAGTCAATGTTCACTGATCAAAGCCGTAAACTTTAATGGCGCCAGACCTTATAACAGTTCGGGCAAACCCTTCCCCCCAGACTCCAGGCTGAGTTCCGGTGGAAGTTGTCTAGCTTCTCTTGGAGGTCTTCGTCTTGACTGCTCCGGCAGCTGGGTGGGTCACCTGTTTAATTCAGGAATCCCTATACCAGGAAGAACAATGAACTTAACCTTTACTACGTGCACTCCACCCTAGGTGGAGCAGGATCCTGGCATTCTGGGAGAAGTTAACCTTGACCAAAGTCAAACTCTGACCAAGTGCAAGACTGCCCCAATATGGCTCTGTACAGATATATGCTCCACTATGTTCATAGCAGCTTTATTTATAATAGCCAGAAGCTGGAAAGAGCCCAGGTGTCCCTCAACAGAAGAGTGGATGCAAAAAATGTTGTATATATACACAATGGAGTACTATTCAGCCATTAGAAACAATGAATTCATGAAATTCTTAGGCAAATGGATGGAGCTGTAGAACATCATACTAAGTGAGGTAACCCAGTCTCAAAAGATCAATCATGGTATGCACTCACTAATAAGTGGTTATTAGCCTGGAAAACTGAAATGCCCAAAACATAATCCACACATCAAATGAGGTACGAGAAGAACAGAGGAGTGGCCCCTGGTTCTGGAAAGACTCAGTGTAGCAGTATAAGACAAAACCAGAACAGGGAAGTGGGAAGGGATGGATGGGAGAACAGGAGAAGGGAAGGGGGCTTATGTGACTTTCGGGGAGTGGGGGACCAGAAAAGGGGAAATCATTTGAAATGTAAATAAAAAAATATATAGAATAAAATTAAAAAAAAGAAGTCCTAGTCAGGGCAGGGGATGGCTCAGTGGTTAGGAACTCTCGCTACTCTTCTGTAGGACCTAGGTTCAGTACCTAGCACCCACGTACTGACTTACGTTATCCTTATCTCCAGTTCTAGGAGATCCAATGCATTCTCTGTCCTCTTTAGGCACCAGCGACACAGAGTGCACATGCATGCAGGCACACATACATGCGCAGAATATAAAACTTTTTATTTAAAAAAATTAATTTAAGAGAGAACATTTTGACTCTGTAGTGATGACATATAGAAACCTCCTCTTAGAGAAGTTAGAAAAGATGAAACTTTACTGTGGGGATGACCTTGTGGATTGAAGAGAGAAGAGATAGCCCTAGGTTATCTCATCTACCTGGAGAGGTACTAAGGCCTCAGACTGGGGTGAGTTCTGCTGTCACTGGGGTAAGTGCTCCCTTAAATCCCAGGTTTGTACTCTAGTCTGTGGTTTATTGGGACGTGTTGAAGCCCAGAAAAAGGATGCCAGATCACTAGGGTGTGCTTCTGAGGAAGATACAGAGACACTAATCCTTTCCTTTGTCCTAGCTTCCACTGTCACATGCTGTCATTATGACATGCTGCAACCCAGTCAACACCTGTAGGCAGAAACCATCAAAACTATGAACTAAAATAAATATTTCTCTTTTTAGGCTTGATCATCCCAGGCATTATTCTCATAATAAAATAATGGAAAGTTGACTACCACCAGTGATGAAATCCAAAATCAGGGTTTTAATTAGCAAAGAAAGAAAGAAAGAAAGAAAGAAAGAAAGAAAGAAAGAAAGAAAGAAAGAAAGAAAGAAAGAAAGAAAGAAACAAAGAAAGAAACAAAGAAAGAAACAAAGAAAGAGAAAGAAAGAAAGAAGGAGAAAAAGAAAAAATAATTTTAAGAAAACTGTAGCAATGCCGGGCAGTGGTGGCTCACACCTTTAATGCCAGCCCTTGGGAGGCAGGTGGATTTCTGAGTTCAAGGCCAGCCTGGTCTGCAGAGTGAGTTCCAGGACAGCCAGGGCTACACATAGAAACCCTGTCTCAGAAAAAGAAAAGAGAAAAAGAAAAAAGAAAGCTTTAGCAAAATGCTTATACCAATGTTTACTCTCTATAGCCAACAAGAGAATTTAATTCTATATGAGAATTAAATACAGGAGAGCCTGTATGTGTACACACACACACACACACACACACACACACACACACACACACACACACACGCGCGCGCGCGCGCACGCGCACACGCACACGCACACGCACGCGCACGCGCACGCACACACATACACACACACACACACACTTCCTTCAAACATTTTACCATGGAAGTTCAAGGAATAGAGACATGGGAATAACAAACAACTTTGCTTCCTGGAAAGAGTCACCCCACCACAGACTGACTAAAGAACCATCTAGAAAGTGTATCTCCCATGTCATTTTTGTCAGTGAAGTTTCTTTCCCATAATGCATTATGATATACCCACACATTTATTGTGGAGAAAGAGTATTTGAAAGTAAAATCAGCCCCTTTATTTGGCTTCACGAGCTGTAGAGCCACTGAAGTTCATAGGCAAGGAAAGGTGTGTTTGTATTCCAGCTTTCTATTGGCCTGCTGGATGACAGTGAACACACTAAGCTTCTTTAAGCCTGAATTCTCTCATCTGTACAGTCATGGTATTGATACCTGTACTTTCACATTACCTGTCAGGGGAGACTATGTGGAATATGCGGATGGTTAGAGATACACTGGGTGCTAGCTAGATGACTCCTTTAATACAGTTCATGGAATAAAGACATTGATAGGATTTTGCTGCAGAGGTATGATGCATTGTTCAGACTGCCTAACTCTTTTTCCCCACCCATCTAAAGTGCTATAAATACAAGGAACTGGAGAGAACTAGGAGTAGACATTCTATATTATCTCCTCTAGTGCAAGGTCCCAGGTAGGTTTTACTCTCTAGAAATCTGAATGAAAGCCTTTGCTTCCAAATTTCTGATGCTCAGTAGTCATTGAGAAGGGAAAGAGCAGGGGAGACAGATAGTACTGGAGTGGAGGCTGGCTCTTCCTAGGTGTACCAGCAGGCCATGCAAGGGGAAAATCTCATTTCTTCTCACCCTTAACCAGAGTGAGCCTGCTCATGCACTTACTCATGGTCAATGGTACCCACTAAAAAAGATCCATTTGACAATTTAGAAGTACTACTGTTTGAAGCATTGCTGAGCATAAATCATATTTCCAGATCCTTGAGAAAAGTAGGATGTTATTTGAAAATAACACATTCATACTTGAAAGCTATATGTAGAAGTTGTTAGAAGCATCAGTTTTTATATTTAAGTTCATTTCTACCCCTTCACCCTTTATACTCCAGTTTCCATCCATGTAACCATCCTAGGGATAAGGACCTCAAGTGGACAGATGAAATCTCCTATTACTAAAACAAGGTGGGCCATACAATATCACTGTATATATCATTTATGGAGCACTTATTGCTGGTACCACTTAATGTCAAGTGCTATTGGAGTAATTTTTAATGTAACAGCCTTATTGAGATGTATGTCACATGCCTGTAGTTCACACTCTTGAAGTGTACTTAGTATATTCAGGGAGTCATGCACCTGTCACAATATCAAAACATTTCATCACCCACAAAGAAATGTTGCACCCATTAGTACAGCACCCTGTTCCCTACAGTCTTCCTAGCTCTAGATATCTGCTAGTGTACAAATTCACCCCCTATTCTAAGCAGTTTATATAAATGGACTTATGTACTGTGTAGTCTTGTGTGACAACGTATTTCACTTAGCACAGTGTTGCCAAGGCTAACACATGGTGAAATGTATCGATATCTCATTTATTCAGGCATAACACATTTTGTCTATCCATTCGTCAGCTGACGTCCAGTATCTGACCATTATGTTCCTTTGTAATGTCATAGCCTTGATTTTTCAAGTTTCCCGAAGTCTTCTGTTGCTATCAGCTCACATAAAGAAATGGACTACCCTTCATTTTCTACTGAACAGAGCTGGGAGAGAAATACCATCACTAGGAAGTGCAGTTAGTGGTTCCGAGGCTCTCATGGGCTCTGAAGCTTGCTCTCTCTCAGACCTATGAGGAAATCTGTTAAATTTGTATGATTTCACTCGATCCTCCATGGCCAAGGCAAATGTCAAGTGTCTTGAATTGGTTTTATCCAGAGCTATGTCCTGAAATGCTCATTGTGTTCCTCTTCTAAACTCCGGGCAAGATGGCTCTGTGTATATACCCACCAGCCATCTACAGAATCTTGCCATTTCTCTGTCCACAGGAAAATGTGCAAGGAGCCAACCATACAGGATGACATGTAAATATATTTATCTTGAAGAAATCCTACTGGTCAGTCATAGGTGGCCTTCCATTAAGTGGTGAGCAGGATTCAAGTTCCCAGCCCTGGTTTCCATGAGTGTCTACCTTTCTTCCCTACTCCAAATCTTTCCTTGCCCTTTATCCATGCTGATCCCATAAGTATTTTGTATGTAATGGAAAAATAGCTGGCTTTAGGACAATGAACATGTAGCTGTGGAAGTCAAATATTTCCTTGCCAGACTCTTACTGTCTGCTTTGGGGGAAATGAAACCTATGAATCTTTCTTAGCATTGGACTGTGATAGCTTGGAGGAGGGGGATGTGTCCTTACTATACTGCCCCACAGCCCTCAATGCGTCTGTTGCTGCATGCATGGCTCTGGCAGTACACAAGGATTTCTCCACTCCACTCTCACATGAGAGGTTTTCTCTGTGGACAGATATTGAAAGGCATGCTTCTCTACAGAGATGATGCTAAAGCCTCCTATTCTGACATCTTATTGGTGTTACCTTAATAGAGGTAGTCATTTTTATTCTTGGAGAAATGTTTTTTTTTCTTTTTTTTTTATTCGATATAATTTTTTATTTACATTTCAAATGATTTCCCCTTTTCTAGCCCCCCACTCCCCAAAAATCCCATAAGCCCCTTTCTCTTCCCCTGTGTTCCCACCAACCCCTTCCCACTACCCCGTTCTGGTTTTGCTGGATACTGCTTCACTGAGTCTTTCCAGAACAAGGGGCCACTCCTCCTTTCTTCTTGTACCTCATTTGGTGTGTGGATTATGTTTTGGGTATTCCAGTTTTCTAGGTTAATATCCACTTATCAGTGAGTGCATACCATGATTCACCTTTTGAGTCTGGGTTACCTTACTTAGTATGATGTTCTCTAGCTCCATCCATTTGCCTAAGAATTTCATGAATTCATTGTTTCTAATGGCTGAATAGTACTCCATTGTGTAGATATACCACATTTTTTGCATCCACTCTTCTGTTGAGGGATACCTGGGTTCTTTCCAGCATCTGGCAATTATAAATAGGGCTGCTATGAACATAGTAGAGCATGTGGGGAATCCTCTGGGTATATGCCCAGGAGTGGTATAGCAGGATCTTCTGGAAGTGAGGTGCCCAGTTTTCGGAGGAACCGTCAGACTGATTTCCAGAGTGGTTGTACCAATTTGCAACCCCACCAGCAGTGGAGGAGTGTTCCTCTTTCTCCACACCCTTCTTGGAGAAATCTTATGAGGTGAGCATCCTCATTGTGCTGAGGCTGATCAGAAAGACCTGGCCTAGCTCAAGCATCCAGAAAGAATTGCTCTTGAGACCGGGAGCCACGTTTATATGAACACAAATCTCTTCACCATGAAATTCACCAATAGCTTCCATTCTACACATTCATCTGCTGGCCGGACCCCAGCCCATTGCTTTTTGTGATGGCCTCATTGTAGATAATACAGAAGCAGGAGAGTTCAGCCTAACTACTTTTCAAGTTACTTAGTGTTTCAGGACTACCCAAATGCTGAAGGTCTGTGAAATGCTTAAGAATGGTTCTTGGGGACTAACACCTCCTACAAGCATCACCTCCCCCTTGGCCAGCCTCAGAGTTAGCACTTGACTGCATTTAGCAGTTCAATGCCTAGAGAAATAAAAAGCCAAGAGCATTTCAGTGTGGGAAGCTTTCCCCACAGGTGCCTACCCCCAGGTTAATAACACACACAAATCTGTAAGCTGACTCTTTCAAGGACTTCTGTTCTTGATTTACTATTTGAAAAAAATCAAAATATTGTAGACTTTCAAAGGTTGCTTTTCTGATGACAAGCAAGCAGATTAATGGATTGGTTTTCTCCGCTTGTTTTGTTTTGGTCTAGATCTAAGGGATATTTTACATCCCTGAGAAATTCCAAGTTGCCCTCCAAGCTCTTATCTGACATGTAACCAATTTTTTGAGTCTAGCTGGGCTTATCCAGGATATAACTACAGATTGTTCATTGTCAGAGAAAAGATTTTTGCCCTGAGAATTGTATATGTATAGCTCTCAGAGGATGCTCAGGGAGAAATGATCAATGAGAGAGGGCTGTGTGCTCATTCACAAATGTCAGTGCTCCCGTTCTTTCCGGCTGACTGCTGGGTTTCTCTGAAAGTTAAAAGGAAGAAGAATTACAAGTTCTCATCAGGCTTGGAGTGGGGTTAAACAAAGGTCATAAAATATACTGATGCATCGATGCTAAATTCCACAAGCTCTGTAGCACACCATTTCCATTCCTGGATTATTATACATGACAAGGGCATGCCTCATATCCCAACAAAATGAGAGAATGTCATTGTTTTCATGACTGACTCATAATTACCCATTGTCACATTGTCATCAGATCAGCCTCTATTGTACCAGAGATTATAAAGTTTTGAAAAAAAAAATGTTAACAGGACTACAAAAAGTCAAGGTTGCTTAAGGTGAGTGGGTGATGAGAAATGTTTTGGCATTAGCCAATGTCCAAGTGGACCCTCACTTGGAAAGTGAGATGGGCACAGAATCAAAAGACACCAGACACTGAGTCTGTTTAAGAGATTAAAGAATATAGAACATGTAAGCTCTTAACCATTCTTAATAGTTAATTCATTCTGGCTTTTATTTTCTGTTGCTTGTTTGCTGACTTATTTTTTAGATAAAAATTGGAAGTGCTTGCCAGAGGTGAGCCGCTGGGCATTGATTTGCCCTGGGATGGTCATAGTGAGTGCTGTTCAAAGGTCCCCATGGTAAGTCTGTGGTAACTCCCACAGCTTAGTTATTTAACACCACAGGCTCATCTCCTAGAATGGAACTTAGGAGAAATTTCACTAAGGAACTCTTCTTAGACAAACGAACATTGAAATATTAAGTATATGTTGTTGTTGGTGGTGGTTTTTTTCAATGTCATTGTATTTGCACAGTACATGGTCCATAACAAATACTCAAAAATATTTGTTTAATTTAAGTAAATGAGCATGGAGAACACATGACCTGGACCAGTTATCACAAGATGAACACTGTTTTGTCATCCTGTGTGTGGAGTGGAATGGTGAATATTCACCCTTGGGTTCTATAAGAATCTAATTCTTCAGCTAAATGAGAAGAATAAGAACACACCAAACTCAAGGTACTTATGAAACCAAGCATTTTCTCCCTGAAGAAGCTTTGTCTAATGCTTTTTACCCAGAATTCCTCTGAAATCATTTCTTAATAAGACCCTTCAACTGTACAGCCTGAGAGATCTCATTATGAAATTAACCAAATGTTGTAATTTGTATCTGAAATTTCCCTCACACCATGTAGTTGCCTGTCAGTGGTGTTGTTTTGTTAGGCTGTGGGAACCTTAAGAGGTGGGGCCTAGCCAGTGGGAAAAAAAGTCCCTAGGGATGAAGCATTGAAGGCCTTGCCGGTGGTTTAGGCCTCTCTATCTCTGCTTCCTGGTCTACCATGATGGAAGAAGCCTCTTGCACAGTCTCCTGCCATCATGGGCTCCCCATGTCTTTCCCACTGTTGTGAAATGAGACAGTGCTATGAAACAAGAGCCAAAATAAATCTTTCACAGCCTATCAAAAATAACCAACACACCAAGATATGCAACCATGTCTCTCTCAGCAAGGTGAGAAGACAGCTCAGCAACTGTGGCCCTTACACCGTCCCCAGGGACACTTATAGGTATTGGCTGAGAGGAAGTAGGTATAAGATTTGGTCACATAGGAGCATCATGGGAAGGATTGTACTGTCCTCTGCATCTTCCAATCATGCAGAAATCTGGTCTGCCATTGCTCCACATAGGTCTCTGTCTCCCCTCTGATTCATGTCACCTGCAGTTTGGGGTTTTATGTCTTATATTATGGGATTCATTTTGTCTCTTTCATGACAATGAACTGTGACCATCTGAGAACCTGTTGCAAGCTCCTCTTCTAGTGATTTGAACCCATCTCTCTCTCTGCTTCTTCCCTAAAAGTCAGCCCAGCCACAGCCCATGGAAAAGCTGACTCAAGGTTTCATTCCAGCCTCTGAACTGCCTCTAAAATCATGGCCCTCTAATCAGAAAACCCTCAAGACACACTTGTTCTCCTCTTACTCATTTACTTCCACAAAAGCTCGTTTGATGACCAAAGCAAGCCCAGTTCCTTGATTTGAGTCAGTCATGGGAGAAGAATGAGCAGAAAGGAGTGTTGGAGAAATTTTGTGAAGACGGCAGGGTTATCTTTTCATCTCTTCTGCTCTGCTCTTTATATGATGATTTTGCTGTTGCTCCAGTCAGAACTGGGGCCTATCTCCTCCCCTTCCATGTGGGTTCATCTTCTGTTTCATTCTGACAACTAAAATATAGTGGTGTAGCATTGTGTGACTCTTGAAATGAGCTGTAACTGCATCTTTTATTCCTCTGATGTAACTGTTTTCGCAGAGGCTTAGTACCTCCTTCTGCTAACCTAGGCTTAGTCAGGATGCTTCTAGACTTTATACAAAATTTTATCTAGGCCTAGAATGTTTTCAGCCTATGAGACTTACTGCTGAATAAAGTCACGCTTTCTAGTTCTTTCTGAACTCCTGACTGGCTTGTCAATTCAGCTGTTTTGGCTCAATTCCTTTCCGCACTAACTGACTCAAACTGGATTCTTTCAGCTTCTGTTTAAAATGCTCTGCTTGACCTCATACTGCCTTTGGCAGTATGTTCTCATCTTCTGGCTTCTTTTCATTCTCTGGTCCATTCTGTCTTCACCTGGGTCTAGCTTGTTCTCTCTCTGTGTAACTCTCTCTGTATGATTATCTCAGTAAAACTGCCCTTTCTCCTTCCCTCTCTCAGTACTGCTCTCTCTTAAGTAGCCTCTCTTTTCCTTTCTTCTCACGAGAGTTGGGCAGATCCTATTCTTTCACATCTTTCTCTAGGTCATCAGTTTTTCTGCTTCTAAATTAGACATCACTTTCAAACAGGAGTGCTTCCTTCTGCAAACTAATTTTATCTTCACTGTTTGGGATTAAATATGTGTCCTAAAGACATGCCTGAATTCTAGCCAGAGCCGTAGCATAGCTAGATTAAAATCCCTCTACCTGAGCCTTCAAAGTCTTAGTAGATTTTGCTTCTGTTGTCTCGAAGTGAAGCGCCATAATCCAAAAAGGCCCAAGGTAGCCCATGCAAAGAGGAAAAACTATGCAAAGAGGGAAACCCAGAGTCCAGGGCCAATTCCCAGTTGTGGACAGTGGCCATTTTTGACATGAGTGCTGTTGGCCCATCAAGTCACAGAAGACACATCACCCCAGTCAAATGCAGAAGAAAAAAAAAACCAGCCCACCTCTGATCCCTGCCCAACTGATGATTCATAGACTCAATTATAAGTAAAGTAATAATTGTTTTAAGTCATTACACTGTGGAGCAATTTGTTTTTTTTTTTAATTTTTTTTATTCGATATAATTTATTTACATTTCAAATGATTTCCCCTTTTCTAGCCCCCCCACTCCCCGAAAGTCCCGCAAACCCCCTTCTCTTCCCCTGTCCTCCCACCCACCCCTTCCCACTTCCCCGTTCTGGTTTTACTGAATACTGTTTCACTGAGTCTTTCCAGAACCAGGGGCCACTCCTCCTTTCTTCTTGTACCTCATTTGATGTGTGGATTATGTTTTGGGTATTCCAGTTTTCTAGGTTAATATCCACTTATTAGTGAGTGCATACCATGATTCACCTTTTGAGTCTGGGTTATCTCACTTAGTATGATATTCTCTAGCTCCATCCATTTGCCTAAGAATTTCATAAATTCATTGTTTCTAATGGCTGAATAGTACTCCATTGTGTAGATATACCACATTTTTTGCATCCACTCTTCTGTTGAGGGATACCTGGGTTCTTTCCAGCATCTGGCAATTACAAATAGGGCTGCTATGAACATAGTAGAACATGTATCCTTATTACATGGTGGGGAGTCTTCTGGGTATATGCCCAGGAGTGGTATAGCAGGATCTTCTGGAAGTAAGGTACCCAGTTTTCGGAGGAACCGCCAGACTGATTTCCAGAGTGGTTGTACCAATTTGCAACCCCACCAGCAGTGGAGGAGTGTTCCTCTTTCTCCACACCCTCTCCAACACCTGCTGTCTCCTGAATTTTTAATCTTAGCCATTCTGACTGGTGTAAGATAAACAAGATAACTGACATACACATCAGAGTCCAGAAAAGCTGAACAATGTCTCCATGTGTTACTATTACTTATATGAGGAAACTTGATTTCGTAGTGATTTCAACATCTCCTAATCTCTACATTTCAAACTGTTTTCAAAGAAAGTTTGCAACATTTACATGTAGAGTTTCTCTAACAACCCTGTGGGTGGGTTGGGGGCAGTCAGATGTTTGAATGCTTGACTTCTACTTAATAGCATATGCGCCAAGAGACTCTTGAGGAGTGGTGATGAGCTCAAAATGAATTTACTGGTGCTCTCATCCTGGAGTCATGTCCTTGGTTCTGATATGCCAAAACAAACCCCACCCAAGGAGCACATTCACAATCTACTTGATGAGGAAAAAAAATAGGACATATTTGAGTACATTTCCTTCAAAATCAGAGTTATTTTTTCTCAGTGAACCCTGCATGTGTGTCCTGTGTCAAGTCCTTGTGTGAGATAGCCTGTGCTGCCTATATACAAGCTCTCCTACTATTGCTTTGTTGTGTTTGGGAAACTCTCAGAGAAAGGGCTATCAGCACAAAGCACTTATGATATATTCATTGAAATAGCCCTAAGAATTTATTTTCTCTGTGACTTCTATTGATCATGACAGCTCTTATGTGATCTGTTTGTTAGGTCTGGGGTTTCTTGGTGCTATTGATCAAGTAGATTCCTTTGTGAAGAGCTACATTGATTAGTTTCCTGACAAGCTCTTAAGGCCACTTGCAAAGCTGTCACTGGTGATATTTGCCATCACAAGAGTAGGGCTAGCCCATAATGTCTCTCTGAAAGGAGGCTGAATAGAAGACAGATGAGTGTGGACTACATGCTCTGTGCTAGGTAAACACCCAGTGATCCATCTCCTTGCTGATTTTCCCTCAGAGAGAAGATTAATATCCTTGCAGTGAACACTCTTCCCTGCCCTTAGCATCTTCACTAGAAAATCCCACTCAGACACACAAGGCTCATTTAAAGTAGCCTTGTTTGAGTATGTCATTGTGGAACCCCTGTCCTCTGCAACTGCCCCAAATGCCAGTAAACAGGACTCAAAATTTGGATGGCATATAATAAATATGCATCATCATGAAGAATTCAATGAGAACAAGAGAGGAGTTTGAACAATGGGCCTCAGTGCTCTCCGACAAAAGAATACCACAGCACAAGGACAATGGATGCATGGGAGTTCCCAGTTCTTTACAATGAAAAGTAATTAATAGCTCATGCATCTGAAAGGGAATGAGAAGGCCTGTTCAAATGCTGCTTCTTCTAGGAGCTAACCAGCAGTCTCTAGCAAGGGCACGCAGAGGGAGGGGTGACAGTGCTGGCACCAGAGGCTAACAGTGGCTAAAGCAGCATGTGTCTTTAGAATCCATTCCCCTGCAGTAAAATTCAGAAGAGTTTTTATAGCTGAATGAGATGGTAGTGAGATTGCTCGTCGGCCTATCTGCAAAATCTTACATGGAAGAAGTTTTTAGGCTACATGAGACAAAAATTGACCCTTTAGTCCATTTGATAAGATTTTTGATTCAAAGAAAGACCCTTTAACTTTGTGCTAAATTTAGTAACTACTGGCTCATCTAAAAATATTGCATGAGCCATTCTCTAACAATATGACCCTGAACAAGGTGTATATTCCTGCAGAACCCCAGCTCTGAGCATTACACAGGAGAATATGTGTAGAGCCAGACAACACAATTTGATTTTGAGTCTGTTCTCTTTGTGTTCTTTAAAGTAGATGCTGTTTGTGTCATTTAGGCAATTCCTCTGCCCTTTAGAGAGTGAGAGACTGTATGAATTGGGCTGTATGAACAAGATGGAGGAAACATCAAGCTGAACATACAAGTTTAAACAAAAGATACTCAGAAAATGGATTACTTGTTTGTTCCCCAGTGAACACTGAGGACAACAAAAACAACCCAAGAGAGGTCGAGTCCCTCATTTGTTTTCTTAGGGACTCATCACTTGCAATGACAGGAGCCCACGGGAGCATTTACTCTGTGACCAACAGACCAGAAGTCTGAAGATTCTTTATTAGGTTGGGGGAGGGGAGGGGCTGTAGACCTTGCACGAAGCAGAAAGTCATTGTCCCCAACCTCCACCCAGGGATTTTTACATGGGAAGATCATGGATCATTTTCCATTCAAGAGAAGCATAACTTCACAGAAAGGAGAGAGTATTTAAAAATTTGCAAACAATGGGACAGGTGTGTTTTTGCCAACAGGATCCTTTGCTTACACCTCCCATTGCCCAGAGAGAGATGTACTCCGGAGACATTCCTGTCCTCAGCCTGGGGCTGAGAAGCTAAAGTTGGGATTCTTTATTCCCCATCATGTAGACTGTACCAGGAGGCTCAACACAGACCCTGCTTTGGACCTCCATGTCTAACCTCCTTTGCTACTAATTTTTTTTAAAAGTCTAGCAATAACTCAGTGTGCTGATTAATTTTGTCACCGTAACTCAAGCTAAAGATATCTGGCAAGAGGAAACCTCAGTGAAGAAATTGCACTCATTAGATTGCACCTAGGCAAGTTTGTGGGTTGTTTTCTTGATTAATGATTGACGTGGAAGGGCTCAATTCATTCTGCGTGGTGCCATCCTTGGGCAGGTGAGCGCATATTGTATAAGATAGCAGGGCACGCAAGCCTTGGGGAGGCTAAGGGGGTTTCCTCTGTTGTCTCTGTTTCAGTTCCTGCCTTCTGGTTCCTGCCCACCTTGAGCTCCTGACCTGAGTTCCTTTGGTGAAGGAATGAGAAGTATAAGCTAAAATCAACTCTTTCCTTCCCAGGTTGCTTTTTGTTATGGTACTTTTTAAGGAAACAGGGAGCAAACAAAAACACGCATGCTCAAAAAAAATATCAGAACAAAGTAGATTAGTCATTTGCTGTAAACATCTCTGATGAGCACAATCTAACCCATTTGTGGACTGACAGAAGAGTGACCAGACAAATAAATCCAAATGAGACTTTATCTCAAGAGAAATAAAGACAAAGCCATTGTGACCAACAATGGCTCTAGAAATTTCCTGTTACCAGCTCCTACCAAAGCCCTGCATCATTCTTGCTATCTCCATGAAAGAATTTGGCCCTGAGGAGACTACAATGCCAGATGCTCCTCTATACATCTGTGCAGTTCTTGTAGGGTATAGGCAAAGATTGTTTTGGTTGTATTTTGCATGTGAGTGTGGTGTGTACCCGTGTCTGTGTGTGAGTACATGCATGTGTGCATGGAGGACAGAGGTCAACTTTCCTCAGCCACTCTCTAGCTTATTTTTTGAGTTAGAGTCCCTCACAGATCCTGGAGTTCATCCTTTGAGTCCAGAGAGCCCTAAAGACTGTTCTGTCTCCATCACCCCAGCCTTGCATTATAAGTACCGTCTACTGTGCTTGCCTAGATTTACATGGGTGTTGAAGATCTGAACTCTGATCTCTGTTTTTGCAGTATTTCTCCAGCCTACATGTTTTCAGGCTTTCTATTAGTAGTTTCAGAAATTCCTTTCTCATAAGCAATCTTTATTAATTTACAACATTTACATGTGTACATCTGAACTCACCAAATTGAAATGAGTACAAAGAACTTGTCAGTCACCTCTCATGTGCTGCACAAGCATGCTTTATAGTACCTGGTGTTTCTACTCACATCTTATTGCATTAAAAAGAAACACACTAATATAAGGTCTTATTCTGTCATTCCCTTATTAACAGAATCTACATACATTAGACTATATTAGATAGAGTCCTATAAGTAGGGACTTCCTGGACACAAAGCTATGTGTGTTCTAAGTTGAAGATATGATATAATTTATGAAACTAAAGTCCATGAGAATTTTATTTAAAATAATATAGCATGTTTTGTGTATTATGTTTTATACATATAATGTTGAGACAGGATCTCTGTATAATCTTGGCCATCCTTGAGCTTGCTATATAGACTAGGCTTTCCTTGAACTCACAGGGACCTACCTGCCTCAGTTGACTGTACCTCTATACCAAGTTTCAAGATTTAAAATTTAGACATCAAAATAAGAAAATCTCTGTTCCACAGAAGAGCCTGCAACAGGTACTCTCCAACTCTCACAATGTAAATCTTGATTCATGAATCTAGATCAAAACCCATGGGGAAAGTTTACCTTGGAACATAGCTTAAGATAGATTTATAGGTAAATTCAGTTACACAGGAGGAAGAAATGGAGAGAGAGAGAGAGAGAGAGAGAGAGAGAGAGAGACAGAGAGACAGAGAGAGAGAAACGAAGAAGAGAGGTGGAGAAGAAGAAGAGGGAGGGAATCCAAATATGTGGCCTTGTACCATGATTAGGAACCAGCTAGACAGCCAGGCTCCGTGACACTCTGTCCCTCATGTGGCCCAGCTGCCGTCTTGACAAGCCATTCATCTTCTCAGACAAGCTTCACTCCTAGGAACCAGACCGAGCCCTAGTGTGGTGATCAGGGCTGCTGGTCCCAAGGACATGACTGAAGTAAAATTCACTGGTTTGAATTGGTTATCTACAAGGGCTTCACTAGTTTCCTTGAAAACGCCAAAAAAAGGGGAGAAAAGGCTAGCCTTTCTAGTTTCCAAAGGAAACTCTAAGAGAGCAAGAGGGAAAGACAAAAGTCTTTCCTAGACAGGGCAAGTAAGCACACAGGAGACGACTAGAAAACCAACAGCATTTCCTTTGACTTGTCTATTTTAGTGTGGGGCATGGGACCCTGGCAAGTGTGAAGCAAACTATTCTCCACTGAGCTCCATCTCACCCCAAGAACTGAAGTGTTTGATCAAGCATATTTGTTAGGGACTTGTCAGGGTGACTTTCTAATCTCCCTCAAACCACTGTGCACACACTCTACTCCTATCTATCCATCAGGCTTTGGAGTCTGACTCTGCCTGGAGGCTAGGAGGCCTGTAAAGAAAGGCCAGCTCTGATCTCCTGTGCTGGAGAGTTTCCCAAGGGAGATTCCTATTTGGCCAGAGTGTGAAGTGACACTTAGAAATTGAATTAAAAACGAAATCACACCCCAATTGTAAACCCTTAAACCTCCAGATCAATCATGGGTTTACAAAGCATCTGAAGAAAGGAAATTTTTGACCAAATGATCGAAGCAGCACTCAGAATGGGGCTGCTGATTGAATATTGACCCGGGCAGGTGCTATAATTGCATCTTATTGGCAGATCATTACGAGTTTATCTTAGTGATAGAAAGCACAGATTGAAATTAGAGGCACTTACTTCTCTGGGTCAAGTGAATAACTAGCAAGCAAAACCTGCCCTGGCCTGTCAACACTTGGTGGAAATGTGGCTCAAGGTGGGGGTGGGGTCCTCACTGGGAAGAATGGGGGTTGGCTGAGCACCTCCCTGTGTCTGTGGATGACAGCATCCTAAGCTGGGAGCCTTCACAGTCTCTTCAAAACATGCTGCAATCACTCCTCCCACAAGAAGCCTTGCTATCTTTCCAGCCCCTGCCCATCTTAGCATCCTCTAATGCCTGCATCTTTCCCTCCTTGAGGAGAGGGCAAAGGGCATTGGTTAGGAACTCAGGTGCTTTTTTCTTTACCCTGACCAAGTGAACTCTGGGTACCACTAATTCCCCACTCTAGAAGAGAGAGAACTTAACCTTGATTATAAATACTCAAAAGTAATAATGAAACCAAGAGTCAAGAGTAATGGCTATTTGTGAGGCTGAGGCAGGAGGAAGGAGAATTCCAGGGCAGCCTGGAGTATATTGAGATTTCACCTCACACCAGTCAGAATGGTTAAGATTAAAAATTCAGGAGACAGCAGGTGTTGGAGAGGGTGTGGAGAAAGAGGAACACTCCTCCACTGCTGGTGGAGTTGCAAATTGGTACAACCACTCTGGAAATCAGTCTGGCGGTTCCTCAGAAAACTGGGCACATCACTTCTGGAGGATCCTGCTATACATGGGTATATACCCAGAGGATTCCGCAGCATGTAATAAGGACACATGCTCCACTATGTTCATAGCAGCCCCATTTATAATAGCCAGAAGCTGGAAAGAACCCAGGTATCCCTCAACGGAGGAACGGATACAAAAAATGTGGTATATATACACAATGGAGTACTGTTCAGCCATTAGAAACAATGAATTCATGAAAATCTTAGACAAATGGATGGAGCTGAAGAACATCATACTAAGTGAGGTAACCCAGTCTCAAAAGATCAATCACGGTATGCACTCACTAATAAGTGGATATTAGCCTGGAAAATTGGAATACCCAAAACATAATCCACACATCAAATGATGTCCAAGAACAGAGGAGTGGTCCCTGGTTACGGAAAGACTCAGTGTAGCAGTATAGGGCAATACCAGAACAGGATATTGGGAAGGGGTGGGTGGGTGAATAGGGGGAGGGAAGAGGGCTTATGGGACTTTTGGGGAGTGGGAAGCCAGAAAAGGGAAAATCATTTGAAATGTAAATAAAAAATATATTGAATGAAAAAAAAGACTGACTACCAGAGAAAAGAAGACGAAGATAAAAGTAGATCTATATGAAGTCCTGAAACACTTAGTAATCTGAGATGAAATCACACATTTGACTTCATATTCTACTCCTGATGGGCTCTGGCATTTTTTTTTCTGTAAAGAACCTCATAGTGACTATTTCAGGCTTGCAGTTTAGGTGGTCTCTGTCATAACTAACTCTGCTGTGGCCAGCAGCAGCAGGCATAGGTAGGAAGCAAATGAATGATTAATATAACTTTACATGAACTGTCGGTTGACAGGCAAATTTGACTGATGGCCACAGTTTATTGACCACTGTTGTACAGCCAGGTTTCCTGAGGTTACATGACACACCAACACATCTATGGAGACAAATACAACAAGTCCCTAATGGATGTGTCGTTCTTTAGAAGCCATGTAAGTGAGAATCAGTAGAAACCAACCTCTATCCTTCTCAAAAACAACCCCCTTTCAAGATGGTTGACATGTTACAGCTTAAAATCCTGGCAACTCTTGCTGAACAGGCCACTGTCCTGGTTGACGGTATGCTTACTGTTATATTTCAGTTTGCTTCCATGATGGAGCAATACATTTTAAATTTTCCAAATACTGAAATTTTAACCTTCCACTCTACTCCCCTCACAAACAAACAAAGAAAACAACAACAAAACCACTGTGGAATTTTGTTTTCTCCTGACCAGCACTGTTCTGGTATCCTTTGGGTAGTCACACTGGTAAACACATGAGCACTGAGACTTCAAGACAACCACTCACTTAGATGGAAGTATCAGTTACACTCACTTTGCTTGTATTGTGCCTGTAAGAGGTACCAGGGACACATTCATCCACTGCATCCAATATGGAGATGAGCAGAGGAATACATCTCCTGTTGTTCAGTTATCCCATGGGTAGCCACAAAAATCTGAGGTGTCTAGAATGCCCAAAGGAGCTGAAGTTTTCCAGGACGATCAATCCCCCTCCAACATTCCTTCCTTCCAGGCAAATATACCCTCAACAATTATTTGATAGCATCAGTATTGTGTTGATTCTAAGAAAGAAGCACATGGATGTATCATATAATTCTTGCCCAAAGACACCTGCAAAGCTAGGTGAGAGATAAGCTTAAGGTCATAAAATGTGGAAAACTGCACGTGGCCTCTGGTCCCAGAGCATGTCTGAGGATGTTCAATGGAATCCCCTGAATAGCCCTTGGAAATGATACCAATACAAAGGCCAGACTATAAATCTGTTCTGATTCTGGTCAAGTGTAAAAAGTTAATAATGATGACTTGTATTGATATGTTATCAAATCTTCTAAAACACTCCAATATATAACTTGTATCTGTCTTCCTCCCATGAATTAAACATTGCAAGCAAAATTATCCTTATCTCGTGAACCAAGAAACTGGGATCCAGGGTGGGCAGGAACTTTGGACACACAATGAGGGAATGGGGAATCTCCAGATTCTAGGCTCTTTGGTGTTTCCACTACATGAAGTTCTCTTTTCTAAGACAATATACATCTGATGTTTGTGAATATAACTAGAGTTTTAATAATATGGGCCTGGGATCTCACCAAGGCTGGATAAAATAGAATTCTCTCAAACTAGCAGAGTAAGAGAAAGATGCAATATGTACAAGTGGAATCATTTTGAGTATGAATGCCAAAGTCCATCTAGGTTTCATGGGAATTTTTCAGTTCTCAGTAATGGCAGCTTCTCTCTGTCTCTGGGAATGGTCTTCTTGTTCCTCTCTGCTCTCAGACCCCTCTACCACCCAGCTATTCAACTTGCAAATGACTGAGGAAGCTAGCAACCACTGTCCCTGCATCAACTGCCCTGCTACTCTAAAGTCTCCCCAAAGACTGCTAGCTTTGCCTCTCCTAGCTCAGTTTCTGGAAGAAACAACTTTGGTCAAATTGTCCATGACTGAGGGATGAGCATGATTATTGTCCTAGCTGGCTTTACAGAGGCTGTGTGCAGGTATTGTAAGTTGCCAACTTCTTTTTATGAGTATTGTTCAAAGTAGTCCGAATACTCTAAGTAAGATGTTTATGGCAGTAGCTAGCAATGTCTGACACACCATGAAAAGCTGATCACATCTAGAGTTCTTCTGGTGGAGTGGCACAAAATATCCACTTAATATGAATTTAACCACACACATCAGAAGGGGGAACAGACAGGAAAAAGAAAAAAGAAGCTATAGACTTTCACCTGCCAGCCAGAATTCTACTCACAAAAGACTGTTTACTGAGGGAGCATAGGATGCACACACATTGATCTGCCCCCACCTTTGTAGGTCACAAAACGAACACCAAAATGGAATATTATTCATCTCAGAAAAAATGAAATCATAACATTTGCAAGAGAATAATGGAATTAAAACTTGTAATATTAAGTGAAGTCGCCCAGTCTCAGAAAGAGGAAAACAATGTACCATGTTCTTCCTCACATATGGACTCTGATACACACACACATACACGCACACACACACAATTTTATACATGAACAGCTGAAATGTGGCTGCAGTATAACATTTAAAAAAGAGACCAAGAAGTGGTAATATTCCTTGATGGGAAAGGCTGATGGAGTTCAGGCAAATGGACTAGAGTTGTGAAAGTGTAGCTAAAGGTAGGTTTTCTAGTTTCACCTTCATCCCTTTCCCCCCTCTTTTTTGTGGTGAATAGATACATTAAAATGTCATTGACAATATGTGTAAGATGCTAAGCAAATCTTTATGACTTCAGATTGGCCTTTCTACTGTATAGAATTTCACTGAGATTCACAAAGAAGGCAGTGAGATTCACAAAGATGGCAGGTCATCTTTGGATGCCTATTAGTGTTCTTTGGGCTCATCAGTTTAAGTACAGCTTTACCAGGGCTTCTGCATCACCTGCAGAATGTAGTTAGCCTTGTACCCCACGGCAGTAACAACAGCCCTTCCTAGAACTTCCTTCTGGATGTTTAAAACTCAGCATTGATACATTGGCTTCTAGAAAGCTCTAGGGGCCAGCCTTCCAATGCTAATGGTAAACAAATTAAAATATCCAGAGTAAGTATTTTATTTTTCTGAAATAAAAAATTTTACTAGTTATTTTTCTGAAATTCAAAACTAACTAGGTGCCTGTAGGCTTATATTTTTCAAAACCTACTTTAATAAGGGTTCTTAAATTCTTCAGCTTCCCTTCTAGCCCACCAACCAAAGGTCGGAGAGAAGAAAGGTTAACAGTAAATAAGGGATGTGGACCTGTTTAAAAGCAGTTCTTCGGGGTGATTCCAAACATAAATCAGTATTGGTAGTCCAGTGCAATAGGCAAACACCAAATATGATTTAATAACAGTAGCTCAATCCACAAGAAACCTCAAGGCTCTGCTGAATTGTCACAAGTACACAAAAGCAGCAAGAAGCATCTGGAATACCACAAGAAGTTCTTTGACACATTTATCTGTACACAGTTACTACAATCAAAGTCAGCAGAGACCAGCCAAGCCTTGCAAAGCTAGCTAATGCAAGAGTGTTGTCAGTGAAGACCAGTGAAATGCTGCAAGGCAAACCAATGCAAAAGCACCACTCATTGTTAGGTTTTACTTACACTCTTTCCAAACATCACATGCCCTCTTAAATGTCTCCATCAGTAAAACAACCTCTCTAGTGTTTGTTTCAGCAACAAAACCTCTCATGTGTCTGATTCAGCAAAACTTCCTCCCAAAGCCCAGTTTCCAGAAAAAAACATCAAGTAATACAACAAAGTCTCCAAAGAAACCAGAAATTTCTTATATCCAGAGTATTTTATTTTTCTGAAATAAAATTTTTTACTAGTTATTTTTCTGAAATTCAAAGCTAACTAGGTACCTGTAGGCTTAGATTTTTTTAAAAACCTACTTTAATAAGGGTTCTTAAATTCTGCAGCCTCCTTTCTAGCCCACGAACTTCAAGTATCTTATATTTGACTGGCAACCTGACACCTGGTTATTTGATACTCCCTTCCCCTGTGGGAAATCCCATAGCTTTCCTGCCATATTTCAGTTCCAATAAGAGAACAGAATAACAGAATAGTTTGAGCTTGTGGAAAAGAAAATGAGCCATCTATCCCTTCTGAATATGAGAGGCAGCATGATCTTCTGACCTCTAGGAGATATGATTTACCCTTAGGTTTCACAGTCAAGAAGAGCTAGTAATACCAAGAAATGGAGAGGGTCATGTGGCCTAACACAGCTTCTTCCTGAGTTTGGGTGAGATCATGCTCCATCATCATGATGCATTGAAATTGCATCTTATAAAGGGTTGTGTTCAAAAAGAAGTACAAGATCTCCAGGCTCACCCAGATGGCTACTATCCAAAAGGCAGACATTTGAGAATTGTTGGTGGGGAAGCAAACCATTCACTCCCGTGAAAAACTTTTGTTGGTTCCTCAAAAAAAAAAAAATTCTAGAAGTACAGTAAGACCAGAAGTTCTGTCTGTATGCTGGTACCCAATGAACTGAAAGCAAGTATTAAACAGAGGAATGCACACAGATGCTCAGATTAATATTTACCTAAAATGGCTCAAACCATGAGCAAAAACAAGCTTCTTCTTCCTAAAATTGGTTCTTGCTTCCTGTTTCTGGTCACAGTGAACAGAAAAGTTGCTAATATAGTTGCTTTTCAAAATGTAGCCAGGTGCTTCTGGTCACTGACTGTTCTGCAGTCCAACATTTTTTCCATTATAGAATTACTTGTATTGAGGTTTATAGAGTTATTGCTTCTAACTTATGGAAGTTTCAGAAGTTTGGAAGTTGCACTGTAGCATTCAAAATCATATAAAAATATAATTTTGTTACAATCCTGTTTTACCAGAAGAAAGCTAGAGATGGCAGCAGAGAGCAGGAGGCACCCAACTGAAAGTGGATGTGCTAACAAAGTTACCTTTGGAGATCTTTCCAAAAGCTGGTTGTCACTCTTACTACAAGATCCGTGAAACACTGAGTCCTTCCAATATGGTTCTTTTCTGCCTTCTATGCTAGCTGAGTGCTAACCGTGACTCCTAAAACTAGGGCTGATGGATACTTCAAAATACCACAAGGATTCCTTTTTGACTTAAATGAAGGTACTAAATGTAAAGTTTGGGAAGGTTCTAATTCTAGGTACATGTGTTTCATTATATATGTATGATTTTTATATGTGTTCTGAACCCCCACACAGCAGCGCATGACACTAGTACAGGAGTAAATACTAACCTTTGTATGGATATAATAACAATTGTTATATCATAGACACTTCCAAGGCAATACATAACAATATGTAGCAATATGCAAGGTAGGGTGGTTGTGTAAATTTTAGCAATTTCAAATTGTTTGATGAAAGCAATTCCAGTGGAAAAATGATTTTTTTTGAGTTGAGACTATTTTCCAGTTGAATTATTTGTTGTCTTCTGAAGTTGGAAGACATCCTCTACCATGTTAATAGCTGTAAAACACCTGCAATGACTAGGCTATGCTTCCTTCTTAAACACAGTTTTAACCTGGGCTGTTTGAATTAAAGTATCACAATAGTTATTTTAATAAATAGTATTAGTTTACTAATAATAATAGTTTATCTTTGATAAAGAGAAAAGTGACTCTCAACAGTCATCTTTATATATGTATATGTATTTATATATATATACATATATATATATATATAAATTGGAATAAGCAATTAAAATTTGTTAGCAAATTTTAGAGCAAAACCCACTTTATTATATTAGAAGCTAATTGACATATAAATATACTAACTTTAGAGGATTTGTACTTGCATACCAGGTGAGTATTATATGTGTTGATCCCAGGTTAGCACTTATGGAATTTTATAGCAACATTAGTATTCTAGATTAAAATCTTATGACTAGACCTTTGCAATTTATTGCCTGATATTGCTTAATATAAAAATTAATAAGACGTGAAGTGTGTTTAATCCTAACTGCGTAACACACATTTACTTGAGTCTTAAAAACCAGTATGCTTATCATTAGACCCCCTTTATAGATAAAGACCAGCTGAGGGAAGATCTTACCTCTATTGCCCATTACTATTATTCAGAATGTACAAACTCTTTGACTCAACAATAGTACTTCTGGTACGTTTTCCTGCATACCTATTTACAAAGTTGTAAAAATTATTTATACATGAGAGCATTGACTTCATTACTGTTGGGAAAAGAAAATAGTCAACCGAATTTTGCCCTAAAGTTAAACCGTGGGCAGTTATAATAATAAGAAAACAAATACTACATGGGTGGAATAAATGAACATAACAAAAGGGCTGATAAATAAAGACAGACAAAAGTTTTCAAGATAAATGTTTAAGTGATGAAGTTAGATGTAGTATGATATATGCAAAATGCCACCTTTTGTGTAAACTGTGAGTGCCTGACTTTTGTCTTAAATTTCATTAGATATATCTAGAATACACATATGACATCAAGAACAGTGATTATCCATGAGGGATTTGTTGGTAGGCATGGCCATGAGCCACACAGATACAGACAAAAATGAGGAGAACAATGTTTTCTTCCCTAGAATTCTATAAATAATTTATTGGGGCTTGACTGTCAGAATGTTTTAAGAGTTGCATAAAGGAGGAAGGAGAGAAGGATGGATTGAGTGGGGATTGACAGCAGAGGAAGTAGACAAAACCCCAAGAATCTCAGAGCCAGTGAAGAGGCCTACGAGGCTTCATACTCTAGTAGCCTGTTCTTCAGTCTGGCTTCCAAGTTCTTCCATGTTCTGAATAAAAGTCTCCACAATCATTCCATAGCAAAACTGTGAAACATCAGACAGCCTGAAAACCATTTTTTCCATGGTGGCACAGACATTAATTCTGCAGACACTGACTTCCTTCTACTGTACCATGACCCAAAGCAGAGACTAGAGCCACACTCTACAGGTCCTGAGGATTTGACTTTGTGCTAAGTGCAGTACCCGCCCCCCCCCATAGTCTATCTTTTAAGATTAATAGTAGAGTAAGCAATGTTTTTCTTAGAGAGACATTTATTCCCTTTAGCTACTTAGACTAATTGCCTAAAGCCCACTGGTAGTATCAGCATAGATTTATTATCTGCCAGCTCTAGGGTCCAAGGCAGGGATACATCCTTTCAGAAGATTGCAAAGAAGAATCGGTTTCCTATGCATTTCCTTTTCTAGTTTATATATATGTATATATATACACATATATATTTATTTATGTATATATGTATATATGATGTGTGTGAGATATGGATACAGCTTTAAAGATATATATATATATATATATATATATATATATATATAATAGATAGATAGATAGATTCACTATCAGTTCTGTTCCTCTAGAGAATCATGACTAACACAGACCCCACAAAATTTCCCCTTCCACATTAACAAATCCATTGATAATGCCATCGTTCAAATCTTTTTTTTAAAATGCAGCCATAAGGGCAGATTATGTCACAATACACTTCCTGGTATTCTGACTCCCACATTCTTTCCAGTTCCTGATATTCCCTGAGCCTTAGAGGCAGGATCTGTGATACATGTGTGTATTTTGAGGTTGGTTTTCCCGTGATCTATTTATTGATCTCTGCATTGTGTAAATTGTGCTTTTCTGTGATGATCTCCAATTGCTATAAAGAGAGGCTTACTTGATGAGGCACGGGTGACAGCTACAGTTATCCAGGAAAGGTGGCTCTCTACCTATTTCCATTTTCTTCCCCCTCTCTGATTCTCTCTTTTATTTCCTCTTCCATTGTGTGTATATGTTTGTGTGTGTGTGTGTGTGTGTGTATGTGCCCGCATATGCATGTAAACATGCATATATGCATTTGCCCATGTGTACAGATGTGGAGATAAGTGGTTCATGTTGGTTATTTTCCTTGAAGGCTTTCCCTCTTAATTTTTGAGACATGGTCTCTCATTGAACCTGGAACTCTTCATTTCCGTGACACTGGCTGGGCACTGAGCCTGTGGGATCCACTGTCTTTGCCTCCCAGCACTGGGGTTATAGACATAGCTCCACAGGCCCAGCTTTCATATCAGTGCTGAGGCTGAACTCAAGTCCTTGTGCTTGTGTGGGCACTACACCCACTGAGACATCACCCCTGCTCTACCTCTTCCATTTTTTTAAAGACCCTGAGACTACACTGAACCCTTTCACATAATTCCAGATAACAGTCTTATTGAAAACCAGCTGATCAACAACTTCACCCTCATCTGCACCCTCAACTCCACTTCTCCACGTGAGGTAACATGTGCAGAGGCTTGCGTGACTAGGATCAGGATGTCCCGAGGCAATAGTCTCCTCCTCACAGTGCTGAATGCAGCTTGAAGCATGTCTGCACTGAGTGATGTGTTCTGTAGTGTTATTATCCTGAGTTACTGATGGGTATTACATAAAGTAAACCAAGCGTTCTCCTGTCAAATAACTTTGAAGAACTGGTTTAGACCAAATCCAGGCTTCTTTCCTGTAGAATTTCAAAATGTCTTCAGTGTTAGTATGCATGGTGAATTGCCAAAGGCAGGCTTCCTGAACAGATGTGACACGGCATTCTCCTGACCTCAGTCTCTCAATACTGTTCCTTTCTGGAACTTGGAAAATAACATCTTTTTTTTTTTTATTTGTGACTTGGGGGTTTATTATTTTATCACATGACTGCATTCCCTTCATGAAGATGACATCTTTGTTTATTTCTGGCTTATTTTTAAGTCGGATTTTCACTTATTCCTAATCACTTAAAAAAAAAAAACAATTTAATAGATTTTCAATTTTCCGTATTCCAACACTATTTGAGTAATGTAAGCGTTAGCTGTTCCCAACCATTTAAAAACCTCATAAAACCAGTCATCCCTGGTATAGCTTTTCAATTTTTAGTTATATTTTCTTATATAAACTTTTAAAAATTAATGGGCTTCATTTATAGAGCACTTTTATGTTTACAGAGAAGCTGGGTTGAGTTGAGTTCCCCCTCTTCTGAGCCGCCTGCTCCAGTGTCGACAGGTCCCTGGACGTTCATGTCTTTCATCACTGTGATATTTTTGTTGACATTCATGAGCCACTGCTGACTCATTATTATTAACCAAATTTGATTATTCATATCAGAGTTTGGTCCTGAGATGCGCATTTGATAGACTTGTCAATTACATGATGCTGTGTATCCGTCACTACAATGTTATGTGAAATAGATTCACCTCCTAAATCCCACCCAGCATCTGGTTATCCCTTCTTGATTCTCTCCCCTCAGTCCTAGCCATCAAAAAATACCAATCTTTTTATTGGCCTTGATTGTATTTATTGGCCTTTTCAAAACAGTATAGAGTTGAGTCATACAACTTCCAGTCCTCATGGACTTACTTCCTGCTATGTAGACACATGTAAAGTGGCTCTTTGCATGTTAAGATGCTCTTTCATTTCATGGTTAAGCAATGATATACCAATGCACAGTCTTGGTATCATCTCCTGTATCATCTCCCCACCCCCACTCCAGAATATTGCTATTGCTTCCATATTTTGTTAGTTATAAATAAGTCTATATAAAGATTGGGAATCCATCTTTTTCTGTGTCCATACATTTTGATTCATTTGAAAACTACCAAGATCAAATGCAGATCACACAGGAATACTGTGCTTGCTTTAGTAAGAAAGTGCTCAGTGACTTCCAGACAATCTTGTCATTTTGCATCCCTGCCAGGAATGAAGAGTAGTTCCTGATGCTCCACATCTTCAGCAGCATTTGGTGCTGTCAAGTTTGAGAGTTTAGCCTTTCTAATCAGTGTGCTGTGACACTTCACTGCCAAGGTATTCAACATGCCCGTGGGCTTTTGTGGTGAGGTGTTTGGTCAGATTTGTTGCCCATTTCTTATTTAGACTGTTCTGCTTGTGTTGAACTTTAAAAGACTTTTATACCTAAGATAACATACCCCCCATTGTGTAATTTTTTCATTATTTCAACAATGTCTTCGGCAAAGCAGTTTTTAATTTTAATAAAGTCCAAAGTAGCAAACTTTCCTCTTGTATAGAACATAATGTATTTGATACTTTAAAAACGCAGTGCCAAGCCCAAAGTCAGCTAAATTTATCCTATATTTTCTAAGTGTGTGTGTGTGTGTGTGTGTGTTTGGGTGGTTGGATGCACATGGAGGTCAAGGCTTGATTGTGGGTCCTGGGGATTTGAACTCAGGTCCTCATGCTTGCACAATGAGTACTTTACCCATGAGGACTTCTCCCTCACCTCCCTGAGAATTTTATGGTTTGGTTATGTACATAATATTTTATAGTACTATTCTGTGAAAAAATATGTGTCTAGATTATTTTTAAAATAATCAAGTTTTTTTCCATTGTTATTTATTTTTTAACTTATTATGGAAAATACTCATTTAAGCAATTACTTAAAGTCAATGTAATCTTTACAAATCTTAGAGATTTCCCCATCCTTCCTATAACATTTGCTTTTTATTATTTGTTTATCCACTTTACATCAGGATGATTACCCCTTCTTCCCAGTCCCCGATCACACATTCCCTTCCTGCCATTCCCCATCTCCTTTCCCTCTGACAGTGAGGAGACCCCGAGGGTATCACTTCACCTTGGCACATCGAGTTTCCACAGGGCTAGGTACATCTTCTCCCAATAAGGCCAGACAAGGTAGGTAGAGGAATGGGAACACAGACAGACATCAGTATTAGAGACAGCTTCCCCTTCAGTTGTTGGGGGAGCCACATCGAGACTGCACTGCATATCTGCTACATATATGCAGGGTGGTGTACGTCCAGCCTGTCTGTGTATGCTCTTTGATTGGTGGTTCAGTCTTTGGGAGCCCCAAGGGTCCAAGATGAGTTGACTCTGTTGGTCTTCCTACAGAGTCCCTATCCCTTCCAGGGCCCTCATTCTTTTACCCCAACTCTTCCATAAGACTTCCCAAGTTCTGTCCAATGTTTGGCTATGGGTCTCTGCATCTGTTTCAGTCAGCTTTTGTGTAGAGCCCTCTCAGAGGATGCTTATGCTAGGCTCCTTCCTGTCTTTAAGCATAGCAGATTATCATTGATAGTGTCAGGGATTGGAGCTTGCCCATGGGATGGGTCTCAAGTTGGTCCAGTTATTGGTTGGTCATTCCCTCAGTCTTTTCTCCATCGTTGTCCCTGAATTTCCTGTAAGACAGGACATCACCATTTATTAAACAACTTTTCCTCTCTTGAATTTCCTTTTCCCTTGTTAGGCCCACTGACTGCTTCTTAGGGTATTTTCTTGGTGTTCTATTCTGTTCTATAAACAAATCTGTCTCTTGTTTCAACAATTCCACCGTCTTCCGAACTGTTGCTTTATAGTAAAACTTGAAGCTGGATAGTGGCAACCCTCAAGTTTTGTTGTTCGTCAATACTGTGTACATTTTCTAGGTCTTTTAAAAGCCTTTTCTACTCTTTTTTGTTGATTCCAAGTAGAGTTGAAAGTGACAGTAAAGATTATCCACCTCACCTTTTATCCCAAAATCTTTGGTAGAAATATATACTTGTATGTATATGATACAGTAGACATGGATAAACATCAAACAGCTAAGAATCTGCTTGTGCCTGTGCTGCTGGCTGCCAGGATTTCTCCTGTGGGATTAGTTCTTTCATGCTTTGAGGACTGGTGTCTTTATTTTTTTAAATATATATATATATATATATATATATATATATATATATATATTATTTTCAGTTAAATACTCCAGACACCTACAGAATAACAGTACTTGCTATTTTATGTCAATAATGTTGCGTTTTTTCTATTTTTTAACCAAGTTTCCCCTTTCCTCTAACTCTTCCCCAACTCTCTTCACTTCCCTACCTGCTCAACCCCATATTCTTTCTATCAACAAAAACAAAAACACACCCAACAACAAAACAACAACAACAACAACCCACAAAATGCCAAAATGGAAATCAAACCAAACAGGCAAATAAGAAAAAAAAGATCAAAGCAAAACAAGTCTACAAAATATGCCATGGAGCTCATTTTCTGTTGGCTACTACTTCTGAGCGTGGCACCTACTCTCAAGTGTGGTTTATGTGCCTGAAAAGACCCATTGCAGAAAATGGATTTTCCCTTGCTACCATGTATCAATTTCAGATAACTTCTTGATTAGGAGTGGAAACTCATGTGCACTTCCTCTCTCAGTGCGGGAACCCAGTGCAGACTGAACGTGTGCAGTCTTGAGCATGATTGCCATAGTCCCTATGAGTCCATATGTGCATTATGTCTCGAAGACACTGCTTCTGTGGGTCCTCTGTGGAGTCATCCATTACCTCTGCCTCCCCTTTTGCAAATCCCTGAGCCCTGAGGGAAAAGGTTTGATGAAGTCATTCCATTCAGGATGGAATATTCCCAAATATCTCACTCTCTGTAAATTGTCTAGTTGTATCTATTAATTTCCATCTATGATAAGACAAAGCAGAATGCCAGCAGGTGTCATTTTATTTCTTTGTTCCTTTAGCAGACTAACAGTATTAGATTTTCCCCTAGGCCCACAACCTTTCCAGTTTCAAGTTCTCAGGCACTTTAGCAGTATCAGATAGAGGCTCCATCTCATGGAGCAGGCCTTAAATTTAATCAAAAAGTGATTAGTTACCTCCATAACATTTATGCAGTGGCTATACCAGTATATCTTGCTGTTGTAGGCCACAGAGTTTTTGGCTAGGTAATATTGATGATTACCTTTCTCTAGGACTGTGCAATGTTCTGTACCTTCTAGTACCATGGATGTCATTAGAAATGAAGCTTCTAGTTAGGCACCAGTTCAATTTCTTCATGTTCAATGAGATGTGTAGATGTTGCCATCAGCCATAGGGTCCTACCATCAGGTTGAAGGGAATCATCAATAACCTTGGCTATTGATTGCCATATGAGCTCTTTAGCTAATTACTCAACAAGATGTGAGCCACTCCCGACACTGAAGGTTTTGCTTGGTTGTCATAAGATGCCTAGTTGTGGCCTTTGGTGATTCAATTTCAATTCCTTTCACATATTTATATATTTTGGTAATCTTCTACAGTAGTGGGTCTCCATATGGTTCTTCAAAATGCCTTAGTTCTATTTGAAGTTGTCCCTCCACACATCTTCTCCTTTACCCTCACTCCCATTTCTCTCCCTATTTAATCTTCTTATTCCAGCTTCCCCTTTGTGTCTCCATAACACTATATTCTATTTCTCCCACCTTGGAATATCCTTTCTCCATCCCACCCCCACCATTAATCCCTTAGTAGATATCTAGGTTCTGTGGTTATTAACATGTTTGCACACATATCAAAATCTTCAAAGCTAACATTCATATATACAAGAAAACATGCAATATTCACCTTTTAGGGGTATGGTTTATATCATTCAGAATGAGTTTTTTCCTAACTCTACCAATTTACCTTCAAATTTCATGATTTCACTTTTCCTAATAACTGGATAATGGTCTACTGTGTAAATGTATCACATTTGGTTGTCCATTAATCAGCTGATGGACATCTAGGCTGCTTCAAGTTTCTGGAGATTGTGAATAGAACAGCAATGGTCGTGGATGAGCAAGTCTCATTGTAGTTCAATTCTGAGTCATTTGTGTCTATGTCCAAGAGTGGTAGGGGTCGATCTTGAGGTAAACCCAAGATTCCTGAGGTATTCTCAGCTTCCTGAAGGACTACCACACTGATTTCCATCATGTTTGTACACGTTTTCACTCCCATCAGCAATAAGTGAGTGTTTCTCATTTCTTATATCCTCACCAGCATGTGCTGTGATTTTGATTGATTGATTCATTGATTGATCTTGACCATTTCTGACTCAGGTAAGAAGAAAGAGGTGGGGTCCCTAGGGAATGAGGATGAAGAGAGAAGGGGAGCTCCTATAGGCCAGCTACAGTTGGACTAGGAGTCTGAGGAGACCAGAGTGGAGGAGCTAGGGGAGCACTGGTTCCACACCAAGAGGCTGTATCCAGAGATCTTGCGTGACTGCTTAATAACTCTAGAATCTTTTGTTGTTGATTCTTTGGGGTTTCTACATAGACAACCATTTTGTCTCTGGATGAGAACTATTTCTCTTTCTCCCCATCTGTATAAATTCTACTCCTGTTCCTCACTTTACTACTTTATCTGGGACTTATGGAATTGGATGAAAGGAAATGGGGCTGGCATCACTACCTTGATCCTGATACTAGAAAGAAGCTATTTAGTTCTCAGCATGGGTGATGGCAGCAGTTGTAGGCTTTCTACAGATTTCTATTGAGTTAAAGAAGTCCTCTTGGCATCCTGGTTTGCTCAGAGTTTTTAAGATGAATGAGTGTTGGATTTTGTCATATGAGCTTGCTTCATCTATTGATAGTGTTACCAGGGAATTTCATGGGTTCTTAGGTTCAAAAAGAAGTTCAAGTATTGTTTTCATTGGAATTTGAAACAAAAACAATAGAATAGGCAAGCTATAAAGCTAAGTAGCTTCTGAGAGGAGGGAAAGGGAAAAGAGGAAGACATGAAGCTACGCCCTTTTGGATTAGAGCCCAAGAAATCTGACGAGCTCAGCAACCAGCTGTATGGGAAGTTCAGTGAATGACTGAGAAATCCCAGAGAGTTAGGGAAAGGAATTTATGCTTTTCACTACTCTCTAAAATGAATCGAAGGAAGGAAAAGAAAAAGTTACAGCCTTGAGTTAGAACTCAGAGAAATGGGCAGGATAGCATGGGGGAAAGCTTCGTAAGCAACTGTACTGATGAAGTACATTATCTCATTGTGGGGTAATAACTATTCTTGCCACATCTCTAGCACATCTTCAAGTGAATCCACTTTTACCTGAAAAGGTAAGGGGTGTCTAGGCCAGATGATTGACAGGTCCAACTAGGTTAACTCTTGAGGGAAGAGACAGTAGTGTGGGATGTTACCTTAGGAAGAGATCTAAATGTCATGTTGTTATCTCAAGCCAGAATCCATGGCTCTATCACTATTGGCTTTGTTCTGACCTTATTTTGTTGTAGATTTTTGCAGCCATAGTCACAGAATATAGTGGTTGTTACCCCCTCCATTCCCTTGGAAAATGTTCCCTTAGTTTTGATACTAGGGTAACTTTGGGCACACAGTATACACTAGGAGGTACTCCTTCTGCTTCTATTTTTCAAGAATGTAGATTAGGAATCAACTTGACTGTCTAATCCAATCTGAGCATGTTCTAGAAGGTGATTGGCAATTGACTCTGTTTGTTGAGTTGACTTAACGAGAGAATCCCTTTCTTGAGTAAACTTTAGTAGGTTCTGTCACTCAAGGAGTTGGGCCATTGGGTCTGTTATCAGAGTTCAGTTATTCATAAGTATCTTTGCATCTTTTAGCTATTTAAATAGAACAGATATTTATCTTGGTGGAGCCAATTTTAGTGACTCATGTTTTTAGGAATTCGTCTTCTCTATGTAGATAGAGTTTGAAGGTTATTGACATAATGCACAAACTACTCATTCTACTTGTAACTTCTCAACATCCATAGCTTTATCGTCTGTTTGATACCTCGCTTACTCCATGCCTTCGTTTCTCCTAAACTTTAGGGAAGGAGGTAAAATTTCAAGGCTCTGTAGATGTGTTTTCCTTATTAAATATGTTTGACTTGCTAGTTTATTAATTCATCTTCTAGTGTCATTATCTCATGCTTCTTTTTGGATTATTTTAGCAGAATCTTCAGTTTCTTTTTTTTTCCGATATATTTTTATTTACATTTCAAATGATTTCACCTTTCCTGGTTCCCCACTCCCCAAAAGTCCCACAAGCCTTCTTCCCTTCCCCTGTTCCCCCATCCCCCCTTCCCACTTCCCTGTTCTGGTTTGTCCTTTACTGCTGCACTGAGCCTTTCCAGAACCAGGGGCCACTCCTCCGTTCTTCTTGGACATCATTTGATGTGTGGATTATGTCTTGGGTATTCCAAGTTTTTAGGCTAATATCCGCTTATCAGTGAGTGCATACCATGATTGATCTTTTAAGACCGTGTGTGTGTGTGTGTGTGTGTGTGTGTGTGTGTGTGTGTGTATGTATGTGAGCCAATCTAAGCACTTAAATAAGCACATGAACACAGGCACAAATATAGACACACATGCACACATGCACATACATACATGCACATGGACATGCACATGCTCATTCATGAGCATTCATACATGCACATACACGCACTTAGTTCCAGACACATATATGCATTTGAACATGGTCATACACACACCACACATGCACACACAGAGGGAGATATGGGCATTAGACATCAATAAGGCATTTTAAAGTGTGTTTTCATTGGTCCTCCTCTCCTTTCTTCTTCCCCATGCCAGCTCCACTTTCTTCCACCTCTTGCTTTTCCCCACCCATTTCCTCTTTCCTTCAGTGTCCCATGTGTTGTTCTCCCCTATTTTCCTCCCTTAGCATGCCTTTTTACCTCTCTTAGTTGTATATTGTCTAACATAGCTACACAGAGTCTAGAGCTACACCTAACTAAATGATTTGTGGGTCTGAGGTTTTCTGAGGCCTCTATATTTTAAGATTCATTACACTTTCTTTGTAATTGTATGATAAGAATCAATAAAAGTTCCAGTCAAAAGAAAGCAATATTTTCTATAGATCATAAAGCTTTATTCATATGTATTAAAGGAGTTATTTTAAAGCTGTCATCTCTTAATTTGCTTTCTCTTTATTTTATATTTTTTTTACTACATTAAGAGATTAAATGTTCTTCAAATTCCAGAAGCACCTTTGAATGAAGCTTCTAATGAAGCTAAAGCACAGAGCACCCAGGCATGAGGCTAAGTATCTCACAGCAGGGGAAACTGCACAGATTAACATGTTTACACAACTGCACTGCTGAGGCACACTGAATCTTCTGAGGTGGAGTTTGATCGCCACTCAATATCAAAAAAGAACATTTTCCCTTGAGTGTCCAAGGTGACATTCCTATGGGTGACAGTGTTGTCATCCCATTGAAAGCCAGCAGCCTGCACTGCCAGCCTGTTCTCCAAGGTCATTCCTTACAATAATTTCCATCACCCTCCTGACATCCCCATCATCCTCCTGACCCACTCTAAGACCCACTTCAGTCTAGGATCCCTGTAAGCCTCTGTGGCTGCTAGTTCTGTTTTCCATCTCTAACCATCCCTCTTCGGCAACCCCAGGAACCTCTGTTTCTGAAGCATTACCCAGAAAGTAGTGTGTCCTTCAGCCCCTCTACAGAATGAAGACAAAGCATCATATACTCTAGAGCTCCTTCACAATAGGACCAGCAGCTTTTAACCTTTTCCTCTGACTCCTTTCTATTAACCCTTCCAGGTTGACAAACCATGGCCTAGATGGTTTTTTAGTTTCCCATTGTTAAGCATGTTTGAGATGAAAACTATTCATTTCCTAAATTGGAAATCTGGAATAAAATCATCCTGATACCCTGAAGGTGTGCTTCACTGGTAGTGTGTGATGCCCAAGGTTCTGGGAAGTATTTGGCTTCTTTTAAAAATGTAGGGTACACAACATCTCCATGAGATAGGCTGTGCAAATGCCACCCATTATCTAACATACCAGAGTAGAAACAGTCAGAGCAGGAAGCCTGAATCCATAGCACACTCAACTCAGAGCTACATGGCACTTGCTCTTAACTAATGGACCAGAATCAAACTACTCCTTTGAGTAGTGAGCCTGGACCAATGGCTCACACAGAGACTGCATTGTGTGAATGAATTAGTGGTTGAATGAATGTGGAATATGCAAATGCATTTAAAAATTATAAAATATTTTCAGTTATTATTTTATCCACAAAATCACTTATTTTAAAGTTGTTTTCAATGATGCAGAAATATACTTCACCATTTAACATTGACTCTATGTCTTATGGTAACATATATAAAATAAAAACACTGATTTATTTTGTCATCAATTGTTTTCCTACAATACCGAACAAGATCTCACTTTTTTATTTAATTAATTTAGTTTTTTACATTCCATATTTTATGCCTCCCCCAGTCCACCATCTGACTTTCCACATCCCATACCTCCTCCCCAGCCCTGTGTCTCCATGTGGGTGTCCCTACTCCCCACCCCGCCTGGCCTCTAAACTCCCTGGGGCCTCCAGTCTCTTGAGGGTTAGGAGCATCATCTCAGAATGAACACAGACCCAGCAGTCCTCTACTGTGTCTGTGTCGGGGGCCTCATATCAGCTGGTGAATACTGCCTGTTTGGTGGTCCACTGTTGAAGAGATCTCAGGTGTCCAGATTAATTGAGACCCCTGGTCCTCCCTACACGATTGCCCTTCTCCTCAGCTTCTTTAAGCCTTCCCTAATTCAAAAACAGGGATCAGCTGCTTCTGTCCATCAGTTAGGTCCAAATAATCTGCATCTGACTCTTTCAGCTGCTTGTTGGGTCTTCCGGAGTGCAGTCATGCTAGGTCCCTTTTTGTGAGCGCTCCATAGCCGCAGTAATAGTGTCAGGCCTTGGGACCTCCCCTTGAGCTGGATCCCACCTTGGGCCTGTCCCTGCACCTTCTTTTCTGCAGTCTCCTTTCTGTTTCCAACCCTGCAATTCTTTCAGACAAGTACAACTCACTTTTTTGATAGATCACGCAAATACTAAGGAAACACCGTATTGAAAGTGGGCTTCTTTTCATATATAGTATTTAAACAAACAAAAAAAACCCCCACTAGTTTCAGACTTTAGCTTTTGTAGATACACAGTGTTGTCAAACATTTAGCTTTGCATACTTGTGAATTGATGATCTGGTCCAGTCTCAAACCACATACAAGCAGCAGATGTCACTGTTGTGCAACTTTCAGGCTGAATGCTCAAGAGGCAAGCCATCTTTGTTGCTTGGAAACAGGCTCGACAGTGATTTTATACATACAAATATAACAGTCCCGAGTAAACCTTGAATGTAACACACACACACACACACACACACACACACACACATGCATGAGCACACACACACACATGCATACACGCATTTGAAGAATTAAGCATCCCCTCCTAAAGATGTAGCTGTGTTTGAATCAAGGGCTGGGATAGAAGAGCTCAGAATAAAGATTAGACCCTGTCAAATTTTGGTGGGCAAGAATACATGGCGCCATATAGAATGCACCGAGTAACTCCTTTGCCACACCTGCTTCTGCAGAGAGAGGTAGCTCTGAGTCAGTCCTGCCAGAGGGAGGAACAGTGCTTCCTACTTCACTATGGTTCTGATAACTAAATAAGCTAAGAGACTTGCAAAATGCAATCTCCTATGCTCCGGGATAATGCTAAGCTATTTCCTCTGGTGTGGCCACAGGTTCCACCCAGCACTTGAAGATGCAAACGCTGTGGACCTCTTTTCTAATAATCAGAATAGAAGCTGAATATCAGTAATTTACTTGAAATGTATTACATAAAAGAGGTGATTGTAGGCAACAACCAGGAGAGACCAGTGAGTTAGGTTTCTTGTGAAGTATGTAACCGAAGGGGGAAAAGGTGAGCTATTTTTCTTTCTTCCACAAGGTGGAGCACTGGAAATGAGCTGAACTACAAAGGACACAGTGTGATTGTTTTCTCTATGTTAGGCAGCCTGATTCTGTCAGACCAGAAAAATGGTGCTGATTTTGGATGTGCTTATAGGACTGTCCAGCATTTCCTGGAAGTATTAGCCCCATGTGTATAACAGGTAAAGCAAAAGAGAGAGCAGAGAACTTGCAGGAGAGCCTGGGAGCCTCTGCCCATTCCATATTGAGGTGAAAAAGAGACAGATCTGCTTTTGAAACTCCCAGAATTCCAGCACCATGCTCAGGAACAGCTGCTGCAAAATTGAGCAAATTTACCATCCGGAAATATTTCCTCATAATATATAATATGATGATTCCTATTTTGAACTAGATTGTTTTAATATGCCCAATCACAGTGAATGGACTCTGTCTCTCACTTTCTTAATCTGCTACTTGAAGCCTGCAAAGATTTCCTTCAGTGGAATTTTCCACAGTGCATCAAATCAGACCCAACATAAAATAATTATGACATTCTAATTTTACTAGCCTACCTCTGACCTATTTGTACAGAATCTTCCCTGCCTCTACCTGGCTGTAGATCTGTTAGCTGATCATTATAAATTCATATCTATAAAGAACTTGGGGAAATGGGATTAGCAATGGCTTGTAGATTAAATTCATACACTTTTGGAAACATTACTTATGTGGTGCTGCAGGAAATATTAAAAAAAAATGAACCCGCCAACTCTCAGCGCGGGGCTAGACCACGCTCTTGCGCTCCTGTCGCCGCCAACTCTCTGAAGCTAGCCTCTGCAGCATCTGGCTTGACTGTCCTGTGAGCCACTAGTCCCCTCTCTGTCACAATCCTCTGCAACAGGCAGTCCCACACTCCAGTAAGCAAATAGAGCCACCAACTTCGTGGTTGCATAACCAATTCCCTGTAACCTGGTAGAATCAAGACTCTTAAAGCTTAATCAACCAATCAGATTTACATATCATTAAAATTACAATTTACAAGATGCCAATACAGTAATTTCAGAGCCAATTGATAATGGTAAAGGCGTTATCTCAATATTTCTAACCTTGTGAAATCATAGCCACGTGCGGATCTTCTTCCTATCCAACAGCCTCCATCTTGGCTTTTCCCCTTCTTTGACATACTCTCTGAATCTGCAAGGTTTAGCTCCACCTCCCTTTTCTCTGTCCAATCACAGGCCTCCCACTGCTCTAACGTGATTGGATAAGGAAAATCCTGCAACAGTGTAAGACTTTTGTAATTATTAACTCATGTGAGAGTCTGACAGCCCTGTAGCCTAAATATTGTTGCTTTGAGCACTGCTCTATCACAATTACACATAACCAGATATGCTAGTCAAGTCAACAAGGAAGGAAGAAGCAGAATGGCATGGACACAGGTATTTGAATCCCAGTTCTCAAACTCCAAGGGTAAGAGTAGTGGAATAAAGATCAAGATGAAAAGATTTACCAAGGGAGACAGCTGATGCCGAAGCGCAGCACACGGAAGCTCAGACTCAAAGCCAAAAAGCTCGCACAATAAATATTTGTTGGCCCACAAGATCGAAAATAACAGAAATCGGTCAAGAAACACCACAGGCCTAGTCCTCAAGGTCCTAGTTTTGTCACAAAGGTTTGTCATTTTAATAAATAAAACTTAGCCTTCCAAACTTATCGTGGTTGATGCACAAATCTGAAAAAGAAACACAGCTTTGTAAAATGTTCTTCAGAAAGTCTTAGGCATTAGCTTTTCAAAGTTTAAAAGCCAGATTCATAGTGTCTGAAAGTACCCAGGACCTTCAAAACAGAAGTATACTGTCCCAGAGAGTTCTAGACCTCTAGAGCAGGTGTTAAGATGATGCAAGAGGGAAAACAGCTTGTACCAGAAAACCCACCTGGCCTGGAAACTTGATATACCCTTCATTAAGATATCCACAAGGAAAGGAACTCTTATCCACCAGACATCTGAGCTTGTTCTGTGTCTCCAAACACCCATCTCTCAGAGCCATCTTCCTCCTTAGAGCAAGGGATTGGCTGCTAAGACTTCTTCTCTCACAGGCCTTTACGAGAATTAAAGGCAATGACATGTGCAGAAATCGTTCTTAACCCCCATACAAATATAAGAATTCTATGTATAGTTTTGAGTTGCTATATAAGCAGGCTATACCTTTAGAAGACAGGTTCTACACTGACTCCCCCAGAATGAGTAGGCATCAGGGACATGGATCCCATAGGCAAGAGTCTTTCATTAGCTGCATCCCAAGAAGTATAATCAATGCATCCCACACTGTGTGTGCTGAAGTTAATGTACACACTGAGTAGCAGGCATGGGTCAGCATCCCTGCTTCAGGATTGGACTCACCAGCTGCACTTACAGAGGAAACTGTTGCCAATTTTTTAACATAGCATAGCTGAATCTGATGCGTGGTATAGGACAGAACACTTAGAAATTAACCTTTATGATGGGAAAATAGTAATAGGAATTGTGAGCAGGTAAAAGAGCAGCCATACAAAAAGGCAGGGTTGATAAAGACATGAGTCTGGTCTGGTAAGACCAGCCAAAGCTCCCCCGAGTCTCAACTTATTTACTCTATACTAAGAGCAGTCATCCTGTCTATGTCACCAAACAGTTGTAAATATCCCTTAGAATGCAAACACATCTAGTGGATATGCGCAGAAGCAAGCTATCACTGCCTTGATAAAAAGCATGATGTAAGTGACTATCATGTGTTATTAGACATGACACCGTATGTGAGAAAAAAAAACAGAGTTCAGGGAGAGCAGACTGTGCACCTCACCCAGACAGCACAGTAGAGCTAGCTTGGTGCCAGGTGTGGGTGAGCCAGCCCCATGCTCATGAGTGTGGGAGAACTGACTCCAGCAGTCACAGTCAGAAAAACTCCCGAAAGGGTCATGAGTATGGGGGTCATGAGTAAGGGTGGGGCAGCTATCCCTACCCCTCACCAGCTGCAGCACTCCAGAAAGCAGGCTCTGCACCTTGCCTGGGCAGCACAGTAGGGCTGGCCCTGATTAAGAGGGCACAGGTGAGCTTCAAGGGTGTGAATGAGGGTAGCATGGGTGTGGAGGTGATGCCCTCCCCCTTCACCTCTTCACCCCTGCCACTGTCAGGAGAGCTGGCCCTGGGGTCATGAAAGCCGGTGAGCTGGCCCTGCGCCTCACTAACTGCAGCGCACAGGAAAGCAGGCCATGCATCTCACCTTGGTAGCATAGTAGAGCTGGCCCTGATATGCCAGCCCAGAGGGCAAAAACACGGGAGGCCTGGCTCCACCACTTGTCTTCTGTGAGATGGTGTGGATATGGAGGTGATACCCTTCCTGCTCTCCGCCTGGAACAGTCTGGAGAGTTGACCCCTAGCACATGAGGTATCAGGGGAGCTTGTCCTCCTTTTTGACTGGTTGTAGCACTCAAGAGAACTGATGCTTCACATGGCCTGGGCAAAGACCTGGGCACAAGCAGTGGAGTATGCTCTGAGGGCAAAGTATGGGAGAGCCAGCCCAAAGGGTATAAGAATGGGAGAGCTGGCCCAGTTCTTCAAAGGCTGTAGCACTTGGGAAAGTGGGCCCATGCCCTGACTGGATAGCACAGTGGAGCTGGCTCTGTAGGCATGGGTGTCGGTGAGCTGGTCTCAGGTGTGTCAAAGAAGGAGAGCTGACCCTGACTTCTGACGATGGTAGCATTTGGTGGCCTAGGAAGAGAAGTGCTGGAAAACTTACCCTGGTGGTGCAGATGAGGGAGAGCTGTCTGGTTCACCCGCTCACCTACCACTCAGGCCCCTACGGATGGCTCTGAGTTGACCCACCCCAAAATCTCTATTATTTGAGAACAGTTGGAATGCATGAAAGAGCCAGTGTTGCTGATCCAAAACTCCAGGATCTCCATGACACAGAGCAACAACAGGATAACAGGGAGAAGTCCCAGCAAGAATCCAATATTGATGGTGTCATGAAAGCCAAAGACCTCAATTCATACCAATGACTCATTGCAATGAACAATTACATGTGAAGAAGTATGGATAGGAAGATATACTCTGGGTCAGACTGTGACATACAAGAACTTCCACAATAATGTGTGTGTGTGTGTGTGTGTGTGTGTGTGTGTGTGTGTGTGTGTTCATTTGGGGGAGGAGGTTGCACAAGTGAAGGAAGAATAGGGAAATGAGTGAGACTGGGGCATAACATGTGAAACAAAGAATCAATTAAAAATGGAAAAAAGGAGAGAGAAACAGACTTCTTTACATGTATGCAGTGTTTCTAAATCTCAGTGGTCATCATTTCTCTATGCTAAATATAACCTAGTCTGATTCTTTTCTTAATGTCTGAAGCTTTGCAAAATGTTAATCTTGTACTCCTATAATACTTCTCAACTATACAGAAAAACTCTAAGAAAGTTGCCTTTTCTCTTTCCAGGTCTGAACATCTTTGTTTAGAGCCATCACCATCTAGTCAACATTTTTGCCATCCAGCCACTCTTATCTTGTGGCAAAAATATGGATTCCCCAAAAGAAAAGGTGTTTTTCCTTTTTTGCAGTTCTGTGTTCTTTGTGTGTTTGGTTGGTGGTTGGGATACAGTTATACATAAGTTCTTTTCTACATTGTGGGGAACTTTGCTCTCAACATAGCTTAAACTAAAGAGAAATTATCTCTGAATCTTTCTGTCATAAAAGATTACAAGCTTTAGAAATATGCTTTTTAAAGGTATATTATTTATTTACACTTCAAATGTTGTCCCCTTTCCTGGTTCTCCTCTTCCCTGAAAATTCCATAAGCCATCTTCCCTTCCCCAATCAACCTTCCCTGTCCTGGTATTCCTCTACACTACAGTATCAAGTCTTTCCAGGGCTTCTCCCCCATTTTATGTCCAACAAGATCATCTCCCTGCTGCTGATGTGTCTGGGGCCAGGGGTAACTCCAAGTGTACTCTTTGGTTGATGGTTTTGTCCCTGGGAGCTCTGGGAGCACTTGGTGACTCATATCGTTGTTCTTCTATGGCACTGAAAGCCCCTTCAGCTCCTTTGGTTCTTTCTCTATCTCATCCATTGAGGAACCTGTTAATCAGTTAAATGGTTGGCTGAGTGTTTCCCCCTCTGTATTTGTCATGTACTAGTAGAGACTCCCAAGTGACAGCTATATCTGGCTCCTGTCAGCAAGCACTTGCGGGCATCCTCAATAGTGTCTGGGTTTTGTAATTGGATGTGGGATGGATTCCTAGGTGGGATAGTATCTGGATGGCCTTTCCTTCAGACTCTGCTCCACACTTTGTCTCTGTATCTCCTTCTGTGTGTATTGTGTTCCTCCTTCTAAGAAGGACTAGAGTATCCATACTTTGTTCTTCCTCCTTCTTGGGCATCATTTGATATGTGAATTGTGTCTTGGGTATTACAAGCTTCTAGGCTAATATCCACTTATCAGTGAGTGCATACCATGTGTGTTCTTTTGTGATTGGGTTGCCTCACTCAGAATGATATTCTCCAGTTCCATCCATTTGTCTAAGAATTTCATGAATTCATTGTTTTTAATGGCTGAATAGTACTCCGTTGTGCATATATACCACATTTTCTATATCCATTCCTCCACTGAGGGATATCACTGCAACTAACAGAAAAAAAACTGGGGAAGAATCTTGAACAGATAGACACAGGGGAAAATTTCCTGAACAGAACCCCAATAGCCTATGCCCTAAGATCAAGAATTGACAAATTGGACCTCATAAAATTTCAAAGTTTCTGTAAAGCAAAGGATACTGTCAATAGGACAAAACAGCAACCAACAAATTGGGAAAAGATCGTTACCAACCCTACATCCGACAGAGGGCTAATATCCAATATATACAAAGAACTCAAGAAGTTAGACCCCAGAGAACCAAATACCCCTATTAAAAATGGGGTACAGAGCTAAACAAAGAATTTTCACCTGAGGAATATTGAATGGCTGAGAAGCACCTACAGAAATGTTCAACATTCTTAGTCAACAGGGAAAGGCAAATCAAAACAACCCTGAGATTTCACCTCACACCGGTTAGAAGGGCTAAGATAAAGAACTCAGGAGACAACAGGTGCCGGAGAGGTTGTGGAGAAAGAGAAACACTCCTCCACTGCTGGTGGGATTGCAAGCTGGTAAAACTACTCTGGAAATCAGTCTATGTGTTTCCTCAGAAAACTGGACATAATACTACCATAGGACCCTACTATACCACTCCTGGAAATATACCCAAGGATTCTTCCACATGCTCCACTATGTTCATAGCAGCCCTGTTTATAATAGCAGAAATATGATTTTCTTAAGCACATGCATTCCAGGAACTCATCACTTGCCTCTGCCCTCCAGTATTCTTGGGATCAGAAGTACTGTAAATGTTCTTTATAGAAGACCAATGAAAATTATCCACTATAGATTTCAATATCTTTTGTTTTTTAGCTCCTGAGAAGGATGCTCAAATGTTCTGCTTGTAGATTTCTTGACAAGAACGTGAAAAGATTTATTTGCAATGATGACAAGATAGAAATTCACCAAACAATAAAGATACCTTGGGCTTCGACAGAATGTGCACTATGCCATAAACACAACTGTGTGTGTTGTATGTGAATGTGAATACATGCTTGCCCATGTATGGACACTTTTCAGGCAGAGGTTGACAAAAGGTGTCTGTCTCTACAGCTTTCCACCTTAGTTTTGGAGGCAGGGTTTCTTAGTGAACCTGGAACTTGCCATTTTGGCTGGAATGATTGACCACAAGATCCCAGGAATCTGCCTGTCTGCATTCCTTCACTGTCAGTGCTGGAGTTACAGAGATGTGTTTCCATGACTGACTTCTAACATGGGTACTACTGATGTGAATGCATGTCTCTGTGCTTACACAGCCACTGAGTCATGTCCCCTCTGACCTAAAACACAATTTCAAGCACTTTTCAGATACCAACACAGTTTTCATTTATATATGTCATTTATATGTGTCATATATGACCTATGTCATATATCTCATTGATATGTCTCATTATATATATGTGTGTGTGTGTGTGTGTGTGTGTGTGTGTGTGTGTGATATATTTATATATGACAAATGATTCTGTGATTAGTCCATTTTACAGATAAAATAATTTATGAACAAAGAAAGTTGCCTCTGGGAAATTTACCCAGAAAGTAAAGAAGTATTTTATATTTTATTACATTTATTTATTGATGTGTGTGTACATGTGTGTGTGTGTGTATGTGTGTGTGTGTGTGTTTGTATGCAACAGGTCTCTCACATGGAAGCCAGAGGACAAATTGTAGGAATCAGTGTCTCTCTTTCCATCACAGGGTTCTAAAGATCCTACTCTGGTTATCACTCTGGGCCCTCTCTCTGGCCCTATGACTGATATTTTTAACCTATCAATTTTTCTCCATATTCTGGGTTCTAAACAGTAAAAAAAAAAAAAAAACAAAAAAACAAAAAAAAAAAACTGCTTTAACTGTAAGGTATTACAATCATGATTAGTAAGGCAGAGAAATAAACCCTCATCCTGATCTGTTAAAAATATAATTGTCTGCTTATGTCATAATTACGTGGGTGTGAAGAGTAGAATGAACTCTTATCTAGATACAAACCAATGTATACAGTGAAACCTGAAGTATATATGATCAAGTTAATTAGCAAGTTTACTCGTTATTTTGAGTCACATTTAATGATCCCCACAACTGTAGAGATGAATTAAATAGCTGCTGAGAGTAAAAAATGATGAAAATCTGAGTTCCTCTTCAGATAGACATGCAAGATGATTTTAAAGGTAAAAGTGTGTCATTTTATTTATGTGGAAATATGAGCGTATGTGTGCTTACTTAAACACTTTCAGTTTTATGCAACAGAAACTGTAGGAGATAAAGGGAATATATCCAAGGCTCATTTGCACAATGGATGAGGTCTTAGGAAGAGCAGGGATTGGGGGGGGGGGTTGTAATGCCATTAAGATTCTTTCTTTCCTCCAGATCCTTGTCAGCTTCAATTTTCTTGAAAGCCTGCTTTCCCAATATAAATTCACATGCACTTTTAGTGCATGCCCCCCCAACACACACACACACACACACACACATGGGGGGGGGAGCGTTCTCCCTAAATCTCTACCACTGGAGCTTCCTGCTTCTGTTCTTATTTCCAATTCAAAGAATTCTAGGAAGGATTTGCTGATACTGGGTCAGATCTCCAACTTTCTATCACTTGAGTATAACCAGGTGAATACAGTCTGTTAAATCATTGTTGCTGGAAGGAAATATCTGTAGTTAAAAAGAGTTACCGAAATAAAAACAGATTTCTAGTGGAATAGGACCAACCCAAACTCCCCTGAGTCTCCTGCTTATTTACTCTTGTGCTGAGAATAATCATCCTGCCTATTTCACTAAACGGTTACACGAATCGCCTGGAACGTACGTACATGTGTATAGTAACTTGAAAAATATTACAGAATTTCAAGGTATGACTGTTGCTATTACTATCTATATAAGTAACTAAATTTCCCATTTTTCACCCTGACGCCTTGAGTCAGACTGACACAGCAAGTAGTTGGAACAAATTGAAGCTCATCTAGCACCGCAGGCTGTGAGTGTACTTCTTCTCGAGCCATATTGCTATCCAGCTGTGTGCAGATATTATGCCAAGTTCATCAAGAGATAGTTGAGCTTCTCAGGGAGCTGGAGCAGAGGAAGGCAGAATGAGGCTCAGATGCAAGCAATAACTCAACCAAGGAACTCTGCCTAGTCTGCCTCCCAGAGATCTGCCTTCTACCGCCTGAGTTCTTCTTCACTGATGTCTTGGAGGCCATTGTCAGTTCATTTATAGGAGGATGAAAGTGAGTGCTGAACAGCAAAGACAAAAGGTCAAGTTGATGATTTAAAGGTAATAGTATTAGGATATTTATCCTATACATCTGGGGATTGAGTCACTTGGGTACCAACTTCATCAATGACATGTGATGGAAGACTAACCCATAACACTTGATTCCATGATAACTTTGTCTTTATGATATCAAAGGGAATATTCTAAAATAATAATACAGCATGCCATCTATGCCACACATTCTAAGTCCCTAGTTGTTTTCCCATGCAGCACCCATCTAAGGGTGAAGACCTAGAGGCAATACTGCTAAACTTCAGAACCTCGCTACTTGACTAACATTGTGGCTTTGGAATGTCTTGGACTCCTCTCTTTCCTTTGTGAACCTGGTGCCTTTGTACAACAGGAGAGAATGTTGGATACCTCCAAACTAGAGTTATAGATTGTTGTGTGTGGGTGCTTGGAACTGAACCCAGGTCCAAGAACAGCACGAGCTCTTACTGAGCTATCTCCCATCCTTCCTTCTCCAATTTTAAGTTAAAAATAATCATTCTCAAAGTGCTCACGAGACTTAATTGCAAGGAGTCACAAGAAGCTCTGGGTAAGACACATGTGCTGGAAATGGAGATGTGTTTTCTTTGGTCTTTAAGGAGAATTCAAGCAAAGGATGTGAGGAAGATTGAGAACCTGTGTGTTTGCTCTTAACTGCAATTCATAGAGTACTAAAGCTTTGGCCGGTGTCAGCCACAGGCTGCTGAACAGTGGTGGTAGAGACCTTCTGCTTATTATGCTGCCTTGCCAATGGTTTACTAGAGAAGGATGCCAATACTTTATCCTGAAAATATAACTTTTGCTTTTTTGTAATTCAAGCTGGGAAAAGAAAATGTGATTGTACCATTGGGATTTGAATATTGGCTAAAGGTATGCATGGTAAAGGCTTGGTCCTGAGCCTGTGGTACTGTTAGACAGGTATAAGATCTGGCTGAGGGAGGAGTTAGGTTATTGGGAGAGGACAAACCCTTGAAAGAAATATGGGGATGCAAGACCATTCGCTTGCTCTCTGTTTCTCAGCTGTGGTGAGATGGGTAATCCTACTGTACTTCACACTATGCCCTGACTCCCCATGAACCAACAACAATGGAATCAACAGACAATGGCCCCAAACCTTTCCCCAAATAAACCTTTCTCATAATTAAGTTGACTTAAGCCTGGGATTTGTCATGGTGACAAAAAGCTGACTTACACAGAAATTAATTCCCAGCTGTCACTGTCCAGCATTAGGAGAGTGTTTTAATAACACATATCGCTATCCCAGAAAGATCAAAATGTAAACAGCTTCAACAGAGTATCATCTTCTCACCATTAAAGGTTTAAAAATCATGCATTAACCCCTCTAACTTGAAGATTGTATTATAAATCATGTTTAGTATATACATTTCTGAGTATATTACTCACTTGTACATATATTTAATCATTATGGTATCTACACCAGCAGAACCATGGTTACAAATTATAACTCAAGAGATGGAAAATGCTTGTCTACTTCATTGAGCCAGGTAAAAGAAATCTCCTCTATACACCCAATACAAAGACATAGTAAACATGGTGGGCAATCAACAACCCTTATATTTGCACATGTTTTCCTGTCTTTTACCAGCTTGGGATTAGCATAGTTCATTCAGACAAGCACTGCAATGTGTCCCTCACCTTTACCTGAAGAATAGATAGGGACAGTTTGCTGCAAATCTTCTACCTTTCTGTTTCCCATGAGTCACATAGATTATCTCTACTCTCCCATAGTTGGGACTTTGCAAGTGTACTGGGAAGTCACCAAATCACACTTATTTCCCCTGGTTGGAAGAAGGAAAGGTGAGAAGAGACTCTTATTTCTTTACCAGGAAATATTTTTTTTACAAATAACAAATAATACATTTATTATTAATAAATAAAATAAATAAAAAATGATAAATTTGTGAATACCAGGAGATTTACAATAGTCTCTAAAGTTCTATTAGCACACCCTCAGAGCATGCAAGCCTGTGGGAATTGGGAAGTAACTTGTGGCAGTTGATTCTCTCCTTCCAAAGATGGCTCCCAGGCTCAGATTCAGGAGGTCATCAGGCTTGGAGGCAAGTGCCTTTTCTTGCTAAGCTATCTCCCCAGCCCTGGATTTGAAATATTCTGAAGAAAGGTGTTGAGCATATGAGATCTTAATCTTACCAAATTTTGTTAAGCCAAATTTGTTAAAGGAGATGTAATTTTTGGTTAAAATTAGGCATGTTATTTCACTGTTCTTCTGCCTTGTGGTGAGAAGAGTGACAGTAGGAGGATGAATCTAGTGCCTGCAGATCCGCCATTGCTTTCCCAAGGATCAAAACCCATTGTCTAGCTTGTTTGTGATGGTACCCAGACATCAGAAAAACGTTGTTAAGAGTACCAGAAGAAAAGATAGCACTGTGGGACTGAAGGAAACAGAGTGCTTGTTTATGAGGTGCTGTCTTTTAGAAGCTAAACTAAACCTTGTCTTCTGAAGCATTCTTGTTAGATAAAGCACCTCCGCCCAGGTCCTCATCTGTCAAAGCTCAAGCTAAGGGCTCTACTCTATACTGAGGTTGCCACTTTTATAATTTGAGTATAGTCCCTACCAGTGTACTACAAGAGGCCCTTGGTAAGTTCTGGTTGTATGCAATCAATCCATTTTGTGATGAGCCAAAAGGCTATTTCATTGTTCCAGGATTTGCACTCTACTAAACTATATCCACAGGCCAAAGGAGCTGTTCTTATTTATTTAATTATTTATCTTTCCTGAAATGAACCCAATGTGCCTGCGCAGAGTAGAAGGGGGAAAAAAATTGCATGAAGGCTATAAAGTACAAATAGCCTCTTTTGAAAAGAAAAGGGCGGGACTGGGCCTTCAGAACAAAGCTTCCCTTTGAAGACTGGAGATTCTAATTTGGAATATTTTCTCACTCCCGTTTCCAAATCTGCATCATTAAACCACGAACAGGGGAGAGGTAATAATTGTGAGCAAGCCGAGTATTTCTTAATGATTTTCTGTCTTATATCCAAAGCAAATAAGCCAAGTGCTTACTCAAAGCTGGGGGGTGGGGGAGAGAGCGGGCGGGGCTCAGTTTTTGCCATTTCTTTTTCTTCCTTTTGGAGCCTATAGTCTTTCTTCTTCCACTGAAAGTGTCTATAAAATTTTTAAAGGAAAGTAGGTTGCTAAAATGTACTTAATTTGCCATGATAGATTGAGTCCATGCTTCAGTGACTGTAATTGAATCTGTGACCTATTTCTTTAGTAAAGCAGAAATAGTCTCTGGGGTTTTGTCACTACCATCGAGTAATGAAATTCAAAGGGACTGTCAAAACGTCTACACTTTTTCCACTGGTTGTTAATGTTATTACTTTACAATTTGTTCCTTTTTAATTAATCTTAATAAATGTGTACAGGCTCTACCTGGCCACTGGAAATGCTAGACACTGACTCTACCATCAGCAGAGCAAAATTAATAGACAGAAAGGCCACGGTAGCCAACAAAGGTCTTCAAATATTTTGGTTCCACTTTGAAAAGATGTCTTAAGATCTCACTTTAGAGCATCTGCCCCAAGAAGAATGGGTCATAGAGCAAAAGGATGAAGTGCCACCCACTCCCAATGTCACCCCCTCCTTTCCCTGCTCCTATTGCTGGTGCCACTGCTTACTGCTGTAGCTTTGCTGAAGGGCTGAGAATGTGGCAACCTGGCAGCCTCGGGGAGCAATATTTTATTGACAAAATGTAAGAGAAAATATGTTCTCCTGCTTTTAAGCAGTGGTGTAGGAGGGTGTTAGAGAACCAGATGGCCCAAGTTAGACTTTCATTTGCCAAGATGCTTGGGAAGAAATGCCTGCTCTGTAATTCAGTGGTGGTGGTCACGTTGCATGTGGGCATAAGGCTGTAGTTTCCAGAGCTAACTGTTTCTACTAAGTCCAAGGAAGAGCTCAAGGATGAGGAAGTAGTTCTAGAACTATCTCCCACAGGATCCTGGTTAGGAGGAGGAGTAGACCTATAGATCTTTGTTGTGATGGTATTAACAGGATAATGTCCCTTTTTTAAACAGGATCTTATGATACCATGTTACTCTAGATCTCAGCCTCAGCACCCTTTAACCCTGATATAACCCTGTTATATCAGACTTGAGGTTCTGAAGTGGCAACCATCCTAGCCCAACAGTTCTGCTATTTAGTCAGGCCTGTGTCACTTCCCTCGGGTAAAGAGGTATGTGGGAGGTTTGGGCATGGAAGTCGAGGAAGTGAGGTAGGTGGCTCACATTAGGGTCAGATAGTGAAAGGTCAGCTGTGCTTTCAGTAACTTGGTATATGTAGGGAGTTTTTCCATCTTCTTTTGGTAACCCTCTCACTAGAGTGACCATCTCCTTCTCCCTGCTTGAAGTTTCCCCATCTCTAGCTCTTGGCCATTTTCTAAAGCTATAAGGAGAAGCTCTTATCTTAAAAGGGCTTTTCCAAATACATCCCCTGGTCTTCCTACTCTGTAACTTATTGGAAAAACTCTGTATCATCTGTATTAGAGTAAAAGAATGAAGACGATGCTACAGTGACTTTGGAGATGGGAATTTCTATCCAGCCAGCTAAGTTATACTGGCCTGATAAACACTCCACTTCTCATCTTTGGAAATCAATGTAGATTTCCACTTTCAGTCTATAATGGCCCTCATTGTCAGAAGGTTCTGGAAACACTGTGTATGGAGTCTTGTGCAAAGAGCTCAGAGCTTTGACACAATGCTGTCTTTGTCCCTGAAATCAAACAGTTGTGATGGGAAGAAAGGCATGTGCTACCATCTCTTCAAAGTCTGGGGAGGAGGAGACATGCAGAGTGACCAATGCTAGCAGAGAGAAAATATTCCTTGTCCATCTTGGATCCACCAGTGGAATTTGTTGAAGTCTTGTAGTGAGGAGCCTACAGAAGTATATCAAAGAAGGTATGCTTGACTGAGGAGAGCCCTACTGCTTGTAAACAGAAATGTCTAGTCAGCTGGCAAGATGTAAGGCTCTGCATGTAAGCTGAGGACAACATTCTAGGGGAACATTGTTCAGGCTCAGGAATTTGAGCTTTAAGCTAGAGGTCTTGGAAGACAATAATAGTGGCGAAATTTACATTTTTAAATAGCTCTTTTGGCTCCAGTGGTGAGGAAGGTTCAAGGGGATGAGGCTGGATGGTGATAAGGGAGGAGAAGACAAGCCTTGGGCATTTGAAGATTTCCCAAGGGGACACAGAGTGGGATTTGCTCTCAAGCCAATTAGAACAAGGAGCTCTTCTCATTAGGAGCAAGACTTGAGTGAAGTGCAGTTCTTAGTGAGACACAGCAAGCCTTTCTCTTAGTAAATGCTAGCTGGACTCATGGGATGGAAAGAGGCTCATCTTGTATGACCACACTGTCGGGATTACTGATCCATTCTTATTTCTAGCCTGGAAACTTGAATCTAACTGGCCGCAATGGCTCCAACACCCCTCAGTGATCACTGTCATACTCTCCCCAGGCACTAGGCAATCTGACTATAGCTATTGTTAATTGCTAATTTGGTCTACATTTTTATAATTACCTAATGTATTTCCTGTGGTAAACCAAATAGTACCCATTTCCCACCTACTTGCCTACAGCACATGCTGGAATGAGGGAACACGTCTTGTGAGGGCTGGCTTCCCATATGTGGTAGTGACCATAACATTGAGCCATTTGCATGCTAAGGGGTAACTTGATCTCACAATCAGTGCTTAAAAATGAACTTTACCTAGAGAGAAATGTGGAAGCTTTATTTATTTATTTGTTTGTTTGTTTGTTTGTTTGTTTGTTTATTATGGGAGAGTATGTTCCTGGCCAGGTATGCATGTGAAGGTCAGAGGACAAATTTGTGTGTGTGTGTGTGGGGGGGGGGGTCTGCTGTTTCAGTTCACTATGTGGGTTCTGAGGAACAAACTCAAACCCTCAAGCTTGGTGGCAAACTCTTTTACCCACAGAACCATTTCTTCAGCCTGGAGGAAGAATCTTGAAGAATCTCGATGCCCACTATAAAACTGACAATAACATTCCTAAGTTGTCCCATTGTCCTCCCAATAAGTCCCCAAGGCTTATGGCTTGTGGGTATTGGCATCATCCCTAGGAGTTCAGGCTCAGTGACCAGTCAAGGTCACTTAGCTAGACTAGAATTTAGAGTTCAGAACTGGATCCTGCCACAATGCTATATGCTTCACATTGTACAGATGTAGGACACATTGACTTGGAATGGTGGGAGGATGGAAAACACTGTAAACCATGAAAGGAAGCTAATGATGAAAGAGTTTGCATTGGTATGGCTCCCACCCTAACCAAAACTCTATCCTCAAGTACTCACTCCCTACAGGTACAGGTGGGGATGAAGAGACAAAACAAAACCTGACTTTGCATTTTGCTTGGCAGCAAACTATCACCGACACAGATTCTTCACTGTTCTCCTACCACTAGACCCTTCAGTGACTTCCTTCCTTCAGAGCCCACCAAATAAGATAGCAGGAAACCTAGCATTTGAGGATCATTTGCTATTTACTGTTAGTACTGCCTCATCAATAATAATAGTCTTTGTCTTTAGGCCTGGGCATTTTAGTAAGCATGAATGTGTTTGGAGACATGTACCGAGGGTCAAGGGACACCTTAAGCATCTCAGACCTGCCAGTTCAGAGACAGATCCTTTCATTACAGGTCTGCCTGTGATGTTCCACATCCTGGGACCTTTTTCATTTTATCAATTTGGTTTTCTCATCTCTGCTTGCAAAAGTTTAAAGGCAATGGTTTTAGAGTGCCCTGGCTGTCTTCTGGCTCTCTGCTCCTAAAGAGCTGGGAATGTGGAAATCAGGGTACCACATTTGCTAAACTGTCTTGCAGAACACTACTCACCAGATCTTAAGTCAGGGGCAGAGATATTATTCTGTCATTTGGGATGATCTCTTGAATGTTTCCTAGGTGAATAAATTTCCGGGGTAGAGGAGTTCTGGGTACTAGAAATACCCAAACTGGTAAAATCTACTGGGTACTATTTCAGTATCTTGCAATGTGAAGCTCAGTGCTGAGGCTACAGTAGATACTAAACGAGTTTGTTATACTGCAATCAATGTTCCAGGGCTGCGGAATGCAAAGACTATGGGGTTGAATAACCAATCAGTAAGCTATTTCTATAAACAAAAATGTACTGTTAAACTTAAAATTGCCTTTGAAGACATGTATTATACTTACAATAGTTTTTTTATTCAATATATTTTTTATTTACATTTCAAATGATTTCCCCTTTTCTAGTCCCCCACTCCCCAAAAGTCACATAAGCCCCCTTCCCTCCCCCTGTTCTCCCATCCACCCCTTCCCACTTTCCTGTTCTGGAATTCCCCTATACTCTTGCACTGAGTCTTTCCAGAACCAGGGGCCACTCCTCCATTCTTTTTGGACATCATTTAATTTGTGGATTATGTCCTGGGTATTCAAAGTTTCTAGGCTAGTATCCACTTATTAGTGAGTGCATACCATGATTGATCTTTTGAGACTGGGTTACCTCACTTAGTATGATGTTCTCCAGCTCCATCTGTTTGTCTAAGAATTTCATGAATTCATTATTTCTAATGGTGTATATGTGTGTTTCTAATGGTTAGAATTGTGTATATATGCCACATTTTTTTGCATCCATTCTTCCGTTGAGGGATACCTGGGTTCTTTCCAGCTTCTGGCTATTATAAATAGGGCTACTATGAACATAGCAGAGCACATATCCTTATTACGTGCTGGGGAATCCTCTGGGTATATTAATCTTTTAAAAGTGACAGAGTGAGGAAGACAGAGATGACCACACATGTACACACACACACACACACACACCATGTACACAGGCATACATACACCATGCACATACACACACAGACACAGTAATACACACACCATATGCACAAGCATGCACACACCATGTTCACAACCATACACACACCATGCATATGCATACATACATCCTATGCACACAAGCTTGCACACACTGTGCACATTTACACACACACACACACAATGTGCAATGAGCATACACAACATATTCATGCACACACATACATAAATATACATCATGTGCACAAGGATACATGCATGATGCACACACACACACAGACACACACACACCATGTGAACAAGGTTACACACACAATGCGACATAAATGAAAATAACATCCCAAACTTACTGTAAACAGATGACATGTTAGTTTTCAACTTTATTTCAACTATTGTTTTTAGGACTTTGGGGGAATCAAGGGCTGGCTGAGTCAAGGGAAACAGTGGAAGAATAATTTCTGTGTTCTACTTTAGCTTACCACATTACTTTTACATGTGTAGAGCACTGTTCTGGAAACTGTGACAGCCAAGTAACCCACCACAGTGAGGGCAATGCAGACTTCTGCCTTCTAAGGATGGTACCTGTTCTTTTTCTCTTCCTTTTCTTTCTTTTCTTGTTGGCCTCTAGGAGTTAGCAGAAGTCCTAGCAACTATAGGCTTGGCCATTCTGATGTTATACTCTGGAAAACCTGAGTACCTACATTATGTTACCAAATGAAGGTTTTCCCTTTTCTCGTGTCTTCTCCAAGGAAAGATATCAGCCCAGGGGTTGAGCTGAAAAAGGTTATACAAAACTGCAGCATACTCTGCAGGGGACTGAGGCCACCCGACCAGAAGGGAAACATGGCTCACTGGGCTGTGAGTTGTGGACTGTTTAAAGGTTTCTCTGTGGTCCACGCTCTCTGTAATGTTCTGTTCCTCCCCTTGAGTTTTATCTTCATTTCATCCCACTACCATGCCTGCTCAGTGGCGCAGATGTCTTTGTGCATTTTCTTTCATCATTTATTAGGATATTTGCTGGGGCAATGTGTGGTCATTGGGAGAATCCCAAGATGTCTTACTTTCTACTCTGATAGGAAGGACTCAGCTCCAGTCTCAAGTAAATAGGAGCACAGGGATACTTTACTATCTGCAGACACCGCTACCAGGACATAGATGCTATCTCACCTCTAATTCTCTGCCTGCCTGGTCGGGAGGCACAGGGGAGCACTCTTCTCCATCCTGCTCATGTGTGCCTAGCTACCTATTTTAACAGTTAGTCTAGCATATTTTTGCCTTAAGGTATTGAGTGAGTCTCAAAGGTGGCATTCAGCATTCTTTCCTACAGAGATCTCATTATGTATGTGTAATTTGAGTAAACAATGAGACTCTATTGAATTAAATTCCTCCCTTTAAATTAGCCTGAACACAGATAGGGAGGAGACACAGTGCTTCTCCTTAGAGATCAGGTCATTAATTCTTAAGCTCTATGAAATATTGAGGGAAATCTTGAAAATGAATTTGCAAACAATTAGAAGAGCAGGTACTAAAACTGGTATTTCTCAGGGAAACAAGACAAGGTAAATACCAGACCATCAGTTTTTCAGTTTTCTGAAACTGTTCAGAGCAATGTCCACATGATCAAGGTGTGATTTCAGCTAGATGTTAGCATAACATACACACATACATGGGTGCACGTGCACTCCCGTGTGTATACACACACACACACACACACACACACACACACACAAACACACAAACACGCACACACACCATCACTTTTATAAAATGTATCCTATTGTCATTTTGTCCAATAGATAAGAGTAAATGTGCCAATGATTGGTTAACACTTACTCCTACCACATTTATATGTCTTTCATTTGTTTTGCTTTGTAATGCATATATTATAAGAGTCCTGGTCCTAAAACATCATCCTTCTGTTGAACAATTTTGAAATGTGTATTTTAAGACTAACCTACCATTCATTAGAATATGTAACTCACACAACTAGCATAAACCCTGAGCATTCCCATGGCTTAAGTAAGGTTTATCATAGTACCTATCACTTTAATGAGATGCTAAGTGCATAAGTCTCCACACATTCCCAAGTGTTCCTGAGATCAGTAAAAGAATTTGATAACGCCACTAATATGAGGGGACATCTGCATCTCCAAGAGATGCTCTGGCTCCTTCCAATCATTTGCAACCTCTTTGAATTGCAGACCGTTCACCCATATTGCCTCCTTGACCCCAGAACTGGATTTCCTATCCCTGCATCTATAGAAACTTTGTTGCAGGAATGACAGCTTCGTGCATTGTAGGGTATTCAGTATCTCCCATGAGACTGATTCATTAGGCCCACACTAGAATGCCTCTAGAAATGTCCAAATGTACCCCTTGATGCACAGGAGTTTGTAAAACCAAGGAGCAGTTATGCACAAGACATCTCAGGAAGAAAAGATCCAACATGTACAATGATGTATAGTCTTTGAGTCCTAAGGCATGGGCACAGAGGAAAAACTAACTAAAAGGCATTGTGAAATTCTAGAATTAAAGGGAAGAAAGGTCTGGGTCAAATTACAAAGAACTTCTTTATTTGGAAATATTTCATGATAAAGTATGGTAATAAATTTTAAGGCTTAAAAAATTTGGGGGTGGAATGAGTCAGGGAAAATAAAAGGAAGAATTAGAAATTATAGAAAAAAAGCAACTCAGCACAACCAAATTAACATTTGAATGCCATCAAAAATGTCTGTTATTTGGGATAAGTCACCCAAGTAAGTCAAAAGATAGAGCCTCCATCTTGTCAGATCAGTGGCAAAGTCTGGACAAAATCTAGCCATGTGGGTTTGCTGGTTCAGGGCTTCCCAAATGCCCATCATCATCAGAAGCACGCCCACTACTCCATTGCTATGACAACAGCAGTTTCATGTATGGCCAGAAACATCTGTGTCTATCTTCCATAAGCTCTTCCTTCACCCAGATTTTGCTTTCCATATTAAGACCAAGCATCCGGTTGCTGGCACTCTAGACATTCCTGCTTGTTCTTGCACACTGCCTTTCAGAGCTCACTGCCCACTCCCTAACACATGCTTCCCCGTTGAAGCTTGACTGCAGTTACCCCTCGTAAAATGCCAAGTGTGTTGAAAGAATGGACCTCTCTGATGTTTATTTCATCTTCGCAATTTGTTTCTGGTGTTTTGCTAAACTGAAGCTTTTCGTGTGAACATAGTCAGATCCTCCAGACTTCTCCTTTACAGTGTCTGGTGACTCATCTTCCTGGGAAAGGTCTTGTGATCAACTCCGATATTATGATATTCATAAACTTTTAATAGTCATGTTGCTGGGTCTCAACTGTCACAGGAATTCAGACACTCCTGACCCAATAATCAGAAGAACCCTGGGGAAATGATGAAGTTTTATAAAGAGCCCAAGATGTAAAACACAGACTATATAAGCCCCCAAAACAGAGCATCTGACATTGTGTTAAGTATTGAAAGCAGCTTTGCTGAGCTGATATGTAATTTGTGAACAAAGAAAAAGAGTACAGAGACACATGAGGGCCCCAGGTCAGCTGAGATGCTTCTATACATGGCACATTATACATGTGCATATTTATATATGTGCTCACTTTACACATGTATATAGTCAGCTCTCAGTATCTGGAAGGAGTATTGCTTCCAGGTTCCATGAATGTATCTTCGGGGACTTGAATAAGAAATGTTCCCCCACGGTCTCAGGCATTTGAACATTTGATCCCAGTTGATGACATTGTTTGAGGAGGTTAGGAGTTAGAGTATTATTGAAGGTACTGGAGGCAATATTTTGGAGTTGAAATACTTCGAGCCATTTCTAGTTCACGCTCTCTGCTTCATGCATACAGATCAAGATGTGAGTCTTTAGCTGCTGCTCCAGATGCCTCCTGCCTGCTGCCTGCTGCCTCTGCCCTACAATCTGGATTCTAACTCTCTAGAACTGTAAGCTCAAATAAATGCTTTCTTATTAAAGTTGCCTTGGTCACAGCAATAGAAAAGTAACAAATACAATATCCAAATTGTTTAGATGCTCTAAACTGAAAGAAAAAAGAAAGAAGGAAGGAATGAAAAGGAAAAAGAAGAAAAGAGAAGAGAAGAAAAGTAAAGAGGAAAGCACACGACTGCTCCTAGGTGTGGTGGAGGAGAAAGTTTATTGCAGATAACAGGGAGAGCATAGGCAGATGCAGACACTTCTGGGAGAGTCCACAGTGGTCATGACCCTGAATCATGTGAGGAAAGCAGACAGGGGAAAAGAGAGGGGAATCAGGTACAGCAGCCAGGGAGCCAAAGGCACAAAGGGGGTGGGTAACCAACATGGCTGGATCATATAAGGGAGAGTCTCTGGGGAAAGGGTAACTAAGCCTCTGGGCTGGAATTTGAGGGATATATGGCAGGGTATGTCAGCCATACTTTCTAACAGGTAGAAACTAAGGGATGCTGGAAGAACCTAGAGGCCAGGTCTGGTCGACTTTGATATGTGAAATAGCCACCTCAACCATTTGTTCCAGGGTTTGATGCTTAACACTGACCTTTCTCTAAAATGGTCAGTAATACCCTCCCATAGACTCAAGTCACCTCTAGATAACTAAGAATGCCCAACACAGTCCAAATGCCATGTAGATGACTACACACTGTATTGTTTACAGTGATGGAAAAGTGTGTGTATGTGCACATACTATCCTGTCTGGATAGACCCAATATATATTTTTGACTCATGAATACTAAGTAAACAGCTGTAGGACTAATGGATAAAAAGGAATCAAAGGGAGGAGAGGCCCTTAGTCCTGGCAAACTCAATGCCTCAGTGTAGGGGAATACCAGGACAGGGAAGCAGTAGAGGGTTGACTGGGGAACAGTGGAAGGGGAGGTGGCTTATGGGATTTTCAGGGGAGAACCAGGAAAGGGGACAACATTTGAAATGTAAATAAAGAATATATCTAATGGAAAAAAAAGAAAAAAATGACTGACTACATATACAAAACTGGCAGTTTAATGCTTATTTAAAAATAGTCTTTCTGTGCGCCTAGAAGGAGAAGAAACTCTGATAGGACCCAAAGTCTTTGTAATTTGGCATTTTAGGTACTTAATACACATAACCCATTATAGTCCTTACTGACAGGGACTTCCAGGTCTTCCCTACATTAAGTGATTCTTTGAGAAGTAGCCCCAGCAGATAACCAAAGATGTCTGTACAATAACAACCACTACAAAACAGTAATAATTTCCAATTCTGAAAATTTATAGCCATCTGTACAATTTTCTCTCCTCCCTTTTCCCTTGGTCTAGAAAAAGCACAAAATAGAAACTTCCTCCCTGGACTGATCTTCTCTTGACTGACAAGCCTCACTGTCTCATAGCACCAACAAATCAGCTTCCCAATTAGTACCCTGACTTCTGGACACCTACAGGACCAGGGATTTCAAATGTACTAGGAATAACTACTGTTGCATAGAAAGCTTTGAAGCTTCTTTAACTCCCTTGAATTATTATTATTTTGTGGTGATTGTTGTTGTTCAGACATCTTTGGATATCTACGGGGTAACTGCTTCAAGAATCACCAAGTATAATGAGTGAAATATGTGGACTCTCAAGCCTTAGTAATTTTCCTCTATGTGTCTCTATTGTAACATAGGTACCAGGATATCAGGACTTTGTGTTCTTCTCACTTTCAGGTTTTAAATCCTTCTGGATGCATAGGTATTTTATAGTGAGTATACTAATGATGATTAGGACTTTTTAAACATGTATTACTATTTTTATGTTGCAAAAACATTTCATTTCCACATTGAGTCCTCATAGTAATTTATAAAGTAGATGAAATTCTGTGTCACCATTTAAACATTGATTATTAATGAAAGTCCCAAATTTTTTGTTAAAAGGGGAAAAAAGAATTTCAAAAAACAAAAATAAAAACAAACAAAACCAAGTAAACACAACACACACTCACACTCACACACACACACACATAACACACACACACACACACACACACACACACACACACACACACACACACACACACACGTCCTAGGGTAGTTTCTTATGGTTAAACATGAACATCATAACAATGGCATGGTGAGAGTTCAGACTCTTGTCTGGAACGTCTAAAGCATTAATAATGAGTAACTTTTGCTTTCCACCCAATGACTTGTAGAACACAGTCTCTCCTCACAGGAAGATGAGGTGCTCATGGAAAAAAAAGTAATATGGAATGAAAGCAAAGGTCAACTAACATCCCAAACTTCCCCTAATCTGGGAATCCCAGAATGAGGAGCTAGAGCTGTCAGAGTCCATCTAGGACCCATCTCACCCTGTAACATTTCTAGAAATTTTGTTCATCTTCCAACAAGCAACATTCAGTCTCCAACCCATGGAATAAGGAAGAAAGGAAATTTGATCCTGTCCTTCAGGGATTTCAAATGGACTAGGAATAACTACTGTTGCACAGAAAGCTTTGAAGCTTCTTTAACTCCCTTGAATTATTATTATTTTGTGGTGACTGTTGTTGTTCAGACATCTTTGGATATCTACGGGGTATGTGCTTCAAGAATCACTAAGTATAGTGAGTGAAATATGTGGACACTCAAGCTCTTTGTATAAAATGCCATTTTGGCATTTTTGCCCTCACCTACTCTCCCTCCATATGTTTCAAATCATCTCTAAATTATACAGAATGCCTAACACAATGTAAACGATGTGAAAATATCTGCTATAGTGTACGGCTCAAGGAATAATAAGAAGAAAGAATGTCTGGCCATGTTCAGTACAGATGTAATTTTGCCTTTGAGTATTTTCAGTTTGTTTGGTGGACTCCATAGATGCAGAATCCATGGATGCAGAGAACCTCCTGTGCTGTACTCATTTTCCTATAGGAAAAAATAGTCATATTCTCAAAACAAAATGAATTGTGCACTGATTTTGAAACACAGCACAACAGGCCAAGAAGGCAATCCTGTATGCTAGTTTTCACCTTTTCTGACATAATAGTTTTCTATCAACCATTAGCACACTAACAATATGTTGATACTGTGTGTGTGTGTGTGTATGTGTGTGTGTGCATATATAATGTAATACATATATAATGTTATATATGTATTATTTTATATAATAACATTATCACCTATTCAGTGGTTTAACATAGCATGAATCTATCATCTCAAGGATTTATGGTTCAGAGGCCCAACATATTTGAGTTGGTATGATGATTAATTTTGATTGTAAACTTGAGATTAAGAATCATCATGGAAACAAACTTCTGGGCATGACTGTAAGGAAGCTTCTTCTAGGGCAGGTTCATTGAGATGAGAAGATCTACCTGAAGCACGAATGACATCATTCCATGGACTGGGATCTTAGACTGAATAAAAAAGGTGAGCGTAATCTGAGTAGAAGCATTCTTCTTTTGTTGCTTCCTGACTCTAAATACAATGTGAGTGATGCCTCATGACTTTGCCATTATCTTTGCCTTTTCTGGTGCAATGGACTGTGCCTTCAAATTGTGAACCCCCAAATCCATTCCATCTCTAGGCTGTTTTTATTGAGTATTTTGTACCATCAATGAGACAGAAAAATAATTGACTCAGTTGGGTCTCCACAGGTTAAAAACAGAATGTAAACATCCAGAGACAGAAATCCTAGGTGCTTTCTCAGAATTCTGTCTACCATACCATTGTGTATTCAGCTGGAGATTAGAGGACGTGGTGTGTGTGCAGCCTGAACCCCTGATGGATGCCAGGAGAGGACACAGTGACATGAGAAAGAAGGCTGTCACCTATTGACACAATACTGCCTGCCCAAGGTGTTCTTCTTCATGTGCCTGCAATATCACCAAAGGCAAGGAGAGGAGACCTTAGAAAGGACTAAGTATGTATAGCTTCTAGACTATGGCTACCTTCTGTGTCTCACTTAAACAAGAGGGCAGAAGAACCCAGACCCGAGGGTATACTATTTCATTTCACATTGCAACTTTGAATGGCTTATAGAATGTGTATGGAGGGTTATCCTAGAAGGATTCTAAGTATACCTTGTTGAAATTTAGCCAGAAAGAGTGCTGTGCTTGATTACTAATGTCTGTCATAAGCTCTGGGTTGGTGATTAGGAATGTGTTGAACAAGCCACCCTTAATTAGAAGTACATATCATTATCCCTACACATACTAAAAGGACAAAGTGCTTAGGCATGTCCAGTGTACAGGGAGGAGGTGACCCGCCCTCATAAGAAATCTTTCTTTCATCCAATATATATAAAGAACTCAAGAAGTTAGACCCCAGAAAACCAAATAACCCAATAAAAAAAGGGGTACAGAGCTAAACAAAGAATTTTCACTTGAACTTCAGATGGCTGAGAAGCATCTTAAAAAATGTTCAACATCCTTAGTCATCAGGGAAATGCAAATCAAAACCCTGAGATTTTACCTCACACCAGTCAGAATGGCTAAGATCGAAAACTCAGGAGAAAACAGGTGCTGGCAAGGATGTGAAGAAAGAGGAACACTCTTCCACTGCTGGTGGGGTTGCAAATTGGTATAACCACTCTGGAAATCAGTCTGGTGGTTCCTCAGAAAACTGGGCATGTCACTTCCTGAGGACCCTGCTATACCACTTCTGGGCATATGCCCAGAGGATTCCCCAGCATGTAATAAGGATACATGCTCCACTATGTTCATAGCAGCCCTATTTATAATAGCCAGAATCTGGAAAGAACCCAGGTGTCCCTCAATGGAGGAATGGATAAAAAAAAAGTGGTATATTTACACAATGGAGTACTATTCATCCATTAGAAACAACGAATTCATGAAATTCTTAGGCAAATGGATGGAGCTGGAGAGCATCATACTAAGTGAGGTAACCCAGTCTCAAAAGATAGATCATGGAATGCACTCACTAATAAGCAGATATTAGCCTAGAAACTTGGAATACCCAAGACATAATCCACATGTCAAATAATGTCCAAGAAGAATGGAGGAGTGGCCCCTGGTTCTGGAAAGGTTCAGTGCAGCAATATAGGGCAATACCAGAACAAGGAAGTGGGAATGAGTTAACGGGGGAACAGGGGGATGGAAGAAGGCTTATGGGACTTTCGTGGACTGGGGAGCCAGGAAAGAGGATGTCATATGAACTGTAAATAAGAAATATATCAAATAAAAAAAATACAACATGAAAAAAAGAAATATTTCTTTCCTTCTTTTCTTTTCTTTTTTGGTAACCCCACTTTTTAAAAAATTAGGTATATTTTTTATTTGCATTTCAAATGTCCCCTTTCCTGGTTCTCCCCTCCCCCAAAATTCCATGAGCCATCTCCCCTTCCTCAATCAACCCTCCCCTGCTTCCTTGTCCTGGTATTCCTCTACACTACGGCATCAAGTCTTTCTAGGACCAAGGGCTTTGGTGTCTAACAAGACCATCCTCTGCTGCTGATGTGTCTGGAGCCATGGGTAACACTATGTGTATTCTTTGGTTGATGGTTTTGTCCCTGGGAGCTCTGGGAGTACTGGGTGACTCATACTGTTGTTCCTCCTGTGGCGCTGCAAACCCCTTCAGCTTCTTGGGTCCTTTCTCTATCTCTGCCATTAGGGATTCTGCCCACAGAAGGAGATACAAAGACAAAAGGTTGGGAGAGTCTGAGGGGAAGACAATCCAGAGACTACCCCACCCAGGGATGCATCCTATATATAGTTACAAAACCTAGACACTATTATGGATACCCACATGTGCTGGGAGGCTCTCCTAGTGGATGACAAATACAGAGGGGGACACTCTCAGCCAGCCATTGAAATAACGTATCTTTCAATGCATCCCATCCCACATACTATATTGTCTTCTCTCTCTCTCTCTCTCTCTCTCTCTCTCTCTCTCTCTCTGTGTGTGTGTGTGTGTGTGTGTGTGTGTGTGTGTGTGTGTTTGCCTACTGGCTATTTACCACATACGTGCCTGGTCCAGGTGAAAACCAGAAAAAAACATATTGTATATCCTGGCACTAAAGTTACAAATGGCTGTTAGCTTCCATGTCTATGCTAGGAATCAAACCTGGGTCATCTGCAAAAGTAGCAAGTGATGTTAACCAGTGAACTGTCTCTCCAGCCCTCTCTTATAATTTAAAACTTCACATAAAAAAGTTTACTTATCTAACTGATAAGTGATAATGGTTAGGTAGTATCAGGTAGATATATGAATCTACTGGCCTTGGGCAATGACTGCCTTGCCACACAGAGTTTCGAAAGACAAAACAGCCTGCCCACTTCTATCCCCAGTCCCAGCAATATGTATCTAGTTTTCAACTTGTGTTCAGAATCCATGGGAAGAAAGTCAATGAGAAATCAACTGGGTGACTTACACAAGTTATATCCCATGGAGCAAAGAGTTCAAGGTCTAAGTCTCTGGGCCTAATTTGGGTCCCATCAAGTCTCAGGAGTGCACTGTTTGGAAGGGAGGCGGGCTGTGCAGCTCTTTGTCAGAGCCCTCTCTGCTGTCACATTCCTGGGGCTTGGCAGAGAGAAGTCGTCTCAGTTTTGCAACTTCTGACACTTACTTCACATCTTGAAAATGCCCTCATGTTTGTCAGTGTACCATTAACCAAAGCAGAAAACTAGATCTGTCTGCTGAGCAGTGGCATTTGAAGCTAAATTAAAATGCTAACAGGCTTCCCTGGTGCCAAGGTCTGCAGTCTGCAAAGAGCCAGAAACAGGGCCTGGAGCTTAGAGGCTGATGCACCCCAGCTCTTTGTGCTACCTGGCCTATGGGAGGCGCTGTAGACAGCTTGCAAGCAGAACCTAAAACCATGCTTCTATACCTCCTATGCCCCTTCCCTCCTCCTTCTCATTCTTCAGCATGGCTTTTCTTGGAATGAGGCTATGTGAAGTCTGAAGAATCAGCCCCTGGCAATAACTGCTCACAGAAAATATCTTCTTTTTCTCTTTCCCCCTCCAACAGTTTATATGACAGCGTTACTTTGATAGAGACAGTAAGATGCAATTACCCCCACCCCCACCCCCCAGGGCTGAGCAAGGAAAGAACTTACCACCAAGAAGAACAATGAAGCAAAACTAAGATATTTGCCCTTAAAACATAAGGGAGGATGCAGGGCTTGCTGTTCCTGTCACGATGGAGCCGAATGATTCAGTCTACAAATGTCAGGTGCACTGGGGCAATTCTAATCGCCATGTTGCTCCCTGCATATAGAACTTAAGAACAGCACTCTGAATCAGTTTGAGAGGTCTTTGGGAGAAAATGGAATTAATAATTTTTTCAAGGGTGCATGAAATCGCTAAAATTTGGAAAAGAGATGTGACTGCATTAAGACCTTAAAATCAAAATGAGGAGGGCATCCTGGGAAACCCAGACATCTTTGGAAGGCTTGACTTACAGTATGTTGAAAGAACAGGTATTAATTATCTACTGCTATTCCAAATGCCTCTGAAAACAAGCAAACAAACGAGTAAATACATCAAATTACACATTGTGCCATTGTGCATTTATCGAGTCTCAGTCATAAGTATGCATTGATTATCCCGTTGCCATGGCAGAGAGAAATGGTTTCTGGGTTACGATGGCAGCTGCCATATGCTTAGCTTTAAGTCAACCGATTCCAAAATGAGCAGAGGAGAAAGCAGGAATCTCTTCTAATGCTCCAGTTAGCTTTGAGCTGTCCTGTCTTACACCGCAATTAGAAAAGCTGTGTACTAATAAAGACAAGCCTCCTCTGCTTGGGGATGGAGACAAGATGCAACTGGAGTTGCTGGTAGCATTGCTTAGCTGCATTAAAAGCCACAGATACCTCTATGCTTGTGAATTCTGGTTATAACAGAATCAAGAAATGTTTGATTATAGGATCTAAATCTTGGGTGTGATCCTGATTTAGAGTTTGATACTGAATCACTGGACCACTTTAAGGAACATCAGAGAGGATGAGTTGGGCCTAATCTTGCCCAAATTCCCTCTTGTCATGAAACATACTGGGCTGACATTTTTAAGGTCTGACTCAATAGGCAATATGAAAATAGACTGCCAGTTCAGACTCTAATATCCTCACTGTCAGAACATTTACAAGGGTTTTGAATATCCAGATTTGTTTTTGATATTTTTCCAGTATCTATGAGAAAGTTGGCTCTTTGCTCATGCAGGAACACACTGTTTTGTGGAATTCCACAGTATGCTTATGAAATCACTGCCACAATGTAAATGGTCCTTGAAAGATTCTGAGTCCTTCCAAAACCACCCATCTATGGAGAAAGGCCTTTGGATAGTGCACTGTATCTCCAGCGGCCCTTTGGAATGATCCTTATTTTCTTTCCTATGGAAACCTAAAGGAATGCCAGGAATAGCAGGCTCCATTGAGACAGTCTACATAGATGTGGCATATTTATTATGGTGAAATGATCTCAAAGATCCAGATTCTCTTGCTGAGTATTTTCTTCACAGACACAAGGACAGGACTGCTGTGCCAACTCAGGGCCTAACATTCCCACCACCACTCCACATTTGGGGCAGGAGGTGGAACAGACATTCACAAAGCAATTCTCACAGAGTATTACTGAGTCAAAAACACTTTTAGTCTCCTTTTGTATGCAGTAAAACTATAGTAAGATACCACCACACACCCTCTGGATTGGCTCCAACTTGGAAGTTTAGCAACAACAAGGGCAATTGAGGCTATGGGGCATCTGTAGCCCCACTTTCAAAGTGGTGATACTACTTTCTAAAACAAACAGGAAAGAGCATTGTTCAAGAAAATAGAGAGGTTCAAATAGCCTGACCTGGAAGACACACCCTCAGGTGTGTGATAGCCACGAATGGAATTGTTCTCTGACACCTGTTAATACTAGAATGAACAACTAAATCTGCATGGAAGTATAGGGATTACAACTTTGTGTGCTACATTTAACATTTATCTTATTTATTGTTCATTAAGTTATATTTCCCATAAACCATTGGAGTGCTGGAGAGATGGCTCAGCAATTAGGAGCACTGACTACTCTTCCAAAGGTCCTGAGTTCAATTTCCAGTAACCACATGGTGGCAGTGGCTCACAGCCATGGGATGTAATGGGATCCGATGAACCTCTTCTGGTGTGTCTGAAGACAACTACGGTGTAGTCAAATAAATAAATAAATAAATAAATAAATAAATAAATAAATAAATAAATAGTAAAAATTTGAGCTGGGGAATGGATTTAGCAATAGAGTGTTTACCTAGATTTATGCCCTAAATTCAGTCCCTACTACCATTTTTTTTAAAAAATGCTTCTTTCAAAAAGTTAGTATCTGCAGGATGAGACTGTAGTTCAGTTTTAGGTCTCAAATACACATAATCCTGATTCAACTTCCACCGCTCCTTCTAAAAATACCCAACAGTGGCCCTCAGTGGAAAAAAACAATTGTTTATTTATAAGGCGTCTTCATCCAAGAGTAGGAAATGTACTTAAACAATTCTCAGCAGCCAGCTAGGCATATGTTTCCCAATCATATTCTTTCACCCTTCTCAAATTGTCTATCTAATGACTCTTTGGGATAGTGGCTTTTGTGGAGACACCGGTAAATGAAGTTTGAACAGGCACCACAAGAAAGTTTCAGCAGAAGGCGGGAAGGGAGATGTCATGGCATCTCTCTGTGCACAGGGGAGGGGTGTGCAGCAGAAGCTCCTCATCAAACTGTGTCTCCTCTGATGAGCTCTTGTTATGATAACTATTATCACACCAGAGATGCTGATAATTATATTTAGACAGTTTTTAAAGCAATATTGTATAATATTTTCTCCCATTTGACAACAGCATCAGAGCTGATGAATACGCAGTCAGATGAAATGCTGGGCTGCTGCTGTCCACAAAATGTTCCCATCAACCGTGTAAGTGAGTTTTATAATGTATACATTATACTAGCAGGAAAACACACTCCTTGGGAAAGGACCAATTCTTGGTGCATAATGAGTTCCCATTGAATTTAAATGACTTTTGGTGCTACACCGATGCTGATAAAATACTTTCAAATGTACAGAATATTAACCAAATGTTTATATTAAACAAGTCCTTTCAGGTGAAAACGGGCTCTGTGAAGCGTAGCTCCCTAGAGCAAGTGAGGGAATATTAATGCCCAGCTGATCCTCAGAGCTACAAGTCCTCTGATGTGGGAGGCCAGAAGAGAGATAACAGGAAGGTTAGTGGATGGGTCCTGTCTGGGGAAGGCTCTGTAGCACCCGACATAATGTTGTTGAGATGGAAATGGAGTTTGAAATGCATGCAATTGGTTGCTAAGGACTCAGAGGCAGATATAGGTCTTATGGGGAGGGAGAGTACCAGGCATCCATCTGTTCAGATCTACAAGGACACCAAAGATGCAGGATGGTCCCAGAAATTATAGACATGCTCCATAGTTAACCCCAGCCAATCTCCAATTCACTCTGAGCCCTGATTTGGGGTAAGTGGTGGTTTCTAATCACAGGAAACTTAAGGGCAACCATTGAAGCTCACTGACCATTTCCAACTATCAGGTTGATCTGCAGGCATCATGAAGTCATATACATAAGAAGCTTTCAACACAAAATCCCATGTTTCACAGAACACACAGCTTTTTATCAACCTATGATCCTTCTTTGCCTGTCAGGGGCAGGAGAGTTGAAAGGCCAGACTGGGGAAAACAGGCCCTGGGGGCATTGCATAGTTTGTTAACTAGCTTTCTGCTGGACTTCCCCCCCCCCCATGCAGAAAGCAAAAGCTTTACTTCTTTAGGAATAGAACATAAAGCACTGAGCAGCTTGAAAGGCCCAGGTTGTATAAGCACCTCTTTCTGTTATGATATCAGTGCTTTAGAATTTAAACCATCTTCATGTTGTTGCTGTCACTGTCACTGTCATTGTTTTGGTTATAGAATATTAATTTCTAGGAGATACTTTTTAAATTAGTAATTCTAGTCTCTTTGATTTACTCAAGCTCAGGATGAAGAATGGCATAGAGATGCAGATGTCATTGTTCCCATTTTACAGATGAGAGGATTTCAGGCCTGAGGACCCTCTCTAGATTTTCTATCTATCTCATCGCTATAGGGATGGCACTTCTCTACATTATCCTAAAATGTCAACTTCTTCTAATTTTCCCTTTATAATAGACAGTGAAACTTCTAGAATTATATCTAATGTCTCTGAAATCTCACACCCTTCCAGTTTCAGGAATGGTAGGTGCTATCACCATCTGGCTGTGTTTGGCAGATGAATTGGATGCTGGGGTCCAGTAGCATAAATGACATACTCAGAATCAGCAGACCTAACACTTGAGCCAGGATTAAACTCAAGTGTCACCTACGGTCCCTCTGGGCTTGTCAGTCAGGTACTTATCAGTCTCCCTCTCTTAACTTTCTGCTCAGTTTAAAGTCACACCTAGAATACATTTTAGCAAATACTGACTGAGAGCCATTGGGATTGAAATGGAGACTCAGTAGTTATGAGACATAACAACATTACTTGAAAAAACAAAGGAAATCCAAACTTAAGAAGGCAGATGAGTGATTGCCAATGTATGCTTAGCAAACACTTCCCTAAAGTGGGGTCCACACACACGCATGCATACATGCATATATACATACAAATGTATAAAGATTCATTGCTGGCTTCAGTGTACTTGTAATTCCAGTACTCAGTTTCAGAAGCTGCCCCACAGTTTCAGACCAACAGGCAAAAAATAAATATGCAAATAGAAAATCAAAAACAAAAAAATTGGGTGGTCCAAGAACTTGGGGGCATGCTATAAGATCTAATGATCTGAGGCATTCCACCATGAAGAAGACTGCTCTTTCCAGCCCAGTGTTTTTCAGTCTCATTTGATCCTAAGACGTTCAAAAAGACAACCAATGGGACCAAGTATGGTGGTGCATGCCTTTAATCCCAAGACAGAGGCTGGCAAAGTTCTGTGAGTTCAAGGCCAATATGGTCTACATAGTGAATGTCAGACCACCCAGAGCTAAAAAGATCCTCTTTTATGCTTTTGTTTTATTTTAAATTTTTCAGTGGCTCTGGCAATTTTTCAGGAATACCTATGTTCCACCCACAGTTGTAGCTAGTCTCATATCACATGTTTTATGTCCTCAGGATCTTTTAACATTGACTCTTAATCCAGTGTCTGGCAGGTGGTCCTTTGCCTCTGTTTATTAAATTGCTATACAGTCTTCTTGGTACTCTGAGGGAGCACAGGATCATGAAGTCAAGCTGTGTTCTCTATTCTCTGATATTACTCTCTTGGATGTTAATGTCATGCAAATCTCCTGGGAGTTGTGAAAATGAACTTCCAAGAAAGTGGAGTTGGAGCAGGCCCTGACGTTCTTGTAGAACAAACACCCCCAGCTCCATTGCCACACTTTAAAGACATATGGAGCTGAAATCTCTCATGAAAGAAAGGAAAGACACCATGAAGACATGCTTATCATAAATCAAGAGCAAAGTGCCACTGGAAGGGCAAGGGGGACATGGTCCGTTCTCTTTGAGTAGTCAGAGAGGCAGTGAAGGAATGCCTTACGAATATCATCTGAAGGAGCTGTTTGAGATGAGAAAGCAGCGGTTTGTCAGATAAAGGAAGAAGAGACCCAAGGCTTGAGCAAAGGGCTAAGCATGGTGTACAGCCTGTTCAGTAAGCACTGAGGCAGGAGCATGTGGTCCAGGAAGAGAGGCAGCATGGGCCGCGTGTAGGATGGATATTAGACCGAATTGGAAAAGGCATTGAACTTTAAAGACTTGCCCCTTACTGATGAGGATCCAGAAATAATCACCAGGGAGGAGAGAAACCTGGACAGAAGGGCTGGAGGGGATCCCGATGCTCTCCTACTATCAAGCCACGTGGCCACGAACACCCTCTGCTTCGGGACTAAGGCTTGTTTTCAAATGTTAGTGGATATGAAATGGCTTTTGCAAACCTGGTGATTGATAAGGCGTCATCAACCTCTTTCCCTGTGTAAAGATGCTGCTGCTTTTAAAAAGCACTTAACATTTCAAGGGTTCTTTTATAGACATCTGCACAAATCTATGCAGCTCCAAACTTTATTTGGCTGTTAAAGAGACTACTACAGCTCATGGGACCCACTCCATTCTGTTTTGCATTTCAGTCCAGCTGTTCTGGGAACTTTTATTTTAGAAACTGGAAAATCGAGCTATTAATAGAGTCAGGCAGCTAATTTAAATCTGATAATGCGCTGACACTTAGCTGTATACTTCAGCACAGATGCCTGTGTGTGTCATGTCTATTTATTTTTGTACAAATGTGTACATGCATATGTATAATTACTAGCAGATACAGTCAACACTTAATATTTCTCAAGGCCACCTGGGAGTTAGCCTCAGTTTCATAAATAGGACATTCTTAGACATAAAAAAAAATCACTTAGGAGGTATCTTAACCTGCAGATTCAGGGGTCGAAATAATTAAAATTTAGGGGAATTACAGGTAAGAAAAACACATAAAACTCTACAAAATTTCACCTGAACACTGTGGTAGGAACCAGTAAAGGTATGGACTGAAGGGCTCTATGGGGTAGCTTAGAAGGAAGAATCAATAAACAGTCTAAGGTGCTATGGGTTAAATATTGAACATTCTCCACTGTCTTTGGAGACTGAAGGCATTTTATATGTGGTATTGGAAGGAATTGGTCATTAGAGTGTGAACCCTTGAAAGTGTCTCATCCCTGCTCCTCCCCTCTCCCTCTCCCCTCTCCCTCCATACTCTCTCCCTCTACTCCTCTCCCCTCCCCGTCCTCCTTCTCCTTTTCTCCTCTCCCTTCTCCCTCTTTATCTCCCATCCCCCTCCCTCTCTGAACAACATAAAGTGAACTGGCCAAGCAAAATGAATTGAACCCTCTAAAACCATGAACCCAAATACACCCTCCTCTTTTAAGTTGATTCTCTCAGGTATTTTGCCATACAGATGACAAAAGTAACTAATGCTCAAGTGTTTTGTGCATATTTAAAGGTATAGTGATTCCATCCTGTTCTGTTTGTGTTTACATCTTAACTCATGCTGACAAACTCAGAATCTCATCTTGAACCCAAGATCTCATGACTCTGTTTTCCCACATCCATCAGCTTCCTGTCTAAAAGGATGCTAGAGAAGATATTCTTTATCACAGGCTATCCAGGCCATAATCAAAGAGTTTGCGGAGAAGAAAATAAAGTAATGACTTCTTAAGAATAGGTTCCTAGGGAGAATGAAGGCTGAGGTGTCCACTCAACTTTCACAAACCATCAGCCTTGCTCATTATAGGATTAACACCACTCAGCAAGCAATACCTTGAGAAGAGGCAATACCTTGATAAGACAGCTTTAAAGTTAAAGCAGGAAAACACTGAAAAGAGTTGTCTTTAACCTTCATCTTTAGAAACATTGTCCCACCTGCCAATGGCTTTTGGAAACTGGGAATTCTTTCTCATTCTAGTAAAGAAAGGAAGAAAAACATGTCTTTGAATGGAAAGACTTCTCTAGAACAAGTGGGAACAAAACTATAGTTGGTAACGTCAGAAGGATCTATAGGGTGGGAATAGTGTTCCAAATGTGTGTGGCCATGAGGGAATGATAACTGAACAAAGTCGGAGAGGCATCATGGAAAGCATCCATGTCTGTTAGACTTTGTGGGATTTTTCCCCCATAGTAAGATCTGGTTTTGTATCTGACCTAGCTAGTTTATTCCAGCTTCCTTTTCCAGGTCTCTATGTACTCGTGCTTTGAATTCTCTTTGAAGCAGTTTGAACATATCCTGCCGGTTCCCTCATTAAATGGATCAAACAAGCCTTTGGCAAATGCCCACTGTACATTTGTATCAGATTCAAGTTTTTAAGTTCTGAAAATTCTACTTTGACACCCGGTGATAGCACCATGTGACAGAGTCACTGCTGCTGAGGGAAGCTGAAGTCCTGGGGAGGGTTTTCACAGGGAAGCCACAGCTCTCTCCATTCCAAGCAAAATACCTCTCATTTTCTGAAGGCCTTCTGTGAGGCCAACTGATTATAATAAGAATGAACATGTCTAGAATATTTAACATTGCAAAGCATGATCCTAAAAGGTTTATGAGCATTATTAACCAGTTGATCACTATATAGTCACAGAAGACAGCCATTAACCTTCTTCTTAGTTCTACAGATGTGAGAAATAAGACAACACCCATAGAGGCTACTACCTGTCACCTTCAAGACAAAGGCATGAAGCCACTGCATGACTTGGGGGTGATACATATTGAGGGTGATTTACTGGATTCCTGGTGCACATCTCCATATTTGATTTTTTTTGCCCAACCTCCCCCAAATTTCATATTCTTGCAATTGCTTTGGGGGAAATGTTGTAAGCTATTTTTCACCAGTCTTCATGTTTGGAATTCATTTTCAGGAGTGCAAGTGTCTAACATCTCCACATGGGAGTACTGTAAATAAATTAGACCAGGCAGCCAATAGAGACTGTGATTGAAACCAATAGGAGGTGTTCATCACTGTGTAGAAATCTGAAACCCTTGTCCTGCAGTTCTCTGGGTTTCCAGACTTCAAAAAAGGTTAAAAACATAAAAGTAAAAGGGAGGAGTTTTCTTCTAACTTAAACACAGGTCCATCAAGAACCATTTGGTGAGAAATCTTGTGCACACTGAGTGCTTTTTATACCTTGAGCAAAGGGCTGAATTGTAAGTAACATTGGCAAGAGCAAGCTATAAGTTAAGATGCAAATCCAAACTGAGTATGTGCGGTTCTGGCTTCAAGCCTGGTAATTGAATTTCCAGTTTATTATCCTTAATGTTTTTGAATGTGAGTTTTCAATTCAAGGAGAATGGAGAGCTGATGCTCTGGCTCTTTCCCCTGAAGCGCTTCCAGGAACAATTCCTTTCCAGACGCAAGAAATGCTTTGAGGGTCAGGAGTATACTTCAACGTTTTCAAATTCTGGAAAAGTCTGTTCCAGGAATGTTACTAAGCCCTTGGTCCGTAGAAAGACACACGACTGGAGACCAGCAATTTGGAATTCAAACCCAGTATTGGAGTTTGTATAGAAAAGTCTGAAAATCTAACCACTGGGAGCTAAGAGTTATGTACTGGCTGGGAGGTCCTAGAGATACTGCCCTTTGGAGCAGAGGTGCAGATGACAGGGGAGACCACAGTTCAGAGAAAGTTAGATGTTCTAACAAACTTGGTTTATACCCACAGTGGTCTCTGCCTTTGGGCTGTATCAGTAAAACAATTCCAGAAGCTTCTGTTTACAGTAATTTTTTCCTGTCAATTATTCCTGAAGAAAGGCTGAGGACAAAATAAGTTTTATGTAGTCTTTTAAAAATCCTTTTAACATTTCTTTCTTTGTGCTTGTGCATGTGCCCGTGTACACGCCCGTGTGCATGAATGGCAGAAGACATCTTGTGGAACTCTGGCATCCCCTATCATTTTGCTTTTGAGAATCAATCTCAGGTCATCATGTTTGGAAGCAAGTATGTTTACCTCCCATGAACCAACTTACCAGCCTGAAATAGCCTCATTAATGAAGATAAGTATAATGATGTAATAATACATTCATCTTTGCTGTTTTCTACTTGGTAAAACTGCTGCTTTTTATCACCTTACCTTCCTCTGATTCAGCTGAGATCAGACAATGCCCTAATCTAAATTATTTCATGTTGTGTGAAGCAGCGGTTTTCCAGGAGGTACCATGCTCTATGAGAGGCCATCTTGCCAGCAGCTTTTGACTGTATCTAAAGGAGGAAAAACATAAGGTCCGAGTAGACCTGCAAACTGCACCCTCTGTCAGGCGTATCCAGTTCAGAGTGAGAAATGACTTATTTCTCGGCATAAAATGGAGCTGTACTACAAACTACTGAGGGTGAGCTGAGACTATAGGGTCATATCTGTGTATTATAACTATAACAGGGAAACTAGGCCCAAGAACTTATCAAACACACAAGACTGAGGGCAGTAGCAAAAATAGATAGGCAGGCAGTCAAGCAGGCCACCTCAATGGTGGGGGACCAGGCTGAGCCAATGCTCCAGAGAGCCAGTTCTTTGCTTATCTGTCCCTGATACACACATCCTATGTGTTAGATTGGTTGCTGTGAGGCCCCGCCATCACCTAGAGTAACGGATATCCAATGCTTCTGCACCAATCTGGACCATGACCTAAACACTGGTTCCTGCTCTTGGACTTTCATCCACCATCTGGACTCAGCAGCTTTGCTTCCTGACTAGCAGCTCCATCAGCAGCTATCTCCAGGCACTCACCAGTTTGTTCTCCCATCAGTACGCATACCGTCTCTGCTCACTTCTAAAACCCTTTGAACTCTGCTCTGACCATTGTAACATATTCATTCTGTAAATACTTATATACACATAGATATATTTAGGTTGTGCTTTGTGATGTGAAAGGAAAATTAGTAATCAAAATTGGGGGACTTGAGAGATGACTCCATTTCTGTGAGCATGGCTGTTCTTGCAGTTGGACTGCGGTTCAATTCTCAACAATCAAATGATGGCTCTCAACCACCTACCACTCTGTTCAGGAGATCCAAGGTGCTCTTCTGAATTCCAAGAGCACCTAGCATGCATATGGTGCACATACATATATGCAGAAAAAAATCCATCCACATAGAATAAGAACATTTTAAATGGAATAAAAGTACTTGCATTGACCTTACCAAGCCACCCCTGTTTGTTGGATTTTACGACAGGTTCTTTTCATTGAAACTGCTGAACATTGTGAATTTCTTGTTATTGAATAATTTCTGACATTATAGAAAGACACGGCCATACCCATCTATGGGTTGGTTCTAGCACAGTACACTCATCACAAATTTTCAGTAATAATTAGTAAGCTCTATTACTTTACTTAACTAACTCCCAAGTGGTTGAGATTTTTATAATTAAAAAACCAGTGCAATAAACATTTTTATATATGTTCTTGGTGACAATATGATTTTCAAAGACATTTCTGTCTAGTGGTAGAGTGCAATACTACTTTGTGTGAGGCTCTGGATTCAATCTTTAGCACTAAATAAAAGGGAGGATTCCAACTCACTCTCCCACTACAGATTCTGAGTACTGCTCTTTATTGGATCTACTTAACTTTTTTCCCATTCACTGTATTCTTCCTTTCACCAGTGTCCCCAACTGGTAGAACATGGCTACTACATCTACTTCTAGTCTGAATCAACCACAACTCAGTTTGTCCAAATTCCAAGTACAGAATCCTTTCTTCAAATGCATTATACTTTAAAGCTGCAAAGACAAATAGAAGGTCAGTGCCTTCTGTTTTTACCCTTGACAGATGAAGACAACAAATGCATCTGGGGCTTTGTGGTTCAGAGCTCTGGGATACTGGCTTTAATCAAGTTTGGAAGCCACTAAAATACCACTTACTTAGTTTGGGCTTAAGCCATGACCTTCTATTGTTCAAAGACATTTTCCTTTGTAATAATTCCATGGAAAGAAAAACGACTTGAAAGTTGTATTTATTAAAGTGCCCAAAGGCATTTGAACCTCAATTTACATTTTTCTTTTTCTTATATAGAAAAAAAGCTAAGTGTAAATGAATGTCAAACATGTGGCTTACATTTTTTCAGTGATGCATGGGGGCTTTAAAAACTAATGAAAATACTTTAGGAACAACATATTCCAAAACATGGTAAGTATATATGATGTAGGACATTTGGAGTAAATCAACACAGCATTTGGGGGTGGGAGGTGGTATCCTGAAGAGAAAACATAGAAGACTTAATCTCTCACAAGAGATTTTGAAGATAGAGTATTGGCCTTCGGAACCCACAATCCATTCCTGAGCAGACCCACAACTTGAGGAGGGTCAAGATATTTCAAAGTTAAGGAATCTTTTCTAGTACTTCTGTTTTGTGACAAACCTTTTGTCTGGAGAGATCAGTAAATATGTCTACTAATCCCAAGAAGGGAGCCCATAATAGAGCAAAGGATGAATAACACCAAAGTCTAATTTGGTGAACCAACAGGTTTCATCAAGGCTGCTTACTTACAGGATTATGGGTGAGAGGGTTACTTACAGGAGCAGGCATGACTCAAAGTTATCTGCATCACCAAAGCCCCCTACAACATGAGTGGCAGCTTTCAAGAGCTGGAAACCTGGAGCACCCAGCAGAGCCTAGAGGCAGCTAGCTCATCAGGTTTGGGAGTGTCCTTTAAGGTGCTTCCACTGGACTAAACCTCTTCCAGGCTCTTTGACTGATTTCTGCTTCTTCCAGGAAGCTGGTCAGGTCTCAGCATTTTCTTTGCAGCTTGGCTTCTCTGAGGGTGACTCTCATCAGTTTTTATTGTTCATTTTAGTAGAGTCTAGTGAATCTTATCAGTTTCAGAGACTTCCTGAGCTATTTTGAATTGTTTATCTTCTGGCTTAAGGAACTTCTCAGAGAGAATTGCTTCAGAACAACATCTTCTATATTAACAATCAAAGATATGAAGATAAACAAGAAATGGACCTTGTCCTAAAGGAAGTGAATTCTTAGAATGGACATTCAATGTAGAAATAAACAATAATAGAATGAGATTAATACAGTATAACAGCATCAGAGTAAAACCAAAGGGCTCATTCACTCTCCCTGGATGGAATATAGGTGAGAGATAAATCTTAATAGAGAAAATTTCCTCAGAGTCTTGGATAATGAGTAGGAGAAGCTGAAGAAACAATTTGTGGAGACAGTTGCCACCCGGCCAATGCCATATATAACAACAGAAATGTAGGAAGCTTTGTGTCACAGGAATGTCTAGTAATTGCATGTGACTAGAAGATAGAAAGATTGGCTGCCGAATTGAGAGCTACAAACTTGGGCCTGGACTTGAATGCCAGGCAAGTTTACCACTGTTGTATGATCTTTGTTCCCCTGAGTGTAACAAGATGCTATCTTGGACTTTGCCCTGGTAGTCATGGCAATTAAAGCATAAAGATGCAATGGTAGCCAGGTCTCTGGTAATGATAACAGAGGAGATAACACTCTCTAGGGAGTGTCAGAGACTGTCACCTAGGATTCCAGCTCTTACTCCTTCCCATAGCTACAAGTAATCTTGTGAGCAGAAGGTTAATTTAAAGCTAACTATGTGATGTAGTTTCTATGAGGATATCATCCGTAATGGATGGGTCTCTATAGTAAGAGGGCTATATGAGTCATTCACAGTCCTATAGTTAACCTATCACTTCTAGGCTGTAAGAAAGTACAATAAACTCATTATGAGATAGGATCTCTTTCTGCATCCCAGACTGACCTATAATTCCCTGTGTAGTCCAGGCTGGATACAAACTCACAACAATCCTCCTGCTTCAGCTTTCCCAGTGCTGAGATTATAGGTGTGAGCTAGGCAATTACTTTTACAGTCAGCCCCAGGAAAAGTCTTGTGAAGAAATGGAGATTAATCTTCTGCCAGAACTAAACACATATGGGCTCTGGTCCAGTTTCTGACACAATGCTCATTTTGTAAGCCTGGACTTTTCTGTCCTCATTCTGATTAGCATTCTCATCTTCGGGTTCTCGGCAGATGCTCCCATTGAGTTCTACAGATAAAATCCTGGGTTTTCTCTAATCTACTTCTCCATACCTCACCAGATCGCCCCCATAAACCAGTCCCAAAGACTAAAAGTCCAGATAAGGATGCAGTTAGAACACCCGACCTGATACAAATAGTCTGTGTAGGTTGTAGCCAATATCTAAGAAAGCTAATTCAAAGAAAGGAATAATTTCTTTTCATTCACAGTTTCAGAGTCTTTGGCCCATGATTCATTGTTCTATCTACTTAGCAGATATCGTGTTGGAGAAAGAAGAAGCTTCTAGCATGTGGCAGACATTGGAGCAGGGAGCCAAGAACTAGGTATAAGGTTCAAAGGCATCCATCCCATTCAACTTATTTCTTCCAATTATATGGACTGACCAAACCTCCCAAAGCAGCACAATGTGTTTGGAACCTAGTGTTCAGCGTATGAGCCTGAGGGATGACATTTCAGACTCAGATCATAAAACCAAACTACAATGTTTGAACTTCATTGGGAGGAGCCATAAAGGTCCTGAGAACGGTTTTGTCTTAGATTATTTTAGACTACTTTGGGAAAATAGATCTTTAAAAAGCAATGCCGGAGGGTATCAGATAAATTGTGAAATTCCATGAAGAACTATGAAATGCCAATCTAAAGGATTATCATTGGATAGGTTGTAGATGGATTCAGGGGTGAATGTTATGATGCCAGAGTATGATCAAAAGTTACAGAAAATGGGACTGGAGAGATGCTTCAGTGGTTAAAAACACTGGCTGTTCTCCCAGACCACTCAGGTTCTATTCTCAACACACACACTATGGCTCATAACTACCGATAACTCCAGTTCCATATGTTCCAAACCCTCTTCTGGCCTCTGTGGACAATAGGCATGTGTACAGTGTACAGGTATACATGCAAGCAAAATGCCCATATACATTTTTAAGAATAGCAGAATAGGCAACATGTCCTCTGAATCCTTGACATGAACTTGAAAGCTTAAGCAACCAGTTGGATAAGACACAATGTCACCTGTTGAAAAGGCACCAATTTAGAGTCTCTACATTTTCTTTTAAACATGAATAGAGAACTATTGAAATGAAACGTTAACGACTGATCCACTGTATGTTAAAGAAATTGGATAATCTTTTAAGATCAAATGTTAAAGACTCCCAGCCGACTTTGTAGTATAAAAAAGGAAACTCTCACAAAACTAAATTAGACAATATCACACCCAGGGGAAGATATGAGAAAATGGAAGCTCATTCTTCCTGCTGGTGGGAATGAACATTGGTACAATCCACAGATGTGACTCTTCTGCATGAAGACTAAAGGAATGCTGGTCTGCTTACACATATATTCAAAGTCATTTATTAGATAACAGTAATTTTAAAAGCCAGATACATTTTGAATATGTATCATATTTTGAATATAATCAACATATAGTGATTCAGTCATGATATAATACTATTCTGCTATTTGAAAGAATAAGCTAGAACTAAGTTTATTTTTAAAATACATAAAATTGCAAGCCATAATTTTAATTAAACACAGTTTTGTGTTAAAAATTTATAAGTGATATTAAAAGAACATATTATAATAAGAGCAATCCTTGACAATAAGAGCAAATGTCAGAAACCTCCACTATGTAGTTTTGGAGTATCCTACAGAATCTTAGTAACAAAAACAAGCAGAAGTCACTGGAGCAGAGACCCAGAGTCACCTTGTTTTTAGAGAACATGTTAAAAATGTACATTGTAGAAAAGAATCTGGTAAATAAATGGTGCTGGACATCAACATGTGGAAAAGCAAAATTAGATCCCCATATTTCACCTTGCACAAACATCTATTTGAAACAGAATAAAGACCTTCATGTGTGATCTGAAACATTCCTTCACAGTCTCTAGAGTAAAACATTTCTATATCTGAGCATAGGAAGGGTGTTCTGAAAAGGACTCTGGCAGCACAGGATATAATTGCAAGAAATGACAGGGATTCAAAAACTCCCATGAGGAAAACAAATGAGCAAAGGCACAGTCTACTCAGTGGGAGAAAATCTTTGCCAATGACACACAGATATGGGATTAATATCGAGAATGTGTGAGGACCACAACAAAGTAAACGCCAAGAAAGTGAATAATACAATCAAACGGGACAATGAAATGGACAAACAGTTCTCAAAAGATGCATACGAGGACAACAAATGACAGGAAAAAAGATCAACACTTTGAGACATCAGAGAAATACAGGTCAATTTAACTCAGTACAGTCATAAGGCTGTAAAACAGAAACATAATTCTATCTTAATTAAATAAAAGTAAAAAATAAAAATAATAAAACCAGGAAATCATAAATAAGATGCTGCTGAGGCTGATGAGGGTAGGAGGGAAGGAACCAAACATACAGCTGGTGGCAATGCAAATTAGTCCAGTAAACAGGGCAACTGATATGGCAGTTCCTTAGCAAAACCAAAACAAACAAACAAATAAAAAACCCAGAACTACTGTGAGATCTAGCCACGATACTCCCGGGAATATATACAAAGGAATATAAGTCTCCCCAGTACAGAGAGAGCTGATAGGCCATGTTTATTGTAGCAATGCCAATTGGTGGATCTAGAGATCCACCACTAATGAAGGGATTTTTAAAATGTCATGTACATTCTACAGTGTTTATTAAGCAGTGGAGAATAAAAATCATCTGAAGGAAATTGGAACTGGAAATTATTATATTAAGCCAGAGAACTCAGAGTCAGATAGAAAAATAACATGGACATTATCTTATATCTGAACCCCAAGTTATAGGGGTATGTAAGCTGTATGTAACTGTTTACGTGGGTGTGTGCATGTGTGAATGCTGGTGGGAGCATGCATTTGCCTATAGAAGCCAGATGTCATTAACCTATCAACTCCTCAATCAATTTCCACTATGTGTGGGTGTCTCGTGTGTGTGTGTGTGTGTGTGTGTGTGTGTGTGTGTGTGTGTGTGTATGAGACAGGACTTTGTAGTCCACCTGGATCTCACAGATTTGGTTTAACCTGGTAGCCAACAAGTTTCAGAACTATATCTATCTGCTTCCACAACACTGGGCTTGCAGGGTGTCCTGCCATACCTGGCTTCTATGTGTTTGCTGGGATTGAACCAGGTCCTCATATATGTGTACCCAGAGATTTACCCACTGAGGAATCGCCCCTGCTCCTCACATTGACAGTTCTTATATTTTATGCACACTGTTCAACTTAATCATGTGACATAGTAAAAAAAAAAAGCCATTGGTTGTGAATGTTTTTTTTTTTTTTACTAATGTGTCAATAAACTGTAGGGTGAACGATACAACGAGTAACTAATAATATGAATAAAATAGGACCTGCCCCTAAGCACTCCATATCTTTTCAGGAAATATAATATAGAAGTGTGTGCCCTTGGAGTGGGACAGATCCAACCAAAGTAAGGGGAAGGCATGGTGGCACAGGACATGGTCTCACTACTCATTTTGTCATGGATTGTGCACTCCTAGTGTGTCCTGTAGTATAATAATGAGAACATCTTCCTCAGCTCCTCTCAGTGTGTACCTCTTCCTGTTACTGACCCCATGGAACAGGAGAGGAGGGTGTTCCCAGACACTGCCTGTAGCTGCCCTACCTGACTGCTATATTGGAAGACTACTCATCTAGTGACCATAAGTGCATCTGTACCAGTGGTTCAGAGGGAAACCAGGACAAGGATCAAACAACATGGAGCAATCCACAGGACTCCTGGGCCAGATACTTAGTTCTTATCCACACAGATTGTCCATTATGCTCTTTATGAAAACGTCTTTTTTTTCCGCCTTTAAACATGACCAGATTTCCCGTGACTCATTACGGGACTTACAGGGTGAGAGATATCTGGCCACAGCACTCCATGACAAATCCCTAACCCCAGTGACATTCTGAGAGAAACCCCATTTTGTTTGAATCTGCATCCTCATAGTATCAAGAAGGCCTTGAGGTCTTGGGCAAACTTTTCTCACTTCAGCAAGCTCCCTAGCCAAGTCTGTAGGCATAATGTTTGTACACAGTGTAAAGTTTACCCTTGGGTTTTTCAAAGTGGAATTTCTCTACCCTCATATCTTGTTTCAGTCAGACAAGGCATTGTAGTGCTTAAAAATTTCTGTCTCAAATTTGTGCAAACAAATCCTCCCATTTAGTTTCTGTCTTGTAAATAAATGTTGATCACCCAGAGGCTGGGAAGAATAGAAATTAAGACAGAATGTTTGCCAATCAGAGTAGAAGAGAGAGAGAGAGAGAGAGAGAGAGATTCAGATCAGTGAGGAGGATGGAGAAACTTGGAGCCATAAAGAAAGGTTTGAGAAAGAGAGAGATCATGGAAACACACCTGAAGCCTAAAAAGCCAGATCAATAATAATATGCAATATCATGGGATGGGGCTGAGAGGTAGCCAGATTAGCAAAGAAAGTATAGATAGATTATTCAATTGCACAACTATTAAGGTGCAGTTTTAAATACATCTTGGTTTTTCTGTGTGATTATTGGAGACTAACATAAGGTCAAGAAATACAGCTACCTGATCAATTTACTGCAACAATTATATTAAAATTCATTTACATAAGTATCCTATACTTGCTGCCTTCAAAAATATGCCAAGTATTTGAAAGAATCTTACAGAAGCTCAGTTAGCACCATAGCCCATCCTTAGTAATCACTATCTTCATAAGCCTTGACTCCAATCATCAAACACAGCCCTGAAGGAACAAATTATGTTTAGTTAGGGCCACATCCATGCCACCTATACACTGCTATAAAGACTCTCAGATGAAGAAGAATATATTATAGCTACCTTTGTGTATCTGACACTTTTCTACCCCTGCTCCTAGATCCATCCTGCATTTTCCTAAATCTGTCCTTAGATGATCTCTACCCCACTCCAACAACCCACACTTGTGTATTATATTGCCTAAATAGATATGAAAATCTTAGAGATTGGAGGGTATTTTATTCATCACATTAGTTACTCTTGAGTGTAGCACATCCTAGATTGGAGTGTCACAATGGTGCAAGAGGAAAAGAGGTCTCATCACTAGAAAATTCAAAGAGTTGAGAGTAAAAGGAAGCTTCTAGACTGAGTGTTACCACATGGATAAGCTCTAGTGGAAGGCAGACATTTGATGTTGCTTTGGAAGAACAAATGTGAAAAGCAATGGAGAACAAGTCAGTATTGCTGACCTATTGGCCGCCGATAGATTCTAGGAGAGTGTGCAAGTCTAGTGTGATGGTTTGTATATGCTCTGCCCAGGGTAGCACTATTAGAAGGTGTGCCCTTTTGGAATAGATGGACCTTGTTACAGTAGATGTGTACCTGTGGGCATGGGCTTTAAGACCCTCATCCTAGCTGCCTGGAAGCCAGTATTCTGCTAGCAGCCTCCAGATGAAGATGTAGAATTCTTAATTTCACCTGCACCAAGCCTGTCTGGATGCTACCCTGCTTCTGCCTTAATGACAATGGACTGAACCTCTGAACCTATAAGCCAGCCCCAATTAAATGTTGCTCTTATAAGAGATGCCTTGCTCGTGGTGTCTGTTCACTGCAGAAAAATCCCAACTAAGACACCTAGCATACACTTGGACACACACTGCTGAGCCTGCCAGCCTCTGATGGTTAATTTCTAACTGATGGTCATGCAGATGACCATAATTAAACTTTGGGGGACATTAGCAAAGCTAATGTAAAAAGAGGGGAAAGGTTTATAAGGAGGAGTAGGGACTGGTAGGGATGGGAGTGAAATAGGAGAGGGTAGGAATAGAGGAATCATAATACATAGTGAACCTGTGAAAAACTATAAAAGGATAAATTCACTAAAATGAGGGGGTAATCAAATATAATTCTTTCAGATCTAGAACACTGGATTTGGGGCATCACAGAATTATTTAAGGTGTATTCATTCAACAATTCATAAAACTAGCTGCACCTGGAATGTATTTAGGAACCAGCTGTTGCTACAATGTGTGCAGCCTTGTTCTTTCTACATGCTAACAAACAACTAGATGGAGTTTCTCAGATAGTTATTGATGGTTGAAGATTGCTTATATTCTAGAAATGGAGTCGGGACTTCTCAGTGTGGTGATCTCATATTGTGTCACTAACACAGGCTTACTCTTCTTGTATCCATCTCTCTCCTCTTTCACTGGGAGAGTTGTTCATCGTCAATGCTCTAGACTAGCCTGCGAGGAACAGGGCACACAACCTTCTTTCCCCACCCCTCCTTTCTATTACTATTTAATGGTTCTCAAGGATTATCTCCGGTTTAATTGATTTATTCATAGAAATTATTTTAGAGTTCCTTGAATCTTCAAAATACAGACTCACAATGGGCTAAAGGGGAAGGCTGTGATACCTGTCTGCATGACTACTGAACAAATACATTCACTCAGGCCCGGCTGGACTGCCTATGCCTGTAATCTGCCTTTAAAGCAATTAAAAATCATTTACATCTTCTAAAAAAACCAACAATTATAAAAAAACCTTCATGACTATGTATATACCCTATTAAAATTTGGTCTGTTTCATTATTTAGTGTGCTATAAACCAAAATTAATTACAAATAGCATTACAGAAGACATGAGTAATTAGTTTCTAGGCTTTGCTGTTGTAACACAGGAAAAGTTCACAAGGACTTATGAAATGCCACCTGACAGTGTTGATGGACTGTTTAGAAGTAAACTATTGTGGTATATATAGTTTTGTTCCAGCAGAATTATCCGACAGTGCTCTGACAATACCTAATACCTCAATATCAACAGAGACTGACATGGCTTCACAAAGTACTTACTATAAACAAACACTGGCGTCTTTCAAGAAGACATGATTTTTAAAGAAATGCCAGTTCACTGCAGGTCCAATGTTGCATTTAAACTTTGGAAATTGTCCATTCTAAAATTACTTAGAAAGAGGTGCGTATTTACTAACATTAGACAAAAAGCGGGGGGAAATAAGAAGGTGTCCTCCAAGTATAATGGATGGCCAAGGGGTAGGCTTCCCTAACTAAGCCTGTAACTAGAAGTTTACCTGAATACTTTTTCTTTGAAGTTCTTAGAAGGACTTTCTATATTTCTTTTTCTAAAACATCCAGTCAGTGAAGAATAGGAAAAACTAAAAGCTACATTTGCAAAAAAGGGAACATAGCTAGGTATTAATGGCCATCTAGGAGATCACAGAAGTTGTCCCCTGGGATGGACAAAGAATTAAAGATTTGGAAAAGAATGAAGACCCAGGCAGAAAAAGTGATTCCTTGTCCCTCTGAGATGGGGAGGCTAGAGGTTTTGAGTCCTCTAAATGAACTCTGGCTTGGCTCTTTTATAGGATTACTGGCTTCCCTTTCCCCCATTGGTCCTGCCTAGATATCTCTCTGCCTTGGTGCCTTCCTGCCATTTCTTTTCACAATATCTTCTCCAGGGAGAATATGTCTCCTGACATATTGTCTCAGGGAGATGGATTTAGCCCTCCTTGTCCACCCATGTCCCTATAACTTTCTTTCAGGAAGAATTGAGGATCATATTGGTGCCTAGAAAAGTAAGATGTTCAAATATGTGCAAAATAGATCTGTTCCTTTCAGATTGTTGTGACTGAGTGCCTTACAGTAGGGACTTAAGAGATCAAAGACTTTAGTAGATGGTTTCAGACTTTCATGATGGGAAGGTGTGACAAAGAAGCCCAGGCTACAGTAGGATAAATGGTGAAGGCTGTTCACTTCATAGAAGACAAGGAAACAGAGAGCATGATGGGAATGATAGATGGGATGGCCTTCAAAGGCTCATCCTTAGGGAACCACACCACTAGCTAGGCCCCACTTCTAAAAAGTTTATAGCCTCCTGATATGACAAGAACACACACACCCAGAGCACGAACTGGTAGGGGATAATGCAGATTCAAAGAACAAGGATGGTAAATGCCTTAAACCAAAATAAGAAGGGCCAACTTATAATCAGGACAAAGTCCAGTGGATGAAAGTGTTTTTCTTCCATCACTGAAGGTCCCAATGTATCAGGGATGTCCTATAAATCATTAATCTGCTAAAGGCTGAACTGTCATATTTTGTAAATTCCCCTCTAACTTTGAAATTGCATACATTCTGGAAGTAAATTTAATGAAGTAAACGTTAGAGAGGTCAGGAGTCCTTGAGAGGAAACGTGGAATAATTACAAAGACAAATTCTCCTTCCTTTGTGTCCTCTTTCTAAAGTGAAGTTCTCTTTGCAAGGTCTGAACAGTAAAAGAACAAACTCACTTGAACCTTTCAATTCCTATCATTATCTCATTGATTATCACCCTGACTTTTGAGATCCATAGTTCTTGGGAGGCAGAAACATAGTCAGACTTTAAACATCTTACAGAGATTGAAAACCCTTTCCACACCTATCATGTCTGTAAAGAAAAGGTGAAATCCATGGCTGTTTACATCAACTGGAGGCCCAAGTAACAGGGATCTGCTTATGGAACAAGACACTGAAAACTAAGGTCTAACTTTCTAATTCTCAAGCCTTTGTTCCAGAGGGCTATTTAGTGTTTCAGAATGTACATGCTTATTACACACACACACACACACACACACACACACACACACACACACACTCACACACTCACACACACCATCACACACCATCACTCACACAGGCACACACACACCATTACTCACACACCATTACACACACACACACACCACATCATTTAATTAAGGTATTTCTTTTCAACAGGGCAGGGTTAATAAAGCCCCTAGGCTACAGAAACTACACTTCCATATAGTATTGATGCCCCTAGTGGCTGTTGGATGAATTGCTGATCCACAACAGGACATTTAATATATGGATCCAAACTTCACAGCCAGGGCCACATACATGTGACTTTTATTCTGATTGGTGTAAGGTGGAATCTCAGGGTGGTTTTGCATTTCCTTGATAACTATAGGATTTTGAAAATTTTTAAGTGATTCTTGGCCATTCAAAATCCCTCTGTTGCGAAGTCTCTGTTTAGCTCTATACTGCATTTTTTGATTGGGTTGTTGGGTTTTTGGAGGTTAGCTAATTGAATTCTTTATATATTTTGGATATTAGGCCTCTATCGGATGTGGGGTTAATAAGTATTTTTCCCAAATTTGTTCTATTGACTATGTCCTTTGCCTTAGAGAAGCTTTCCAGTTTCACGAGGTCGCATTTATCAGTTCTTGATCTTAGAGCCTGAGCAGTTGGACTTCTGTTTAGGAAATCCCCCCCCCTTCCCCCAACCCCTGAGCCAGTGAGTTCGAGCCTCTTTCCCACTTTTTCTTCTATTTGATTCAGTGTGTCTTGTTTTATGTTGAGGTCCTTGATCCATTTGAACTTGAGCTTTGTGTAAGGTGACAAGTATGGATCTAGTTTCATGTTTCTACATACCGACTGCCAGTTAGACCAGCACCATTTTTTGAAGATCTTTTTTCCATTGTATATTTTTGGCTTCTTGGTCAAAAATCAAGTGTCCATAAGTGTGTGGCTTTATTTCTGGGTCTTCATTTCTATTCCATTCCTCAACCTCTACCGTTGTACCAATACCATGCAGTTTTATTACTGCTGCTTGAGGTCAGAGATAATGATTCTCCCAGAAGTTCTTTTATTGTTAAGAACTTTTTTCTAACTCCCTGGGCTTTTTCATTTTTCCATATGAAATTGAGAATTGCTATTTCCACATCTTTGAAGAATTGTGTTGGAATTGTATTTAATCTATAAATTGCTTTTGGTAGAATGGCCATTTTTACTATGTTAATCCTACCAATCAATGAGCATGGGAGGTCTCTCCATTTTCTTAGGTCTTCTTTGATTTCTTTCTTGAGAGACTTGAAGTTCTTGTCATATAGATCTTTCACTTATTTGGTTAGAGTTACTCCAAGATATTTTATATTATTTGTGACTATTGCGAAGAATGTTGTTTCCTATTTTCTTTCTCAGACCATTTATCATCTGTACAAAAGAAGGCTACTTATTTGCTTGAGTTAATTTTATATCCAGACACTTTGCTGAAGCTGTTTCTCAGCTGGGGAAGTTCTTTGGTAGAATTAGAAATTTTGGGGGTCCCTTATGCATACTATCATATCATCTGCAAATAGTGATACCTTGACTTCCTCTTCTTTGAAAATTTGTATTCCCTTGATCCCCTTTTGTTCTCTTATTGCTCTCTCTTCAACTTTGAGCACTACATTGAATAGATAAGGGGAGAATGAGCATCTTTGTCTTGATCCTGATTTTAGTAGGGTTGCTTCAAGGATCTCTCCATTTAATTTGATATTGGCTGTTGGTTTGCTGTATATTGCTTTTACTGTGTTTAGGTATGGACCTTGAATTCATGACATCCCCATATTTTTAACATGAAGGGATATTGTATTCCTGTCAAATGATGTTCAGCTTCTAATGAGATGATGGGGTAATTTTTTCCTTTGAGTGGATTATGTAAATGGATTTTAGTATATTGGACCAAACTTGTGTCCCTGAGATAATTCCTACTTGATTGTGGTGAATGATGGTTTTGATGTGTTCTTGAATTCAATTTGCTGGAATATGGTATTCTTGCATCAATATTCATAAGTGAAACTGGTCTGAAGTTCTTTCTTTCTTGGGTCTTTGTATGGTTTAAGTATCAGAGTACTTGTGACTTCATAGAATGAATTAAGTAATAGGATCTGATGATTTTTTGGATTTCCTGTGATCGTATTTATGTTACCTTGGGTTGTGCATGACCTTTGTCCAGGTTCTTCTGGTTTTTAGGGTGTCTGTGGAGAAGTCTGCTGTAATTCTGATAGGTATGCATTTTTATGTTACTCAGCCTTTTCTCCTTCCAGCTTTTAATATTTTTTCTTTGTTCTGTGTATTTGGTGTTTTGATTATTATATGACAAGAAGATTTTCTTTTCTGGTCTAATCTATTTGGTGTCCTATAAGTTTCTTTTATATTTATGGCCATCTCTTTCTTTAGATTGGAGAAGTTTTCTTCTATAATTTTATTGAAGATGATTTCTAGTCCTTTGAGATAGGAATCTTTGCTCTCTTCTATTTAATTATTCTTAGTTTTGTTCTTTTCATTGTATCCTGCATTTCCTGGATGTTTTGGGCTAGGAGCTTTTTTTTATGTTTTGAATTTTCTATGACCATTGTGTCAATATCCTCTAAGGTATTGCTTATGTCTCAAATTCTCTCCTCTATCCCTTGTATTCTGTTGTTGATGCTTGCATCTGTAGCTCCGGACTGCTTTCCTAGGTTTTGCATTGCCTTCATTTGCATTTTTATTGTTTCTACCTCCTTTTTTAGGTATTGAACCATTTGTTCAATTCACTCACCTGTTTGAATGTGTTTTCCTGTATTTCTTTAAGGGATTCATTTATTTCCTCTTTAAGAGCTTCTACCTGTTTGCCTGTGTTTTTCTGTTTTTCTTTCAGTGAGGTATTTATTATGTCCTCCTTAAAGGGCTGTATTATTTTCATGAAATAGGATTTGGGGTCAGAATACTGGCTTTCAGGTGTGTTGGAGTATCCATGGCTTGCTGTGGTGGAAGAACTGGATTCTGATGGTGCCAAAGTATATTGGCTTCTGTTGCTTATTGTCTTGGCTTGCCTCTCTTGCCATCTTGTTATCTCTGGTGTTAACTGGCCTGGGTGTCCCTGTCTGGAGCCTGCCTCTTGTGTCCCTGGGTTGCTACAGGTCTTCTGGGAAACCTGTGGCTCTGGCTGTAGCAGATCTCCTGGGAAGCATTCAGACTGTGGGGTCTTCAAAGTGACAAGCATGCTGATGATCTGTCCTGTTGCCCTGGGTACAGATCTATTTGGAGGCCTTCAAACTGTGGTGTCTATTGTCCTGGGTGCAGCCGAACTCCTGGGAGGCCTTCCAACTGTAGGTCTTCAGAGTGGCAGACAAGCTGCTGATCTGCCCTGCCAGGAAGGAATGTGGAGTTCAAGCAAAGGGGATGGGTCCTGCATATGCTGTCCCTGAGGTTCCTAGCTGCCTCAGTTACTTGGAAGGGTCCCTTACCTGCTGCCATGGGCCCAGCAGATCTCCTGGGAGGCCTTCAGACTGTGGTGTTTTCAGAGAAGTATACATGCTGATAACCTGCCTTGGAAGAAGACACACAGGCTAGAATGCATACCTGTGAATTTTAAACAGGGCCAGTATTGTGTCAACTGAAGCATGTTGAGGTAAGCATTACTTGGACATTTCTATTTTATCTTTGATCATCTAGCTCCCAATAAAAGAAACAAACCTTTTTATTTATAATTAACTGAAAACTTGAAGCTGGGAAGATATCAACCCCCTATGCTATCTTGTCTACTTCCCTCTCAATAGCCCCAAGATACCATTTGCCATGTTTCACCTGTGCTGCTCCTACTCCAACAGGCCAGGGCAGACTTCATTGCCATGTGCTCACGATCCACCTACCCCAGAGCAGACTTCTTTCTCCTCCCTCCCTCCTCATGGTCCCTGCCCCAGACTGGAAGCTCAGGATCCAAAGCCCTGCCTGACTCTCATCACCCAGCTACAGGCTGTAGGCCTCTTTATTAACCAATCACAGATAACTTGGTAGGGGGGTGAGGGTTATATAACAAAAGCTGGTATATGTGAGGATCTGCTCGTCTTAGAGTAATCAGATCGCAGGGTACAACATTTAGCATTTGAACACAAGCAGCATCAGACCAACCCACTACAGAAGCAGATGTCAGATTAGGAACACTGGAAGAAGAAACAAATAAAAGCCTTGAATGAAAAATTATATGCAGAAGCTTGGAAGGAGCTGCCAGAAATGGAGGCTCCCAAAGCAGAGAGCTTATCAGCATTTCAGTGAGTCACCTCTGTGTAGCAGGTATGCCAACATGCCAGCCTGTTCATCTTTTCAAGGTGACGTAATGGACTTGAGAAAGACAGAGCCCCAGCATAGTCCTCATATCATGCACAGGCTGTCCATACCCTTAACTCACAGGCTTCTTTTGTGGAGTAGAATGACCAGAAAATCAGAGGGGATAGCATGGAGCTTATTCTGACTTCTACCACAGAAAAATACGTTTTTCTACATTATTTTAAGCTAAACCTGAAGAGATGTCAGAACATACCTCATGTTCCCTAACTCTCCAAGGAACTTTAAATTTCTTACTCAATTTGTACCTCAAAACAACTCTGGAAGGTAAAGCAGGTTTTATTACTCTTTCCTGGCAGAAAGACCAAATGGAGAAATATTATCTTTGTCATTTTAAAATAAATGTACCTTTCTTTCTTTCTCTCTCTTAATCTCCTGTCCCTTATCTCCACTTTCACAAGAAATAAAAAGTCAAATGAGATGCTCATCTTTCCCCAAGATCATTTTTAATATGACATCTATGCCTGTGAGGGCTGACGACAGGGGCATGATCACATACATAAAAGGAATTTCAATGCCATGTGGGGACTTTTAGTCAAGATTCTACAAGTACCAGACAGCTGAAACTAGGGGAAATTCTTGTAATGGCGATATAAACTGTTGTTCTGATCATGTGGCTTCCAAATTGCTCATTTATCAAGAGACCTGCATAATTGCCAGGTGCCCACATATGTCACAGAGGGATGATTTTAATCTACTCTATGACAATCCTTGCTGTCACTGAAGGCTAACACCGTCTAACAGAGAGGGTTATGTTCTGTGTTTAAAGGTGGCATCTGCCACATCTGGGCATCAGAAAGAGGACCTGGAACACTAAGTTCAGGAGGTCAGCATGCAGAAGAAAGCGAATTGATCCATCCTTGTCTCCTTGTACTAAGCTCAAATCCAAATGGATCAAGGACCTCCACATAAAGCCAGACACTCTGAAGCTAATAGAAAAAAAACTGGGGAAGACCCTTGAGGACATCGGTACAGGGAGAAAGTTTCTGAACAGAACACCAATAGCGTATGCTCTAAGAGCAAGAATTGACAAATGGGACCTCATAAAATTACAAAGTTTCTGTAAGGCAAAGGACACCATCAAGAGGACAAATCGGCAACCAACAAATTGGGAAAAGATCTTCACCAATCCTACATCAGATAGAGGGCTAATATCCAATATATATAAAGAACTCAAGAAGTTAGACTCCAGAAAACCAAACAACCCTATTAAAAAATGGGGTACAGAGTTAAACAAAGAATTCTCACCTGAAGAACTTCGGATGGCGGAGAAGCATCTTAAAAAATGCTCAACTTCATTAGTCATTAGGGAAATGCAAATCAAAACAACCCTAAGATTTCATCTTACACCAGTCAGAATGGCTAAGATTAAAAATTCAGGAGACAGCAGGTGTTGGAGAGGGTGTGGAGAAAGAGGAACACTCCTCCACTGCTGGTGGGGTTGCAAATTGGTACAACCACTCTGGAAATCAGTCTGGCGGTTCCTCCGAAAACTGGGCACCTTACTTCCAGAAGATCCTGCTATACCACTCCTGGGCATATACCCAGAAGACTCCCCACCATGTAATAAGGATACATGTTCTACTATGTTCATAGCAGCCCTATTTGTAATTGCCAGATGCTGGAAAGAACCCAGGTATCCCTCAACAGAAGAGTGGATGCAAAAAATGTGGTATATCTACACAATGGAGTACTATTCAGCCATTAGAAACAATGAATTCATGAAATTCTTAGGCAAATGGATGGAGCTAGAGAATATCATACTAAGTGAGGTAACCCAGACTCAAAAGGTGAATCATGGTATGCACTCACTAATAAGTGGATATTAACCTAGAAAACTGGAATACCCAAAACATAATCCACACATCAAATGAGGTACAAGAAGAAAGGAGGAGTGGCCCCTGGTTCTGGAAAGACTCAGTGAAACAGTATTCAGCAAAACCAGAACGGGGAAGTGGGAGGGGGTGGGTGGGAGGACAGGGGAAGAGAAGGGGGCTTGCGGGACTTTCGGGGAGTGGGGGGGCTAGAAAAGGGGAAATCATTTGAAATGTAAATAAATTATATCGAATAATAAAAAAAAAAAGAAACTGGGGGCACCAAGGATGCTTGCCCTACTTATTTAAATTAAAAGCTAATCGGTCCAGAGCTACAGGCAAAAAACAGAACACATTGTATTTTTCTTCTTCCTAGTTTGAATTCTCAAGAAACAGAGGCATGTACTCTTGGCTGAATCACATCAAATTATTAAATAAGTAAATGAACAAATACATATAGATGCCATCCATTATTAATGGAATTTGGTCTTAAAGTTCATGTCTGCTGCACCATAACCTGTTGCCAAACGTAGACCACAGTATTAGTTAGACCACAAGTTAGAGCATGCGTACAAATTTCCACCCGCCACCTGGATTTAATACTCACCTTTGGTCCTGGCCACTTAGCACCTCTGAGCATTTGCCAGCGCTTCATTAGCTCCACCAAGGCAGATATTTTTATTTCAACTTTGAGAGTTAATACATAAACACATCCAATAAAACACAGAGCTCTGTCTACTCTAGACAATGACAATCTATAGCTTTGCTGAAAATACCTTCCTCAGTCCACTGGTGTGTGATGTAGCATGAATCATCTACCTCCAATTTTGGTGGAAAAGAGGTACTTAAGCAATTAGCAACCCACAATGGACACTAATGAAGGAGGAGGTGGTCAAGAGTGAGATCCACATTTGCTCATCCCGAGCAGCACCACTGCAGTCCCTTGTATCTTCAAATGCTGTAGAAATGAACCTACACTTTAACCCCAGAGCAGAGCATAAGTGAACCTTGGATCCTTAATGTAGAATCACTCATTAAATTACCCAAGTGATGTAGCCTTTCCTTTAACTAGATAGCCAAGGACTCAATGTAATCACAATAACAGCATCATCAGTATCAATAAAAGTCTCTAAAATATGTGGACCCCCCCAACACCACCTTGCTTCTCTTTTCTGAAAATCAAATCTGAATGCTGTGTCTTCTCATGCATCTTCAAGATTTATTCATGAGTCACAGCTGAATGCTCTCTGTGTTGTATTTATGTGAGCAAACGTGAGAGAGAAAAAAAAGAAAAAGAATGGGTTCCATTATCGAGATAGATGTGTGTTTGTCAGCTTGTGAGACATTCTCCATCCTGGACAGTCTAAATATTCAACTACTCTTTTAAAAAACATTAGTCAGGCATTGTTAATACACACAGCCACAGTGTAAGCAATGACCTTTAGATGTGTCCCCGCTCCTATTAAATACACACTGTAAAATAGAAACAAGATAGGGCTGGAAATCTCTGTGATACAGGCTTAGAAACCATGTATTTCAGGCACAATCTGCCTAGGGCACCCACAATAATGTTATTAACAATAGCAGGAGATTGAGACATTATTGAAAGAATTTTAATAGGTATCCATTTACTGCATACTCCCTGTCAGCCCTGACACACACACACACACACACACACACACACACACACACACACACACATGCAGTGGCAGGTGGAGGAGAACAGGAAAAGATCTATGGACATCTTCTTATTCTTTTCCCAACAAAGGGCCTCATGGACATTTAAAATATTTATAGCATTTTAAATTAAGTTTCTAAGAGCTTCTCAGGTATACAGCATCTGTAAGGAGGCAGAGCTGTTGCAGGACTGCAGACAACAAGCCTTGTGATCTTTCACATGACTCAGCCACAGCAATTAATTTGTTCTTTCCTTCTCTGAAGGACTTAAACAAAGCAGCGTTATTTTAGGCATGCGTTTCCCTGGGATTTTCCTTTATGCACAGGTCACATTACATGGCTGTTCTGACCAAGCTTTGTACCCACCTCTACTCCTATCAACACTGACTGACACTGAAGGCTACAAAACCTGCGGAGAAGATTAACCATGAAGTTCTATGAGAGAAGAATCTTACGATACCAGGATGGCATTTTTAAAAGTGAGACAGCTTATGCCCATTATGTGTTCACTATCAGTCGCCTTAAGAAACTCACTCACCATAGGAATTCCCTGCCTTCCTGATCACAGAAACCATGACACCACCTCCCTACTTGCTACCTGAACATTTTACAACACATGCATCGAAGAGAAGGCATTCATCCTCTTGAGCTAAATCTATAATGGAGTCAGATGTGCTCTGCTCTTTGTACCAAGCAAAAGCCCACAAAATAATGATCTTGTTTCATTAGAAATTAATCTCCTATCTTCACCGTGACAAATTGTTATACATTTATGGCAAACCTAAGCACTCAGATCTTGTCTCTGGTAGCTCTGGAATGTGATTTGGTGCCCATAGACCAAATGTCAATATGTGACCAGTGCTGGAGCCTCCTGAGTACTCTGAGGGACATGCTTCTGTGCTCTGTGATGTCACCAATACTCCCTGGCTTGTGGACCTGTCGTCTGTCTTCTTAACACATCATTTGCCACATCATGAACCCAAATCTCCCTCTGCATCTTTCTTTTACGTATACTTATCATCACATCTAGGACATACCTGCATGGTCCAGACTAATCTTTCATCTTGAAATCCTTGATCACATATGCAAACTTCCTTTGCTGTGGGGCTAGGGAACCCTGGGGAACAAGCCTGAAGCAAGAGTGAGGTCAAGGCATGTCCAAAAAACAGAAATCTCATTCTGAGATTGGCAAGAGCAGGATTCCTCTTCACACACTGGACCTGCATTTTCTAGAGCATGTAGGTAGACCTGGACCCCTACTTTTGCTCCATCAGAGGAAGTCACACAGCCCAGTAGCCAGGTTAAACATCCTTTACCCTTTTAAGGTCTTGTCCAACTGCTCCTGGAATTCTTCCCTATGCCACTGAGGCATCCAGAGCATCCTAGGTGGGTCCAATGTTGTACACTCACCCCATATCCCCTATTCAAATCCCAACTGTTCCAAAACCCTTGTTTTCCCCATCTTCCAATTAAATAAGCTGCTCAGTAAAATTTGCCTCCAGAGAGTCTGTTCTCCTGGCACTCACAACAGCCTGAGTTTTCCACCGCCACAGCCTTGCTTTGCCTCTCTCTCAGGTCACTGGTCTGATTGCAGTCAATCGTGCCATTAATGGAGAGAGTGCACAGTGGGAATGAGACTTCACCATATAAATGACAAGTCACCCACTCTAGGAGTTTAGTGTTTCCTCTCTTAGTAGACCATTGTCCAGCACTCTGTTGCCAAGAAAGGCAAAAGGTGGATGGAGGGAGGGAACTAAGTGGGAGAGGGAACTGGAAAGGGAACAGGAGGGGTCAATTGTGGGGAAAATGGTGGGAGAGAGAACTTGAATCAGTGTGAGGAATCTAGGACAGTGGAAACTCCCAGGAATCTATGAGAGTGATCCTAGCTCAGATTCCTAGCGATAGGGGATATGGAACATGAAAGAGTGACCTTCTGTAACCAGGGAAGATTTCCAATGGATGGTGAGGATACCACTCCAGCCACAAAAGCTTAGACCACAATTTTTCCTGTCTATAAGAGGTATAGGGACAAAGAGGTGGCAGAAAATGTTGGAACAGCCAACCAATGACTAGCCCAGCTTGAGTCCCATGTCATGTGGGAGAGTCCACCCACGACACTATCAATATTCTGCTATACAGTCCTCTGAGTGGCTTCACCCAGCAGCTGATGAGAACAGATTCAGAGAAGCACAGCCAAAAATTAGGCTAAGCTCTGGGAAGAGGGGAGGAAGTGTTGAAAGAGCCAGAGAGGTCAAGGACACCCCAAGAAAACCTACAGAAGCAACTAACGTGGGCCCTCAGAGGCTCACAGAGTCTGAACAACCAACTAGAGAACATGCCAGGGAAGGGCCTAGTCCCCCTATACCTATGCAACAGTTGCATAGCTTGGTCCACATGTAAGAACTCTAACAGCAGGAACAGGGTCTGTCTCTGACTCTGTTGCCTGCCTTTGGATCTTTTTGTTCTAACTGGACAGCCTTGCCTAACTTCATCAGAAGAAGATGCTCTCAGTCCTGCTACAATTTGATATGGTAAGGTAGGTGTTGCTATCCTTGAGAGGTCTCCTCTTCTCTGAGGAGAAAGGGAGAAGGGCATAGGGAGTGCTGAGAGCCAGGGACTGGGAGGAAAGAAAAGAAGATCCAAACAAAAAAAGAAAAAAATTGTAAAGAACAAGTAAATAAATCGATAATAAAATAAGATAAAATTAAGCATGACTCAGACACTGTATACACACCACAGAAATTATAATTAACAAAGAATGAAAAATCTAACCTGCAGTATCAAGTTCTATTTTAAAAATGGTATTTTAAACCATTTTTTGGAAATGAATAAGGAATAGTATTATAAAACCAAGAGCTTAGAAGAAGGGTCTGTAGGCAACAGAATTGAACTCTGGTTAGCTCAAGTAGACACTGTCATCAGTGGGCACACGAATCAAAGGGAGACTGAAAGATTTCCCTCCGACTTTGGTCAGGAACCTAGAAAGACTAGGCATAAAGAATTGTGACTTTCAACAAATCAGGGACACTTGGAATCATATGTTTCTTAATTTTTGCCAAAGATATTTGAAAGCTTTTCCCTGTGGAAAAGGAATAACATGAGAGTTCTCAAAGCATAGACAGATGCATATGAGGCACTTAGAGCGAGAGAAGTCTGATGTGTACTATTTAAAAAAGAGAAAAGTCGCCAGCCCTTGGCCTATGTGCAGATTCAACCATGTAGAGTTTCTTGACTGTCTGTGAAACTGTTTCACCTTCCTAAGATTCACACCAATGACTTGGGTCATCTGAATTCATTATGCCCCAGGATCTCAGAAACTGGGAATCAGAAAGTTGTCTCCTTTGTTTCCATTGATAGAGGGAAGCTATTATCCTAGTCTGTCTTGTTCTTCTTTGACAGAATCCCTGGGTCTATGTAATTTGTAAGAAAGGGAAGCCTATTTGTAGCATAATTTTGGAAGTTTAGAAGTACAAGCATGCCACCAGCATCTGGCATCACTCAATGAAGAAAGGTAGAAAGACAAGTGAGTGTGAGGGACCAGGAGATGACCAGTCATACTTTTATAGTAAGTAAATTCATATGGTAATAACCCACTCCAGAGATAAAGATGTTAATCCATTATGTGAACACATTCAACCTGATAAATACCATCCTTTGATAGTATTGCACTGAAAATTGAGCTTCTGACACATTAAATTTGGGGGATAGTGTCAATCATAGCTGAGATATAATACATGATCTTAAGTTCCACCCTTTGCCAATAAACAGATTAGTTGAAGATTAAGTGTTAGTAAGATGAGATGAAGATAAATGTCCCATGCTGATAGACACAAGGCGAACCTGACTCTAGAGTAAGAGCAGTCAATTAAAAATGATGCATGGAAGGACTCACCCAGTGGAAGAGTACAGGGGCCACTTGGCCATTCACAGGTACATACATGGTGAAGAAGCACTGTCTCAGTGGCCAGTATTTGTTTAGATTGCTTTAATTGCTTTGAATTGCTGTAACTATCAGAAAGTGTGTGGTTATGAGTTTGGTGATCATATTAAAATTCCTCTGGGAGAGAGGTCAAGCTATACCTTTAATAATTTCCAGTTCTTGGACCAAGAAAATGCTATTTTGGGAAAGAGGCTCTGTATTTGGGCTGACAGGAAAGGAGAAAAGGCTCTGGACGTCTTGTAGAGTGATAGGGATCACTATGACTCCAGGTAGGATAGGATGCAGGAGTGGCAAGAGATCAAGCCAACCAGCCTTGTGAAATTTCAGGAAAATGGCCACTGGCCACGTTCCCGATCGGGCCTGGAGTATCAGGGGAAGGATTAGGAGTGGCCAGCCTTTAAGGTAGCCACTTGAAAAATAAGCTAATGCTGTGCTGTGCGTGTCTTTCATTGATAGAGCCAAGATAGCTCTGGGACTGTGAGTGCGTGCAACCAGCCAGGAGCCAAAGCTGTGCAGCAAACTCTCAAAGCAACACATACATTTTCCTGTTAGTTCATTTATTTATCCTGTTTGGTTTCACTTGATGTAACTTTAATTTTTCAATGTTGTTTCTTGGAATATGGATTTTCAATCTAAAAACTAAAAAATGCTAATATAACTTGCAAATCACTGTGTATTATACAGACACCAATTGGATAGTTACAATTCAGATAAATCTGTTATGCTGTATTCATACAGTTGAAATTTAGAGATGGAGTACATAGTAGGTGGTGGAGAGTGAGATCCTGAACAAATAATTCCTACAAGCATCTCACACTCTTTCTGAATTTTTTTATTAAACCAATAAAATTTATTTTAAAATTTACAACTCAGTATTGACATTTTTTAAGCCATCAAAATAATTTATAATAGTTAAATGCCTTTTAAATACACATGATATCTTCTGAAACTAAAAGTAAGATGCATTCAACCAGTTTTTAAAGTCTATTTGGAACATTAAACATGATAGAAGCAGAAAAAAAATCTCTTGTGAAGTCTTCTATGAAAGGAAATTGTGACAGGTTCCTGATTAGTCATGAACCATTCCATCTCCAAGGGATAATATTCAGTGTAACTGTGGCTTCATAGAAGTAATTGGGTAGTGTTCGATCTGTTTCTATTTTGTGGAATAAATTTGAAGAGTATTAGTATTAGGTCTTCTTTGAAAGTCTGATAGAATTCTGCACTAAACCCATTTGGTCCTGGGATTTTTTTGATTGGGAGACTTTTAATGACTGCTTCTATTTCCTTTGGGGGTTATGGGACTGTTTAGATGGTTTAATCTGATCTTGATTTAACTTACGTATTTGGTATCTGTCTAGAAAATTGTTCATTTCATCCAGATTTTCTAGTTTGGTTGATTGAATATAGGCTTTTGTAGTACAGTCTGATGATTTTTTGAATTTCCTCAGTTTCTGTTGTTATATCTCCCTTTTCATTTCTGATTTTGTTTATTTGGATACTGTCTCTGTGCCCTCTGGTCGGTCTGGCTAAGGGTTTATCTATCTTGTTGATTTTCTCAAAGAACCAGCTCCTGTTTTTATTGATTCTTTGTATAGTTATTTTTGTTTCTATTTGGTTGATTTCAGCCCTGAGTTTGATGATTTCCTGCTGTCTACTCCTCTTGTGTGTATTTGCTTCTTTTTGTTCTAGAGCTTTCAGGTGTTCTGCTAAGCTGGTAGTGTGTGCTCTCTCCAGTTCCTTTTTGGAGGCATTCAGAGCTGTGAGTTTTCCTCTTGCTACTGCTTTCATTGTGTCCCATAAATTAGGGTATGTTGTGCCTTCATTTTCATTAAATTCTAAAAAGTCTTTAATTTCTTTCTTCATTTCTTCCTTGACCACATTTTCATTGAATAGGGTATCATTCAGCTTCTATGTGTATGTGGGCTTTCCGTTGTTTTATTTTTGGCTATTGAAGGCCGGCCTTAATCCATAGTAATTTGATAGGGTGCATGGGATTGTTTCAATCTTCCTGTATCTGTTGAGGCCTCTTTTGTGACTGATTATATGGTCAATTTTGGAGAAGGTACCATCAGGTGCTGAGAGAAGGTACACTCTTTTGTTTTAGGATGAAAAGTTCTATAGACATCCGTTGAAGCCATTTGGTCCATAACTTCTGTTAGTTTCACTGTATCTCTGTTTAGTTTGTGTTTCCATGATCTATCCATTGATAATAGTGGAATGTCGAAGCCTTCCACTATTAATATGTGAGATGCAATATGTGCTTTGAGCTTAGTAAATTTTCTTTTATGGATGTGGGTACCCTTGCATTTGGGGCATAGATGTTCAGAATTGAGACTTTCTCTTGGTGGATTTTTCCTTTGTTGAATATCAAGTGTTTCCTCTCTAGGGGCTTTTACCTGTTTACCTTTGTTACCTGAGTGTGTCAGAGCTCCTGGGAGTCAACTTCCTCTGGGATCCTGAAATCCTGGTGGGACCAAGCTCCTGAGATCTTGTTTTGTCAGAGCTCCTTGGAGTCAAACTTTCTCTCGGTGTTGCAGGGGTAGATGGGGAGTCAAAGACCTTTGTTTGCTCCGGCACAGGGGCAAGCTGGAAGGAAGCCCTGCCTCTGACTGGGCAGGGATTTGTGTTTCCCTGGTTCCTATGGAGTTCCCAGTTACACAGGTGTTGGGAAAGATGTTGTGGCCTCAGCTGTGATCTTGAATGTGTCAGAGTTCAAGATCCCATGGGTTCCTGGGTGTGATCGATCTCCTGAGAGTAGAACTTCCTCTGTGATCCTGCCCTTTCCGAGCACCTAGAGAGGTTTTCCAAGTGACCTCAGTTTGCAACACTTGACTGAAAACAAGATGGTGTATGCTTCCATTTCATGTGTCTCTACCTGAGCTGTGGATTCTGTGAGAGAAAAAAAATATTGTTTGTATTTACTATCTACCAGGCCTTTAACACAAAAGTATACAACAAACAGTTACAGAAGCTTGGATTAGTCAGGGTTCTCTAAGATACAGAACTGCTACAATGAAAACAGACAAACTAAGAATCTAGAAGTTACTCAGTCAATGGGGCTGGAGGTCTCAGAAATTTCAATCTGGTTTACATTTCAATCCTGGAAAGATTCCTGGAGTCTTCATTAGAAGCCTGAAGAATCTGGTTCTAAAGCCAGTGAAGAAATTCTGCAGCAGCAGGGTAAAAGAACTTGCCAATGAGAGGTAAAGCAAGTAGGTAAAAAGCCAAGTTTCCTTCTATGTCCTTTCATCAGCGCTGTTCCCAGAAGGGGGCCTCCCATATTTAAGGTGTGTACATGTGTTTGGGCATGTATGTGAGTGTATGTAAGTGTGTATGTGTGTGTGCATGTGTATAAGTGTGTGTGTTTACAAATGAAGTGATTTCCTCTCCAACATGTGTTGTTTCCTGTGGTTTGGATCTTATCCATTCTTATTGGTGTAAGGTGACATCTCAGGATTATTTCAGTTTACGTTTCCCTGATCACTAAGGACTTTGACCATTACTTTGCTTCTCAGCCCTCTGACCTTGTCTGTGGTGAATTATCTGTTTAGTTCTATTCCTCATTTTTTGATTGGGTTTGTGTGTGTGTGTGTGTGTGTGTGTGTGTGTGTGTTTAGCTTCTTGAGATCTTTATATATTTTGGATATTATCCCTCTATCGGATGTAGAGTTAGTGAATATCTTTTTCCCAATCTGTAGGTTGCTGATTTATCCTACTGACACTAACTTTGTCTTACAGAAAATTTCCAGTTTCATGAGGTCACATTTATTTCGTCTTGATCTTACACCCTGAGACACTGGAGTTCTGTTTAGGAAATTTCCCTCTGTTCCAATGAGTTCAAGGCTCTTTCCTACTTTCTCTTCTATTAGATTCAGTGTATCTGGTTTTATGTTAAGGTCCTTGATCCACTTGGACTTGAGCTTTGTGCAACTCGACAAAATATGGCTCTATTTTCATTTTTCTACACACAGACAGCCAATTAGGCCACATTTATTGAAGATGTTTTCTTTTCCATTGTATATTTTTGTCTTCTTTGTCAAAGATCAAGTGTCCACAAGTGTGTGGTTTTATTTCTGGGTCTTTAATCCTATTCAATTGATCAAAATGTCTGTGTCTGTACCAGTAGCATGCAATTTTATTACTGTTGCTCTGTAGTACAGCTTGAGGTGAGGGATAATGATTCTCCCAGAAGTTCTTTTATTGTTAAGAATTGTTTTCTTGGGCAGTGGTGGTGCATGCCTAGTACTTGGGAGGCAGAGGCAGGCTGATTTCTGAGTTCCAGACCAGCCTTGTCTACAGAGTGAGTTCCAGGGCAGCCAGGACTACACAGAGAAACCGTGTCTTGAACAAAAAAAAATAAACAAGCAATAAAAGAAAATATATAAGAATTATTTTCTGTCTCCTTTTTTTGTTTGTTTTTGTTTTTGTTTTTTTGCCTTTCTAGATGAATTTGAGAATTGCTCTGTCCAGGTCTTTGAAGGATTGTGTTGGTATTTTGATGGGAATTGCATTGAATCTATAGATTGCCTTTGGTAGGATGGCCATTTTTTACTGTATTAATTCTGCCAATCCATGAACACGGGAGATCTCTCAATTTTCTGAGATGTTTGATTTCTTTCTTGAGAGACTTGCAGTTATTGTCATACAGGTCTTTCACTTGTTTAATTAGAGTTACTCCAAGATATTTTATATTATTTGTGGCTATTTGAAGGGAGTTGTTTCCCTAATTTCTTTCTCAGCCTGTTTATCATTTGTATAAAGGAAGGCTACTGATTTATTCTAGTTAATTTTATATCCAGCTACTTTGCTGAAGTTGTTTATCAGCTAAAGAAGTTCTCTGATAGAATTCTTGGGGTCATTTATGTATACTATCATATCATCTGCAACTAGTGATACCTTTATTTCTTCTTTGCCAATTTGTATCCCCTTGATCTCTTTTTGTTGTCTTATTGTTTTTTAGTTAGCACTTCAAGTATTATATTGAATAGATATGGGGAGAGTAGGCATCCTTGTCTTGTCCCTGATTTCAGTGCAATTGCTTCAAGTATGTCTCCAGTTAATTTGCTATTGGTTGTTGGTTTGCAGTTAATTGTTTTTATTATGTTTAAGTATGGCCTTTGAATTCCTGATCTCTCCAATATTTTTAACATGAAGGGGTGTCATATTTTGTCAAATGTTTTTTCTGCATCTAAGGAGATGATCATGTGATTTTTTTTAGTTTGTTTATATAGTGGATTACATTAATGGATTTTTGTATATTAAACCAACCTTGCATCCCTGGGATGAAGCCTATTTGATCATGGTGAATGATGGTTTTTATATGTTTTTGGATTTGGTTTACAAGAATTTTATTGAGTATTTTTTTGCATCGATATTCATAAGAGAGATTGGTCTGAAGTTCTCTTTTTTGGTTGGGTCCTTGTGTGGTTTAGGTATCAGAGTAATTGTGGCTTCAGAGAACAAGTTAGGTCCACTGAGAGGCCCAAAGTGGATTCTAGCTCAAGAGGAGGTCTCAAGGCCTGATACTATTACTGAAGCTATCGAGGATTCAGAAAAAGGGACCTAGCATAACTGTACTCCGGAAGACCCAACAAGAAGCTGAGAGTCAGATGCAGATACTTACACCCAACCAATGGACAGAAGCAGCTGGCCCCTGTTGTTGAGAAGCTGAGGAGAAGGGCAATCCTGTAAGAGGACTAGCAGTCTCAATTAATATGGACACCTGAGATCTCTCAACTACTATACCACCAAACAGGCAGCATACACCAGCTGATATGAGCCCCCCCAACACATACAGTAGAGGACTGCCAAGTCTGTGTTCATTCAGAGATGATACACCTAAGCCTCAAGAGACTGGAAGCCCCAGGGAGTTTAGTGGCCAGGTAGGGTGGGGGTGGAGACTTCCATGTGGAGACAGGGGTGTGGGGAGGATGTGGAACAGTTGGAGGGTGGATGGCAGTGGGGGGAATAAAATATGGAGTGTAAATAAATAAATAAATTTTTAAAAAGACAGATTTTTAAAAAAGAAATCAAGTGATTTCATCAAAGTGGTAAATCCTAGAGGGTCACAGGCCTAGCAGACACTGAGATCAACTGGCACGAGGCCTAATGCAAGAACCTGAGCAAGTCAGTGGGGATGGGAGTAGGGGTGGGAGTGGGTGGTGTCAAAGCAAGAAATCCTGTCATGTGTTTTACATGTTTGCAAAGTGTGTAGGTAAGAGAATGTGTCTTCTAGCCACTGCCCTTCCTGCTGGTTCCTGCTGCTGCCTAGTGGACCTTAATCTACATGTGCACCAGGTCTTGTTTCTTGAACTAAGAATCTTACCACATAGAAGAAGCCAGAACCGGGTTTAAAAATAAAATTCCTCTTCTTCCTAAGACCTTGTGCAAGTTGCAGAACCATCAAAGCCACTGGGGCTACCGACCATTCCAGTGTCCCCCAGTTTCCACATCCTACAGAAGGGAAGTGGGGGAAGTCAAGCCACAGATGGCATCAGAAGATCCAAAGATCAAGGTATGGGGAATTTGGGGAAGTTAAATCTACACTGTAGATCTCACATGATACTTAGGATGAAAAGAAGCCCACCAAGAAATATGTATAATTTGCACTACCCCACACTTAATTAATGCCACATTTTTATTGGATTATCTTATATATTAAATATTACACAAAACAGATTTTGAGGAATGCCACATTAATTGGGGGGAAAACCCTTTAACTAAAGTTTCACAAGCCGATGGGGCTTTACAAAGCTAACAGGATATGCTAGGTCTGGAATATGATAGGACTCATGCACTCTCAAAACTTTTTCTCTCCACAGTTGTATTTCATGATGCTCCAGCTGGAAAACACCACAGTGAACAAGGGAAAAGCTATCCCCTGCAGAATCATTTCATCTGATAACTTCTCTGCTGATTTCTGGCTCCCATGTTCCTCCCTCTGAGAGAATCTGCACACTAATTGAGATTTTGATTGCTCACCAAGTTAGGATGATGGGACTCTGCTAGAATCAGCACCGGGGGCTCAGTTCCTGGAACCGACTCAGCCTTCCACATCCATTGCAATCAGTGACTCGGTGGAAGGCTGAATGGTGGAGTAGCTGTCCATTTGTACATCCTGGTCAGGTCCTCTAAAATGGAAATCCTGTTCAATGGTACAAACCTAGTCTTTTCCATTAAAATAGTATGGGTGTTTTCTTATACAGTCAGTGAAGAATAAGAGACTATGTGGAAGAGAAACAAGGCCAAATATTTTCAAATTCCATGCAAAACTAAAAACAGAACTGCAACTCATCCGGTGAACTTAGTCCTCAGATCGTCAGTTTAGATCCTTCAGAGTGATAGCCCCCTTTTTAGGCACCTGAACTCTAACCCTAAATGAAATCTTAACCCAAAATCCCTCAAGTTCTGCTCAAGGAATATTAGGAACAGTGAGGTATATGCTCAAGAACATCATGATTCTGAGTCTGAGCCAGTGTGTCATAAAATGAAACAACATACAGGCTACATAAACAGCTGAGAAATAAACAGCAAAGTTCAAGCTTATATTTCTTATTACATATCATATACTGAAAAAAAAGTACAGCTTCCAAAGTCAAGCTTAAGGCCATACCACAGTTTACAGATCTGTACAGGGTCTGTGTTTCCTATGGCCAACTGTATTTACTCCAGTTGAAGTTTGGTCCCTTTCATGGTGCTATTTTGAATTATTTTTGACAATACTTGCTATGGAAATTTCCAGATAAAGCTTAGAATGATATTCTTATCTGATTAAGGAAGAATATACAAACACCATAGAGTGTTTGGCTGCAAATCTTGCATAATAGCAAAAAACAAACATGGTTCTGAAGGAGCAAAGATAAAGAAAAATGGAAAACAAACTTCAAAATGTGTGACAGGGAATAAATTTTCTGCAAGAAATATGCTTTCTTCTAAACCTCATATTTATAACTTGGGAAACACACTTTATTTCAAACCGAAGCAATATCACAAATACATTTTACAAGGAAGCACATAAACTTACACATAGCAACTTTTAAACTTTATGAAAGCAGTTCTAGAAGCCTGGTAGAAGATGCTGTCTGGCAAAAATGAAGGCCTGGGGAGGTATTAATTGGGCCCTCTGGGTCTTCCTTCTGGGAGAAAAAAGAGGCATAAGAAACCAGGAAAGGTCTTCTCTAGGCTTGTTATATGATTTTTGATCCTGGGTTTCAGTGGCCAACATCTCTCTTACATCTTTATAAAAGGTTTAGTAACTTTTTTCTTATTATCAAGCATGAATATTGATGTCTATCTATGAATATCTGTCTCAGCCCAGCATTCATGAGCCTCCAATTAACCAACCTCAGTTGTTCAGTATCGCACTTTTCCATTGAGAACTCCCCAATTAACCAGCTTTAGCTGCTCAGTATCCCTTTTTTCCATAGCATAAAACCTCCCCTCCATGCAATCTATGCATCCCATCCAACCATGACTCATCCTCCTACAAATAGCTCTCTCAGTGCATCAGTTTCCCTACAAGGAACAAAATCCCCACCCAAGAGAGGCATCTGATGTATCATGAAACATACAAATACCAAGTCTATTAGGTTTCAGGTATGGTTTGGTCCAGAAAGCTCTTGGGCCATGTTTTCAGGATGACCTTGGCTGAGTCCTCCTCTGTACTGGCATCCATCTCTCCTGGCTGCTCTAGCATAGCATTCCCTGGCCTCAAATCTTCACAACATGCTGATGAAGGAGAAGAGATTGTTGGCTACCATTTCAAGCAAGTCTTCCCCTAAATTACTTGCAGGGGCTTGACTGAAGAAATGACTTGTAATCCAGGATGCATACATGCATGTCTTCCCCTAGAGTGGGTAGCCATCATGACATTGAGGTCTGTTGAAAGAGAGGGGGCATGCAATTGAGAACAGCTTCACATGTCTCTCTTTGCATCCTTCTCTCTCCATTTTATTCTTTCCTTCTGTTCCCCTTATGGGCCACATTTCTCCAATTCATTTGTAATGGATATCCACTGCATGTTGCCTCTTCACAAAGTCTTCCTCTAGCCATCTAACTCTTTCCCCTGCCCACTCTGTAACACTTACAACCCATACTGCGTCACATAGGATCAAGTTATACACAGATTTCATGGAATCTCTTTTATTTCTAAGTAAAGATTTCATTTGCCCTAAGCTTTTTAAAAGTACTTTGTGGGCTTAGGTCTTGCATTTTATTTCATTTATTTCCAATTACCCGTAGCTTCTAGTATAATCCTGGTGCCTGAACAGTTCTAGATTGGGGTTCTGATACTAGAGTGGCCAGCAATCTTGTCTGACTTAGAAATAAAAGGGTAATGGCCATGCAATTTTTCAGAGTTCATCTTTATCTGGTGAACATTTGGCCTAATGTGTTTGTCTGACTGATGGCCATGGATTCCCTCATGTGGATAACACATTTATATTGGGAGGAAATCTTGTGCTCTGTTGTGGTTAGAGTTACTATTGCTGGGATGAAACACTGAAACCAAAACAAACTGGGGTAGAAATAGTTAAGCTGGCTTACACTTCCATTTTGTAGTCCATCATTGAAGGAAGTCAGAACAGAAACTCAAACAGAGGAGGAACCTGGAGGCAGGAGCTGATGCAGACACCATGGAGGGGAGATGCTTCCTGGCTTGTTCATGATGGCTTGCTCAGTCTTCTTTCTTATATAATCCAGGACCACCAGCCTAGGGATGATACCACCCACAATGGGCCAGGCCCTTCCCCATCCATCACTAACTAAGAAAATGCCCTACAGCTGTATCCTATGGGGTCATTTTTCTCAGTTGAAGTTCTCTCCTTTCAGATGACTATAGCTTATGTTTAGTTGACATAAAACTAAGTAGGGTGTACCATTGACTGTTTCTTGTTCAGTCTATGCCAATCTAAATACCTCTTTTGACTCTGGAAGGACAATCTGTGCTCTATTTGTGGCCCATGGATGATGCTCCAGACCATAGTCTCTGGTTCTTCCCAAGAAGCCTGCAATGTCGCAAGCCAACGCAATAGAACTTCAAAGACTTCCCTAACTGATCCTCACCAAGGTGGGCAACATGAATCAGTTGTTTATTGTCAGTTGATGTGGAACAGGAGAGCAGCAAGGGGAAGCTAATGATATATATATATAAAAGAATTATGTGGATCACTTGAAGTTCATACAAGAAAGCAACAGATGCCAATGGTATAATTTAGTGGTAAAGCACTCACCTAGCTTTTGCTAAGCTCAGGATTTGACCCTCTAACACTACAAAATATATTTCTAAAATTAAAAAAAAAACAACTGATGGTCAGGTTGGGACCCCAGCCTACTCAGCAGAAAGATGTCTTCAAGTTCAACTTTGGTGATCTACTAGAACCATTATTGTGTAACCTTCCTGTGCCTAGACCACTGTGGTGCCATTATGTCACTACTTGGAACAAGAAAGGAAATAAATGAATGAGTTTGCTCACAAAGCCTTCCAAAGGCATAGCAGTCTACAGCATCCTTTTGATTATATCCTTACATGCTCCAAAGCCTCTGACTTCCCATTAAGGCTAAGTCTAGGATCTATAACCTAAAAACCTGGCAGATGGTAATTTTGGAATCATAACCATTCATTGTATTTGCTCATATTGTTAATGTTCCCATCATTACCTGTCCTCATGGATGCGTTGAGTTCTTCTGTGTTTTAACTTCTCAGGAATGAGATGGTACATTAGGAAGAAAACAGAAATATGGAAGCGGTAGTCATTGTTGTTGTTGTTTCTTCTTAGAGGTATAATTTTGTAATATTTCAAAAGGTACCAAATAGCTTTGAAAAATATTGGGCAAAACAGTATGGAAGAGAGCAATGTTTCTTTATAACAGTCACCAACTAAAATGTTCTTCAGGTTGAATTTAGGCAGAGCTTAGACAGGAGGGAAATCAGGGAGGTGGTAATGTGAACAGGCAATGCCCTAGAAACACAGGTTATCTCAACAGAGGAAGGCAAGGGTTAAGAGATGAGCAGCTGTTGGTAATGTTGACATTGGTGGTAAGACCCTTCCCCTCATAGAGCATTCACCTTGGGAAGGGGGGAATAGGGACAGGTTTTCATCATGGTCAACACAAAATAAATGTGCTGTTGTCTCTTTTGTCTGAATGCTTCCTTGTGCACTGAACGCTGCTTATTTCATTAACCTCCTTTTAGACCAGTTCACCAGTTGAAGTGTGACCAAATGGATGGTGTATGGATAGGTCTTTTCCCTTCCACTAGCCTTTTCCTATTTGGCCACAACTTGTCCTGTATTGTGGGATATGACAGTGAGAATAGGGAAGGCCGTGTTGAGGCACTCATCCATCCATCGGTGCCTTTCTCACTCACTAGATTGTCTTTGACATAGTACTAAGTATGGCCTCCACAACCTTCTCATGTGCTGCCTGCCTCATACAAAGATGAGAGTTGCGTTTTGTCCTCAGAAAAGTCATAAAGAGTTACAAAACCAGTACAGTGAAGCATTGTATTTACTAAAATGAAGATCTTTACAATACATGAAGGGATTATGGCAGAGGAAGAGAGGAACTGCAGGGGTGTTCTCTCTGCTTTGCAGTAGCAGGCACCATAAAGATGATAGAGTCATGAGAGGCTCTGTAACTCTGTACAGCCCTGAGCCCTTTAGAGACACTCTCAGGGACGACTGACTTCAGTGATTCAGAAATCTGGAAGTCATAATCTTAGTGTCCAGCAGAGGGAAGATGGGAAGCAACTGATAATTATCACAAAAACAGAAAAAAAATGAGACAATTCAATTCCCAATATACATGACAACACACATGAAAGTTTAATGTCCTTATGAAGTCTTCCTATATACTTCAGAAAGATACAAGAAGCTATTTAACTTTGCCCTCAAACTTCATTTTTTACCATACAGTCTTCTTAGTTCTGAGCTGCTAGCTTTGCTTTTAAGTTCAAATTCTACTAAAGATAAACTGAACTACATGCAAAACAGCCAAGCTGCAGGCCATTCTCACACCAGGGGAAGTAGCAGTCATACCCCACACAGAACGTTCTACAATATGCATTGCAGACAAACACTAACCGAATGCAATTTGATCCTCGTATCTCAAAAGAGTTCCAGGCATGAAAGATAACTATCAATGCATGCTTCTTAGGTAATGAAATTTGAACTGTGTGTGTGTGTGTGTGTGTGTGTGTGTGTGTGTGTATGTGTGTGTATGTATGTGTGTGTGAGGGGGTGGAGGATCAGTTCTTTGTGGTTGCCTTGTTTTTCTTGTTTCTAGAATGAGTAAACATATATCAATATACGAAGTAGATTAAAGCTCTTTAGGAGGTATGGTTTTCCTCTTATCCATGGAGGACGATCCTGGACAAAGGATGCAAAGATAAATGACTGACACCATATTCACTTGGTCAGGGAAGTTGGATGTTTTTCTCTGATCTGTGGTTATGAGGAAACAGAGGCTAACCAAGAGGTTATTTATGCCAGAACACACTGCCACCAAAGGAGGTGTAATCCGAGCATCCTATTCTGCTATCCCCCTCTTTTGCAACAGCCTTCCTCTCTGAACCTCGGACTGCCTGCTTCTGTCTCTGGAGATTTTGCCCCCTCCTTTTTCTCCCTCAGAAGTCTTAGAAACAAAAGAGACTTTTTGAAGAAGAAGAAAAAACCCCAGTTGTGAGCCATGACGTCTGATTCCTTTCACTCTACCCTGTTTCCAGGATCCCTGCGTTTTGCCCTCTGGTAGGCTGGGGGTTGACAGAGAGATCTGTGAGTGGAGATGTCAATTTACAAACCATCCTACTGGGTGTCTAATAAAATGCAAATCGAGACATGGGGAGAAGAGAAGGCCTCTGTCCTTCCTTTTACAAATAAAATGTTCCTGGGCCACTTGTGGAGATCAGGAGCCCCATGCTGCGGCTGCATCTGCTCTTTCTGACAGCTCCCTAAAGAACACGGCTTCTCCTTTTTGCAAGCCTGCAAGCTGTTCTTGGAGAGTACAAAAAGAAACCTGCTTCAAGGGAGAGAAGAAAAGTTTCTCTGACAAGTGAGAAGAGATTCAAAATCTTCTGAAGAAAAAAATAAATAGAGTTAAAAATTTGTGAAGGCCAAACCCAAATGCATGTGCTCAGTAGCAGAAACTCCTTTCAGTAATGAAAGGGAAGAAAGGGTTGCATAGACATGGGACCAAGGTGTGTGTGTGTGTGTGTGTGTGTGTGTGTATGTGTGTATATGTGTAGGTGTGTGTGTATGTGTGTGTATGTGTGTATATGTGTGTATATGTGTGTTTATGTGTAGGTGTGTGTGTATATGTGTGTATATGTGTGTGTATGTGTGTGTATATGTGTGTTTATGTGTAGGTGTGTGTGTCCAGTTACCATCCTGGAGACAGTGGTGGGATTGCATGTTCCACATAAAATAACAGGCAGATTTAGCATGAGCTCATTGTTGAGCTGAGGAAATACAATCTCAACATGCTAGATACTGGAAGTTAATGGTAGACTTAACAGTACATTTAATACGGAACAGTAAATTTCAACTAAATAGTGTCCTTGGACTGATCCTTTTACTTCCAGGTAGAAAGAATGTTGTAAGTATCACAGACATCTGAGCTTACTTTGCAAAGGAGAAGACCTTGCAAAGAAACAAAAACTAATCCCTTTTCTACCCACTCACGCCCACCATCCCTGCCTCTTGCTGCACAAGGATGATCAAGAAGATACCTGATGCTGCTGAACTTCAGAAATTGGGGCTATGAAATCCATGAGCATCGAACAGAAGAAAGTGACAATAAATAGCAGTCATGATGATAGAATACAAATCCAAGCTCTTTAAAACCATCCTCACATGCCATCTTAGCTCTTTTTCTAGGAAGCCAGCACAGAATCATGGCAAGTTTATAGATGAGGATAGCCAGTGACAGGTAAATGGTGGGGAAAGGCCCTGCGTGTCTCTTCCACTGGGCTCTAACTGGGACCTTTCCAAATTCCAAAAGCATCATTTCATGCACTGTGCATTAATACTTGGAAGATACCTACCTGGGATAATGGGAGAGAGGAACAGGGAATGAGAGAAACATGCCTTTGAAAGATGCACACAGAGGACATTTCTTGCCTATGATGTAATTAATTCTGATAAAGTTGGCCATTGTGTTAGCATTTCCTCTAGGCTCTGCCTGGCAGTTACCTAGCAACAGTCAGGTACAAGCCTAGCTTGCTATAAAAGAAATTTGTGGCCTCTCTCCCCCACCATCCCTCTCTCTCCCCATCTTCTCTCTCTCCCTGTGACCTCCCCTACCTCCTTTTCCTAGCTGGCCTCTTCCCTTCTGTCTCCATCCTCTTTTTCGGTCCTTCTCTGTCCCCTTTCATTCTCTGCCTCTACTCCCCTCCCCACAACCCCTTCACATGTCTCAAATGAACTTCATTTTATACTAAGCCCATCAGTCATATAACCCATCTGATGCTTGGGGTTGTGGGGATGCCTCACCATGGGCCTGGCTAAGGCACCTCCTCCTGCCATATATTACTCCACCACTGCATTACAAAACATATCAATTAGTTCTAAGTTCCTTTTGTCTATAGCCAAAGTTAAAGTCCATTGTGATCGTCTTTCCATTTGTTGCTTTGCCTCTTTCCAGTTTTCTCCTGCATGTGTTGGTCATGCCATGGACTTGGACATTTCAATTTATTTCCTGAGTCCCAATCACTTTCTGTAACCTGACTATAACCTCCTCAAATACTATGAGGGGGTTGGAGAGAAAGTTGGGACAAGAAGGCTCTTATGTGGATAGAAATTCAGGAACCTGAATTGGTAAGGAAGATGTGAAGGAAAGACACTTGGTCCTAGTTCCAAGCTCCTGAGGGCAGGGCAAAGGGACAGAGGGTGTAGAATGATGCCTCTGCTCCGCCACCTATTCCCATGTGTGTGCATACTTCCAAAAATAAGTTCTTTCATTGAGCTTCACAGTGAGGTTCTTTAACCAAAATATATTAAGCACTACATATCCTTCTGCCCTTCTATTTTCCTTTTGTCACATTTCCTGTTCATATTTACCAGCCACAGCTCATTCACTTTCATCATCCCTACATGACTGTAGCGTAACTTATTCATTTTTCCCACTAGTGACCATGTCATCTTTGTGATTTTTTGAAAGACTTTTTTTTTCAATTTAATTTAGTCTATGTGAGTATGCCTGTGTGCAGGTGTGTGCACATGTGAGTGCAGGTGTTCATGTACTCCAGAAGAGACCTCCAGTTCTCATGGGGCTGGAGTCACAGTGTGCTGCAACACCCAACATAGACACAAAGGTGCTAGAGACAAGGTCCTCTGCAGGAACAATGCATGAGCTAGCTGAAGAGCCATATCTCCAGCTCATTTTAGTTTTTGTTTTGTGTTTTACTTTTCTTAGTATAGAATAGAGTCTATTCAGGGCATGGGGTGGGGAGTTGAGAGGGAGTGGGGAGGTGAGGAAGCGGGACAAGAGGACAGAGCTAGAACAAGAAGGTAAGAGATGTTTGTTTGCTTTGAATGTTACCGATATTAATGTTTTGTGTACTTTGCACATGTGTAGGAATTTTCAGGATTGATACTTCTGATTTATGTGGTTGATGTGATGATTATTTTACATGTCAGCTTGATTCACACTGGACTTTTATCTATTCTGTGCCTTGACCTAGAAGTATTTTAGACTGGAACTTACTCCATCAGCCCTTCTGGACCAACACAGGTCATTTTTGTCAACTTGGCGAACATCTGCTAAGTACAGGAACCATGTGTGCCCCTAAGAAATGCAATAGAATTGAGCCTCTGGCTCTGATGGGAACCACATTGATGCAAGAATATTCCTTAGCAGCATAACCCACAATATTAGGAAACCAGAAACAAGGGCCTGGCAAGATGACTCCTTTCCATAGTACCTTTCCTTGCTGTATATGAGTATTTCCTGTTCATGCTTTAAAAATGCATCATTCTTTGTTTATTGACTTTAACCCCAAGTAACAGATAATCTTATATGTCTCCATTTCTTCCTATCCAAATCCCCTTTCCATAGACAACAGACGTGGCTTCTGAAGAACAAAAGCCTTTCCCCTGACACAGGTCAGAGATCCCTGGAAAATCCCAAGGAACAGAGGAAGGCTAAGGAAAGACTTGCCTATTGGCTTGGGGAAAGCTGGATGAATCGTTTTTCATATTTTCCCCTTAATAAATGGGCACACTTCTGACTCATAGTGTCTCTGAGGGGAAACCAATCAATATTCTGTGCAAGTAAAATGAGGCGATTGCCATTGTAACTGCAAAAATACTACAGCATCAATTGATTATCCGGATGCTTGTTATCCACTTGGTGGATTCCCTGTGGCCACACATCTCAGATGATTGTCCTCATCTCTGGTCTGCAGCCCTCTGCTTTGTGGCAACACTGGTGGGTACCCAGGGAAGGCTGACTCGTTTAAACATCAGCTGGAACAAAATGTAATTGGGAAGATAAATCTGTTGCATAACTACCACCCAGAGGTTATTCAATACCAAACGGCAAGAGCATTACCATCGATTCTTTCATCTGTGAGTAGTCTTGTCTGTGCACCTTCCAAAACAAATAGTCACCATTTTCTTATATGAAATAATGTTTTAAAAGACTACGTAATCTTCCTTAAAAGAAACACAGCATGACTCAAGCATTCCGTATGATCCAATGGTCTTTCCTAGTGAAATGAAAACTTGCATTTGCAAAGATCTGCATACAATTTTACAGTTTCATCATTGACAGTAGCCACAATTAAAACTTAAGTTTCCAGTAATTGATCAATAGGTACGCCAATTACTGCTTAACTATACAAGGGAATCGCTACTTGGCAATAAAAAGAAACCAAACACTGACAACTAGCTCAGCATCAATGACATTAAAATTCACTGTTAAAGAAGCCAGACATAAAATCTTCCCAGTACATGATGTCATTTGTAGTTACTCTGGAAAATTCAAAATTATAAAGACAGAAAACAGATCAGGAGATGTCTAGGGGTAGGAGTCAAAAAGCCAAAGAAGCAAGAAGCTGTGTTTTAAGGTAATGAGTGAGACTCGGATACCTGTCTAAGAAACTACAGCCACCTGTGCCAAACTCCACTCAGTACAAAGGACAGCAATTTCAGTAAGTGGTCTTGAGAAACCTGGTATGTAGAAGAATGGAACTAGATCCTTATCTCCTACCCTATATCCAAATGGATTGAGGATCTCATTATAAGATTTAAAACTACAAAAATGTTAAAGAAGAAAGCACAGTGTATACAATATATAGATACCAGTAAGAAATTTCTGAATAGGACTAGGAAAGGGGATATTATAGGGATAAATCGGACAAGTGACAAAGGGGATATTATAAAATTAAGGAATGTTTGTATAGCAAAGGAATTGATCAACCAAGTAAAGAGGCAAATAGGAAAAAAGTGTGACAGAGTTAATATCTAGAAAATACAAATAATCAAAAACTGAACACTGAAATAATAACCCACTCAAAATGGACTATAACATTGAACAGAGTTCTCAAAAGAAGAAATGTAAATGACTAATAAATTTCTTATGAATTATTCGACTTTCTTAGCCAACACAGAAATGTAAATAAAAACCACTTTGTGATTCCAATTCACTCAAATAAGAATGTTGTGAAAGCAGGTGCTGCCAGCTGTGAAGGAGAGAACCTTCATTCTCTGTTGGTGAGAGCGTGCACTACTGCACGTTAAATATGGAATCAGTCTGGAGACATCCCATAAAGCTGAAAACAGAAGTGCTATATGACCCAGACATACCACTCTTAGCCAGGACTCAAAGGAATCTGTGTCCTATGATGAAGAAAACCATACAATCATGTTCATTGCTGTTGTGTTTACAGTAACAATGAAACTAGATGAATGGACAATAAAAATGTGGCGTATATACAAAGGACTTTTCTTCAGCTGTAAAGAAATATAAAATCTTCCAGAACCATTATACTGAAAGAGACAAACCAGGCCCAGAAAGGAAAACACTGTACCTTATATCATTTCCTGAATGAAGATTATAGCTTCAAAATTTAAATTTTCGTTAAGCCATAGTGAATGTCTCTCTTAGCTTGCTTCCTGTTACTGGGATCAAACTCCATGAGGAAAAGCCATCTAGGGAGGAAAGAGTTTCTTTCATCTCACTGGTTACAGTCATTCCTTGAGGGATGTCAGAGCAGGAACTTGAGACAGGAACTCAAGCAGAAACTGTGGAAGAATGCTGCCTACTAGGTTGCTCCCAATGGCTCTCTCACAACCAGTCCAAGGGTGGCGGCACCCACGGTGAGGTAGATCTTCCTCCTTCAATCATTAATCAAGAAAATGCCCCACAGGCTAATCTGATGGAGGCAATTCTCAGTTCAAGCTCTCTCTTCCCCAATGCTCTGACTTGTGTGAAGTTGGCAAGAGAATCTAACAGGACAGCATCTATAGAGGACAGATAGCAATAAAGGAGCTATGAAATGTATGCGTGTGTGCAGTCAAGCTCTTAAGTATGTATGTGGGGGGAGGGGTGCTAGTAATAGATACATATGATATGAGGGTAGAGGGGAGGGATTGTGCAAGGGGGCAAGGGCGGGGATAGAGGAATGGAGGTCAGGAGGAATGGGGGGGGCACAGTCAAATCTAAGGGTATAGAAAAAAGCACTATAGAAATGTAATTTTAAAATATATCAGGGACTGAAGAGATGGCTCAGCTGTTAATATCACTTACCGTTTTACAGCAGACTCAAGCTCAGTTCCCAGACCCACATGGCATCTCATAACCATCTGTAACTCTAGGGCAGGGAGATCCAATATACACTCATGGTACACATACATACATGCAAACAAAGCATGCATATATAAAATTAATTAATCAATCAAATTGTGTGTGTGTGTGTGTGTGTATGTAACTTTTTAAACTATCTTGACCAAAGTTACCCTGAAGTGAAAACTTGTTGTTTCTTTAGAAAGTCAGTCATGTCAAATGAAGTTTTTCTGGGGCACACAGGTGAAGGGATGTTTTGCTGAAGTAGACACATGGTTGAATCTTTAGTTGAAGAAGACACGGGTTAAAGGGTGTTTTACTATAGCAAACACATGAAAGGGGTCACGATGTTCAGAAGGAATGTAAATACCACCCCACAGACAATGGAAGCTCAAGCACTGGTTTCCCCCACCTTGCCATTCTTTGCTAATGACATTGCATTTGTTCACTGACACTGGGTTGGTGAGCTCTGTTTGTGGTGATCCCTTAGAAAGAAATTCACCAAAGAACTTCTTGTGAGGTTCCTGTGGCTTCTTGCTGCTTCTGCTTCTTCAGGCCAATTGGTGGGCCTTGCAGTTTCTTCTGGATTGAACTGGCCTTTATGTTTTCTGTGTGGTGACACTGAGTGGACTGGACTGCAGCTGCTGATTTGTATTTTGTGTTTGCTATTGGACTGAACTGCTGATATCCTGACAAGGAAAATTGGACTTGACCCCAAAGATCTTTTTTCTAAACAAGACTACTTCCCCCATGTCCTAATAAGTTCTCTCTTCCACTACATCTGCTAGGTAGTGGGCTAGAGGGGAGGTTAAATGTTTATTGAACAGGTTGGAAAACATTTTTGCTTACAGTATGCATGATGGGTAATACAAATCCCAGAAGACATAGGATTTTAACCAAAAAAACTACAGCCAAATGCAGGATACCCCCTTATGAGTTATGGACCAGGAATTCCACAGAAGCTCCCCAAACAATACAGACTATTGCTATTGCTTTTGGTTGTGCATGTGTACTAGATGGAAAGAGCCTCTTGTGAAAGGCAGTATACTGTTTGTGTAGGACACAGAGAAACTGAACTGATACTGTCGTGTTTTACAAAAAAAGAAGGAGAGACAAAAATATGTTTGATAGAAGTGTGGTATGGTGCGGTGGGAGAGGTGCCTCAGCAGACACACGCTGAGGAATCCCCCTCCTTGAGGTACCAGCCACATGATGGGCTTAATATAAAATAGAGTTTTATAGAAGAGAGTTTATTTAGGGAATGGGAAGGGGAGTTGAGAAGGGAGTAAAGGCAGAGAGAGGGGGGAGAGGGAGAGGGAGAGAGAGAGAGAGAGAGAGAGAGAGAGAAAGGGAGGGAGGGAGGGAAAGAGGAAGGGAGGGAGGGAAGGGAGGGAGAGAGGGAGAGAGAGGGGGAGAGGGAGAGAGAGGGAGGGAAGGAGGGAGAGGGAGAGGAGGGGGAGGGAGGGAGAGAGGGAGGGAGGGAGGAAGAGAGGGAGGAGGGAAGGAGAGAGAGGGAGGGAGAGAGGGAGAGGGAGAGAGAGGGGGGAGGGAGGAAGAGGGAGGGAGGGAGGGAGGAAGAGAGGGAGGGAGGGAAGGAGAGAGAGGGAGGGAGGGAGGGAAGGAGAGAGAGAGGGAGAGGAGGCCAGCCAGGAATGTGTGGAAAAAGAGGGACAAGGGGAGAGAGGGAGAAAGAGCAAAGGGTCAGGGAGAGAAGAAAGAATAAAGAGGGAGCGCGCACCCCCTTTTATAGAAAGCCAGGCCTACCTGGGTGCTGCCAGGTGACTGCTGGGAAGAGCCTAGAAGGAATGTTAACATTTCTCCATTTTGGTTTCATTTAAAAAAGGAAAAACTATAAAGAGGTGATGGTGAAGCAGGAATAGGGTCATCACCATCTTTAGCTACTTCCTGCTGATTTTGGGGCGACATGCCTCTCTGGGAAACCTAAGAAAATGGGGATGAGGATGTTACTCCAGTCTCAGGAGAGTTTTGGCTGTTTCCTTGCTATCCAGGGTCTGTGGAACCATCTGTGGATAGGAAGGAACAGGTCCTGTAGAAGCTTCTGTGTCTGTGAGAGGAGACTGGAGCATCCATGGCTGCTTCTCTGTAGCTTACACAAACATACACACACACACACACACACACACACAAATATGGTAGAAAATAAAGTTAATATGTTTGGGAGAAAAATTTTTCCTTGGGTGTACATTTAAAACCATGAGGTCTTGGTGGTTGGGGTGAGGGGAGACCCAATTCCAGGGAAAAGGAGACGAGTCCCACCCTTTGGAATAGGTAGCAAGTGGGAACGTGGGCTATTTATAGGCTATTTATCTACATGGAGTCTGTTTGGTTCATGAACAATAGATTGGAATGTGTTTCCTGGATAAGTTTACAAAAGAGATAAAGTTGTTAACAGCATGAATATTCTTTATGGTGAATTTAGGGAAGACACAAGTCTTTTATGTAGTAGAAGGGCTTTTCCTTTTGTCTAGGAGACAATATATATATGTATGTATATTTATGTATATATATATCATAATGAGAAGCATTTCAAAAAATACACTTGAAAGGAAATCAAAGGAATCTCAAAAATGTGACAACTTTGTGAATGATAGTTCATCATATAGTTTAGCATGAGAAACATCTTAAGTGTATAGTTAAAAGACAACTAAAGTAAACTTATATTTGTAATTATGATAGCTGATAGTATAGATTAGCATGATAAACACTCTAAGTCTATAGTTAAGAGATCAAAGGAAACTTAAAATTTGAACTTGTGATTATAAAAGTTGGATAGTATAGTGGAATGTTTTATTAGGGTTAAGCTAATTTATAAGAACTCTATTGGTAAATGTTAGGATTTTAACTTCCTTAAATCTCAATATAACAGTGGCACAGAAAGGGAAGGAATCAGAAGTCAATGGAAACTGAGTTTTGATAAGGAAGTAGTAGAAAGTTATATATGTGAAAGGTTGACATCTGAACTTATATATCCTTTATTCTGAAGTCTGTGAATAAGGCAAACCTGTCTTTTTTATAAGAGATCTGCAGTCTTAACTAGTTAACAAATGATGAGCTAATGAGCTAATGTGGTAGACTACCTTGGGGTAAGGAGCTAGGTCTGTTTTCTACCTGTAGTTAGCTTAGCTGTAAATGTAGTTAGAATTCTGAGAATAATAAACTATAGACTATATTTCATTAATTAAACTGACAGAGATTGGTCAATAGCCCACTACGCAGACAGTTTTCCCAGGTCCCTGTGGTCTCCATAGCAACTCAGATAAAGTTATTCTGTTCCTTAGGTCCATAAGACAAGAAGCTTTTTCCTATGGAGTAGAAACATGGGAGAAATGACTCGCCTTGACTTAGACAATATGAGACATTTGACTCTTTGTATCTTCTGTTTGTCCACAGTGTAGACCAAGCCCTGGCAGTGGGCAAACAATGGAATAGTGTTTCTCAGTGCCTATCATAGCACAATCTAGGCAGTCTTGTTGCTGTGCCCCTATCTTCTCAGAGACTTTGGGGATCACTGTCATGCTTTGGGAATCTCTGTCATAAATAGCTTAAGTATTTGACATTACATTTAGCAGATTTCTGACAAGACTGATAGCTAGTATTTATTAACTATATCTGAGTTAGGCAATCTATAATTGTTTAATTATTTATCCTAGAATATATCTAGTAAATAGAGCACATTGTAGCTTAATAGCAGTAGCAATAAAAAAACAAGGCTAAACATATCTTTAAGGCAGTAGTCTTTGACCTTTTTACTGCCGTGAATCTTTAAATTAATATTAAAATTATTATTTATCACATCAGAATAGAAATCATTTGACAACTTTATCTTAATTGTAGTGTCTTTGGAGACCTTAAGTCAGGCTGTTTTAAGGTGAGGATGTAGTGAGGTAGGAACTGCCCATAACAAAGATGATGGATAGTCATTGACTGCCCTTAACTAAGATGGTGCTGAAGCTACAGTCAGCCATAAGACTGCCCTTAGCTAAGATAAAGCTGAAGTAATCACACAGGAAAAACTTATCTACCCACAACAAAGAAGGGAGAAGGTTAGGACTGCCCCTAACCAAGATAGTGCTGAAGCTACAGCTCTGCCTGCAGGAAAGTCACATGTTTGTTATATCTTGAAACTGAAAGGCAGAAACTATTAAGTATCAGCAGATAAAAACATATAAAGAGACAAACATAAGGAAACAAGCAGACACCAGACATGTTTTGTCTGCTGGACACGAGGTCTCTCGTATCACTGTAGGCAGCCTCTGTTGCTGTGTGTAGGGTGGCAGGCCTGATCTGCACATGGAGCAGCTCAGCCATCACACCAGGCTTAAGAGTTGATGTGGACCAGAATGTAAAGAAATCAGAGAGCTGAGGGGCAGGCAGAGCATCTTTGTGACTGAGGAGAGGACAAGTATATATGGACCTATTTTCTGGCCTGTGCCAGGAAGCAGCTCTTGAGGAAGGGCTGGAGGGAGGGGCAAAAGCAGGGTCTAACACAGCAGAGTTAAGGGGGAGGGGAACTGGAAAAGAAGAGCAAATAAAATAAAGTAAAGTAAAATGAAATAAAATAAAATAAAATAAAATAAAGAGGCCAGATAATGAGGGGAGGAGAAAAGCCTATGGAGTTGTAGCAAGAGTTGCAAAAGTGTGTTCTTTTTAATGTTTTCAGTCCCTAATATGGGTGAGATCCGGCTATCTACTCAGAGGGAGTTTGCTAGTGTAATGTGGGAATTACTGTGGGAAGTAAATATTTTGTGATTGCCTTCCAGGTTAATACCTTATGATATGGCTTGGGAAATCATTAAGAGTGAAAGTAAGTATATAAAGCTTGTCTTATCTTATGTCTGGGTCATTAAGGGAAACCAGACAAGGAGCACAGCCAAATCCTCAATGGAAAACATAGTTAATATTAATGTCAAACCAAAGTTCCTTGGGAAATTTGTTGACAAAATGTTTGCTTGAACATCTCTAGACAGCTTTAAAGCATGAATAGCATGTTAGCAGAGGTGTGAATGATAGAGAGGTATAGGTGATTCCCACTTCATGCCCTGTTGTGGAGGAAGGAAATCACATGGGGTGAGCACAGTCATAGTTACTTCCTTAATAGGACACCAAAACTTGCCTATAGGAGAGGTCTAGGAATAGTGACCAGAAATCCCAAAGTTGAACTACATATTTACTGGTCTTCTGGAGTTATTCTTGAACTTTGGATGTGGATTTAATCATTCCTTAATCCATGGAAGCTCTCCAAAGCACCAGTGTCAACAGACAGTAGGGGAGGGATGTGAAGATAGCAATTTAGATGAAAAGATTAGGAAGAGTCAATTATTGAGCTGGAGAGATAGCTCAGTGATAGATTGTTCTTGCAAATGATCTGAGTTTGATTTCCAAACCCAGGTGGGTCTACTCATAATTGCCTATAATCCTAGTTCTAGTAGTTGGCCTTTTTTAAACTTTGTGGACACCTAAAGTTGTACATGCCCATTATTAAGCATATGCACATGCATGTGTGTAATTAATTATTTTAAAAACAGAAGAGTGGATGCAAAAAATGTGGTATATATACACAATGGAGTACTATTCAGCCATTAGAAACATTGAATTCATGAAATTCTTAGGCAAATGGATGGAGCTGGAGAACATCATACTAAGTGAGGTAACCCAGACTCAAAAGATGAATCATGGTATGCACTCACTAATAAGTGGATATTAACCTAGAAAACTGGAATACCCAAAACATAATCCATACATCAAATGAGGTACAAGAAGAACGAGGAGTGGCCCCTTGTTCTGGAAAGACTCAGTGAAGCAGTATAGGACAAAACCAGAACGGGGAAGTGGGAAGGGGTGTGTGGGAGGACAGGGGGAGAGAAGGGGGCTTATGGGACTTTCGGGGAGTGGGGGGCTAGAAAAGGGGAAACCATTGGAAATGTAAATAAAAAAATATATCGAATAAAAAAATATTTATTTTTTAAAAGGAAATAGTCAATTATCCCCTGACAACCATATTCTGTCACTTCTCTACATAAGAAAATACACTGGGGTAATATGCAAGCTGAACACACTTTGCATACTAGTATTGAAGAGTTGTACCTGAGAGTAATCTAGAAGGGTAGTTGTGGGTAGTTGTGATTGGTGAAATGGAAACTTGCAGATTTCAGGGACTAATTATCCAGTGTACTACAACTTCAACAACCTTGTGAGTCTGGAAAGTTTATGCAGAATGATTATGGATTATTGAAAGCTAGATGGGGAGATGTACTTATCCATGCTGTTGTTACCCAAACATTGCTCTTTGGACATGATAATTAATACAAGTGATGGACTCTTTTCATACTTTTGTACATAATAGGAATGAATATTTTCTTATTATAGTATCTTCTGCATTACTGAGTTATAAGAGAAAGCTGTATTTGCCTGAAAATTGATGATAGAGAACCTTGGGAGAATCTATCCACTCTCTGTAAGAAGGTTTTGTTATATAATGTTGACCTCTGGATGTCTTATACATATTGTGAAACATCTGGAAGCACAGTAAAAATAGCAGTTACAGTTTGAGTGAAGATACTCTGCATGAATGGAAGGGGGGGTTGTAAGGTTGTTGGGTAAAAATCTTAGTACTAGGAGTGGGATGCTTTTCCATACGGTGTTGGCTAAGATGGCCATGTAGGACATTTCCCTATAGGCTATTTTTACTGCCTTTGCTTGCAAAATTAAATTTTAGGCCTCTATTTCTACATACAACACATGTCCTAGTTATAGAACATGAAGAAATCAAGCTGGATCTGAGCTGAAGCTCCTTTCCCACTAACTAGCATTTGTGGTGCTGGATGTGTTATACTGGCTGTATGGAAGAATTGTTACTAACAATCTTGCTTAGCTTTGGAACTTACATGCTACATTATCAATCAAGTGGTCAAATTGTGCTTACTGATGCAACCGTGGCCCAACTGTCAGAGGTACAACCATTTTCCCATTTGATTTAAGTCTTACACCACAAGAAGGAACCCATGTTTGGTGCTGTAACCATGAGCAGAAGCATATGACTAAGAAAAGCTCCAGTGGGGGAAGCTATTGCTATTGTTTAGTTGAATGATTATGATATGCATATTCTAAACATTTGCACTGGTAGATTATTGCTACTATTACCCATAATGGAAGGAACTTTACAGTGGTTGGTGGTTACTGCAGAGATTTATTACTGCTTAAGCTCTTGAGAATGAGTGTCAATGTTGTAGTTTGTAGTGCTGTGGTATCAGAAAAGTTCAGTGTCGGGCTTTAATGGAAGAAAGAACTCATACATCCATCCTATGTTCTACAAGGCTCAGGAAATAGCATAAAAGGCTAATTGGAAAGAATATAAGAACTGGATGAAGGTGTGGAGTGTTGTGTCCCTGATTCCTCTGGATTGTACATGACCATTGTTATATTGAATCATAGTAACTATGATTACTGTCACAAGGCCCTTTTAGGATCAGAACCGTTAACCCTTTTCATAGAGGGAGAGCAAAGGCTCAGGAGTTCATAATTTCATGAGCCTTCTGCAAGATACTCACAAGGGTTTACCCTCCCCAAGATTATACAAGTGATAAACAGTTGACCACAATTGGACTCATAGGTAGTGTATCTGCCCATGCAACTCCCAGGGAGCTTATTTAAAGTGTAGGGCTTTTTGTTTGTTTGTTTAATTAGTTTCTCCCTCTCCCTCTCCCTCTCCCTCTCCCTCCCCCTCTCCCTCTCCCTCCCCCTCTCCCTCTCTCCCTCCCCCTCTCTCCTCCCCCCCCCCTCTCTCTCTGTTCTTTCTTTCTTTCTTTGTTTTCTGAGTTACCATCTCACAGTTGAGGGGCTTTAGTGGTACAGCTTCTCTGAGAATTACTCAAGTGTTTAGTCAGGGTTTCTATTCCTGAACAAACATCATGACCAAGAAGGAAGTTGGGGAAGAAAGGGTTTATTCCGCTTACACTTTCCCACTGCTGTTCATCACCAAAAGAAGTCAGGACTGGAACTCAAGCAGGTCAGGAAGCAGGAGCTGATGCAGAGACCATAGAGGGATGTTACTTACTGATTCACTTCCCCTGGCTTTCTCAGCTTGCTTTCTTATAGAACCTAAGACTACCAGCCGAGGAATGGTACCACCCACGAGGGGCTCTTCCACACTTGTTCACTAATTGAGAAAATGCCTTATAGCTGGATCTCATGGAGGCATTTCCTCAAAGGAGGTTCCTTTCTCTGTGATAACTCCAGCTTGTGTCAAGTTGACACACAAAACCATCCAGCACACAGGCTGCCTTCCTAGTGTTACCTCTATCTTTGACTCGCCCATGTTCCTGTTTGGAACCTCAATTACCACATTGTTTCAACAAGTTGGCCTTGGACAGTTTTCTTTCTTTGATCTATCAGTGTTCTCTCTACATGGGGTGAATACACATTTATTTATGTCTTCCCAGGAAAAGTCTTCTAACACATATGTAAATTAAACTTCAATTAAACCATACTGCACACAGCTTTAACACTCCATAATTCTCAGTTGGTCCATAGAGCCTCTGTATGATCGCCCAGAAAGCAAAACCTTCCTCTCAGATGCACTGACAAATGCTATTTAGAATCATAGCAAAACCCAGGCTGTCACCTCCAGTTTCCAGTTGAGCAGTTGTGGGTTTTCAAGCTACTCACGAAGGCTTATTGTTAAGCTTTTAGAAAGAGTAATCTAGATACAGCTTCATTTTTAATGCTCTTTTATTTTAGTAACTTGAAAAATAATAAATTCAGGATTTTTTCACTTGCATCAGGCATTGAGTTTGATAAAGTAGCTTAAATTACCAGAAGAATCGCACACCTGTGCCACATTTTCATATCAACCACCTTAAAGACCCTGAGTCAGGCAAGAATTCATATCCAAGATGATCTCTCATTTCATCATGCTCATTGCTATGAACCAAACATACTGCATTGGAGGAAACAAAAATAAAAATAAAATCAAAGAGGCTGCATTTATGGTGCTTTGCTTACATCTGATTATGCAGCAACTCCCAGGAGACAAATATATGTCAAATTAGCAATGAATATGCATTAGAACCCATCATAATTCTGCCCCACTATGACTAGTCAGGGAAAGGACAGGTCATTTCAGACATCTAGTAAAATTCTGCTAAGTCTGTGTATCAGAGCACTTTGTGGATAAAATTAGATTCAAAGTTGGGAACAGTTGTGACCTGACAGAACTTAGGGTGGGAAAAGCACACCACATAAAAATGAAGCTCTGAGGTGGTATCACTACCTTTAACAGGAAAAAACAGACATGAGTAGAACTGTGTGTAACAAATAGCATGCAACATCATCTAATACTTTTGTCAATATAATGCCATCTAAAGTAATGTTGTTTTCATAAGGTGTGGTGCAATGGAGCATGCCCCCCAGCCTGAAAACTTGGTAAGGTCGATAAGATTCAGAAAACCTAGTTAGTTCCTCATAACTGAGAACAGTAGGTGTTTAAATCTACTTCTGATCAGGTTCCTGTCCTGGTACATGTGACCATGACACCCCACGGAGAGAACTGTAACAACCAGTCACATAAGGCAAGACCTGAATCCCCTCCACAGGTAGATGAGGGCATCCCTAACATCTCAGATTAAGCCAATAGAAAGCATCTGTCTTTAGATCCCCAACCCACCCCAAAATGTATATAAGACCCTATCCACAAGGAATAATGTGCATGAGTTACTTCACCAAAGATGGTCTGAGAGTGTCTGTCTTATAGAGCTATAACACTTTGGGGAAGAAGCTTTTGTTGCTGGAATCTGCTTGAGCCTACCATATGCAGTCACTTCCCACTCAGTGGCCGTAACCTTGGCTCCTAGCCATTCACCGTTTCCCTGTCGTCCAGTTGTATCCTGTCTCTGGGACAGCCACCGGCTATATCTCACCACCTGCTACGTCACTCCGGGTCAGCAGCAGCCACAGAGGCAGCCACAGAAGAGGCCTGGTAGCCTGCCTTGCTCAGGCTTCCCCTGCCCCTCAGAGAGCTGTAACTCTTTGGCCATTCCAGCTGGGAGAGCTCCAAAGCTCCCTGTGGATAGCACTTAGTATACACACCAGCAATATGGAGATCATAAACTATGGAAAAATTAGCAATAGTTTTAGGTTCAAATAGATGTAACTAACTTCTCTGTGGGGAGAATAATGTGAATGGGGGAGGGGCTAGGGGGAGAAAGCATCCCAAGGGGTGAGGTAAAAGGTAAGAGGTAGGGAAATGCCCTGCAGAGGCGGTGTGGAAGACATGAATTCTAAGAGGAGGGTATAGGTTGTAGGGACAACATAAGGTTAGAGACACTTAATAAGGAACTGATCCATTTACTACAAGTGAGGAAAACTGAGTGATTAAATGTCAAGGATCAGGGGTAGGTGAGATGGCTCAGCAGTCAGGAGGACTGACTGTTCTTCTAGAGGTTCTGAGTTCAATTCCCAGCAACCACAAGGTGTCACACAACCATCTATAAGGGTTTCTGATGCCCTCTTCTGGCCTGCAGATGTATATGCAGCAAAGCATTCATACATTAGATAAGTAAAAAATTTTTAAAAAAGTCAAAGATCAGAGCCAGGCAGTTTTGGAATCAATCTGCTCTCTCTAGTGGACCGCTTGAGAGTCAGACTGGCTTCGCATGCCTCCGACAACTTTTCTTTCCGTACTAACAAACCCTGATTTTGTTTGCTTTCTACTTCAGGAGGTGAACTATTCCTCATTTAAAACAGAATTTTCCAAATTCTGGTTCACAAGCCCTTAGGAGTAGCCAAAATCCATTCAGGAAGTATGCAGGAAATTAAATACTTCATATAAACACTGAGGCATTATTATTTGTCTTTTTGATTGTGATGCAAGACTCAGCTGTGGACAAAAATGTTTGTGCTTTAGAATGAACAAGGAAGCATATTAAATTGCATCAGGAGTCGCGTCAACTTCATTAACATATACTAAAAAAGTAACAAACACCATGAATAATAAATTATTTCTAGTCGTCTTCGCTCTTGGACACACATCTTTTAAATGTTTTATGTGATGAAATAAGAAGTACACACGAAGCCCTTGAAGGTGCACCAATGGACCCTGGCTCTCTCGAGGAAAGAACTGTGCACTTGTTTCAGTTATGAGCTAAACTAGACAGTTCTATCAGGAAGCATCCTTCTTAAGCAAACAAAAAAAATGGCTGACAAGCCATGGTTGTTGAGATTAAAGTGTTTGGCAGGCAGTGTGAATCTCTACTCAAACACTTAGGTATCTGCTACACATGATGCTACCCATGGTAGAACATAAGTTCTCAAGTAAATCTAGGAATGAGGAAAATCTTGGTCCACTGCTGAGAGCTTGATGTCTTCCCTATATGTAATGACGTCAGTGGTAAGAGCAAAGCTGACACTGATAAACATTCTTTTCAATATTTTACATTTATTTACTAATTGTAAGTGGAGCTATACGATCTGAAAACTGTAAAAGTCTGATAAAAAACTAATATTTTGAGGTATCATTATTATGATATTTCTTTCTAGCTTTTTACTTTATTATTACATGAAATACCACTCTTTCTTTGCACACTTAAATGATGTGTTAATGTGTGAGTGTGTGCGCGCACGCGCGCGCGCACACACACACACACACACACACACACAGTTTACCAACCCAATGAACGTGGTTTTTACATCATAAAATGGTACATAATATTTTGAAGTTCTGTAAAACTCAGCAAAATAACTACTATCAAATGATAAATAACTGATGTCAAAAAATCAGGATTCAATTAAATGATAGAAGACTCAAGAGGAGGCTAATAGAACAAAATAGTGTTTATTTTAGATTCTACATTAAAATTAATTTTTCAAAATTTACCACATGATGACTATGTGAGGGCATAATGCCAAAGATGATTCCCAAATGTTTGGAGAAAGTCTTTAAACACACTGAAGTTGAGCTCTTTTTTTGATCTTGAATAAAATCGACACAGCCATAATTTGAATACAAAAGATATCATTAAGCCAATCAGACTGAAGAACTTTAGAAAAACATTGGACACATTCATGCTAAGTCTGTTGTTTTGAGAAAATATTATCTATAATAAATAATGTTAACATGTTTTGTTATGATTAGTGAATTAATATATAAATAATTTATTTTTGACAGTTTTATGTGTACATAATGAATTCATCTTGTCACACTCAACCACTTACCTTTTCCAACTCCCTCCTACCAAAATTATCTGCCCTACTTAGCTTTAATTGTGAATTTGACAACAGCCTAGAGTTATCTGAGAAGATCAGATTGGCCTGTAGACTTATCAATGGAGAATTGGTCTCATTGTTATTTGACCAACCCATAATGGATATAGTGCCATCACTCGGATGGTGGCCTTGGGTGTATAAGAATGCATGAGACAGCAAGCAGCAATTCTCTATGGCTTCTGTTTTAAGTTCCTGCTTGAGTTCCTTCCTGAATTCTCTCAATGCTGGACAGTAATCTGAAAACTACAGTAAACCTTTTCCTCCCCTAAATTACCCTTGGTTAGAGTGTTTACAGTGACAAAGTGAAAACCAAAGCACTCTCTCCTTCAAACAAGTTTCCTCCAATTATCATGTCTTTTCTATGATTTTTGATTTGTGTTGACCAACTTAGTTTAGGTAGGGCCACATGAGAGGGTGATAACACAACCTCTAAAGCATGGACAATGGCCTCCACTCACAAGCAGCCATTAACTGCTCATAGCACTAGAGGGAAAAATCAGTACCCATAATCCCCTAGTGGATATGATGAGTCCAGTCTTTGCAAATGATTATGCTGGCCACTGAAGTTGTTGAGTTCATGAATAAAACAACCATGTCATTACCAGAATAATAGCATTTCATGGCCATCTGCCCTATTGTCCAGATACTATATTTTTCCACCTTCTTTCCTGCACTGTTTCCTGAGCCTTGGGAGGGGTATTGTGGATGGTCCATTGAGGGATGATCACTTAAGAGTTGCTTACTATTAGTACTGAGATCATGTACAAGTCTTTGCATTAGCAATTATTGTCTGAAAAAAAAATGAAGGTTCTCTGTCCAAGGCTGAAGGTACAATACTCTGAACATAAATATTAGAGGGCAGTTTTGATAATGTGCTCATTGATATAACAGATACAGTAGGTTCATGCCACAGGCCTTTGTTCATGTCCTCAGTACCAGACACAAATTTCTTCTTGTGTGATAGGTCCTCAGATCTAATTAGAAACAGGCGGGGCTGGAGAGATGGCTCAGCGGTTAAGAGCACTGACTGCTCTTCTGAAGGTCCTGAGTTCAAATCCCAGCAACCACATGGTGGCGCACAACCATCTGTAATGAGATCTGACACCCTCTTCTGTTGTGTCTGAAGACAGCTACAGTGTACTTACATATAAGAAATAAATACATCTTTTAAAAAAAGAAGGAAATCAGTTAGGCTTTGTGCAGAGCAAATAGTAAGAATCTAGCTGCATTCTCCTGCATGAAGATGTCAGGTTTTTCTAGTACCATTTGTTAAAGGTACCTTCTACATCTGGCCTCTTTGCCAAGAATCAGATAGCTATAGAAATATGGGATTATCTCTGGGTTTTCAAATACATTCTGTTGATCAGTATGTCTGGTTTTATGCCAGCATTATGATGTTGTTTTGTTTTATTTTGTTTTTTTTTTTTACCATGGCTTTATAATATAACTTGAACCCAGGACTGGTGATACATCCTTCAATGTTTTATTGTTCAGGATTGCTTTGCCTATTCTGAGTCCTTTTTGAAGTTAAAATACAGACAGAAGTTGGTCCCATCTTGTGCATGAAAAAATTTGGTGGAGAACTTTCTCAATAACATATACATATGAAACAGCCGCAAAACACACACTGAAACCCATTTTGTCCTTTTTTTTCTACTGTGAAATAACAGAATAACTTGCTATTATGGTGACAAGTAAGATCAGTAGCTCTGGATGGCAAAGAAAAGAAAGAAAGAAAGAAAGAAAGAAAGAGAGAGAGAGAGAGAGAGAGAGAGAGAGAGAGAGAGAGAGAGAGAGAGAGAAAGAAAGAAAGAAAGAAAGAAAGAAAGAAAGAAAGAAAGAAAGAAAGAAAGAAAGAAAGAAAGAAAGAAAGAAATCTTCTAAGGAAATTTTATGAACTGTATTTGCACTTGCCATATTCCACAAAGCAAGACGATTCCAAACTTGCAAACTCTCCAGAATTTCAGGGAGTGTGCAACTGTTTCTGCTGTGACACTGCTCTTCTGAGGTGCCACTTCAGAGCTGAGCTGATCCCTTCCATAGAATGGAAGGGAAATTGAGAAGGCAAACTCAGGAGTACTAAGACCCTGTAACTCCCCCTTCTAGGACACGGCTTTTTTCTTTCTGCTTTGCCGATGCAATGCCTTGCCCTGGGAGTGCTCGCTCCAGGGCCCTTGAGATAAGGGAACCTCACCTCACTAGTGCCACTGTGTTCCAGTGTGTCACTAAGTGTGTCACTGGAACACAGCCTCACTGGGCTTGAACTTGGTACTTCCCCTTGTTATGCATACAACTGTGGTGGTTTCTTTAGTCAATATTTATGTTTAGTTCATTTTCGGGTTCAATTTTAGGAGAAGCATATTTTTAATATTTAATCATATTTAAACATTTTATCATACAGAACAGCGGGTCCCCTTGTGACAGCCTCATACCTATATGCCATGTGCTTTGACCTTGTCAAAATGCTTTTATTCACACCCCTGCATTGCCTACTATCTTTCTCTTGTCTCATCTCTCTCCAGCTTACTTCCTTGTCCACTCTGCTTGCAAGTCTTATTTTTAAATTCTACTTGCCTCATAGGAGAGAGAAGCTTTGGGACTGACTTATTTCACCTCACAAGATGTTCTCCATTTTCATTTGTTTCCATAAAATTGGCATCTTTTTTCCCTTAGGGCTGCTGTAGTACCCTGTTATACATGTATATACCACATTTTCTTTGTCCATTTTTTGCTTGCTTATAGGCACCTAAGCTCCTTGGCTCTTAAAGATCATGTCTGAACATGAGTGTACCAATTTCTCCACATGACGCTACCCCATATTCTTCTCAGCAGAAGCAAAGTTAGATATTAGATGATGTGGTATTGTTTCTAGTCTGACTTTATTTATTTATTTATTTATTTATTTATTTATTTATTTTGAGGAAGTAATTCACTACCCTTACTACCCATGGGCCTTTTATTCTTGTAGTCCATGTCCTAGACTTCCTAGTTAATCTCTTGTAATTTCCCCCAGAAATGAGTCGAGGCTGTTGAAGTTGTCCCATGCAAACCACCGGAGACATTAACCACACCTGCAGGAAAATCTAAAGAGGCCAACCAGAAATATACCTTAATTTTTATTGTTGTTTGGACTTTTTATTTACATTTTAAACTTTATCATTTAAAGGGCTGCAAATAGAAATCACACAGTGAAATTAACCATACCCAGAGACTAAATGTCTTAATGGACTTCGATACAGCTAGAGTTAGCCATTTGGAACAAAGGCTGCAGAACTTCCCATTGGATTTTATGCTTTTGCTATCAAACATACTTTCAACTATCACAAAAAATGAAAAATCTGTGACAGACTCAGAACTAGGGAAAAAAAAGAGTTCCATGTCTTCATTCATGCTTGTATTTGATCCTTCCTCACCCCCTAATGTTCAGCCTTTCTTGTTTTCTTTCCTATATATTGTTTCCGCATAGACTTCTGTTTACACATATACATATATAATTACTAGATTCCATATATGACAGAGAACATACAGGATTATTTTTCCTTATGAGATTTTATGACATCACTTAATAGTATACATTCTAAGTCTATCTATATTTCTGGAAAGTTTGTGATTTCATTTTTCTTTCGACATTATGTGTAAACAGAAGTCTGTTCCTGACTCATTCTGCTTCTTTGTCAAGCACAGTGGTTCTCAACCTTTCTAATACTGAGACTCTTTAATACAGTTCCTCATGCTGTAGTGATCCCCGGACCATATAATTATTTCATTGCTACTTCATAACTGAAGTGGCTACTGTTATACATCACAATGCAAATATCTGATATGCAGGATATCTAATATGTGACACCCAAAGGGGTTGTAATCTACAACTTGAGGACTGAGGACAACTTGAGGACAATTTGGGACTCTATTGTGATGTCAGCATCCTTCCACACAAGTTGCTGTCATGATAGACTAAACTATTCCTCCATGCCTTCCCTAAAGTGCTGTTTAAAAAAATCTGGTTTTCCTCTTTATAGCTCCTGCTCCCAGCATGATGACTCCAACACCAGTTATTTATTAATAAATACCTAGGGCATAACCTTTGGCTTATTCCCCAACTAGCTCATAACTTACTTAACCCATTCAAAGTATTCGTCTTCCCCATAGTTCTCAGCATGATGTGTTTAAGCCCAGGCTGAATCTCCTCTTTACTTTATCCTTCCTTCTGCTATGTTCTGGGTTGGGGTCCATCTCCTCAGCATTCCCAAGTGAACCTCTCTTTCGTTCTCTCCTGAGTTCCTCTCTGGGACCGGTTTATGATCATTTCCCCTAGACATATCACCCAAACCTCTCACTATCTCCCAGAATCCTCTCTTCCTGCCTATGTCCCACCTCCTATTTCCTGCCTCTGCTCATTGGCCATAGACTTTGTATTGACAGATGTTGCTTACAAGAGATTCTAGAGTGATGGACTGAAAGTCTAGGAAACCATGAGCCAAAATAAACCCCTCTTCTCTTATGTTGTTTCGGTTGAGTGTTTTGGCCACAGAACAGAATGCAGAAGTAACTGCTACAACATCTGTAAGAACTGAGGAAGTGTGGTCGGGAAAACATGAGAATTTCTTTAACATCGAGGCTACCACATAGAAATAGAAGTTGTCTCTCCTATAATAATTACAATGAAGCACTCAGTGACCACATATTGCCTTCTAGTTACCAATATGCTTTCATATGTCCTAGGTCTGTGTACAAACCAGGAATCATGGATGAGATAAAAAGAAGGGAGATATTAGATAGGGATGAACAACAAGACCCAGGACCAGATAACTTTATAAGATCTTGTTTTTCACACCCGCTGTGCTGAAGCTGAGGCAAAGCCTAGAATATAATGAACATATTGGAGTATATCACCATACATATTAATGTTATTTAATGCCTAGTTCAAAGTAGCTCTCACAAGCATAAACAGCCTGCCTTGATTCAAATTCTGGCCACATCACGAAATAACTGTGACCTAGTCAAAATGGCTTAACGTCTCAAAGCCTCAATTTCCAACTCCCCAAATTAGAGCAATACTTGTATCTCTCTAACAAAATATCCAGGACAATAATATATTTCACCTAAAGCAACACATAATTATCACTCTGCAAATATTGGACCTCTTTTGAAAGAAGCCATACAATTTTGAAATATTTTAAAGCATGAATATTTTATTGTTTTTCAACATTTTAAAATTGCTAGAACTTTAGCTAATTTATTAGTAAATATCACTTGATCAAATGTTTAACCACATGGCATGCGCTTCCATCTGCTCATTCTTTGTTCAAAAAAGAAAGGAAGAGAGGTGAAGTGTACTGAATAGCTTCCATCCACAGCGTATTGTCTGTCTTATGAACTGCGCCTGCTGCCTCCCTAAAGATCGTCACTTGTGATATATGGCAATGCACAGTGCTTAACAGATCAAGAGATTCGATATGGGCATTGAGTAATAAATCCATGGTCCATGAAGGGGAAATTTTCTTACAACCCTTCTCCCCAAAAAGCTATTAATAAAAACTAACTCAGAGGATGTATTTCTACTAAACCAAGATTCCTGGGACATCAACCCTTCCCCGAGTCATGCTGAGCCCTTTATCCCCACTGAAAAGGTCTAGGGTGATTGATGAATCCTGCCAAGAGGCTCCCAGACACTTTGCTTTGTGCTACTATGTGCATTTCATCCACTGTAAACTTTAATGTGGAGATCTCTCAGGCTCTACCTAGAAATGCCCACATTTAAAGGAGGTCTTTTAATTTAATAGCTCTGCAATTTGGGTCTACTGTTCTGTGTCAATCATGAGGTCACATAATGAGATTGATGACGGGCATCTGCCTTTCACTCTATCGAATACCCCACTGAAACCCAAACGCATTGAGTCCTGTAAACTCTGGCTCTGGAGTCAGAAGTCTAGAAGCTGATGCTGATAGTAATGCCCTCCGTTGCCGTTCATCTGGGAACCCTCCTTAAAGCAGAGGCAACCCAAGGAATGGTTGAACTCACCTGACCCAGAGGTACAGAGAGTAATGATGTTAGTGCCTGTGTGGAGTATAATGAACACAGGGGTTCTCTACCAAACCATAGCCAGGGATTTTAAAATAATTTAGACTTTGTTTCCAAGCTAGAGAGACTTTTGAGTTTCTACCAAAAGAAGGATCCAGCCAAAAGAGTTGAAAAAGGAGAGACATTGCAATTGGACTGTCCAGAACTCAGCCAGCCATTGTGAACAAGTTTCTCATACTTTGGGCAATGTCTCTTTATTATAACAAACAAAACAGTTCTTTCATATAATAACCTGACAAGTTAGATTTTGATGAATGCACACATTTAACATTTATTCGAAGTATTGATAAAAGTCATGCTCATGATTCAGTAGCTAAGACCACACACCCTGCTCTTTATAGCAGACCCAGGTTCAGTTCCTAGCACCCATATCTGATAGCTCACAAGTACCTAAAACTCTGGTTATTAGGGGCCTAGTGTCCTTTTCTGGTCACTCTGGGTACCTGAATTTGTGTGTGTGTGTGTTGGGGGGGGTGTATGAACATGAATAAAATTTGAAAATAAACATAAATCTTTAAAAGTATAAATAGCCAGATAGATGGATGGACAGACGGATGGACAGACAGACAGACAAAAAGATACTCATCGACATCTTCTTTTTAACTAGGAATTAGCTTCATTACTCCCCATCCTGGCCTGCCTTGTCATGGCTTTAGATATGGCAGAAGTTTCTCTGTCCTGGCATTAAATGTACCAGTCTTGTTTAGGACTTGGTGACAAGCGCAGGTTCATTTAATTGAGTCCACCTTGAATAATTCACTTGTTGCCTGGGGCAGAGGAAAGGGGACATATTTACGTTTCCTCTAGTGAGGCCCTCAAAATGCAATCACAGTCACAAGAGAAGACATAATCATTCATGTCTCAAGAAGCCAAGGTGATGTTGGCAGTGGTCTCAGTTTTCCCTGTAGTTAAATATACAATTTTCCCCTATGCCAAAAGAAATTGCTCCCTGGCCGCAAATACCAATATGAACTAATTTTGCTTTCAGAAGCTATTCTTTACCAAAAGAAAAACTTTCTTCTAAAGTTCTAGACCCAGAATGATTGGGCAAAGGGTGTGTGTTAAAGTTCGGCCTTGCTTAGAATTACATTTAAAAGAAAGTGTTTCATCTAAGATAAAATTTAAATAAATAAGGTTTGAAGAACCCTAGAAATCAAACACTTTGTCCAGAATGAAAGTGGCCCTTCTTATGAGCACATTATCTCTACCTATTGACACAAATGGTGTTGTCTCCCTTCTCATGGAAGACCATCCTTAAATGTATGTAAGCCCTAATATATCATGAATTTAGCTGAGGTTGGAGCCTTTGGGGAGAAGGCAACAAGATACACAGACAGAAATGCCATGTGGGGCTCATGCCCCCCTTCTGCATGTGTAATTACCATCTTGGTAATTTCTGCAGTTAAACAGGCAGGGCATGCTTTGCCCCATAATGAAAAGGTACAAAGAATTCAAATATTTCTCAGTGGGTCACCTGACTCTAATAGATATTTCTAAATTCTCTCTGGATAGCATGTCCTTGTTAATGAATTCCTGTGATCTAGTGACTCCAGTGATCTAGAAACATCAGTAGGCAAATTGGGAATTCTGTTTCTAAACTCTTCAGTTAGTATCAGAACAAAACACTTTCTTCTAAGAAAGGAGCACTTTAGATTGACACATGAAAAAGTTAACAGGAAAAGTTTTTGAGTACAGACAAAACTAGAGATAAGGAGCAATACACTCTCAAGGAAGAAAAACTAGACTTGTTTTTACAGGATGCATATCTTTAGAGAAATGGCAAAAATCTGGGACTAGGGAAGGACATATTCTACAGAAGCATAGAAACAGCTCTTAACATCAAATGAGAAGTGCTAAAATACAAAATAAGGTAGTTAGGTATGCTGACTAGTTTTATGTTAACACCAACTAGAGATACCTGATAGGAGGAAACATCAATTCAGACAATTAGTCCATAAGATCTGGCTGGAGGGAATTTTCTTAATTAGTAATTGATGTGCACCCATTTGCAGGTGATGCCATCCCTGGGCTAATGGTCCTCAGGTCAAGAAGAAAGCAGCTTCTCAGGTCATAAAAAAGCTATGAGGAGCAAGCCAGTAAGCAGCACTCCTCCATGGCCTCTGCATCAGCTCCTGCCTCCCGGTTTTTGCCCTGTTTGAATTCCTGTCCTGGCTTTTTTTTTTTTTCAATGATGAACAGCAATACAGAAATGTAAACTGAATAAACCCTTTCCTTTCCAATTTCCTTTGGTCATGGTGGTTTATCGCAGCAACCGTAACCCTATGAAAAAACACAACACCACCAAGAATGAGGCATACCAAAGGAACAGAGGTGTACCAGAATCTTCCAATGGCTCAGGCTGGCACAGATTGCAAGAAAATACAGGATATAGGATTATAACCCAAGGGACAAAATAAATATCCTCCTGTCTATGTTGATAGAAACAAAAAGTTACCTAAAGAGGTAAGTAAATGAGTTAAAGTCCTTGTTTAAAAAAAATTCAAACGAAAGGAGAAGCAAGTTCCTATTGTCAAGTTCCTATTGTTGTGGGCTGGGCTTCAGTGTTTCACTCTGTAGGTCAACCCACACACCATTTAATAAATGGATAGGAAATGGCTTGAGTAACAATGGGCTATCTGGCAAACCCACCTCATCTCAGACCTTGAGGAGGGGAACAATAAATACCTTTCTTCTTGTGGACAGCTTGTACATTGACCTGCGTGAGGTACTCTGATTTCTACTTCTAAACACACCTACTTATTAGACAGTCCTTGGCACTCAGCCTCAAGGAGGAACATGTAGGGTACTTCCATGTTCTGGGAGCGATTCTAGACAGTGAAAACTGCGAGCAAGGCAGGCAGCCTCTGATAGCTTTCTCCATGCAGGAGGAAGCCGCAGGCAGCAAGGGGCCCTGCCAGGCACAGACTCCCTACCCTTCTCCTTCTGATGGCATCCTCTATCCCACAACTATGTCCTCTGTAGGCAACAGGGTATGATTGATCAGTTACTTCTAGGATTTAAAGTATGAACCTTGGTGCTTTCTTTGTGAACAGTTTGAGGAGACTTTTTGTTTCCTCACAGAGCTGCTGAATTCACAATTCAACAGCACTATGTTTACAGAGGAAGAAATTACTAAAGTCAAATAACCAACGTAAGCCAAAACATAGGCCCTCACACCTCTCTGCTTCCTTCTGTCAACTCTATAAGTATCCATTGACGTATATATGTATATATGTAAGTATTCTCAGTGAAACTTACATATAAATGTAAGACATGTAAAATAACCGTGTGATTAAAAATAGTCAAGCATGCTATAGATGTAAAATCAGCAAAGGTTTGCCCTCATTCTGACGTTCCACGGGCTATCTGTGTAGACATCCTACCTCTGATGAGCTTCAAGGAAACATGGCAGCCAACGCTTTCTGTACCCAGGCATTCAGGCGTTGCTGGTTCCTGTCCAGCCTCTTTCTGCCTGTCAGCAAAGCAGTGGGGGACTAGACATTGAGCAGCGGAAACGATAAGGGAATTCTCAGACCATGAACAAAGTGTTCTGAGTATTTCCCTTTTAAAATGTTGTGACACCATTTCCACGGCAGGAGTCTTCCCCATGATTGCCAGTAATTCAATTATTTCACCATGTTTTACAGCAGCGAGCAAATGTAGCACCTAACAAGAGGAAACGCTGTAACACACTCAGAAATAGCTCACCCTGTAATGCTTTAATCAATTTCAGCACCAATGGTGGGCATAGTTGGCAGGGCCCTGGTGCCTCCGACCTCTTAGCCTCCCTTAATACCTGATGCTATTTTATCTCAGAATCTAATTTGGGTTTGCCAGTAATTAAAATGCACGAATCTGTGTCCACTATTAACCTCAGCTCCTCCTTTCTGGGATCCAAATCTCTCCTTTGAAAAGCTCTTTGCCTTTGCCTCATTGAAATGTCAATGGCTATTTTAGACATTTAGATGTGTGTAGCCTTAGCAACAGAGGGAAAAGGTGTCATATTTCATAATCCCATTTTGGAGACAGAGACAAAGAAATAGCCAGTCAGCTAATATCTATTTCATGAACGCCCACACAACTATCACTGATTTTTTTTCTGATAAAAAAAAAAAACAGACTTTAGGATGGAAATAAACTAAGTTAAGGCACATATAAATAATATATTTTACATGCATGATAATTGATATTTGTGAAGACTGTGGGGCTGTGACATGCAATTGAAGATACATGCAATTGAAGTTTACCTCTTATCTGTAGCCTCAGGTTCCATGGCACCCAATCAATCTGAAAACGTTACAAGGAAAAATTCTTAAAACAAATAATCAATCCTCAATTGTGTATCTTGAATATTTGCTAAAATCTTTTCCTATTCTATTCATCCTATCCAGGACATGAGTCACTCCTTTGTCCAAAATATCCACCCTAAGTCCCATTAAAGTCACTTAAAGAGACTGCCAGTCAAAGAACTTTGAAAAAAAGTGTGTGTGTGTGTGTGTGTGTGTGTGTGTGTGTGTACTATGTGTATGCAGGAACCATTGGAGGCCAGAGGGGTGGGGATGATAGTTAATAAAAGATAAGAAGGAATCTCTCACAATTATGGTGATACATCACAATGTAAGATTTTTATCTGTCTCTACCAGCCTGGAACTTATGAACATCTTTATGTCTTAGTCTTTTGAGTGCTAAGATTACAGGCATGAGCAATAATACCCAGTAAAAAAAAAAAAGCAATATTTTATAGTTTAAAATGGAAGGTGATAACATTTTAGCTGTTCCCAGCATCCTGCAATCATGAGTTCCCCTTACTACACTAAGTAAACCCAGGGTTTGTGTCCTATCCTGGCTTCCATTGTTTGCCCAGGGGAGAGTTGGTCATAGGCTCCATAACCTTGAGATCATCTGCTGTGTCCTCCTGCGTTCCACCTGGAACTCTATACAAAACGAGCTGCTGCTTGGTTCTGCTTGCTCCAGCCTGCTGAATGGCTCTGCTCCATACTCTCTCCCTCCCACACACTGAATGAATGGACAGTATCCATAAAGGAGTATATTATAAATCAAGGATGTGCTTTCACACGAAGCTTTAGGAGCAAGCATTAATTAAGCACATCATTTTACATGGGATCAAATAACATCTATGGTTGAAGTCATTAAGAACAAAGACATAAACTCATTACATGAATAGTGGAAAGATCAAAATGTTCAGGAATCACCGGCTACCGTATTTTACCACCTTGAGTCATGATATTGAGTAGCAGTTTTGAGTGGGATTAAACTTAGCCTTGTCTGGTTATTCTGCATAAAAATCCAGTAACTCTAAGGTGCTCCATGTAAGAAAATCAAGTCATCTCTTGTAGTTAAGTGAGTATGTCTGATTTTCCTGTTTGTCGTTCATTTCTACAAGTTTTCTAATTTATGTATTTTACTTGTGTGTGTGTGTGTGTGTGTGTGTGTGTGTGTGTGCATGTGTGTAAGACAGACAGACAGAGAGAGAGAGGCAGAGAGAGGGAAACATACGGAGACAGAGACTGAAAGTATAAGTAAGCAGAGATGACCACATGCCATAGCATGTGTGCAAATCATAGGACAGCTCTGGGGATTGGTTTCCCACCTGCCATGTAGGACCTAGGGGTCAAGTTCAGGTGGTGAGTCAGGCAGACAATAACTTTTACCCATAGGACCATCTAACCAGTGCCCAAATCATGCCTTGTTCGTGAACAGTTTTGGTTTCCATAACAAAGGTGGCTGGCACTCACTTGGAATCCCAGACTGGAAAGGCAGGAACAGGGAACTAAGTGCTTAGGGTCAGTTCGGGCTACACAAAAGAAACCATCTTAAAAACAACAACAACAAACAGCTAGCTTTCAAACAAGGCTAGTATAAAAAATAACAGGAAAAATGTTTCCTACACTTCAGAGAGAGTTACTTATCGAAGTCACCAACAGGTGGTTCACTTTGAATGGCATTCAGAAAGAAAGATAAGAACTCTGTTGGGCCTTCAAATATCACCAAAAACCTGAGATATAAACCCCGTCTTCTGAAGCTGCAGAGGAACCCAAAGGGAATACACAAAATGCTGTCAGTCACCAAAGCTTAGGAAAAAATAAACTAAGAAAATCTATAGCAATCTAAAAACCAGACAGTCAGGAGAAATGCATTTTGAAAGAGTCAGTATTTTTGAGATTATATTGGTGCACATCTACAAACTAGACTGAAGCATAAGGGTTATGAGTTCAAGGACATATCAGGCTACATAAGGACAGACACCCTATCTCAAAAATACAAAAATAAAAAATTTAAAACACAATATCAATATTTATAAAGAAAATGTTGCAATAAGTAAACAAATGACCCTCAATTATTTTTTGCTCAGAGAGACAGACGTAAAAGAAAATTATATAGAAAGACTGAGAATAAGAACAAAAGTAAAATAATTACCTACACCATTAAAGTTTATCTGCTGATACCATAAAAATAAAACAGCATTTAAAGGAAAAGATACCTAATAAGGATAAAGGAGGGACAAAGAGAAACAAAAGAGAAAGAAGTAGCTACCAAAATATTAAAAGCATACAAACGTAATACATCTTTAAAATGTGCTCATAGAGGACACATAAACACACTTCCTTTAGAAAATGATACATTAAAATGTCCAAAGCAAAAAACAACCCCCAAAAAGAACATATAAGATATAAATAACATGATCAATGTGCTAATAGAACTTGCACAATTCCTTCTTTAAGTGATTCCCTCTATTAGTCAGGGTTCTCTAGGAATAGTTCTCAAGCCATGGGTTGTGACCCCTTTGGAGGCTAAATGACCCTTTTACAGGGGTTGCTTAAGGCCATCAGAAAACACGGGCATTTACATACTGCTTCACCCCAGTAGCAAAATTAGACTTATGAATTAGTAACTATCTTAGTCAGAGTTTCTATTCCTGCAGAAACATCATGACCAAGAAGCAAATTGGGGAGGAAAGGGTTTATTCAGCTTATTCTTCGCACTGCTGTTCATAGCCAAAGGAAGTCAGGACTGGAACTCAATCAGGTCAGGAAGCAAGAGCTGATACAGAGACCATGAAGAAATGCTACTCACTGGCTTGTTTCCCCTGACTTTCTCAGCTTGCTTTCTTATAAAACCCAAGACTTCCAGCCTAGGGATGGCACCACCCATAGTGGGCCCTTCCATCCTTGATCACTAATTGAAAAAGTGCCTTACAGCTGGATCTCATGGAGGCATTTCCTCAAGGGAGACTCCTTCCTCTGTGATAACACCAGCTTGTGTCAAGTTGACACATAAAACCAGCCAGTACAGCAACAAAATAATTTTATGGTTGGGAGGGCTCACCACAACATGAACTATATTAAAAAGGTCATAGCATTAGGAAGGTTGAGAACTACTGCCCTAGAATAAGAGAGCTTATAGAATGAATTTCTCAATATACATAGAAGGGGAATTTATTAAAATGACCAACAGTCTGCTGTCCAGCAAACCCAACAATGCCTGAATGTGAACTGAAAGTTCAATAATCTACAGCAGTTGCTAAATCTACAAGGCTGGATGTCTCAGTTTGTCTTTAGCATACCCTGGAATCCCAAAGAAGTAGGCCAACAAAACCAAAAGAAAAGAAACACACACACAAACACACACACACACACACACACACATACACACACACACACACACACACGCATGTGCACACGCGCGCGTGCACACACACATACACACACACACACACACACACACACGCACGCACGCACGCACATGCACACGCACACACACACTACCACCACCACCATCACCAACACCAGATGCCTAAATGCCTACATGAGAATAAAATCAATAACAGCCATGACAATGTGTCTTCACTAAAATCCAGCAATGCTACCACAGCAGGCGCTGAGTTTTGCAACTAGCTGATCCACAAGATAAGGCTTAAAATAGCCTTTAGGAATATGATAAAAAGCCTAAATGGAAAATGAATAAATTCTTTAGAAAAAGCTATGGAAACATAAACAACGAGTGGGAGAAAATGTATTGAACAGCTGAAGACATTAAAGTGGAAATAGAATAAATAGAGAAAAACCTAACCTGAGGTAAATCTGGAAATAAAAATTTAGGAATTAAACATGAACCACAGAGGCAAACTTCAACAAGAGAATACAAGAGATGGAAGGGTAAATCTCAGGCATTGAAGACGTAATAGAAAATATGGATACCTCAGGCAAAGAAAATGTTAAATAAAATCAATATGTTAATAATGTCTTGGCATAAAACATCAGGGAAATCTCAAACTCTATGACAAGACCAAATCTAAGTATAATAGATTTAGAAGAATGAGAAGAAACTCAGGTCAAAGGCAAAGAAGTTATTTTCAAAATCATAGAAGAAAAATTTCCTAATTTAAAGAATGAGATGCCTATAAAGGTACAAGAAGCACACAAAATACAAAATAAACTGGGTCAGAAAACAAATTTTCTGTACATAATAATCAAAATGCTAAATATACAGAACAGAGAAAGAATAGTAAAAGCTACAGTGGAAAAAGACAAAATAACATATAAAAGTAAACCTATAAGAATAACACCTGACTTCTCAATGGAAACTCTAAAATACAAAAGGACCTGGACAGATGTTCTACAGACTGTAAGAGACCACAAATACCAGTCCAGACTATTATACCCAGCAAAACTTTCATTCACCTTAGGTGGAGAAAATGAGGCATTCCATGATAAAACAAATTTAAGTAACATCTATGTACAAATCCAGAGCTACATAAGGCACTATAAAGAAAAATTTAGAGGTTAACCACACCCAAGAAAACACAAGAAATAATCACAGACTAGCAAATCAAAAGAGGAACACACACACACACACACACACACACACACCAACACCACCACAACAAAAACAACCACAAAACAAAATAGCATGAATCAATAAACACTATTCAAATTCCCCAATATGAAGGCACAGGCAGACAGAATGGTGCCTAAAACAGAATACATCTTTCTGTGGCATCCAACAAACACACCTTAACATCAAGGAGAGATATCACCTCATGGTGAAAAGATGAAAAAGATATTCTAAGCACATGGTTCTATGAAGCAAGGCTTAATATCTAATTCAAACCAAAAGTAATCAGAACAGATAGGGAAGGACACTACATACTCAAAAAAGAAAAATAAATTCAACCAAGAGGGCTTTGCAATTCTTAACATATATACACCAAACACAAGGGCACTAAAGTTAATAAAAGAAACACTACTACATCTACATCTTAAATCACATACTGACTCGTATACACTGATAATGGAAGACTTTAATACCCAACCTTTACCAATAGACAAGTCATCTAGACAAAACTAAACATAGAAATGCTGGAGCTTACTAACCTTTCAAACCATAAAAACCTAACAGATATTTATAAAAAATTTCACTTAAACACACACCACACACATAGAGTTAAACACACACAAACACACACAAACTTCTCTGCATCTCAGGAAACTTTCTCCAAACCTGAAGCAATCTCCAACTGAATGTCAGGACTGTTCCTTTTGATAAAAACATTATATATGTACATTTCTCTTTTTACCCTATAGGTCGTTTTCATATGTATTATGTGTTTTCATATGTATTATGGCTATTTTAATGGGATTCCTTAGTGTATGCAAGAGTGAGTTTCAATTTTTTCCTTCCTTCCTTCCTTCCTTCCTTCCTTCCTTCCTTCCTTCCTTCCTTCCTTCCTTCCTTCCTTCCTTCCTCCCTTCCTTCCTTCCATCCTTTCTCTTTCTCTTTCTCTCTCTGTCACTCTCTCTGTCTCTGTCTGTCTCTCTCTTCCTCCCTCCGCTGCCTCTTTCTTTCTTTCTTTCTTTCTTTCTTTCTTTCTTTCTTTCTTTCTTTCTTGCTTTCTTGCTTTCTTGCTTTCTTGCTTTCTTGCTTTCTTGCTTTCTTGCTTTCTTGCTTTCTTGCTTTCTTGCTTTCTTGCTTTCTTGCTTTCTTTCTTCCAATCTTGATGTGTTAGTTTCTGTTTTATCATTACATGTTAGCTTAATTATATTGCATTATAATTATCCCTTAGAAGCCTGACTGATTTCTAATGGGATTCAGAGAGAGGGTGAATCTGGATAGGAGGGAAGGTCAGGAGGAGCTGGGAGGAGCTGAGGGAGGGGAAACCATAGCCAGGATCTATTATATGAGAAAAAAATCTATTTAAAATAAAAGGAAAGGATTCTAATGGAAAAATTCAGAAAATACATTTATTGACAGATCTATGTATTTACCTAGAAAGGAAAACCAAGACTATACCTACCTAATAAATATATAAATTTTATTCAGCTACTCATACACTCACACACATATTGAACACATATGAATGAATGTAAGATATATACAGTAAGTAAACTATAAGTTAAGGAAAATATATCACAAATGTAGCATATTTTAAATGACAGTTATAAACATCATATGATAAAATCTGTAGCATATACCATACATCTATCCAGGAAGGCTGTATTAAATGCATTCACAAAGATCTACTGTGACTCAAAACGGAGAGAAGGTGGACAGAATGACAGAAAAGAGGCCAAAACCTTTGATTTTTATATGCTTCTCCCATTGTGTGGCTTGCCTTTGAGGCACAATGTTGGTGAAGTTCTATCGATCTGTTGTTCTTACTTTGCTTCCTGTATTATCAGTGCCTGGGTAACAAACCACTGCCAGATTCAAACTGGGAAGAACTATCCCTGCATTTCCTTCTAAATCTTTACATTCATGTCTTTGACCCATCTTCAGCAAGTTTTTGTAAGAATATGAAATAGGGATCCAAAATTATTCTTGTCCACTCAGAAATTCCCACCATTTATTTTTAATTAAAAAGAATAATAGGATAGAGAAGCATGCACACACACACATACACACACACACACACACACACACACATGAACATGCATGCATGTATGTGTGCACACACACAAACACAGGGCAGAGAGGTTGTGGAGGTTGCGGACTCATTTCTTGTCTCTCACTAGGAACTCCCACCAGCAGGCTTACGTGGAGGGCTTTACTTCTGAGACGTCTCACCAGCTCCTTGCACCATTTTCTGAAAAGATTCTTCCACTTTCCTTGTTGAAATCAACTGGCTGCAAATGTCCATGTACCTCTTTCCTCCCCGTTCATTCCACCCATCTATCCCCGTGAAGCACCACGGCACCATGATAGCTCTAGCACTCTCAGGTCCCACAGGCAGAGTTCTCAACCTGTGGGTTGTAACCCCCAAAGACCACTGAAAAACAAAGGTATTTGCATTACAATTCATAACAGTAAAGAGATTACAATTATGAAGAAGCAGCAAAAATAATTTTAATGGTTGGGGTTCATGACAACATGAGGAACTATATTAAAGGGTCGCAGCATTAGGAAGGTTGAGAACCACTGACACAGAAGACAGAGCCCCATGGAGCAGAGCACCTAAACAACAAGTATTATGGTAGAGCCTTGAGATCTAATGGGATTTGTCTAGCTAGGGCTCCCTTTCTTCTTTCTCAGGTACCCTGTTGGAATGGGAATGGGAATGGTTAGCCTTTGCTGTCCTTCCATTGAGTTCCAGGTGCATATATTTTTTCTGGTATCATAAGTTCAAAGCTAGAAAATTTTGCTTCAGGGTGAATCATACCGCATATCTTATTTAGATGAGTTTTTTAATTGACATAGAATTACATCATTTTCTCTTCCATCCTTTCCTAGCCACCCTCATCCAAGCCCCTCTCGTGGTTCCTCACCTTCAAGTTGATACCTCTTTTGTTTAATTATTATTGTTACATATGTGTGTATGTATGTAGATAAACGAGAGAGAGGGAGAGAGAGAGAGAGAGAGGGAGAGAGAGAGAGAGAGATGCATATAACTTGAATAGTTTTTGTTATTTGAGGGCTCACCCATGAGAGGGTCTAATTCTCCTTCTCCAAGCTGACATCAGTGGCTGCAGTTCTTGATCTAGGTATGTAAGCCCATGAGATTTTTCCCTCTTCCACATTAACATGTCCATTAATGTTGCCCTTGCTCTGGTCTTGCTTATGCAGTCACTCCTGGGACAAACTGTTTCACAGCAGACTCCCTGGTATGATGGTTCCTACGCTCTTTCCACTGTCTCTGACGCATGCTTCTATAAAGAGTTTGTAGTCGGTATTTAAAGTTAATGCTATAGTGAACTAGACAGTTTGAGGCTGAAAACAAATATATCTTGAGTTAATTTGGGACTGGCCAGAGGTGAAATGGCCAGAGGACCCAATTAACATAACTCAAAAATATATTATAGATATGCTTTAGCACCCAATTAATCTCTACTCAAATTTACCTGGTAGTAGCGCACCAATTATTCACTGCTCCAATGTTCTGGTTCCCTGAATGAATGACATACACACACAGCCTTATATTTTAGTATGCTTAAATAGCTCAATGGCTGAACCACTTAACCTCCAAATGGCTGATGTACTTTATGGTAATCCCAACTCTTCACTTGCTAAAACCTATATTCCATCTTGGTTGCCCCGGACTCAGACCTGCAGCCCTCCTGGGCCGTGATCCTTGGCTCTTCCATGTAGGCTGTCACTTCTTAGGTGTGGCAGCTACTCCTTTCCCAGCATGGTGGCTCTCTCCTTCTTGCTCCTTCCTCTGTCCCTTGCCCAGGAATCCCAAAGTCCTGCCTCTGTCTCACTGCACAGCTATTGGCTGCCAGCAACTTTATTAACCAATCAAAATCAATTGGGAACAGAGACCCTCAGCATCTTATGTGCAGAGGTGTAGATTACCATGTAATATGTGGGACCCAGTTAACATAATTCAAAAATTAAACCAAATCCACAATATAGAGAGAATATTTATGCTTTCTTTCCCCCAAAATAATACATTAAAACCTTACTCTGTGGTCATATTTGAAGGAAATAAATTCAAATAAGATCATAAAGGTGAGGTGCTGATGACTAGAATTAGAAGAGAATCCTATGGTTTCTCCCATTCACCAAATCTGAGGGCATAGTAATAAAAAAGTAAAGCTACAAAGATCCCAGCTGTTCCTGATGGACCTTGACCTGGGATTTTTAACCTTCATAGCTGTGAAAACTCCAAGCTTTTATTGTTTATGCCATGCAGCCAATACTATTTTTGCATGGCTGCATAAGCCAGCTAATACAACTTTTATTTCATTTAATGACCTAAATGCTCTAAAAGAAACATCCTTAATGTTGGACAGACGAGATAATCATGGAAAGGATGCTGGTTTTGTCTTGGAATGGGAGTCTCGGGTTTTTTCCCTATAAATATGTGTGTGGACTGGGAGACTTAAATTTTCTGTCTACTCTGACTTTGCAAAGTGCTCTTATTGTAAAAGGATATTGGTTCTTATTAATATTTTTTTTAATTTTGTAAGTTTAGCTCGATCTGCTTTCAGTGTCTTGAAGTTACGTTACAGTTGGATATTTGTTTCCCTTCTGTCTTGCTACAGTATTTTCACTCTGGACTCTCCAAGTGTCTATGGCACGATCTATTTTTATTGAAATATTTCCTAATGTCATTTGCAACTTTTTATTTACTTCTGTTTTCAGTAGTATACTCTTTAACTTCATTATTTGTGGATTTCCAAAATGTCTTCCTGCTGTGAATTCTTGGGATCACCCCATTGTATGGTAACGTTTATTAAATCTAATCTTAGGGTCTGACTATCATTTATGTATTTTATCAGAATGTATATTCTGTTGTCGATGCGGCGTTGAGGACTAGTCAGGTTGGGATGCTACTCAAGTCTTATGGATGTCCCTATTATCATTAACGTGTCTACTTCAGCTTACTATTTTTTGCCAGTCTTTCCTATATCCAAGGGTTCTATATAAACATGGTACATACATGTTTCTAGTTGCAATATCTTCCCTTCCACATTGTGCCTCATCTGCCTTTTCCTCCTGCAACTTCGTTCTAGGCAATGTCCCAGGTGCTGCCCCCACTCTTTCCTGAGTGTTTCTGTGCAGTAGATCTTCCCCACTCCTCCACTCAATGCACTTGCCCCATTGTCTCTGATGTATGTCTCTGAGAGACAGCAAGCAATTGAATCTTGTTCTTTTTCTCTTTGCTCCAGTCTGATAACCTGTCTCTTGATTGGATGATTTAATGCACTCACTCATATTTAGTGAAATTACTTACATAGTGTCCCATTTAGACTGTGTTTCCAGATGTCAAGGGTTTTGTTTGGTCCTCTATTCCCTCTTCGTTGATTTTTTTTTTCTGTTTGGTGTTTTCAATTGTAAAAATTTAGTTGTTTCAGCAATTTTCACTACTTATAAAAGATTTTTCTTTAGTCTTCCTAGAATTTTTACATGTATAGTAACTTATGAGAACCAATTTTAGATTATCTCTTGAGACAGAAAAACATTTTTTAAAAAGTAATTAGATATAGCTCTACTCCTTTACTTTGTGTTGCATTATAAATATGATTTAAAACTGTTTTCTAGAGCTCAGTCTAACCTTAAAGTCAATCCTCCTGCCTCAGCTCCCCAGTGTTAAAATTACATGTTGTATGCCTGTGCTTGGATTCTGCCTCTATTTTTATGATAAGAAGAACACCTATTTTGTGTTTAAAACCAAGTTATATGTTATGACTGCTTTATATAATTTTTTATTAAAAATAAACAGAGAATGCAAGAAACAATGGTTTTTCTGTGTTGTCTTTTGAGGTGTTTTGTTGTTATTGTTTTATTTTATGAGTCTGCCTCTCCCTGTTTTTCATGGGGTCTGGAGCTGTTATGAAGTGCAGTTCCCTTATCCCAGAACGATTTCATCTCACTCACCTCTTTTGCACTGCTACTGGTAATTATTCTACATGGAAATACATTATAGGGCAGCATATAATTATAGTAATCGTCACTTAACAACAGGGTTATATTATAAGAAATTTGTCATTAGATGATTCGCAGCTGTGAAAATATCCTAGAATACACTGTCACAAAACCTATGTGTAAGCCTATTAGTCCATGAGTACGAATCTGGATGGCTTGTTACCACACTGAACTCTGTAGTCAATCACAACACCATGGTACTTGCATATCTCAGCATTAAAAGGTATGGTAAAAAAAATAATAATAATGGGTTAAAAAAAGTCACGTTCAGATAAGCCATTTGGTTAAATGAAGCTTATAAGACAGTTGTTCTGGGTTAGTCAGTGATTGACTGATAAGCATTAAGGCCTTGGGCAAGACTGAAGCTAAACACTCTACACTTGCCTTCACAAAACTTATTTTACTGTTTTTATACTGTAGTAACTAATCTTAGTTTATTATACCTTTTTTACATCATAAACTTCAAGTTTTAAAACCTTTTCACTTTTTAAATAATGCTCAGCTTAAGAACACATTCCCTAGCTCTACAAAATTACTGTTAGGTCCAGGAATCACTGAAGAATGATACCCCGGAATCAAATAGTAGGCAAAAGCAAAGAGTGTTTATTCTACAAATTCCCTCATGTAGGGGCACAATTCCATTGGGATGGAAGGACTCTGACTGAATTTGCAAATCCAGTTTTAAAGCTAAAAGGGGGAACATTAGGGCGGGGTAGACAATCTGTATTTTCTATATCTTGATTGGTGTGTTCTATCCCTGTAGATCTGGGTGAGGCTAAGATTGGTTAGGGTCCTGTTTCAAGCATACTTGACTTACTATTCTTTGCTTCATGCCAAGGAGAGGTACCTCTTAACCTCTTGGGCGCAAGCTTGACTAACTGTCCTTTTGCAAACTGGGGAGTGGTCCCTTTTTCATAAGCCTTCAGTTATTCTGGTAACTGATTCGTCCAGTCTGGGAAGTAGAAACTCAGGCCTGTAATGGAGTCAGTCTGGCTCAGGCCAGTTCACACCTTTCAATACTTTCTATATATCCTATTCATTAAAGATTTTTTACATTTTGCATTTGTTCATGTTTATTCTTAACACTTGTTTGCTAAAAATAGACACAGTTCATTAATTATGCTTTTCAGCTGTATGGTTTCTACTTGGCTCAACTTTCAATTGTCTGTCTCTTCCTCTTCTTTGCCTTGATGATCCATTGTCACCATCTTTTCAGCAAGGGCATCTTTCTGTCAACTCCGGAAGCATGTGCTTTTCCCAGGTGCTGTCACCTTCTGTTTTCCAGTCTGTGATTTGTATTTTCTTGGGGTTTTCTATGGGGTGTTTAGGCCTAGAACAGCAGTTCAGACTCTGCTCTTGTTACGCACTTGCTCTAAGGCAGCTGGAGGAGGAGAGCTACTTCGTCATTCCTTGTGCCAGGACACCCTGGAATGCCAGGCGTTTGGAGAGAGCTCCCTTGGACTTCACACACTCAAGATCACCACGGAGTCAAGCACCACTAATAGCCAGATGTTTGCTCTTCCCTTCATGACGATGCCCTGGGGGCACACATTGTTCCCTGTCTGATCCAATAACCATAGGACCCTTGGATGGATAGTTCTGGGGTCAGCGCTTGAAGTTTTCTCTGAGCCTGAGAATGTTCTTCTTCGTTGTCTCTTTGGTCGGTCCTTTCTAGAAAATCAATCGCTGCAGCGTACAGCTTGTTGCTCTCACCTTTCAAACTTCTATTGATTTTTCTTCTGAGCACATTCAAGCCCGAGCTTCCTTCAAACTCCATTGCAAATGCAATGAGTTCATTAGAGGGGCGCTACATACTCTTGATGCCTACATCTCTTCTGGGCAAAATCTCCAAACCATGAACTCCAGATCTGGGTTCAACACTAGTGGGTTGCATCCTGTAGGACTGTGAAAAGCAGTCTGTGTTCTGGTTGAGCAAAACTTAACTTCCGGAGTCCCCCACAGATTAATTCTGCAAGGCATACCCGTTGGCCATGCTCCCAGACACTAGGCTTCTGACACGAGGCCCTCAGCTCCATAATCCTGTGGCCATCAGTCACATAGGGCAAAGCCCCAAGCCCCTAGTATTCTGGCTGGACTCCAACCCTACAGTCACCTGGCTACAGCCAGGTATGTTCCTCCCCACGGTTACCTGGCAACAGCCAGATGGGCCAGGCCCACTATAAAAGGGAGTGCTTGCCCCTCCTCTCTCTTCTCTTCTCTTCTCTTCTCTTCTCTTCTCTTCTCTTCTCTTCTCTTCTCTTCTCTTCTCTCTCTCTCTCTCTCTCTCTCTCTCTCTCTCTCTCTCTCTCTCTCTCGGTTTTTCGAGACAGGGTTTTGAGACAGAGTCACATGTCTAGCCTCCAGCTGGAAGGCCGCCCAGAGTTCCCAGACAATGGCTGCCAGGCCCTTCCTTCAGCCCTGGGGCCCCAACTCAGTTCTCAGCTCTTCCTCAACAGCCAACAGCTGCAGTGTCCAAGACTGAGGACCGGTCCCCCCTCTATGAGGCCCAAGGACCCACGAGGTCTGCCCTGAGCTCTGGAAGGGATGCAGGCTATCACCTCCTAAGCCCACAGCATCCCTTATTCACAGTTCAGGATATTGGACAGGGACAGTAAGTAGCCTAGGTCTTCTTGGCTTGAGATGATGCTGACCGAGTACACAGTTCTCGGTGTGCTGTGGCTTCCCCGAGCATCTGCTGTAAGAATGAGCATTTGGAGGAATAAACACAGTACGGGAGGCTGAGAAATGCCAGGCTTGCTCGCGCAGTTCTCAACTTGCAACTCTGCACATGGAATTCTGGGTTTGGGGAGCGCCTGCCTTTTGTTCGCTCTGAGCTGGGAAAGGGAGAGGCCACGGTTCAAATACTACCACTTTTAACAAATTTCGGGAAACTTGTTAAATATATTTTTTTATTCTTTCGATGCATTTTTTTTTACTTCTTCAGATGTTCTAAATCAACTTTAAAAATCGTTTTAAATTTTGACCAAAACTTTCTGAGCTTTTTTTTAATGGATGGTGTTTTAAAATAAATTCACCTTATCCTTGCTTTGTAAGAAAACAATGTCACAGGACATAGCACATCGTCTGAGAATGGGCAGAAGGAAGCACCATTTAACAGAAGTAAAACACTGAACTCTCCGTGAACTTACACAATTCTACTGCTTCAGTCTTGGCATCACAGACAAGTACAACAGTATTTGGTTGACCAGTGTTAAATAAAAACTCAATAAAATGTTAACCAAGTGAGTTAGTCATCTTATTTTTAAAACAATGATTAATGCATTTAATCCTAGTGCAGTAAACTTAGAATTTAAGCATGGACTCTTTTAAAAAAGAACACATTGCTCTTAGAGCATACGCTATTGGTGTTCTGTTCAGAAACTTTCTCCCTGTACCGATGTCCTCAAGGGTCTTCCCCAGTTTTTTTTCTATTAGCTTCAGAGTGTCTGGCTTTATGTGGAGGTCCTTGATCCATTTGGATTTGAGCTTAGTACAAGGAGACAAGGATGGATCAATTCGCATTCTTCTGCATGCTGACCTCCAGTTGAACCAGCACCATTTGTTGAAAAGGCTATCTTTTTTCCATTGGATGTTTTCAGCCTCTTTGTCGAGGATCAAGTGGCCATAGGTGTGTGGGTTCATTTCTGGATCTTCAATCCTGTTCCATTGATCCTCCTGTCTGTCACTGTACCAATACCATGCAGTTTTTAACACTATTGCTCTGTAGTATTGCTTGAGGTCAGCGTATGCTCTAAGAGCAAGAATTGACAAATGGGACCTCATAAAATTACAAAGTTTCTGTAAGGCAAAGGACACCATCAAGAGGACAAATCGGCAACCAACAAATTGGGAAAAGATCTTCACCAATCCTACATCAGATAGAGGGCTAATATCCAATATATATAAAGAACTCAAGAAGTTAGACTCCAGAAAACCAAACAACCCTATTAAAAAATGGGGTACAGAGTTAAACAAAGAATTCTCACCTGAAGAACTTCGGATGGCGGAGAAGCATCTTAAAAAATGCTCAACTTCATTAGTCATTAGGGAAATGCAAATCAAAACAACCCTAAGATTTCATCTTACACCAGTCAGAATGGCTAAGATTAAAAATTCAGGAGACAGCAGGTGTTGGAGAGGGTGTGGAGAAAGAGGAACACTCCTCCACTGCTGGTGGGGTTGCAAATTGGTACAACCACTCTGGAAATCAGTCTGGCGGTTCCTCCGAAAACTGGGCACCTTACTTCCAGAAGATCCTGCTATACCACTCCTGGGCATATACCCAGAAGACTCCCCACCATGTAATAAGGATACATGTTCTACTATGTTCATAGCAGCCCTATTTGTAATTGCCAGATGCTGGAAAGAACCCAGGTATCCCTCAACAGAAGAGTGGATGCAAAAAATGTGGTATATCTACACAATGGAGTACTATTCAGCCATTAGAAACAATGAATTCATGAAATTCTTAGGCAAATGGATGGAGCTAGAGAATATCATACTAAGTGAGGTAACCCAGACTCAAAAGGTGAATCATGGTATGCACTCACTAATAAGTGGATATTAACCTAGAAAACTGGAATACCCAAAACATAATCCACACATCAAATGAGGTACAAGAAGAAAGGAGGAGTGGCCCCTGGTTCTGGAAAGACTCAGTGAAACAGTATTCAGCAAAACCAGAACGGGGAAGTGGGAAGGGGTGGGTGGGAGGACAGGGGAAGAGAAGGGGGCTTGCGGGACTTTCGGGGAGTGGGGGGGCTAGAAAAGGGGAAATCATTTGAAATGTAAATAAATTATATCGAATAATAAAAAAAAATAATTAAAAATAAAAAAAAATAAAAAAAAAAAAAAAAAAAAAGAACACATTGCACAATAATCTACTCTATATAATCCCACTTACTGTTATAAGGAATAAAACTTCTATATGTTTTATGAATTAGTGGTAAACCTAATAAAAGCAGAAAACTGTACTATGCACATAAAATTTCATAAAGTTTACTCCTCTACAGGAAAGAAAAGTGAATGAGCTAGCAGATTTCAATTTGATCTGGTGGTTGTTTGTTAATAGATAGAAAGCACTTACCTCTGTATTTGTGTAAAAATTATAGATAACAGATTTGTAGTTGGCTGATGATAGATAGATAGATAGATAGATAGATAGATAGATAGACAGATAGATAGATAGATAGAAGACAGACGATAGTAGATAGATGGACAGATGATAGTAGATACATAGAAAGTAGATAGGTGATAGATAGATGATAGATAGATAGATGATAGATAGATAGATAGATAGATAGATAGATAGATAGATAGATGATAGATAATACAACTTTCAATAAGTATAAGTGATTCAAGTGTAATTTTGAAACTCAGACTTACCCCCACAGTTCCTGTTAGAACGGGATGTCACCTTTCACATTTCTCATGCTCCTGTCATCAACATTCCCTTGGACCCATTTGCCTCCTCAGTGGGAATCGGGTTATGAGTTCCATGGTCTTGATTAAATGTCCAGTTCCAGCTTACTTACTAGTCAACCTTGGACAACATTTCTTCTCTCTAGGAATCTACAAATGAGATCAATTGTTCAGCCCTCCCCTTGTGTGTCACCCTGAAGAGCAGTGATCTCCTGTGGGAAGTGCTTTGCACACAGAAGGTATGCCATTCCCAAGAATCGGGACTACTATTGTAGTGGTTCTTTTTCTTTTTGCTATCAATGGATAAGATCATATTAAAACACTAATATGAATCCATGTTTCACTCAGCACTCTGCCTCCACACGTAAAGTCCATTTATAAAATGTGCTCACAACATTACCTTACTATCGCTACAGGGCTATCCAATGGGCACACAGCATTTATCTCTCTTTAATGGATTCTTTCCCATCCTCTTTTAGGTCTACTCCAGATTAGAGGAGAATTTAATATCCAGTAGCCATGGGTCTTAATAAATACATAGCTTTTCCTGGGACCAGATGCCTAAACTCAACTGTAGAAAGGGAACATTGCCCATGTCAGAGTTATTGACCAGGAGACAATTATTTCAGATTGTTTTCCAGAACAGAAGTAACTAGCCTTGGCTCTAAAGCTATCTCCTCTTTGCTCCAGTTTCCCCAGAATTAGTGACAAACTTAATTACCCCAGCAATTGTTAAGGGAGAATTACCATCTTTTCTTAGGCAACAGATTCTGATCCTTAAGCCCAAAATATTTAGAGGTAACATAGTCAGGTCTGAGCCCCAAATACTTACCTATAGCAAACACCCTTCAGTTAAGTCTTTCCGTGCCTCAGAAAGGACTTCTGACCATTTTTAATAAGAATGAACCTTTTCATTTTAGTTTTCCTCTTTGAAGGCTTAAGGTAAGGAATGCAGTGGATATTGACAAATGAATCAGTCAGAACCGTTGCTTTGGGGCTATAGAAGGCTTTCAAAACACCCTCAGAAATGCACAGAGAAGTCTTTTGATGAAGCACTCCGAATCTTAGAGACATTTTTAGCCGGCACAAATGTTTATCCTCAAGTGCTTTCCATGCTGTCAGCACAAGCTGGGCATGTTTATGATGCAGTCCGCATCCAGCATGAGTCCAAAATGTGGCCAATTGTCAGTGAAGGCACCAGAAACTGTCTTGTCGGCATTACTCACTATACCGGTAGCGAGATCAATAGCTGCAGTTCACCCAGGAAGCTGCAGAGCCCAGCAAGCAGTCATTTCTGACACAGAGAATTTGTGCTTCTTTGCAAAACCCAGAAGGCGGCCTCCTCAGGGTTAACAAACAGGGCACTGAAGCAGCAACAGCCTTTGGGCCTGAGACTACCACCTGGGAGCACTTCTTCCAAGGGAGGAGTTGTATGGAAACACAGCATTCAAAGGGAGAGAAAGCACAATGGAGTTTGTGCATGCCAGATTGCAGTGAGGCAGTATGGTCTTAACAGAGCTTCAAGACTCAGAAGGGGGTACACCAACCTTCTCCCTTTCCCTTTTACTTTCCGTTTGGAGATTATCCAGTCTTATGTAATCTTAAGTCTCTCAAGAATCTATTTCTATTTCAAGGCTGATGTGGTCTGCTAGAAAAAAAATAATAATGGAGCCATGATGTCTTTACTACAATGAGCAGGCAGATGTGAGGTCACTGATATGAGGAGAATGTCAATGGAACCAGACCTTGCATTGACTACTACAAATTAGTCAACTAAAGGTTTATCAAACAAACCGTGCTTGAACATAGATACAACACAAGCATTAATCATCAAAGGAGTCATTTCTTGATTATCTCCTGTGTGTACAATAGAACACAGCTTTAGCCCATGGGTCATCCACTGGGCCATGTATTAAAATGCATTTAATCCCATGACCAAGGCAACTTGAGGAAGAGAGTTGATCTTGGTTTGCAGTTCCAAATGATAATAGCTCCATCGCAGCACAGAAGCAATGCAATGACTGGCAGTTGTGGTGGCAGAAACAGGAAGCTAAGAACTCACATCCTCAACCACAAGCACCAAGCACGGGAGTGAGCAGGAAGTAGGGCCTGTGATATGAATGCCTGCCTCATGACATACTTTCTCCAGGAAATCATTACCTCACAAAGGCTTCCAAACAATGCTGCCAAATAGTGGCCAAATCTTCAACTACCACAGCTTACAAGGGGGCGTTTCTCATTTAAACCACCATGGCCATGAAAAGTGGGTAATACTCATATCCTTTTTTACTGATGAGAACCTGGTCATTTGTAATGGTTCTCAAAGAGGGGTTCCAAGGCCAGCAATTTTAAACATCACCGAGAACCTTGTTACAATTAGATTAGTTGGTCCTCTCCAGACCTACTGAGTCATTTGGCTGGTCCCTGGCTATCTTACATCTCAACAACACTGCCAGGGACGTTTAATGAGTGCTAAAGTTTGAGAACACTGGCCCTGGGATGAGGTGTCTTGGAAGTCTTGATTGTACATCCAAATAACCCAGACACCATGAAAATCTAATGTATAGATCCCAGCCCGAGATGATTTTACTTGGTTGATCTGGATGGATGGATTTTTTTTTTCTGTCTCAGGTAACTGTAATCAACAGCACCACCCGCAAGAGAAAGTACATGTCCCAAAGGTCCCAGCAGCTGCATCCTCAGAGAGCTTGCTAGGGACATTGAATCTGTATGTTAATAAGATCCCTAAAGGAGGGATATGGTTATAAAATGGGGATGGGTCAAAATGGTACTCACAGAAATTGTACTAGTTCGTCATCTCTGTTGAATTAACTGTCTCTATCAGTATGGCAGTTATTATTTGAAGATATTGATGAAATCTAGTTCCAATTCAATGCTTTTTCCATGATATATCCTGAGTACTCTTCTTCATCCGTTCACCAACAGAATAGCTGTTTGCTGGAGGTATGAGGAAGCTTACACAGCCTGTTACAAAAATAAATGTGTATTAGAAATTTAGGCATAATTTTCAAATGTATAGTAGAGTCAAAAGGAAAGAGAATCTAAGAAGCAAGCCTCCAAAACTACAGGGAGTGGTTGGTTTACATCTACTTGAGGGAGGAGACAAAGTATCATTGAACTTCAGAACCAAGCCTGGAAACTCCAAGGCTTGAATTTCTGCTGGATTAGGAAGCAGGGGAGGACCACATGAGGAGACAACTATTCTCTACTCCAAAGGAGTTAAAAATTTGTCAACAGCAGAGTGAGAAATAATACTTGTTAGTGATATAAGTCAACTATAGAGCTACAAGAAAGGAACATGGATGCATTTCACAGCTGCAACGTAGAGAAACAAGAATTACTCAAGGATACATGGTATATAAATATTAACTATGTAAAATGTCACCTTGTCACACACAGGCCTATAGATAAAAACATTAAAAAATATAGATATTAAATTGAATAGCAGTTGCCTCTGGAAAAATAGAGAATATGACTGGGTAGAGCATGAAAGAAGATGGTGAATATTTTATTATATTCTACTTATCTGTTTTCTTATAAAAGGCAGAGTTGGGGGAGAGTCAGTCAGGACATGAATGAGCCTGACTCTACATTCTGAATGCCTCCCTATTTTATTTCTTTAAGAAGTAATATTATTTGCATTGGGATGCACAAGTATGTGTCAATTAATGTGTATATGCATGTATGCACACACACAGACACCAGACAGACAGACAGAGAGACAGACAGACACACACACACACACACACACACACACATACCAGGGATTCAAGAGTTCCAACTGTTGGTGGGTGTAAGCTCTAACTACTGTCTTGGAGTTGTTTTGTGAATTGCTTCCTATTCTACCGATGCCTAAGATTGGGAAATTAGAGAAAACTGCTGTCAAAATGAATTCAGCCTAAGTTGCTCTGCAACCACACATATAAGCATTTATCAAGAACTCAGCTTTGTTCCGATCTTTGTTCTGATCTTACCACTTTGGAACATGGATTCATATTAAGGATTCACAATAGTCCTGTGAGGTATGGTACCACTATATAGACCATCAAGGCCATGTTTTTTGTGCAAAGTCACAAAGCTTATCAAAGTCAGAGCCACGCTCCAACTAGGTCAGTTGTCTCCGGAGCTCACACTGAATCATTTGCCTTCAGTGCCTTGCAGGAATGACCAGTATAGGGAGAGTTTTTACTACATAAATCAATAAAGCCTTTCTTATAATCATAACTCCTCTCAAATGACAGAAACCACAGCATATATCAAGAGGGCTGCAACTTAAGAACTCAAATAGAGCCAACCCCTCTGCCTAGAAGACTCTTTCCTAGTTGTGGCTTCAAGGCTGATTACTGGGTCAGCAATGTCACTTGGACACTTCGAGATACAGACACAGAGACTCACCCTGACCTGCTGGAGCACAGCTTGTGCTGGACATTTTCAAGACTGAGGGAGGAATAATCCACCATGGGGAGGATAAAAGCATTTGTTTGTTTCTTTAATTTTCTTTGCTTCAGGTTCTTCTTATTTAAAATCAGTAGAATGCTACTGATCTCAGAGAGTTGTATAGAGAGTTGTATCCCAAAGGACTTAGAATAGGGTCTCCATCTCACTGTGCATAGCATGTGTGCTTACCATATGAGTTGTCACCCTGTCCGTGCCAATTCTGTACTACTTTAAACATGAAATGAACAGAAATCCATACCACACCCTCCCTGTAGGATTGCAGATGCCTACTGTGATCCTCAGCCTGAGTCTTAAGGGCAGAGTTCTGGCTTAGATTCTGACCTGTCTTCTGCATTGCAGTCTCTGGGTAAGGGGGAAAAGTTAGAGAAGAAAAAGGTAAACTATATAATTGTTCCATGAACTACTATATGTGCAGGGGAAAAAAAAGAATCTGCTGAGACACAGGACCAAAAAGCCACATTCTTTAAATCTGTTTTCCTTTGAATTTGTTAGTGTCCCTTCAAAACCAAACGCAGCACCTTGGAAGGTCAGAGATATCCCAAGCCCCTCAGCCTACCTCTGTAAGTGGCCGGAATGAGGATTGCAGTACAGGAGCACATAGGAGGCTGTGTCTCTAGACAGCAGAGTACCATGGCTTTTCTCAAGGGGTGGGGTTGGGGGTTAGGGACCCTTCTCAACAGAGAAGATTAGCAAGCTGAGCTCACATTGCTTCATTGTAGCTGATCCTGCATAGACCTCTCTTTTCCTGAGAACAGTCACCATGAAAAATCATAAAGAAAGAGCAGAGCGAGGGAGAAAGATTTATACAAGGAAAACCTCCCGAGAAGAATGTGATCTCAAGTGTCACCCATCCTTAATTCTCTAACTGTATTCAAATAACCTTAAATGTCCATAAATATGTTGTCTCCCCAAAACAGATCATCTTAAGCGCCAAGAAAGAGATTGATTTTTATTGTCGAGGGAAAGATGTTCAAATTTCACCATAACAGCTATATTTTCATCGTAGGACACGTTTTCTTTTTGTCTGTTAGTTGAAGCACTTCCAATAAGCTCTTCTTCTATTGCCTTTGAAGGGGGAATTAATACAGTCTCAGTAAGATTCTATTTATTTGAAACCTAACATTGTGGGCAGAGAGGAAGAATTTTCAAGCAGGCGTTACCCGTAATACGAATCTCACCCACTCCCTGGAGGCCATTCCAGTCTCTCTTGGTCAATAACGCCTTCAGTTAAACATACCGCTGGACTTAGGAAAGGACTCTTGAAATGCACTCCAGGAGAGTCACAGTTTGGCTGCCCTCCACCACCTGAAGGAATCGTATGGAAGCATGCTAGCCTGTCTCAACACATTCTTCCTTTTTTCCCTCACTAAGTGATGTCTAATGGGTCCCTAGCAGGTCTTAATGACAAATAACACATTGTACCACCAAATACAAGTTTACATGTCTAAAATACTAGTGTTTGGTTGAAGAACAAAAGGATGGACAGAGACAGACAGAGGAGAGGGAGAAGGAAAGGGAGAGAGAGATGGAGAGAGAATGACCATGTACTGTACGTTTTGATGGCATTACTGTAGCAGGGCACCCACTAAGACTATTTCCTTTTGTTCTTATTATAGCCATGAGTCTGCCTTTTTTCTTAGGTGGCCTCTGCTCCTGTGATAAAGGACTTAGCCTGGCCTTATATGAATGGCAGTATTTATGACACTCAACTGATTCGTGCATGAGTAGAGGAGACTTTGTGTTGTAGAAGCTGCTGGTTCCTGAAGGGATAGGAGTTGGTTATTCATGAGACTCCTCATGGGAGAAGGTAGCAAATAAGAAAGCAGCCATCTTCAGCTCAGGCTTCTATGCTTTAAGATTTTGGGAAGATTTCAGGTTGATGCTTCTCAAGTCCCTTGCAATAGGAAAAAACTAAGTCTGGAGTCTTAATGCGGCTGTTGGCACCGATTCGCATTCTACCTGGGGTCTCAAATATCCTTGCAATAAATTCCAATCACCCTGAGTAATTGGTACAAGTTTGTTCATTTCACCCCAGGGAAGCTGCTTGGCCCAAACTGCATAGCTGCTCAGGGCTGAGGTATTAGCCCCAACTATGTGACGGGGCCTCACACAAAAGAAAAACCTAGCAATGCATGAGACAGGATCAGTGGCCCAGTGCTCTCTGTTCATCCTGTCACATAATGTGAGAGAGGTGGCAATGTGCCCATTTGACAGGAGAGAAGCATGAGGCCCTGAGGGTTATGTTGTAGGCCTAAAGCAATTCAAATAGCAACTGGAATGAGAAATAGGACTCAGAAGCCTGAGTGACTCCAGAGTGGATGCTCTGGGCCCATCCTCTGTATGATTTTGTCTAATCCATCATAACCCTGGGAGGCAGGGATAACTCACCACCTAGAGATACTGAGAGAAGGCAATACACATCACATGGCCTTGCTGCCAGGGAAGCCTGATTTTATTTATCTAAGGAGTAGGGGGCATGTTTCTCCTAAGAGGTGCACAGCTCAGTTCTAGAAAGACGAGACAGTGCTAAGAATACTGTAGTGGTGACGGGCGGGTTGTTTCCATCTGATTTTGAGCCACCTTGGGGAGGTTGTAGCATGGTTTGGGATTGGCTGTTTTCTGCCCATCTTGGGTTATTTTCCATGGGCCCTTTCTGATCCCTGCTTTCTGGATTCATTTCACACAAAACATATCTCCACTGGCAGAGGGCCAGCCCCCCTGCTATTTTAAGGCTTGTTTCATTTTTGTATTATTGCTTTAACTAACAATTTGCCTTGAGAATCCTCATCTCACATGGGCTCAGCTGATGGGGAAAGGCATTAAAGGGAAGGGATGACCTGGCTAGTGAATAGGCCATTGTGTCTGAAATAGAAATCAATTGCAGTCATGCAGATTGTAAAAGAAGCTGCAAATAAAATTACTGTAAATTTAATTAAAACATTCCAGCCAAGTCCATACATTTGGTATTGATTACCTGGCCTGCAATTTCAGGGAGTTAATTAACAGTCTCCTCCTGGACAACAAGTGAACGCCAGATCTCGTGCTGGTTGTCCTAGCAACAAGTAGGCCAACACAGCACACGGATTAAATGGGAAGGAGATACAGAATCATATTGAATCAGACTCAAATGCAGTGATTTAAAAATATGAAGAGGCAACTTGAAGTTTAAAACACATTTTTCTGAGCCTGAGTCAATTTATGATTCTAATTGGGCCAGAATAGAGTGTTGGTGCTGATGGACTGGAAGGCGGAGTGAGAGGGGCGGGACAAATGTCACTTCAGATCATCCATTACCATTAGAGCATTCCACCCACCACGCTTAGGGTATTGTCTCCAATAAGAAGTCATCTGAAGGGAAAATAGGCCATTGTGAATAATCCCCTGCCTCAAGAAAGAGAAGAAAATTTATGTTCTCTTCCCCAGAGCATAGGCAATGGGAAGAAGTCAATTCTAGAAGCCACCGTGGAAACTGTCTCTTGTCCCATGTTACTACCTATGCCCCAGGCACTGATGTGCTCTGGACTCCTTCCCTGGCTTCCCTTGGCTGCCTAAAGACTTTGTTTCTTTCTGATAGAGGGAGACTCCTGAATCTGATGACTGCATGCAAGTTGCCTAATGACAATGGTCCTTAATTAGCCTTGGACTTACAAAGAGGTGGGTCTGTGACTGAGACCCCCCACTGTCACCGCCACTACCGAATATGTGCACCTTACTCATGGAGGCATTCCTGGGCTTCCCAATTTGGAATTGCACTGGTCTATGCTATGCTGTTTTACCTAATAGCACTGGTTGACACATTTTTGCAGAAAGGGCGTGTCTTCTCTCTATCCTGGAGGCTGGAAAGGTCACGGCAGGACATCAGCATCTTCTTCCTTCTTCATCTTACGGTGGAAAAGCGAAAGAATAAACAGTATACACCAAGGGGAGACCATGAGGGGTACTCACACCTTCTTGACAATCTGCTCTCCAGAAAATTAACTCATGTTTAAAACAAGGTCATTGATCCTTTCTTTCATGGGGACCCTTAGTTTATAGCACAACATCTCCTATTGGGCCCCATCTTCCAAGACCAGCTCAGGGATCAGGCCTTCAACCTATGGATCTGAGGGCCATAGCCTAAGGACAGCAGGTGTTCAACCTCCACTTTTGTTCCCTATGAAACAAGTAATCTCAAAAAAGGATAGCAGGAAGATGATAATAGTAGATGGAAGTTCCCCATTGCCCAGAATCTCCATATCAAGAATGGTGCTGGCTTCTTTCCTATGTGCTGCTTCATTGACTATTTACAATAAACCCTATAAGACCACAGTTCTGATATTGAGGAAACAGGTGCTGTGGGTGTTCGAATGAGGATGCTCCCAATAGTCTTGCTTCTTTGAGACTTTGGCCCCTAGTCAATGGATGGCACTGTTTGGGGAAGTTTGGGTGGTGCAGCCTTAGTAGAGGAAGTACATCACTGGGGGAAGACTTTGAGATTGATGTCTCCTGCCACTTCCAGTTTGATTGAGCATATGAGCTCTCATCCTCCAGATTTTGGACACCAGGCCTACTGTCCTGTCCTGATGGATATAAAAACAATCCACCAAAACAAGCTCTCCCTTCCTTAGGTTGCCTTTCATCGTGGCGTTGTATCAGAGCAGCAGAAAAGTAAATAATACAGGTTCACACAGGTGAGTTTCTTCACCCCTAATCTCATCATGAGTCTATCGTAAAGCATTCCTTGCAAGGTCTATTTTCTTCCTTCCATATGCAAAAGGCTTTCCCATCACTGCTATGCACCTTCCTTTTGTTTTTGTTTTTAAATTAAAGCAGAATCCTAAGCGGAATTCTGATTGGTAAACTGTGAAAATGCAGAGAGGTAGAGGGGCGGAGTCAATCTACTCAGCCACGCCCACACACCAACAGAAAGCATTGGGACATCTCCATGTAGTTAGTGCTCTGGGCACATGGTGATGGTGCTGGCTACCGTCATAAGTCCCTGCTTATGGAAACCCCAAGGAGCTACCCAGAGTCTGGCTCTCCTTGCTTTGCCGCTGTAGAATCTCAGGTGATACTGTAGACTCCGCTTGTTTCTCACTAGCAACCATCAGGAAATAAACACGTACTCAAAGGGAAAGAGATGCTGGCCTCCAAAATGTATTTCCAGAGATCGCAAAGGTGCTGGGTTTACATTCTTGAGCAGATTTAACAAATTCAGCTTTAACTGAGGTGGTAAGGAAAATTCTGCAAAGAGAACAGTCCAAGATCAGTTCTGGATGTGCTGTGTGTGTACCTGCTCAGGTGGCCACCATTTTGGACATGCTTTCTCTGTGCACTAAAGAAAATTAAGCTGTTACACATGGCACAGCACTGCCTTGTATTGGAGAGCTGTGATAAATGTATTTTTTATCTGTGCTATAATTAAGAATACTCTTGGAGCTGAAGAAAAGCCTGGAGCTTAAGAGCACTGGGTACTCTACCAAAGTACCCACATTGAATTCCCAGCACCCACGTTCTGCCTCACCATCTGTAACTCCAGTTCCAGAGGGTCTGATGCCCTCTTCTGGCTTGCTTTGGTACTGTATGAAAGTGTCACAGAAACACGGATGCAGACAACAAGCCCATAAACATAAAATCATAATTAAAAAAATAATTTCTAAAATAAGAAAACTAAAATTATTTCTCATAGGGATTTACACATTACTAAAATAAAAATCTACTGCAAGTGTAGTTTGCCACCTAAATGTACCTCTAGCTGCCTGTGGATCAAGCTTTGAGAAAGGCTGTAAAGAATCAGATCTTGAAGTCAAGGCTTTCTCCCTTCTTAATCTTAATTTCTTCTGCAAATCAAGTCCGGACCTTAAAGCATTCATTCACCTCCTCTCCACTTCCCAGTCTTGCCTTTACCCAGAGTCTGGTGCCAGGTAAACCAAGTGTCAGGAATTCAAAAGCAAATCAGGTAGGCACACTTGGTTTGGGACTAGGATGATAGAAGGGGTCCTGACTTACAAGCACAAACCGCCTTCGCTCAGATCTCAACCTCACCTGTATGAACAGCATGACTTTGGGGAATGACTTAACTCCAGATTTTCCTGAACCTCAGCTTATTCAATTCTAACCTAGGTGCACTAGTGTAGAAGTGACCTGACTTGAAAGTCTCATGAATTCTTAATGAAAGAGCCTGAGGCAGTGCCTGACATACAAGGAACTCCAAAATACACATTACCTGTTATGAGAGTCACAGTAACGGACAGAGGGCTCCTTGTATTAGGTGGAGGATATCAGCCTGGACAGCTTCACGCGTGACTGTCCACTCTACCCTTCTAAGAAGACAGCCATTCTGATAGAGACTAGATGGGGTTGCATTGGATGTGACAGAGAGAGGACAGGAACCTCAGATTCTCTGTTCTGACGCTCCAACCTAGGGTCACTCTTCAGCCACCAATAGGCCTTCCTTCCCTGTGTGTCATATCAGCCTATAAAATGACCCTGTAGTTTCTTGGGCTGCTATTAGGGATGTGTGTGTAGCCCTGCATCTCTGTGAGGAACCTCATTAAAGGGAATGATAAAGTCGTGGCTGGACAAGAAACAAGAATCAAAGACATTGGAGGCTAATGAGAGACAGAATGTGCTTCCAGCAGTGAGGGGCACAAAGGATCATGGGTAGAAATATTCTAAACTTCACTTTAAATTTTCTAAAATATGAACATTTTCAAGACCTTGAAACCAGGGGTTTTCTTTAAAAATAATACTTAACATAATAATATTATATGTAATATAATAATATATAATACTATCATGCAACAATACTACATGTAACACCAAGCTCTAAAGAGTCCTCCCTTCTCATGCAAACTTTTACTGAGCACCTATTATGTCCCAAGAATAATTGAATTGGAAGAAACCTGCTATTTAAATTAAAATATCTCTGCCTCCTGGGGCTATTCACCTTTTATCCAGCAGGCACTGAGTGGGTGCCTCTAATGGTCTCAGAGCTCTGGGGAAAGGGGAGTGGGTGAGGTGTTCCCAACATACAGAATGTAGTTCCTTTTAGGTAAGAGAATATGTTTCAGGGCAATAACTCTGAGAAGTGTGTCAGCTACGCATGGCCCATCCTTATTATAGGATGGCCTGGTACAGGGCATGGACAGTATGATCACAGCCTCCACATCGAGGTTTCTCACTGGAGACCATGGCCAGACTTCTCTGTATTCTCATTTTCAGACAGCAGGTACTGTGTCTAATATACTGCCAGGTCCTCTGGTGGGTAAAAGAGAAAGAGGACTGGTAAGAGTGTGTCTCGGCACGCATGCATGTGTGTATATTCAAATATGTATGCAATAGAAGAGGATGTATGCACAAAAGTATGTATATGTGTGTGAGCATATATGTAATGAAAGGGAGCATGTGTGTATGTTCATACATATTTATGTGTGCAAACATATGTGCTGGAAGAGCATGTGTGTTTGCTTACATGTACCTATAAACATGTATGTGGTAGAACACATGTGTGCATACATGTTTGCATGTATGTGATAGCACACATGAAATTGTGTATGAGAGACAGAGATGAACCAGTAGATGGTGAATTCTTAGTGTTTTGTCCTGGTATCTGCAATACCTGAAGCTTCCTTGACTTCTGCCCTTTGATTGTCTTGTTATTCAGTGAAGAAATGGTCACAACAGAATTGCATTTCCAAGAAAGAAAAAATAAGCTAGAAAACAACGACAGCATCTGCACCATTCTAGGACCTTAAAGGAAACTTACAGAGCCAAGTATGGACTTTAGCACTTGCAAGCACCGCAACTGTACTGTTACATGTTCATAAGAGTAGGGAAGGCCATGAGATCTAGGTGCCCCACCCTGATGGTAGTGTTCTGAAGCATTGGACAGGACCTGCAAGTCTCTCATTCCAAAGGCATCCTTTTTGTCTACAGATCAGTTCTTGAGAACAAGATCTGGGCACAAACTCATAAAAGCCTATTATTCCAGGAAAAATGGAATGGTTGCATGTTCCCACAGAGGGCCACTTGAAACCCTAGCCCTGTGACACACGTGACTGAACATGTGCTCATAGTGGTATGTTCTGTGTTGGACAGCAGGCTTACTGTGTAGTGTGGCAAGCAAAAAGTAAGTGTTTCTAAAAAAAAAAAGGGAATGAGGGTTCCGCACCGAGCTGGTCTGTTGCCAACCTTAATAAGTGCTGTGTGCTTCATCCACAAGAGATCCCCAGCATAGACAGGAAAGTGGAGACCTCTGAGTTTGCTGAGGAGAAGCAGGCACTCCTTTGTCAGGATGGACCCCAGACCCTTTCTTACCCCTTATCAGGTTTCACTTCATAGCACCAAATGGCTCCTCCTACATCCTGGGTATAGTATGGAGACCAGTTGTGGACAACATGGACTGGGATACTAAGAGACAAGGAGGTCTTCCCCCCTAGCCTGCCCAGGTATACCTGGAACTGGTTTCTTGGGACGTTTCACACTGCCTAGTAGTATTCTGCCCACAATCCCACCCCACTTGCACTATTCTCTAGGACCCTGAACAATGAGTGTAGCATCTCCATACACACCACAGCAGGTGCAACACTTACACTAGCACACACACACACACACACACACACACAGAGGCATGAACGCACGCATGCATGCAATCACGCACACTCACTGGGGGTAGGAGATCTTGATCAGAAGTGTTTAAATATTAGGGCAAATAGAAAGACTTCCAAGCTAAATGTAGCAGGCTGGCACAAATTAGGAGAGATTAATGGAGTCAGACACACACTCTTTGAGTCATTTTTAGAAAACCAGCAGGTTCTCACTTGGTATTATCCTATTTCAACACCACAGTGGAAGAAAACTCACTCAATAACTCCCATAGCCAACACCACAGGAACCCAATAAGCTATATTAATGTGCAGAAAAGATCAGGGCCAGGGCAGGAGGGACAGCAAGCTCATTCTAGGCATGAAATTGTGCCAGAACTCAGAAGCTCAGCTTCTTTAATAAAATCAGATATCCTCTGTAAGAAATTAATCAGTTATGACGATTAATAACATCCATTCAAGTTCATCTTTGCCTACAATACCCTCAGAGCTGCACCTAGCAGTTGAGTCTTAGGGATTCTTACTCCCAAATACTATAGGATTTGTGATAAAAAGGGGGCCAGGGGTAAGGGGTCTGGAGAGATGGATGGCTCAGTGGTTAAGAGCACTAACTACTCTTCCCAGAGGTACTGAGTTCAATTCCCAGCAACAACATGGTAGCTCACAACTCTCTGTAGTGGGATCTGATACCCTTTTCTGGTGTGCACGAAGACAGCTACAGTGTACTCATATACATAAAACAAAGTGGAATGGTAAGCTCATCCCTTACTACTAGTGGCGTTTTTTTTTGTTTTGTTTTGTTTTGTTTTTTGTTTTTTTAAGTTGTAGAGATGAGAGAAAGAAGAGAGATGGGGCAATCAGGCTAAACTGCTTTAATCAGCCATTGAAAGCCTTTGCCATGTAGACAGATATGATGGGTGACTCCCATAATCATAGTGCTCAGCAAGTTGAGGCAGGAGGTCAGAAGTGGGGGGGGGGCAGCCTGCACTACACAGTGAGATCTCAGCACCCCCAGCCCCCACCACCCTCTCTGCAGATTTTTATTATACTCCATTAGCAAGCCTCTCTCTGACTCTGATGGTCGTATCAGTCTACCCCATGTTTCTCTTCATTTTCCCCCCAATTATCTTGAAAAATGAAGCCTGAGTTCAAGTCCTGCTATACACCTCAGTATATAGCAATCTTTCCTCTTGATTTCTTTTACCTCAACGATAGGTTCAGGGAGACTCATAAAATGCACTCCAACCAATCAGAAAGCTTCTTACAATTGGTGTCTAAAGTCTAGAGAAATCCACTTTACCACAGGGTGATCTGGATTCAAGGTTTCATACCACTGCTGAGTCAGTCCCTCAACATGGACATGTCTGGAGCCATTACATCTTTTTCCTGGAGCTGGTTTGAGCTAAATGTTCTATCACAACTAGAAATCCTAATCTGTGCAGTAACCTCTACCCTAACTAGATTATTTAGTTAATAGCAGTCTTATGACTGTGAGGACATGGCCCTCTGCCTTTAGACTGGATCCCAAAGCTTGAATTAGGCCATGTCATTCTGAAGCTCTCTCTGAGACAGTTAAGAATCAAGTCTGTGCTGTGACTTGACAGCTCCCAGTTTATGGTAGCTGGCTGCTCCAAGGTCCTATGATGTGCTGAACAATATCATGATATGTGAGCCTTCTCAACACTGCTAAAACATTACTTTTTAAAAAAAAATCAGACATTACATTTGTCCTGAAGCTTGGTCCAAGATTCCCCAGAGAAACTGCTGGAGAATTTGGCCCAGAGATGAAGGATGCTTTCTGAAGTGGCTCCTAGGGCCTCTTCCTTCCCCTACCATTCCTCTCATAGTGGCTCTGGCTCACACATACTCTCAATCCCCCCCCCCCTCTCTCTCTCTCATTTTTACTCTTAACAAAGTTCCTCTGCAACGTTAAAGGCCAACCTATTTTTTTATGTTTAGATTTCCATATTCTGTATTGTTTCTGTCTAACATTCTCGATCCCATCCCAAGGCTCAAATGTGGCCTGGAGGCCTCTCATTCTAATGAGCCTCATTGAAGGGAAATGCGTCTGCTTCTTTATGGATGGACTGCTGTGGCTTTTGCTTCTTTTTTAAACAACTATTGCATCATTCTGCAAGTTAGAAACCAAAGCAATTCACACTGGCCTAAAATCAAGGTATTGGCAAGGCTGGTTCTTTCTGGGCCTTCTGAAGTAAGAAATTGTTTCCATTCACATTAAAGCTTTTGGGTATCATTAGACCTCTCATCTGATAGCTTCTGCATGGCCCAACCTTTAGAATCTTCAGCACCTCAAATCCTGGTCCTCTTGCCTTCCTCTTAGAAGAACATTTGTGTTTAGTTTATGTGGAACATATTTAGTGCAGGATAGTCTTCTCTGGTTTTGAACTTAGGCACACCTTTATATGCTAATTTTTCTTGGAGCTGTGATGAAAATTCTCTACTCTTCAAATACATGCCAACCGATCAAATAAACGTGTCACGGTTAGCTTCAGCTGTTCACCTGACACAAACCTAGGGTCCTGTGGGAAGAGGGAGCCTCAACTGAGGAATTGCTCAGATCAGATTAGCCTGTGGCTGTGGCTGTGAAGCATGTTCGTAATTACTAATTGATATAGGAAGGCCCATCCCACTATGGGTGGCGCCATCTCTAGGAAGGTGCATCTGAACTATACAAGAAAAATAGCCAAGCAAACCAAATAGAGAGCACGCCAGTGAGCAGCACGGCTCCATTGGTTTCTGCTTCCAGCTCTTGCCATGGCTTCTCATTGTGAAAGACTGTAACCAGGAACTAAAAAATCCTTTACCCCAAGTTGCTTTTGGCCACTTTTATTTTAGCAACAGAAACCTAATTAGGACAAATGACTCCATCCAAGTCCATCTCGGTAAACCAACGCCTTTATTGAAGTTACAGTAGATTTGGTGAAGAGTTTTTATTGATTGGAACTTTAGGGAGTCAAAAGCAACCTCCTTACTGAAAAGACCTCCTTACTGACAAGCATCTGTAATAATTCATAAAAGCTTTACCACCCATCCTCATTGTTCTGCCTTCAATCACCTTTTCACCTTTTATATTCTCCACCACCTCTGTTTACAGTCAGGGACAGAAGGGCACAATGACTAAACTCCCTCTGGTGATCTGTTGATCCTCTCTCAGTGTCTCTCCAAGGGAATGCTAACAACTTCATCACCACTCTCATAGCTAGCTTGTTTTGCATTATTTTGCTTATCTATTGATGCTAAAACTACTGGAGCAAGGTACTCTGTAGGCCATCCCAGCAGCCTCTGCTCCGTGATGGCCAATGGCCATGGAAGCATGGGAGGAATAGTTGTAGTGCATCATTTCTACAAAACCCCCTTCATCATGGAAGGTGGCATATTCACGCATCCCATAGATTAAGATATGGGTATCTTTGTAGGCCCGTGTGTTTTCAACACTATATTTGATGTGCAAAATAAACCCAATAGAAATGTTTAACAAATGTATGGTCTTCTGAAAGCCCAATATTATAAATATCTTAAATATTAGAGAAGTCAAAATTATGGCAGAGAGAACACACACACACACACACACACACACACAGGTTAGTAGATCCTTCCTCTGGGACTCCCTCTCTGCTTTCATTTTACCCCTATGAGCTCTTGGGAGAAGACTTACATTTTTTTCAATGCACAGTATTCTAGTGATTCTCTTTAGAAAAATGAATTTTTCACATTGGTAGGGAGTGAATCTGAGAACCTACTAGGCTTTCTCAGATCCCTTACATAATGTTTTTTTTTTTACTTGGATCTCATTACTGGTTCCTTCTTAGATGAACACTACAGATTCTTCTTAAGATGAGTCAAATCCATGCCCTGGGAGGAGGTGGGACTTCTAGTTTTGGAGGTGCCCCACGAGGGTCATAATATTACTCTTGAAAGTATGGCATTAGTCAATGCTGATCCATCAAGTTTCATGATGTGGTAAAAGACACATAGTGATGTACATCAGTCCTTTTAACTCCTACTCCCACCCCTCACTAGTCTCCAGCTGTCTGTCAAATTCAGAAAGCCTTTGTTCCTATCAATAGTATTATCTAACATCTATTGACACTTTCCAAGGGTTAAATCTATTGTTATGCACAGGTAGCAGTGAGGGTTTGTTAGCTGCTGTAATAGATCCACTTTTACATTTTTCAATAGCTTCACACATTCAAAGCTGCTTCCCTGTTATATATACCATGGTCAGCAGAGGCAGGCGAAGTCCCCAATGTTAACATGACATGGTTGTGTTCTCTGTAGCCATGTCAAGGCACAAGTTGCTCGACGTTTTAGGTCATCTTCTCCTTCCTCTGGATCATCCAAGACCAGGCATAAGAATATCACAGAGGTTTGCCTACAAGAGAATTATGCAGGCCTGGTACTCATCAAGTACATTCATATGCCATTGTGAGATTCCAGGCAGCTGAATTCTATCTTATTGCAAGGGAATCTTGGAACTGTAGACTGCTTTGTTTGTCCAAGAAGAAGAGAGAAAGGATATTAAAGAGTGAATAGCAATTACAACCATTGTTCATTTCTCATGTAACTTCAGTTTCAACATCTGCATGAGCTGGTACCAATGGACATTTGGTCTCTAAGAAATCAACTAATTTTCCATGTCCACTCAGATCTTAGGTCCACCCTGACTCCTAATGCTATGCTCTTAGACAGAGCATTACAGGCAAGGGCTGATTCTCCACTAGATGCTGTGAATCTTCTGAAATAATTCTACATGTTTCTATTTGAGGGCCTGGGACTGGCAGTGTACATTTCCCAGCCTCCTTTGTAGTAAACTTGAGTCCGAGTGCCTGGCATTTGGTGATGAAATGTGAAATAAGGCCAGCCCTATGTCTAGAACTGGCATTTGGTGGAAAGAGGCCAAGGATGATGCCACATGTCTACAATGCACAGAACAATCTCACAGCTAAAAATGACCTGTCCTCTCATGCTGCCAGTGCCCAGCCTGTGCAAGCCCTGCACTTAACATCTCTGCCAGATAAGAGGCGGCCTCTGGAAGTCACCCATGGGGTCAGTCCCCAATGTTGATATGAAATTGCTGAATGTAAGTGGCACAAGATGTTTTCTCCCTTTTAACTCAAAAGGAAATGTGTCAAATTATTTACAACAGAAAGTATTGCTTAAAAAGTTATATCCTACAGTAAGACTGAAAATATCTAGAATGTCAGCCAAGCCAAGAATCAACTTTAAGCAAAACAGCAAGGGCTGGTGGTGAAGGAGCCCAAGGACATCAAACCAAGGAACCATTCTCTGCTTTGGTATCACTTGATTTAAGTTCCCATCCAAGGACACCACTGTGGGTCCAGTAAAGTGCAGAAGCCTGGCCATGGGTCTGAACTGATGTTAAGACAGCACACGTAACAAGATGGTTGTGCTGGAGATATGGCTTGGTGGCTAAGAGCATTTGATGCAAAATTATGAGGATTAAGTGAAGTCAACACCCAGGTAAGAAGCCTGGTGTTCCCCAGGGATACTTGGAACCAGAACATTGAGAGTGACCGAAGCAGGATGATTGCTGGGGCTTGTTGACACAAACCTGCGTTTCAAAGAAGACCCTGCTTCACAGGAATAAGTGGAGAACTGTGGAAGAGGATGTGTGTACTGGCTGGTTTTGTGTGTCAACTTGGCACAGGCTGGAGTTATCACAGAGAAAGGAGCTTCAGTTGGGGAAGTGCCTCCATGAGATCCAGCTGTGGGGCATTTTCTCAACTAGTGATCAAGGGGGAGGGGCATTATGGGTGGTGCCATCCCTGGGCTGGTAGTCTTGGGTTCTATAAGAGAACAAGTTGAACAAGCTAGGGGAAGCAAGCCAGTAAGTAACATCCGACCATGACTTCTGCATCGGCTCCTGCTTCCTGACTTCCTTTGGTGATGAACAGCAATGTGGAAGTGTAAGCTGAATAAACCCCTTCCTCCCCAACTTGCTTTTTGGTCATGATGTTTGTGCAAGAATAGAAACCCTGACTAAGACAATGTGCGATGCCTTCCTTTTTGTCCCTAGCACATCCAAAGGAGTGCACTCTCTCATGTTTGTGTGACATACATTAACACAGACAAATATGTGCGTGTGACACACACATACATAAGTCTCTAGATAAATGAACACATCTTTAAAAAGGAAGATGCATCTTGCATTAGAAGAGCTTTCCTTCACAATTTCATATAGCAGTGGGTTGGAAAAAAGGGCTCAAACCTTTACTCCCCCATTTTCTAGCCATGTGACCTTGGGAAGACTACTATTTTTAGTGGCTTTTCTTACCCTCTCTTAAATGGGTCTCATAGTTGCATGTACCTCACCGAGCAGTAAAGATTGTGTGATAATGTATAGAAGTCAGGGTCTGGTGAAGTTTCCCCTTTAGTGCCAGCCCTTAGCAACAGCAATTCTTGCTCTTTCCTCCCTACCATGCAAGGAGGAGAGCATGCTGAGCCCTGGGACAGAGCATCAGCCTGAACAGATTTCATTGTAACTCCAAACATCTACCCAGCTCCAGCCTTGTCCCATGCTTTTCCCATCATCCAGACTGCAGAAACCAGCATCTCAGGGGCTCAGCTCACCCACCAATGAGATGGGAAGAAGGTCCTGCTCTGGAACTTTCTCTTAAAGCCCTGGTGCATAGATAAGATGCTAGGTAAGAGACAGCCATACTGCCAGAACACCGGAATTCCAATACTACCTGTCGCCATTGGTCAGAAGCTCTTGCCTCAACTTGCTCTCTCTCCAATGAGATATAAATCACCATCAGGATGTAAGAACCACAGGATGGAAATTTTGTCTGCTTTGTGAGTTGACTGTAACACTACTACAGAGGACTGGGCCCACTACATAGCAAGTAGCCAAAAAGTGTTAGCTGAATGAATGAAACATTATGCTTCATTGAACAGAATTATCCATGGCATGCATAGAGGAAACAATACTACTCTAACAATGTCAATAAGGGGAGAGAGGGGGAGGGGAAGGGAGAGAGTAGGAGAAGGAGAGAGAGAGAAAAAGAGAGAGGGGGAGGGGGTCATTAACTCTCAGTACACTGTGACAGCTTCAGGTTTGGGTCTGCAGAACCAGGACCTTCCATGAGTGTGTAGACCAGGGAGTCAGGAGTCATTGTCCCTTCTTAGACTCTTCCTTATCCCATAGCTTGCTGCTATGGCTGCTGCCCCAGTATTTCATGAATCTGATGTTCATCCATCCACGTAGCCATGTGCTTCTTTGCTAATTAAGTACTTATGGATGACTCTAAGGCAGCATGCCTGTCCTCACAGGTCACTGGAACTTTACTCTAGTAAGACGAATTCGTGCGAGGAAGTACTGAGCATACACATAGACACCCCCTTGTGTACAGCTAGAATCTCTGCTGTAGCAGGGGTTCCTACCTGGCTCTTTCTGAGAGTTATGAAAGGAGCCATTAAACTTCTGTCCTACCTTTGTCCCAGTGCGCAGTGGCTTTAAGTGCTCTGAAGCTGAATGCTCTCCTTTTCAAACTCCTTGTGGCCCCAGGTTCGAGGCTTTGTCAGTATTACACAGAGGTCAGGAAGGGCAGGGAGGCAGAGAGAATGATTCTGGTAAGTATTTCTAGAATGATTCTTGGGTTTTGTGGGATTATCAGGAGTCTAACAAAAGACCTCACTAACTTTGTAGATGGCAGGAAATAGGACACCATTTTGCTAGAGCCAATGTCTCTGATGGAGACTCTTGATCCTTAGATCACACAAAAGGGATGTTCCAAGAGTCCATATATGGTGGAAAATATCAATTCCTGGCTTCCTGAGTTCCCTGTGTGAGCCAATTCAGCTTAAAACAACAACCTGTGCGTTTTCCACGCAGCCTTGACTAACAAGCCTTCCCCACCATCAGTTTTGGTTTTCTGTTCGCCAACCTACCTCACCTTGCTCTGTCTAGGTTCCTTCAATTCAGGTCAGATTCTGCTTCATGGCTAAGCAGAGTCCAAGGGTCCTGGTCATATTAAATCTCAGGAGGTTTCTAGGAATTGACTCTGACTCTGTTCTGTCAGAATTGAAGCTAGTGGGGTGTGACTTTGGGCACCAGAAACATCATTTTGCATCCATGAGAGTAAACCCATCTGAAAATGGATTCTACAAAGAGAATGCTGAGCCGATGCAGAATAGGAAGTCACTTCGGCAGTATCATGAGGTCTTAAATACAGCCATATATACAGTAAGGTTTACCCTTAGGCGATTAGGGTTCCTAAACCAAGAGGCTGCTGCACAGTCCCCCCTGTCTATAAACAGGCTGGAGCTGCATTATCCATCATTTGCAATTACAAAGTACTGATTGTCACACTGCCTACTGGACTCATTTATTCTGGAGGCCTGTCTTTGCTTCCAGAAGCCAAAGGTTAGTGCAAATGTTTCCTGGGAAAAACCAATTATGTGCAATAGAATGTGCAGAGTGTATAGCCACAGGCTACCACTTTGGTCTTTCTCTCTACCCTTGGGCTACCCACTGTCTTTTCCCTCCCAGAGTCTGGGGACATCCATCCTGAGGGTGAGTTTCCAGAAAGCAGCAACCCCAAGAGCCCTTGTTTGTGAACTCAGTACATTAGCTCTGGCTTCTGAGGGAGCAGAGAGTTTGTTTGTTTGTCACTTATTATAATTGATTTGTTTCTCTCTAACTGTGTACTCAATCTCGATTCCCTTAGCTGTAGGCAGCAAAACTCAGGGCCGAGAGCTCCAAGAAGCCTATTAATAGTGGCATGTCACTTGTCATGGGGAAGAGCATGAATCAGGGTGGCTATGGAGACGATGAAGGCCTTGGGAAGAGTGAGGTGGAATTGGGCTAGTTTTGCTGGCATAAGTTTGTGGAGGGCTTAAGGCAGGCAGGAAGGAGCGTGTGGAAACAGACAGAAGTCCCTGGCCCTGTCACAGTGACAAACATGGGAATTTATAGATAGAAGTCAGAGCCACTGTGGCAGAGTAGCAGTCACCAGAGCTCCTAGACACTGCCTGGATCTAAACCTTCTCAAGGATAAAGTCATTCTTCCTATGTGATAAAACAGATGGAGGTAAGATTGTGGTGGGGGGGACCAAACGCTACTTAGTTAGCCTCGGTGTGGCCTTCTCCCTTGGGATCGGAAGGACCCCTCTTGCTTCCCATCTAGTGCCTTCCACTACCTGCTATTCAAAGCCAGCCTTCTGGCTTCTATCACTCAACTCTTCCTGTTTGGGTTTCCACAGATCATCACACAAGAAGCTTATCAACCTTTGAGGGTACACTACATATCTGATCCCTAAGAATGGGTTTTTAGACCATATAGAAGGCCAGGGTTGAAGCCATCTGAGGCATATGCCCACATTACCTCACCAGTCTGCTTTGGCTTACCGCACAGAAGAATCTACCTCCCTGGAGGTAGCCAGAATTGCTGAAACAGCCTTCCTTGCAGCCTATGTTACCTGAGCTTGACCATCTTTCTAAACTGAAGCCTAGACACTTCTCTCCCTTGTTCTTCCTAAGTACTCAGTAATTCTCTCTTAGTGCCATTAAGCAGATGAGGAGACGCCGAGGGGCAAAGATGAACAGTCTCAAATCCAGTAGCTATTTTGAGGAAGAGTCAGGACTCACATTCAGATTTCCTAACACTTCGACCTAGCACACCTGTTATTTTCTGCAGTAACTGGTGTCTGTCTAATCCACCATAATTTGGTAGCCACAGTGACATCCCTCACCAAGAAAACTTAGCAACTTCATGTGTCAGAGGCTATTAGGAACCCTAGCAACATCCCCTCCCTGGCGTCCCATTATGAAGAGTTCAGAGATAAGCCAAGCAGAAAACAGATATCTCAAGCTTGAGCTCACCCAAAATAGCTTCCTCTTTGGGCAGAAACCCCTAGACATTCTCAGAGCAGCTGGGAGAGACAGTGGTGACCGTCTTCGGCACCATGGTGTGATAACTGAAGCAAAGACACACGGGAATCTGAAAACACTGATATGTGCGTGCATGCCGTCCTCTTGAATTCATAATCAGGGGCATTAGCTATGGGTGTGGGAGCCACCCGCGGTCAGCACACTGAGTCATCTAAGAGGAAAGGACGGCAGGGCTGTTGTTATTCACAGACAACACACTAGATGGGAACACTGAAGGACAGAACATCACAGTCTCCCCAGGCTGCCATTGCTGAGGGAAGACCTCGGATGTGCTACCCTTACTTGAAATGCATAGGAACCTCCATTGGAGATTCTGAACAAGCAGGCTCTGACACCTCTTTTCCTTTCCTTCTTCATTCGCTTTCAGTATTAAGATTGAGGCATCGACTGTGAGCTATTCTTCCTGCAGGATAGAGTGGAATATTACAAAATGCATTTGCAAGCCGCCTAAATCATGATTGACAAAATGAGATTTGTTAATACAATGGTTTGAGGCACTTGACAGAAATTTTTGTCAACAGTGTAGATTAAGGGATTCCGGGGGAAAAAAAAATGAAATTTGCAGATGAAATAGCTTTGATGTTTCTCCTGAAAAGCATTTTGTTGACAGACTGGATCAGAGTGAAAAAAAATGTGCATTTTCTCAATGCGTACGTTTTAAGTCTTTGACAAAACACGCATTAGGCCTGCTGTTTGGGTTCATTTGTCACCCGCTCTATTGGCTTTGCCTCTAACCACAAAGGGGGTAGGATGTGAGCAGAAAAAATAAATAAAAAAATAAAACTACTAAGATGGGTCCCACAATGATGGGACATGGTCGTGTCACATTTTCAAGTGTTTCCTGACTTGCTTCAAGCACACTCTAGGGACCCCTTCCAGTGATTTCCTCAAGATTCTCCCCGTTTGAGGAAATATCTTCTACTATCAAGCTACCTAAATTGGGTAATAGGTAGGAGAAACTACTAGAAAGCTTCTAAGAATAGTTCTCAAGATATGATAGCCAGAGCAGCAAGTACTCCATCCCCTGGAACTCACTCCAGATACGAGTCCTCAAGCTCATATTTACATGAAGGTGAGGCACAGAAACCCACCTCTCCGTGAGTCCTTTAGATTATTTAAGATATGCCAAATCACAGGGCTTGTTGATTTGAGCAATAGGCAGAGAGATGGGTTGGTTCACATAGCTGGGATATTAACCGATGTGCAATGGTTCACGTATGGAGTTGAAGCATCACTGACTTCAGTGTTATCACATTTCTCACTCTTCCTCTAGAATGGCTGCATTCTTAGATAACATCGGTCTCTGTGGTGACAAGATGTCACCAGCTTCAGGATGTTACCATCTCCTGGATTACCCCTGGGAGAGAGAGCCTGGCTCCAGTTGCCCTGACCAGCCCAGCTCAGGCTTTGAGTTCTCTGGCATTACCATTGGCTAAGCGTGAGTGATCATTTTATCATTTAAGTGTTAGGGGTGTTTTGAACACGTGAGTCACAAGGAAAAGGAATAAAAGAGCCATCTTCCCTTAAAAAAAACCCAGTGTGGATTCAGGTCCTTGCGCTCATGCACGGGCATGCGCACACGCATGCGCACATGTCTACACACTGCAGAAGGACCTCTATACCTTTAATACGACTTCCTCACTCTTCTATGGCTACTTGGTTAATGCGAAGAATAGATTAGCTCCTATAAATTTAACCCTAAAGCTTTATCAAGAACCAGAATTCCTAGCACTATCAGGTGTCTCTGAATACAAAGGGTTTCTTAGAAATACTCAGGAGAGGAATACATCCCTTGAGGAGCACCCTTCGTACTCCCCACAGAGAAGGCCAGGTGGCCATTTTGGCCTCTCTGCATGTGATGTGGCATCAGCCTCCACAGAGCCTTGCATTCTGCTGCTATTCGCAGAGCAGTGTGTTTTGCTGGGGAATAAAAAACTCATATATACAGTTTGGCTTTCATCTTCAAACCAAGGCTTCAACTTTGAACTGTCATGGTGTGCCATCTCAGCATCTCAAATCCATGTTTAACAGAGTCGGGGAAGAAAGAAAACATCCGTTCCCCCCAGAACATCATCTCTACTCTAAACAAGAATGTGTGTGTGTGTGTGGAGGGGGGGGGTGTTGTTTTGTTTTTTCTATTTGGGAGCAAATGGAAACTCTCAGTAAGCAATGTCAATCTGACTGGAGAATTGCTATCAAGAACCTACATCTTGTCAGCTGCCGCGCACACGGTTGGCTCACTCCATTATTTGTGCACTGCACTGCCGTCTATATTGGGATCTCTTCAAAGGTTGCAGTCATGTTTCACTCCGCCCTCTGCCTCCAGTACTGGGAGCAGAATACGGCACAGTTGGTGCTAAACATAAATGACTGCATTGAATTACGAGGTAGATGACTCCTGCTTCCTTCCGTTTTCTCTTTCTACTGTTAGTTTGCATCATTGCATCAGAGGCGTCATTGTTTCTGCCTCCAGTGAGAGAACAGGCTGTAGTAGGAACAAACTACAGGTCAGCTAGGGAAGATGAACTTGGGACCGGTTTACACCTAACTCCCTCACATGGCCACCAGAGGGCAGCAGAGAACACGATGCCGGCCAGGGCCATTTTGTCCAGCCTTTGTCTTCGACTCTCAAGTTCCCTCAATTTCCCCAGCTTTCATCCTTTTGTTAACTTTTGGCTTTTATGGGAGCAAGTTTCAGTACAGGACAGCCTGGCTGGTTTTAGAACAAGTAAGACAATTCTTTTTCTGCCTTTTAAATGTGAATCCTCAGAAAATGCCCTCTCCTTTAGAAAATAAAGTCTTTTCTACGTACACAGCTTTTCCTCGTGGGCACCTTTTCTGTAAGATCTTTAGCTGATCTCGCTCATCGTCTCCTCCAGCTGCCATTCTTCTGATTCAAAATCCAGTCTGGGGAAAAAGCTCTCATTGGAAGGATAATTAAAGTAGACCAACAAGTCCATCAGTACCAGCTAATCCCAGTAAGTCCAATTCAGCTTCTATAGATCGAAGGATAAACGTGTTCTCCCACCAGGGCCCTTCGTGGTTGGACGGCAGCCTAGCCTAAGGAATCACTCAGTTCATAAAAACAAGGTCGTGGAGACCAAATTTCTACATAAGTAAGATTCAGTTTGCTTCAGTTTAATTCCATCGCGGGGGGTCAAGGGGTAACCACCAAACAACAAAGAGACTGGGAAGAGCCAACCTGAAACCTGGCTTTCACTCCAGTTTGCCTCAAGTTCTGAAAAGTCCCTTCAAATTGGCCCGCAACAGCAAAGAGTCCTTTTAAAATGTCAGTTTACCAATCGCTAATCAAAGTCAGTTAATGCTGCCTGGGAAGCTGGATCAATGAGTAAATTGTTTGCTACTCAGTCCTAACAACAGGAGTTCAGACCCCCCAGTGTGCTCAAAAGACAGGTGTGTCTGAAATCCCAGGGCTCCCACTGTGTGGTGGGAGGTGGGAACAAGAGACTCCCAGGTTCTCCTGCTGTGTGGTGGGAGGAGGAACAAGAGAACAACCCCCCACCCTCACCTCCACCCCCACCCTCACCTCCACCCTGACCCCTAATCCCAGAAGCTCACAAGCCAGGCATCTTGATACCAAGTGGTGAACTGGAGACCTTGCCTCATAGAGGTGGATGGTGAGAGCCAGCATCAGAGGTTGGTTGTCCTCTGATCTCTACATGCTCACCGTGGCATGGGTTTTACACACACACACACACACACACACACACACACACACACACACTCTCTCTCTCTCTCTCTCTCTCTCACACACACATACACTCTCATACACACAAAATCACACATACACACACACACACTCACACACACATACACTCACACACACACACACTCACATACACATATGCTCTCACACACACAAAATCACACATACACACACACTCACACACACATACACTCACACACACACAATCACACACACACACACACTCTCTCTCTCTCTCTCACACACACACACACACACACATACGCTCTCACACACACAAAATCACACATACACACACACTCACACACACGTATACTCATACACACTAATTATTCCATTTCTAGGAATCTATCTTACATAAACTCATATATGTATGATAATATGAAAGTACCTACTGAGACATTAATAATTAGACATAACAGATAATTAGAAATAACCTCAGTATCCACCAATAGGGGGTCATTTCCGTATACTTTAGTATTCACATACTGTAAAACACCACACAATTAAAAAAAACAAAACAAAACAAAACAATGGTAACAACAAAACCCACCAAAACCAGGAAAACATGAACCTAAACTAAAACTGGTGGTATCAAAATTGCCTATCATGCAAAAGGCCCTGGGCTTGGTACCCTGCACCAGAAAGAAACTATAACAGGCAGATATGCATTTGGTGGCTAGGAAACACTGATAGCAATTTATTTAGTAACTCAGGATAGACATTTTTCCTTTCAAGGCACAGGGGTATAAATGAATGCAAACACAGACGTCCATTTACAAGGTCTGAAAGGGTTCACATAAAACTGGTTTGAGGGAAATGTTGTAAATCCAGCTGAGGAGTTAAAAGGTGGAAATTTTTACCATGTTCTGCTATCACATCCTGCAATTCCTCTTTAAAGAGTCTATAAAGTTGCTTACACAAGTGGGCCCTGATCAGGCCTTGTCTGGTCTCTTATGATCTGCCATGCATTCAAGCTATTGCTTCAGGCACTAGTTAGCATTTGGTCTCCATATCCCCAGGGCAAGAAAAGGGTTTAGGGTTTGGGTTTTAAGTCTCATAAGCATAAACAAAGCATGTGGCAACAATGAATACCAATTGATTCCCCAACTGGAAAGGCAGCCTCTGCCTACCTCTGACCACCAGCCCTGTCCAGAAATGGACAGAAGTTTCTGGACAGGAGCTTCAAGTTTTGTGGATGTTCCTCATTCACCAGTGAAGATCCTGTGATTCCACAGTCTGTAAAATGGCGGTACTGGTCTGAGCTTCTGGCACATGGTGGAGTGACTGTGTCTTCTCAAACCAGGGTGCTCATGAGAGCAAGGGGGTACGTATAATCCATAACTACCGTGGGAGAGCAGTAAGTCTGAACTGCCCTGGACTGAGTGGATTGTCGTCCTAAATTCTAAAGGGGTAGCCCTACGAAGGCCTCATTACAGCTCCTCTTACCAGGAAGCCTTGCTGAGCTGTTGTCCCTTACAGAAGCCATCTAAAGGAAAGTGGTTCTTTGTTACCCTATTAAGTATTCATTAACTATTATTTTTTATTTCCAAAGATTTCTTTTACTATCTATTATGTGTATGCATTGTCTTGCATATGGGTATGCGTAGGCATCCTATATAGGCCAGAAGAGAGCATCAGGTCGTCCCCCCCCCCCCCATCCCGGGGCTGGGGTTATAGTTGGTTATAAACTGCCTGGCATTGGTACTAAGAACAAACATAGATCCTCCCAAAAGCAGCAAATGACTTTAAGCTCTGAGACATCTCTCCAGCTCTACTAACAGCTATTGTGTCATCTCAGATCCTCAGGAGGAAGAAGCCAATAGCAAATAAATGAATCTGTTCTGGAAGAAATAGGAGCATAACAGGGCAAGGACCAGCCTGTCTCCAGCATGTTAAACCCAGAGCCTTTGGGAGATGACACAGAAAATCTGGTTCTGTCATTGCAGTTCTCCTGATAGCATTGGCCAACTTAGAGGCGAAAATGTAGACCATCTAGTAGAATTTGACTTTCATGTTTGTACAATTATCAGGGCATCTCTAATTATATTTTATAAATTTATAAATTATTTATAAAAATTTATTTAATTTTATTTTATATGCATTCGTGTTTGCCCACATGCCTGTGTAAGGTCTGTGTGGGTATGTCAGATCCCCTGGAACTGGAGTTATAGACAGTTGTAAGCCGTTGTGTGGGTGCTGGGAATTGAACCTGTATCCTCTGGAAGCACAGCCAGTACTATTAACCACTGAGCCATCTCTTCAGCCCAAGACATCTATATCTTAAAAATCACATGTTTATCTGGAATCCAAGGGTGCCTGGGCACCCTCTGCTATCTGATAGTGTTGTCGCTAGGCTTACTTCTGGTTTATGTTCCTGAAGTCCATACATGCCAGTGATTCTTCAGCTGGGCTTTTAGAAGTCCTTGTCCTAGCTGCCAGGGACAAACCTGACTGGTGCAATGAGGGAATAGAGAAATGACAGACACAGATACTCACAGACAGAGATACACATAGACAAAGGGGCTGGGATCGGGTTGTCTGCACACTCCACTGGGGAAAGCACAGCACCCCAGATGATTAGCATACTTAATAAACACAATTGAACAGAGAGGAGAGGTTACTGCATACAGCTGAACATGGAAGTCTGGTTATTATATGCAGATAAACAAGGAAGCATCGGGTTTATTATACACAGCTGAACAAAGAAGCCAGGTTAGCTAATCTCAGTAGGCTCAATCTACAGTCTTTAGTCTGTAAATATCCTATGGGAGAAAGCTACCATGACCAATTTCTTCCCTTCTTATTTACATTTGCACCTTGACCCCCCAAAAAGGTCTTGCTGCCCCTTCAAGCCTCACCTCAGGGGAATAGCTTTGTCATTTCCTCATGGGTCTGTGGCTAGAGTCCTTGGCATAGTCAGTTCATGTCAACAACACACACTCAGGATTTCACACACTCAGGGCTTCCTCCCCTCCTCACAAGCATATCAGTAATCCTAACCCTCAGATATCTGAAGCAAGAGAATGGTAAATTTTAAATCAGCCTTGGCTACAGACTATACAGCAAGACACTTTCTCTATAATATCAAGAAAAACAAGAAAAAGAGATTGGTGCCGGTAGAAGAAAAGCCACAGAAAGACCTTACAGAAGAGAAATGGAGTACTTCTTCTGCCAGTCCTATCCAAATCCCTCTGGGCACCACCTTTCACTGAATTACCCACCATCCTTAGCTTCCCATCAGGAAAGAGGAAGACAAGGAAGGCATGCTCACACATCTTCATCAAATGACCTTCTCTCCGCAAACCCCATTGAGTCCACACTCTTCCCACAGTCCAGCCCATGTGTCCTGTGATTCCCTAGACCTCCCTGAATGCCTAGACTTTCTTAGGCTCCTCCTCAGCCTGAGTATACCCTGCTTGCCTCATAAGTTTGCTGGAAGAGCAGTTCAGCCACCATGGTGGTCCTCTAGGCCCCCACCAACCTGCTTTCTGGTCGTCAGCCTGACTTAAGCTCTGTATGTCCTTGTCTTCTGTTTTCTCCCTCAAGATGGCTGTTCCATGGACAAAGAACTAGATTGGTCTTGATGGCCATCATGTATCCAGCTCCTAGAAGATTGTTCAGCCCCTATAAACAGCTGGAGGAAAATTACAGAGATGGAATGTGCATCCCCCAGGCTGTTCCTGGCCTTGGTTGACATCACAGCCCACAACCTCTTCTTCCAGCTGCCCATTCAACCAAATGTTACTGAGCACCACAAGAAAGAGCACAGCATGCCATGGAAGTCCAAGTGAGTCCCAAAACAAAACAGACCATTATTGCTGACTTCAGGTAGTTCCTAAGCGGTTAAAGGTAAGCCCCTCTAATTGAAAACAGAACTCAGATGATTCAACTGAATCTAATCTGAACACCTCCTTCTTGAAGTCTAACCTCCATGGCACTAGAAAAATGCTATGCAAGCAATAACTAGCCCTATCCAGCCACAACACCTATGAACCACAACAATGGCCAGCGTGGCAATCTACCAGTGAAGGTGCAATAAGTGTCACTCACATGTTGGTGGCAACCACAGCTCTCTAATGAGACCTAGGACTCACTCAAAAGAAAAGAAGTCATGCCTGGTATTAGAAACCTAGCTAACTTCCTGGGGCTAGTAAGCTCATAGACTTTAAAACCAAATGTACTACTACTATTTTGATATTACTAAACTAGCACAATACCCTACTATACCCTAAATTTTATCCTCAGTGATAGGACCACCCTCATTAAAGGTTCTCTTTACAGCAACTGGAAACCAGCACCAAAAGCCATGTTTGGACAGAATGCATACACCAACAGGCGGTGGGAAGCCCGGCCCCCACAAATGCATCTAGATCACAGTTCCTGTCTCCATGGCTGAGAACATCACTAAAGTTCAGGATCAGAATGTTGTAAGGGCCAGAATACAGGAACTCTGTGGAGAAGTCTCCCCTAGAAATAACGTCATAGACAAGACTGTAACAATTACATTTGAATTTGAAGGAATAGAATGAATAGCCTCCCAGAGACCTGAAATGCATGAAATACATTATTAACCTTATAAGATTCCACTGTCAAAATAAGGTAGTGCTTATGTATACACACATATACAAAGAGATGAGAGGTCTTGGCAAACACAATGTTACCAGTGCTTAAATCTGGGTGCAGGATTATAGTGCAATCAATTATTTCTCTACTTTTTGAATATATCAAAGTTTTGAGATAGAGATAATTATAATAACTTACTTGCAGCACCAAAAGTAAGCCTTAACATAACCTGTGGACTTTGGGTGATGAGACTTGTCAGTATTTGTTCAACAAGGGATCTCTGTTGATACAAGGTATCAATGAATGAAGGGAGCATGTAGGCACTCTATGTTTCTACTTTGTTTTCTGTAAACTTAAAATTAATATTTTAAAGAGTTATATAACTAACTTAAAGGCAAAATATAAGGTGTCTTGAGAATTGAAGATACAGTTAGGATGAGTGACTTGAGCACATGAGAGATCCGCCAACCTAAGAGATGATGTTTTGAGTACAGATAGAAGATAGCCTGAATCCCAGGAGAATGTGCCCTGAATTGCAAGCTTTGAAGTCCTAAGAACATCAATTCATTTGTTTTCCTGCCCAGGAGAGTAATCCCTGTGCTCCTAGGAAAAAGGAGGACATTCAAGAACATTGAGTTGTGTTCACAAATACATACCTAGCCCTCTATCTGTGTTCTCTCTCTCCTCTTCCACATCCTTTCTCATGTCTTCTGAAGTAGTCCAGATCAAGAACTAATCAGTCCCAGGTCCACTAGAACTCTGATCAGGCATATATTTGGGGGACTTTCTTGCAAATCTATAATTTCTCTTCTTTCTGTCTTTGTGGCTTTGTCTCTTTATGTTTGTGTGTTGTATAGTCATGTTATATAGTGACATGTATAATTATATATAAATTAATTGTATATATAGTCACACACACACTGTGTGAATACACAGTTCTATTCATTGAGTATCTATTGATCATTATGTTTTCATCGTCATAACTGACAAAGACCACTGACAAAGTCAAAAGAAAGAACCAAGGATTAGTTGTTTTCTGTTACTGACTGTGTTCCATCCTTCTTCAGTCTCATTTCATTGTTTAAAATATCATAGTGTTGAGCTTGAAGCACTCTGTTCTCAAACCCAGGTATCTATCAGATTTTTAAAAATAAGCCTTCCAGGATCAGCTTTATTCTTCTAAGTAAATATACCAGTGAGCAGGAGCCCTGGGATATCTATGCTGAAAGACTTATGTGTTTGACTTGGACATAGTCAACAAAAATGAGTTTGGGCACTGCTGGCTTACACATCTATCCCTGGCCTTCCCACTCTTCTAACAGCACCTAATTCAAAGGAATCAAAGGGATGCTCAAAGAACTGCAATGCACAGAGATATTTCATCTAAAATCTTGTGGGCCTTAAGTGAGGAAATGCTGAATAGAACCTGGAGTGATAGACAAGGTAAACATTGGGAGGGGACTGTCATGAAGGTTAGCTGAAGGCTTCAGAGGAGATACATGAACAGCAGACCAGCATGGTGGCCTTTCTCTAAGGTTTACAACACACCCAGTCTTTAGGTTGATGAAAAATACATCCTCTGGAAATTGATCTCAAAATTATCCAGTAATGTTAATGTCAAAAATGTAAGAGCCAGAGATTTTCTGAAATCTACATGAAAATACCTAGTCAATGATCAACATCTCTGAGTGGTTATTCATATCAGGAATCAAAGTGATATTACAATTAGGATTCAGAGATAGGGTTCAAATGCTACTGTTATTCTACTCAAGGAAGTATTCAGCATGAAGATAGAAGTTACCACTATAACTAATTGCAAGCTAACAATTAAGTTAATAATAAATAGAAATCTCCAAGAAAGAGTTCATTGATCTCAAAGGTTGAGTGCAGTACAACCAACCACTGCAGGAAGGAGAGTGGGACTCTGTAATGACAATTTTAGAATTTTGGTTTCTTTAAGAAGCATGGAAATATTTTAAGAATATGTTTTTGTTTTGTGAGATATGGAACTGATTCGGTCCACAGCAGCTGACTATGATTTGACTCATGCTCTAGCAGGGGTGTGATTTGCCAGCTGTAGACAGCTTCTGAGATTCTGTGACATTTGGTATTCTGTGGACTTTTCAGAGGATATATAAGTCGTAGAATCTAAAAAGGCAGGGTGGCTTGCTGGTTGGTTGCTATTGGTTGTGGTTGCAATTTGTTAAGTAGTTGTGCACAAAGAAGAAAGAAGAAAAAGAAATTATTCTGACAGCAAAGATTAAACTTGCCCCTAGGAACTCAACACCCCTAATCAGCAGGAAGTAGTCTAATGATAATTGCCACCCCCTCTTTACCTCCATCCTTTTCCCTCTCCTATCTAGTGTTAGGGAGTGAAAAGGGTGGAGATGGATAGAATAAAGAAGATCCCACAAAGCAGCCAAAGGCCAGCTACAAGAGTTCTTGCTTGGGAAGCTCCATCTCTTCATATTCCAACATGGCTCTTACCAAGCTTTGGGCAGTCTGTCCTCAATGGAAAAACACCGTTTTTCCAAAGCCATTGCTCTCCTGAGGGATAAGTTTCAACAGGAGATGATGATAGGGAGCAGCATCTCTAAATTGCTGCACCTGATAACTTTCCAAGTGGAGATGGTGGAGTCGATTGTTATATCTCTACCATTTGAGACACTATCCTGCCTTGTTAGTATTGGCTTCTGGCTAGCCTTGTGTATGAGTGGGACTTGTGGTTATCATATTTCACCTGTGCTACTTGTAATCTTCCCACAAAAAACATGAAACATTCCAGTACCACCCATCTTGAATGTAGGGAAGGTCATACCCGGAGTAAAGGCAATTAGCAACAGATCCTTTTATCAGTGTCTAGGTTGGTGGCTACACTCACTGAGAATGAGTTGATTGAAGGGCTCTTTTAGTCACTCCCCAGATGTAATGAAATATTTTAGATCTAAAGCTACAAAAGGAAGGAGGCTGTAGCTCACTGGCCTACAACTCCAACAACGGAATAGGATGATGGACAGGTGAGCACATGAGGTAAGATTTGTTAGTTGTAAGCGCTGTGAAGGAATGAGCAGTGGTGTTATGAAGAGTGAGTGAAGCACTTATAGAACCCCCTGTGGGTTTTGCAAAGCTTCAGCTTTTCTCAACTAGTAAGCACCCATTTTCTATGGCCAGTTCTGAAAAATTAGTGCTTTCCTCCAGACTCAGCGTTGAGAAAGTGCCTGTAATCTGCCAAACTTCACCTTAACATACAAACCTGGTGCTCCTGCCAAACAAATAAACACACACACAAACAAAAACTGTCTGATTTTGGACCTGAGCAGGAATGTTTAAAAAATATTCATGTGGACCCTAACTAAACTAATCAACCCTTGAGCAGGCAAGCCAGAAAAAGTAAATATTATAGAGTCTACCTTTGAGGAGTTCTCCATGCACTATAAAAAATTATTGTTTCTGTACAAAACAGTATCTTCACTATATTTCACAATGTCATCCACCATGATCCTACAAGTTGGTAGTATTTTCCACAAAGAAAATGTAGGCCTCCTGGGATCATACTTATGGAAAGCTGCCTTCCAAGACTTTAGGGGGCAGAACAGTCTTGGCACAAGTTCAAATTTCTGCCGCAAACAGTGATCCTTCTGCTGCTTTGCTTCATTGTACTGTAGAGAACAGGAAGAAAGGAGGGTTTTAACTCACATGTTTCCTAAGGTGTGAAGCAGAGTGGGGTACACAATGGACTCCTTGCCTTAGGATGAGCCATAGTAACTTCTGACGAGATGAAGTCCAAAGTGCTTCATCATCTCACAACCCATCCAGTGAAGTCCTGTGTGAGTCCACGAAAGCCTCTCTGTCAGAAGACTCTGGGCACCAGCAGCTGACCTGTGACCTCCTTTGCTGGCAGGGTCTTGTGTCGCTCTTGGGAATGAGTGCCTCTAGTGCATCACCCCCAGCTAGAACATGGGCCATGTGTGGGCAGAGCTGTACCTGCTCTCCTGATGCAGAGCTGGTGACAGAATCTGCTGATAGGAAGAGGAATCCTGGCGTTATAATCTTAGTTTCCCACAGCAGAAACCTGGCCAGTAGGCATAAGGTGGTTTCTTCTGTCACTCAGCTAGAGGGAGAAGTGCATTCAGAAGCAATGGCTCCAGAAAAACCACCCATCTCTATAAATCCTGTCTTCTGACGCCCAACCCACAGACCTTGAGAATTACCAAAGATGCATCAAATCCCAAGCAAGGAGCAGAGAAGTTTGATTGACAGTCTAACTGCACAATCCAACAACCTGGAGAACTTTCTATATTCAACTGACACATATTCATTCAGAGCCCACTGCAAGTGCTCATAAGCACACACACACACACACACACACACACACACACACACGCACACTGATGAGGTCCTTCAGGCAAAGCACAATTTTAGTTATCAAACATATTCTATGCACCTGGCATGGTGCTAAACATTTTATGTGTGTATTATTAATCTTCATAACAAGTAGATTTCGTAGAGTAATTTAACATAGAGGAGAGTGGCTTGCCCAAGGTCACACAGGTGGCAACTGGCAGAGCCAAGATTGCTTCATTTCTTCAGGGAACATTTGCTCATTGCATGTGCTGGCACGGCCCTGAGATACAACAACAAACAAATGAGCCAGGCTCTAATCTCTGCTGTCTCAAAACAGACATTTGAGGGAAGGAGAGAGATAATAAACCAGTAAGTTAATACATGAACAAGACAATCACTGTGGTTTTAATTGTCACACAAGGTAGTATGATTTGGGATACCCATCCATGACCACATAGACCTGCAGGAATGATGAAAACACAGCTTGGCCAAGATATTCACCAGAGCCTTCCAGGGGGAAGAGGTGAGGTAGGGATCCTCCAAACAGAACCATGTCTTTGTACTGAGGGGAGAAAGAAGTCCTTTGTCTGCAGAGGGAGAACTCAGACGGAAGGGTATCCATAGCATACTGGCCTGTGAGATATTACAGCTTTGCCCTCATATCATATGATACTCATATCATATAATACTCGTATCATAGGAAAGATTCTAATATACAATGTTTTAACATGAAATTGTTTTTTTTTTTTAATTTTCCAGTTTTTTTCTTTCTCAATAAGCAAGCGGCCTAACTCTGACTTCCAAAAACGCAGCATTTGAAATGTAAGAAGAAACTTATTCCCAAGAGACTACAGTGTTGCAGGCTGCAATTAGGTTCACTTGGTTTAGACTTGCCTTGGAATGAGGCATTCAGGTAAAAGAAAATATGTCATAGCCTTTTAACCTACAATAAGGATGTACCTTAATTACTTCTGGGAACAGAAGTCTAGCATTACAGTTAAACCATATACACACAATTAAGATGTGAAGTCTTTCAGTAAACAAATATTTAGTTTTCCTTTGTGGAGAGATAAAGAGTATGATAGGAGAGTTTCAAGAAATGGGATGATACAAACTAAAGACCTTTCAAAGGGTTCCTGGATATTTGTGGTGAATGATCTGAAAGGCCAATGGGTTGTGCTGGGGGATGTGATTTCAAATCACATTGCCTCCCACATTCTTACTATGCATTAACTCACCACATCTTCACAACTAGCTTGTGGATTTTGTTTTAGCAACATCCCCTGTAGAATAGGTTTACCAGTGTTCTATCAAGGTGGGTAAAACTTTGACCTAGGACTCCATGGCTCTAAGGTAGAGCTATGGCCTACCATCGAAGACAAACTTTTATGATGACTGAATAAACACCAACTGTGTGCCTAACACGCCATGACCCCTAAAGAAAATAAAATTATAAATACTTCATATTTTATTGGGGAGAAACCAAGAATGTATGAAACAAGGCTTCCTGCTACTCAAAGACTTATGCTCTAAGAGCCAAGGTTCTCAGCTACCTGGAGTTAGACAAAGAATATGTTTCTGAAAAATCAAAGAGATAGACAAGCTGTCATCCAGTCAGGCCTGGAAAATAAGTTGAGTCTGTCCTGGTTTGGGGTTCTGAAAATATTTTAACAAATTTTTCACTACTTCTTCAAAAAAGTAAAAGTACTTTGTCCCCCCCCCCCCCAATTTGAATAGGAATCAGTGACTCAGTCCCTAACAACTGAAATCTAAACTATGAGAGAAGATGTAGTTGTAATTTCTCAGATTCAGTTGTCAAAGGCACTGTAGCTTCTCCCCTCTTGATACATTGCTCTTGATCATGCCAGCCTCCATACTATCAGTTCATGTAAACAGTCTATGTAGAAACCCACAAGGTAAGCAGAGGTCTCCTTTCAGTCGCCTGCAAGAAATGGCTATCTTTTGCCCTCAGCTAACTTTCTGAAAGAGCGACCCTCATCCCCAGTTTGACATCAGACATTTGACTGATGCCAGAATCAACCTCATGCCAGATCCACCCATCAAAGTTGCTCCCAAATCCCTGACCACATGAACTGGAAAGCACTGAGCATCTGCTGCAATCAGCCTTGAAGTTGAGGGTGATAGGCTACACTGTGCTAGATAATTAATCCAGGTGGTAACGCTCATAGAGGCTGAGTGGATGGGAAAAATAAAGAACATGCGGGAATAAAGTAAATGACAGACTCCTCATTTTCAAACACATGTTCTAATTCTCTGAAACCTACAAGTGGCAGGTTAGCTGGAGCTAAGTGAAGAAAAACAATTTCTGCCAGTTAATAGCCAAGAGCCAATTTCCCTAAAACCCAGTTAGTAAATTTACCTAGCAACTACCCAGGGTCACTGAGTGCCGGCAAGAGAGGTGAATACCAACTAATCTTTCTCTTGAGGGGTTCTAGTGAGCCCAGAATAGAAATACTCCTCCCCATTGCACCCAAGGGCAGTGGAAAAAACCCAGGCTTCTCACGTGCGACCTGCCTTTGTAATTACAACTTGGCTGGCAATCATTAAGCACAAACCCCACCTCTCAGGTTCCAGATAAGCATCTCCCTACATGCACACATCCACAACAGGATTCATTACCAGGGCTGTGTCCTTCATCTGGGTCACCCATCACAGGAACATGTAATACACCATGGTCTTAAAGAAATTATTGCCATTTGTGGTTCTAAATAGGGCCACATTATTTTCTACAAGTGTCAATTTTCCCCAGCAATATTGCATTTTCCAACATTTAGTTTTCTAGCATTCTGCCATGACTATCTGTGTAGATTAGAAAGGTTCTTAACTGTTATCTGTAATAGATTTTGCCTGTAGCAAAATTCATGCAGGCATAATAGAAGAACAAAGTGTACCCTGATGAAATTGCACCCATAATTTCCAGATGCCTGACATTTATTGCTTATTGCTATTAGAATTCAAGTGCCTATTTGTTTTCTACTTTGCTTTTATTCTTGCATCACAACATATAATGGAAAAAAAGGTATTTTAAATGTTGGGTTAAGTATCACAGATCAACACGGGGTACGCACATAATCAATACTACTTAAATATACTCCTAGGCAATTAATTTTTAAAGAATCAAATTGTTGTTCCACATCAAAATTCATAATGATACTGTAAAGGTTGTAACATTCTTTATTATTTAATTAAAAGCAATGTTTAGCACTCATGCAGCTAACTACAACACAACAAGAAAAGGCTCTTGCTTATCCTTATGGGAAAAGAGCAACAGCTGACACTTTACAGTATGCTCTTGATTATGAAATGCTAATTGAACTACATTTGCCAGTATTCACTTATCATATTAATAGAGGCAATTTCATGAAATGCTCCAAGAGGACTGTGCATCCATGACGATTGATAGCCAGGAAAAGAGCAAGAGAAGAAAAGCTGTAAGGCCACAGGGTTGATAAGCTTGACTTTGGAGTTCATAGACTAACACATGGCCAGCTTCGGGAAAAGATACAAGAAAATGCGTACAACAGACAGAGAAGATGATGATGAGTAATAACAGTAAGAAAAAAAGTGCAGTTGACTGATCCAAACTTCACAGCAAAAACATAAACTTGAGTGTTTTCTGATGTCTGAGTTTAAACAGAGACCAGCTAGAATCACAGTGGGCAGATGGTTCTGAAAATCCCAGTGAAGCAGCTGGCCAGCTGAGGGCACTGCCCCAGTGATAAGACCCAACTTCTGTTCTAAATAGACAAAGGGGAAAATAGAAGGAGTGGACTTTGCCTGGACTGCAGCCTTTCTGGACTAGGGTTGAATGAAAGGATGCCATGGATGCCAAGAATAGACAACTGGTCTCTATTTCTTGTTGCTTTCCTCTTACAAACATCACATTTTCAGAAACTCTGTCTGCTGTGTACTGCACCATCTTGGGACTAGCCAATGTGGTGTTTACAGGGCCACATGCATTATTATCTTTTTTACATTTGGCAATGCCAAGGATTTAACCTAGAACCTTGGACAAGCAAGGCAAGTTCTCTCATCACTGCCCTGTATCCTGAAACAAGGGATACTTCCTTTGGCCTTTATATAACACTGAAAAGCATCTTAGGAGCTCCACGGGGGTTGCTCACACCTTGATCTAATCATTTTGTTCTGATCCTGGTGACCATTATGGTGAATTCCAAAGATGGTCTTCTAGTGCAGGAAGCCATAGCACACAGGCCTGTTTCCTAAAGTGGGTCCAAGTTGCTGTGGAGAGAATCAGCCTGGGAGCTGCTAATAACTGAGCTTCTTCGGCCCAGGATTTACACATTGGCACACAAACACCGCTGCTGCTGGGCCTAGGTTCCCAGCAACTGTTCTCCGAAATATTCATAGTGCTGGGGTGGGAATGGAGGATGTCTCAAAGCAAGGAGACACCACTGTCTCCATAAAAGAGCTCTTCCAGAGCACGCCTGTGTATGAGACAGATTATACACATGGCCCTGCAGATAGGGGAAGAATGTCAAGTGCTGTGGTCTTGCTAGCTGATGTCAGTGTACTAATAATGTCTCCTGCTTAGTCAGAGAGGGAGGGAAGGGAGCTACGGGGTGCAGTGTCTGTTTGGCAAAAACAAGGCCTAGGGTTCTGTCCATAGGACTGCAAGACAAAAATAAAGTTTCAAAAGCTGGGCTTATCTCAGTGGGATGGCTAGCACCTTTTGATCTAGGATGGGAGGCAGAAACGAGAGGATCTCTGTGAGACCAAGGTCAGTTTGGAGCACAGGGCAAGTTCTAGGCAAGCCAGGGCTTCACAGTGAAATGCTGTATGAAAAAAAAGAAGAAGGAGGAGGAGGAGGAGGAGGAGGAGGAGGAGGAGGAGGAGGAGGAGGAGGAGGAGGAGGAGGAAGGATGAAGAGGAGGAGGAGAGGGGAGAAGGAGAAAGAGAAAAAGGAGCAGGAGGAGGAGGAAGAGAAGGAGGAGGAAGAGAAGAAGAAGAAGAAGAAGAAGAAGAAGAAGAAGAAGAAGAAGAAGAAGAAGAAGAAGAAGAAGAGAAGAAGAAGAAAAGAAGAAGAAGACGAAGAAGAAGAAGAAGAAGAAGAAGAAGAAGAAGAAGTAGTAGTAGTATTTGGTAGAGCCCTCCTGTAACATCAGCACAACTCATGAGGCCAAGCAGGAAGAAGCCAAGAAGCCAAGTCCAGGACTTGCCTAAGCTACACAGTAAAGCCTTACTTCAGAATTTTAAAAGATAGGGAAACAAAAACAGACTCAAAGGACTTACACACCTTCTTGGTACCTCACCTCCTTCTAGTTCTGTCATTATTGAATAACTGTGTCCTAGCAGACACCAGAAACAGCATGATCTTACCTCCTGTTATAAATGATACATAGATATGATCTTAAAATATGAGAGTAAAGGAAGGTATAAAATCAAGAGTTCTCCACCATGAGGAAACCCACAGAATAAGCTATCCTACGTCTATAAGGGTTCACAGAGACTGAACAGCCAACCAGGAAGCCTGCACAGGACTGACCTAGGGCCTCCACACATGTATTGTAGTTTTGTAGCTTGATCTTCATGTGGGACCCCACATGAAGGAGCAGCAGGAGCAAGTGATGTCTCTGAGTCTGTTGCCTGCCTTTGGGACCCTTTCCTCCTGATGGGCTACCTTAATAGGAGAGGATGTGCCTATCCTGTCCATTTAAAACTGAAACTCGATATGCCATGGTTGGTTCATATCCATGGGAGGCCCTACCCTGTTCTAAAGAGAAAGGGAGGAGGAGTGGATGGGGAGGAGTGGAGGCAGGAAGAGGCACTGGGAGAAGAAAAGGGAGGGGGAACTGTGGTCTAGATGTAGAATACATTAATTAATTAATTAATTTGTGTTTTGATTTTTAGTTTAGATAAGTAGAATCATGGAGAATATCCTATTGCTTGAGTATTTATTGATTGATTGATTGATTGATTGATTTTACTAGATCTACAGCATGGGAGTCCCCCAAGGCTGCCTTTCCCTCTCTAATGCATTGCTTTTGACACCAGGTGGATCTGCCTTTTCAGGGACATCCCATTGACAGATATGTGGGATAACACAGATGGTTTGGTGTTGCACTCACACTTAAATGAGCAAGCTCTTACATATGCATTGGAACTTATTTATAAGATTATCCACATTCTGAATTCCTAGATTTGGAACTTCTAAGTCAGAGAAGATATTCAGGTTTCATTGTAGGAGCTATTACTAAATATCTCTTTAAAATGGCCTTACCCACTTCAACTTCTGCCAAAAGTTGTGACCAGATCTCATTAGTGTGCTAAGGGCAACCACCTGTCTTCGTCAGTGTTTGTGTTTTTAATTGCAGAGTATGGCTGACATCTTCTTATAGGAGGATTGCAATTTTAGTTTATTCTTTCCTCTATGTGTGTTTTTGCTGGTTTGTATGAGGCAGGTCTTTCTGGATAGCCCAGTTTGGCCTTGACCTTGAGCTTGGGCTGACTCAGCCTCCTAACTACAGCTGTAACCAGACACACTTCTTTTTAAATAAACCTGTGAGGACTCAGGAGGGTGATAGTGCAAAACCTCCATCAGAGGATGTCCCTAGGACTATGACTTAGGGGTTCCCAGGCCTTGCAAAAGTCCAAATTCAGAGAGCTGCATTCCCAACACTCATGAGGCTGAGATTGTCTTACAAATACAGTAAGAACCAGCAGTTTCTCCATTCCCTTTATCTCATGAAACACAAGAGGAGGCAGAGTCACCGCAAAAGAAATTTCATGTTCTGAGGGAGGAGAGGTCTGTTCACAGAGAGATGGTGGATGACTTCGCAGATTATTCTTGGGATGCTCCCCACAGCACACTTGAAAGAGGAAACTGGATGCTCACTCTGTATTTTACCTGAGCTTCCAAATGCTGCCACCATTCTGAAGCAACTCTTTTCTTGTGTTTAAGGAGTGGGTGTGACTAGATGGTGGCCCTGAAATCAGACGACACCTCCAGCAGGTGCAAGAAAACAGATGTGGCTCATTTACAGTTCTCCACCTGTAATTAAAGGCCTTTCATCCCTTCCTATTGCCAACCATGCATGACAAGCTCCTGCAGAGTTTTCACGTGATTTCAGCACCTGGGCCCTTCCCAGACCCACTGAGGCAAGAACTCAAGCATTGACATATTTTTTTTTAATGTTGCTTCCCCTCCCCCAAGACTGAAACATGAACACAAATGTGTGGACCTCTTTATTAGAAACAACATATTGGGATTAGCTAAATTAGCAAAGCCTTCTTGAAGACATTAGCTAATCAAGGGACCATTCTCCCGAAGCCTCACGAGTATTTTATTGCAAAACCTTGTCAAATCTGCGTTTGGCACAGTGTCCATTACGATGACACAAAGGTATGCAAAAGAACAAGCCAGGAGGGACACAATGAAACATTCCTCAGGGTCCCTGAAACAATGAATATAAAATCAAAATAAAAACATCTCTATTTCTAGTAATGGAAATTGAAAGTGAAAATCAGTTCAACAACTTAAGAGTCTTTAAAATGCACTTATATACTGATCTATGTGTCCCATTTTCAAAAACCATGCGCTAGCAGAAAGATGGAGGCCTTGGTGAAGAAGCCTCTTGAAGCATTGTTTCTCACACAGCATTGAAAACAGTCCCTCTAATGAGCATCCTCTCGAGTTAAATTTCACAGTGGACTGTTGGACATAATGCTATGGTCATCACTCACATAAGGCCAGGCCCCTAGTGTTCTGGCTGGAGTCACCTGGCTACAGCCATGTTTTCCCTGCCCCACAGTTACCTGACTGTTGCCCAGCCCACTATAAAAGGGAGTTCTTGGCCTCTGCTCACTCTGTGCCACTCTTGCCCTTCTCTCTAGTCCTTCTCTCTTTTCCTTTCTTCTCTCTCTTTCTCTCATCTTTTTCTTTTCTCTTCTCTTCTCCCTCTCCCCACATGGTCATGTCAGGCTTTTACTTCTCTGCTTTCCCTCTCTCACTTTATTTCTCTACAATAAAGCTTTAAAGTCATGGGCTGTCTCTCCTTATTAAAACCCGGCGTGATGGAGCAATGGAACAGGCCTCATAGTGTTCCCAGTCCACAGAAAGGACCCAGGCCTCCTCCGCAGGTACTCAGGCCCCACTAGCCAGGTTCCCTCCCTCCACAGGTACACGAGCCTTCACCATCCCTCTACAGGTACACAGGTCCCCTCACCATTCCCTACAATAGACCATTATATAGCCATTTAAACTAACATATTTAAAAGGCTAATCGATTGATGTTAAATGGGCGGTATAAAAATTTTGAAAATATATTTTCAGTAAAATGACAAGTTATAAAGGTGTACATGTAATATAAATCTCACTTCTTTATAAATGACATAATAGCACTTTATTATTTTTTAATTTTTTTGTTTTTGTTTTATTGGTTTTTTTGGGGGTGGGTGTTGTTTGCTTGTTTCTTTTTGTTTTTGTTTCTTTGTTTTTTGGGTTTTTTTTTTTTTTGAGCAAGTTATGGTTGTACATACCTGGAATCCTAGTAATTGGGAGGCTGAGACAGGAGGATTACTAGCTTAAGACTAACCTAGGCTACCTGATAAGTTTTAGGCTAATCTAGCCTCCATAGTAAGTACATAAACAAACAAACAACAACAATAAAAACCAGAAAAAAAAATGAAGAAGAGCCTTGTTCTACTCATAGTTTGACCACTTTGTGAGTGTCACCAGTCATCTTTACAACCCCAGGGATGTTATTATGTTATTTTGTGCTACTTCATTTTAAAAATTAAACCACAGGGGCTCATGGAGGTTAATGACATACGCAAGGACCACACAGCACTCAGTAGCACAGCTGGGCATTCAAAGTCACTATTGCAGCGAACACTAGCTCGCCCAGTGGGAGCAAAGGGTAGGCAGGGCCAGTCTCTGCACCACCGGGGCCCTGGCTGGAAGGGTATCTTCTCTGCTCCTATAGACAAAGGGTGCAAATGGGCAGGACAGGATAAGAATGAGAACAGTGAGGAGCTCCAGGGGGCAGAAGTTCTCCCCAGTTGGAGGGAAACTGAGCTAGCTTGGATGAGAGAAGCTTCTCTCTGCAGAGGGCAGCTGTAACTGCAGAGACATGTATGTCAAAGTGCTGAGAATAGGTGACAGTCAAAACCTCAGCTATACCTGGAGCCTCTGTGTCCCGCCCTCCCCCGGACCCCAGACTCAGAGAACATAGTAGAAGAGGGTGGAGATGGTGTAAGGGCGGTTGAGTATTGCGGAACAATGTCTTCCTGGCAAGATAAGGCCAAAACTTTCTAACTCACAAAAACTGGGATCATCTGCTTAAGTTCTGCCCAAGATCAACATCCTGTCATTGCTGAGTGAGTGTTGGGAGGGGGACTCATGGGAACTCCCACTTCCGGAGGAGCTATAGACTAGACAGTGGTTGCTGAAGGTGGAGGTCACATGTTCTTCAGTGGAGTAGCCACTGGAAACGTCCTCATGGTCCTAAGGAGACTCACTGGAACAACACAAGGAAGAAAGGTAGAAAGGAAACTGGTCTGGAAGAAGAATGAGAGGAAGGGATTCCTCTCAACAGGACTGAGAGGAAGACAAGGGGCAAGGAATATGATCAGAAGGCATTACGTACAAGCAGGAAAACATCAAAACGAACCCCATTTTGTGCATAGTTAATATATGCTAAATATTATGTATTACATTGCTATAATGTAGGCTCGTTGTATTAATATTGTTATGTTAATTAATTATGCCAATACATTATTGCATTAATGTATGCTAATAAACACATTGCCAATTTTTTTAAAAAGAAGTAATTATGAGCAAAGAAGAGAAGGGCAAAGAAGCCAGTGGGGTGGAGCCTGGGAGAGCGGAGCCTGGGAGACTGGGTAAGGTTAGGCAGCCACTGCTCATGCCATGATAGAAAGAGAAGGTATCTAAGGAAGGGTTCTCCCTTTCCACTCCCTGTCTGTAAAGGCTGGTGAGCAGGCGTGATTAGGCAAGGGCCAAACACCCCGAGCACACTCTACTCATTGGTGGAGAGGTGGAGCCTCTCCTGCCAAGGAAGCTTCCAAATTTGAGTGTTTGGAGCCCCATAGACCGAAGGAGATGTTGGAGGACCCCAGTGGCACTGCCCTGCCTGTGATGTCACTGTCCTCTGGGGTCATTAGCTGAATGGAGCATATATGCTTGTACCTGACCCCAGTGTTCTTCCTATGACCCCCTCCCTTGGGCCTCTGACTCCCTGTGGCCATGAGCATCCCTACATCAAACTCCCACCCCCCCGAAAGCCCCCTAACCAATGATGTGAGGTTGGAATCTCCTCCGGCCACCAAAGCGTTCAGTGGTAGGGCTGCTTGGCAAAGAAAACTTTTAGGTTAGGTTGGGGAATTTACATTAAAGGAAGCACAGCTGTGGAGGTCCCTTTCAGAAACGCAGTCATTCAAGCCAATGTAGCACCGTTCAAACCATCACCTAATAAAAATGCTGTCAGGATCAGCACCTGATTTATAACTGATATGTAAATGTGTGCTTCTGAGGTAATAGAAGGTACTAAAAGGAGAAGGTAAAATAGGCTCTATTCAGTATTTGATGCATATCACTCCGTTTTATTCTCTCTTCTGGGTTCTGTTTTTAAAAAGACCCTCACATCTTCATACACTCTCTTCCTTTATTACTGACAAAACGGGGTTAAATAAACAAGGTTTCACCATATATTTGCTTCTTTTAACACATGCACTCAATATTTTCACAAGTTCACACTTAGAATTGTAGCACAGGACTGCATTTGAGCCAAGAAATGACTGTCTTTCCCAATCGTTCTACAATCAGAACTCTGAAATTAATGAGTTTAATAGCAATTTTTTTCTCCCCTGGACACTAACCCCTTTCTCTCTCCAGATATAACATATGATATCTGAGACTCATAGGGAAATTATGCATGGGCATGGACCCGGATGAGAACCTCGCTGTGGAAACTGCTTTCCCCTCAGTAAGGATTCCTGTAACTTTTCTGCCTCCTCATTATTGCGGAACATAATTCATTCCTGCCTAAGTTCAAGTTGCATATTACGGCACGTTAATGTTGGTCTTCCTTTATAGCAACCTATCATGTGGTTAGCATTCTCATTTATAACCTAAATTACTTTTATTTCTCTGGCCATTTCGCCTAACTGCTTTGAATCAAACGGCGAAATGATTCCATATCCCAAATTGCCGAAATATGCTCTAGCAAGAGTTGGCTGGAGTATATTATCCTCTGGCAAGTGGATATTCATCTCTGGGCATGGCCATCCTCCTGAATCTGTAGTATCGTGTTTTGTCAAAGGGTCCTCCCTGCATTTAGATGTGGTCCTAGAAGTACATAGAATTGACGACCAACCCTCCCCCATATAAACTTATAGGCAGACATATTTAAAAGGGGGAGGAGCCAAAGGGGTTCCCACTTTTTCTAAGCCTCCAGCAAGCAGAGTTGGCTCCAGTGTGGGTGGAAATAGAACTTTGTAGCTGCCCAGACACACGAGAACCGAGATGAACTGAAATGGAGCATGTGCTAGGCTTTACGTGCCCAAGTTTAGGGATTGTTGCTCAAATTTATTATTTTTTAATTCTCTTTTTGGTTCTAACTTTTTAATTTTTTTTCTATGTGTGTGTGGAGTGAATGTTTTCCTCCCCTGCTGATGCCTTTCTCCTCCTCTCATCTCTGAACTCCATGAAGTTGTGTTTGCATCCCAGGACTGAGTACAGAGTCCAACACATCCTAGATATATCTAGACATTGCTTTCTCAGATGTCATTGCACACAACCAAGCACACTGCTCTTCTGTGACCTTCAACACAGCAGTTCTAAACCTGTGGGTCATGACCCTTTTTGTGACCGTCTATCTACAAAAAAAAAAGTTGATATCACTTTTCATAACAGTATCAAAATTACAGCTATAAAGTAGCAACAAAAATTAATTGTATGGTTGGGGTTCACCATAACGTGAGGGACTGTATGAAATGATCAGAGCATTAGGAGGATTGGGAACCACTTGTTTAGAAGACATTTAGGTAAGTATCTATGATCATTGAAGGTGTAGGGAAATGTCATCTTCTCAGGAAGTCCCCTTTGTTTGTTCCTATCCAGTTTTACCCATCTTTCTATCACAGGCAAATACTAGTATGATTTCTGATCTTACCTACTAAGTTTTCTGTCCTGAAATACCATGTAAATGGGCCCATGCACTACACTACACACACACACACACACACACACACATACACCAACTTTGGGGTAAGTAGGCAGAAATAAAATTGTTGAATCATAGGGGTTGGTATATATTCAACATAGTAATATACTGCCAGATTCCCAAGGAAGTTGCATAATTTTATATTTTTACCTATCAAATACACAGACAGCTTAGTTGTTCTGCATCCTTCAAAACTGGCTATTTTCAATTGTCTAGATTTTTAGTGAGCATACAGTAGTTTTTTATGTTTTTCATATAAACTTGCCAGCAGGTTTACAATGCTGAACATCTGTTCATGTGCTTAGTGGCATTAATACATCCTCTGAAGAACTGTCTAGTCTTTTGTCGGTTATATATTGGGTCGTTTATCTCTGTGTTTTTCATTTCCTGGACTTCACACATTCTGTATACGAGTACATTGTTACACATGGAGTTCCTTGTGCAAAGCACTGTGGACGTTTTCTTCAGTCTGCAGTTGAGAACTCTTAGTTCTTCAACGGCAACAATTCATAGTGAGAGTTCTTATTTACAGTTTTGATGACATCATGCTTATTCATTTCTTTTAGAGTTTACATTTCACTTTCAGTCCAAAAATGACTTTTCCTGTCTAGCCAGGTCGCCAAGTAGTCACCTCTCCACTTGAAACTTTCACAGCTCAGTTTTTGCATGTTGCTGAGTAATCTGTTTGCAATAATGGATTTTAAGATTTATTTATTATTTTATATAAGTACACTGTAGCTGTCCTCAGACACACCAGAAGAGGGTGTTAGATCTCATTATGCATGGTTGTGAGCCACCATGTGGTTGCTGGGATTTGAACTCAGGACCTTCAGAAGAGCAGTCAGTGCTCTTACCCACTGAGCCATCTCACCAGGCCTGCAATAAAATTTTGCATATGGCTGGAACCATGCATTGAAGATCAGTTTTCAACCTGTATTGACAGGTAAGCTACCCAATGCCATTTGTTGAAAAGATGTTTCCAGTACCTTTAAACTGACTTGTGTTTGTTTCAAAAATCAATCGACTGTGCTGTGTGACTTTTCTGAAACCTTCTTTCTTATTTGATTGAATGACTTGTCTTTGTCAGTCACTACTGCACTGTCTTGGCTATTGCAGAATTATAGTAAGTTTTAAAGGAAGGTGGAATAAATCTTCCAAATCACTTATTTATCAATGTGATTTTGACTATGTGGGATTTTTTTTGCATTTGTGTGTAAATTTTAGTAGCAGTTTATCTATTCCTATTTTTAAAGAAAGCACTATAGATTTGCGATTGGAATTACATTCAATCTTTATCAATTAATTTTTGTAAAACTATATTTACAATGTTGAGTCTTCCTGTAAAAGCAGGTAAACCATTTTATTTTTTTTATTTAAGTCTCCATTTTCATCATAGTAATTTTTAGATTTAAATGTAGGGCTGTTTTGATGTTTTGATTTATTTCATTTTTAGGAATGTATTGATATGGGTTTGAGGGGTTTTTCTGTTGGTGGTGGTTGTAGTTGGTGTGTGTGTTTGTGTTTGTGTGTGTGTGTGTGTGTGTGTGTGTGTGTGTGTGTGTGTAAGTACAGGCCCCATGATAATCATATGGAAGTCAAAGAACAACTTTAAGGAATTGGCCCTATCTTGCTTCTTGAGGCTGTGTCTCTCTTCTTTCTGCCAGACTGTACTTCTGGCTAGCTGGCCCTCAAACTTCCAGTCCCTTTTGTCTCTACCTCTTACCTCGCTATAGGAATGCTAGGATATTAATGTGAGCTCCAGCACTGGCTTTTCGTGTGAGTCTGGGAACCAAGCTCCGGGCCTCCGGTCTGCATGGCCAGCCTGCATTTCCCCACTGTGCCACGGTAGCAGTCCCACATCTGTTGTTCTGAGCTTGTGTTCGTTTCTGTGCTCATGGCTGTGACCAATCACAACTGTGACAAAAACGACTGAAGGGAGGACTTGTTTTTGTTCCTGGTTCGTGCGGTTGGTGTCCACAACCACTTGGTCCCATGTCCTTAGAGAGAACATCCTATAATCAGACTCGTGTTGTCTTCTCTTCACTGAGAAGGCAGTCTTGAGGTGTCCAGGTCTGCTTGTGTATTGCTCAGTTTCTCTTTGTTCTGTCTCTTCTTATGGAGATATTTTTATGTCCTATTCGGATTGCATGACTTCTTAAAAAAAATTGCCAAATGATTGCAGAATGCCTTTTTTGTTTGTACGTGGATTAATAGTTCCTTTTGGGTCTGATATTCACATACATATATCAGGTTCTTGTGACTGTGTTAAGCAAACACCTGCAAGCTAGGGTTGGATGGCACTGAAGTAAGAAAGCTACTGTGTAAGCCCAAGAGGCCAAAGTCCAGAAACAAGACATTGAACGTCTGTGGTTAGAAGCCCCAACGTCCAAATCAGAAGAGAATTCAGCCTTCCTTTGCTTTTTTGTCCTTTCGGAATCTTACAAATTGGAGGATGCAAGGTGCACTATTTAGAACTCTTCTTTACTAAATGTTCACATTCAACTGAACCATCTTCACAGCCACACCCAACAGTGTAGAGAGCCTTATTGGGGTGCCATGCCACCTGGCAGGAACTTGACATCGACTGAGGTGAAGTTCCTCTCCTAGTCTTTGAGCAGAAACTCCTGTGTTAGCCATCATCTCCTCCACCTAGGGTGGAGCACTCAGACAAAGGTGAAGCCCACTGTTCTTCAAGGACCCACAGTTTCCTGAGAGATACTAGCCACCTGCAGAGCAACCGAACCGGTTCTGCTGAGAAGTTTCCAGCCTTTGGGGGAAGGGTTTTCTCCTGCCCATATATTTGGAGTCCCCCATTAAACCTTGAGTCCTCAAGCAGCAGGTGTTTTCTTGGGTCCTTCCCATATATCTCCAGCTTCCCTTCCAGGTAACCCGTTCGATGTAACTGCGGGCAGTTACACAACAGTAACACTTTCTTAGATCTCTGAACTTTTCTTCCCCCAGTTGACACATAAAATTAGCTGTCACAGGGTGTGTGCATGTGTTTGCACATGTTTGTATAGGTGTATATATGTGTATACATGTGTGGTTGCGTGTTTATATGTGCATATATGTATATACATGTGTATGTGTGTGCATGCTTGTATACACATATATATGTGAATACATGTGTATATTTGTATGCATCTGTGTATACATGTGTGTACCTATATGTTTGTTCATGTGTATGTGTGTACAAGTATACATGTGTGCATTCATGTGTGTTCATGCATATGAGTGTTTATATGTATGTACATATGTGCACATGTATGTGTGTCAGTGTGTGTTGTGTATATATGTGCATATATGTATCTTGTGTGTCTGTGTGTGTACATATGTTTGTCCAGTGTATATAAGAATATACATGTATATATGGGTGCACATGTATATATTTTTGTTTCTATGTCTACATATGTATACGTGTGTGTGAATGTATACAAATGTGGACCATGCACAAGTTTTTTACTGCTGTACCAAGGATTCATGATCCATACTTATTAGATGAGTCAATGTGGTGAGTTAGCATACACACACCTACAATCCACCCAACCTGTCCTTCGTGGTAGAACACCATGTGCTCTCACAGGACTAAGATCAATAGCATGCTGGTAGGGGCAAATGTGTGAAGCCCGGCTGCACACTGGGATGCTGCAGGTTCCTGAATCTGTTACAATCATACCTTGGTTCTGTTGCATTTCTGCTCCATCTTCAGTTCAGTTATCTATCCATCTCACACCCACCTGTCTTCTTTGACTCTGCCTGCCAAATTTACCTTTGACCAGTTAAAGTTCTGCATGGTCCTTGCTCCCATCGAAAACCCAAGACTCAAGCTCACTGAAGAACTTTCAGCACACAAAGTTGAGACTCCGTGGATCAGTGGAGACCTCCTGATTCTGGAAACCATCCTTTAATGCCACAGGCCTTCTCAATACCCTGAGGTGGCTCTAGGTCCACAGCACTGCCCTTTGGTCCAGAAAGTCCTTTCTTTCCCATGGGGCAGAATGAGCCTTGGAGTTTGTTTACCATCTTGCTCTGATGATTTCATTTGATTACAGCTCTCAGAAGCCTGGAGGCAGGGCGAGGGAGGCCATGTAACTTGTTGTGAGAAAATTGAAACAATGCTATTACCTTCACCCAAATCTATAGGAACCAAGAAAAAGAAGGGGAAACAGAAACCCACAACAAGTAGAGATTCCTGGAATGTGAAGCATGTGTGTGTGAAACAAACTAGAGCCATGGATCAGGGCGGCTAATGATAGCTTGACTCTTAATTCCCCTCCAAATTCCTGGCGTCCTATGTGCAGTGCAGAGGGGCTTGGTGATAGATAATTTTACTATGCTTCTTTTTCTCCTGTCTTTGAGTTAAGAATCATGCCATCAGATTTGCACAGCCTCCTGAAAAGTGGGCGGATGCTGTTGTTCATAAACACAGGAACAGGTACAGAGTATTTGCTTAGAAGTATCTAGCAGCTAGACCTCAAAATGACCCCATTAACAGCTTCCTCATGTCGCTGGGGGACAAGGGCTTCATGTGCTGGGAAGAGGGTGTGCTCTTGTATCACCAGATGTATCTTGTGAATGGTTTTCAGGAGCTTCCAGAAAGACTGCTGACAACAGAGAAATTAAGATGTCCCTGAGGACCTTAGCAAATGGAGGACCCTTGGGTGTGGACTGATCCTATCTCACCAGCCCTGTAGAGGCATGCATGGATTACCAGAAAACATCCTTTCCTCTGGGAAAACCTCTTCTCCAGAACCTTCACTGCACATGGTGGCTCAGGGTGCCAACAAATCTGATTTGGTCTGTTTCTGGGAAATCAGAACCCACAACACAGACGTCTCCTCCTGCAAACCTGGAATGATGTGACACTACCCACAATCCTTCATGGCAGCAGTGGCTGGAGACAGTGTACAGTATCCATTTGAAATGGCCACCTGCTCTGCATTTAATTCACCTCAGACTACTTGACTCCCTGTGTCCATCACCTGCTGAGTGTTGAGGATTTTGAATTTTTGCCACTCATGGGATCTTGGAATCCTTGTTCGACCTTCATCAGGCTTAGAAGTCCACCCTGCCTTTCTAGGAGAGAGAGAGAGAGAGAGAGAGAGAGAGAGAGAGAGAGAGAGAGAGAGAGAGAGATAATAGAATTTCAGTGGAATTGGACCCAAAGCAGGATAGCCTTGAGCTTAAAGAATTCTATTCCTGGCTCAAATGACCCTTCTGAAATTTGGCCCCATATCTCCTTAGCATTTCCTTTAAGATTTGGCAGTAGCAGGAACTTTCCCAAGAATCATCTCCCTGATGTCCCTTCCTCTTCACCTGGATCCACCTGAATCTAAGGGGTACAGGATAGCAATACAACTTAGAGCCCAAGACCAACCAACCCACAACACAGATTTCTAGAAGTTCACAAAAACAGCCAAAATGGAACTGGGAGTTCTGGAACCACTGAGACATGGGACCTTGATGCTTGTGTAGTGAATAGGTAGACTTTGAAGGCTCTAGGCTGGCCCTACTTCTGATCAAGCTTTCTATCCCTGATTGTAACCAAGCACCACAAGGTCCCGCCATTAGGGGGCCTAGCTACCGACTGCCAGGTCTCTCTGTCTGTCTATCTATCTATCTATCTATCTATCTATCTATCTATCTATCTATCTGTCTGTCTGTCTATCTATCTATCTATCTATCTATCTATCTATCTATCTCATTGCTTCTGTCAGGTAATTTGTCACAGAGGTGAGGAAAGCACCTATCACAGTACTCCTTGTACTGGACAGGAACAGCTATGTCCATTAGATCACCAAAAGAATTACTGAGCAGAGATGACTTTAAAACCATAATTCAAAGCATATCACCATATTCCTAATTTCCCCCACAGAACCCATTAGAGTTATTTCTCATGTTTCATTGTCCTTGCTTGTGTCTATTTATATATTGGACAAAACCATAATGATTCTGCCTCAATAACTCTAAAATTTTAGGTATTTAAAACAACAAATGTATAATTCCATATAAGGTCCATTATGAGTCTCTTAAATGTCCTCATGGGCTGCTATTTTCCATTTGAAAAATCCTGTAATTTCACAGTAGAGGACCCTTGCATAATCAGTAAGAGGGAAAGAGAGGCCCAGAGACTCTAGTAACAAGTGATCAGCAACTTCCTAGAAGCAACACTAGCCATCCTCTATTCCAATGAACGGGCAAGGCAGGTAACAGGTTCTTCTCTGACTTAGAGGAGGGCAGCGAAATTCAAACCTCCCATATTGCTTTGAGAAGATTACTGAAAACACCACTGAGCAGCCAACTTTGGTGTGCCTTCTCAGCTTAACTTGTTTACTCCTAAGAAGAGCATAGGGTTGAGTTAAGGAACCAGGGAGCATGTAAAGTGCACTTGCATTGGTAATGTATTGCTCTTGTGCACACAGACTTACAAATCTGTGCCTGCTTGCAAATTAAAGTTGAACAAGGAGAATAAAAGGGTGAATCCTGGGGGACAGTTTTTTTCAGTCTCTGAAAAAATGTTTATGAATAAATAAGGGAAGAAAGCTATGGTGCTTAATTAGCATCAGAGGCTAACAGATTAAACTCCCAAATTAGAGAGAAGTAGACATAATTATACACATGTGCCTATACAATGATTAGTGTAGACTTATTATAGCATATACATTGACGTGCTATATGTGATTACATATAATACATATACATGAATATGTATACATATATATGATCTCCTAGCTCTGCCTACTCAGAACAGTTACAAGCAGAGGCAATCCAGATAACAATGACCACACCCAGATGACAGACCTTGGTTGCTAGATATTATTATTTGTTGAAAGGGCTCCTAGAGAAACAATTGATCTTGGGGATTAGGCAGAGAAATTACAAGATGTGAGTGGCCACCATGCATTCTCAGAAGTTAAGGAAGTGTTCAAAACATAATACGGGAGAAACCGTGTTCAAACGGCAAAAAGAACCCAATCCCAAAGGACTCTCAAAGTCCATCTCTGAGCAACTTAAGCACCAAAGTTAGATAGATTCTATTGTACCACAGAGTGTATGACACATAACATGAGTCCATTCAGATGTAAGTAAATATTTGAATAGGTAAATACATGGAGAAAAGGGGGAAATCTTCTACACTGAAGGGGTCCAGATTTCATGTGTAGAGACAGTGCAATCCCCTGCTGTGAGCGTGAGCTAGATTTAGTTACTTATTTATAAATTATAAGCTATGAGGACAAATCAGTAGAGATTGCCCAGAAAGGGGAAAACATTAGCATCCCCATTGATGGATCAATAAGATAGGACATGATAGAATAATATGTGATTCATACAGCAGAGCATATTATATAAGAAAAGATTAAAATCTGACTCCCATCGCTGAAATTGTCTTATATTACAGACTCTGAGAGACTCTGAATCTCTCTAGGCCTCTGGTTCCTCATCTGTAAGATGAGATATAACAGCTCTCTTCCACAAGATGACTCATTATGAATGTGTGTGATAATTGGATCCTGTGAAGTAGAATGTACTACAGTGCTCAATAGGTAATGTATGCATTGCTAAGTGATTGGGATGTTTTCTGAGAACCAGTAATTAGTCAATTTTGTTTTGCTGACACCATCAAAGTTTCCTGATACAAACCTAACCAATACAGTGCAGTTACTCAGTGTGGTCTCCTAGTGTGTCCAAGAGGCCCAATAAGCATGCTATGTATGAAGCAATGGCTATGCAACACAACATACTGTTTTACTTTTTTCCTAATGAGCAGGAAGGTATGCTAAAATGATGATAAGGATTTAAGCCAGCAGCAGAGTTAATTATGAGCATTCCGAAGGACAGCATATTGTACACAACCAGATGACTTCTATTTGTATGCAACAGAGATGAGGTTAGTCTACAGAACAAATACCATAGTCAACTAAGTAAGGTGCTTCCCTATGCTACAAAGGCCACACTACTATGATGCCATTGAGTGGTAGGAGCTTTGTAGTTTAGCTCTCTCTCTGTGGGAGTACAATTGTGTACTCAGCTTGTCACATTCCAACTTCCAGAATTTGGAAGACCCTCAACATTTCTGAGCACATCACTTGGTCCTGATAGGATTGTTTTCATGCTCTAAATAGTTATTTCACAGGACAGTCGTTACATTTGGCAACTCCTCATGTAAGATTTTCCACGCATATTGCCTCATGTTGTCATAGAAGCCTGATATCTATTCTTCCAAGTAAGTGTGTGAGTGAGCCTTTGAGATACAGAGAAAGGTATGACTAGTTACATGATTACTTTTTAGCCACTTTGTGATTCTTTGTTAGTAAAATGCATATAACACCATTATATGTCTCAATGGTAATTCAACAGTATACTCGATAAAATGCCTGACACATAATAAATGGTAAATAAATGTTGGCTAGTATACAAGATAACAACAACAAGAAGAAGAACAACAACAACAACAAAAAACAATTTAGCTGTTAGTCTGGAGAAATTCTCCTGGATAAAAGTGCACACAAAGCCCTTCTCCCAATCTAGCTAATAGAGTTCTTGGAGTCTATAGAAACCCCAGTGGTGAAATGGGAGACAAAGGCCCCTAATCAGCCCTGCGGTTTGGGTGGGGCTGGGAATGAGCCTGGAACCCTGGCCTTGGCATTTGGGTCTACTGCCTCCAAAACAGCTGCTCCTCCATTGCCTGCCACTCACAGGCTGGATGGGTCAGGGGAGGTACATCTGAATGGGTGACCCCTGGGACCTAAAGGTCAGACATGGGCTAGGAGGGGGAGGGACCCAAGGAGCAGCAGCTGCTATTTGCTGAACTGGGTCCTCAGGGGATTCCTTGTTTAAGTTTCAATAAAGTGATCTTAATTTGGTGTATCTATATTCTATGGTTAGTTGGGTTTTTTTTTCAGAGAAGATTCAATCTGCAGTTTATTTCAGGAAAACATTTGCCCTCCCCAGGGGTTGTTGATATTGATATAAATGCTTGGTGATTTAGTCTGATTCAAGAACAATTGTTCAGGGGTCACAGACCTAACCAGACAATCACCACATCATCTCCAAGACACTTCCTTCTGCTTTTGTTCCTGGTATATTTTTCTTTCCTCATTTAAACAAATGGAGAATCACACAATTTAATCCCCCAGCTACCAAAGAACCTCTCTCTACTTTTTATGCCCAAATTCATGCCAAAAAAAGCAATAGTTTTCTCTTTCCAAGATTGGTATTTTGAAACCTTCCAAAGACTCTTATGTCCAAGCAGGCTAGTGTGTGAATACACACAATGCCCGTTCATTTCCTGCCACTCTGTTTTAACAAAGAACATGTCTAAAAGGCCATGAAAATAGTGATAACTACTTTTTGTTTTCCCATGTTAAGATAGTTAATATAATGATGTTTTAAATAAATAAACAAATCTTTTATTATTAAAATCCATATTCATTTGAAAAAATAAAAGGCAGTCGGGGTTCTTAAAAGCACCTGTCTTACCTGAACCACATAATAACTAAAAGGAATGGGGTAGCCTTATCTATTGGTATCAAAGAATCTACTTAAAAAATGAGTTCCTAAATGATGTGTTGTATAACAATACTGTTTATTAAAACACTGACATCTGCGTACTCTAAATCCACTAGGAGTCGACACCAAAGTATCTCTAAAGAGTGACATGTCTAATCAAGAACAAAGAGAAAGGAAACCAAAGGAATGAGGGCCATGGGAGTATGGTCAAAGGGGCCTTTCGAGAAGTAGGCACCATGCTTGAGTAGCCCATTTTAAGGCACTTACTATTGGGAGCTGCCATCCATCTGATTGGCCAGTGCATGGGCCCACTGTTGTTGGATATTTGAGTATCATCCTGTGTCATCAGCCTTGTCTTTGCTGTTCTAAAGATTTTAGGAAAACAAATTCACATGTTTCTTTTGAAATTAAAGAGTTACACATAAGAAAAAATTATATGTGCAAAGCATATGTATTTTCGCTACAAAAAGAACTCAGAGCATATGGCTTTGCAGTGCAGAGACTTATCCATGAATCCATTTCACAATCCATAATTTAAAGCTAAGGAAGCCTTCCATGCTCTTTCCAAATGGACTCAAACTGCATCTGGAATTCTAGCTCCAGCCTTGGAAGGACCCCCTTATTGTGCTGAGATAGACTTTTTCAAGTCCTCAGCATGAGCCACTTGAACACTGTTCTGGATGGTTTTATTTCAACTTTACACAAGCTAAAGTCATCTCAAAGGAGGAAAACTCAGTTAAGAAAATGCCTCCACATACGTGGCCATTGCCATGGACCTGAGGGTGTTCAATGCCCCAGTGTAGGAGAATAACAGAGCGGAAAGATGGGAGGGGTGGGGGGAACACCTTCATAGAGGCAAGGGGAAGGGGATAGAGGGCTTCCAAAGGGGAGACCTAGAAAGGGGAAAATATTTGAAATGTATCCGAGAGAGAGAGAGAGAGAGAGAGAGAGAGAGAGAGAGAGAGAGAGAGAAGAAAAGAAAAAAGAAAAGAAAAGAAAAGAAAAAAGAAAAGAAAAGAAAAGACCTCCTTTAGCTTGTCGGCCATTTTCTTAATTAGTGATTGATGGGGAGGGGGTCAGCCCATTGTGGGTGGGGCCACCCCTGGTTTTATAAGAACACTGACTGAGCAAGCCATGGAAGACAAGCCAGTCAGCCTCTGCATGAGTTCCTTTCTTTCTTCCCTGCTTGGGTCCCCACCCCCATTGCTTTGGATGATAAACTGTTGTATGGAACTGTGAGTGAGCTAAAGCCTTTCCTCCCTAAGCTACCTTTGGTCACGGTGCGTCATCACAGCAATTGGAATCCTAGCTAAGAGAGGCGCATCTCCGGCAACACACAAGGACCAGTCCTGAAGAACGAGAAAGTAAACAGTTTAGGGTTTGTGGGACAGAGAAGCAAATCATTCAACCAGGCCATTGTAGCACACAAATTGCGACAGTGTGGCTGTGTGACAATAGTTCTTTGCCAACACTACCTCAGGTGTGACTGAGGACTACTACCAATATCTCTTTATCTCATCATTGGCCCAAGATATCCAAACCTCAGTGCCAGGTGGGGCTCCTGAACTCTAAACAGTATCACTGTATTCATTAAGATATCTTCACAGCACAAAAGGAGACACAGAGATCCTACCTAGCTCACCCAGTGACCCCAGATAACAGACGAGATGAGAACATATGATGTCCAGCTCTTTGCGTTTTAAGGAAATGTGAGTATGTACAAAATCACTCTACCCACACCAGGAAAACAAAACAAAACAGCAGCAGCAACAACAAAAATCCAACAGCAAACTGGCACCAAGGAAGCTTGGTAGAGAAGTTTCCCATTCCAATATGGAGCCTTTATTTCCCTCTATGGTGAGTGCTTGCCTTTGAATTTAAGTAGATGTATAGAGCACTGAAATGTAGATGCCAGATCCTACCTGGGTTAGGCAGAATTTCCTGATAAGACCCTATCTACTATAAAACCCCAGCATCACACAAGAAATCTATCTTTATCTTAAGTAATAAGCATTATGCCAGTCTATCTTTTGGTGGCAGGTTGACACATCATTAAACCATGAGGATTAAACAAAATAAAAAGCCCCATCAAAGCGTCCCAGTGCCAGTTCTTCCATATGTCACCAGGCAATAAAGAAACTGTTATGTCCTGAATTCAGCCGGACCAGGTGGTTATCCCAGTTTCTCCCTAGTTGCCACACCAATGGGAAGGGCAGCTTCAAAAATGCTACCGAGTGAGGAGTTCAAGGGAATGGGAAATGGAACAGGAACAATCACTGTCCCAGAAATAACTGGAAGTTGTTTATATTTTTCCCCAAGAAAAAAGAAGAGGACGTGGAAGATCTAAGCATTGCGATTAGCATGCTCCTTTCTTCCCCCTGTGCTCCCAATTAAAAGTGGGCTCCTCATTTCACTCAAGATGTACAATTATTAAACCATGATGTCTTTCTTTTAAAAAAAAAAACAATTTATAGAAAAGGGCTCCACACTGCTGCCACTTCTCTAAGGTTCCCTGTAATTGCTCCAGCCAATGCTTTGACTAATTAAATCACACAAAAGATTGTTTCTTAGTAACACACCTGGTCCACGCTTTGTAGCTGGCTTTCATTTAAGCACTGCGTCTCATGCTGCCTCGTAGCATGAAAGGATATTAATCAGGTAAATGGCCATTAAAAGTCATATCAATATTTGCTATGTGGTGATTGTTTCCTTAAATCTTGAACAAAGGAGGTGTCTTTGAAATTTCAGGGCTGGACTCCAACGCCAGGAGAAAGCAGCCACATAGAATGGCTTCAGCGTTTTTCAGCTTTACTGAGAAGTCGGAAAAAGCAGCAGAACATGAGGTGTGGCCAGAAGCGAGATTATATTCTCTTTGTTCCTGGGGGCCTGTTTGGAACCAGAAGACAGAAGTTGAACAAACTGAAATCAGTGTAGAGCAAATGAGGGACCTTGGACAGGAAGCCTCTCTAATGGCTCTCCATTCCCTGAGAGAGGAAAGCTTCCATTTTGGAGTGAATAGTGCTAATTAGGTTGTGATTTGGAGGCTCTAGTTAGACATGCAAACACCCAGGGAATCAAGTGCTGCTTTCATAGTCAGTTAAAAGAGGAACTGCCGCTAAACATTTCCTTCTATGAGCAAAGCACCTTTTGAGGATTCAGGGAAGGGGTGCTGTGCTTGAAGCTGGCAATACGGACAGCCATAAAGCTGGATTCCTGAGGTACTAGGTGCTCTGGCCCCTGGGACAGCCCTAAATCAATCCATGCTTATATCGCCAAGCCCAAGTCCAGTGGAGCAAGCATTCCATGGGAGGGAAAGGGTGACTACTTGCTCTTACATGTAAGAAAGCCACCTGCCAGCAATAGCCATCGACCATCCTGTGTCCTACAACCATGCTCACCTTCCACCAAATGGAGAAGACCGTTCTGTATTGAGCACACAGCCTTGTGAACGTTAGGATGCAGTGTGCTACTGGCCCTCAAAGCTGGCCCTCAAACCTAGATTCTAGAGATGGAAGCACACCTCTGGTACTCTATGGCTGTGACTATGAGCAAAGTCATTTAAGTCCCTTTACCTTGATTTTTACATGCATGAAATGAACAAAACACCAAGATTAACCTCTTACAGACATGGCAACAATAAAAGGAATGCATTATATTTCACTTATATTATTCATTATAACATATACTATAAAGTATTATATGTATATAATTGAAATGGTGAAAATAGGCTGGCTGACCAGGATGAGGATTCTTGAAAGATGAATGACTCCCACTGCCCTCTTCAGAAACAAATGTACTAAAAATGTGAATGCAGGTAGATGCCCCAGGACAGAGGGTCTCAATGGTGACTTACAACAGAGTCACTTGGGTACTGATCCAAGGCCTTCCTCCTTCGATTAACACATAATCTGGAGCTGGGACTCTACATGAAGATGCTTGAACAGTGCATCTTCATGGGTGAATATACTCCACACTGCTGCCACTTATATATAGGGTGAATATAACCCGTTTTGGGGAACTCTTACAATATTCTCATTGTCCCCCATGAGAGGCTGCCTGTGTTTAGGAAGACCCCTCTTGGATGGCCCTCCAGTTGACTATCTGTACTGTTCCCAGGAAGATGGATGAAATACCAAACCAAATTGTCAACCTAAAAGAAAAATCAAAATGAGAATCTCCAAAAGATAATGGTATTTATTTGGGGCTGGCAGAGCATGGCAGTGGTACTAAACATACATTTAGTTATGGCATTGGTTGTATTCAAAGTGGCCGAGACAAGGGACAGTTTTAAAGGCAGTGAGATGCACTGCATCAGGCAAATTGACTCTAACAGCAGTGAAGATTGTCTGATATTGAGTAGGTTGTGTCTGTAGTGGTGTCTCACTACAGTATTCTCCGGTTATGTGAGGTGGCACAGGCCCTTGTGTGCAGCTGTGCTATCAGCAGCCTTTTGTGGGTACTACTATAAGATACTCCTATGCAAGAGCAGTTTATAACCTTGACTTGCATTTACTTGCCAGAGTTGCTAGAAATGATTCCATTTAGGCTTCATGGTCCTTTCCCAAAGTGGAGCCCACAGCCCACTATGATTGTCTGTGGGGGTGCATCATCCAGGACCTTCCCTTGGAAGAATCCTGTAGCATCTCTCTTCAGTATGACAATGGCTGCCCACAACATTAGCGATATGTCTCAAAAAAGAAGCATCAGTTCCACCAAGATGCAGAACTGTGACAGAGGGCAAGGCACATTAGTTGAAGGAGCAAAGGCAGCTTAGTGTTTGTGTAAGCAGAAAGCTCACCTGTGACACTCATCTTCAATATGGCTCCCTGCATGGTCCTGGGCACTTACAGGCTGCCTCTATCTCCAACTGGTAGGTCCCTATTGTGTAAGGTTGTCCCTTGACGCTCAGGATCAGGCAACAGACAGGAGTACAGGCTGGCGGAAGCTCCTGGATGACTCTCAGGGGCCTGGGAAACTTGCTGATCCTTGCCTAGGGACCAGTGTGCCCTCTATTTCCCACTTACTCTGGATGAATATTCTGATTGACCAAGTTGAGGTGACAAAGGATTAGGAATGGTTTGGGTGTAGTCAGAGTTCTCTGAATGTCAACTCAAAGTGTAGAAACTTCAGGAAGGTTTGGGTAGGCAAAGACACAAGAAGACACAGAAGAGTGGATGGGTGTTGCCCAGGAGAGACAAAGGAGGAGAAGAAACAGACAATGAAAGTTGAGAAAAGAAGAAGGGACCCAGGGATGTCTCCTCAAGGTTCTATTTGAGGCTCTTCTGGTGTTTTTAGAGAAGCCTGCTATCTGACCCCTGTGACATCACCAGGACTTGAGGAACACCCAAACCTCAAAGCTTGTCTCCCCCTCATGCTGACTGCACATTAAAATCACCGGAAGCACCCTTCAAGCATCTTCATGTAGAGCTCCAGCTCCAGAGTATGTGCTATTCAGAGGAGGAAGGCTTTGGATCATACCCAGGTGACTCTGTTGTAAGTCATCGTTGAGACCCTCTGTTCTGGGCATCCATCTGCATTCACTCTTTTAGTACATTTGTTTCTGAAGAGGGTGGTGGGAGTCATCCATCTTTCAAGAATCTTCATCCTGATCAGCCAACCTATTTTCTCCATTTCAGGGCTGAGTTTGAGGAAAACAAGCTTGGAAAGAAACTGGAGTCTGTTCTGTTGGATGACAAGACACGGACTAACACATGTACCAATAGGCAGGATGCTAAGTTCATCTTTGGGCCATTTTGCCTTCACATTGGCTCCTCATGTATCCTTGTATCTGAACTTCAATAACCAGGATGTCATTAGACATGCTTTGAAGGCAAATTGCTGTGAAAGTGAGATTGGCAGACCTCACGCTCAGAAAAGGAAGTCCCTTTCCCCGGCATCATTCTTCCTACTCACCAATTTCATTTCTGTTCCTTTTCACCAGTGGGAGGAGGGCTCCCCTTCTCACAGGTTCCAAAGACGCACTTTGCCGATGTTTGCATGATCTCTTGTAATTATGACACAAAACTGTAGTATCTAAGGAGCCCCGGCCCACTGAAGAAGTGACTCTGGAGCCTGCATATTGATTGCGAAGCGCCATCTACTCCCAGGGGCTAACACATCTCTGTTGGGCTTCTAACCTGCTTTGATTGACAACACCACTTTTGCCTGCTAATTTTCCTGGTTTTTAAGTCTGTTGTTTTCCTTACTGCCCCACAGTCTGGAGAAATGCTTCAATTCATCAAGAGTGGGTCTATAGAAAGTTACAAATACCTTGGATGTGGCTTGGGGTCATTACCAACATGGATGACAATTCTAGTCACTCCTGCTACCTATCCCTAGATACCGAAGGCGACTCTAAGAACATTGCCAGGAGCCCTCTGATCCCACCTACCCCCACCCAGCATGACACTTTCTATATTACACCTTAGTGTTTAGAGATGCCCTTCTCCTGCATGCACTGTCTTACCCTTACCGTGTTCGTAAGTCATTTCTGCCCTGCAGAATGTCTGTTTGTTACACTTTATCCCTACAGCCACTCAGAAACCTGCTGCTGATTCTTTAAGCATATGTCTTAATTACTCTGCAGAGGCAGGATTCCGGTGTGGACTTTCCTCACATTTGACATGTGATTGCATAATAAATCTTCCCTGGTGGACCTATAACACAAAGCATGGCTTTTGGCTACTTGGTATCATATGTTACATATCCCCTGAGCTGCTCTTTGACCCCAGCCTCTCATTAAATAAGGATCAAGTTGAAATCCTCACAGGGACCACAGGGGAGGAACAATTGCACGGCAAGTGTTAAGTTTGACTGTGGCAAGCCCAAGAACCAGATCGACTTGTTGCCATGGGAAAATGAGGGAAGAGCTGCCGGGTCTGCCAGATCTGCCCTGTCTCAAGACACAATTAGTTCACAGCTTTGTGCCCTAGCGCAATTTTCAATGATAACCACTCTGTTTTCACTCTCTTTTCCAACCCTGTCAGCAAAATTGGCATGCACCCTTATGTGTGTGTGTGTGTGTTGCCTATCTGTGCATGTGCATATGTGGTTGTGTGCGTGTATGCATGTGTGTCTATATGCATATTTATATGTGTGTCTTTGCATGTGTCTGTGTCTATATCTATATGTGTCAGTGTTGGGTATGCACGTGTGTATCTGTGTGCATGCTTGTGTTTGTATATTTGTGCACATTTCTGTGTGTCAGTGTCTGTATATATGTGTGTATACATGTGTGTATGTATGTGACTGTATGTTTGTACATATGTGTAAGTTTGTATTTATATTTGACTGTATGTTTGTATATGTGTGTATGAATGTGGTGTGTGTGTGGTGTGTGCGTATATGTATCCACCTCATGAGCTATCCCTAGTTTATCCTGCTTACATCTCATTTCTCTCCTTTGGTTGTTTCTGGATTGATACTGACAACAGCATTGCCTCTGAACAGCCCAATCACTGTCTTCAGAAATATCCAAAGGACAGGTTATCTTTCTTGGTGTCTCAGAACTGATTACTGTCTCTGACTACTATGTGGTGCCTTTTTACACAATTCTGATAATCACTTGTGGGTTGGAAGATGTATCCCTCTGCTTATAAAATGAACAAATGTATTGATTTAAAGAAGTGAAGAAAATAACCCCATGATCCTATATGTAATACAGCACACACATATACCTACACATGTATGTACTGCACCTCTGAAAATATCATCATCACCACAGAAGTTCCTGTGGTGAGCCCATCAGGGATGGAAAGCCAAGGTTATTTGTAAAGAACATTACAGAGCGTGGTTCTAGGGACAGAAGTGAGAACCTGCTGGTCCAGAAACATGCATAGTGAGCTCTTGAAGCCCATTTGTTTCTCCTTCTCTGGGTTTCTACCACTGACCACTGGGCTTCTACCCAGGTAGTTCATGCTGGATACAGCCACAGGGAACAGACATGGTGCCTTTGGTTCTTACTGCTTCTGCCTCAAATTCAATCAATCTTTTGTGGAGTTTGTGGAATCTTTTCGTGTAGCTGCCTCGGCGCTAGCCAGTTTCCTCCTCCAAATTTTTACAGTCTTTATGCTCTATCCCTTCCACCTTGACACCTTACTACCTTCACGCTTTTCTACGTTAATGTTGTGTGGTTGCATCCCAGAGAAATTATCATTATGAAAAGTACTGTTTCAAACCTGCTGTTTGGATGCAGAACACTGGAATTAGGAAATCAAGAGCTCCCTATTAGCAGGAACAAAGTTATAGCTCCTGCACAAGTCTAAGAACAGATGTGCATGGCATAAAATGTAAATACTACTGAACCAATACGACTATGGAGTGAGTTTAACTCCTGCTTAAAGCCCTTTTGTCTTCTAACCTTCTTCTCCTGCACTGAATCATTTGGCAGAGATTCCTACGTTCCTACTGTGTGTAGGTACACGTACTGACATAGGTACAGAAGGCATAGACACAAGCCAGAAGCAATATCTACCTCGAGTAGGCCTTACTTAGAAGAAGTAAACAAATTCAAAGAGCAATTAGTGCCCCAAAGACAAAAGGCCAGCAGCTTAGAGAACACCTGGGCCCAAGACCAAGGCAACAACTGATTGAACGCACAGAAGGCCATACCCAAAGCCACCCAACACACAAAGGCCCCAGGCTGAGTAAAACTGATTGTTTTCCCACTTAAGTGGGTGCTGATAGTTCCAAGATTCTACTGGTTGCCTAACTTTACTCTTAACACTTTAGCTAGAGTGTAATCTCCAGGAACGTTCACAACCATAAGTGATTTCTTCCAATCGAACACACCTGTCTATCTACCCAGACCAAGAACCTAAGCTTCTGAGTAGCCACCCCTCCCCCAAGAAGTCCCCTTGGTAGATGTTGCTTGGCCTTTTTATTTTATCACTACAAATCAGTTTGTCTTTTTTAAAATTTATATAGATGAAATCATAAATAGTATTTGGGAGTCAGAGGTACATGCCTGTTATTCCGCACTTGGGAGACTGAGGCAGGAGGACCATGAATTTAAAACTAGTCTGGCTACTACAGTGAGGCCTGGTTTCTAAATAAAGTATTACTTGGTCATCCATAACTGGTTATGCTGAAGTCTTATTACTCCATGATGATCTTTCCCCTCTGGTTTTTTATTATTAAAACTATTGCTATTCTCTGAGAGGAGAAGTAGACCCAGGCTTCCACTTATAACCCAGAGGCTATCTGCAATTGACATGGCATTTTGTGTTTGGGATTGGGATTGGAGATGACCAACATTTTGTAACTGACCTTCGGAGTAGTGCATTTGGAGGAACAGATATAGTGAATGTTGTAATCCGCATCGCTTGGAAGCTGTGTACATATCAGGCCTTGATTGGAAATCCGGACATGCTGTGAATCTCTCACACCAGTCTTGAATATCTACCTAACACATTAGTTTCTGTAAACGTTTCTCCCTCCTCTCCTTTTCCAGCTTGGCGGTTTGTAAGTGGTGTTGGTGGCTGGACTGTCTGTTCTCTCCACTTTGGTGTAAGCTGGTGTTCTTCTGCAATGGTTTGATATGAAGTGTACGGCACATGTTTCCATATTTGAGCAATTAGTCCCCAGCTCATGGTGCTGTTCTAGGAAGCCATGGACTCTTTGGGATAAGGTCAAAGATGGCTGCCACAGTAGTGTAGCTATAAACTCCTTCCTCTTTTGACCTGCTGGCTCTGTTTCCTCTCAGAGAGATGTGAGATAGGAGCCTCATGTTCAGCTTCTGGCACAAACACCTCCTTGTCATCCCCTTCCTGAGACTGTGAACCAAATCCCTCCCCTAAGAAGCTTCTGTCAGGGAAGTTTTCTGTGTACCAAGAAAAGTATCCATCACAGCTCATCTTTCTTCGGTCCTGTGCCAGGATGCTGAGCTGTGTTGTCTTGATAGTGTTCCTGGTTTTATAAACGCAGCTTCTCTAAATACAAAGTTCTCACAGATCCATCACCTTCACAATGCAGCTCCCTGCAGATGCGCACTAGGTTCTGCACTCTGATAAAGGCTGATTATGTATTTATGAATATCAAGCTTTTCTATTTAGCAGGTCCAGTGCTTCTTTGCCCAGTTTATTTTGAACACGACTCATTATGTGTTGGCTTATTGATCAGAAACTGAGAGCAAAACCCTGAGGACAGGAGGCACCTGTCCTGCAAGGGAGAAGTATATATAATTTTCAAATCATGGGGACCAAGAGAGATGGATGCTAATGTCAAGGTCCAGAGGTCGAGGGAAAACTCCATGTGCAAGGTTTTAAAATGCTTTCATTCTTCTCTTCCTTAACCAGAACCTCGCCAGAGCAAGCATTTCTAGGTTTAGAGGTTAATGACCTGGGCCTGTTCTCTAATCTTCTTTGTGCTTAGCTTTGTGTGTGTGTGTGTGTGTGTGTGTGTGTGTGTGTGTGTGTGTGTGTGTGTGTTTCAAGATAGGGTTTCTCTGCGTAGCCCTGGCTGTCCTGGAACTCACTCTGTAGACCAGGCTGGCCTCGAACTCAGAAATCCACCTGCCTCTGCCTCCCAAGTGCTGGGACTAAAGGCATGCGCCACCACCGCCTGTCTGTGCTTAGCTTTTATGAGATTAAGGCCTCTATAGTTACTCCCAACAAGGTCTTCTGGATACTTTACCTTGGACTGGCAATGTAAACTCAGCATTAATTACAGTTAAGAGACAATTCACTATGTCAGCATTCTGATAACTGTCTCCAAAACAGCAGTGAAACAGCCAGTAACCTACAAACCCCATATTGCAGCTACCCCCATATTTCTCAGAGATCAGCCATTGTACCAGAGTATAGATTCCCTTCTGCTAGCATATCACCCCTTGTTGCCACAATCACATCTAGTCCTTCCCTGGTGCCAGGTGTCCTCTGTTCTACCTGCATCCGGTGATGAGTCCTCACTGCCACTTAGGTTTCAAGAGACCCAGCTCCAAAAATCCCATCTCGGTTTCTAATTTCTGCAGGCATTTCTAGTACCAACTGGACAGGTGCTGTTCACCAGGAGGCATAAATCTAAAGTGGCGGTTAGTGTGCAAGAGGCTTATTAGGCAGCTTTGGGGATAGGCAGCCATAATAGAGAAGGATATTATCATGTGGTCTCAGCAAAAGGCCTGGGCAACTGTATGTGGATGAAGAAATTGAAGAAAGGGTGCTGGGACTTTTAGAAGTTTTAGGTACAAGTTACTGGACATGCCTGCTCTAAGAGGCGGTGTCTTCTTGGGCAAAGTGGACTCTTCTCCAGTGGTTATGAGATGCTAAAAAAACAAAATCTACAGAGATTTCTTGACTCTTGGTCCACTTTTGAAAATTATGGATGCAAAGCAGAATGAAGTTCTCCCCTTATTTCAACTTTTCCAATGCGAACATCGGGATTTTCCCATCTTCCCTTGCTGCATCAGCGTTCTGCTGCTGTTTCTGCGAGACGTGCAGACAACGGGCAACATTCTTTTCTCATTCCTGACTACAGGAAGAAAAAAAAACTTAACATTTGACCCTCCATCTCATATTTGATTCACATGCTTTTATGTATACATTTTGCTAGGCATTCATTTCTCTTTTCCTACTAGCTTTTAAATAACAGATGCTGGATTTAATTAAGTGTTTTCTGTTTCTGTTGAGATAACGATGCAATCTACTGAAATTATTACCTTCCCCCCCCCAACTCCTGTAGTAATTTGTAGTGACTTTAAAATGTTAAACTAAACTTAAATCGTGGAATAAAACCAGAATTTTAGTATTTACCATGTGAAGTGGTTTGTTGAAATTTTACATTAGGATATTTTTTTTTTACTCCTGCAGTTTTTAAAAAAAATTAATCTTTGTTTCTTTACTTGCAGTGTTTTCTTACATTTGCTCCTGAGATCATGCTAATGTCAGCAGGAAGCATTACCTCTGTTTCCAGAAGACTGGCATTTGTTATTCCTTAGCAGATCTGACCAGTTCATAGTCAGGTTCTGACCTTGGGGCCAGAGTTTGTTTGTGGGAAGATTTTTACTTTATTGGGTTTAAGATTATTCAGATCTTTTTCTTCTGAAGTAAAACTTAATGACTCATTTTCTGATAAATTTATAGATTTTTGTGCAAATCATCCAGTGTTCCTTCTTCTTGTCTCTGAGGAAACTTCCTTCTGCCATCTCCTGCTTGCTTTTCCTGCTGTTCGAGTTGCACTAATTTCAAAGTAGGAATTGCTTTGAGCAGAAAAGTGGCACTAACTACAGACTTAATTCTCCCTTTTCACCAGACTATCAATCCCTGAATCCCATCTACCTTAGAAGCTCTCCAGTTGCTTCAAATCAATATCTTTTAAAAACATGATTCACCTTTTCTCATTGTTCAAGCACATGGGCATATCTTCTCACCACAGAAGCTTGGATCTTAAAGAACCCAAAGGTCCCTTCGATAGAGACCTGTGTGTGAAACTTGGTGCTTGGTGCTATGAGAAAGAAGTGAGAACTTTTGATGGGACCTAGCAAGGTACTTTAGGTCACCTGCAGTGTGTGTCCTTGAGGATTGAGGAACCTGGGTCTGTTTCTCATACCTTACCTCCTCTGCTTCAAAACTAAGTCTGCTGCAGAAGACCCAAAGCGATGTGGCTAAATGGTCATGGGCAGAAAGCACATGGGCAGAAAGCCTGGATGGATTTCTTTCATTATAAGATGGTTTATATTAGATATGTGTGTGTGATGTACATAGCTCTGCCCATGACAAATGAAAATGGTCTCCACAGTGATAAAATAAACATCTGACTAATAGGAATAAATTGGAGACCATAATCTACTTGTATCTGAATATCGTTAGAAGTATTTGCGCTGTGGGAGAAACGTGGGTGCATTTTTAAAAGCACTCTATTTCTTCTTAAAGGTAAAGACAATGGAGTTCTGAATAGAGATATTTTGGTTCAGGTCCTCCATGCCTAATGAAGCAATTTTCAAACACTAAAACTGTCACCATTTCAGCATAGCAGGGCTCCTGGTCAGTGTGGCCTGTTACTATCATTATTTTAGAAGTTTTTATGATATTTCCTGAAGATGACCATCATCAAGAAGAAGAAACATTTGCTCAGTACTCAAGTTGTCTAAGAATGGCTTGGATGCTTAGCATTCTTCACACTTAGTTTGATGGAAAAAGAGAAGAATGGATAGTGTTTAGTCTTCACTCACTTACCTTAATCTTCTTATTAAAATCAAGATTGATCGGGTTGTAGACCAGACCCACACCCATAAGACAGTGTCAGTCATAAAACTCTAGCAGGTTTATTCCAAGACATAGAAAAGTATCTGCTCAGTTCAAAACTCAGCTGCTCATCTAGTGGCTAAACACATTAGAAGGCAACTTTGGAAGAACTTCCAGGTTGCCTGAATCCAGCCAACCTTTCAAAATGATTTCTGAGTTTCTGTCTTGTTTGGAGAGCTTATAATATCAAGGAATGGTCCCAGAGATTTCATGAAAACTTCAGGCACCTGTACTAAATGTTTCTAGGTATAACCATGGGTAAGACATTTGGGTAGATAGTAGCTACAGTTAGAAATGATAGGGCTAGCCAAACTCCAGCCATGAGCTATCCTGGATAAACTCCCCTTTAACATGCCTTTTAACTCAATCTCTCTATTTAGAACTCCATTACCCTGTGTTTAAAACAAAGGCAGCCCATTGAAAACAAGCTGTAATTGCAGTCTTTCAGCAAAACAGCACTTACCAGAACACGCCTTTCAGAATGGCACAATGTATCACCCCCATGGTGCATGGCACACAATTACATCCATCACTGCTCTAACGGGATGTTCCACGTCAGCAAAGACTCATCAGCCCTGAAGTTATGAAACATGAATGCCTCACTACCAGACGTTAGAACGGGCTCCCAAAATAAAACTAAAGATTAGCTCATTTCTCACTCAGAATTGGAGCTACGCTGGGGAGAAATGCTAATCCTTGTTTTAGAAAAATAATGATGGATTTCATTTATTGACAGGAAGATGATTGCCTGAAATATTTCCCATTACTCTTGAGATCTCAAATGAGGAAATCACTACCAGGTAAACCAAGGTTAAAACTATGGTTGCATGTGTGTATTTTAACAAAGCATGGGGGGGAAGTGATAATAAATAAAATAAATAATGAACATGTCTAGCAGAGAATTATTAATTCGAAGATTTTTTTTTAGAGTATTCAATCTGATAAGTGACTTGGTCATCACTGATATTAAATTAGGTTTCAGAAAATGAATGTTTCATTTTTAAGATTCTATTGCTTAGAGACCTGGAAAGAGAAGGCTGGCAGAGCCTGAGACAGGAGAGGCGTTGTGAGGGGCAATGTTCCCCACTCCTGGAAACTGTGATGAATGCTTAGGAAACATTACCGGAGAGGCATAACAGTGACAGTGGTTGAAATGGGTCCGTTAGAGATACCAGGATGTGTGTATCTGGTATACACACCCTGTGCATTGCTTCCATGCTCAGGAGGCCCCTCTCCACCATTAACCTGGCAGTACTCACATGTAAACCAGGCCAGATGTGATGCCACAGATCCTACTAACGCTTTAAGAAACATGGGGCAAAGAACAAAAGAAAATCAGCATCAGTAGCAAAGCAAGGCGTGTATGTCCCAAGGAGGGATGGCCAACAGCAGCAGTGTAGAAATTCATGTCATCACATCAGCAGGATCCTCACCGCCCTGGATATGTGTGTTCCAATCACAGTCAAGGCACGGGGCTCTCTCTCCTTTCCGCACCCCTGAAGGTAGCTCTGAGATCCTTTACCTTTTGGAAACAGAGGTGCCTGAGGAGTTCCAGAATCTGTAACAATATCACCTTCAGAACTTTACCTGTGCTCAAGATTCAGTTAAAGTTCGCTTTCCCCAGATGTCCTTCTAAACCATAGTAGCCACCTGACTATGTTTGGACCGAGAGGATGAAGCCAGAAGCTGCTTGTGTAACTAAAGAATAGTGATTTTTTTTTTGGTCTGTGTGTTTGGGGGAGGGGCTCTTCTGTTCACTTCTGCCTTTTCCCTTCCTGAGGTGAGGATGTGATGAGGAGTGAATGCGGCAGTGAGGCCCAGATCTAACTCTGTGAAGCTACACCAAGGGTAGGACAAGAGAGAATTTACCCTGGATCTTAGATGAACAGACTGAAAAAGAACTCAGAAACCTATATTTCTACCAAACTATAATGACAGACAGAAACAAGCTTCTACATAGTTAATCTGTGTTTAAGGGTCCCCCACTTTTTTTTTTTTAGAAATATAGCCTTCATCTCAACGGACACCTTAGATCTGAGTAGACACCGCATCAACACATATTTTTTTGCCTTACCTTTTTTTTTCCCATGTCCACCGTATTCTTACTTCTGGCTCTCCCTCTTTTCCCTCCATCCACTAAGATTCAGACACATGGATGACATAGCCAAAATTTATATTTTGGCTTATTTGAATGTCTCCCTTGTTTATTTTTCATCTGTTTGTTTATTGTTCTTGCCAGATCCTTCTCAGCCCCGTGCCCAGGAATTCTGGTTTCAAGGCCAGGTTTGATGGGTCATGATTCTAATCTCAGCACTGGAAAAACTCAGCACTGGAAGTTAACAGGCCAGCCTGGGTTGCAAGGTAAGAAAGGTAGGAAGGAAAGCAGGAAAGGAGAAAGGAAGGATGGAGCACAGGAAGGAAGGAAGGAAAAGAGGAAGGAGGGAAGGAGGAAGGGAGGGAGGAACATGAAAAAGAAGAAAACCATGCAAGTATGTATTCCACGTGTGAAATTCATCCAAATAAATGACCTTGACTCCATCGACAACATAGTGATTTACCAAAATCACACCTATGACCCAAGCTGGGATGGTCAGAGTTCTTTCCTAGCATGTCCCTAGAGAACTGTAAAATGGTCCCTTGACTGTATACCTTTCACAACTGGAAAGAATAGCAGTGTACAAATAGGAAAGTACAAAAGCTCAGTCTTTGTCTCTCCTTAGCTTAAGCCAGGATCCTTAACTTTATAAGCCATACGAGCTAATCCTTAAAGGGGGAAAAAAGAAAACAAAACAAAACTAGAAAACTGCTATTTTGTTGCAAGCCAGTGTAAAATGGATATTGAAATTAGCATAAAATATTACTGACTTTTGCTGTTTTCATATTTAATACCCTTGATATCAGTGTTCTCTTTTGCTTTAAAGAGGTTTTAGTTGCTCCTGCCCTCCATAAAGGAATATCAACAGTCAAACAACAAAGATTAAGAAAACTCAATACTCCCTCCCAGTATGGTCCGCTGGAACACAGCTGGTGGAGGTAAGTTGTGCACAGTCCCCTGAACTCCATTGTCTAGCTCTGGGCTCACTCTTCAGTCTCATGGAGCCTTATGGGACACTGAAAGCATCCTGCTTCTCCATGGAGGTCTGTGGGGCCTCAAGACTAACCAGCTTGGAACCCTGCTCCATCAATTCCTTCCCAGTCAGGGCCACCTGAGGCCTAGCCAGCAGTCAGTTACCCTGACCTCCATCATCTGGCCCACAGCTCATCTTGCCTTCCTGAGAAATTCACCTGTCATCAGGTTCATTCAGCAAATATCAGGGAAAAACAGATGCCTAAAGGACAGGATAAGAACACAGTCAACAAGACACATGGCAATATGGCACCACCAGAGGCCAGCTAGCCTGCGAGAGTAAACCCTGGATATGCTAATGAAATGGAAGCACAAGAAGATGATCATAAATCCAATCTTATAAAAGATGATAGCGGCCTTTAAAGAGGACATGATTAAATCTCTTAAAGAAATACAGGCAAATACATTCAAACAGACGCATTAAAAAGGGAAGTAAATAAATACAAAGAAATACAGGAAAATAGAATCAACTATGTGAAGGGAATGAACAAAACTGTCCAAGACACAAAAAGGGAAATGGAAGCAATAAAGAAAACATAGGCAACAATGGAGATGGAAAACCCAAGCAAGAGAACAGGAACTACAGACATAAGCATCAGCAACAGAATACAGGAGATGGAAGAGAGAATCTCAGGTAGAGAAAATATGGTAGAATAAAACAATCAAAGAAATCAGTCAAAGAAAATGCAAAATCAAAAACGTCCATGACACAAAACATCCAGGAAATCTTTGACACTTTGAAAAGACCAAACCTAAGAATAATAGGAATAGAAAGAGAAGATTTCCACCTCAAAGGACCAGAAACCATCTTCAACAAAATTCAAAAGGAAAATCTCAGTAACCTAAAGAAAGAGAAGCCTATAAATGTACAGAAGCTTGGAGAACAACGAAGAGATTGGGCAAGAAAAGAAAATCCTCCCACCACATAGTAATGAAAGAAGTAAATGTACACAAAAAAGAAAGAATATTGAAAGCTGCACAGCAAAGAGCTAAGTAACATAAAGGCAGACCCATCAGAATTATAACTGGTTTCCCAACAGAGACTTTAAAAGCCAGAAAAGCCCAGGGGAAGAAGTCTTGCAAACCCTAAGAGACCACAGATGTCAGTCCAGACTATGATATTTAACAAGACTTTCAATCATCATAGATGGAGAAACCAAGATATTCCACAGCAAAACCAATTTTAAACAATACCTTTTCACTAACCCAGCCCTACAAAGGATACTAGAAAGAAAACTCCAACCCAATAAGGCTAACTATATTCAAGAAAATGGCCAGGAGTAATTTCACACCATTAAAGCAAGTAGAAGAGAAATACACACACACACACACACACACACACACACAAATACACACTACCACTATAAACATCAAAATAACAGGAAGTAACAATCATTGGTCATTAATATCTCTCAACACCTATGGACTCAATTCTCCAATAAAAAGACACAGGCTAACAGTCTGGATGCATAAACAGAATCCATCATTCTGCTTTATACAAGGAACACATTTCAGCAAGAAAGATAGACTGTATCTCAGAATAAAGGGCTGGAAAAAGGCTTTCCAAGAAAAGAGACCTAAGAAACAAGCTCTAATAGCCTTTCCAATATCTAATAAAATAAACTTTCAAAGAAAAATGATTATTGGAAAGAACACTTCATACTCATCAAAGGAAAAATCCACAAAAAGAACATCTCAAGTTTGAACCTCTATGCCCCAAATGCACAGGCACCCACATTCATAAAAGAAACTATTACTAAAGCTTACATCACATATTGAACCCCACACTAATAAGGGGAGACTTCAACACTCCACTCTCACCAATGGACAGGTCATCATGGAGATAGAAAGTAAACAGAGAAATAGTGAAACTAACAGAGGTATTATTCAAATGGACCTAAAAGATATTTATAGGACATTTCACCCAAAGAGCAAAGGATATACCTTCTTCTCAGCACCTCACAGAACCTTCTCCAAAATTAACCATATAATCAGTCACAAAGCAAGCCTCAACAGACACAAAACGATTGACATAATTCCATGGATGGTCACGAGTTAAAACTGGACTTCAACAACAGAAACCACAGAAAGCCTACATACTCATGGAAACTAAACAATGCTCTGCTTGATGATCATCAACTGGTTGGGGAAGAAATAAAGAAACTGAAGACTTTCTAGAATTCAAAGAACCTGAGGGCGCGACACACCAAAACTTATGCGACACTATGAAAGCAGTGCCAAGGGGAAAGTCCATAGCACTGAGTGCCCTCATAAAGAAGTTGATGAGTTCTCATACTAAGAAATTAAAAGTATATCTGAAGGTTCTAGAGAGAAAAGAAGCAAACACACACAGGAGAAGTAGATGGTAAGAAAACAATCAAACTCAGGGCTGAAAGCAATCAGTTAAAAACAAAGAGAGCAATACAAAGACTCAACAAAACCAAGAGCTGCTTCTTTGAGAAGATCAACAAGATTAGACAAAGCTTTAGCCAAACTAACTCAGAGTCAAATAGACAGTAACCAAACCAACTGAAAAAGAATACACAATTAGAACTGAAAAAGAATACATAAAAATAGATACTGAAGATAATTTAAAGACTCATTAGGTCTTACTTCAAATGCCTATGTTCTAAATCTAAAATGGGATGGATGATTTTCTAGACACACACAAACTACCAAAGCTAAATCAAGATAAGATAAATTCTCTAGATAGTCCTATAACCTCTAAGAAAATAGAAGTCATTAAAAATCTCCCAACCACCCCCAAAGGCCCCGGAACCATATGGTTTTAATGCAGAATTCTACCAGACTTTCAAAGAGCTATTACCAATACTATTTAACAAACTATTCAACAAAATGGAAACAGAAAGAACACTGCCGAATTTATTCTATGAGGCCACAGTTACCTAAACTACACAAAGACTCAAGAAATTTCAGACCAAGTCCCATTTATGAACAATGACATAAAAATACCCAAAAAATACTCCTAAACTGAACGCAAGAACACATCAAAGATATCATACACCATGATAAAGTAGGCTTAATCCCAGGGTTACAGGGGTATATGAAATACATGAAAATCCATCAATGTAATCAACCACACAACAAAATGAAAAAAAGAATAAATGATCATCTCATTAGATGCTGAAAAGCCTTTAAAAAATCCTACACCCCTTCACATTAAAAGTCTTGGAGAAATCAGCGATACAAGAGACATACCTAAACAAAATAAAGGCAACATATAACAAGCTGATGGCCAACAACAAAGATGGAGATAAACTTAAAGCAATCCCAATAAAATTGAGGACAAGACAAATCTATCCACTCTCTCCCTATCTATTCAATATAGTACTTAAAGTTCTAGCTAAACCAAGAAGATAACTAAAGGATATCAAGGGGATATGATTTGGAAAGGAAGAAGACAAATTATCACTATTCACAGATGATATGATAGTATACAAAAATAATCCCAAAAATTCGACCAGAGAACTCCTACTGCTGATAAACACTTTCAGCAAAGTGACTGGATAGAAAATTAACTCAAAGAAACCAGTAGCCCCTCTCTATATAAGTGATAAACAGACTGAGAAAGAAGTTATGGAGACAAATCCTTCTTAATACCCACAAATAATATAAAATACCTTAGTGAAACTCTAACCAAGCAAGTGAAAGATCTTCATGACAAGAACTTCAAGTCTCTCAAGAAAGATATTGAAGAAAGTATCAGAAGATGGAAAAATCTCCCATGCTCATGGATTGGTAGGATTAACATAGTGAAAATGGCCATCTACCAAATCTACAGATTCAATGCAATCCCCATCAAATTCCAATGCAATTCCTTACAGATCCTGAAAGAACAATTATCAGCTTCATATGGAAAACAACAACAACCAAAACCAACCAACCAAACAACAACAACAAAACAGAATAGCTAAAACAATCCTGAACAATAAAAGAAGTGCTGGAAGTATCACTATCCCTGACTTCAAGCTGCATTACAGAGCAATAATAATAAAAACTTTATAGTATTGGTGGAGAGACAAGTTGATCAAATCAAATATGGAGAAATAAACCCATACCTACAGATGCCTGGTTTTTGACAAAGAAGCCAAAACCATACTGTGGAAAAGGGAAAGCATCTTTAACCAATAGTGTCAGTCTAACTGGATGTCTGCTTGTAGAAGAATGCAAACAGAACCATATTTATTACCCTGCATAAAATTCAAGTCCAAATGGATCAAAGACCTCAAGGTAAAATCAGAGAATAGGCTTGAACCCAATGGTACAGGAGACCACTTCCTGAACCGAACACCAGTGATTCAGTTACTAAGGTCAAGAATTAATAAATGGAACCTCATGAAACTGAAAAGCTCTGTAAGTCAAAGGATACCATCATTAGGACAAAATGATAGTCTATGCATTGGGAACCAGCCGTACATATGACAAGGGTCTAATATCTGAACTATATAAAGAACTCAAAAAGTTAGACACCAGCAAACCAAATAATCTAATTTTAAAAATGGAGTATAGAGAATTGTCAACAGAGGAATCTTGAAAGGCTGAGAAGCACTTAAAGAAATTTTCAACATCCTTAGTCATCATGGAAATGCAAACCAAAACAACTCTGTGATTCCACCTTACACAGCTCACAGCAAGATCATCACTGGAAAGGACCTTTCTGTTCTCTTACACCAGGGGGTTGCATGTACCTTTAAAAGAGAGTAGGGTGTAATGCTAAACCTAAAGAGCGCATCATACATTTAGAATGGCTACTGGGTTGGGCAGCCTAGTGCCAGGTGAGCAGGATCCAGGCATAGATCCCTAGTAGCACAAAAACAAAACAAAACACACACACACACACACACACACCACATCAAAACGATAGAATGAAAAGGCTGACTAGCCAGCATGTGCATGCTGGGAGGACATCTGACAGGCCTGTTTGACGGAAACTCCGGCATCAGCAACCTGGAGGAAAAGGATGGAGCCACTCCTGCCCCTGAGACAAAGTGCTAGAAAGCCTACCTTAAGTAGAGTGGTGGTTTTCACATTGACATAAAGAACTCAGCAACCCCCAGAAGAGACTCCCTCCAACCAGATCCATACTTAATTTTACCCAAATTAAAATAAAAAAATTATTTTATCCCCAAAATTCTCTTTTGGAGAGAATGTGCCCTTGTTGAGTATGAGTGTATGCTGCTATACATTTAACAGTACTTCCTGCATGGTCTTTGGCACCTCACAGTAATTAAGCTCTTCCCTTAATAACCAAGTAGAAAATGATATTTATGATGAGTAGGAACTGATGAGAGCCATCTCACCAAAACACCCCTCCCTCCAACATCCAGTCATGCCTGATGGACAAGGCACGTCCCCATTGGTGGGACTTCAAAAGCAAGCTTGCTTTCTGTCTGCTATGCAATCAGAATGTGTTTTAGACTTTCTCAGGATTTTAAAGATCTCAGTCATAATATGCTTCCTGCAAGCATTATGGAGATGTTAGCGAGGAAGAACACCAGGCATGGGTGAGGGTGAGGGACATTTCTCATTTCTATTCTAATCTATTCTAATTGTTCACACCATAAGCATGTTCCTTTGGATGATACTGCTGTGAGACAAAAGCCATTGTACACTGGCTTATCAAGAAGAAGAGTCTTTTAATTTTTAAGATTTATTTATTTATTTCATGATGTGTGTACACTGTTGCACTCCTCAGACACACCAGAAGATATCAGATCCCATGTCAGATGGTCATGAGCCACCAAGTGGTTGCTGGGAACTGAACTCAGGACCTCTGGAAGAATAGGCAGTGTTCTTAACCACTGAGCCATCTCTCCAACCTGCATAGTCTTGTTTAAATCGGGTAATGGCTAGATTTTGTGCAAATAGAGTGATACAACTGTCATGGTGGGAAGCAGAAAGATGACTTCTTTCCATTTGAGGAGGAGACAGGACTCAGAGTGGGACAAACAGACAGCAACCCCTTCAGGCGTACCCTATGAGTGAAACAGGAGCACGGTCTTCACTCTCTCTCGACTGCTACATAATCAGATGAGTTTCCAGTTCTGCTTTCCCATGCCAACCTTACTCAGCATCCTTACTCGTCAGTGTCCTATGAATGAAACCATTCCTCTTTTCTTAAGTAGCCTGAGAGTCAGAGGAAGCTAGATCACACTACCCAAACTGGAAACCTCCTATCACCTGCCAGAGATTAGAAATTACAACACATAACTGAGAATAAAATTATAGCAGAATGTCAGGCAAGGGTGCCTTCAACTCACAGACATGCTGTTTGGGATTGGGAAGAAGGAATGAGATGTAGTATGGGGGCTTGGTAGGGACTGTAGGAAAAATTGAGATTTGAGAACATCTTGACTACATAGAGCTATCTAGCTGCTGGACCTGGAAGCAGAAATAATTGAGCTGTTTTTAGAGAAGAATTCAGACATGCAAATGTGGTACATATGTGAAGCTTTTGTACTAACCCACTGTTTATCAGCCTAGGACTTTAACAGTGGCAGAAAGTTAGCATTCACTTAACAGATTCCAAGCACTAAGGTAAGCATTTCAACATTTCCTTTTGGTCCTAACAACATTAGGAAGTTACCATCGACCCCATTTTACAGATGAGTAAACCAAGAAATGAAACCAATTCAAGCTTTGTGAATGGTAGGATGGTAGCTTTGTTCTAGAGTCCTGTGTTTCCAGAGCCTATTCTTCTTGACACTATTTCCAACAAAACGGAGATAACAAGTCTCATTTCAAAGCTCTGTGGTTGATGCTAAGAATGATGAAAACAAGGATGTGAGCACATCTTTGTGTAATCCCTGTGCTTGATAAGGCCGAGGCAGGACAATTTGAGAACAACTTCAATTATGTAGAAGACCCTGCCCTCCTTTAAGAAAGAAGGAAGCAAAGAGGAAAAAAAACAAAGGAAAGAAGGAAGAAAGGAAAGAAGGAAGGAAGGAAGGAAGGAAGCGAGGAAGGAATGGAAAAAGGAAGAAAGGAAGAAAGAGGGTATCTCCAGGTTTGCTAAGCCCCTCAAAAATAAAAACATGAAAATGCTTCTTTCTCTTCTGTGATTGTAATTTGTCAACAATGAGAACCAGGGCTTCAAGGTAGACCTCCCCACTCTGAAACTGGAAACTATCAGCTGTGCCTATCATCAGCATCAGTGGCCAAAGGCTGACCTCGCTGAGTTAATCAGTAGAGAAACTAATCAGTTGGAAAAAATGCAAATTTGTTTTCTGCACAGAGTTGGAAACTCATTATACTGAACCACTCCTTAAATTAAGTTCAGAGCAGCCCTGAAAATCTGGGTCAGATAAGAAACAATGGAAGGCTGTAATAAGCAGGCCTGCCTGGGCTGTGAGCACTGAGTCCTGTCAGCAACAGCATTGGTGTTAATTTCTCCTTAGCCCCTTGACTGTGGCTACAGAGCAGAAAAAATGGCTGGCCCCATTTGGATCGAGTTGCTCTCTCTAGTTGGCGCAGATGCAAGTGGATGAAAAGTTCCTTGTAAAGGAGATTCAGTGTAGTGCTTGAACAGTATACCTGCTCTTTACCCCAACCTTCTAACTATGAGTTGCTTCACTCTTCCAAATCAATAGTAGAGTGCTGTGTTGTGCGACATGGACCGCAAGAGTCCGTAGTAGTTGAAAAAAATCCCATGAACTATGTTTTGTTCCCTCAGGGCTGCTAAGTCTGAGAAATAAGAACTATGTTGGTTTGATTTTGAAAATGTCAATTGTTTGAAACCAGTCGCTGTCATTCAGCATCCTAGAAGGCCAGTCAAGCATGAGCTCCATTTTCCTCCCTTACTCTCCCCAAATGATTACACGAACCTGCAGAAAATTGGCTCTGTGTCCTGGACTGTGTTTCTGCCTTGGACAACTGGGATGGATTCAGAGAGGGGGCATTTGCCTAGAAGTGCCTTTAAAGGAGGTGGGATACTTATCAAAAAAGCACAGATCTTACATGCAAAAAAATGTTCTGTCAGTTAGCCCATCTATCTTGTCATGAAGGGATCACCAAGAACCATAAAATAAGATACCTAATTTAAAGTAAAAATGTATTTTTGATGAACATCACCAGTCCAGTCATCTGTGTAGCCACTATGTTCCTGGCACTGAGCCAAATTGCTAGAGGTTCATTGTACAATATCAAAAAGCAAAACAGAAAACAAAAAAAACCTCAGGAAGTGAAGCAGGTGTCTCAGTCAGTATTCTATTGCTGTGAAAAGACACCATGACCACTGCAATGCTTAGAAAGGAGAGGAGCTGAGAGTCCTGCATCTGGATTGGTGGCCAGAAGCAAAAAGAGAAACACTGGGCTTGGCTTGAGTAGTTGAAAGCTCACAGCCCACCCTGATGACAAACTTCCTCCAACAAGGCCACACCTACTCCAACCAGGCTACACCTCCTAATCGTGTCACTTTCTGGTGACCAAGCGTTCAAGCACACGACGCTAAGGGCTATTCCTATTTCTCTTCAAACCACCACAGCAATAAGCCATGGTCAACAGTGAGCCAAACAGAATTACTATAGTGTCCATGGAACCAAAAGTAGTGCCAATTTGTATTGCACTCGCTTTCAGATCAGAAAGTGAACAATAACATGGTGAGGATAACCGTGAGTGATGGGGAGACTGTGGATACGCACCCCTCTCTATGGATAGTCTAGCTAATCAATTGAATCTTGAATCCCACTTGGAACTCCTGTCCATGGAACTTTGAAAGAAGAGTCAGAGAGAATGTAGCTGGCCTGTCACTAGTCCTGGCTCTCTCGACTTTGTAGACTTGTGATGTGTGGCATTATTGAGTTATGGACATATAGACTAACTCAAAAAGAGGTCACCATGATAAACAAAACTAAGACAAACCATGTGGCTCCTATTGAGGAGAAAAAGGGATCAAGTAGCCTCTTGAAACTGAGGGTGGGACTCCGGCTTCCATTGGATTCTAACTTCTAATTTCTACAGGGCTAACTACATCTGAGTTCAGCTGTCCAGTCCTTAAAATAACCCTCTTTCTCTCATCTAGCTCCAGTATTCTTCTCCTTACACAACCCAAACATTAATCTCTACTCAAACATTAATAAATGTAAGCAAATCTATACATCTCTGTTAAGAATGAAACAGCCTATGTGCACACCCTGTCTGAAACCTCAGGCAAAATCATGCTATAATTAAACATTGTTTCCTTGACTTTGTTGCTCTGATCACTTTTATATGGTCTTCCTTTCTTCTGTTATTTCAGGAGGAAAATTCCAAGAGGATGAAGAGTGCTAGGCCTAGAGTCTCTAAGATTTGGGCTCCTCACACCGGCACTATACATGCACCAGACGTTGCTAGATGAATTCCTCGATGCAGGCCATGTTCTTTATTCTAAGGCCATACAGGTTGTTGCCTACATACTCCAACAATTCAAAGTGCAGTACTAGGGTATGCACATGTGTGTATTTCTTCTTTCAAGAGTCCACCTGGCATCCAGTGGGTCTGGTGCTGCTCTGTATTCAAATGTTAAATACTGGCCCCCAAGTTCTGGTTGCAGTCCGGGGGGGGGCACATTCTCAAGCGCACTGGCCTTTTTGTGTAAGCCTTGCTCCCCTATTTAAAACTGTTGGTTAATAAGAGACAGAGGCTGGGATTGGGCAGTAGAGAGAAAAGGGTGAGACCTGAGCATTGAGGGAGGGGCCTCAAGAGAGACCACGGGGGCAGGGTGGGGAGTGGGGGAGAAGAAAATATAAGACGGAAAAAGCAGGAGGTCTCCATTAGGCGAGATGGACCAGGAGCTCATGGTCGAGAAGTACACCATCCTGAGGACAGATGAGGAAACAAAAGCAGCCTGCAGGGGACTCAAAGGACAAGCAACAAGGGGCGGGTGCTTTGGATAGAGGTGAAAGTAACATCAAACCTGCCCAAACTGGGTTTGCAGCTTGCAAATAAATGCCCAGGTTCTTGTATCTTTTATACTCTCTAGATAAGATAAATATTTCATTAGCAAAGTCCTATTTGCTCTTTTGTAGTTTTCTCTTTCTGTAGTGTCCATTTGAAATATCCCACCTTGGAATGGAGGGGGGAAGAGGGGATAGGGTGGGGGTGCACACCTTTAATCCCAGCACCCAGGAGACAGAGGCAGGAGAATCTCTGAGTTTGAAGCCAGCCTGGTTTACAAAGCAAGTTCCAGAACAGCTAGGGTCACACAGAGAAATCTTGTCTCAAAAAAAAAAACAAAAAACAAAAACAAAAACAAAAAAAACAAAACAAGCCAACCCCTCCAAAACAACAACAACAAAAACAAAATGAGAGAGAGAGAGAGAGAGAGAGAGAGAGAGAGAGAGAGAGAGAGAGAGAGTAACTACTCCATCTTGGAGACTGGGAAGACAGGCTCTCTTTCCTTGATAGGAGGAAGGCTAAAAATTGAATCCCAGACCCAGGTAAAAGCCTGCCAGGTGTAGGCTCACCTATAATCATGTCAGTTGGGAGGCAGAGACAGGGGATCCCTGGGGGCAAGCTGGCTAAACAGACTAGCTGGAATTGGCAAGTTCTAGTTTCAGAGAAAGACTTTGCCTTGATAATGAAGTGGAAAGCTTTATTATTTCACTATTCAGCTGTTTTGTGTGACACCCATTTCCTGTGAACTCCTCCTATCCTCCATTACCCCATGTCTTCTGAAGCACGGGTGAGTTGCTCTTACCTAATCAGTCATAATGAGAGTCACATTTTAAAGTTTTACCTTGTATTCCCCTTTCCCCCGTTAGAACAGTTTCACCTAGCAATAGAGCATGAAATGGGGTGGGGGAGCCAGACAAAGTCAGAGCCTAAAAGATTCCTATCACCTTGACAGAAAGGAGCAACACATTTAAACCAGAGTAAGATGCAGCTGGCAGGCACCAGCAGAAGGTGTTCTGCCTCCTGTTGAGCACTGACCCAGACTGTAACCCCAGCAGGCCTGAGTCTGGAAGAAGGGTCCCGGAGAAAGAAACCACTGGTACCTCAACTGGACGAGAAGCAAACCAGCAAGCAGCATGTGGATAAGGCCTATCAACCTAGAATGTTCTGTTTTGGTTTTTTGTTTTGCTTCTAGTTTGTTGTTGTTGTTTTGTTTGTTGTTTTACTTTTGTTTAAATGAAGACCAAAGAAATATGGTTTGGGGTAGACAATGATTTAAAGGTGTTTGATAGAATTTTTCTTGTTTTTTGCTCTCTCTTTCTTTCTCTCTCTCTCCCTCCCCCCCCTCTCTCTCTCTCTCTCTCATTATCTTGATGCAGTTGGCTTTGAACTTGTGATCCTCTTGATTAACCCCACCCCCACCCCATGCCTGGGATGCATGTGTGTCCTGCCACACTAAGCTTAGACAGTCCTTTACTTCCTTACTGAAATGCTTTGTAAGCATGCTGTGTAATCAATGTCAGCCTTCACATATATACAAGGAGCCTCACACTCCCGATAACTAGATGTTGGCTAGTAATATCTTCAGTGTGTATGACCTCTAGCAAATGATATGAACAAATATGTTAGACAAAGGTATATATATATTTTATGCAAGCCTATTTGCATGCACAGGTACAAAATATTTGGGTCTATATGTATGTGCCTATGTATAAATAAAAATGTGTTGTTCGGTTGTTCATAGAAGAAATGGAAGATATTAGGGCTGGAGAGATGGCTCACTGATTAAAGGCACTAGCTACTCTTGCTGAGGACCCAGAATTCAATTCCCAGCACCCACATAGCAGCTCACAGTGTCTTTTAGTCCAGTTCCAGGGGATCAGTGCCCTCTTCTGGCTTCCTAGGGCACTGCATGTACTTGGTGAATAAGCAGGCAAGACACTCAGACAGATAATATAAAAATAAATATGTCTTTAAAGAAAGGGGGAAGGAAGGAAGGAAGGAAGGAAGGAAGGAAGGAAGGAAGGAAGGAAGGAAGGAAGGAAGGTGAGATCTTTAGAAGAATGGGGTGGTGGTGCACCCCTTTAATTCTAGCGCTTGGGAGTCATAGTCACACAGATCTCTAAATTCAAGGGCAGTCTGATCTACAAAATGAGCTCCAGGATGGCCAGAGCTACACAGAGAAACACTGTCTTGAAAACACAAGAACAAACCAAGCAAACCAGCAAAAACTGGCAGAAAGTTCACACTTACCTGAACCATGTTTCTAGATGTGGCACTCTGTGTTGCTGTGCATTTGAAATATTCCATATTAAATACCTTTTATTATCTCAAAGCAGAGCACCAACAGACATGCTCCTATGGAAACCTAGACTCTGGGTAGCTGGGATCATCCGTGGGTCTTCTCTCCCAGCTCAGCAGGTCATTGGTAATTGAAGTTAAGACTATTTTTTTAAGTTCATCATAGTAATGCTACCTCCTGTGATCCTTCTACAAAAACAAATGTAACCTCAAGATTAGCCATGGATCTTTGAAAACTCTTTCCCCTGTACTTAAATTTAGCTTTCTCTGAGTTCCAATTCTTTTTATGGGGGAGGGAAAGTGGGGGTGGGACTGCGTTTGGCAGGAGGATTGTCACAGGAGAATGGTGAATGTAAGCGAGGTCTGTCGCCCCTGGTGAAGGGGACCATCTTTAACAGTCTTTTCCCTTGGATTCATAAATGGATTTCTGCCTCATCTTGCAGTAAATCTGAGAGTAAAAGAATTCATAGGGCCTCCTAATGCACTTAATACGGCGTGACTGATGAAATGTGGCAGGCACAACACAATATCTAGTTTTCTGAAAACCTCACTGAAATGAACCATCCTGGCCAGAGAGTTAAAACAGTACACAGACTGGAACAACCAGGAAAGTTATTTTTCCCTGATTCTTTCGTCTGCTCGGGCCCTTTGTGATTTGGATTACAAAGCGCTATCTGTGTATTTTCTGATGGCGGGTGACAGCTACTGTTTATTCCCAGAAACTCAAATTAATGGTTTTGTTAAATCGACTTTCAGCACTGCACACATAAGTCATCCCCTGGGGATCTGTCGGAAGGTCCAAGCCAGCCTCTGTCTGCTTCAAAAGGAGTGTTCTTAAGCAAACAGCAAGAAAACTGGTTACCTGGATCCTGAAAGCCAATCATCAAGGTGCCGCCTACAAGGACATGGGAGGGTCAGAAGGAATAAGTATAAAGTAGGGAGCCACTTCATTGGCTCTTCCCTAGCATAACAGTCACGGCAGCAAAATGGAGGGCAATCAAGTCCAGAGGAAGGCTGGGACTCAGCCTCCTGCTTGGCTCTTTAGTCTCTCTCTGCCCACCTTGTTCCATCTCTAACACAAGATCCCATAGGGTACCATGAAATGTAATAATAATGGTTGGGGTGTAGCTCAGTGGTGGGGCACTGACTTAGAATATAGGAAGTCATAAGTTAGAGTCCCAGCACCACATGCACAATTATCAATTAGAAAACACTTTGTAGAGGCAAAATGCCATAAAATACGTGTGGTTGGACTGCTTTTTACCATTCTTAGTTGAATTTTCAGAATTTCAGGTTCACAGCTTGTGTTCAGAAAAGCAAGAGACAGGGCCACTTCTGATTTATCAGGGTGCGGCAGCATCTTGCGAACTGAGTGTCAGTGATACGTTAAGTGAAAACCAAGAGAGAACACGCCCTTGGCCATATGAAGAGGAGAGGACAGATATCCAGCACCTCACTCCTTATGAGCACTCTGTCTCCTTTCTTAGGCAAGTGTCTTGTTTCTAACGAGCTGAAGGAAGAGCTAAGGAGAGAGCAGCCATGTCTCATCATGTGGCTCAGAGTTTTCTCAAATTTTACAGATATCAAGTAGAATTTGTGAGTCCTCTCTTCTTTTTTGTCTTTTCTTCTTTCTTTTGTTTCCATGAGTCAGCTGGAAGACGGTCACTGCTCTCCATTTCCTTTGTTACTGACGGTCAGAAATGAAACAAACCAGCTGCAGGAATCACCAGCTCATTTTGGAAAGATTCTGGTGATAGCATCATAATGGAAGGTATAGTAGTTAGGTAATAGCAAATGTCTTCTTTAAGTCGAAAAGATGTGGGGATTGGTAGGGGGAGGGAAGAGTGGGGGACGTATAAATTACCCAACTAGCAGCCTGTCTAAAATACCTAAAATCAATATTGTCTACTCAGGGGTCCTAGGAAAGAAGACAAGTGGTTTATATTAAAGCCGTAGCCCACTGGAAGTGCTTGAAAACTCAGAAAGAAATGCTAAGATTGACAAGAATTTGATTTCAACTAAAAAGCAAAACAAAACAAAAAACCAGCCCTTCTCTCAGTGAGCTGGTAAGGCTAGAGTCACTTGCTGGGCACAGATGTTTAACTCCCACTTTGCTTTTTCTCCTGAAATGAAGAGATAATCCCACCCTCCCTGTGGTTTGAACAAAGCTGTAGATAGGCATTAGGTCTCCAATGTGTGGAAGCCCAGGTGTTCTTGGTTATATTAACAAACAGTTCAGGCAGTTGTTGGTTGGCTGGTTCCCACTCTGGGCTGGTCGTCAGAGGGAAAGCATTTCAGGTGTAAAGGTAATGTTTAGAATTTAGGATATGATCCACAAGTATGAATTCTACGAGATCCAAGCATACCAGTGGACACTTGTCAGGATCATCTCTGGAAATGGTTAGATCACATTAGATCCTGAGGCCTCTGACCTACCAATGAATTCATTCCTTGTTGGATTTGTAATACAGTGAATTAAAGGGAAGTAGTAAAAGGTTGGAAGGTGCCCAACCATTAAGCTAATTGAGGCATATTAAATATAAGGCTGTGTGTGTGTGTATGTGTGTGTGTGTGTGTGTCTTTCAAGAACTCAGAACATTGGGGCAGGTATTAAAGACCACATGCCACCATTGCTGGAAATATTAGAGTGGATTAATCACTACCAACAGAAAAGGCTTCCATTCAGTAGCTATCTATCTCTATCACCTACCTCCTATGTATTTCATCGTAATTCTTCCCACTTTTAAAAGAATGCTTTAAGCTGGGCAGTGGTGGCGCACACCTTTAATCCCAGCACTTGGGAGGCGGAGGCAGGTAGATTTCTGAGTTGGAGGCCAGCCTGGTCTACAGAGTGAGTTCCAGAACAGCCAGGGCCACACAGAGAAACCCTGTCTCAAAACACAAAAAAAACAAAAAAAGGTTCAAAAAAGAATACTTTAAAAAACAAAACTTAGATGACGTATTCCCTTAATGCACCTATTTTTGTAAAAAAGCTGCCATTTCCTTACACTTCCAATTTGTTTAGCTCTCACTCTCTGGCAGGCAATAAAACATGAGAATTTCCATGAATGTTGGGGAGTGACTTTGCCAACCAAGCTTCCAGAGTTAACGTGTTTGTTTTGGTTTGGGTTAGTTTTGGTTTGCTTTGCCTTGCTTTTTTAGTATCCCAAGACATGCTTTTCATGGATAAATTGTCATTATTGTTTTCCATATATAAGCATGCTAGATATTTGAGAGCCAAAGGTTTTCATTATCTTCTTGATTCAAGGTGGCCAACAGGCAGATCCTGCTTGTTACACACCAGCACTGATGGCTTCTTAATGGCACACTACGCACAGCAAACCTGAGTGAGGACAGCAGGCCCTTTGCCACAGCTAGCAATGCCTTGCTGACAGTCATCTCTAACTTGATCAAGAATTCTACCCCTATCTCAAGCTACAAACCAGTCATGTCCACACACATGTACCACACTCGCTTCACAGATTCTCAGTTCCAATTTATGGAAGTTCATATTCTCAAAGTGTCACCAAAATATCTAGGTTTCCACCCAATGTTGGGTTCTAATTGCTGTGTTTACTATAGGAAGACACAGTTTCCTTCTATTCATTCACCACTTGATACATAATACCTTTTTGTTTACCAAGACCAACCGATTTGGAAGCAGCTGAGCCCGTGCAACTAAGACAGGGTTTGAAAAGGACCAATAGCCAATGGCGAAGACGTAATGAGAACATTGAGCACTTCCCACTCCTGATCACAGTAGTCAAAACAGACTTGTCCATGGCTTCCTAAGGAAAAAAAAGGCAAGGGAGAAGGCCACCATTTGGCTTTTGTTTTGTTTTATAAGATCTCATGCAAAACCTTCAGCCTTTCCTGAGCACTGCGTAAATCCAAACTCTGCAAGTTGGTGCAGTGGAGTTCAATTAATTTTCAATGCTCTTGTGCATTTTGAGTTGTCCATAAGAGCTAACATTCACTTTAAAAAAAAATTTTTTTAAAAAAAAAGTATTTTGAAGAAAACATTTTCTTACAAAACATCATTTGTCACCAGTTTCTGATTAATTTCCTTTCAAAAAGTGGTGGGAGGGTGTTGGTTAACAGTGATCCACGTAGAAGCTTCCTACCGTCACCTTCCCATAGAGCCTCAAAGCCATTGTTTACACATGTGGCAATCGATGAAAGGGAAAGAATATAAAATGTGTTTAATCATTTATTTCATAAATTCCACTGTGTGTGTCAGTGTTTGGCATGCAAATACCTAGGTTTGTTGTGAAAATGTGACATATTTGGCTCAAATTCAGAGCCCAAATAGCAAATGGATAGTGATTTCCGTGTTTGGATATATTTCTTTTCTTTAAATGCAAATATATTCCTATGTGTCTGTATATGTGTAAATATGCACATGCATGCACACACAAACACACACACACATACTTATGATAGTCAATCATGAGACATTTTATTCTTGAATCTCCTGTTTTTCCACCATAAACCAGGTTTACTTAACATCTTCAGTTTAAATATTAGAGTTTACTCAGGAGAATGCAAAGAGTTTCTGGTTTTTTTTTTTTTTAAAAAAACAACAACAACAACAAAAAAAAAACAGTTGCTTCCCTCCCACACTGGCCTTTAGAGCTCTTATCAAGAGCTGACCCCATTGGCTGAAACCGCCTTCTCTTGTGCATTGTACTAGATTCGGTGTGTCACCTGTCTCTTGTTTGTCTGCAGATTAGCACAGAAATGTCATTGCTTACTAAGTGAATAGGGCACAGCCTCAGCACCTGCCACTTTTAAAACTCTTTAGAGGATCCCCTTGTTTATTTTGTCGGCACCCCCAGGGGGGGGGGCACTGCAATAGCTGCATTGAGATAAACAATGCCGGGGGTGATTAAGGAGGCTTTTCACATGAAAATTCACTTCAGAAAAATGTTGTGCAGATGTACTGAAGAACACTGTATCACTAAGAACCACTCAAAATACTTTGGTGGACCAAAACACCTTTATATTTCTTCTGGCAACCTGCCAAGTTCACTGCCAGCTTGAAAAGAATTCTATAGCTGGAGGCTGGAGCAGAAACTGCAATGATTTAAACGAGAATTGGCTACAGTAGGAACGATAATGCCCTATATCGTTAAAATGCAACTGGCATCTTAGCCTCCCTGCAGCTCTTCGAAAATGTGCTTACTCTCCAACTATTTACAAGGGGGAAAATGCCGAGACAATTGAAATAACAGGAAATAAAAATTATTGTAGAAGGCCGAGAAGGATTTGTCAAATGATTTATCAGGAGTACTTATAAAATAATAGCATGTTCTCAACTGCGAAATGATTAAGAAATCCTGGAAGAAATTCTGTTCGTTATGAAACTCACCCAGAACACACAAAAAACGTTTGCATGATGCCCTACATTACAGAATAGGGACTGTAAACATGAAAAAAAAACATTCACTTAACATGACTGCTTTCTCTTAGCATTTAACAGAAACAAAGACTGGGAATTACTTATGTTTTCTGGGTGATATGGGCGGAACGATGATTTGGTCTGGCAAGCTAAGGAGAAATCAAAGAACCCAAGGGCTAAACAAAAGGGAAATCTCCCAAATGTTTGCACAAAAACCATGAGAACATCTGTCCAGTAGTTCAATTTATAAGCCACAAAGCCACACCTACAGACCCAGGATTCAGCACATACACAACAGCCCCTTATTCCTTTCTTGTGTGGAAATGACTAAAATTCTTCTCTCAGTGCAGAAAAATACATCCCCATGTAAATCTGCTCTCATGAAATGTCAATGGGGACATCAAGAACAATTTGCTGCAAAGCTAAACATGGGAACTGTGGAGAGGAAGTACTCAATTCGCTCACCAACCCCTTATCACATGCCAAAATTTAAATAAATCATGCTGGTACCTGGCCTGAAAGACTTCATGCAAGGAGCAGAAAAATAACAGCTGCTTAAATCTGTAATATTGGCCTTGGTTTAAAAAAAAAAAAAAGAAAAGAAAAAGAAGAGGGTCACGTAAGGGAACTAAGGTCAGTGGGGATACCATGGGGACACTTTCTTAAAACTGTGCAATCACACACAAGCTGGGGAGTAGGTACTTTGATGTGTATAACCCAAACCCAAACTCAAACCCCACATTTCCATTTTCAGAAGCCATACCATCGTCATCATTACATCATAAAAAGGAAAAAAAAAGGTTCTCAGTCATACCTGGCACTATTTAGAGATTTCTTTCCCCATCGCTTGTGAAACATAAACATGGGACAGTCTCTACATAGGCCCCACAATTTCCATAATTAAAAATGTCTAGGAGCACATATTAATACTGCATATGTGTACATTTCATTGTGGTATTTTTTGTACATGTAGATAATATTTCTCTATCACACAACTCTGGCCGGCTCTTGTTCCCTTCCTACCCATGCTAATTCCTTTCATCTTAACCAACTCCCCTTCTATATGGGTGACTTTGGGGGTGTTCATTAGGGCTTATAGAAGTCTAGGTGAGTTTGTTCACAAGAGTCTGGCCACCTTACCAGTGGCTACAGAACTACAGAAATGATCTGTGCCTCTCCCGTCAACCACTAACTACACATAAGTCCTCAGGGAAGGGGGTAGTCCCATTAGCCTCGCCTCTTTCTGATAGGGTGTTTATGGGTCTGACCTTATACAGCAGCTGTGAGCTTAAAAGTCAAACAATCTTGTCATGTCCAGAATCCAGAGTTCCACACCTGCCCTACATCTTCTGCCTTTCACATTCTTTCTGCCTCTCCTGCCACGATATTCTCTAGCCTTGTGGTGGTGGTGGTGGTGGGCAGACACTTCGGAGATGAATACCTTATTTATGGCTGGACATTTAATAATTACTTATTCCCTAGACTTTGGTGATAAGTTTCTACATTTGATGCTGGCCACTGCAAAAAGATATTTTTCTGACCAAAGCTGAGAGAAACACTATTCCTTGGTCATAAAAGTTATGCTGGAGGTTATTTAGGTAGGGTACATCATGTTCAGTTAGCCAACAACAACAGTAGCTTCTGTCAGGGCCTGTGACCTCCCGCAGTCATGAGCTTTGGACCAGGTTTACAGTACCAGATGTGAATCCCATCTTGTAATGCGGCTATCAAATCCAATCAGAAAGTATTCGGTTACACCCAGAGCAGTATTAACTGAGCCCATCCTGCCTTGCCAGTTTGTATTGTCAATTCCTTTCCAATAGCCTGCATAGCACCTTCGGGCACTATGAGGTAAAACCACCAGAAAAACCATCTTCTAACTAGTTTCAACTTGACTTCTCTATGTCTTGGATTCAAGCTATCTAGTGCCTTTAGCAACAGAATCTTACCATCCAGTTAATTCTTGAGTGTAACCAGCAGTAGTGGCCACTGACTTTATTGGTTGGAAGGGTCTCGGGAGCCTCCCTGACCAGCAACTCAGGAGGAAGTTGTCTATGCCTAACCAGGGATTTTCATTTATTGTCAACAATGTACAAATCCTAGAAGGTGCTTTCTTCACTGACACTCTTTCCAAAAAAATTGTTTTCTTAATTAGCTCATCACATACCTATCAGATTTCCGCGTGGCTGTTTCATGCATCGTTAGATTGGGGTGACTGTCCCCCACTTCACTGTGCTGTCTCCAGTTAAACCTTTCATTCCGCAGCTTCCACTCTCCATTCTCATATCACATATACTCGACTGTTTGTTTGTTTTTTTTTATTGGTCTGCTTTGAGGCCTCTAGTCTCTGCTAAGCCTAACCCTGACCCTGACCCTGACTCTGACCCTGCTACACTATTAATACTAGATTCTCACCAAAACTCCTCTTTGATAACTTCTTGATGCCCTGTGTCATGAATTTTCCTGCAGCTTTTTTTGTTTACATTGCAAATGATTTCCCATTTTCTGGGTCCCCACTCCCCGAAAGTCACATAAGCCCTCTTCCATCCTGTCCCCCTATTCTTCCATCCACCCCTTCCCACTTCCCTGTTCTGGAATTCCCCTATACTCTTGCACTGAGTCTTTCCAGAACCAGGGACCACTCCTCCGTTCTTTTTGGACATCATTTAATTTGTGGATTATGACCTGGGTATTCAAAGTTTCTAGGCTAATATCCACTTATCAGTGAGTACATACCATGATTGATCTTTTGAGACTGGGTTACCTCATTTAGTATGAGGTTCTCCAGCTCCATCCATTTGTCTAAGAATTTCATGAATTCATTGTTTCTAATGGCTGAATAGTACTCCATTGTGTAAATATACCACATTTTTTGTATCCATTCCTCCGTTGAAGGACATCTAGGTTCTTTCCAGCTTCTGGCTACTACAAATAGGGCTGCTATGAACATAGTGGAGCATGTGTCCTTATTGCATGCTGAAGAATCCTCTGGGTATATGCCCAGGAGTGGTATAACAGGGTCCTCAGGAAGTGACATTCCCAGTTTTCTGAGGAACCGCCAGACTGATTTCCAGAGTGGTTGCACCATCTTGCAATCCCACCAGCAGTGGAGGAGTGTTCCTCTTTCTCCACATCCTTGCCAACACCTGCTGTCTCCTGAGTTTTTGACCTTAGCCATTCTGACTGGTGTGAGGTGAAATCTCAGGGTTGTTTTGATTTGCATTTCCCTAATGATTAATGATGTTGAACATTTCTTAAGGTGTTTCTCAGCTCTCTGAAGTTCTTCATGTGAAAATTCTTTGTTTAGCTCCGTACCTCACTTTTTAATGGGGTTATTTGGATCTCTGGGTTCTACTTTCTTGAGTTCTTTGTATATATTAGATATTAGCCCTCTGTCGGATTTAGGGTTGGTGAAGATTCTGCAGCTTTGGTTCTCCAGGACAGTCCCTTTCATGGGGATATGGAGGGATGGGAGATGAATGGGATTGGGGTACTTGATGTGAAATTCACAGAGCATCAACAGGACTTTTTAAAAAGAATGTGAAGAAGAAAAGTCAATAAAATTATAAAAATAATAATTAAAAAAACCCAGATTCCTGTTTCCTGAGTTCTGTGCATACTCACTGCATATAAATGCACGTGACAATTAGAAACTATTTGGGGCTGGAGAGATGGCTCAGCGATGAAAAGAACTGTCTGCTCTTTCGGAGGTCCTGAGTTCAAATCCCAGCAACCACATGGTGGCTCACAACCATCTGTAATGAGATCAGATGCCCTCTTCTGGTGTGTCTGAAGATCGCTACAGTGTATTTAAATATAATTAATAAATAAATGTTTAAAAGTAATGAAGGTTCAAGCTTATTCAATTTTCACATCTGCTAGATGGGCTGTGGAAATATTTTTTTAAGAAAAGAAACTATTTGAGGCTTGTCTTTTTGAGCCCAAGTTACCTCCTTTACTATAATATTTTTTTCTGTAAATTTCATAGTGTTATTCTTCATAGCCAAATAAAATTCCTTGGTGTAGCCAGGTGTGGTAGTACTCTGCAGACAGAGGCAAGCAGATATATGTAAATTTGAGGCCATCTTTGTTTACATAGCAAATTTCAAACCAGACAGGGCTACATTGAGAAATCCTATCTCAAAATGGGGAAAAAAAAATCCACTGTGGCCCATTACCATTATCCCTTTATCAGCTAATGGTCAACTGTGTTGATTCCACTTCCTTGAAAATATGAATTAAATAGCAAAAACCATGAATGTGCAAGTCACTGTGTGGTACAATGGAGAGCTGTTTGGGTATGTGCCCAAGAGTGGTACAGATAGTTCATATGGAAGTTCTACCTTAGGTTTTTTCTTTGCTGCTGCTGCTGGTGGGGTTTTTTGTTTGTTTGTTTTTGTTTTGTTGTTGTTGTTTCTTTTCTTTTCTTTCCTTTTTTCTTTTCTTTTCATCTTTGAGAAACTCCACGCCAAATGACCAGGTGATCGCTCTAGCTTTTACTCTGGCCACCAGTGAGAGTTCCCCTTTTCCCACATTCATGCCAGACTTTGTTCTCCTGAGGGTGGCTGTTCTTACTTCAGTGACTTAACTTATTTAATGTACTATCATTTTTTCAACCGCTAAGGAGGTTGAACACTTAAAAATATTTATCAGCTGCTTATATTTTTTCTTTTGAGAACTTTCTGAGGATTGGGTGTTTTTTTGTTTGTTTGTTTGTTTTCCTGGTGTTTACTTTCTTACATTCTTTGTATATTATACATGTTAATCATCTGTCAGATGTATATCTGTCAAAGATTCTTCTCCATTCTATAGGCATCTATGAGCTCATTAACAGATTCTGATACATGAGCTTTTTAATCCCATGGGGGTCTCATTGGCTACTTGTTGGCCTGACTGAGTAGAGTCACTACTCTGAAGACTTTTCTTCTAGCACTTTCAGATCTTACACTGAGGTCTTCAGTCCATTTGGAGTTGATTTTTGTGCAAGGTAAGAGATAAGGATGTAAGCTCCATTCTTCTCTTTCTCAATATCCAGTTTTCCCAGCAAAAGTTTTCAAAGATCCCATTTTCCAATGTGTATTTTAAACATTTTGTCAAGGACAAAGTTGTTTATAGCTGTGTAGGCTTTTATCTGAGTCCTCCATCATATTTCAATAATCTATGTGTAATCTCCATGTCTAATTTAGGGTCAGAACCATGACATTTTGATTACTTTGGTTCCGTGCCATACCTTCAGATCAAGTATGGTGGTGTTTCAAGCACTAGGTCTGCTCAGGACACTCTGCCTGCCCAGTGTCTTTTGTGCTTCCCTATGAATTTTCAGATTGCTTTTCGAAGAATGGTGTTAGAATTTTGACGGGGATTGTTTTGAATCTGAGATTACTTTTGGTAGGGTGCCATTTTCATGACACTTAATTCTCTACATCCATGGGAATGGAAACCACTCAGATTTTTAATTTTAGACACATTTACTGTTTCATTCTCTCCTGGGGGGGGGTTCATTAAATTCCCAGCAATTATGTTAAAAACTCTAGCTTTCAATAGAAACAGATGCGAAAATTCATATGCATATAAAAGGATATATATTATGAGAAATGTCTTATCAGGCACTGTCATCTTGGTATGAATTTTATAGTCTTACACCAAGTAGGGTGGCTACAGTATTACTATACAATAACACTTATGGGACCATTGTTATATATGGGCTTGTCATTGTCTGAAATGCCCTTATATATTATATGGCTACACACACACACACACACACACACACACACACACACACACACACACTGCTTATTAAAACTCCAGGCTGAATGATAACTATAGAAAAGGAACTATTAATCTTGAAAACATGATAAGGTTCCAGGAACACAGAAATCATTAATTCTAACATCTGGCAATGGTAGTGAAATAGAAGCTTAAAATCCTACTTTAGTTAGGTGTCTTAGCACTGAAAATCTCACCCCTGGATATTGATGTGAGTTAGCATGACAATATAGTGAAGATAAACTACTGTATAGAGAAAAGAGGTTAACTTTGATTCTCTTGTGATCCTGGAGTTGTGAGGGCAAAACAACTTAGTAACTGCTACCTTGCATCTGTTTTCTATCACAGTGACATGAGCATGTGCACAGATCTGTGTGGTGCCCCTTCATGTCCTTAGAAAGCCACCAGGACTCAATCATGGGTCTCCACCCTAGCGACCTCATCTAATCTAATCACTTCCCCAAATTCTGTCTTTAAGCATGATAGTCCGGATTAAGATTTCACCCTCTTGATACCATTAGCAACAAGACTTTGGAGATTAAAGTCCTGTATGAGTTTGAGGGAACAAATGATACTCAAACCACAGCGGGAGTGCTGGGGTGGGGAACAGGTCAGACACAAAGGGAACAGATGCAAACCTTGCCGGCTCTATAATCATATCCAGACCTGTTGCTACCAAAGCTGTGCTCATTCTCAGACACAAGGAATTACAAAAGCGAATGAATAAAAATTAAGGATCAACAGAAGGTTGCCACTTTGTTTTACTGGGCTGTGATCTAACTGACACATGCTAAGCTGTACACACTGAGCGCACGCCGTTTATTCAGTCCTGAAATCTGTACCTGCTTGCGAAACCCGCATGGTAGTCAGGCAACATTTTCATCTCCCTCCAAAATTTCTACATGCCCCTTTACAATTCATCCCTCCCTCTAACCTATTCCCTAGCAACCATTGATCTGATTTGATTTCTGTGTCTTTCTAGAATTCTATATAAATGGAATCTTGCAGTGCACACTCTTTTTTTTTTTTTTGCAAGGTTTCTTTTTCTCTGCCGTGATTTTGAGATTCATCCATATTGTGTCCATCAACAAACTTACTCCATCAAGGACTAACATCCTCTAAACTGTTCCCTCTTCTGTCATGATCATTTCATAAAAGAGAATGTATCTGAACTGTCAGAGAAAGGACATTTCTACAAGTAAGAAAGAAAAAAAGCAGACAATCTTTTGTTAACAGAGAGTGGGCTCCTTAGGTAAAATTATGTAAGCCCCATTACCCAAAGCCAGTTCTGGCCATGAAGGGGGAAGCACTGCCCCTCACAAAGACCTACTCCTCATTCAAGAAGGGAGAAAAGCAGAGCCCTCTTGAGACCTGTTTCCATAGTAACCAGCTAGCAATTGACAATGTGGCAGCAGTTGGGCCTCCTGAAGGGGAAAAAAAAATCTTCAACAGAGACCAAACCACAGAGTGGTCCAAGAGGGTACAGCTCACACCCAGCTTTGTGGAGGCCCCAGGATTCACTAGGCAGGTCCTTTGTTAGGATGAATTTGCAGTGAAATGGAAGGAGAAGGGAAGATGGACCTTTCATAATCAGGAGGGTCCACAAATGGTCAACTGACAAGACTGGCATAGCATCACAGAAAAGGGATGAGTCCTGGACCGACCACACCCCTCTGCCTTCCACTTCACTTAAACCAGTCTCAACAACAGCTCTAAAGCTTAGTTTGCTCCAAAACAAACAAAAGAATTAAGCCACACAGAGACCGCTGGATCAGAAAGTGCCACTGGGTAACGTTAAGGTTTCACCTGGGGTTTTCCTGGAACCATTCTGGAGATTTTGTCCAAGTTGTCTGTTGTACACCCCAGGTTGAAAGAGGAGGAGGTTTGTGTTTGACCTTTTAGACCTGGAAAAAGTGAGAACTTAAAAAGACAGAGAAATATCTCAAATGAGTGAGGAGCTTAACTCTGGGAGCCCCTCATTCCTCTCTAAACCACCCTCCAAAAGCCTACCGTACCCCCATTTCCACCCAACCCCTCCAGTTCCTACAGATATATTAAGAGCAGAAGTATGGGGTATCTCAGCACTGCTTCCATTCTCTCCCAAGATTTGTCCACCCAGCCTCCAGTTAACAGGCTTTTACCCAATGACAGCCTGACCCTAAAGTACATCTGTGTAGCAAATCCCAGCTCTGCCATTGGATAACCAGATCATTTTGGATGAATTAACATTCTTGAGCCTTGTTTGTCAGATGGTAATTTATGGTCTAGAGTTACTGTCAAGAATGGGTGTGAAAGTCTACACAAAGTGTTTAACAAATCCAGTAGTGCTCAATAAATACCAGTTGCTTGCAACACTTCTGATTTCTCCTGGTCAAGATAGAATATGTCTCAGAACCATTCTATTATATAAGGCCCAAACCCCAAATGCCTCTGTCAGAGAGCCTGTGATTCCTTCAGCATAGACCTGGAACTTGCTTGATGCTAAGTACCAGTCAGGACAAGTCTCCTTCAAGGAGAGTCCATTGGCATAATTCTCAGCAATTTAACCCTGTGACTTTTAAGAGCTATATGTTTGGTCTTGGATCTGGTTCTTGACAGGATCCACCCCCCCCCCCCCCGGAATTCATCATATTTCCAATCAAGATATAGGCAAAGAGAAATCAAGATAAGGTAAGCATCATTCCTTATGTTCATAAAGATCCCTCCCTCCCCTATATAAGTTGTTAGTGAAATGGCATTTGGAAAGTCCCTAAAGAGGGGTGCTGGTTGCTTCCTGTCTCACTTTGCTGAGCTGGAAAAGAGCAGAGGCAGAGGCTAAGTGAATCGCCAGGGGGTCATGACCATCCTTCATATCTGCATAGTGATGGATTATGGAAAGTTTACTTGAACTTGAAAGTTCAGAGGACTTCAGATTTGTTGACTATATAAGGCTACTTACTGTACCTGGGGTTTGGGGACAAAAGCCTGGACTCCAGCAGCTATGCAGGCTGGGCTCATCTACTTGTCCCCATACACCACTGGAAAAGCCCATTGCACAGAAAAGGAGAGAAACAAAATCAAATCATCTATTGGTACACTGGGAAGAGGAGTAATAAGATGACCCAGTGACCCCTAGGCCTTCTTTGGCTACTCAAATAAGTTTTAGGTATAAACAGAGCTAGAACTGGGCAAGGAGAAAGAGAAATACAAAATTAAGTACTATTGGCCAAGATTTGTCCTTACCCTCCATGGCTCAGAAGAACTCCTTATTGACTGGGGGAGAGGTACACTGGGCCTCCAGAATTCCTTCTGCTGCAGGTTGGAGCCACACTCTAATACACAACTGTCTTTACATGAAAGGTATCACTCAATCTTAGTGACAGAACAGAAACTAGAGACTAGCTAGGCAGTTTAGGGATCAGGACTGATTCTTGTCCAGAAGCCAGATTGGTCCTTGGTTTGGTCTTGGCCAGAGGTTAGAAATACCAGACAGGAATTCTTATTCCTTGTCTCTCGTCTTATTTACATGACAAATCATAACAGTAGCAAAATTACAGTTATGAGATAACAACAGAATTAGTTTTATAGTTGGGGTTGGTGGTTACTGCAACATGAGGAAATGTGTTAAAGGATTGCAGCTTTAGGAAGGTTGAGAAACCCTGCTCGCAAGTATCTGGAGGTGATGATACAAAATGACAAATCGTGGCTGAGATGAGAGCGCTGTGTGATGCCTACAGTTGTATGGAGAACTCCATATAATTGAGCATGTGCAGAGAAGCCCACGCCAGGCTTGCGCTGTGAGACATAAAGCTTTGTGCAAGCCTCGAGGCTCCTCAGCTTTCTATCTGATGTGTCTGTTTTCCTCCCTTGAAAATTTTCTTTCTTTTGTCTCTGCTACAAATGTGTCTGCTCAATTCTTTGCTCTAGGATGCAAAGCCTGGAACACTTCAGGAAATATCCTCCAAACCCTGCAATCAGTTATCAGGAATGGTCTCCTGGGCATGAGCCCTTACCCTGTGGGGGCTGATACTGGCTTTGACATAGTTGCCTCATGGACCCACTAAAGAAGACTCATTATAGAACCTTTCTGATGAATGCTCAGCCTCATTCTCAAGGAGCAGATAAGTTGAATGGAGGGTTTTCCCATGATGCTAAGCTACTTGCTCCAGGCTAGGAACTTAACACCCTGCACACACCCGACTCTCACCTCCTGAACCTACACACAGCTGTTGTACTTTCAGGCAGATCGACTCTGAGAGGCCTCTTCTCTCTGTTCCTATGATGCTGATCAATATCAATAAGTCAGCTCTTGACTAGCTTTCATTTGGAGTACCTTCATTGTTTGAACTTTTAGCATTTCCCCAGCCAGTGAGTTTCCTTGACATGACTAGCCCACTGTCTCCAAGGAAGCAGAGTTTCAGATGGCAACTAGTGTACTTGATGCCCATGCTACACACACACACACACAACCCCATCTTGTGGTAAGGTGTAACAGATGTGCTCCCTTGATTGTTACTCATGTCCCTCCACCTTTTCCCCTTTGCAAGGTTCTTGCCTTCTCCCTAATACAAAGCTTATCTAAATGGTTGACATGTTGGCCTGACTTTACCCTTTCTATCTGACATGAACACAAATAAGTTCCTCTGGAAAAATAATGCAACACAGTAACATTTTGATTTCCCTGGTCTTTCTGCTTAGAAGAATGCTTTCAGTTGAAGGGGGCATGAACAATAGGGGGAGAGTTGGCTGTAAGACAAGTGGAAGAATTAAGTGCTCTTCACCTCAGGAAGGAAAACAGAAGAAAAGAAATGAGAGGAAAGAGAAAAGAGGAGAAAACACAGAGGGAGGCATGAGGAATGAAAAAGGAAGCTCACAATATGTTGGTCCCTATGTCTCTCCCTGGATTCCCACAGTTCCTTTAAAGTGTTACTAAATTCATCAGATGCTTTTGTAGACATGAATTTTTAGTGGAAACTAGAGAATTCGACCTTCATGCTGGGTTAATACAGATTGCAATAAACTGATGGTAGCATAGCTCAATGAGGAAGAGCATACTACAGAAATCCATGGAGAGTTAAATGCTAAACTCTTCCCCCAAGTTATGGAGAAGGCTCAAGTAATATGATTAGATATTTACTAAAGGTAACTAAATCACTAATTGTTTTTACTTATTTTTATTTTGCTAATTTCATAAGGGTATCATAAGACTCTGGAGTTATGCCCTAGCTCACTCACAAGTTGAAGCAACAGTACCAAGTGGTAGATCAAATACCTTTTAAAAAAAACTCAATAACCAGTTCATAATGCCTTTGATAGAACCTCAGTGACTAGCATAAGGTTTTACTTTATCGAGAACCTGAGCTATTTGTCAACAGCTGTCCAAGAAAGTAACTGATTCAAAATCCGATTGTCAAAACATTCACTGGATGCTCACTGCATGCAAAACACTGAGCCAGATGCTAGGAAGTTTAAGAGACATAGAGGCATTCTGTCTCTGTTGGAGAAATGTCAGAATATAGCAAGGCTGTACTACCCAAAGCAACCCCAAACACATTGTAAAGCCAGCATGCAAAACTCGTGCTTCCTAGTCAGCAGGATAGAACTGTAATAGGATTAGACAAACTAGTGTATCCTAAAGACCTAAATAAGAGAGCTGTGGAAGATTGCTATAGGGGTGGTTCTGATGCTAAGGTCCTGTCCCCCAATTGAATCTTAATCTCTCAATAAAGAAGCCATGGACCAATTGTTGGGTGGAAGGAATAGGCAGGACTTCTGGGTCCCTGGAGGCAAGCAGACAGATGCAAGGAGAGGAAGAAAGAGAGAGAGTTCACTTTGCTTCTGAGGAACAAAAGGCGACCAGCCATGTGGGATCTCAGATGGAGTGGTGGCCTGTGGTTCCTCCTACAGATGAGGTGTTGGAGATGTTTAGCTGGGACAAGATGTAACTGAGCAACTAAAGTGGAGTACAGGTGGAGGAGAGGTGCAGAGCTAAGAATATTGATAGGGTTTAGCCAGGTGGAAGATAAGTAGGGCCCAGCAATTGTGCCATTTTGGCACGTTGAACTTGAACAATGTCTGTGTCTGTGTTTTTTATCTGTGGATTCGAGGGAATCTGGGTGGGAGCTGGTAGCACAGCCCATTCCTGGAGCGTAGGCAAGGTAGCAAAAGCTACATGCAACAAATTGAATTTGGTAATGTCCCCTAAGAGACTGGTATGTTGAAGACATGATCTTCAACTGGTAGTGTTTTTAAGAGATTAAGAGGTTCATTAGGATGCTAACCTCATCAATAGCTAAATGGGCTTTTATGAAGGGTATGGATTTGGGGAAGGAGATTACTAGGAGCATGCCTTTGAACACATCTTGTCCCTAGCCCTTTCCATGCTCTCTGGAAATTAGCTTCCCTAAGGCAAACTGTGTTCTCCTCTACCACATCCTTTTACCATATTTAGTCCTTGCCACAGCCCTAAATCAGTAGAACCAGACAACCAGTGGACTGAACTCTCTGAAACTATGAACCAAAATCAATTCTTAAGTTGCTTTGTAAGGGGGTTGTCAGAACAGCAGTAAAGACACTGATACAATGAGTTACCAAAGTAATGGCAATAGAAAATGTAGTGGAGGCTTAACCTCTTTGGTGGGCAGTCCAAACACCTGCAGCCTAGGATAACTTGTTCTATAAGCAGGATGAAGAGGAAGGACTCCGGAAGGGGTATTCACCTGTTTGGGCTCAGAGTCACACCTGGAAGACTCCACCAGAAGCCTTACTGTGGCCATTCTCTAAAAGACTTTCAAGGAAAACTAAAATATTTTTATTGCCAAGACCTTGTTATTTTTAATGGCCTAGAAGGAATACCAGGAATTGTATAAGAAAGGAGTAAATCCATGGGTAGTCAAATCCATATCTTCCCTACCCCTGCCAGAGAGAAGCCCAAGTATCCATAGGCATACAGTGTATACCCAATAACAGAAAGGAATTTACAAACACGGAAGCAGAAATAAGGTCCAATGCACCACTTGGAAATGAAGAAGGATTCCATTTACCGTCAGAGTCAGACTCTATTCACTGTCACACTTTCAAAAGCAGCAGCTAGCATGCTGCTGAAACCATTTCCACTGGGAGAGGAGCCTGAAGATTCTGAAAACATGTGGAAGGAGGTAGCCACGACTAGACACAGTGATAAGTGAGGTGATTAACCGAGCAGCCGGGGCTGCGGTTAGAATCATCTCAGTTTCTTTCTGCTCCGTGATAACAGAACTTTTCACCAAATGAAAGGTGATGGAGCAGACCGCTGTCACTGATCTCAGGAAAATCTCACAGATGCAGCGACACAGGCCTCGCTTTCAGGTGAGGGCCCCAGGGGAATTGAGCTAGTGGAGGCAGCCCCCAGACCCATGGGGATATCACTCACTTCTGGAAGGCTTGAACAAGAAAGAGTCTGAAGGCTTGTGAAACTATGCAGACAGACATGTACCAATAAAACAGGGAAATATAAGATTCAGGCCTATGAAGATATGTCAAGAAATGGAAATATTGTTCTTGGTAGTAGCCCTGGAAATGGAAAGGAAAAGGACAAAGGAAAGAAGAAAACCTGTACCTATAATTCTTTCCCCATATGAGAAAGGTAAGCTGCCTTACTCAGAACCCCACACCTAATCAGCAGCAAACCTCTCTATAGTTGCATGTAATAGCTCTATTAAGACAATACTTTGTCTATCCGTCTATTGCTTTGTCTCCATCAACTAGAACAGTGCCTGGCATAAAATGGATATTCAATGAAAATGTTAAGTGACAGAAATGACTTAAGTCTCTTGGTACTTTTTTCAGTCCTCTGTAGATGACATCATCCTTTTCTCCATGCACAGAGGTCCTTCCCATGCATTATCTCATCCCTGCCCTGCCCTCAGTTTATAAAGGGCTGCCCACACTGGTGAGTTCTCTGAGAAGCAAGATGCAAATTTCCAGCTAAGTTTCTGTAACTTAAGCAGGCATGGAGGATGGCTTGTTTGTTGGGTCATGTAACTGAAAAGTTAAAGATAAATGCTTTCAGGAATGGCTGGATCTAGGTGCTGAGGTTACTTAGATCCTATGATGCTCAGCTTTCATTGCATTAGCCTCATTGTTGGAGACTTTGTACTTCCATACTATATCCTACTTGGGAAAAAATTCCCTTCAGCCTGGCAGTGCAAAGAAAGACCAGGACTGTATTCTTATTAGTCAAACCTGGACCATTTACTCATATATACACTAATTTTACTGATTAATGGACTAATAATTTTCTTAGCTAGGTTTGGATTTGATATGAACTTAAAGTCGCCATCCATCCACACTACATGAATGGAACCAAGTATGACTTTTCAGGAGAAAAACAGGGTGTTTCATACAAAAGAGAAGATGGGGTGAATGTGAAGGGTAAAAACACCCCTCACCCTCCGGTGCAGAAAGGCAGGAGGTTGAAGCAGCAAGAAATCCCTAAACTGTTGTGGAAACAACTTGCACTAATTCATAAATAATGTAAAATAGTGTCTGGTTGAGCCAGGCTTGTTTGCAGCCTAAACATATTGTACACAGATCCCAAACAACCCTGTGCTATGTACCCAGATACACAGGAGCCACTGGTGATTTGACATTTATAGGACAATGTTAAGTCCTTCCTTGCTGTGACAGAACACTGGAAACAAGCAGGTAGGGAAGAATGTGTTCGATCTCACGGCCTCCGGGAATTCAGGCCATGGGTAGCAGGATCCACTTCCTTGGACCTGAGGTGAGGTAGAAACATGGTTGAGAAAACACTGCCAGAGAACATCGTGTCCAGGAAGCAGGCTGGGGACAAGATACATCCCAGATCAGGGAGGTCGGGTTCCTATCTCCTCCAGTAACTACCCCCTTCCTTCCAATCATGGTATCACAATGTTAAGCTAGCTAGGAGGGATTCCAGCAATTAGGTCAGAGCCCTCCAGATCTAATGACTTTCTGAGCCCATCAGCCTGCAACTAAGTCCAAGAAAGATCGTTTCATATTCAAACCTAACACCCTCAAGCAGTACTTGTTCTCCAAGACATGCCTCTCATAGATCAATATACCACTGCCTGTCATGCAGATTTGGCCTTGTTTGCATATGCTGATAGCAAAGTTCATGCAGCTGGTAGTTTCTATTGTATGTTGCATTAGAAAAAAAGGAGAGAAGGAAATGCATGTGACATTATTATAAAACACAATTGCATGGTGTAGTGAGGATCGAGCATGGGCAGTACTTGGTGGGCAAGAGCTACATGCTTTACTCCTTGGTTCCTTCTTCCATGTGAGACAGCTGGGTTTTAGAAAGAGAGAGTGTTCAGACCCCCATTACCAGTTAGCGGGAAGCCTCACTCTCTCGCTGCATGTAATACCTCACACAACTAAGAGAAGGCATTAAAGAACTCTCAGAAAAGACAATTGTTTTTAAAGCTCTTCTCATCTGCCTGTCATACGTTTATCTTTCGCATCTCTTTCCCCACGCTCTTCCATGTAAAAGGAGAGAAGCTCCTTTCTGTGCACCATGCCACACACACATGGTGTGATCTTATGTGAAAATAATGCATCCCATTTGCCACATGTTCAAAGCACCTGGACTATTGCATTGCCCAGTTTTTCTCTGTTTTCCTTAAATATTTTTCAAGTACTGTAGGATTTCTCTGCCCATGGTTGGATGGGCAGAGAGTATGACTGAAATACATTATGTGCCTGTGTGAAAATAACAAAGAATGAGTGAAAATCATTAAATACTCAAATGTTGTTAAGCTCTTCTGTTTGCTGCAAAACTGTATGCCCAAGACCTACACACTTTTGCTTATACGCAAAATACATTGCAAGTATTATGACATGGTTATGAAATCTGAAATTAAGTTTTCTTTTGTGCATATGTTTGACTGGCGTGTATGTCTGTGTACCATACACACAAACTGCCATAGGCTAGCCTCTGTTATTCGCCAGGCATTGCCCACTTTAGCTTTTGAGACAGTGTCTGCTTGGGCTCCAGCCGTGCTGATTGGCTACTCAGGCTAGACAGTAAAGTCTAACGATCTTACAGTCTCCATCTTCCAGCACCCGGTTTACAATGGTATGCTGCCATGCTTGGATTTTTGCACAGACGCCGTGGATACAACCCAGGTCTTCACACCAAGAACTTTAGCGATTGAGCCGTCATCCAACCCAGGAGAATTAATTTTGCCCAGCATGGATCTTTGTCATTAATGGTACAGTCCTTAGAAGAACTCAATATGGAACTCACACCTCACCCTCCTCCCTAGTGTGAAAGTGCTGGGAAAACCTGTGAATGAGAAGCTGAGCTGCAAAACGGTCTGGTGGTGTATCTCAGAGAGAGTCAAGGAGTTTGCTGTACACTGGGTATTGCATTTTCTCCAGACAGAGAGAATGTACCAAGTATACACAGAGCATCTTGCTGGACCTCATCCATGGGCCCCCACTCTTATTTTACCAGTAATAAAAAGACACTCCACAAAGGGGACAGTCTATCTGTGAACATCTTGAACAAGATAACACATCTCAGAGTTGAGTGTCTCCACACAGTCCATAGGTTTCACAAAAGCAGCTTAAGGTTCTGGGGAGGGTTCATTAACATTTGCCCTTTAAGTATTATGATCTTAATTCACATCCCTAACAAAAAAAAATGTTGACAGTCACTACTTATAATCCCAGCACTGGAGAGGTGGAGAGAGATTTCTAGAGTCCCCAGGTTGGGCAGCCAAGTCCAGTCAGATGATATCTGAGGTTGTTCTTTGATCTCTACAAACAAGTACACAAACACACACACACACACACACACACACACATACACAAATAAAATCAGACTAATAACCTGGGAACAGTTATTGTTAGTATTCTGTTAGTATCTCAGCTTTGTTTCCCTTTGTGTGACAGAATCTCTGACAGAAACAGCTTAGCGGGAGGAAGGCTTATTCTCACACATGATCCCAGGTTACAGTCCATCATAACAGGGAAGTCAAGGTGGTAGGAACATGTAGCAGTTAGTCACATTACCTCCACAGTCAAGAGTAGAAAAAGAAGAGTGTGTGCACACTCTGCACACCCCAGCATTCTAACAAAGAAGCCCAGAATCCCCTGCCTAAAGAACAGCAAATCTGCAGCGCCTCTTCCCATCTCAATTAATATTATCTAGATAATGCCCCTAGAGACATGACTATAGACCGACTTGACCCAAACAGTTCGTCATTGAGCCTCTGGTCCCAAGATAATTTAGATATGTCAAGCTGATTAAAACCAACCTTCATAGCAAGTTGAAGTAGCTGGAGGCAGGACTGAGCTAGCCATGGGGTAGCTTGCTGTTTTGTCCACTCTGGAAAGGGGAGCATTTTTTGTATCTCTGTCTCACCTTGCAAGTCCTAATTATAAATCGTATTTCATCTGTGCAGGGCCAAATTGTGTATCTCTAAAATTCACACATTGAAGTCCTATCCTCTAGTTCATCGTAATGTTAACTATACTATGAGAAATGGAACCTCTCATGAGATGGCTGAATTAAAATGAAGCCATTAGAGTGGACCTTATTCCCATATTGTTGGGTTCCTTAAGACAGGGAGAAATTGTGGTCACACAGAGAAACATTAGAAATAAGTACACACGGAGGAAAGACTATATGGGGACCTGACAACACAGTGGACAAACACAAGCCCAGAAGAGGCCTCAATAGAAACCAAACTTCTTGACACTTTGATCTCAGAAACGGGGAAAAATAAATACCAATTATTTAAAGCATCTAGTATATCCAGTCTTTCCTTAAACAAAACAAAACAAAAAAATGGACATTCTGGAAACTAAAAGCAGAGTTCCTAATTTGGACATTACTAAGACCCCACAATTTTGATAGCCAGCTCCTTAAAATGTCTGTCTGTCTATCTATCTGTCTGTCTGTCTACTGGTTTACATATTCATCTGAGACCCATTGATTCTGTTTCTCTGGAGGCCTCTGTCTGTCACACTTTCCTAAGAACAATTTCTTTATCTGTATGCTGAAGTTACTCCTCCCAGAGTATGCTCTCACGTTTCCTCCAATCGACCACATGATTGAGCAATCGCCTCTGTATTCACGCGTTCATCACCCATCTATGCATCAGACTGAGATGTCTGAAGTGAAGGGCCATTCTGTTCAAGGCTGTCGTGGTAAATTACCATTGGACGAATGAACATGGAAAGCTCACCAAAATCACGAGCTCACAGCATCTCTGTGCTCTTATATCACACAAGAAAATTAAGAGAACCTATCATCTTGTTTATTTGCCAAGGTGATCAATGTGTTCACCATCCTTCATTCAGTTATTATAAGGCAATATTTTACTGAGCTTCTAAATTCAGTGGGAGAAAAAAAATTACTTCAAGTCTCCTATTATTATGGTTCCTTGTACCTTAAAGTCACACAAGTGCTTTCAATATAAATGTGAGTGGGCGAGCGACCGAGCAGCCGTGATTGACAACACTCACAATAGCCTGTGGAGCACGGAGGGAGGAGTGCTGATGGATTTCATATTTAATATTTCCAAGCAAATAAATGCAGTCACTTCTGTGAGACTTAGCTGTGCTGCAGGGTGTGACATTTTAGCCATTCCCCTGCCCATTTTTTTGTGTCTTAGGTTGCAAACATCTGGCTCCAAAATGAAAATAATACTATATATTTTATTTGTAATGTAACCCACCACATGGCATGGGAAATGCACAAATGTGGCAATCAACAGATTTCAGCCACCAAGAATTTTATTCACTGCTCTGGTGCATTCCTTCCTCTCTTCTCTTTCCTCAAGTCTAAAACAACTGTGAAGATGAGGGGAGGGCTTGGGTCTCCAGAGTCTTCCTCCAGCTATGACTGCTTATGGTGGAGTAATCCACTCATCTTGCAGTTCTTTCTCTCCCTCTCCCTCTCCTCCTCCTTCCTCTCCTTCTCTTCTTCTCCTTCCCTTCTCTCCCCACTCCTCTGCCTCTCCTCCCTTCCTTCTCTCCCTCTTATTCTCTCTTCCCTCCCTCCCTTCTCCCCCTCCCCATCTCTCTTCCTCTTCCTTCCCCCTCTTCCCCCTCTCTCCCCTTCCCCATCCCTTTCCTCTCTCCCTGTCCCTCTCTCTTCTGAAACAATTATTGTAGATGCACTGTGTTTCTAGATGTTTGATAGCTGGGAAGTGAGGATGAATCAGGAACAGAGCAGCACCTGGCTGCTGGATGTGGGAGGCTCTGGAGTGTGAGGGCCCTGGGTCCCTCAAGCTCACACTGAGCCCTGTGGAGAGGAATCAGAGCATTTTGGAGAGAGTATAGACTGCCAGCCCTGAGGAAGGCTAGACAAGAGGATCATCACTTCCCAAGTTTAAGCCACTCTGGACTCCATAACACACTGAGGCCAGTAGGAGACATAAACCCAATCTGAAAAACATATTCATAGTGATAATAATGGGAATCAATGGATTTAAAGTAACTTTAATAGTAAACCTGTCTGAAAATAGTTTATATGTTCTCAAATACACACATTTATAGTCTTCAGATAATACTGTATAAGAAAACCACACATACATACAGCCTCTCTTCATGTGTTATTGTTGTTGTTATATTTGATATGTTTTTCCATAGCAACTACTTCCTACTCAGAGCACATCCTACCTGGCTAACCTGGCTCTGATCCTCTCTGGCCACGTTTCTCTGCTGCAGTCATATTCTCTCTCTCTCTCTCTCTCTCTCTCTCTCTCTCTCTCTCTCTCTCTCTCTCTCTAGCATAATAATCAGAGGGAGGAGATGTTAATGTTCATGAATTTCCCCTTCACAGGGAAATTGAGAGTTTGTGTTATTAATATCTTATCTCCCTCAGCAGGCCAGTGATTAATGTTTAAGGCCAAGAGTTTTCCAGCCTGAATTCTAAAATTTTCTACCACAACCTAAGAGTTTACTACCCCAGTGAAAACACTTCATGTTTTCTCACCCTACCCCCAGCCCAGCACTGCTCACTTAGTTCTGGGGACTTCTTGGCTAAGGTCGACTATAAAGTACAAGGAAGCTTAAAGGGTTCAGGGACCCTACGTTTTCCTCAAATATAAAATTAAATTTTCAGAGAAGGTTACCTTTGGGAAGGCCTTGATCCGTGCTTCTTAACCCTGGGATCATGTTACTGAATTACTCAGAAAAAACGAGTTAATGAGGCCAGAGTCTGTACCGAACATAATTAGGTTTGAACTAGGAGAGGGACTTTCCTCAGCACTGGTCTGTGCCTGTGGACACTGCTGGCCATCTTACAAATTCATGCCACTAATCAGAAGAAAAATCAGAAAAGGATTATTAATGTTAAGGAAAAAGGAAGAAAAAGAAAATTTGCCTTCTGATGAACAGCCTAGCAGGCAGGCAGGCCAGCAGATCTGGTAACAGAAAGCAGAGCTATTTTTCTTATCCACATCCTAAGAACTAGCCAGAAAGGAGCCAACAATCAGACCCAGGAGTAAAGCTGCTACTACACAAACAGAGGCAAGTCTACTGACCATCATTTAAGGAGGAACACAATGTATATCCTTTTGCATTTAGCAAGCCATGAATCTTCTCATTCATAAGAATAACCCATGTTTCCTCACCCTTGGTATCTGTACACTTTCTCTTAACCAATTTCTTTAAAAAAAAAAAGGAATTATCAAAACTTACGCTTGAACGTATTACAACGAGCTGGTGTGTGTTTCAAAATTGCTCTCAAGAGGAATCTACAGCAGTTCAGGCGAGGCTACAAAGATGACTGGATTAATTAGAACCCATCAGGAAAAAAGAAAAAGTAGGCAAAATGTAAAAATTCTGACAGGAATTATTCCCAAGAATGTTCCTAACAGGTCAGAGTTAACCTGTGAGCATTGAAGTGGTATGATAAATTACTCACGGCCAATACATAGACAGAAATACATACAATCTATTCTTATTGATAGGTCATTTCTCCACCATGAGTGAAATGAGACACTTCAAGACAGATTAGACTATATTCAAGGCAGGTTATTGGGAAGCTGCTTTCAGGTGGGTGAGACCAAGACCAAGGAAGTTGACATGGGGAAAGGGGGATGGAGAGAGAGAGAGAGAGAGAGAGAGAGAGAGAGAGAGAGAGAGAGAGAGAGAGAGAATAAAACATCTGGATTATATAGAGAAGAACCTCTGGGGAAAGGGCAGCCCAGCCTCTGAGCTAGAAAGTTTCAGAAGTGAGGGCACGGTATGCCAAGTAGGAACTGAGAGATACAGGGAAAGTCTGGAAGCCAGGTCTGCTCTGGTATGTAAAATATGCACCTTAGTCCCTTGTCCTGGGGGGTTCAGAAACCAAACACTGATGAATACAGAAGAATTCCTCAGTAACTTTGAATGCCTAGTGTGACAGAATGGAAATGGATAGCTCAAATGAGCATTGTGTAGGGAAAGACCTTTGGAAGGAAGGGAAGGAAATGAATGGATCATCCTTATCAATTCCAGGGCATCAGAAACAATGAGAGAGGCAGGAGTGTGGGAGACACCAGGTGAGCTCTTTCAGCTGTCACTGCCTTGGACGCTGCTATGAACAGATCAGAGTTTCCGTCGAGCAATATGATATTTAGTAGGAACAGAGAAGAAGGGAATTGTCTTAGAGAAAGTGATGGAGATAATAGAAGTTCTGTGACTAAGCTCCTGTCTCAGCTTAAAACAAAACCTCATCAACAGGTGCTCATCATACAGTGTTCTTAAAGGGTACCAAAGTCGTCGGTGTACAAAGTTGATAAGAATTTCAGAGACTAGGAGCTAAGAACTTTGGCTGAGATTCCTACAACATATATAGCAAGTTGGTGGGGGTGGGAGGTGAAAGTGCACTCACTAGTAAGTACATTTAAACAATTTTGGGGCTTTTCTCTTATGGCCCACGTGGAATCACAAAGAGTTACCACACCCTCTCTGAGGTGGTAAAATGCTGGTTGAGATAGGGAATACAGTTATGGCCTTGGGGGTGATGATTGTATACCTATCTCCAAACTCGGCAGCTTGAATACATTAAATGTGTGCACCTTAGGCTAGATCGATGTCTCCACAGGTAAAAGTGTTATCTCTGTAAACCTGGCAACAGTAGTTCAATGCCAAGAATCCCGCATAAAAAGCTAGATACGAGAGAGTCTGAATTCCAGAGATGGGAGGCAGAGACACGAAGCCATATGGGATCTTGATCCCAGTGTCCACACAGGAAGCTTGATGTAGTATGAACATCTGTAATCCTAGTACCCCCATAGAATGACGGACCGTGAAAACAGGAGCATTCCCTCAAAGCCTGGAAGCCAGCTAGCCTAAAAATGTAGCACAGTGTCTAAGACAGCAAAAATGACTCTCAACCATGTGGAAGCTGAGAACTGCCTCCCAGATGACCTCTACACCACCTAAGTATGCATGGGCTCAAAATAAATAAATAATGTGCACACCTTATACAGCCCAATCATGTGCACTATCACAGACTACAAGTGTCACAGTTTCATAGCCTTATCTTCAGTAATACCAGAAAACATTAAGATAGTTAATAGGAAGAACCCACCAAGGTTCTAAATGGTATAATGACAAAACATTACAATTTATTTCCCTTCTTTCTTAGCATGGAATTTAATTGGTATCCCACTTTACTAAGGACATGGTTATACATTTTGGAGGCAAATGTTTTATCTACAAAGATACTGAGATTTCAGTCAGCAGCTAGGTTTGCCATGAATAGAAATGTTGAGAGCCCAGAGATAAAATTGACTTCTTACATCACCAGCCCTTGTCAGTTTGGCCAAGACACCTTTTACTGCAGTAACAAGGGCACATCGCCCAAAAGCACTGACTTTTCTATTTTGGTGAACAGAAGGGGTAATGGCAATCAGATAAGAGAAGTGATGGATGTTCCCAGGCTGCACGAAATACTTTGTAAATCCCAAATCTCCAAAAGTTCCCTGACTTAGCTGAAGACTCAGAATCTGGTTGGAACTCAAATTGGGGATGTGCTATGAAATGTGTCCAGATTTCCCCTACTTCAGGGACTCTAACACACAGTCCAAACTGAACTGCTCAAACTGCAAAGGCTCTCTGTTCATTCATGCTCACAAAGTTTATACTGCTGCTTTAACCAACAAAAATGGTCACTGACAGTGTCCAGAGTGCCCAGAAGGGGTAATGGCACTCTTAGTAAGGGCTTTCATTCCTAGTGCTAGGGAGAGCTTGTCTTCTGATGTAACTAGGAGAAGAAAGAAAAAAAAAATAGAATAATCAGAAAGAAAAGAAAAGAAAAAGGCAGGATCCGAGAGAGACAGACAGAGAGATTGAGACAGAGAGACAGAGAGACAGAGAGAGACCGAGACAGAGACAGAGAGACAAAGACAGAGACAGAGACAGAGAGAGAGAGAGACAGACAGAGAGAGGGGGAGGAGGGGAGAGAGAGTCATATGATGACTGTCATGGGACCCAGTGAGCAAAAAGAAGAGATCACTTTCCAAGGCTGTTGGAATCCTTTTTAAGGTCCAAGGAATGAACTGCCCATTTTGGATAGTGTCATATTTATGATGATGTTTTGAAGTACAGTTCTGAGCACACCAGAAAGGATGTATTAACTGAGATTTTCATGCAAACCCAGCTGAAACCAACCAAGAGGTAGGCTCAATTTTTATTGCATGCTTCTCTTTTGAAAGTTATTAATTCACTAACAGAAAGAGCAGACTGGCCATGATGACACCATAGTAAACATGAGATCATTTGATGAGTAAACTAAAATTATTTTTGACACAGCTGTGTGCTATGCTGTTCTGTTGCTGCTTCTTGTAAAACAATGTAGAAGCATGGATTTAATGTCTTTCTAGAATATAAGCATTATTTTCTCTCTATATTTCTGACCATTCCCTTCTAACTGAACACCATTGCTACAAGAAGAGTTTGTCAAGGCTTTTTAGAGGGGATCATGTCAATAGACACAGTGGGCATCTCAGCAATAAACATAGTAGGGAGAAGGTCTCAGCAGCCTTCATGAGGACTTAATATCTTATCACAAAGAACGTTTCAGAGTCTCATATTCATTTGGAACCCAGCAGATATTCTTGGCAGTTACTAGACAAATTATTGGGCCACTAAGCAAATAAGTGTGGTTGGGGTCACAGCCACCAAGGCAGAAAGCAGAACAACATTCTCAACTCTACGAGTTGGAAAATTTGGAGTCTGTGCCCCATTCTTCCTCCATCTCCTCTTCCTTTTCGCATGGCTCCCTTACTTCCACTCTTTCTTTAAGATAATTCGGCACATCTATAGCTACTGCAGCAGTGGTCTAGGCAAAGAATGAAGTTAAAATGCAAACCACACCCAAGGAAACAACACATTGACCCCGATTCATGCCAAGTGAGGGGCCTCGTGGGCTGCACAACATGAAGACATGGAAGAAGCAGAGGTAAAGGGACTGGATCAGTCACACTCCCCTGCACCAGATGGAGATCACTGGGATACAAATTCTGAGTTTGGACCAAGACATTTCTAGAGCAAATAAATGTGCCTTTTATGAATGGTTACATTTTGCTTCCAGGTGCTACATTTTGCTTCCATGAATGAGGAAAGTAGGTACACGGAATCTACATGGATTTCTCAGTTTACATTCTATCTGGGGGGAAAAAAACAAATCAGCTTTTGTGATCTGGCCAGGACAACCATTGTCCCTAGCCATGAAGGCAGCCCTCTTTGGTTCCCAGAGAGGTGAGACTGGCTGGTCTAAGAAGTAGAGTTACTTCTTACTGGAGTAAGAAGTAACCTGACCATAAGAAAACTGCACTGGATCTATGGATTCTCTTCATTGGATCACAGAGACTACCAGAGAGAGGACAGAGCAAAGCAGCCTCTGACATGGGGCTGAGACACACAGCTGAATACTGAGAAAAGAGCTTCAGTTCTGCACCTCTTTGCTGACAAAAACAAAAAACAAACAACAACAAACAAACAACCACTTTTTTCTTGTTTTTTAATTGAATATTTTTCCCAGTTTCCTCCCCTCCCCCAAAACCCCCAACCCATCCTCCTACCCCCTGCCTCCAAGAATATGCCCCTCCACTCAACCCACTCCCACCTACCCCCCTCGTTTTCCCCACACTGGGGCATCTATCAAGCCTTCATAGAACCATAGACCTCTCCTCCCACTGATGCCCGACAAGGCATTCTTCTGCCACACTTTTGGCTGGAACCATGTGTACCCCTTGGTTGATGGCTTAGTCCCTGGGAGCCCTGGGGCATCTGGTTGGCCAACATCATCGTTCTTCCAATGGGGCTGCAAATCCCTTCAGCTCCTCCAGTCCACCCTCTAACTCCTCCATTGGGGACCCCACACCGCTCAGTCCAATGGTTGGCTGCTAGCATCTGCCTCTGTATCTGTAAGGCTCTCGCCAGGGCCCCTCTGGAGACAATCATAACAGGCTCCTTTCAGCACTCTCTTCTCATCGATAGTAGTGCCAGGGTTTGGTGACTGTTTATAAGATGAATCCCTAGGTAGGACAGTCTCTGGGTTTCTTCTTCAGTCTCTGCTCTACACTTTGTCTCCATAATTGCTACTATGAGTATTTTGTTCTCTTTCACAGAAAAACCAAAGCACCTCCACTTTGGTCTTTCTTCTTCCTGAGCTTCTTGTGGTCTGTGAATTATAACGTGTTTATTTTGAGCTTTTGGGCTAATGTCCACTTATCAGTGAGTGCATACCATGTGTATTCTTTTGTGATTGGGTTACCTCACTCAGGATGACACTTTCTAGTTCCATCCATTTGCCTAAGAATTTCATGAATTCATTGTTTTTAATACCGAAATAGTACTCCATTGTGTAGATATACCACAATTATTCTATCCATTCCTCTGTTGAAGGACATCTGGGTTCTTTCCAGCTTCTGGCTATTATAAATAAGGCTACTATGAACATAGTGGAGCATGTGTCCTTATTACATGTTGGAGCATCTTCTGGGTATATGTTCAGGAGTGGCATAGATGGGTCCTCAGGTAGTATTCTATGTCCAATTTTCTGAGGAACCGCCAAACTGATTTCCAGAATGGTTTTGCAATCCCACCAGCAATGGAGAAGTGTTCCTCTCTCTCCACATCTTCTCCAGTATCTGCTGTCCCCTCAGTTTTTCATCTTGGCCATTCTGACTGGTGTGATGTGGAATCTCAGGGTTGTTTTGATTTGCATTTCCCTGATGACTAAGGATGTTGAACATTTCTTAAGTTGCTTAAAGGTCACTCGACTTTCCTCAGTTGAGAATTCTCTGTTTAGCTCTGTACCCCATTTTTAATAGGGTTATTTGATTCTCTGGAGTCTAACTTCTTGAGTTCTTTGTATACATTGGATATTAGCCCTTATCAGATGTAGGATTGGCAGTTTGTTGGTTGCCGTTTTTGTCCTATTGACAGTGTCCTTTGCCTTACAGAATCTTTGCAGTTTTATGAGGTCCCATTTGTAGATTCTTGTTCTTAGAGCATAAGCAATTGGTGTTCAATTCAAGAAATTTTCCCCTGTGCCCATGTGTTTGATGCTCTTCCCCACTTTCTCCTCTATAAGCTTCAGTTTATCCGGATTTATGTGGAGGTCATTGATCCACTTGGACTCGAGGTTTGCCCAAGGAGATAAGAATGGGTCAATTTGCATTTTTCTGCATGCTGACCTCCAGTTGATCTAGCACCATTTGTTTAAAATGCTGTCTTTTTTCCCCTGGATGTTTTTTAGCTCTTCTGTCAAATATCAAGTGACCATAGGTATGTAGGTTCATTTCTGGGTCTTCAATTCTATTCCATTGATCTTCCTGCCTGTCTCTGTACCAATACCATACAGTTTTTGTTTTTTTTTTTTTTCACTATTGCTCTGTAGTAGAGCTTAAGGTCAGGGATGGTGATTCCCCCAGGAGATCTTATGTTGTAGAGAATATGTTATTCCAAATGAATTTACAGTTTACTCTTTCTAGCTCTATGAAAAATTGAGTTGGAACTTTGATGGGGATTGCACTGAATCTGTAGATTGTTTTTGGCAAGATGGCCATTTTTACTGTACTAATCCTGCCAGTCCATGAGCATGGGAGATCTTTCCATCTTCTGAGGTATTCTTCGATTTCTTTCTTCAGAGGCTTGAAGTTTTTGTCACACAGATCTTTCATAGCCCCCCTCCAAAAAAAAAAAATTCCAAGCTCCCTGGGCCAGAAAGTCAAGAAAGTTCCAGAAGAACTTAACATCAATTTTAAAAAAGTTCAATGTATGTTTTGTGTTTATACAGAATAGGCAATACAAACAAGCAAACAAACAAACCAACAGAAATTCCATCACCACTATGAGAATTTAGGAAAACATTTCTCTATTTTGAGGTAGACACACACGCATAGAAAGAAACAGAGCCATATTGGGGCAGTCTTGCACTTGGTCAGAGTTTGACTTTGGTCAAGGTTAACTTCTCCCAGAATGCCAGGATCCTGCTCCACCTAGGGTGGAGTGCACGTAGTAAAGGTCAAGTTCATTGTTCCTCCAGGTATAGGAATTCCTGAATTAAACAGGTGACCCACCCAGCTGCCGGAGCAGTCAAGACGAAGACCTCCAAGAGAAGCTAGACAACTTCCACCGGAACTCAGCCTGGAGTCTGGGGGGAGGGTTTGCCCAAACTGTTAAAAGGTCCGGCGCCATTAAAGTTTACGGCTTTGATCAGTGAACATTGACTTAGCCGTACGGTCTTTTCGCCGCTCTTCCCTATGACCCCAAAATTCTCTCAACAGGTAACCCGGTTTACATGTAGCTGCTGGCGGCTACATAGTGGCGCCTGAACGTGGGAAGACCTGGCACGAGAGAATTTCTTGAGGTAGCCCTATCCAGCGAAGCTTCGCAGAAAAAGGTGAAAATTAATGGTGTCCGCACGGTAAGCAACATAGAGGGCAAAACTAGCGCTAGTGAATTCGTGTCTATGGTTGTGAGTGCAGGAATGGATACAGTTTTTCAAGCATACTGCGTGGACCCAGCGCAGGACTGCTTGGGTTGATAAGATAGGGAAATATGGGGAAGGAATTTGGTAGGCATTTGCCCAAAGCTCGTAAGAGCTGATTTCGGCGAAAAGAAAGGGGTTTTTAAAAATAGGCATATGTCCACAGCTTCTAAGAGCTGTTTAAAGAGGAAAATGGATGCAATTGCTTAACAAGCACGCTTAACTTTCTGTGTATCTTTCCGTGTTTGTCCCGGTGCACCGACTGTCTATGTGTATGTTTATGTCCTCTCTGTGTCTTTGTGTGAATGACTGTTTCATGTTAAAAAGAAAAAATTGGTAAAGATTACATCTGCTGGTAACCTCTTGAGCTAGCCACAGTTTGTGTGGGGATTGATTCAAAGCCACGCTGCAGCAGCGTAGCTCACTCACCCAAGACAGAAACATGGCTGGGGAAAAAGCCGCTCTTAAAAGCCCAGAAACCTCGAGATTTGGGAAGACCTTGGTTTGGCTTGTGAAATTCATGTAGTCGCTTTATACATGTTTCTAATTGGTTTTAATGATATAAGGCTTTACATTTCTTGACTAAAGAGTTATAAATTAATTGGTTATTATGTAAAAGGTATAGTGTTATTAAGAAAAGGTTAGTTTAAAAACTGGTGATTCAGTGTTAGAGCTATCTTAACTAACTACACGTGGCCTAACGCCACTCATGCTTTGTTCTTGTTTATAATTGGATTTAAAGGTATATTTTGCATGTCTTGACTATAGAGTATTGGCTTAAGTCACTGCACATGATTTAAAAGGTATAATGTTATTAACAAAAGTTAGGTTAAGGCTGGTAGTTTAGGGTAGTCGCCATTTTGAACACGTGGCATGATGGTTAAGGCTGGTAGTTTAGGGTAGTCGCCATTTTGAACACGTGGCATGACGATTAAGGCTGGTAGTTTAGGGTAGTCGCCATTTTGAACACCACGTGGCATGACGCAATCCAGGAAATACAGGCCTTTGGGACGCTCCTAAATTGGCATGGTGTTTCATGTGAATCTTGGCCTGGAGATTAGACTTAATGAAGATTAAGATTTAAAATATTGTCTCTTTAATAAGTTACACTGTTATACACTTGAACATAAGAACTGGCATACAAACCTTGTGCTGTAAATATGTGTTTGCCATTAATTTTAAAGAAAATAGATTGTTTAAAATTGAGATTTGCTTCCAAAATTACAATTGTGCTCTAATATTGCAACAAAACATTGAGTTATAATAAAAATCAGTGTGTCATTGGCTACAGTTTTCAGTTTGCAGGCTCGTAATTGTTAACATTTTGTAATTAAGATAATTTTAAGAGTGATACTGCTGTCTCCAAAATTAAAAAGGAGATCTCAGTGAAAATGTATTTGATATCAAGCAGGTTCCTTTGACCGTGGAATTACAGGTTTCTTTTGTTTAATCCTCAACTTCCTTGTAGGTTTGGTTCTGGTCTTAGATAAAAGGCTCAGATTAGAAGATATTTACATTTGAGGAATCTCATACAAAGTCCTTGCCAAGGACTCAAGGTGGATCCTAGGGCAGATAAAAAAATTTACATTTGAGTTAATGCAAAGCTTAGAGCTGCCTCAGGGGAAGCTAGTGAGGAAGTTTTGAGAAATTGTTTCTGCCTTACAGGCCCCACCTAGGGAGTGTTTGGCTTTAAAAAAAAAAAAAAAAAAAAAAAAAAGGTTTTTGACTTATCCAGGTGTGGGTTAAAATGCAGTTCAAATCTATGAAAGGTCAAGGAGGCTATAAAGGCATTAACATTTGGCCTGTCTACTCCCTATAAAATTATTGTAAATTTAAAGGGTTGGTTTTTTACTTTACATTCTGATAATTATAAAAGCATTTGCTTCTAATTTTAAAGAAACAACAAAGCAATTTCATTAGAAAGTTTTTGCCTCAAGGAATGGCTAACAGCCTTATGTCCTGTGAGAAAAAAATGTTTGTCTCTCTTTCAATACAAGAGTTAGGATCTTACATTTTTCAGTCTATAATCATAGAATGTTTGTTACAGGCCCTTGCTCCTATAGACTTTTAGAATTTTTAGGTAAATGGCTTTCAAAGGTTGTTAAGATATATTAATTGGCTTTATCTTATTTACCTCATTTTAAGCTTGCCACAGAAGGTCTTAAACCTCTGTTTTCAAGGTAGGAAACGTTTGTTCCTTGCTTCAAGCAACAATCAAATTTATTATTAATGGTTGGTCTATTACATGGCAAGCATTTTTAGGCAAAATTAATAATTGTTATCCAAAAGATAATTTGTACTATCAGATCACATGTTTATTCCTTTAAGTTTCTCCCTGCTTCAACACAGATACCTGAATTGGGTGCTATAGCAGCTATTTTTAAGATGTTAAAGGTCAAGCTTTTAATAATAGTAGATATACATAGCTCATGGTCTATAATTGCTTAAAATTGGTCCATTTTTAATACTGCTAATTCTTAATTTCTACAGTTTATACAAATGTGATTCAAATTTCTAAGAACAAAGGATATGTTCTCTAAATGACTGTCCTTTAGGTATTTGAAATAATTTTATATTTTGTGCACATCAAATTGTAAAGATTTGTTCTTGATGTCCTCAATTTCTACCTCTACCACGTAATGGTGTTAATCCTAGAGGACTTAGTTATTACAGATAAATGATATTCATATTTCTAATTTAAAAGATTAAAAAATATGTACATGTGACTAATGATTCATTTTTAGGCTGCCTAGTTGCAACTGCTCTAACAGAAAAAGCAACTATATTTTATATAATTACATAGTTATTGCCTATGTTATGGTTTATACTTTGTGTTCCAACTTAAATTAATAAAACAATATCTTCTTGGAAGAAAGAAGAGAGGGGAAATTGTGTCCCTGTGCATATAATTTAAATTATGCTTACATGTTTTTAAGAAAATTTTAAAAATTTTAAAATTGGATGCCAAGAAACTCCTTGCTAAATGTATATGACATCTTGTAATTAGGCATATTGATGTCTAGGTGAAATGAAGGAATTCACTTACTAACATATGCCATGATCCTGATTTAATATTGGGGGAGAAGGCATGTCCTCTGTTTTTTCCACAGAATGCTGCAGAAGATATGCTGACTGTGCTTGCTGAATGCCCAGACCATGGTAACATAAGAGTTATATTGGATATATGTTCTTGACTTAGCCGTACTTTCTTTTCGCCGCTCTTCCCTATGACCCCAAAATTCTCTCAACAGGTAACCCAGTTCACATGTAGCCGCTGGCGGCTACACTTGTTCAGCATTCTTTCCTTGGAATGAAGAATTGGGCATACATGTCTATGTAAGGAACTTGAATGTATAAGAGTATTGGTTACTTTCGTTTTGCTCAAAAAGCTATAGTTTTAATCTTACAGGTTTCTCTTATAAACACCAAAGAGAGCAAAAAATTCCCATGTATTAAGGGCACTCTACCTAACCTGACACTACCGGGAAGCTACAGAACCTTTAACAGGTAAAACCTACCAGAAGGTTTTACATTATTGGGGGATATGTCCTCAGGAGAGTTCTGGAGCCTTGGTCTCTTTCTTTTTCTCATTTCCATCTGTTTATAAGGTGAACAAACCTTCTACCCCATTCATTCCCACCATCACAATGTACTGTCCCACCCTGATTCAAAACAACAGAGCCAGTCTACCACAAACTGAAACCTTTAAATCAAGTCAGCCAAAGTAAATATTCTATGTTATCAATCAATTAACTCGGACATTTTGTCCCAGTAACTAAAAGCAAACTATCACATAACTACCAAGTGCTAAGTACTTACCATGCATTAGGTTTTAATAACTGTTCCTATTTATTCTTCAAACTGTATCATTGAGTAAACATAGGTATCTTTTCTATGATATTTATAAAAACAAATGCAGAGAAATTGCAGAATTAAAACAAGGTCAAGTAAGCCAAGCAGTATCAAATTGGGATTCAAATCTGAATCTGACTCTACCATCAAACATCTTCAAGATACAGCCCTTTGCTATATAAGAGATAGTACTGTCTAAGGACAGATAAAATATATCAACATAGCAAGTAAATTATCCTAAGTTAGGGAATTCATTTTTCTTTGGCAATCTTTCATATAATTGTTGTGTTACTATTTGACCAGGATGAGTAGTCAAAATGATACCCACAATTCACCTTTTCTCCCACACTCTGATTTTCTATTCATGCTCCAAAGCTAGCATTAGCAGACTCAGGAAGGGGTTCGTTGTTAAGTTTTTTAAAAGATTTCAAAGCTCTACTTAAATCTTTCAGCTTTAAATCATTTTTCTTTTCTTCGTTCTTTGGAGATTTCTGGGGGATTGCCAATACTTGACTCTGCTTTGACAAAGCCATCCTTGGATATCAGATTAGATAAGATGATGAATTGTATTTAAGGCTCCATATAAGTTAAAAACCCTGGAGTTTTAGTGGGAAACTTTTCTCAAACACAGTTAAATCTCATAGCTTGCAAAGAATGCTGAGGGTTAGGTATACCCATCAAATAATCCAATTCATTAATGCCTTTGCTGGGATTACTAAAACCTAGCAACCAGAAGATTCTCTCTATCCCCTGCCTCCCCAGACAAGCCTGTTCAGCCACCCGAATTCCCCCAGGTTGTGAATGGAAAACATTATATTCTAAACGGAAGAAGCTATTCATTATAGAGAAGGATAAATCTTTTCTACTTTATAGATTTTAAAAATATATCTAGTCATTTTGTTACATGCCTAAATCTAGGACACATATCATTATTGGCCACTGGTGGATATGATAATCACGCAGGTCTTTAACAGTACAGAGGGTACAGACATTGACAACCCAGAGAGGAAATTGTTCCAAAGCAGACATGTTTTTAGGACTATCCTAACAGTTATATTTTGCTAACATTCTTTCTCTGTAAAATAAAAATGTGCCTAAATACCCAAGAAAAGACTTTCTCAGGCTAGTGAGATGACTTAGTATGAAAAGGCAAATTTGTTGCTGCCAAGCCTGACAACTGAGTTCAAGCCCAAGGCTAACACTGGCTGAAGGAGAGGGGATGGCCCCAGGAGCTGTCCTGAGCAGCACACTGACACTGTCATGCTCACAGGCACACATACAACACATGCACAAAACAAATAAATATGTGCGATTTTAATTTGCATTGTAAAAATACTCTAATCACATATCAAACAACAGTGTAACCTCCTTTCAGGGTGCCTTAGACTTGACCAAGAATGGCGATTATCATGTGACATGACACTGTGTCTATTTTGTTTTTGCTGTTGTTAGAGTTTGTGTGCTTGTGTTATTTTCTTCTGCAAGGCTCCACAAGGAGGCTTGCACATGCTGGGGCAGCATTCTGCCCTAGAGAGGACCTCAGCCAGCCCTGACCTCTGGAAAATTCCTATGTCCAAGCGTTGTGTGGACTGTCCTGCTTCATTGTGTCTCAGTGTGGAGTGCTCAGACAAAGCACCTGCCTACCAGAATTTTCTGTGACCTTTCCTTTTCTTTCAGGGTCACACGGAAGCTTCCAGAAAAGCACACCAGCAGGTGATATGTCTTCGACTCTTTAGAGGACTCAGGCCATCTCCAGCCCCCATGCTCCCATAGCTGGTGGCATAGGATTCATGAAGAGCACTGGGGACTTTGTTCTAAAGTGTTTCTAGAACCCAAGCAATGTGCTGCTAAAACTGTAGAGTCGGCCGACCCAGTGTTGGCTCTTACTTGATTAACTGTAAGACCTTTTAATCTCTCTTATCAGCCTAATGAAAATAATGCTGCCAGATTCCCTTTTCTGGAAACGTCCCCACCATGATCAAAAAGTATAAAGTGGAGAAAGAAATATGTAAGCCATAAAGAAGTGTATACGGGGTAATTACCCTGACTACACAAGAATTTAATCTAATGAATTTAGTTATTTCTTTATGTCAAAACAACATCTATGTTAGAAATTTGCAGGGTTGTGAAAGTTTTCACAAGTTATATTTATGTTTTATGTAAATAACAACCTGGGAGAACAAAAATAAACCATTCTTGAGGTCATTTTTTTGATTGCTGTGTGTGTGTGTCTTTCTGTGTGTGTGTGTGTATGTGTGTATGTGTGTTATGTGTCTATATGTGTCTATGTGTGTCTCTGTATGTCTGTGTGTGCTGTGTTTGTATGTGTTTCTCTGTGTAAATGTGTGTGTGCCATGTGTCTGTATGTATCTTTCTGTGAGTCTGTACATGTATGTCCATGTGTATGAGAGTAAGTAAGTGTGTGTGTGTTATGTGTCTATATGTGTCTCTGTGTGAGTGTTTTTTATTTGCTGTGTGTGTCTCTCTCCGTGTGTGTGTGTGTGTGTGTGCGTGTGTGTGTATGTGTGTGTTTGTGTGTGTAGGCAGGTACTCTAATGATAAGCTATACCTTCCAGGGGAAGACCTCAGGGCAGTCCATTTTATAAATAAAGTTTATCAGAACCACACACCTATTCTTTTACATATAATGACTACTTTCACACACATTTACTATTGTCCTACTATTTTATTTTATGGTTATGGGTGTTTTCTCTGCATGTATATATCTGTACACCAAATTTATACTAGGCATCTGTGGTAGCCAGAAGAGGGCACTGCATCCTACTGGACTAGAATAAAAGAAGATTTTGAGCCCATCGGAATGCCCCCCCTCCCCCGTGGGTGCTAGGAATTGAACACTGGTCCTAAGAAAGAGCAGCCAGTGCTCTTAGCTACTGAGCCATCTTTCCAGGCCTCTGTTTCTAACTTTTAAGAATGGAGATGAGTATTTGCGATTGAGTCGGCCCACAAAACCATAAATACGTAGTAATACTTTTTTGTAGTTGAAAATGTTTACCAGTGCCACTACTAGAGGAAATGTTGGTTATTCTGTATTTTACAGTGAATGCTCTAATGTAGAGCTGTGTTCTCCACATTTAGGTTTTCCTTTACATTTATTTACTGATTGATTGGTTTCCTTAGTGTGCATGCTTGTGTGTGTGTGTGTGTGTGTGTGTGTGTGAGAGAGAGAGAGAAAGAGAGAGAGAGAGAGAGAGAGAGAGAGAGAGAGAGAGAGAGAGAGAGAGAGATGTCCATGCCACAGAGCACAGGTGGAGCTCAGAGGACTGTTCTCTTCCATCTGATGAGTTCCCAACGCTCAGGTTCCCATGCTTGGTGGAAGATGCTATTTCCCACTGAATGATCTCTTCAGCTCTGATTTTTTATTTGTTTCTGATTCATTTGCATTTTCACTTTAGTAGATATTTAGAAAGTATAAAATGCACCAGTAAGATTTAACATGCACACAATGTAGGTGCAGACACATGAGCAATTATGTTAAGGGTGAATAGTCAGAAGAATTTAAGAAACAGTTTGCAGTTGTGCAGTGCTGTTGAATATTTTGCCTGCCCACCTCTGTGCTGCTTTTCAATGTACAATAATGCATGCATCTATTCTCCTTTGACAAATATTTGGACATGTTTAACCTCTTACTATGGAGCACAGTAGCACAGACAATAGATAGGATTTGCTTTCTTGCAGATTATGCGCTACTTGATAAAGCCTGGTGATAGGACCTGCTTCAAGCCTTGCCCAGGTTTGAGAAGTGCATACAGCTTGTAAAATGGAGGCCTGGACACAATTGGGCCATTGCTGCATTATTCTTGGCTGACTGCAAATGTGCTTTTCTGCCTTGATGACAAATGGATTACACTGAACACTTTCATGAGTTTTCAAAGACAAAGGGGAAGAAAAAAGGTCTCACAGACTCCACAAACTTGTGCCTCTGAAGGAAAGAAAGATCACCTAATCTGAGCTGCCTTGGAGTCCTCCAAATTCTGACAACTCTCTAGTTGTTCCTAACATCCATGAGACCTTTTGCAGAATGAAGTCACCTGACTCCTCCCACCCCCATACTGGCTGGCTTCTGTACCTCTAATAAGTCTGTACCTTTTCCTGCTTTCCATGCCTTTGAATTTAATCCAGCATTCTGGAAGACCAGAGGCCTGTACTCTGATTTAAACTATTAAAATGGACCAGTGTTTATGTGTTTAGAAACAAGGTTTTTTCTTCAAGTATCACCTGTGAGATGAAAAAAGGACATCCTACAACCATTCAAACCATCAGCTGCTGTGATGGAGGGACTGTTTCTCAATTCCTTCTATAAGCCTTCCTCCTTCCAAATATCATTTACTGGGCAGAGAGCCAAGTAACTTTCTATGCCTGATAAAAAGGAATGGAACTGGTATACATCAGCTCTGTGCATGTTGTTTCTTTCTCCTTGACTTTTGTTTGGATTGAAACAAAGCCATTTCCATCATTGACACAATAAGCAAAATCTTGGTTTGACCTATGTGAAGTGCTTTAGCTATCCTGAAATAGTGGGCTTTGTAAGGACTCCTTTTGCTGATTTGTCTTGCCCCATATCAGTCATATAATAGATGCCAGACAGTATTTACTAAACAGATTAATAAACAAAGACCAGGTACGTGAGGTCATCTGGACTCAGTGTATTGTACATTCCTAAATCAGAAATTCCTCAACAATGGTATGGAAACAAAGGATACAAAACCACTAGGGGACTGTTCTTCACTCTTCTGACTACATCCTCCTTACTGAGACAGTTAACACATGTAATGCTTAAAATTAAATTGGGAATAAGAAAATCTATCTGGTTGCTACGAATCAGAACGCCCACATATGCATCCTAAGCTCCCCCTCTTTCCATGAGAGTCTTTACTGTCTGAGCTTCAGTTTGCTAATCTCTAAAGCAAACAATCAACAATATACTGTTTATACATAAATTGGTTACGATGAATAAATGGAACAACTCTTTTAACATCGAGTCATGAGAAGAGCAAAAAAAAGGGAAAGACAAGGCAAGGTTGAGTCTCTATTTCTCCTTCACCAAGATTATTTGATAGTGGAATGTTGACAGGTACTCTGGTTTCATGGAAAAGATTTATATATCTATTCCAGAGTTGTTATGTGTTTTGGGAAGGGGACTTTGAGCTAAAAGAGTTAGCAGTTTGGACATGAAGGAAAGATTTCTAGGAACTAGACTATCTTTGCTGATAATACTCATACTTACCTTTGTGCTTTTAACTTAAAAAAAACCTACAATATAATGGTGTGTGTGCATATGTGTGTGCATGCGTGTACACACATACACACATACACACACACACAGAGAGAGAGAGAGAGACAGAGAGAGAGAGAGAGAGAGACAGAGAGAGACATGACATCTAGCTACATGGTGGTGTTAGGTTTAGTTTGTCTCTTCAAAAGACACACTAAAGTCCTAATCCCAGGTAGCTAGGAACGTGATTTATTGAGAATACAGTCTACATGTGTAATCAAGGCAAGAGAAAGTTTTCCTGGATGAGACCTTGGATGGTTAATCTCAGGTGGCAATTTGAAGAGGTCTAGAGTCAAATTGAGACAGTTGGGTCTCTTGGCTTGCCTGTAGGGGATTATGTTGACTGAGTAAATTCAGATGGGAGGATCCATTGCTGTGGTTGGCACCTAAACTAGGATCCCTGTGGAGACGGGTTGAGAGCCAGCACTCTCCACTCTCTGCTTCCTGATTGTGGGTACAGTGTCACCAGGTCTCTCTCAAGTTCCTGCTGCCAGGATTTCCTTTCATGGTGGAATTAGTCCTGGGATCGTGAGCCAACAAGAAACAAATTGACCACAGAACTGAGGCAAGGATCTAAACCAGATAACAGGTATCCTTACAATAAGTCTGGGAGAGATGAGGAGACAGGTAATACACAGAGCAGATGGCCATGTGACAAGGAAAGAGTTAAGGTTCTAGTCCCATTTCACTTAATATCACAGACAAGGAAAACTAGAGTCACCAGAACCAGAAAAATGAGGACGTTAGCCTTTCAGGGAGCATGTCCCTTCGTGCTTTGATTATGTACATCAAGCCTACAGAAATGTCATAGAATGCATTTTTGAAGTGACCCAATTTTAGTTCTCTGTTACTGCAGTCATTAAAATCTAACAATGAGCTACCTGAAGTTTCCCCGGCATCATAAATTTTTAATGCCTAACTTGTATTGACAGAAAAGGGCAGGAAAGTGCATTGGACCAAATCCATATTTGACAGCAAAATTATCATTTGTATACTACTAGATGGCTCCCACATTACTTTTCCAGCCTTATCCTCTTGATCCTGTTGATGACATTTTCAGATAAGGGAAGTTGGTAGCATTATATTCCATTAGGCTGATAAGAGAGATTAAAGGTCTTACAGTTAATAAAGTCAAGAGCCAAGGTTTGAATCTGGGTCACCTGGCTCCACAGTTTCATCAGCATGTTGATTGCCTCAGTTCTAGAAACACTTTAAAACAAAGTGTCCAGCGATCCACACGAATGTTATACCATTAGCTATGTGGGAGCTCTGGGGGATGGACTGAGTCCTCTGGGGGGGTTGGGGGGGTGTCAAAGGTGAGTTGAGGACCAATGCCTGGATCACAATGGAAAAGGAGATGATTCATCTTTGAGAAGACATTCCTCTCTTTGGGATGCCCATTTTAAAAGAGTCACTGCAGAGCACAGCAGGGAGTATATTTGCTTGACACACAGACTTTTTTTTGTATGGGTTTCAGGGAAGGAACCAAAGAACAAAGAGAAGAGAGAAAGATCTGATCGCCCTCTTATCTCCCATTGACCTGGCAAGGGAATACTGGTGTAAACAAGGAGATTGTCATTAAACTTGGGCAAAATTTTACTAGACTTGGTTAGCCAGCTTTCCGCCTCTGGGTTAGCTATCTGAGAGGATCAAGTTTGACGGGGAAGGGTAATTTGGTCAAGGCATTAGAGGGCCATGACTGGTCTGCTGGTTTCTAGCCTGTGATAAGATAGAACAGCATTGTATTCTGTTTAGGGAAAAGCAAAACTACTGGCCTCATGGTGGCTGGGCAATAAAGTGTGAGGCGTGTTCATGTCTTCTAGCTTCTTCCCTTTACCCACCCACTCCCATACCTTAAATGCTCCTTAAACTTCTAATAAGTACCCTAGGCTAGAAACATAGCAGCACCTATCACCAAGACTTCTATCTTGACATCACAAGCAGTTTCTTCAAGAGCACACCTACAGGGAGCAGAACATTTTGTCATTTAGGATGAAGATGTCAGTGTACTTTCTCTGTGAAATCTTTAAATTATACCTGGAGAATTTAAAAATGTAGAGAAGTAAAGGAGATAATGCTCAAACTACCAATGTATTTATTTTATTTTTATTTTATATACGCACATGTGTGTGTGTATGTGTGCATACACATATATGAAATAAAACTTCACAGATAAAGATTATTTCATTTATGGTCTTCTTCCCATTCCTTCTTTCAGGATGAGAATTCTTATGGCTTCCTAGTCTATATTTAATATTTTTCCTATGATGTATATTGTTCATATATAAATGTTGATGCATAGTTGATATGTGATGTTCATATAGTAGCATACATCTATATGTTTGCATACTTAAGTTTGCTTGCATGTATTATTATAGCCTAATAGGGGGAAATTTAAATATTCAATAAGACACTATTTAAATAATTAAAGCCTTAAAGCCAAGCCACACCATGAAATACTATGCAGCATTTTTTTAAAATCTGAATTGTAAATGTGGGGGTCATCGAAAGACATGTGAGGCATTTAAGTAAATGACTTAGACAGGTTGCTATGCACTGTCGATGTTACTTGTACACCACATTCTTCACACACACAGAATATGTCCAACAAAAACCATTCGAGGTTTGAGAACAAAAAGAAAGTAAAGAGAACATCTATTTTCTCCTCTCTTCTTATTCTTCTAAAAATATAGCATGTGGTACTGCAGAGATGGCTTAGCAGTTAAGACTACTGGTTCTTTTTCCTGAAACTGGGAATTCCCAGTACCCACATGGTAGGTCATCACCATTTGTAACTTTAGTTCAAGGAGATCCAACACCTTTTCCTAACCTCTGCAAGAATTAGGGAACAAGCATATATGTGACACACAGAAATGCACTCAGGAAAAGTACACATACACCTAAGATGAAAGTTAAAAAAGTAATAGTCATAAAAATTTAGCATATGCTAAATATGCATTTGGAACTTTTAAAATATTTATAATAACAACGGAAAAGAACGTTCTGCAGACAGAGTAAGTGTAGGCCCAGCACAGGAGAAGTAGCCTTGAAGAGAGATGCAGGGAGGGGCACATGATGAGCCGCAAATGGAGTGAATTTCAGTCCTGTTTCCAGCAAAACACAAAGGCAGATTCCTCTCTTTGACTTTCTATTATCATTATCTAAAGCTAAGGCTTAAATAGGTGTCCATACAGATTTATATAGAGACCTGGTTCCTAGGAAGGCAGTCAGGGCAGGTGCCTTGGACCTTTCAAGAAGTGAAGCCTGTTATGAGGCTTATAGGTCACTGGGGGGCAGGGGGAAATTTGCTAGAATTTCCTCAAAAGGGTTGGTAGTGCTTTCTCCTTCCCTTCCCCTTTCTCCCCTCTAACACCCTCCTCTCTCCCTATCCCTCTCTTTTCTCTCTCCCTCCCTCTCTCTTTCCCCTCCCTCTCTCCTCTTCTCCTTCCTCTTTCCTCTTCCCCTCCCCCCTCCCTCCCTTCGTATTTCATCTCTCTTCTCTCCCCCCTTCCCTTCTCCTTAGCTTCTGTTGTAATATACATGCAGTCTCATCATGGGAAGCCACTCCTACCAGATGCCAAACTAATGCTACCCAATTTGGACTTTAATTTCCAAAAGATCAAATTGATAGTAAGCTAATGGCCATTTTCTCCCTATGAAGCTAGTGGCCTCGTGCATTTTGTCAGAGTACAGAGAATCTAATTAAAGTACACCTCTCTCGTGCCCACCCCCACCATACACTTGCTTGTAAACCTGTGAACTTCCATGTTGTTTTATGTCTTTGTTCCTTTACTGCAGTCTGTCCTCCTACCTTGACATCTTCCATCAACTCATTTGCTGGACCAGCCACCTAATCCCCTGCATTCCCTAAGTACCTGCTGCATACAGGCACCTTCCAGCGTCATTGGCCTGGCTACAGTCGAATTTCTCTGTTAGCAGTGAGTTAAGTCCAGCAAATGCACAGCAGCAAGGACACTATTATTGGCATCGTGCTTGATTCTGCAAAGGAGAGATAAGTGAAGTTCTTGAACGAGGAAGAAGATACAAGGTCCCTAAATATCTCACTCCTGTTGCTCATAATTAAAATTGCAAAGATGTATTGTCAAGTTTTGGCTCTTCCTGACCTGTTGACTCATTTTACCTTCTAGAAGAATAGTCACAGTGGGAAGAGCAGTGATCACATGTCCTGGGAGGGGCCTGCTGCACAGTATACTGCTGCAGTTTAATTGTGCAATCTGTATATTTTTCATTTTAAAATGACCCACACCCTTCAAAGAGTGGCTGCCTACTGATATGAATACTAGGGAGTACTCAGTGCCATCTCTGTTTTACATTGCCCAGCACAGTATCAACCCACTGCCATATTATGCATGGCCCTGAAATCACTAGCGGAGCCCCATGCAGTTTGTGAATGTGGCATGCAATCAGGAATCATGCATAATGTCAGGAATCACACATAACGCATAGTGAAGCAAATGCTGAAAGCGACTCCCACAAGCCAACTTGATCTTGGCTTAATGGACAGGAATTGATCATCAAAGACGACAATTGGTGATTCTTGAAATCTCCCAGGAACTTTAGATCAATCCCCAATCACAGCTTTTGGTTAGTTTTCTTGTTCAACAGGTATGTTTGTAAACAACTCAATATGGCTGTTGAAATTATGAATAATTTGTATCCATTTTCATGTAATATGGATGTTTTCATGCATTTGCATGGATCTCTGGAATTGATGTATCTTTTAGTCCATGAACTATGAGGTCAACAGACCAATATGCTAAAAGATCAGGAGTAGTACCCACCATCTCCAGAGTCTTTCAGGTTCTGCAAAGCCCTAAACATGAACTCACCACCGACATACTAAGGGGGCAGGGATCATTTACCCTGAAAACATGAGTGCACTCATGCATGCATGTAATGGATGGGGTGGACCAAGAGACTCCTTTACTGATTGATGTAAGAGTGGCACCAGACAACCCAGCTAAGGAGATTGTAGTGTAGTTAAACTTGAGACTTTTTATTCCATTTAATTCAGGGAAATGTTGGTAATTGACGTTGGATGCTTACTCTTAGACTATGTGGAAAGCAGAGAAAAGGCAGAGCTGATGGGCAGACAAGATGTAGTGAATGCACAAAACTGGGGCAGGAACAGAAGGCAGGATGCTGAAGTGGGCGGAGGGAAGTAGCAAAGCGGTTGGGGCTGACGCCACAATTTTTCATGTCAAGGAAAAGTTGGTAAAGTAAGAGACAGAGCTTAACCAGTGTTACTTGGAGTTACAGACAGCTAATAGAATGTACTAATGTGAATTTAAAAACCAGCAGGAAGCAGATGGGAGGGAGGTCAATATGGGTGCGCTTAATCCACACCTTCCATATTGAGAAGGTAACAGCCATTGACTAAGTGACAAATCAAGAGATGTGTTTGTGAAAGCAGCTATGAAAAGAACCAAAAGCCAACACTAATTCTTCTCTGTCATTGATGGTTGGAATGGTAGTTTTCTTGTATCATTTAATTGCTTACAGTGCATAGACTCCTTTGATTAAAACATGTTGAATAGGTACTTTGTGGGGAAAGAAGTATAGAAACAGGAATAGAATCAGCTGGATTGTTTGCCAGAACCATGAACCTGTGTTACCCTGATTTTCTGTGTGTAACTGAAAAAAAATATTGTACATAGCATGCTTTTAAAAGAACACTCCTTCACTGTTGGTGGGATTGTAAGATGGCATGACTACTATGGAAATCAGTCTGGCAGTTCCTAAGAAAACTGGGCATGACACTTCCAGAGGACCCTGCTATACCTCTCCTGGGCATATACCCAGAGGATTCCCTAGCATGCAATAAGGACACATGCTCCACTATGCTCATAGCAGCCTTATTTATAATAGCCAGAAGCTGGAAAGAACCCAGATATCCCTCAATGGAGGAATGGATACAGAAAATGTGGTATATATACACAATGGAGTACTATTCAGCAGTTAAAAACAATGAATTCATGAATTCTTTAGGCAAATGGATGGAACTGGAAAATATCATCCTAAGCAAGGTGTCACACAATCACAAAAGAATACACATGGAATGCAATCATTGATAAGTGGATATTAATTAGCCCTGAAGCTCTGAATACTGAAGATACAATTAGTATATCAAATGATTCCCATGAAGAAGGAAGAAGAGGGCCCTAATCCTGTAAAGGCTTGATCCAACATTGTAGGGGAGTACCAGGACAGAGAAAAGGTAGGGGGAAATATAGGAGAATGGATGGAGAGAAGAGGACTTATGGGACATATGGGGGGGGGGGGACTGGGAAAGGGGAAAGCTTTTAGAATGTAAGCAAAGAATATGGAGAATAAATAAAGAAAAAAAAGAAAAATATATGAAAAAAATAAAGTGAATACCTCTAGGGTAGTGTCTTAGTCAGGCTTTCTATTCCTGCACAAACATCATGACCAAGAAGCAAGTTGGGGAGGGCCCCTTGTGGGTGGTACCAACCTTGGGCTGGTGCTCTTGGGTTCTATAAGACAGCAGGCTGAGCAAGCCAGGGGAAGCAAGCCAGTAAGAAACATCCCTCCATGGCCTCTGTATCAGCTCCTGCTTCCTGACCTGCTTGAGTTCCAGTCCTGACTTCCTTTAGTGATGAACTGCAACATGGAAGTGTAAGCTCAATAAACCCTTTCCTCCTCAACTTGCTTCTTGGTCATGATGTTTTGTGCAGGAATAGAAACCCTGACTAAGACAAATTGGTACCAGCATAGTGGGGTATTCCTGTGACAACCTGACCATGTTTTGGGGAGGACTGTGGAAGGATTTTGGAACTTTGAGCTAGAAAAGCCATTAGAATATTAAGAGCTCAGTGGAAAGGTCTGTAGGAGCTTGGAAGACAATGTTACAGCTGATAAACAACTTCAGCAAAGTGGCAGGCTATAAAATCAACTCAAGCAAATCAGTGGCCTTCCTATACTCAAAGGATAAGCAGGCTGAGAAAGAAATTAGGGAAATGACCCCCTTCACAATAGCCACAAACAGTATAAAGTATCTTGGGGTGACTCTTACCAAACATGTGAAAGATCTGTATGACAAGAACTTCAAGACTCTGAAGAAGGAAATGGAAGAAGACCTCAAAAAATGGGAAAACCTCCCATGCTCATGGATTGGTAGAATCAATATAGTTAAAATGGCCATTTTGCCTAAAGCACTATACAGATTCAATGCAATACCCATCAAAATCCCAACTCAATTCTTCACAGAGTTAGAAAGAGCAATTATCAAATTCATCTGGAACAACAAAAAACCAGGATAGCTAAAACTATTCTCAGCAACAAAAGAAAATCTGGGGGAATCAGTATCCCTGACCTCAAGCAATACTACAGAGCAATAGTGTTAAAAACTGCATGGTATTGGTACAGTGACAGGCAGGAGGATCAATGGAACAGGATTGAAGATCCAGAAATGAACCCACACACCTATGGCCACTTGATCCTCGACAAAGAGGCTGAAAGCATCCAATGGAAAAAAGATAGCCTTTTCAACAAATGGTACTGGTTCAACTGGAGGTCAGCATGCAGAAGAATGCGAATTGATCCATCCTTGTCTCCTTGTACTAAGCTCAAATCCAAATGGATCAAGGACCTCCACATAAAGCCAGACACTCTGAAGCTAATAGAAAAGAAACTGGGGAAGACCCTTGAGGACATCGGTACAGGGAGAAAGTTTCTGAACAGAACACCAATAGCGTATGCTCTAAGAGCAAGAATTGACAAATGGGACCTCATAAGGTTACAGAGTTTCTGTAAGGCAAAGGACACCATCAAGAGGACAGATCGGCAACCAACAAATTGGGAAAAGATCTTCACCAATCCTACATCAGATAGAGGGCTAATATCCAATATATATAAAGAACTCAAGAAGTTAGACTCCAGAAAACCGAACAACCCTATTAAAAAATGGGGTACAGAGTTAAACAAAGAATTCTCACCTGAAGAACTTCGGATGGCGGAGAAGCATCTTAAAAAATGCTCAACTTCATTAGTCATTAGGGAAATGCAAATCAAGACAACCCTAAGATTTCATCTTACACCAGTCAGAATGGCTAAGATTAAAAATTCAGGAGACAGCAGGTGTTGGAGAGGGTGCGGAGAAAGAGGAACACTCCTCCACTGCTGGTGGGGTTGCAAATTGGTACAACCACTCTGGAAATCAGTCTGGCGGTTCCTCCGAAAACTGGGCACCTCACTTCCAGAAGATCCTGCTATACCACTCCTGGGCATATACCCAGAGGATTCCCCACCATGTAATAAGGATACATGCTCTACTATGTTCATAGCAGCCCTATTTATAATTGCCAGATGCTGGAAAGAACCCAGGTATCCCTCAACAGAAGAGTGGATGCAAAAAATGTGGTATATCTACACAATGGAGTACTATTCAGCCATTAGAAACAATGAATTCATGAAATTCTTAGGCAAATGGATGGAACTAGAGAACATCATACTAAGTGAGGTAACCCAGACTCAAAAGGTGAATCATGGTATGCACTCACTAATAAGTGGTTATTAACCTAGAAAACTGGAATACCCAAAACATAATCCACACATCAAATGAGATACAAGAAGAAAGCAGGAGTGGTCCCTGGTTCTGGAAAGACTCAGTGAAACAGTATTTGGCAAAACCAGAACAGGGAACTGGGAAGAGGTGGGAGGGAGGACAGGGGAAGAGAAGGGGGCTTACGGGACTTTCGGGGAGGGGGGGCTAGAAAAGGGGAAATCATTTGAAATGTAAATAAATTATATCGAATAAAAAAAAATAAGTAAAAAAAAAAAAAAAAAGAACAGTGCAAAAGATGGAGGCCTGGCTTGTGAAATTTCAGAGGGAAGATTAAAGACTCTTACAGTGGCTATGTTTTGATTGTGAAGATTCTGTGGTTTTGGTTAGCTGGGGCTTAAGAATCAGCTGTGAGTAACAAGATACCAGAACCACTAAAGCAAACCTTTGTGTTACTGGGACTATTGATGCTGGTTAGCTGGGGCTAAGAAATTAGCGGTGATTAAGAAGAGACCAGCACCCAGAGGAATCCCGAGCACGCAACAAGGACACATGCTCCATTATGTTCGTAGCAGCCTTATTAATAATAGCCAGAAGCTGGAAAGAACCCAGATATCCCTCAATAGAGGAATGGATACAGAAAATGTGGTATATATACACAATGGAGTACTATTCAGCAGTTAAAAGCAATGAATTCATGATTTTTTTAGGCAAATGGATGGAACTGGAAAATATCATTCTAAGTGAGGTAACGCAATCACAAAAGAAAACATATGGAATGCAATCATTGATAAGTGGATATTAATTAGCCCTGAAGCTCTGAATACTGAAGATACAATTAGCATATCAAATGATTTCCATGAAGAAGGAAGAATAGGACCCTAATCCTGTAAAGGCTTGATCCAGCATTGTAGGGGAGTACCAGGACAGAGAAAAGGGAGGGGGAAAGATGGGAGAATGGATGGAGAGAAGAGGACTTATGGAACATATGATGGGGTGGGGGTAGGGGGAATGGGAAAGGGGAGGGCTTCTAGAATGTAAACAAAGAATATAGAAAATAAATAAAAAAATTTTAAAAATTAAAAAAAAAGAGAGAGAAGAGACCAGCATCACTGAGATGAAATCTTCTTGAAAGTGTTTTCTGAGAGCACAGAGAGTGTGTTCCAGAGATAGCCACAGTTGTATTTTGTGCTGTGGCTGGACTTGGTACTGTGTAAGAGTCACCCAAATGGTACTGGTTTTGAAGGCATGAAGGGGTCATGAAGAGCATCTGAGGCTCTTGGAACAGTGAGAGGCCACGGAAGGCCATTGGTGAAGGTGCAGCCTCAGTTGCAATTGACAGCCCAGGACTTGAAGGGGTCATGCATAGGAGCAGAGGCTTATCACCCTGAAGAGAGCCTATGAGAGGCTATTGGTGAAGCCTAATTACAATGGAAGATAGCAGCACCATGCAATGCTTTTGGAGATGCCAGTACCATGCGATGACCACCAAGAACAGCAACAGCAGTGGAGTAAAGGCAGTTGGAGCCTAGAAGACAAGCTGTGTGCTACAAAGGGCAGAGCTGGAGAAGTGACCCACGCCCTTGGAGGAGCCCGGAAGATTGTGCGTTGGATCCCAGACCTTGAACCACTGGAGTTTGAGTTTTGCTTTTGGTTGTGGCTGTGCCCTGATATGTTTCCCTCTTGAAGGAAGAAAGTATTTTAGTGGAGCCTACAGTTAAAAGACTTTGAATTTTTAAAAGACTTTGAATTTTAAAGATATTAGACATTTTAAGGTGATTGAATTTTAATGTGTAAAGACTGTGGGACTTTTAAAGTAATTTAGATCTTGGGGATGAATAAGAAAGTTAGGGTGGAGACTTAATAGTGATGTGTTTGTATGTCAAGTTGAAAAGGGGGCAATTGTACTGTCTAGTTTTGTGTGTCAACTTGACACAGGCTGGAGTTATCACAAAGAAAGGAGCTTCAGTTGGGGAAGTGCCTCCATGAGATCCAGCTGTGGGGTATTTTCTCAATTAGTGATCAAGGGGGGAGGACCCCTTGTGGGTGGTACCACCTTTGGGCTGGTGCTCTTGAGTTCTAAAAGAGGGCAGGCTGAGCAAGCCAGGGGAAGAAAGCCAGTAAGAAACATCCCTCCATGGCCTCTGCATCAGCTCCTGCTTCCTGACCTGCTTGAGTTCCAGTCCTGACTTCCTTTAGTGATGAACTGCAATGTGGAAGTGTAAGCTCAATAAACCCTTTCCTCCCCAACTTGCTTCTTGGTCATGATGTTTGTGCAGGAATAGAAACCCTGACTAAGACACTACTTCATAGCTGTAATGTTGCTACTGTTATGAATCATGATGTAAATATCTGTGCTTTAGCAGGGGGGGGTGATCCTGTTATGTGGATTCCCAGTTATATATCTCAGGACCTAGCAGAAATAAAAGTAATGAAGATTTCAGGCTGACCCTAAGATGCTACAGTCACTGGAGGGGCTCTTCCTCTGGCCTTCTACGCACTGGTGTTATGTATTATGGTATTAGGGGTTATATGAATCCAAAACAATGTTTTAAAATAAAAGAGATGTTTGTATACACACACTTGTGAAATTCTGTGATGATATAATTTGGCTATGCTCTAGTTCTGTTCAGCACAGTAGCCACCAGCCACAGGTGTCCTTTGGGTACCTTAGAAGGGCCCATTGCCACTGAGGAACACAACTTAATTTTAGTTTATTTTAATTGATTCTAATTTAAGAAGAAACATGTCACTGGTGAACAGGGGACTGTGTAGCACAGCAGACGAATTGAATGGGAGGTGTAAGCCACTCTTTCTTGTCATCTACATTTCTACATTGCTTGTAATTCTGCAGCAGTGAAGTAGACACTTTCATAATTCAAGAATCCCAAGACTTCTTCAGTTGCAAGAAATACAAAAAAGTAAAACCATGGAATAGTATAATAGACAAAGAGCCTACAAAGCAGATTGGTTTATTTTGATGGATGGCTGCCTATGAGTTTCCTCCTGTGATGCTGATGATGGATAGTTGCCTTTGGGATGCCTCCTGTGACTCTGAGCAAACCCTCCATCATGCTCAAGCACTTAGGTCACAGCTCTCTGTTCCACTGAGTCTGTCAGAATTCCCTTCTGCTTTCAGTCTTCCCACAATACTTTACCACCCTCTGTATTATATTTCTCCCTCTCCTTGCATGTTGTGGTTGAGTTGCATTTAGATATATGCGTATATGGCCTTTACTCTCTCACATGTACATCCTAGTGACAATATTCATTCCAACCCAAAAGAGGGATACTTACCAAGAACTTGGGACCACATGACCTCTGACATGTATGATGCCTCAAACCTGGCACCTGTCCATCCATCCATCCATCCATCCATCCATCCATCCATCCATCCACCTATCCATCCATCTGCCTGTCTCCCTATCTAGCTTTTAATGATCCCCCAATCATCAGGCAAAGTGGTGACTCTGTCAATGCTTAGCAACAAAGCCTCAAGTTACATACTTTGTCCTGTTGTGTGTAATTTTATGCTACCCCACTTAGCTCCAGAAGTGACTGTGCTGCCAACCTCCTCCCAGCTTCCCTTGAATGAGCAACTAAAAGACACACACACATTTTGTTCCTTTTCCACGTGGCTTAAGACACAATTGCTGGGCGTTACTATCTCTTTCCTGGAGAAGCATACCATTTTTATCTTCACTTCTCTCACCTGCTCTAAACTTTCAGTGACAAGTCCCACTTATCCCCTGCCAAACAACCATGACTACCTACCTGTAGCAGTGGCCACAGGCCCCAGCTCCTCCTGAGACCTCACATGGCTGCTGCATTCTTCTGGTTCCCAAGCATGGCAAAAGACTCTTCCCCTTCTTTGCATCTCCCTACCTTTTGCTCCTGTGGCCCTAAAGTCCTGTCTATATCTTCTGCCCAACAATTGGCCCCCAGATTTCTTTACTGGCAGATCAAGAACCAATTGGGGAACAGGACCTTAGCATCAGAACTGTCCCCCCTTCACTGCCCTCTCACCTAGTAAGTGGAAATCGAAACTGTAGGATATCATGGGATTCTAGGAAGGATGAAACAATATGTTACACAGGAAGAACTCAATGCAGACATGCCAGATAGGATGTAGCTGTGCTAGCTCTCACTATTTCAAAGATAATTAAATAAGAATATTCTTTTTGACTTGCAAGAAATTTCCAGTCATTTGTTAAAAGTATCAACCCAACTTCTTTCTCTCGTGGACTGCTTCAGATTTATGCAAAATTAGGGGTATAGTTGCTTTTAAAGAAATAACAGATCATATAAAAAAGGCTTCCTTATATATTTATTTATTTTATTTATGTGTGAGTGTTATGCCTGAATGTGTGTATATTTACCACATGCATGACTGGTGCACTCAGAAGTCAAAAGAGAGCATCAGATTCTCTGGAACTGGGGTTACAATGTAAACTACTATGGACTGGGAATGGAATCCAGGTCTTTTATAAGAGCAATGAGTGTTCTTAACCACTAATACATCTCTTTATCTCTCAAGGATATCATTTCCTCCTTAGTTTGGATTTTATTGCTGTGAAGAGATACCATGACCAAGGCAATTCAAGGATATCTTTTAAAAAATACAGATGTCAGGCAATAATATTCTTCAGTCTGAAGTGACTTATAGAAGCAGAAATGGCCTGTTACTATAGTCCAGCTCATCCTCTTACTCAAAAGGTAGTTCCATTACTGTATCAATTCCACATGGGATGAAGGCATTGGAGAAGCTCTATCCACATGCAGTATAAAGACAAATTTTCCTCATTTTATTTGTGAAGCAGCTTTTTATTACTATGGAAGTGACACATATACACACATATGGAAAACAATGTGGAAAATTAGAGTAAAAATAAATACTATTTATGATCCTAACTCAAACTGCTACAGACGACCATTGTTCAACTTCTTGTACACACAAATTTAGAAAGAGTATGCACATATATATACATGTCATTAAATAAAAATAAACATACACTAATGTATGTCATAGTTGGCTTCAGTTGTCAACATACTGAAAAAGAACCTTGACTGAGGAATTGTCTATATCAGATAATATGTCTATGTGTTTATAAAGTACTTTCTTGATTGCTGATTGATGTGGGAGCACTATCCTGGGTAGGTAGATTTGAATATGCAAGAGCCTAGAAGCAAGCCAGTAAACATCATTCCACCATGCTCTCTGCTACAGTTTCCGCTCTGGGTTCCTACCTTGGCTCCCCTTGATGATGGACCATAATCAGTAAGATAAAATAAATCCTCTCTTCCCCAAGTTGCTTCTGGTCATGGTATTTTTCACAACAACAGAAAGAAAACTGGAACAATATGTTTTCAAGTACAGTAGGCATTATATAGTTCTACAAATTATATTTATAAATTTTATAAATAGGAAGCAGATAATAGATTCACAAATATAATCTCAAATGGGATCATAAATCTCATGGCATTTAAAGATATTTTTGTTATTTAACCACATATTACAGGTCTTTCCCTGTCAATGGGTTTATATTCATATCATTTTTAATAATTTATTATTATCATATATACCATAAGGTCTTTCTCTTCTTGAGTAACATTAGTTGTTTCCTGTTTTCATAGATTGTTTTGTTGGGCTTTACTATTTCTAACTTCCTTGGTAATGACCAGTTCCATATCATTACCTCTATGAAATTATTTTAGACATGAAATTACTGTGTGAAAGAAAATCTTGTTCATGTGGATTTTAATATTTATTGCCCAAATCTTCAGAAATATAGCATTCTGCTCTTCACCTAGAGGTAGAGAGACCAGTCTCTGTTACCTCTGATGACAGTTGTCTATCTCATTTTGCCCAGTCTGATGGATGAAAAAGAATGCTTTTTATCCTTGTTTCAATTTTGACTTTTTTAAGCTGATTATTGATGCCTGCAGAGTAAATGTCTTTTCATAGATATATTTGCCATTGCTCCTGTTGTTCCAGTGAAGGTACCACATTGTTCTCCCCTTCTGGAGATGGAAGAGTCTAGAAACAAGATTCATTCACATCCCTAGACCTATCTGTTCTTCTCCATCATTCAAGTCCTCCCCAGAGCCTTGTCCTTCATAGCTAAAGGGACTCAGCATCCATAAAGACTTTCTAAACACTAGCCATAAGGATCTTCTCTTCTGTTTTCTTGGAGATCCTTTTGTAGAGCTATTTTGTTGCGCTCTCTCTCTCTCTCTCTCTCTCTCTCTCTCTCTCTCTCTCTCTCTCTCTCTCCACCCCTGTGTGTGTGTGTGTGTGTGTGTATGTTTGCCCAATTGTGCATGAATGTGGAGATCAGAGATTGGCATGAGGTACATCCCACCTTATGTTTTGAGATGGCCTCTCATTGGTCTTGAGCTCACTAATCAGGCTAGGCTAGCTGATGAATGAGTTCCAAAGACCCACCTGCCTCTGCCTCCCCAGAGTTGGGATTACAGGATCACTTGATTCCACCTGGCTTTTGGCGTGCAGGGATCAGAACTCCCCTCCTCAAGCTTAGCTGTCAAGCATTTTACCAGCTGTGCCATCTCTCCATCCCTCATTCTGTGGCTGTAAAAGTATTTGGGGGGGGGGAGGTAAGATAGTTATTTGTATCATTATCTTTTTCACCCACCAAAAGTTTTGGCTTCGCTATTACTAATTTCAACCCAATCACAAAGGAGACCAGAAGACTCAAGGAAACTTACACATAATCAGTGGTCATCGACATTTTTGTTTCAGAAACTTCAGAAGCACAAGTTTATGTTTGTCTATTCTATAGTTGATGATTATTTTGGTTTTCCATAAGAGGGAATTAAGTCGAGGGAAGTCAAACAACTTGCCTTAGGTGTTCAATGACAGAACTGGGATTTCAGCCCCAATGATCTCCTGAAGCCTGGACTCCTACAGAGTTGGTTGTGAAAAATTGATTTATCAAATAGCATGTTTCAAATAAAAAATAAATAAATAAAAAGAGTGAGAATTTATTTAGACCAGCAAAGTCTGGCTGCACATGGGTGAGTGATCTCTTCCTGATGGAAACACAGTGGTAAACAGCTCTGCACATGAAGGATGTTTACTTGTGGATAAATGTGGTAAAGTCCCGGCCAATCTGTACATTTAAAAATACATATAAATCATTATTTCAATTCTATTAGGAAACTGAGTCTTTATCTCTTGGTAGGACTAAAGTGAAACTGGCTGAGAGGTTCAAGTCAGAAATCTGTCTTGCTCTTTGGTGCAGTTTGTCAGACTAAAGAAATGGGATTGAATTTCCAAGCCATAGGCAAGCTGGCTACAATCTGCAGCTACACAGTTGATGGTTTTCCCCCCTCCTTTATTTACAACTCTTTTGATAAGCCTTCAGCAAGTTGCATAGGTTGTTCTAGTTGCATCTCGTTTGACTGGATTAGAATACTTGATGACAGTTCGGAGAAGTTTGAGGCAGATGGTTCTTGACATTTTTCATGGCATCAGTTACAAACCATGCAAGAGGCTCTTTCATCCTTTGTTTATCCTTCACTTAGAAGCCACTATAGTAGGTTGTTAAACTTTCATTTTTCACAGTGCTGATTAAGGCATGCTCCAAGGCAGATGTTACTCCGCACCATTTTTTTTTTAACAATTTACATTTAGCACCAGAGCTGGCTTTGTACCCTTCCCAGTACAACTCTTTCAAAATTTCAAGGTCAGTCAGAAACACTGAGGCTCCCTAAACAATGTAAGGGCTTGCAAACTTCACTTAGCCACAGAAACCCCTCTGTTTATCATTCCACATGTATGTGTTTGCTAGTCAACACACAGGAAAACTCAATAGTGTTCTCTCTCTCTCTCCACAGAGTGAGAGAATTATTTAAGAGGCAGCCCAGTAAACAAAGACAAGAGAGAAAGGATAGCACACACACACACACACACACACACAGACACACACACACACGACAACAACAAAAGCCACAAGTCTGAATAAAACCTGTCAGAATATCTTAATTTTTATCAAAGCAGTTCTAGAAGGAGATATGATTGGCAGTCCTGAAGTACAAAATTCATTGTACATCACTGATTAAATGCAAAACAAAGAGCAAGGAATGCTTTACCTTTCTTCTCCATGTTTTAGTGGTTTGGCAAATTACATACTATTTAGTTCAACCCAAGACAAATAAGAGTAGATGAAATCTTTATTACATAGGGGTAAATGTTGACATATGGGCTTGCTCCATGCAAATCCTGACAAAATTCCATTGTACCTCAAGAAAGCATAGTCTTTTGCTCCACCACTTCTGGAATAATTTCGAAGCACATTCCCTTTCCGTGCAGTTGACAGCATCCTGTTTAGGAAACAAGTATGTGGGCAATCAGGAAGATGGCATACAGAAAGAATGCTAAGATATGCTCCCCACCTCATTAAAAGTAAAGACCCTAGTCACAACTGTGAGTCACAGGCCGTGGACTGCTTATCCTTCAGAAAGAAAAGCAGGGAAAACAAACCAAAACATAAAACACAGTAACAACCATATAAATACAGGATAAGTGGTCCCCTCCCTCTGACACACTACAGAGGCAGCTTACAAGCACTCAGCAATGCCAATTCTGGCTCTAAATCTTAGGTATTAAGAAAGCCTATGGAAGAGTTGTTAAGAGGAGAAGTTGGTTAATCTTGCTGGGTGGTGTCTGTACGGGAGCAGTATCAGGTAGATTGTAGTCATCCTAGAGGAGGAAGCTAGCTTTATACACATTGGTCAGTCCTTAGAGAATGCTTCTTCTTGGGTCAGAGGAAGGCTTTACCATGCCTCTGAGCCTCACCTGTGGAAGGCTTTGCCATTTCGATAGGTCTGGGGCATTGGGGTCCTTGATATAGCCATGCTGATGTCAACAATATATCCACAAACAATACTTCATCCACTTCCCACAGAAACTGGTTGTCTTTCATTAAGACAGGCCTGTCCATGCCTCTGTGGTTGGCACAGAGAAACATGGAGATCAGTGAACAAGCCAAGGGAAAGAGAACACAGTGGATCAAGAGCTGATGTTGTAGTTTTTTGGAGCAGAAATGAGCAACATTGGATGAGGATTAGACAATTCCAGCAGATCCACTATTGGGGAACTTTGTAAGGAGGTGGCTGTGTTACGGGCCCAGCCTCCACAGTGCAAATTGTGGGTAAGCCATTAATCCCTAAGCACAGGCTCATCCTGCCAGGAGATATCCATTCAGATTCTGTGGGCAGAAGGCAGAAGCATGGTCAATCCAGGAAAACAACTCTCATCAGCTTCTCTGATGGGCAAAGATCAGCTCCCCATGCCAGGCTCTCTGAGCCTGATTGGAGAAAAGTGACATAGAGGGCTTCCTGGCTACAGCTTGGGGCAGCTGGCACCTGCAGGCAGACAAAGCCAAGTCCACCATTCAACAGTCATGTGCTGTCTGCAGCCCAGGTCCTTGCTGGCTGTTAGTCAAGAGCATTCATTTCTTGCCACCTGGGCCTTTCCACCAAGGGCTCACAGCATGGCAGCTACCTTCCTCAGAGGGATTACACCAACAGGGAGCAACAGAGAAGGGGAGAATGAGCCTGGGAAAAATGGAGCCCAGCATCCATCACTAACTTAGTCTTGGATATGCATTCCTATTCCTTTGGCTGAATTCATTTTACTGGAAGTGAGAGATTCAGTTCAACCATAGTCAAGAGAAGACTATGTCCAAGAGTGTGAATATTGGGAAGCGGGATCTTGGTGAGGCATTTGATCGTTGACCTACTACAGAACTGGACAGAAAAAAAAATTCACAAAAATCTAAAACTACAGTAACCACAAAACTTCCCTTTCCAATGACATAACAGCAGAAAATAGTCTGTGTCTGTGTTTGTGCTAGGCTTTCTCCTGTTCTGCAGGTGTGTCGCTGGGGTGTAATAACTCATCTCTCACAGTGCAGAATGCCCTTCTAGACTTTGGGCTGCAGAATACGATCACTTTAAAATGCAAGGGACGTGCAAAGACAATCAGTGGCAGTCCACAGTCTGAAAGTTCACAGAGTTCTATACAAAGGAGTAATTAACATGTGATGAGATGGGTAATGTCAGTAACATTAAATAAGGAAATGGAGCAGTGTGCAGCTTCCATGGCTGCTTTGGAGTTTCAGTGTGGAAAGTGAATCAGGGTGCTCCCAGCCCATGGTGTTCCCAGCCCAGGGTGCTTCCAGCCCAGTGTTCGGGTACACTGTAATTCTAGTGCCTACAAATGGTAGATAAATTGGATAAATGATGTATCAGATAACATGGGGACCCACTAAAATTCTCTGTGATGGTTGGCAGTATTAGGAGATGTAGCCTTGTTTGAGGAAGTGTGTCACTATATAGGTGGGCTTTAAGGTCTCTTCCTATGCTCAGACTCTGCCCAGTGCAGAGAGACCCTCCTCCTTAGTGCCTTCAGAGGAAGTCTCCTCCTGGCTGCCTTTGGATCAAGAACTCTTGACTTGTCCAACATCATGTCTGCCAGCAGGCTGCCATACTTCCCACCATGATGATAATGGACTGAAGCTCTGAAACTGTAAGCCCCAGTCAAGCATTATAACAGTTGCCTTGGTCATGGTGTCTCTTCACAGCAATGAAAACCCTAAGACACTCAATTTATTTCTTTTAATACACATTTTTAAATTTCATTTCTTCACTTCCATACAACCTAAGTTTTCCTCGGGGTTTTGTACATACTTACTTTTGATTACTCTGCACCCAATCTTCTCCCTCATTTAAAATACTATATTTTAATTTTAACTTAGCATGGGAAATAGTGGGTTTCCTTACAACCTTTTCACCTGTATTTAGTTGCACTAGATAAAAATCACAATTATTTTCTGCAAGGGACAACCTCTATTGGGAGGAAAGAGCATGAAAAGAAAGCCTACAGCTCATTATAAACTATTAACTGTGACTATCTTCTATATGAGGACGCTTATGATTTCAGCTTTTCCTTTTAGTCTGTGTTCTTATTTTTCCATGGTGAGTGCATGCATCTTGTAGAGCAAGAAGTAAAGACTGAAAGTTACTCTCCTTGTTCTGTGTTAGAAATAGGATCTCTACACTGAGAACTGCAATGCAAATCTAATACACTGAGGAAGAGCTTCACAGAACCAACAGCCATTCCCCATTCCCACTTGGCTGAATGTCTCACAGACAGTGAGACACCGTTTTGGGTAGCAACAGGTAGACTTTTCTGTTTGGCCAGGACAATGCAATAGCACAGCACACAGAAGCTCCAAGTCATTCTACATACAACTCAGGCAACAGTCATCATTGACTTAGAAGCTCACACACCACAATAGTAGCTAAGTCTTGGAAATAAATGTCATATCGTCCTCTTGAAAAGTAAATCATAAAGCTTTGTATCCTTGATTTTTCGTATCTCTGTGTATTTAACATTTCATACCAAAGACTCAGCCACAAATGGGCATCTTCTTTCACTCTGAATTCGAGCCAAGAAGACATCTGTGCCCTTGGCTCTTCCAATATATCCCATCTGTTTATTTCTCTGTGTCCAGAGCAATATGGAATTTATAATGTTGGCTTTTGCATGTACCCTTAAGTCCTGTGATTTCTCTTTAAAAGTGACTTTTCCAGGGTTGAAATTTTTATAAGGAAATCCTAGCACTTGCATGTTCCCATGTGGACAGTAATAATTTGAAGTCAGACTGGAAACCATTGCTTTAACTGACATCAGCTTGTCCCTAAAGCTCTGAGAAACAACCTTGCCATGGAAGGTATTCTGATCAAGGGGCTTCTGTGGCTAAGTTCAACCTGCATCATCTTTCACCAAAATAGAATGTCTTTGGAATGAAGATGACATTTGTTTGACATCCTGTGTGCTGTGCAGTGAAGACATAGGTCATGCCATCCTTCTGACAAATTAACCCTAAAGAACAGATCTTAGAAACAATAAATACATCATAAGGAGTGACTTCATTCATTGATCTTCTGCCTGCCTTGTAAATAGTAAAAAATACAAAACCAAAAAAAAAAAAAAACCTCTTAGTATAAGAAAGGATATATTTAAAGTACTTTATGATTAGATAACTCTTCTCTTAATTTTTCAGGTTACCTTGTGACAATTTAATGTGACCACGTCTGGCTTTTATTATCTGAATGAAAAGTGTCAGGGCCAAGATGGGTGGAAGAGACTCTGCTGACTCACTTATTCTAAACAAGCTTAGGCTGTGGTACACAGATGATAACAGCTAATACGATGGTTCATATTGGCCAATGTATAAGTCAAGACAAGATAAAAAAGTTTTATTCCAGAGAGAAAACACACTTAAGTGTATTTTGTCTTTTTAATTTGATTTAAATTATTTATTTATTTAAATTTATTTACATTTAAGAAGTGTGTTTTATATCAAGTACCTTAGTCATAGGGTTTTTAAACAAAAGGTAAGAGAAGAAAAACAATTAATGAATGTTGCAAGATATTTCCTATCCGTTCACATTGAGGCAGTGAAAAGCCAGTGATTGGAGGGGAGAAAGAAGGAGGAGCTAAGAGAAGTGAGGGGAGGAGGGAGAGAGGCTTTGTGGACCACATGAGCAGATCAGAGAGGGAGGTGCAGATATCGAGATGGCTTCAGACATTATCTCTGGTGTTTTGGAGAGGTTAGAAATATTGGGATAAGACTTTATCATTGGAAACTGGCATTATGGAATTGGGAGTTTCTTATACATAAATATATTTGGTTAACTATTCAAGTTTAAGAGTCATGCTTTACTGGATACTTGGAAGGATTGGGTGCTGGGAAGAAGCGTGGGATTCCTGCCGTTTACAGAGTCTATGGCACAGAGGAGACACAGCTAGGATGCTGTGAGAGCTAGCTGAAATCGAGAGTCGCCTTGAGCAGGACACGCCAGGACTTGGTGGAGAGGCCTGGCAGGGTGGTACTCTTTATTAATTATTAAACACTACAAATAAAGGTTGGAAGAGCTTCTTTGGGGACCTGGTCCCTCTCATGTGTTTGGAAAGAGTCTTGCTGTATAACATGTTGGGCTGTCTTGAACTTGCAATCCTCCTGCCTCAGCTACCCGAGTGCTGGAATGACAGATCCACATCCACAGGCCTGGCTCTCTTCACAGCTGAGAGTGTCTCTTCACCTGGTACATACCTAAAGTGACTCATATTCCCAGGCCCTGTGTTCTGACCTTTGGCATTGGCTCTAGCTCCACAATCTGAGACACCTACCATAACAACCCTAAAATGCTCCTTGCTGCACTAAAAAAAATAATGTATAAACACTCTTGATAGCCAGAGAACCATTGAGTATATCGCTTCTGCCCAACTCTTTGACAGATAATAGAACTGGAGAATCTGTCCATTGACAGCACCCTGACTTTATTCTCAGAAGTTCACCATGATTAGATCAATAAAAAACAAGAAGAATCAGTAGGTATCAGTTAGTTACTGAAGACGATTTTGCTCCAGACTGAGCAATAGTCATGCTGGTTCACCTCAAAAGAGGCCACAGCCTTCCAGAGACTCCTGTCACCCCACTCTTCAGCTGGACATACCAATTTTCTCCAGTGCTCATCCAGGCACTCATCCTTTGGAAGAGCTCATTGTGAGCTTTTTTCTGCCCCACTGGTTGTGGTCTCTGGACTTCCTATCTATGTTGAACCCCGCCGCCTTAGTAAATCTCAAAGTCCATAGTCTGTTCCCTGGTTGAACCCTAAGTGGTCATCTCCTGCTTCTAACCATAATTCAGCCAAGCCAGGGACCCCAGAAGAATGGAGGACTGTGCAAATCAGATCACTTTCACAGTTGCTAAAGCCAATGGGATATGCCTAAAGGAGTTGCCCGCTGGGGAAATTGGACAGGGCTGTAGCAGCGGCCTGGTCTTCCACACACCTTCCCTCTTGCCTGCATTGCTCCCACAGCCTACACTGCAGTCAGGATCGCCATCCCATCTGGTCTTCACAGTGGAGGGAAAGCACGAGTCCACAGTGAAGCTTAAGGAATCTCTCCCCACTTCCCCACAGAAAAGAAAGGGAACAGGAAGAGCTTGGAGATGCACAGCCCACCTCACCTCTTCCTGCTTTGAACTCATCCCTAATGCCTGGACCCTGCCGCTTTCTTATACTGCACTTCAGGGAGAAAGGAAGAGGGGAAAACCAACAGTGTGATGATGGGGAGAAGCCAGAGCCTGGCTTCACCATGGGTTCAGTGAATTACCAGACCAGCCACAGGGCTGCCAGTATTGAACCTGTATATTAAATAAACAATGAACCTTCATATGATTCAAGCTGATCCATTTTAGACTTTCTGTTACTTATAACCAAATGTACTCCTAGTTTGCCTTCAAGCTCTTTAAGTAATCACAATGAAAGGAAATGGGGCAGAAAAGAAAATGTATTAGTGAACCCTGGTAGTTCAATTCAAAAGCAACCTGACTGGGCTGAGAGATGCCAGGGATTAGCAAGGCATTCCTCTGGGTGGGTGTGTCAAAGCAGGCATTTCCAGAGCCTGTTAACACACGGGGGTGGGGGGGGTGTCTGAACCAATGAATAATATGATCCATTCATAGATTCAAAATTTGAACCAACTATTGAATATTGTGCAATGAGAGAAGCAGGCTCGGAGTGCAGGAAGTGGACCCGGGGTGGGGCTATTCTTAGAGGCTAGATCCCACCCTGGCTTCTTCCTGTCCCACATTGTTTCCTGGCCACCACGGTGTGGATTACTCTGCTCTGCCATGTCCTGTCCATTTCAATGAGCTGAAGCCTCAAACCATGAGATTTGAAATTAGATCTTTCTCTCCTTACGTTCGTCTACCAGGTATTTCCTCACTGGACTGGGAAGAGAAAGATGTAAGCACCTACTGTGTGTTGGGGACACCCTAGCCACTTTCTCACCCGTCTCGCTATTTAATTCTTAGACCTCTTTAGTAAGGTCATTGCTATCTACATTTTAGAGGGGAAGAAATCCAGGCATTGAAATTAAACACCTGCCTGAGGTCAGTTAATTTGTGCAGCCATAATTTAAATCTTCTGATTTAAAGCTCAATTTAATTTTAATTAGTGTACATATAAAACTTGTTCCTTAGCTCTTTAATAAGCATATGTAAGATTACTGGAAGGCTGTTAGATACCCTGGCTCTGTCACATGGAAGTTTATGAGTAAAAGTGGTATGAAGAAGTAACACTAACAGGAGATCAGTCAGAGCCGTAGTCCTCTCTCCCTGAGAGAGAAGTGCCTACTGAAGTCATGAAATCCTTTCCCACAAGCAGAAAAAGAGTGAAACTCATGGTGATTTCAGGGCTGCCATAAACAAATCCCAGCACAGGGCAAGAAAATGGGATGTTTAAAATTCCTTTTAAGCCTAAGATTCCAGGTCTTTGCAGACAAAGGCAAGATGATTCCCTTTCAATTCTGGCCACCTTTCAGTTTCTGAAGCTAGAAGTGTTCTCTGGAGCCTCTCCCTCACCAACACTTACCCAGAGACAAGCAAAAGTCCTTCCTTGTTTCTGACTTAGAAAAGAAATTATTGTTGTTATTATTATTATTTATTATTGTTGTTGTTGTTGTTGTTGTTATTATTATTACTATTACTATTAACTTATTTATTGTGCTCAAGACAGTGCCTTAGAGTTAAGTCAGTAAGGCTAACAATAACTCAGCGAATGAGGACAATAGCATAGGTCTAACAGTTACAATATTTTAACTACATGTATAATCAAAACATGGGTGAATTTTGGCATCAAAAGCTGTGAAAACTGTATAAAGCTAAAAATAAAACCCCGTCCCCAAGTCTCCTTGTGTTTCATCTTCCTGTCCTGGTTTGCTTTCTGTTGTGAAAAAATACTGACCAGGACCAACTTGGGAAGAGAGGGGTTTATAGTCCAATGCTGGGAGGAAGCCAAGACAGAAACTCAGGACAAGAGCTTGGAGGAAAGCCCATAGAGGAATGCTGCCTATTGTCTTGTGCCCTCTGACCTTGTTTATAGCATCCAGACTCACCTGCACAGGGATAGCACCGCCCACAGTGGGCTGGGCCCTCCCAAATAAATGAGCAGTCAAAAAATACCAAAAAACAACAACAACAAAAAACCCCTGCCCTGCAGACATATCTACAGACCAGTCTGATGGAGACAATTCCTCAGTCAAGGCCCCCTTTTCCCAGGTGTGGCAGGTTGACAACCAAGGTTAACCATCAACCCTGCCTATTCTGACCCCTTTCAGAGCTAAACATTTAAAAACTAGCTGAACATATATCCCCAAGTTTGTGCTACGCATTTACATAGATATCTAGACATACCTTCCTGCATCTTCCTCCACACCTACCCGTCCACATCCAAGTACATGCTGACAGAGGCCACATAATTACAGACCTCTAGTGTGCAGAAAGAAGGTTGAAAGCAGCAACTTAAAATGAAGAGGCTTCCTCTATTCCCCATGGGAACTAACCGTAGAAAGAACAGAGCTTCCCTCCTGACCCCGAGAGGCCCTTGTCTTTCATAGACATTGGGAGAAAATACAAAAGCCACTGACTTGACAGGTGACATGATATAGCTACACTCAACATATACACATACAAGGTTTTTCTCCTTATTTTTGTAACGGTTTACAGATTTCTATTAGCTTGGGAGTTAACTCTTCTCCAGTCTTCTGTTTTACCCTAAATCAAAAAGTTTCTGCTTGCCCAACGAACAACGACTTGCACAGGTCCCTTAAGACACACCCCTCAATGCAACATGCCATTTTTGGTGTCCCTTCCCCACATTCTTTGTAAACCATCTGCAAACTCATCTTTCCCCAATGCCTTATATCAATGAAGGCATTTCAGGTCTTAGAGGAGAAATGGAAATGGCTCAAGAAGACAGACTCCCAAAATGATGGGGGAGGTTCCTGTAAGTTCACTAAACACTGTGCAAGCTCCACGCTCTGCCCAGAACGGACACAATTTAAGGCCTCAGAAATGAACTCAAGCTCCAATAAAACAAATATTTCACAGTTCATTTAATCCAAGATATTGAAAAGACCTTCAGAGCCTTGGGGTTACCTGCTCCCCAGGGATGTTGCAGTGTCTGAGAAATACAGATGCTACCCATTCGCTGCATCTCAGCAGCTGCTGTACCAACACCGGCCTTGCTGTTCTTCCCCTTGTCTCCTGGAGCCATTTCTGGATTCAATCCAGAGAAAGCTGAGGTGGGGCTTTCTTCTCATGGGTTTGTCATTGAAAGCCATAGAGAAGTTTGGCTGGGGAACAGTCATCAGAGTACAAACAGACATGCGTGATTGTCATGAATCCTTCACTAGTTATTGAATGCCTACCATGTGTTGGTACTGTCCCAAATGCTAGAGATATAGGAATACACAGACCGAGGAAACACATCTGATATTACAGATCTGATATTATAATTCATAAAAGGAGACAACAAATATGGAAGACATCATGTATTGTACAGTTTAAATGCTGTGGATTAGCAGAGCTGTGGTGGTACACACCGTTAATCCCAGCACTTGAGAGGCAGAGGCCAGCAGATTTCTGAGTCCAAGGCCTGTTTGGTCTACAGAGTGAGTTCCAGAACAGCCAGGGCTACACAGAGAAACCCTGTCTTGAAAAACAAAAAAAATTAAATGCTGTGGATAAAGTTCTTCAACAGTATTGGGTGCCCTGTGGTAGGAAACATATAAGTTTAAGTAATGTAGACAAGAAAAGACTTGCTGCATTTAGTAAAGTCTTTACTCAGCTCTAAGACTCTAGTTTTAAATGGGTGTGGCTCTCAATCAGCTCAGAATGTAAGTGAGCTGAGAACATCAGCTCTGGTGTGAAGAGCTAAGGAACAATCCATGAGCCCCCTAACCTTTGCTTCTCAAAGGACCTGTCATCAGCACCATGGATGACTACCAATGAAGCAGCCATGTTCTTGCATGATGCTGGCTCTGTTTGATCTTTTAGCAGGAGGTAGTTAACAATCACATTCCACTAAGTCTCTTCCTTGAAGACTTGAATACTGGAAACCTAGAGAATAAAAGTCAAACTTTGTCAAGGCACAAAATCTTGGATATAAAATTCAGGAGTCATAGGTGAACATATTTCTTATACTCTAAAATGATAAAATTTGTAGCCAGCATTCAGAGAGCTGCAAAAGCAATAGTAGAGTATTTTATGATGTATCCTAATTCATGGTTAACATGGAATCCCACTCTACCCCAGGTGGTAGTATATTTTGGCAGATTATGAAGCTTTAGTAGACAGGGCTTAGCTAGAGAAAGCAGGTGACTGGAGTTGGATCCTGGGAGTAGATTATTCCTGGACCCGTTTGGGAGGCCACAAGTCAGCAGATCTTCTCCTGGATGTGTCCCCGTCTCTGAATGATGATGTTCTGTTGAAAATGTAGCAAAATAAGTCTCTCCCTCTTTACCTATTTCTGTCAGGCTTTTTTTTTTTAGAACGAAAGAAATAAGCAAGGCGCTGGTGAGTCCCACTTGTCCCACCCATGCCTAGTGGCTTATTTAATCCTTTCTTGGGTGAAACTAATTATGGGAAAAGCAACCACAGTCTGATGAAGACAGAGATTAGGTCCCATGGATGGAACAATCAAGCACAAATCCACACTACCACAGGAAGTAACTGTGGGTCTTCCATTGGATTGTAATTCCTGCAAAGCCAGTAGCTTGTCATTATATCATCTGGCCTAGCTGAGAAAACACCCAAAAACTGCGCTTTCCATATAGTTGAAGACATTGAAAATGTCTTCCTGCCCTGAAAAAGGCATGTACATCTGTATGTATGGATCCTTAAATGTTTTACTAGAGGACCAGACTTAGGTGACCCTTAACATACATCCTCATTGGATATGACTTATAATCTATTCTACTTCGGAAGTTGTTTACAGAGATAGAGGCCTTATTATCACTGTGACACCTTCTATTATATGATACCTTTGACAGGAATTTGGATGCTTTCACTTTCTAAACAGCTCCTGAGTAGGGTAACCCTCTGATACAGATGTGTGAAGTCATACTCCAGTACTTCTCCATTATACAGAGAAAATCCACAGCACAGCCAAGAACAGTCTGATCTGAGTATTGGCTTGTTGGCCATTCCTTAAACTATCACATCAGTGTTTTGTTGGGCCCTTTTCTTAGGAACATCTCTCCCCTAGACATAGCTTGATCGCTTCTTTTCAGTAGTTCCTAGAATGTCTCCTAATCACAAGGCCTTCTCCAGTCTCTCTATCTAGTATCTTCAACCCCTAAACCATACCAAACCCTTCCCTCTCTCCACTGTTCTGTCTCATTACCACTTACCATTCTCAAATGGGCTGTGTAATTCATTCACTGTGTTGTCATCAACATTACTCCTCTGTGCTACAAGGACATGGATGTTTATCCAATACACTCGTAGCAAAACTCATGGGGCCCTGAACAGCCCTTTGCAGGATGAGGTGATCCAATACTTATTGAGAAAATGAACAGCACCTTGGATAGTTCTACAGTGACTGATGTCTCAAGACCCATATTGAATTTTACTGTTAGGGATCCATTTTCCAACAAGTTAGTGAGCCTTCTACAAAATATCCAAACACAAATATCTTCCATCAGTAAATGTGACTTTTAGTCTGTAGAATTATCATCTCTGAGGCTTACTGAGGCCTAGTCCTGGAAGCTTTTAGCCTTTGTAAATCTTATCTAGGCCCAAAATATTTTCAGCCTCTGAGACTTACTGCTGAATATGCTCACCCTTTCTTGTTCTTTCTGAACTCCAGGTGGTTTGATTCAGCTGTTCTAGCTCAAACTCCTCTTCGAACTCACTGATCAAATCTGGCTTCTCTCTCAGCCTCTGACTGAATTGCCCTGCTTGGCCTCATACTAACTTTGGCAGTATGTTATAATCTTCTGGCTCCTTCTCATTTCTCTGGCTGCTCTGTCTTCACCTGTGTCTTCCTTGTTCTCTCTTTACAACCCATCTCTCTATAACTGGTTCTGTAAAACTGCCTCTTGCCTCTGTACTGCTCTTTCTTAAGTCACCTCTGTTTCCTTTCTGTTCTTGGGAGAGCTGAGCATTCCTATTATGTCAAATCTTTCTCTGATTCATCACTTTTTCTGCCACTCAATTAAGCATCACTTTCAAGCATGGGTGCTTTCTTCTATAAATGAATGTTACCTTCATTGTTTGAGATTAAACATGTATACTAAAGGAGTGTCCATATTCCAGCCAGAGAAATTAAAGATGTGTGCTAAGGCTGAGCCACACCACAACTAGAATAAGGGTTTTTCAGTAAACAATACAACTTTGGGTTTTATAATATGATCAAATATCCTGCAACATCCATCTAAATAAATTTCAGGCAACTTCCAAAACACCTAAAAATGTTTATCTTCCTGAGATTAGAAAGATACCAGCCACTGGGCACGTCATTTCTGGAGGATCCTGCTATACCACTCCTGGGCATATAACCAGAGGATTCCCCAGCATGTAATAAGGATACGTGCTCCACTATGTTCATAGCAGCCCTATTTATAATAGCCAGAAGCTGGAAAGAACCCAGGTATCCCTCAACGGAAGAATGGATTCAAAAAATGTGGTGTATATATACACAATGGAGTACTATTCAGCCATTAGAAACAATGAATTCATGAAATTCTTAGACAAATGGATGGAGCTGGAGAACATCATACTAAGTGAGGTAACCCAGTCTCAAAAGATCAGTCATGGTATGCACTCACTAATAAGTGGATATTAGCCTAGAAAATTGGAATACCCAAAACATAATCCACTCATCAAATGAGATACAAGAAGAAAGGAGGAGTGGCCCCTGGTTCTAGAAAGACTCAGTGTAGCAGGATAGGGCAAAACCAGAGCAGGGAAATGGGAAGGGGTAGATGGGAGAGCAGGGGGAGGGAAGGGGGCTTGTGTGATTTTCAGGGAGTGGGGGAACCAGAAAAGGGGAAATCATTTGAAATGTAAATAAAAAATATATTGAATATAAAAAAAGAGAAAAAAAGAAAGATTCCAGCCAGTTCATACTCAAAACTACCAGTCATGAACCAGCAGGGAGAAAAATGAAAGTGACAGACCTGCATTGCCTAGCCATAGCTTTCCTAAATCCAAGTCTTAGTGAAAACAAACAAACAAACAAACAAACAAACAAACAAAGGGCTTCCTCGCTGCCAACCTACCAATATTCTCTGTTGCTTTGGCTTAGAGTCTAAAGTCTTTCTAGCTAAAAATATAAGAAAGAAAGGTAGAAAGAAAGGCAGAAAGAAAGAAAGAGAGAGAGAGAAAGAGAGAGAAAGAAAGAAGGAAAGAAAGAAAGAAAGAAAGAAAGAAAGAAAGAAAGAAAGAAAGAAAGAAAGAAGGAAGGAAGGAAGGAAGGAAGGAAGGAAGGAAAGAAAGAAAGAAAGAAAGAAAGAAAGAAAGAAAGAAAGAAAGAAAGAAAGAAAGAAAGAAAGAAAGAAAGAAAGAAAGAAAGAAGGAAGGAAGGAAGGAAGGAAGGAAAGAAAGAAAGAAGGAAAGAAAGGCAGCAAAGGTGGGGAGGGGCCCTTGCAAGAGAGAGAGGTGATTATGCACCTTCGCACATATACCTTGTATTTGTGCAACTTACTGGCATTTAAACGCCTTCCAGATACTGGATAGGTATGAGGTCTCAAATGCCTTCCTAAAAGGCAATTAAGAGATAATGCAATACTTCTGCCTTGGGAAAAGAAAAATCGCCTTCTGACAGGACTGATAACTCAACTTAAAAAATTATATATTTTTCATTAGTAAAAATTGTATTTATTAATATTATGCTACATGGTGTGTGTGTGTGTGTGTGAGTGTGTGTGTGTGTGTTCACCAGGCCATACAGTAGATCTTCTCAACATATTCCTCCTGTTCAATTGAATTTTTGTGTCCCTCACATAACACCTTCCCACACTTGCACTGCAGTCCTTCCCTGGACACTACCAAGAATAGTTCAGAAGCTGAGTGTTTGAGATTCCACATGTAAGTGAAATGTTTGGCATCTGACTTTCTGTGCCTGCCTTATTTCACTTAGTATAAAATCCCACTGATTAACCCACGTTGCCACAGAAGCTAGGTTTCTTTCTTATTTATGGCTGAACATTTTCATACACAACATTTTCTTTATCTATTCACCCACTGATGGATTAAAAATGTTTATTGATTCTGGTCATGCCCTTTACTTTCCCCAGCACACATGAAAATGTCCACTTTCATTTTCTCATGTTTCCAGTGGGAATTGGAAAGGGACTCCAGGAAGTAGTCGCTCAGAATGACTTCATTTCCTTCAGCTGCCATAATACACGTGTGTTAGATAATCTCAAAGGTTTATTCTCAGCAGCAAAGTGGTACACATTGATGAGGCCCAACTCCAAGCTGGCAGAGCTGCAGAGCCTTGGCATATATTTCTTACTCTTACCCAGGAGAATTGGAGTCACCATTAAACCATGTTACCAAGTGAGCCAAGAGAAAGACCTGGGAGTCCAGACTTCTTTTCATTTCTTGTTTATCTCACATGCGAACAAATATGAAATAGAAAAATTAAATACACTTTTAAAAAATTGTTTTGTTTTCCTTCCAGACCCTACTTGTAGAATGACGATGCTGAAACTATTTGTTATTACATACCTAGGCCACAAGCTTTGGTTCATTCCAAGTAGCTCAGAATTTATGTAACTAATTCAAACTATTCTATGTCTTCCACATGGTTGGTTGCCTCTCCTTCAGTCCCACCCTGCTTCTTCCTACATGTCTCCTCAGTGTCTTGCTTTAATCTCTCCCCTCATCTCTCTTAGCATCTCCATGAAACTCCCACTATACGCTTTATTTTATCCTGAGTTCAACTCTTTTGTTTTATGTCCATCTCCTCTTGGCTCTTGAATCTCTCTTTTATATTCTATTTCCCAGAATCCTCTTTCTTCCTGCCTGTTCCTCCTACTTCCTGCTTCAGCTCATTGGCCATAGCGTTTTTTATAGACAGGTGATGCTTATAAAAGGTTCTCTCTACAGATGATGCTTCAACACAAATTTCTAATGGTCATTCCTTATTGGGGTTTCTTCTGTATTTCCCCACCCAATGCCTTCCTCCTTACTGCTTTACTGAAGTAGATCAGAAACCTCAGTATCTTATCTACTGCCCACTAACTTGAGTTATCTACAGAATCATCATGTAGAACCTTCTAGACCTCATACCTGATCCTATCAATCTTCCATGAAGCTCAGTTGTGTACTAACGCTAAAACTCTGTCTTGACGCTTCATTGTTATTTCTAATCCTCTCTTACAGTCAGGGAAAACACCTGGCTTACTATTTTAATTGGGATACTTCCATCTGGAATCAACACTAAACTGAATGGGACTCTTGTACAACAGGCAGTTGTCAGAACACACAGGACAGCTGGATGTAAATATTAATTGGCTAAACTGGACTTAACTTGTACTTGGCTTCTTCTTTATACCTTCCTTCCAAGCTACAGACTATATTCTTTTCTGTATCTTTATAATTTTCAATCCTTCCATCTTTCAAAAGACACCTGTCTCTTTTGAACAGTGTATTGAGAAGTTGTGACTTTTCCTTCCTTTGGGTGAGCAGCACCTGCAATGCCTTCCCCCTACCACCACTATGGTCCACAGGCTGCAAGAGTCCCAAGAAAGCTCTGAACATGGGCCAACACAAATTGTAAACTTACTTAAAACATCATAACATCATAAGATAGGGGAGTCTTTGCCTCTGTCTCTGTCTCTCTGTCTCTGTCTCTCTCTTTCTCTCTCTCTCTCTCTCTCTCATTTCACTTTTTGTAACTCAGGTGTGTCACAGGCTTTGTAAATGACAGCACTGTGTCTCAGTGAAGGTAAAAGGTTGGACACAGCTGAATTCTTTACAGAATTTTAACTCTAACACATAGGCAGTAACATAAAGGATTTGAGGAACTGTCCATAAACAAATCATAGGTGTGGCTGCCTATGTAATATAAGGATAAACAAGAGGACAGATGCCAAAATTTTAAATAAACACTTCAGAATTTATCTGTAGTACATGGCTTTAAAAATGGACATTTACTTAGGAGCCTGGGTGGGAACTGTGAAAGTCTCCAAAAATAAAATCTCTGCTTGATTATTTTCAAGTTCTACTTAGTTCTCACTCTGATTAAGAAAAATGAAATAAATATCCAAGGTAATGTACAAAGCCACATGGCTTAGTGAAACACTAAGAATCCATGATATTTTTTTAAAAGTCTCTGGCCCAGAGTGAAATCTGAAAAACATAGTTTACATGTGTGTGCACGTGAACAGGCTGTAGTTAGCTTAAATGGAGACCTAAGCTCTTCATGTATTGATCTATTTCAGATATCTGAAATTTGGGAATTTTTTTAATTATCTGAAAAGCTTAAAAGATCTTCCTATAGGCAATTAACATATGAAAAATCACATATTTGTTTATTCACTAAAGTTCCCTTGAATGCTGACTTCATATCATGAGCTACCCAGCTGGTCATATTTCTCACCCAGAACCTTTCCCAGTTTGCCTTCTATGGCTGTGACAAACATGACCATAAGCAACTTAAATAAAGGATCTCAGTTTCCAGAGAACAGGCCATCATCAAGGGATGCTGGGGCCAGGAGCTCACGGCCCCACAGTGACCGGGTCCTTCCTGCATTGATTATAATCAACTAATGTCTCCCACAGACTTTCCACGGGCCAATCTTTTTTTTTAATATTTTTATTTTCAATATTCTTTGTTTACATTCCAAATGATTTCCCCTTTCCCGGATCCCCCCTCCCCATATGTCCCATAAACCTTCTTCTCTCCATCCCTTCTCCAATCACCTCCCTCCTTTTTCTCTGTCCTTATATTCCCTTCCAATGCTAGATCGATCCTTTCCAGGATCAGGACCCTCTCCATACTTCTTCATGGGAGTCATTTGTTATGCAATTTGTGCCTTGGGTATTCAGGGCTTCTGGGCTAATTAATATCCACTTATCAGAGATTGCATTCCATGTGTATTCTTTTGTGATTGGGTTACCTCACTTAGGATGATATTTTCCAGATCAAACCATTTGCCTCAAAATTTTGTGAATTCATTGTTTCTAATTGCTGAGTAGTATTCCATTGTGTAAATAAACCACATTTTCTGAATCCATTCCTCCTTTGAGGGGCATCTGGGTTCTTTCCAGCTTCTGGCTATTATAAATAAGGCTGCTATGAACATAATGGAGCATGTGTCTTTATTGAATGCCGGGGAATCCTTTGGGTATATGCCCAGGAGAGGTATGGCAGGGTCCTCTGGAAGTCTCATGTCAAGTTTTCTGAGGAACCTCCAGACTGATTTCCACAGTGGTTGTACCATCTTACAGCCCCACCAGCAGTGGAGGAGTGTTCCTCTTTCTCCACATCCTCGCCAACACCTGTTGTCTCCAGAGTTTTTGACCTTAGCCATTCTGACTGGTGTAAGGTGAAATCTCAGGGTTCTTTTGATCTGCATTTCCCTAATGACTAATGATGTTGAGCACTTCTTAAGGTGCCTCTCGGCCATCCGAAGTTCTTCAGGTGAAAATTCTTTGTTAAGATCTGTACCCCATTTTTTAATAGGATTATTTGGTTCCCTGGGGTCTAACTTCTTGAGTTCTTTGTATATATTGGATATTAGCCCTCTATCAGATGTGAGGTTGGTGAATATCCTTTCCCAATTTGATGGTTGCTGTTTTGTCCTTTTAACAATGTCCTTTGCCTTACAGAAACTTTGTAATTTTATGAAGTCCCATTTGTCAATTCTTGATCTTAAAGCATAAGCTATTGGTGATCTGTTCAGGAACTTTTCCCCTGTTCCACGGGCCAATCTAATGGAAGTAATTCCTCAACTTCCATTTCAATTTCCAGGGTGTGTCAAGCTGACAAGTAAGGTTAGCCAAGCTGTCCACAGAATCCAAATAATTCCTCCATCATTGTTTACATCTATTAACAAAGAGTTAAATGTGGGAAGTAAGAATAACCACAGACTAAAAGGAAATTTCCCCAGTGCTCGAATTTCTTCTAAATGGGATCAGTATTATATACAGATGTTCTTGTTTTAGTTATTTTCCACACACAGGAAGAGGGTCAGCACATGATATACTTTTGTTTCTTTATTCTTATAGAAATTATCCACATTTTACAGACAGATTTCCAGATTCAAGCTGTGTGTGTTCAATGCCGAGTTACTTGAAATAATTCTTTTGAAATAATTATGTTCCCATTTCCATTTTGTGAGGATAACTACTTCATAATTTATCATCTTAAAGTGCCTATTTTTTCATACTTACATATTCAGATGGTAAAATGAATCCAGATAGGTTATAAAGGGTGGCTTGCCTTGTTTCTACAGCTGGCATGTCCTTTAGCTTGGAGTTTCTAATGCCTTTAGATGATTTGATGGCTAATGTCCTCTAAAATCAACTGTAGGTCTGAGAGCTTCTGATGGCTGTTGTCTAGGCCCTTAGGTGAGGTTGTTGACCGTAGTCTCTCTTCCATCTTCTTCGCATTCTTTCCCACAACATGAAAACATCAGGTTAGTAGAACTTGCAGTTGGCAGCTGAAGATGCCCGAGTTACTCCAAACTAATTCTTGTGGTTTGAACTGATTCTCAAGCCTTCCTGAACTCCAGTGGATGTGAGGGGAGAGGAGCATAGCCTTTTCCTTTCACTACAGGGGCTTTCAATTATTTTGCATTCACTGTTTAAAATCATCACAGGCTAAAAGACAGCATGTTTCTTGATTCCTGTCTTGGTTTGAATCAGAAATACCTCCCTCGGGCTCATACCTTGAGCATGTGTGCTATCTTGGGAGTGTAGGATCTTGAGGAGATGGGGCCTGCCAGGTAAAGGTGGGGTCACTCAGGATGAGCCTTCGAAGCTTGTACCTGGCCCCTAGCCCATGCCTTGCTCTCTGCTTTCTAGTCTGCTGTGATAGAAACAGCCTCTGCCACTCACTCCTGCCCTCAGGAACCTGTCTGCTCCATCAAGCCTTCCCACCATTATGGATTGAAACTATGAACCTGAATAGACTTTTTCCCCCCCTGAAGTTGTTCGTAGGTGTCATGGTGATCAATGCAGGAGTGACTAGCACCCAGAGGGTATGACATCCAGGCTAGCTTACCACAGGAAGAATACATTGCAACTAAAAGCCCATTTAGCACATTCTACTGAGAATTTGGAGGTAAGAACCACAGATGACAGAGGACGTGGTGTTTGTCTCTCTGGTTACATCACTGAATATAATCATTTCTAATTCCATCCATTTACCCGTGAATTTCATTTTTCTTTGCAGCTTAATATTCCATTACACGTATATGCCACATTTTTATATATCTGTTGAAGGAAATTTAGCTTGCTTCCATTTCTATTGTATTGTGAATAGTAATATTGCACATGGCAGATCAAGTATCTGTAGATTAGGATGCTGAATTCTTTGGGAACATGCCAAGAAGTGGTAGAGCTCAGTCATACAACTGATTTATTTTTTAGTTTTCTGAAGATTCTCTAGACTGATATTCATGGCAATATCAGTAAACATGTTAACTTGGAAGGGGAAAGTTTTTTGTGAGATTTCAGCCCTAGACAAAAAACTACAGACAATTACTAACTGCTGGAAGAAAGAGACTCAGAATCTGCTGCTAATAAAGCATTTTGTTCATTGTCAAATATGGAGTGGTCAGCCTTGACAGAATACACACACCACCAAGAATGAACTCAGAAGGTTGTATTTGTATATATTTGTACACACAAACACACACACACACACACACACACACACACACGACAATAATAATTAAGAAATCGAGGTTATCAACTTGAGTGGAAGCATGGGAACAGTTTGATAGAGGGTAAACTCGGAGGGACCAGAAAGAAGTAATGAGGAGAAGTAATATAACTCTATTTCAATTATAAAATGACATATCCTACTGAGTGTCATAGCCCTAATGAGTCTATAGCCCTACTGAGTGTCATATCTTAACAAGAGAGCAGAGTAGTCATTGTTTGTTCTTGAGATACCTGGATGACAGGGAGCAGTAGCTTTCTGTTCTTAGTCAATGTCTCAAAAAAAAAAATCTCAATAGTTGCAGAAAAGTTCAGAATGTAAAATCTGCAACATGATTTTTACTGAAAGCATTTAACTTTCATCCTCTTACAGCCCAGTGTCCTCAGGTAAAACCATCATAACTGGGGCCTGTCGATAACACCCTTTAAGTCTTAGAATCCAGTTTCAATGATATATATTTATTATGGGTAAGATTTTAGGCTTTATATTTTCAGTGAACATACATTAGGAAGATGAAGTACTAAGAAAGGGATACTAGCACCTGGAGATGTTGTCTCTATGGTTAAGAACACTGGCTGTGTAAGCCTGGGGACTGGAGTTCAAATCCTACTGCCTACACATCAAGCTAAGTGTCCCACACAGGTCTGTTACCCCCACTCTCAAGAGGGCAGAGGCAGGAGGATTGATGGAGTCAGTTCTCTTGCTGCCTAGGTGAGACAATGTAAGCTCCAAGTTCAGAGAGAGAACCAACCTCAAAATAATAGGCAGAGAATGATGGAGGACCAGGGTTCTAAACCTGTGGGTCCCGACCCCTCTGGGTCTCAAATGATCTTTTTTTTTTTCATTGGATATTTTCTTTATTTACACTTTAAATACTATCTCTTTTCCTGATCTTCCCCCAACCCCATATCCCTTTCCCCCCTCCCCTGTTCCTCCACCCTCCAATTCCCCTACACTGGGGCATCAAGCCTTCACAGGACTAAGGGCCTCTCCTCCTACTGATGTCCAACAAGGCATCTTCTGCTACATATGCAGTGGGAGCCATGGGTCCCTCCATGTGTACTCTTTGGTTGACGGTTTAGTCCCTGGGAGCTCTAGGGGGGTCTGGTTGGTTGATACTGTTCTTCCTGTGAGGTTGCAAACCCATTCAGCTACTTCAATCCTTTCTCTAACTCCTCTATTGGGGACCCCATTGGGGACCCTGTGTTCAGTCCAATGGTTGGGTGCAAGCATCCACCTCTGTATTTGTAAGGCTCTGGCAGAGCCTCTCAGGAGACAGCTATATCAGGCTCCTGTCAGCAAGCACTTTTTGGCATCAGCAATAGTGATGACTGTAATAGGTTTGCTGACTGTATATGGGCTGGATCCCCAGGTAGGACAGTCTCTGGATGGCCTTTCATTAAGTCTATGCTCCACACTTTGTCTCTGTATTTGCTACTGTGAGTATTTTGTTCCCCTTTCTTTTTTTTTTTTCTTTTTTTTTTCTTTTTTTTTCTTTTTTTTTCATTATTTGATATAATTTATTTACATTTCCAATGATTTCCCCTTTTCTAGCCCCCCCACTCCCCGAACGTCCCACAAGCCCCCTTCTCTTCCCCTGTCCTCCCACCCACCCCCTCCCACTTCCCCGTTCTGGTTTTGCTGAATACTGTTTCACTGAGTCTTTCCAGAACCAGGGGCCACTCCTCCTTTCTTCTTGTACCTCATTTGATGTGTGGATTATGTTTTGGGTATTCCAGTTTTCTAGGTTAATATCCACTTATTAGTGAGTGCATACCATGATTCACCTTTTGAGTCTGGGTTACCTCACTTAGTATGATATTCTCTAGCTCCATCCATTTGCCTAAGAATTTCATGAATTCATTGTTTCTAATGGCTGAATAGTACTCCATTGTGTAGATATACCACATTTTTTGCATCCACTCTTCTGTTGAGGGATACCTGGGTTCTTTCCAGCATCTGGCAATTACAAATAGGGCTGCTATGAACATAGTAGAACATGTATCCTTATTACATGGTGGGGAGTCTTCTGGGTATATGCCCAGGAGTGGTATAGCAGGATCTTCTGGAAGTGAGGTGCCCAGTTTTCGGAGGAACCGCCAGACTGATTTCCAGAGTGGTTGTACCAATTTGCAACCCCACCAGCAGTGGAGGAGTGTTCCTCTTTCTCCACACCCTCTCCAACACCTGCTGTCTCCTGAATTTTTAATCTTAGCCATTCTGACTGGTGTAAGATGAAATCTTAGGGTTGTTTTGATTTGCATTTCCCTAATGACTAATGAAGTTGAGCATTTTTTAAGATGCTTCTCCGCCATCCGAAGTTCTTCAGGTGAGAATTCTTTGTTTAACTCTGTACCCCATTTTTTAATAGGGTTGTTTGGTTTTCTGGAGTCTAACTTCTTGAGTTCTTTATATATATTGGATATTAGCCCTCTATCTGATGTAGGATTGGTGAAGATCTTTTCCCAATTTGTTGGTTGCCGATTTGTCCTCTTGATGGTGTCCTTTGCCTTACAGAAACTTTGTAATTTTATGAGGTCCCATTTGTCAATTCTTGCTCTTAGAGCATACGCTATTGGTGTTCTGTTCAGAAACTTTCTCCCTGTACCGATGTCCTCAAGGGTCTTCCCCAGTTTCTTTTCTATTAGCTTCAGAGTGTCTGGCTTTATGTGGAGGTCCTTGATCCATTTGGATTTGAGCTTAGTACAAGGAGACAAGGATGGATCAATTCGCATTCTTCTGCATGCTGACCTCCAGTTGAACCAGCACCATTTGTTGAAAAGGCTATCTTTTTTCCATTGGATGTTTTCAGCCTCTTTGTCGAGGATCAAGTGGCCATAGGTGTGTGGGTTCATTTCTGGATCTTCAATCCTGTTCCATTGATCCTCCTGTCTGTCACTGTACCAATACCATGCAGTTTTTAACACTATTGCTCTGTAGTATTGCTTGAGGTCAGGGATACTGATTCCCCCAGATTTTCTTTTGTTGCTGAGAATAGTTTTAGCTATCCTGGGTTTTTTGTTCTTCCAGATAAATTTGATAATTGCTCTTTCTAACTCTGTGAAGAATTGAGTTGGGATTTTGATGGGTATTGCATTGAATCTGTATGGTGCTTTAGGCAAAATGGCCATTTTAACTATATTGATTCTACCGATCCAAGAGCATGGGAGGTTTTCCCATTTTTTGAGGTCTTCTTCCATTTCCTTCTTCAAAGTCTTGAAGTTCTTGTCATACAGATCTTTTGTATGTTTGGTAAGAGTCACCCCAAGATACTTTATACTGTTTGAGGCTATTGTGAAGGGGGTCATTTCCCTAATTTCTTTCTCAGCCTGCTTATCCTTTGAGTATAGGAAGGCCACTGATTTGCTTGAGTTGATTTTATAACCTGCCACTTTGCTGAAGTTGTTTATCAGCTGTAGGAGCTCTCTAGTGGAGTTCTTTGGGTCACTTAGGTAGACGATCATGTCGTCTGCAAATAATGATAGTTTGACTTCTTCCTTTCCAATTTGTATCCCTTTGACCTCCTTATGTTGTCGAATTGCCCGAGCTGGTACCTCAAGTACAATATTGAAAAGATAAGGAGAAAGGGGGCAGCCTTGTCTGGTCCCTGATTTCAGTGGGATTGCTTCAAGTTTCTCTCCATTTAGTTTGATGCTGGCTACCGGTTTGCTGTATATTGCTTTTACTATGTTTAGGTATGGGCCTTGAATTCCTGTTCTCTCCAAGACTTTAAGCATGAAAGGATGCTGAATTTTGTCAAATGCTTTTTCAGCATCCAATGAAATGACCATGTGGTTTGGTTCTTTGAGTTTGTTTATGTAGTGGATTGTATTGATGGATTTCCGTATATTGAACCAACCCTGCATTCCCGGGATAAAGCCTACTTGATCGTGGTGGATGATCGTTTTGATGTGTTCTTGGATTCGGTTGGCAAGAATTTTATTGAGTATTTTTGCATCGATGTTCATAAGGGAAATTGGTCTGAAGTTCTCTTTCTTTGTTGGATCTTTTTGTGGCTTTGGTATCAGCGTAATTGTGGCTTCGTAGAAGGAATTGGGTAGTGTTCCTTCTGTTTCTATTTTGTGGAATAGTTTGAAGAGTATTGGTGTTAACTCTTCTTTGAAGGTCTGGTAGAATTCTGCACTGAAGCCATCTGGTCCTGTCCTTTTTTTGGTTGGAAGACTTTCTATGACTCTTTCTATTTCTTTAGGCATTATGGGACTGTTTAGATGGTCTAGTTGGTCCTGATTTAATTTTGGTATTTGGTATCTGTCAAGGAAATTGTCCATTTCCTCCAGATTCTCCAGTTGTGTTGAGTACAGGCTCTTGTAGTAGGATCTGATGATTTTTTGGATTTCCTCAGTTTCCGTTGTTATATCTCCCTTTTCGTTTCTAAGTTTGTTAATTTGGATACTTTCTCTGTGCCCTTTGGTGAGTCTGGCTAAGGGTTTATCTATCTTGTTGATTTTCTCAAAGAACCAGCTCCTGGTTTTGTTAATTTTTTGTATGGTTCTCTTTGTTTCTACTTGATTGATTTCGGCCCTGAGTTTGATGATTTCCTGCCTTCTACTCCTCCTGGGCGAAATAGCTTCTTTTTGTTCTAGGACTTTCAGGTGTGTCATTAAGTTGGTAATGTATGCTCTCTCCATTTTCTTTTTGGAGGCACTCAGGGCTATGAATTTTCCTCTTAGCACTGCTTTCATTGTGTCCCATAGATTTGGGTATGTTGTGTTTTCATTTTCATTGTGTTCTAAAAAGTCTTTAATTTCTTTCTTTATTTCTTCCTTGACCAAGGTATCATTGAGTAGAGTACTGTTCAGTTTCCACGTGTATGTGGGTTTTCTGTTGTTTCTGTTGCTATTGAAGACCACTTTTAGTCCATAGTGATCAGATAGGAGGCATGGGATTAGTTCTATTTTCTTATATTTGTTGAGGTCTGTCTTGTGACCAATTATATGGTCGATTTTGGAGAAGGTACCATGAGGTGCTGAGAAAAAGGTATATCGTTTTGTTTTAGGATAGAATGTTCTATATATGTCTGTTAAATCTAATTGGTCCAAAGCTTCAATTAGTTTCATTGTGTCCCTGTTTAGTTTTTGTTTTCCTGATCGGTCCATTGAGGAAAGTGCAGTGTTGAAGTCACCCACAATTATTGTGTTAGGTGCAATGTGTGCTTTTAGTTTTAATAAAGTTTCTTTTATGAAAGAGGGTGCCCTTGCATTTGGGGCATAGATGTTCAGGATTGACAGTTCTTCTTTTTGTATTTTTCCTTTGACCAGCAAGAAGTGTCCCTCAGGGTCTCTTTTGATGACTTTGGGTTGAAAGTCAATTTTATCTGATATTAAAATGGCTACTCCAGCTTGTTTCCTGAGACCATTTGCTTGTAAAATTGTCTTCCAGCCTTTTACTCTAAGGTAGTGTTTGTCTTTGACCCTGAGGTGTGTTTCCTGTAAGCAGCAAAATGTAGGGTCCTGTTTACGTATCCATTCAGTTAGTCTGTGTCTTTTTATTGGGGCATTAAGTCCATTGATGTTAAGAGATATTAAGGAATAGTGATTGTTACTTCCTATCATTTTTGACGTTATTTTTTAAATTTGAATGCTTAACTTCTTTTGGGTTTGATGAAAGGTTACTATCTTGCTTTTTCCAGGGTGAAGTTTCCCTCCTTGTATTGGTGTTGTCCTCCTATTATCCTTTTTAGGGCCGGGTTTGTGGATAGATATTGGGTAAACTTGGTTTTGTCATGAAATATCTTAGTTTCTCCATCTATGGTGATTGAGAGTTTTGCTGGATATAGTAGTTTTGGTTGGCATTTGTGTTCTCTTAGAGTCTGCATGAGATCTGCCCAGGACCTTCTAGCCTTCATAGTCTCAGGTGAAAAGTCTGCTGTGATTCTGATAGGTCTTCCTTTATATGTTACTTGGCCTTTTTCTCTTACTGCCTTTAGTATTCTTTCTTTGTTTAGAACATTTGGTGTTTTGATTATTATGTGACGGGAAGTATTTCTGTTCTGGTCCAGTCTGTTTGGAGTTCTGTAGGCTTCTTGTATATTCATGGGCATCTCTCTCTTTAGGTTAGGGAAGTTTTCTTCCATAATTTTATTGAAGATGTTTGCTGGCCCTTTAAGTTGTAAATCTTCACTCTCATCTATGCCTATAATCCTTAGGTTTGGTCTTCTCATTGTGTCCTGGATTTCCTGGATATTTTGGGTTACAAGCTTTTTGCATTTTGCATTTTCTTTAACTGTTGAGTCCATGGTTTCTATGGAATCTTCAGCATCTGAGATTCTTTCTTCTATCTCTTGTATTCTGTTGTTGATATTTGCATCTCCGTCCCCTGATTTCTTCCCAAGGCTTTCTATCTCCAAAGTTGTCTCCCTTTGAGTTTTCTTAGTTGTTTCTACTTCTGATTTTAGATCCTGGATGGTTTTGCTTAGCTCCTTCACTTGCATGTTTGTGTTTTCCTGTAATTCTTTAAGAGATTTTTGTGTTTCCTCTTTCATGAGCTCAGCCTGTTGACCAAAGTTCTCCTGTATTTCTTTAAGAGATTTTTGTGTTTCGTCTTTCATGACCTCAGCCTGTTGACCAAAGTTCTCCTGAATTTCTTTAAGTGTTTTTTGCATTTCCTCCTTGTTGGCTTTTGTATTCTCCTGGATTTCTTTCAATGATTTTTGTGTTTCCCTTGCAAGGGCTTCTAACTTTTGATCCATTTTCTCCTGAATTTCTTTAAGTGTGTCCTTCATGTGTTCCTGTACCAGCATCATGACCAGTGATTTTAAATCCAAATCTTGTTTTACTGGTGTGATGGGGTATCCAGGACATGTTGGTAGAGGAGAATTGGGTTCAGATGTTGCCATATTGCCTTGATTTCTGTTAGTGACGTTCCTGCGTTTGCCTTTTGCCATCTAGTTCTCACTGGTGTTAGTTTGTCTTGTCAGTGCTGGACTCACCAGTGCAAGCTGCCCCTTCCCAGTTGGCCTCTGGTGCACAGCTTACCTCCTGCACTGCTTGTAGACAGGGTGCTGCTGCCCAGGCTGTTCAGATCCCAAAGCAGGCACCCGAAGGCTCCCGCTGGGGTCCGATGGATTCACTGGAGCACACTGACTTCTCCCAGCTGGCCGCCTGGAAACCCAGCTAGCCACTTGCAGGACTTGGAGATGTGGTGCTGCCGTCCAGGCTGATCTGGGCAGCAGAACTCCCAGCCGGGTTGGTGCACACAAGGCTAGCCTAGCTGCTCAGGCCCTGAGTCTAGGCAAAAGCCTGGCAGGCCAATGTCGGTGCAAAGTTCCCCTCAGCTGTGGGTGTTAATTGGGTGTGTCAGGTGGCTAGGATGGTGGTGTGCGTGAGTTCCCTGAGAGTGCTGGGAGAGTCTGCTGGGCTAACAACCTCCTGGCTGGGTCAGCACACAGATGGCCCAACGAGCAGCCCAGGGCCTGACCATCTGAGACCCCTGCTATGTCTGCCTTGGGCTATGCCTGTTAGCTGGTTTGGTTTTGCCTGCTAGGTCTCTCTGGCTTCCCGTAGGCAAAATGGCGGTGGTGCGCAAACTGGCCCGGATAAACAACCTCCTGGCTGGGTAGGCACACAGATGGCCCACTGAGCAGTCCTGGGCCTGGGGGCAGTCCAGGGCCTGACCGTCTGAGACCCCTGCTATGTCCGCTTCGGGCTATGCCTGTTAGCCGGTTTGGTTTTGCCTGCTAGGTCTCCCTGGCTTCCCTTAGGCAAAATGGCGGTGGTGCGCGCGCTGGCCCGGGAGGAAAAAAACCTCCTGGCCGGGTTTGCACCCCGGTGGCCCCCTCCCGATCAGCCCAGGGCCTGGATGCAGGCCAACGCCCGTCGGGCTTAGACCCCCCGCGATGTTGGTCTCGGGTTATATTTGCGTACCTCAGTCTGATTTCTCTGGTGACCAAGAACCAATATGGAGCCCTCGTAACTGACTGGCGGGAGGCAGAGTTCTGATGTGGCTTCTGTGTGGTGAAAGGCACTGTAAATCTGCGGCTGCTTGCAGCCTGGCTGGCCAGCGATGGCCAGTGGTCGTGGGCGCCGGGTCTGCCTGGACCCTGTCTGCTTGGTTCTACTGCTGATGGCCCTTCCTCTCAAATGATCTTTATATGGGGTCAGATATTTACATGTTATGATTCATAACAGTACCAAAATTACAGTTGTGAAGTAGCAACAAAAAATCCCTTATGCTTGGAGATCACCACAACCTGAGGAACTGTAATGAGGGGTCTGAACACTAGGAAGGTTGAGGACCACAGATGGAGGATACCACACTCTTCTAGTCTCTCCACATGTGTGTGGCACGCACACCCATCCATACAAATGCACACACACTCGCACAAACACACACCCATAAGCAAGCCAATAAATAATCTTTTTTAAAAAGGGATTTCAAGATCAAAAGAATGCACAGGACATGGAGCGATATAAACAAACAAATGGGATTGAGAGTGGTAAAAGGAAGATTTCTTTAACAACAACAACAACAACAACAAAAACCCTAAAAAACCTGGGTTTTTATCTGAACTCACTTAGTTATTTAAAAAATAATTGTAAACAGGAAGGATACTCCAGGCCAGTTTTCTCTTTTGATAAAGGACAGCTGCCTGATTTCTAGATAAAAAGCCTTCAAAGTGATGGACATTTCCCTGGAATGTTTCTAGCCCTCACAGGTAGTGATAGGCTAACTCTATATTTTTATAATACATTAATGTAACTTAAAAATACCCATATAGCAAGCAAATTTCCCTGATTTAGATGAAATGGGTTTATT